>NC_041731.1:54326654-55596029 GCF_004115215.2 Ornithorhynchus anatinus | reverse complement strand
TGTGGATCTAAGGGTGATGTGCACACCTCCACATCAAACCAAAACTCCTTACCATAGTATTTAAGGCATCAATCGGCTCCCCACTTATCTGACAGCACTGATTTCCTACTACACCCCAGCCCACACTTTTTTCTTCTTCATACTAATACCAACCTTCTCACTGTACCTTAGTTTCACCTGTGTCACTACTGACCCCTTGACAACGACCTCCCTCTGGCCTAGAACTCCCTGCCCCCTCATATTTGGCAGGGTACTGTGCCAAATGCTCAGAGAATACAAAGAGAGAAGATAGGATCCCTACCCTTAAAGAGTTT
This sequence comes from Ornithorhynchus anatinus, assembly GCF_004115215.2. Classification (NCBI taxonomy): domain Eukaryota; kingdom Metazoa; phylum Chordata; class Mammalia; order Monotremata; family Ornithorhynchidae; genus Ornithorhynchus; species Ornithorhynchus anatinus. The sequence goes on along the minus strand of NC_041731.1, from coordinate 55,595,715 downwards.
ACAATCTAATTGAGGAGACAGAACCTAGAGTCTGCTTTTCCACTTCATCTTCTTTCTCTTCATCTCTGTAAACTCTCTGTGGACAAGGAACCTGCGTAAAAACTCTGTTATAGCGTACTCTTCAGAGCAGTTAGTACAATGCTCTGTAGTAATGATTCTGGTATTTAAGTGCTTATTATGTGCCGGGCACTGTACTAAGCGCTGGGGTGGACACAAGCAAATCGGGTTGGACACAGTCTCAATCCCATTTTGCAGATGAGGAAACTGAGGCTCGGATAAGTGAAGTGACTTTCCCAAAGTCACACGGCAAACAAGTGTCAGAGATGGAAGTAGAACCCACAACCTTCTGACTCCCAGGCCCATGCTCTAGGATCCACTACACCATGCTGCTTCCCGGTAAGCACTCAATAAATATGATTGATTGATCGTTTGATATGTCATCTACCTTTTGATCTATCCCTAAGGATCAGTCTCAGAGTTTTATCACTGTAAAGACTCCTGCTATCAAGGATCCTTGTAAATGTTCACCTTAATTTGTTTGCTCTTCTTGTTCTAGATACTGAAGGACATGTTGTAGCTTCATCTCTTGTAAAGTATGGCATGCTGTAGGGATTAAGTCTCCATTTTACTGCTATTACAGTTATTCCATTTACTCCAATTTTTATTTGCAGCTGAGTTACTAACTAGTTGCACAGCCCACTGAGATCAGTCTGCTACCCAGATCATTTTCCCTCAAAAATGTTGAGTCCACATCTTCCCACTCCTCAAAAACCTCCAGTGGTTGCCTCTCCACCTTTGCATCAGAGAGAAACTCCTCACCATCGGCTTTAAAGCACTCGATCACCTTGCCCACCACTTTACCCCACTGCTCTCCTACTACAACCCAGCCACTGGGTTAAGAGAAGCAGCATGGCCTAGTGGCAAGAGCCCGGGCTTGGGAGTCAGAGGATGTGGGTTCTAATCCTGGCTCCCCCACTTGTCTGCTGTGTGACCTTGGGCAAGTCACTTAGCTTAACTTCTCTGTGCCTCAGTTAACCTCATCTATAAATGAGGACAAGGACTGTGAGCCCCACATGGGGCAACCCGATTACGTTGTATCTACCCCAGCGCTTAGAACAGTGCTAAGCATATAGTAAGCACTTAATAAATACCATCATCATCATCACTCACTCACTTCACTCCTCTAAAGCCAAGCTACTCACTGTACCTCCATCTCATCTATCTCAACGTCGACCTCTCACCCACCTCCCGTCTCTGACCTGGAATGCCCTCCCTCTTCATATCTGACGTATTACTTTGTTTTACTCTCCCCACCTTCAAAGCTTTATTGAAGGCACATCTTCTCCAAGAGGCCTTCTCTGACCAAACCCTCATTTTCTTTCCTTCCACTCCCTCTGCATCTCCCTCATTTGCTCCCTCTATTCACCTCCTGCAGCTCCACAGCACTTATGCACATAGCTGTAATTTACTTAGTCATAAATGTCTGTCTCCCCCTCTAGACTGTAAGCTTGCTGGGGGGAGGGAATCTATCTGTTATATTGTTATATTGTACTCCCAAGCACTTAGTACAGTGGTCTGTATACAGTAAGCCCTCAGCAAATACAACTGATCGATTAATTGATTGACTTAAAAAGTACCTTCACCATGAGCTAGACACTGAAAATTCATAAGCATACGTCTGGGGTTAACGTTGACCTCAACAAAATAACCCTATGTGGATTTTCATCCAAAATGGTTTCCAGAGTTTTAGCCACTGCTAATGGGAAAGTCACTTACTTATGGGAGTCAAGAGCTTTGATCTTAACCCAAGATATGTGCATAAAAGGATCCATGATGATAGCTTTGGAGTGGACTGGTAAGACAGATTCAGAGCTGGGACATATCTATAACTGAATGAGATAAATCTCCATTGAAATGAAGCTTATAGAAAAAGGTTTCTTAGTCATATTTTGCATGTGTTCAGATAAATGGCAAGGCCCCCAAGTTGCATATCTGCTAAACAATCAAGCAGTGGCAGTCATTGAGTGCTTACTGCATGCCAAGCACTAAACTAAGTACTTGGGAGACTAAAACAGAAGTCGGCAGGCACATTCCCTGCCCGCAAAGAGTTTACAGTCTAGAGGGGGAGAGATGCTACTATAGTTGATGTTGTTTTCCAGTTTCAGGATGTCATCCTATTTTGAAAGACAGTTTGCCCTGTGGATTTAACATAGATCTTGGTTATTAGTTTACTGAAATTGAGCTCTAACTCCATCTCTGACTCACTGGACTCCTTTCATCGGTGCTCTCTTTTGTGTGCTTATGCTTCTGAATGAACTAGAGACCAAATATCCATTTATAGGTCAGTTGGAATTTGACCCTTTAGAAATATCAATAGCTGATAGCTGTAAGAATATAACATTTTATCCCATTATGTAAATCTGCCTCCTCCCCCTCCCAGCACTCGCATCTTCAGATGTAAGGAATGGGGCATTTTGGTTTCTATTTGTTATTCATTTCACCTTTAACTTCATAACTTGGATTTGTGATTTAATGGCAGTTTGGCAAGATGGACAGCTTACGGGTGTTAGAGGTAGCAATCACACAGAGTCTCATCTTTTGCCTTCCCATATGCTTAGAGTATAAGTAATTGGCTCATCATCATGAGCCTGCCTCAGAAACTAAAACACATCATCAACAGCACACCTTCCCCTGCACTGGTGAACTGAGAGAAAGAAGATCATTTTCACAAAGGTTTAAATTCTCATCTTGGGGATACATCATCTGACAGGCAAGTAGTCGTGGAATTTCAGTGCTCAGGTTAGTAGTGGTATTGAATGTGGGAAATTGCCACCGGAACATATGGCATTGGTTGGTTAAATTGAAGTGGTCTACCCTTAGTGTATCAGATGTCTGCCAAAACCTTCCTCAGAAGCACCAATTCAATCTTCTGCCTGCTGAATAAGAGGAAGACCAATTTCAAAACTGTTGCACTTCATAGATTATGACACAATGGAGCAGAGAGTGTGTAAAGGACCTAAAAATAATAGCAGACACAGATGCAGATACTTTAAAAATAATGCAGAAAAACTAATGAGGGTCCAGAGAAAAGAGCCAATTTTTTTTTTTGGAAAATAGGTCAACTGAGAGAAGAGTAAATATCTTCAAGAATGAAATGCGCAACCGTGGGAGCTTATGGAGCTGCCATCCCAAGACATACTAAACAAACAACAAATGAACATCTGTCTTGAATGGTTCTATTTCACCTGCCCAGAGGAAGGGCATTGGAATAAGGGATCTCTGGGGCCTCCTCCGGCTCTAAGAGTCTGTGATTTTTTTTCCCTTTTCTTAATGAGTCTCCTTTATTCACAAATGCAAGGGTTTAATCATTCTCTTTTTATTTTCCCAGAAGAAATAGGAAATTATTATTTGAAGAAAAGTCACAGGATTCTGGCTATACTTGAGTAATCAGGGATAGTGAAAGTGATTGATGGATGACTATCACAAATAGAGAATGGTAAGGCATGTGGTCTATTTTTAAAACTTCATTGTAGTTACCAAATTTCATGGTCTATGGGACTCAGTCATTTTCCTTAAGCGATCTACTTTTCTCTTTTCCTTTTAAAAGAAGAACATGCAAATCTATATTGGGTACAATGGCTCCAGAGGTATTTGTGGAGTTCTGCTTGGAATATTTCTCGTATCCTTTTTGTTATAAAGTCAGGTGAAAGGCAAAGTTTAATAAGATGTTCAAAAGTAATATTTAACATAGGTTAATTGTGGGTTTCTTAAGTTCAAAAGGAGGTCATGATGAGCTTCAAAAACTTAAAATTATTACATATATTTGCAACTTGTCCCTTTATTCATTCTGAATTTCATTTTCCATCTTTGTCTTCTGTCTCCCAAACTACTTGTCTTTTTCTAGTCCAGACCAAATTTATGGCAAAAGGGAACCCTTTCCTCATTGAATCGTTATTATTTTGGACTCAGCACAACCTGAGCCATTTGTTGTAGGCTTGATATTCAATTAATGTATCTGCTTTTGCTGACTCCTCAGTGGAAATGAGCCAACAAAGAGGAACGAAGAAAAGATTGCTCTGTCCGCAGGTTTGAAATAACCTAGTAAAATGAGCCACTTAATTTTTTCTCATTATTTGTTTTCTTGTGGGATGAATCATGCTCCTCTCGCTTTCCAGAAAATTATTGAGGTAATCTTAAATGGATGATGAGCCTTAAGAGAGCTAACTTTGTGACCAAAACTTTGACCTAGATGAAAGATAAAGTGAAATTGGATATACGCAAGAATAATGAAAACAAACTATTACTGGATTCTGCTGCCCACTTAAATCTAGAAGCCACCCAATGGTATTATAACCCACGCTGGTGTAGCATAGAATGTAGGTGCCATTTTTTATGGAAAACCTTTACCTCCCCTTATTGGATGGGTCTATAATGCAATACCTTAATTATTTAGAATTGATTTGCCCACTATATGGATATTCTGACTCCCTTCTCCTTCCCATCCTCCTTCTCCTCCCTCCACCTCCATCCTCCTCCCTCCTCCACCCTCTTCCTCTTTCCTCCTCCATCCTCCTTCCTCCTCTGTTCTTCTACTCCTCCTTCCTCCTTCATTCTCCTTCCTCCTCTGTCCTTCTCCTCCCCTTCTTCCTTTTCCCTTCTCCCTCCTTCTCCTTCCACCTCTTTCCTTCTCCCTCCTCCTCTCTCCTCCTTCCTCCTCTTCCTTCTTCCTCCTGCTCCATCTTCATTCCAATCTCCTTCTTCTTTCCTCCTCCTTTCCTCTTCCTCCTCCTCCTGCTTGTCCTCCTCCTCCTCCTCCTCCTCCCTCCTGCTATCCCCCCTCTGAAGTAGTTCTTCTTGTAAGCCATAAACTGGCCAAGTCATGGAGTGATTATTTATAGGGCTGAAAATGTGATCCAAAGCAAGATATATGTTCTTCACCATTCAAGAAAAATACACACCAAGGGAGGATATAATTTCTAAAACCATTTTAATGCCAAAGTGAAAATTTCTTATGGTTACTGCTGAAGCCTTCAGAAAGGGAGTCAAAAGGTCATGGGTTCTAATCCTGGCTCCACCACTTGTCTGCTGCATGACCTTGAGCAAGTGACTTCACTTCTTTGGGTCATAGTTACCTCATCTGTGAAATGGGGATTAAGACTGTGAGCCTCACATGGGACAGGGACTGTGTCGGACCCAATTTGCTTATATCCTGCTAGCGCCTGGCACATAGTAAGTGCTTAACGAATAGCATAGTTATTCTAATTATTATTTATGATGGGAGACTTTGTCAGCATCATCAATTCGCCACATGACAACTGCCTGGGAATCATCCATTTTTCTCCCATGTTCCGCCCACTGAAGTTGTGTTGCTGTGAGCATTGCCTTGGAGTTGGTGATCCCACTGCATTCCAAGACTTTATAATTTGGTAATCTTGTCCTGTCATTCGATGCTGAGAATGGTTCCTAGGTGCTACTGCTGAAACTGCTCCAGAGGCTGGAGATGTATTCTGGAGTAGGTCCAGGGCTCTCAACCATGCTGCAACTGATATATAACTACAGCTTTTTGGACTCTCAACCTGGTATGAAGCTTGATCTCCCAACTCTCACCAAACTATTTATAAATCTGCTGAAAGCCCACAATGGCTTTTTTTTTTATGTTTTCTACTTTATCAATCTCAGCATTGCTGGATAGTGAATTTCTTAGAGAGAACAATTTGGCAACTACATTTGGTTCTGGGTGGCCGATAAAATCTCTATGTTAGTTAATGATCTCTGAAGGTGAATAGATGGCACTGGAATATGTCAGATTTAATGGATTTTGAAAAAGAATTTTTAAGCAACAGAAAACACACCCCATAAGGGCAAACATCACAGATAAATAACTCCTAGGGAATGTGTTTGTTTATTATTATACTGTACTCTCACAAGTGCTTAGTACAGTGTTGTGCACAAAGTGCTCAATAAATATAATTGAATGAATGAATAAAACAAAACAAATTTGGCAGCAGAAGAGGCAAATGGTGGCAGGTAGTGAAAGTTAACAGGTTATGCTGGCAGTGGCCAGAGGTATTACCCAGATAATGCAAACTGTAGGTGGAAATTATGTCTTTTCAGTCCAATTTATAAACAAGAGCAGAAGTGATAACAGTCTTCAGTAGCATCTTTGAATAGGCCTTACAGCTTTTAAGTATTTGTGTGCTCTGACATTCTATGCTATACTCTATTTACACATTTCATAAATATCAATTATTGGAAGTGTCCAGTAATCAGTGATGATCAGGGTGCATTGGGCCACTCCTAAATTCATTCTGGGGAATTAACATATTTCTACATTCTTTCCCATTTAATAAGGTCCCAGTTTTTTAAATCACCATCACAGTTGAACTTGTGGATTTACAGAATTAAAATTGATTTGCTAATTAGAAAAATATCAATTTTTCATGTACACAAATGTACTTCATTAGACCATAATTAGGTACCAAATATTGGATAGTCTTTTTTTTTCTGTAGTACACAGGATTTATAATCATCCTGCTCTTTGAGTGCATGATGAGGCTACTCAATTACTGAGTTAATTCTTAAGAAAACAGAAAGTACACAGAGGTGATTAGGCAATATTAACACCAGTTTTCCCATTTTTAAAATAGGGTTGAACAAAGTACCTGTGCCATGTGGGGCTCATAGTCTCAATCCCCATTTTGCAGATGAGATAACTGAGGCATGGAGAAGAGAAATGACTTGCCCAAGACCACCCAGGAGACAAACAGCAGAGACAGGTTTAGAACCCATGACCTTCTGACTCAGGAACCCATGCTCTATCCACTATGCCAGAAGCTTAGATACGTAAGGTAATGTGGACATACAGGTATGGTAAACTGGAGGGAGTTGTAAATGGTTCTACACAGGGCCATGCAACTTTTCATAAAGAAGCATCATACTCTAGCTAAATCTGTATAATCCATGTGAGTTGGAAGTCTAAACCACTATCTTAGTTGATTTGCTTCTTGTAGAATGCACAATTTCACAATTCCAGTTTCACTGCAGTGTGAGAGAGGATAAAGTGGGAAAAAGGAAGGATGTGACCAGGTGAGAAAAAGTAAGCACAAGCAAGAGTATCTGAAAATTTCTTGTCAATTCTGATGCAGACAGATAACCATTTAGAAATCATTGATGAATCATCATAAATTTACAAGGGTAACCCAAACCCTGCTGTGATGAATTAATCTAAATTTTCACGGAATTTTTTCTTTCCTTAGAGGAAGGGTACAGACAAATTCACTGATGAGTTTAGCACAATTATTCCATTTCAAACAGGGTAATAGGGTGAGGTGGTTACAAATACTTATAGGAAGATTTGATATAATAATCAATAATTTGATATTGATTTGATAAGATTTGAATCATATCAGGCATATGATTGCCTGATAGTGAAATTTACTCCTTTGTATTCAGAACCTATTTCTGTTTTGCTCACATGCTCTGAGTCATCTTTATTGTCTCTCCTTTCCACCCTTCTTAACCTCAACTCCTATTTCAGCATTACTGAGTCATCTAAGCCCCCAGCCCCCATAGCAGTTATTGACTTTCATAATTCTTCCTATCTGTAATGATTTTAAGACCTGTTGGATCGATCTCCCCCATCTGGATTGTAAATTCTATGAGAATAAGGATCATCTCTATTAATTAGAGATTAGGGATTCGACTGTAAAACCGTCGATTAGACTGTAAGCCCGTCGAAGGGCAGGGACTGTCTGTCTGTTGCCGATTTGTACATTCCAAGAGCTTAGTACAGTGCTCTGCACATAGTAAGCGCTCAATAAATACTATTGAATGAATGAATTAATTAATTAATCCTATAGCACTCTTCCAAGCACTTAGTTCAGTGGTTAGTCACTATGTGGAGGCAGCAGGTTCTAATGGAAAGAGCTCAGAATTGGGAATTATGAGAAATAGCTTCTAAACCTGGATTAATCACTTGCCTGCTGTGACCTTGGCCAAGTCACTTAACTACTCTGTGCCTCAGTTTCCTCATCTTTAAAATGGGAACTATGTACCTGTTCTCCCTTCACTGTAGACTGTGAGCCCTGTGTGGAACAGGGGATGTGTTTGAGATGACTTTCCTATGTCTACCTCAACACTTAAGTGCTTAACAAATACCGCAATTATTAGTATTATTTGCAAACAATAGATGCTCTATAAATAATCTTGATTTCCACCGCATGCTGTTAGAGGATGCAATTGCTCTTTTCTTGGTGTTTGGTAAAAACCAGAATACTACAGCAGCGTTGTCATATGTCCAAACTTATTCAGTCTACCCTAGGCAGTCACGTCTGGGGACACAATGAGGAATTTAGATCCTGGGATAAAAATACAATTCTGACCTTCTGATATGTACTAACTCTATTTTACTCTCCCAGGAACTTTTCATTCATTCATTCAATAGTATTTATTGAGCGCTTACTATGTGCAGAGCACTGTACTAAGCGCTTGGAATGTAGAAATCGGTAACAGATAGTGACAGTCCCTGCCCTTTGATGGGCTTACGGTCTAATCGGGGGAGACGGACAGACAAGAACAATAGCAATAAATAGAATTGAGGGGATGAACATCTCATTAAAACAATAGCAATAAATAGAATCAGGGTGATGTACATCTCATTGACAAAATAGGGTAATGAAAATATATACAGTTGAGCAGACGAGTACAGTGCTGAGGGGAGAGGAAGGGAGAGGGAGAGGAGCAGAGGGAAATGGGGGGAAAAGAGGGTTAAGCTGTGGAGAGGTGAAGGGGGGGGTGGTAGAGGGAGCAGAGGGAGAAGGGGAGCTCAGTCTGGGAAGGCCTCTTGGAGGAGGTGAGCTTTAAGTAGGGTTTGGAAGAGGGGAAGAGAATCAGTTTGGCGGAGGTGAGGAGGGAGGGCGTTCCGGGACCGGGGGAGGACGTGGCCCTGGGGTCGACGGCGGGATAGGCGAGAACGGGGGACGGTGAGGAGGTGGGCGGCAGAGGAGCGGAGCCTGTGCGGTGGGCAGTGGAAAGAGAGAAGGGAGGAGAGGTAGGAGGGGGCAAGGTGATGAGGGGCAAGGCTTCGAGGCTTGCCTTGAAGCCTAGAGTGAGAAGTTTTTGTTTCATGCAGAGGTCTACAGGCAACCACTGGAGGTTTTTAAGAAGGGGAGTGACAGGCCCAGAACGTTTCTACAGGAAGATGAGCCGGGAAGCGGAATGAAGAATAGACTGGAGCGGGAAGACAGGAGGAAGGGAGATCAGAGAGCAGGCTGACACAATAATCTAGCTGGGATATTACGAGAGCCTGATAATAACGTTGGTATTTGTTAAGTGCTTACTATGTGCAGAGCACTGTTCTACGCGCTGGGGTAGATACAGGGTAATCAGGTTGTCCCGCGGGAGGCTCACAGTTAATCCCCATTTTACAGATGAGGTAAATGAGGCACAGAGAAGCTAAGTGACTTGCCCACAGTCACACAGCTGACAAGTGGAGGAGCCGGGAGTCGAACACATGACCTCTGACTCCCAAGACCGGGCTCTTTCTACTGAGCCACACCGCTTCTAGTGCAGGGCTCTGCACAAAGTAAAGTAAGTCCTCAATAAATGCTACTTACTGAATGTAATGTTCACTGAACAAGGTGAACAGGGGAATACAGGCAAGCAAGAAAAAGGAGGCTCGAGGATTTGAAGCTGTAGGCTTTGGGCGTTTGAATTCCTGTTATCCCCCATCTTTGCGGGAATGAAATGTGGGACCAAAGCCTGGGCATGTTTGAGGCAGTCTTCAATGCCGGTGGATAAATAAATGGTGGTCCTCACAATTAGTGTTCCATTGCCTTAACCTTCAATAATTGAATGCACCAATGCATATTTGTTGGTCGTGGATGGTTCACTATGAAACAAAGAACTTGTGTTTAAAGTTTTTTGGTTTTCGAAAGTTATTGTTTACATATATGAGCTATTTTTAAAAAAACAACAAAAACATAACCAAAACTGAAATCCAGATCATGATAGACACTTACAACCGGGATGTAAAAACAAGCTGGCATTAGGCTGGTGTCAACATAATCAGTAAAAAGCATTTTTGATAACATGAAGAGGGAAGTGTTAGCAGAATGAGAAGAATTTTTGAGCAGCAGATATACAGTGAAGTCCCTCTCCCCTTGTCTGCCAAACCCACCCACACTTGTCATCAGTGAATTAAATTATATTTTCCAATAAAAAATTACCAGAGCTATTTCATAAACATATATATATATATAATATATACTGAACATTTTGCATATATGTAGTGGAAATTTTAAATGTAAATTTAAAAATAGACATTTCCTTCCCAGCGTTAAGATCTCAATACCACCTATTTCACTGTGGACTTTATTGACTTATGAGCCAGAAGGGCTACATCTTGGGTCAACATATGGAAGTTGTTACCACAGGAAGTTAGGCAGTAGGTTCAAGAGAGTTTGTATCAATTCATGAATGAGAGGTTCATAATGGGATTAGAGAGAAAATTAGGGATGTAGAGGGAAAAGTTAGTGATGTTGACTGGTACATCACTACCGTGAAGCTGCCTACCAAACAAAAGCAACCATTAATCTGCTTCTCCAAGCACCCTGTTATCAATGTTGGATATGGAATTCCAGCTGGCTGACCACCAGTCTGACCCAGTAAGGGCATTGCTTATATTCTTCTGTTCTATAACTGACCTAGGACGCTTTTTTCTCTGGGCCAATTTTAACTGTTTAGGGCCATTGTACCAGGATAGCCTTAGTCTGTAGACAAAATAAACCGAAGGTTTAAAGTAAAAATAACGAAAAACTAAATAATAAAACTAGCCTCCCTTGATTTCACTCAGGTACACAGTTTAGAAACCCAATATGCAATGTAAATATTCCCTTTATGACCCACAAACAAGAAATGTATCAAAAATGGAGTAGGGAAAAGAGTAGCTGCATTTTAAAAACAACATCAGTGTTGTACTGTTTGGGAGAGTACAGCAGAAGCAAGACAAATGTGAATTAGGAAAGAGGATCTCAGTGAGGATCATCCAGGTGACCTGTGTACTGGATTACAATTACTATTATTCATCTAGATACGTAACGCTGAAGAAATGGTTGCCCACCCACTTCCGGTGGCATCTTCCTGACAGCAACCCTGACGCAGGTAAACACTAAGCAACTCCCACATACTGTGTGTCCTGGGCATTAACACGTTGGTGTGGCTAGTGGGTAGAAGTAACTCTAAGCAGAAGTAACGACCTTCTGCTCTATGTTCCTAACCTCCCCACGCTCACCCTCACAGCCAGGAAAAGAGAAGTCAAGGGATAGTCCTGGGCCACACTGCAAGTAGCCCTCAGTGTAACTGCCCACCCCTGCTGTAATTAGTTTTGGGGGTGTAATGTTATTCTTTCATTTCTGCAAATCCTTCTTCTAGAGAATAATGTGGTATTTGTTAAGCGCTTACTAGGTGATACAAGAGGGGATACAAGGTGGTCAGGTTGTCCTGCGTGGGGCTCACAGTTTTTAATCCCCATTTTCCAGATGAGGTAACTGAGGCACAGAGAAGTTAAGTGACTTGCCCAAAGTCACACAGCTGGCAAGCGGCGGAGACGGGATACGAACCCGTGACCTCTGACTTCCAAGCCCGCGCTCTTTCCACTGAGCCATACTGCAGAAGCAGCATGTCCTAGTGGATAGAGCACGGGCCTGGAAGTCAGAAGAAGGACGTGGGTCCTGATTCTGGCTCGGCCACTTGTCTGCTGGGTGACTTTGGGCAAGTCATTTAATTTCCCTGTCTGCTTGTCTGCTGGGTGACTTTGGGCAAGTCATTTTTCATCTGAAAAATGGGGGTTAAGAATGTGAGCCCTATGTGGGACAGGGACTGTGTCCAACTTGATTTGCTTGTATCCACTCCAGTGCTCAGTACAGTGGCTGGCACATAGCAAGCACTTAATAAATTCCACAATTATTATTATTAATGATAATATATGGTATTTACTGAGCATTTATTAGATGGAGAGAATTGCACTTACTAAATACATGGGAAAGTGCAATACAACAGAATTGGTAGGCATATTTTCTGTCCATAAAGAACTGACAGTCTACAGTGGGAGACAGATGATAAAGGAAATAGTAGAGTTTGGGGAATAATTTTAAAAGTATTGTGGATCTGGGGTGAATATTCTTTACTAGTAACTGTTCATTTTTTTTGCTCTCTTTATGTTCCCTGGGAGTCAGAATGCTTTCTAATTCTGCTCTACCACAAATCTGCTGTGTGACCTTGGGTAAGTCATTTAACTTCTCTGTGCCTCGATTCCCTCATCTGTAAAATGGGGATTAAGACTGTGAGCCTACGTGGACAGGGACTGTGTCTAACTTTATTTGCTTGTATCCACTCCAGCATTTAGTACAGCGCCTGACACATAGTAAGCCTTTAAATATCATCATTACTATCACTTTTATTATTACTATTAAAGTCTAGGATAAAGAATATACATCCTGAGAGGTTGTAAAAAGCCTTGGTTTTTGCTAGAACACCTATTATTGTTGGGGTAAAGGAAGTGATCATTAAGAGGATAAGTGGACACATTTCTGAGCCTTTTGTCACCAGTCTCTTGTTCATGCCTTCCCTCCTCCCTCCACCTTCTCATCCAACAGATCACTGTTCTCTCCATTTCCAAAGCCCTTTGAAAATCACATCTCCTCCAAAAGTCCTTCCCAGATGGATTTACAATTTCCTATTTACAATTTCCCATTTTATATACTCAATTTCCATTTCAGGAATTCGGCTCATTCATTCATTCAATCGTATTTATTGAGCGCTTACTGTGTGCAGAGCACTGTACTAAGCGCTTGGAATGTACAATTCGGCAACAGATAGAGACAATCCCTGCCCAGCAAAGCGCTCACAGTCTAAAAGGAGGAGACGGATAGCAAAACAAAATAAGTAGACAGGTGCCACTTCAATATTCACTGAGAAGCAGCGTGGTGTGAGAAGCAGAATGGTGTAATGTTTAGAGCACAGGCCTGGGAGTCAAAGTCATGGGTTCTAATCCCGGCTCCACCACTTTTCTGCTGTGTGACCTTGGGTAAGTCACTTCACTTCTCTGAGCTTCGTTACCTCACCTGTAAAATGAAATTGAGACTGTGAGCCCCATGTGGGAAGGGACTGTATCCAACCCATTTTGCTTGTACCCACCACAGTGCTTAGTACAGTGTAGACAGAAAGTACTTAAATACCACAATTATTATTACCATATCATCCAGGTTGTTTGCTCCCAGCGTATCCTGCTCCTGCAGGGCTGAGAGGGATTCAAGCTCAGCAGCCAGGGGTCTCTACAGATTTTTAGAATGCTGAAATTCTGGGAGACCTGAAGGGCAGCACTCTGCAGCCCCTACTGGCCCTTTTAACCACTGGATTTGGTGGAATCTGAGCATTGCCTTCATGTTTTTTTCATCTTTCTATTGTCTTCATCTTTTCTTATATATTTGTGTCCAAACTTCTTCCACTTAAATGTCCTGAGATTTTGTCTGTGTCAGTGAAGGGACAAGTGACCATATTCTTTCTCCACTCGCTAGGTGCTTAATAAATACCACTAGTATTCTGGTATATCAATTTTTCACTTTAACCAGAATAATGAATATGAGATTGAAAGGATTAATGAGAAACGAGCTGTGGATCACTTTGGTGATAGTTCTTTGCTAGCTGTAATCAATCAGTGGTATTTATTGGGCGATTACTGTGTGCAGAACATCGTCCTTCATTTGCAGAACACTTGCCTTTCCCTCTATACATTGGATTCCGGATCCCTTTCAGGTACTTTTTCCCCTTAAAGAGTTTTCAGATTGAGCCCCATTTTCCTGAGGGCAAGTTTGACTCGGGTGTTTTTGTTTCTGTTTCAATTTCTTTTGTTTAAGTCTCATAAGTCGGACCAAGTTCAATACAGAAAATGAAGAAGGATTGCAACTGTAAACACATGCAACTGACAGAAAGCTGACAGACACTAGCTCAGACAAAAGGAAGTGGCTTATCTCTTTAACAGTCCAGATGTACCGTCTTTGTGAGATAGCAATCCTACTTCAGAGCCAAATTTAGCCACTACAAACAGCACATCTGATTAATTGTGATTTAATTAAAAACACTTGGCAATGCTGTATTCTGCATTTCCCATAAATATAATCACTGAAAGGTAGTTAATTATTGAAATCAATTTTTGATACCGTTCTCAAGGACTGAAACTAAAAATGTGGTTTACCCAGTTATTGGGTCACAACTGGTACAGTATTAGTTTTTTAGCCTTATCAGAGGAACATGACAGTTTTTGAGGTGCTAGCTTGAAAAATGCTCTTCAGTGAATATTTATGAATAGTTGAGAGGCATTGGGAGGGAGAGGACCTCTTTTCATATAATTATGCCTGTCTGGAGCATCATTAAATTTAGATGTTCACCTGCAGCTGATTATCTTTTAAATTATTATTTAACATTTATTAATAGCTTATAGCATCTTGGATCCTATTCAAGGCAGAGGGATCTACATAATCCCTGCCATTTAATTTACCATATGAATAAGGCATTCAAGATGAGTTCAAAATGGAGACTAACAATGAGAAGGAAAATTAATACTCCCCAAAGAGCAAAGGTCAGATTGATTTTAACAATTCTTGATTCAATTTCCTTTTGAATTCATATCTACCACCAAGCTTTCATCTGGCTTGAGTGACAGATCATTGAGAAATGGGTCCATGGATCTCAGGGAGGTAGTGAATGGATGGCTACATTTCAGGACAATCATCACACTATTTCTCCAAGTGCCTTTGGGTCGTATGTTAGATTCAGTGCTCGATGGACCTTATTCTAACTCAAAAACGGCATTTCTTATGTCCTTACTTTGACCAGCTTAGGAAAAGAGGGATGGACAAAACAATTCAGGTGATGAAACATTAATGAGGTGATCTGAGAGTAGGAAACAAGTACGCAAAAAAGATTATGTCTAGCCTGATAGAGCAAAGTGAAATTCTATCCAATAATCCAATTAATGTGAACATAAAACACACGAAAGGCCACCCTTGGATCAGACTGGAGGTCCTAGCAGCTATGTTCTGTCACTGGCAACAGACTGCTAGCAGGAATAATGTGATGACTGCCCTACTTGATGTCCATGCTAATATTTTGAAGGTGTATCTTCTTACATTTCTAAAGTTTCTTCTCCATTCTTAAACTTTCACTCTAATAAGTTCATTACAAATCTCTCATCACTGAATTAATCAAAAACCACTTTTGAACCTATGGATATTTTCAGCCTGCATAAATTTCTAATGCTTACCGTCTACTCTGTCAAGAAGTGTTTTCTTTTATTGTGAACCCACCATCTCTGTTTTCAACACTGTCTTAATGTTATGAAATTCAGTGAACAATAATTATATTTACCCTATCCTAATTCATCTTAGTATTTAGGTTTCAGTTATATCCCTTCCCAAGCTTTCATTTTTCTCAACTCAAGGGGTTCAAATATTTCCAGACTATCTTTATATGGAAGTGTCTCCCTTCCCCCGCCCATTCCCTTCAAATTTTCCTTACTATTATATTCTTCTCATCTGCTACTCTCGTGTTTATGATACAATTTCAAATGAAGCAAGGTGCATTTGAGTCTGTTTAGTGGAAAGAGCACGGGCTTTGGAGTCAGAGGTCATGAGTTCGAATCCCAGCTCTGCCACTTGTCAGCTGTGTGACTGTGGGCAAGTCACTTCACTTCTCTGTGCCTCAGTTACCTCATTTGTAAAATAGGGATTAAGACTGTGAGCCCCACGTGGGACAACCTGATTCGCCTGTGTCTACCCCAGCGCTTAGAACAGTGCTCTGCATGTAATAAGCGCTTAACAAATACCAACATTATTAAAGCTCCAATAAACCATTTGCAATCATCTAAACACTTTAGGTTTGCTTAGAACTACCTAAAGAAGCTGAAGAAGAAAGTCAGTTTTGTTGTCTTAGAGAACCTGAATTCATCTAACCACTATTTATTCACTTCACTGAGTAATGACCTATCTTCTGTTTGCTCCTAAATGTTCACAAGTAAACCTTATGTTTTTTTTTCATTGACTCTCCAAGATGCTCCTCAGTTCTCCCTGTTTATGGCTTCCCTAATCCAGCTTCCTGCTAAACTGTTTCATTCTCCTCCCAAATCTCATCCAGCAAAAGAACACTGCTCCAACGTTGGGATACTGCCTATGTTCCAGGACCTCACTGTGTGTAATTATCAGTGCCACAGGATAGGTACTGCACACAGAGGTGTTTATGCAACTGTCCTAGGCGTTGTCCGGCATCTGAGATACGTCCAGTTCTCACAGTCAGGAAGAATAACTTCAGAAGTGTCGCAGAATTATTTTTCCTAAGAAATCATATTGGCCCTGAGCATGGTGGGTAAAACATCATCAAATATTTTCCTGTGATTTAAAAACTGCTATTCAGTAAGGAGAAGCATTAAAGAAAGCCTCATTGTAGATGTTTTAAATTGACTTTGTTGACATTTATTATGGGGCAGAAGTATCAAGGGAACTCCTTCTGTCTGGTTGCTAGAAATCTGAGGGAAGACAAAGATTTTTTTTCTAGCTTCATATTTGAGAAATGCTCTTATATGTTTAACTTAAAAATACCTAATGTACACATGTGCCTATGCATATTTCTTACATGTATTTGTATAATTATATATGCAATTAAAAAAAAACTATGGTTGTGGTGTGCTCAGCAATCTGTTTCTCTTCGGAACCCAGTTCTGTGTACAAACATTTTTACAACACATGTAGAATAGTCGTAGGTGTAGAAGGCTTAGAAATGATATGTTAAGGCAACAACATAAGTTAACATGTCAAGGGAATGCGGAAAACAAAACAGAACCGTATTCCTCAGCAACAGTGGAAATAAGATGGTAGCCTTCAAATGTTTTGAAATATGAAGATATTTGTGTGTGTTTGTCTACGTATGCAAATGTTCCAGCTGATGGCAATAATTTTGTTGCCGGAGGAACTTTAGTGCCATTAAACTCCTCAATGAATTATTTTCCTTTTCTCAAAGGGAATAAACTACTGTACAGAGGAAATGCTTCAGTTTGTCCTCTTCCTCCTCCCTGTCTCCCCCACCTCCTCTCTCTTTCCATGATGTTCAAACATTTGTTTAAGAAGCCATCTTGATTATTTGGGATTTTGCACCACAGGAGATTTGGATGGATTTTCAGGTTCTAGATTAGGTTGGGTAATTAGCTAATTGGATAAATGATCTGGTTTCAGGGTTGAACCTTCGACAATCTTTCCGAATGCCATTCTGATTCGGATTAATTGTGGCCACCTCTCCATGGTGTAAGACATATTCATTAGAAGAAGAAAAACAGAATACCCATAAATGTTGGCAGCCTCATTTTCAACCAAGCAATGATGGATTAGCCACTAGCTCTACCTGTTGCAAGTTAGGAAAGAGTTTCTAAAAATTATGAAACTAAAGTTGTGCAGAGTTTTGGGTCCGGCATGGACTGATAGACAAATGTTCAAAGGTGGTAGTAATGGTAATATCAAATTTTTCTTTAACTGTTTTTTCTGAAGCATCGTCTGTTCAAGGTGTGCTACTTAGATTTAGACTCTGCAACAGTACGGGCTCACATGGAAGCAGGAGAAGCCCTGAGAGACATTTTGTTACATGCTCGCAGTTGTCTTGCTTTTTCATTTCACTGGGGAGAATAGAAGACATAGCAATAGCTCTGACCTACCTCCACAAGACAATTACCTCATCTCTTCCCTCCCCAAATGGGGAACTGGAAGCAAGACTTTCCCATATCCTCATCCAACTGAAAGTCTGCCGGGACATTGTGAATCGCCCCAAGGTCAGTCAAGGCCACAGCTGGGCAAGAGAACATGGGAGTTGGCTGGAAAGCCCGAAATGTGATGAGCATTCAGGCAAATCTGCTGGCATCCTAGAGTGGTTTCTGAGGTGGACAGTGGTGTATGGCTCACTAAAAAGCATTTGCACCTCTATAATTTATAATAATAATAATGATAACGATATTTGTTAAGCACTTACTATGTGCCAACTATTTGCTTATGGGGCCAGGCTTTTACTGCCATTTTTTTCCTTGAACTTGGCGACTGATACGACATAAAGAGCCCGGGCTTGGGAGTCAGAGGTCATGGGTTCACATCCCGGCTCTGCCACTTGTCATCTGTGTGACTGTGGGCAAGTCACTTCACTTCTCTGTGTCTCAGTTACCTCATCCGTAAAATGGGGATTAAGACTGTGAGCCTCACATGGGACAACCTGATTACCCTGTATCTACCCCAATGCTTAGAACAGTGCTCTGCACATAGTAAGCGCTTAACAAATACCAACATTATTATTGTTCTAAACACTGGGGTAGATATAAGGTAATCAGGTTGGACACAGTCCCTGTCCCACATGAGGCTCACAGTCTTAATCCCCATTTTACAGATGAGGTAACTGAGGCCCAGAGAAGTTGAAGTGTGACTTGCCCAAGTTCACACAGCAGAAAGGTGGTGGAGCTGGGATTAGAACACACCCTCTAACTCCCAGACTCATGCTCTTGCCACTAGGTCATGCTCTTGAGATAGCTATTATATAAACATTTATTCAATTGTACATTTGATTATCTAGGCTACTTGTATCTGTACATATTTTTGTCTAGTTTCCCCATTAGAGTGTAAACATCTTTAGGACAAGACGACATGACACTTCTCTGTGTTATATTAACTAAGTGCTTAGTATAGCACATTACACCAAATGGGTGCTACTACTATTGCACTAGAGAAGCAGTGTGGCTCAATGGAAAGAGCCCGGGCTTGGGAGTCAGAGGTCATGGGTTCTAAACCTGGCTCCGCCACTTATCAGCTGTGTGACTTTGGGCAAGTCACTTCTCACTTCACTTCTCTGGGCCTCCAGTTACCTCATCTGTAAAATGGGGATTAAGACCGTGAACCCCATGTGGGACAGCCTGATTACCTTGTATCTACCCCAGTGCTTAGAACAGTGCTTGGCACATAGTAAGCACTTAACAAATATCATCATTATTATTGCACGGGCAAGGCCTGAAAACACTGTGTGGGAATAGAGTCAATTTGCCTGAAATTAATTTGGTGTAAGATGGAAAATGTTCACAGGAAAATTCCTTTCTAAATGTGTACTTACTTTGGAGGGATTCGTTCATTGCCCCAACTTCCTTAATTTTCCTGAATTACAAATGCTCTACTAAAAGCGAGCTCACAAAACCTTAACTTAATCAATCAATGCTATTTATTTTAGTGCTTACTGTGTACAGAGTTCTTGTACTAAATTCTTGGGTGAGTAAAATTATTTGTTAGTTGATAAACATTAACCCTGCCCACAAGGAGCTTGGAGTTAATGGATAAATAATAGTATCAACTGTGAGTCATATGCAAATTTAATTTTAGGGTGTAGTCATTTCTAGGCTTAGTAAAACATTAAGCACAAAACCATGGACAAGTTGAAGTTGTTTCATCTATTTTCTTCTTCAGCAAAGATTGTAGGATGTCAAAGCTATTTTCAATTTTTACTCAACCCTGGCAAAAATAATGTGAAGTGTGTGTATATGTTAAGCACTTAGTATAGCACTCGGCACACTTTAAGTGCCTAATAAATGTCATTGATTGATATGCACACATGCATATATATATATACACACATATATACACACATATGCACACATGCATAAAACATATATATATATATAGAATATGTATATATATATATATGTATATATGTTTTATGTAGCTGTCTTTTGTATTAGAAGAAGGCCTCAGGGACAGTAAACTTCACTGATAGGAGCATGTGTGCTTGCTTGAAAGACCACTGTGGGACCTGTAGTCTAGACCATACCATGCACGAAGGTCTTAACAGGGAAATAATAAAGGAAATAAGGAAAGGAAAGTATATTGTTTCTTCCACCCTGGCCAATCATCTCACTCTCTGAGATAAGGGACTCAGAAGTCTTGGAGAGAGAGAGTGCAGACAGTTTAGCTCAGCAAGTGGATATTCCTCTAAAGACTGGACAGCCTTACACCTAAAATCTGGTGTTTAGGGGTAATAGATGCTCAGAGAAGCAGCATGCCCTAATGAAGAGAATACAGGCCTGGGAGTCAGTAGGGCCTGATTTCTAATCCCGGCTCTGCCATTTATCGGCTGTGTGACCTTGGGTGAGTCACTTAACTTCTCTGTGCTTCGGTTTTCTCATCTGTAAAATGGGGATTATGACCATGAGCCCTCTGTGGGACAGAGACCGTGCCCAACCTGATCTACCCCAGCATTTAGAACAGTGACTGGTACATAGTAAGCACTTAAATACCACAGTTATTATAATTGCTGAAACAAGAACTGAACCCAGAATATCTGAGCTTGCAATTTATGAAACCATCCTCCATCATGAAAGAGGAAGAGATTATGAAATGTGCTCTACCTGTGTCCCATCTCATTCAAACCAGCTTTATTGAAGACCCTCACTTGGGGATCAGAAAAACCTAATTGGTGAAAATACCTGAGATCAGAATAGCAAGAGGCAGAACTGAAAACAGTGCTAGGAATTGCAAATGGCAAGAGCAACAACCCAATACAAGATAGTCTGTTGCTATGTATGCATTGATTTCAAAGGAATATGGGATCATGTTTGGATCTTTTCAGCTTTATGCACATATAAAGACAAATCTCGCTATCAGTAGGGTTCTCTTCAAGCCTGCAGGAAACATATTTTATTTGCTAGTCATCCATGCAGTTTCTATTATGAAATAACTTTCCATATGGAATTTACAAAGTAAATATTATGAAATTCATTATCTTTGAATGTGGTTCATATTATACTTTAGTGGTACCAGAATAGTAATAGTAGAGTTTATTACACACCCACAGGGTAGTGTGCACTATACTCCCGGTAGACTGTAAACCCTTTGAGGGCAGGTATCGTGTTTATCAATTCTTATTTTATTTTACCCTCAGGTGCTCAGAAAAGTGCTCTGAACACAGTAAAAGCTTAAGAAATACCATTGATTGCTTAACTACACACTTGGGAAGTACAGACTCAAGAAATGACACTTTGTCTTCCCACAGGTTTACCCTCTAAAAGAAGAGTCATATACACATAAAAAATTAAAAAGCACTCATTTTCACAGGCCTACAAGAAACTTCTCATTATCATTTCTGTGTAAAGACTTTTTATTCTAAAGAATTACCCCCAAATGGATTTTCCTTGTTGGGTTTTTAAAGTTTTATGTTGTTTTTTCAGTTGCCAATGTGATGAAAATAATAGTCTGAATTCATTAACAAATTATAATTTAGGGGTGCCCAATACCTCAATTCTCATTAAGGGACAATTCAAATCAAAGACCATTAAATGTTGGAGCAGAACATGAGCACTATAGTGCAAACAGGGAGGAACAAATATGGGTTGAGAGGCAGTCAGCAGAAGCTCAGACTAGCACATGTTTATTTTCAATAATTAGTCATAGTGTTAATAGAAACATCTATTTGAAGCAAAGGCTGCTTATTTGCAAAAACAGCTAAAATATGTGGTTCTGTAATGCAGCCTCAAAATAAGTTCGTAAAATACATTTCAAACACAATAGCATTAAATGTGATTGTCCAAAATGCTTTAATTCTGATGCAATTAACCCTTAAGCAGGAGATCTTTTGAACAATCTCCTTGTCAGTCCAACTTGTTTTTTTTAAAAAAAGCTAAATTTATTTTTTTTCAACCGTGGCTTAATGTATGCTTCTCACAGACACTAGGGAAGATATAATAATAATAATAATGTTGGTATTTGTTAAGTGCTTACTATGTGAAGAGCACTGTTCTAAGCACTGGGGTAGATACAGGGGAATCAGGTTGTCCCACGTGGGGCTCACAGTCTTAATCCACATTTTACAGATGAGGTAACTGAGGCCCAGAGAAGTTAAGTGACTTGCCCACAGTCACACAGCTGACAAGTGGCAGAGCTGGGATTCGAACCCATGACCTCTGACTCCAAAGCCCGGGCTCTTTCCACTGAACCACGCTAAGATATTAGAGATGAAGTTATTAGAGATCCTAAAGAAGCAGTGTGGGCATGGATGGAGCATGGGCCCAGAGGGATCTGGGTCTGCTGTGTGACACCTTTCCTTCTCTGTGCCTCAGTTACCTCACCTGTAAAATGGGGATTAATACTGTGAGCCCTGTGTGGGACAGGAACTGTGTCCTACCTGATTAGCTTGTATCTACTCCCTGGTTCTTCAAGGTGGCATACCTCATAAGTGACCTGCTGACTTGTACTGCCAAGGGGTATATTAAAATCTCTGAGGATCCATTAGAGTCCAGACCAAGTTTGACCACTGCCTTCAAACTCCTTGAATCTCCTTAGCTTGAATAAATAAATGGATTTTGCCACTGAGTTTGGGAATTTCCAATCACACCAGTATTCCTTGCCACCACCTTCCAGAGATTCAGAAAGTACCCCAGATGAGCACAAAGCAGTGGTGTTCAATTATCCCTACTTCCCTCTCATTCAACCCAAATATTCAATCTGTCACCAAGACTTGTCAGTACAACTTGGACAACATTGCTAAAATCCTCCCTTTCCTGTCTATCCAAATTGCCATCACGATGATCCAAGCACCTCTCCTATCCCTCCTCAACAGCTGCATCTGTCTCCTCAATGAACTCCCTCCTTTCTGACTCTATCTCTCTGGCCACCCCTTTTCAGTTTCTCTTTTGCTCCTCCACTATCACCCACTCCCTAACTAAGGCAGTCCCTCCAGGCTTGATTCTGGGTCCTCTTCTATTCTCCATCTATACGCACTCCCTCATTCGCTCCTCTGGCTTCAACAATCATCTCTATGCGGATGATTTCCAAATCTACATCTTTACCTCTGATCTTTCTCCTTGTCTGTAGTATCAAATTTCCTTCTGCCTTCAGAACATCTCTACTTGGATGTCCCACAGACATCTTAAACCCAGCAAGCCTATAACAGAACTTATCTTCCCGCCCAAACCCTGTCCTACACCTGACTTGCCCATCACAGTAGACAGTACCACCATCTTCCCTGAATCACAAGCCCACAACCTTGGCGTTATCTTAGACTCATCTCTCTTATTCAACCCACGTATTTAATCAGTTGCTAGAGACTATCAGCTGGAGATGTAAATTTGGGAATCATCTGCATAGCGATGGTTGTTGAGTGAATGAGGGAGTGGGTGTAGATGAAGAATAGAAGAGGACCCAGAATCGAGCCTGGAGGGACTGCCACAGTTAAGGAGTGGGAGGTAGTGTAGGTAGTGTAGAGAAACGGAAGAGGAGTGACCAGAGAGATAGGGAGAGACAGAAAGCAGGGAGTTCATTGAGAAGTTCATTGAGATATAGCAGTTGAACTGGTTAGGACAGCATTGCTAAAGCCTGTCCTTTCCTATCCACCCAAACTGCTACAATTTTAATCCAACCACTTATTCTATCCCACCTTGATGACTGCCTCAGTCTCCTTGCCAACCTCCTTGCCTTCTGTCTCTCCCCACTTCAGTGCATACTTCACAGTTGCCCGGATCATTTTTCTATAGAACCATTCAGCACGTTTCCCTCAGAAACCTCCACTGGTTGCCCATCCACCTCTGCATCAAACAGAAATTCCTTACCGTTGATTTTAAAATACTCAATCACCTTTTTCCTTCCTACCTTACCTCACAGCTCTCCTCCTACAACTCAGCCTGCACACTTTGGTCCTCTAATACCAACTCTACTCACTGTACCTCAATCTCCTCTACTTCACCACCGACCTCTGTCCCACATCCTACCTCCGGCCCAGGGTGCCTCCCCTCGTCATAACTGGCAGATATTCACTCTCTCCACCTTCAAAACCTTACTAAAAGCATATCACCTCCAAGAGGCCTTCCCTGGCTATGCCCTCATTTCCTCTTCTCACATTCCATTCCGTGTCACCTTTACACTCGGATTTGCATCCTTTATTCATCCCTCAGCCTCACATCCCTTATGTACATATCCATAATTTCTTCATTTATAATCATGTCTGTCTACCTCTCTAGACTGTAAGCTTGTTGTGTAAGCTGAAACTAAAGATAGATTGGAACATTAGGCTTAAGCACAGATAACTAGCCCTTAGCTTATAATTCCAAAATGCATCTATATTCTTTTTTTGTTTAAATGGTATTTTTTAAGCACTTACTATGTGCCAGAGACTGTTTTAAGCTACTCAGCAAGAACATCCCCCAAAATAATTTTTCCAGAATTCCATATTCTTAGTATTCTATATAGGGTTGGTCTGTCCATCCAAGTCTGATGTGTGTTTCTTCTCAAAAAAAAATCACCATATGCTTTGGTCTCTATGTGGATGCTCTTCTCGGGTACCTGGAGTTTAGGCAAAATCAGCCCAGTCAAAATGAGAAGGTTCTTTCTTGCCTTCACTTTAACACTTTGCACTTTGTCTAATCATGAACTCAGGTCAATTTATTGGTTCTGTTGAGTCTGTGCTGGGGTTATCATTCACAAAAGGGAAGTTTGGATGGCTTACAAGTTTGACTAAATATCCTATCACTTCTTTTATGCCAGAGGTAAAGGGGTTGATTATTACCAAACATGGCATCATCTCCCTCTGTCAGTCAAATGATGCAATTTGATGCTGGCCTGGTGCCCACACCTCCAATCCACACCCCAGCTTCCACTTCTCCTGGAGTCTAGAGTATGGCAGTGATGGTAGATGATGGTTCTCTGACTGCTACCAGGACTATCCCACTTGGGGTCCTACTACCCAAATTTCATGGAAGGTCCCATCCCCCTTTTCACCCCCCTCGTCAAAAAAATCAGGAATTTTGTATTATTTAAACTATGAGATTGAAGTACAGTGAGTAGGTTGATGTTAGAAGAGTGAAGTTTGTGAGCTAGATTGTAATGGGAAGATAGTCGTATTTAATGAGTGCTTACTGTGTGCAGAGAACTTTATTAAGCACTTGGAAGAGTACAATATAGTAATATAATGGACACATTCCCTGCCCACAATAAGCTTACACTCTAGAGGAGAGAGATCAGGTAGGAAGGGAAGAAGTGATGTGCCTTAAAGCTGATGACAAGGCATTTCTGTTTGAAATGGAGGTGGATGGGTAACCACTGGAAGTTCTTAAGGAGAGGGGAGATGTGGACTGAACTTTTTTTTTTAAAATGACCTGGACAGCAGAGTGAAGTATGGATTGGAGAGAGGGGAGAGAAAGGAGTCAATCAATTGTCTTTATTGAGCACTTATGGTGTGCACAGCCCTGTATTAAGCACTTAGGAGATTATAATATAAAAATATAACAGGGTCGGTGGACACATTCTCCACCCACAGTGAGTTTACAGTCTAGAGGGGGACAACATAAATATTACAGATATGTATGTAAGTGTCGTGGACTTAAAGAGGGGTGAATAAACGGAGCATATCAGGGAGATGCAGAAAGGAATGGGAGAAGGGAAAATGAGGACTTAGGGAAAGCCTCCGGAGAATAGAAGGAGACCCAGAACTGAATCTTGAGGTACTCCCATAGTTAGGGTGTGGGGAGCAGAGGAGAAGCCCAGGAAAGAGTCAGGGAGATCAGCAAGGAGGCTGCTTCAATAGTCAAGGCAGGATATAATAAAAAGCTTATATCACCATGGTAATAGTTGCAATAAAGAGGAAAGGTCAGATTCTAGAGATGTTGTGAAAGTAGAAAAATGTGAGTTAGTGACAGATTGAATATATAGGTTAAAATGAGATATGAGAAGAGGACAATAATAAGGTTATGAGACAGGGAGAATGATGGTGTTGTGTCTACATTATAGAAAAGTCACTGTGAAGAGGGGAAAATAAGGATGTCTCTTTTGGACATGTTAAACTGGCGACACTCACCCAAGTCCCACAGTATTTATATGTACATCCTTATTAGTCTACTATCTCCTTTATCTATAATTTAACGTTTGTCTTCCCCACTAGACCCTAGGTTCCTTGAGAGTAGGGTTTGTGTCTAACAATTCTATTTTATTGTACTCATCCAAGCATTCATTCATTCATTCAATAGTATTTATTGAGTGCTTACTATGTGCAGAGCACTGTATTAAGCGCTTGGAATGTACAGTTTGGCAACAGATAGAAACAGTCCCTGCCCATTGATGGGCTTAGATCTAATCAGGGGAGACAGACCTAAACAGTAGCAATAAATAGAATCAAGGGGATGTGCATCTCATTAAAACAATAGCAATAAATGGAATCAAGGTGATGTACATCTCATTAACAAAATAAATAGGGTAATAAAAATATATATACAAATGAGCACTTACTACACAAGCACTAGTGCTTGCTTGATTCATCACAGACCTGGTAGAGCTCAAGATTCTTGAGAGATAAAGGTATGGCCAACAAAGAGACTGAAGAAGACTTTTGCCCGGTTGAAGGAAGCTGTAATGACTCTTCATCCCTCATAAACATAGACGATAACTCATCACAAATCAGCAGCCATGCAAGTTTCGTTTAGATGAAGATTTTAAAAGGGAACAGTGGTTGAGTTCTATTCTTAGGCAGTGCATGTGTGTGATGCGGACTGTGGTTTGCCTATAGCAGATCTGTGCCTACATAAGTCCTACAGGTTAACTTCCGCTTCAGGGAAATCTGCCCTCGTTTGCACTGCCCTTCCTGCTGTGATTCCCCCAGAGGCAGTCACCTGCAGATGCCTCACTGTGAACACAGGCATCTTTTAGGACATTCACATTCCTACCATCTGTGCTGTAGCATCTTCACAAAAAGGTTTTGGAAAGAGGCAGACTTCACTCTGAGGTAAAATTCACACAGCCCTGTCTCAAAACAATGGCCTACACCGGCAAGTTGTCCAGATAATTGAGCCCTGAACATAACCTTGGGACTGAATCATCAGTACATTTTTTATTATAGAGAGCAACAACAACAACAAGCGTTCTGCCTAAACAATTCATTCAATAGTATTTATTGAGCACTTACTATGTGCAGAGCACTGTACTAAGCGCTTGGAATGTACAAATCGGCAACAGAGACAGTTCGTGCCCATTGACGGGCTTACAGTCTAATCGATCTGATCCTAAAGGCTAAAGGGTGTTTTGACAGCCTGACAAAGCTAGATTAATTTCTAGTATAGAGACAGCAAAAGATGAAATAAATAATAATAATAATAATAATACTGTTATTTGGCTTTGTGGAAAAAGCACAAGCTTGGGAGTCAGAAGACCTGAGTTCTTTCGCCAGCTCTGCTATATGTCTCCTGTGCTACATTGGTCAAATAACTAAACTGAAGCAATGTGGCTCAGTGGAAAGAGCCCAGGCTTAGGGGTCAGAGGTCATGGGTTCGAATTCCGGCTCTGCCACTTGTCAGCGTGTGACTGTGGGCAAGTCGCTTCACTTTTCTGTGACTCAGTTACCTCATCTTTAAATGGGGATGAAGACTGTGAACCCCACGTGGAACAACCTGATTGCCCTGTATCTACCCCAGTGCTTAGAACAAAGCTCTGCACATAGTAAGCGCTTAACGAATACCACCATTGTTATTATTATTAAACTTTTCCATGTCTCAGTTTCCTCCGCTGTTAAATGGGGTTCAATATCTGCTTTCTCTCCTACTTAGACTGTGAGCCCCATGTAGGATAGGGACTGTATCTGACCTGATTTACTGTATCTCTCTGAGTGCTTAGAAAAGTACCTGACACATCGTAGGTTTTTAACAAATGCCGTAAAAAGTGTCTATTATTATTTGCCAAGCACCTTACTAAGCACTGGATTAGATACAAAATCATCAGGTTGGAGATTGTCCCTGTCCCACACTGGGCTCACAGTCTCTTTCTGCCATCTCAGTCTTCAAACAGCAGCTTCTTAACCCCAAGGCTTTGAGCTACTAAGAGAATTCCTGGTTAAGACAATCATTTTTGGCACTTCTGTTAAGGATTACCATTAAAGGAAAAGAAAAAAAAAATCCCCAACAGAACGATATACATTCCAGGAGGAAAAACATAAAAGTCTTATTTAGAGAACACAATTATAATATTTTACCCTCATTTCACTAACCATTTTATTGACTGTAATAAGAGCTACTTCCAGACTGCAGATCTGAGTGGTAACAAATTAAAACCATCCCTGATGCCGAAGATCCCTCTAATCTGAAGCATGCCTCCTAAACGTGTTTCAAGATCTATAAACACCATATGCTGAATAAACAGGATTTTTGCTTAGACAGAGGTCTGGTTTCTCCATTTTTTTCTCTCTGAGATGGAACAAATTGAATCCAAAGGAAAAAAATAATAATAAAATAAAAGGGCACCATATAAGAAAAATAAGAACTCTACACCAGCAGAAAACATCAGCCAAGATACATAAGGGAACACTTATTTTATCAGATAAGTATGCTCACTGTATACAGTGGATGACCTAAAGTGATTCTTTTTACACATGATTCACTTAGTGCAAAGAGCACCGTTGGCAACATAACCATATTCCAGAAAGAGATACAATAAATTAAGGTTAGAGAAGTCTTTCTTTTTCTTTATGAAATAGCATTTACTGCCATTTACCATTGGAGACAGGACCAGTTTATGGTTGAGAAACAAGGGAAAATGGAAGAATCCCAATTTCAAAGAATGATTCAATTTTTATGGATGCGAGATGAAGGATGATGAGCAGTCATTTTCTTCTCCTTATCTTAATTTTCATGCACGCAAACAAAGATGATAAGATCTAGGAACACAGCATTGATGAAATAGTTCTGAGCATCAAAATTATTTACTGAGCGTCTACTGTGTGCAGAGCACTCCTAGACCCTTTCATTTCAAATGTAGTATAAAGATGCGAGTCAATCAATCACTCATTCAGTGGTATTTATTGCTCACTTACTATATGCAGAGTACTGTAGTGAGTGCTTGGGATTGATTCATGTTTCTTGGCTGTGACCTCCCCTCAAGGATACAGTGCCCTCAGAGTCATCTCTATTAAAAGGTTCTTACTTTTGTAGCTGCCTAATTGTGTGAATAAAATAACTTGTCAGTTTTCGGGCTCAATCCACCACTGTTATATGCAACAAGCTTGACATATAAGTCTACACCATATGTATTGTACTTTAAAAAGCATAAATAATGCCCTGATGGAAAGCATGTGCTTTATTAACCTGATTAAATGTAGCATTGATGATTCTCTGTGGTAGTTATTTCATCTGGTATTATTTTTAGGCTCTTCCACTAAGTTGTAACCACTCCTAGGCAATTTTTGTGTTGATTCATCACTTGTAAAGTGCCACGCCAATGATGATGGAGGATTTGCACTGAGGGTCCTGGAAATATAAATTAGGTGGCCCAGCGGTGACCCATAAGCCCAGCTCAGATGATTTTATATTCATATTCTTATCTGTCTACCCCTCTAGACTGCAACCTTACTGTGAGCAGGGAACGTATCTACCAACTCTGTTATACTGTACTCTATTATACTGTACTGTAATAATGATAATAATGTTGGTATTTGTTAAGCGCTTACTATGGGCAGAGCACTGTTCTAAGCGCTGGGGTAGATACAGGGTAATCCAGTTGTCCCACATGAGGCTCACAGTTAATCCCCATTTTACAGATGAGGTAACTGAGGCACAGAGAAGTTAAGTGACTTGCCCACAGTCACACAGCCGACAAGAGGCAGAGCCAGGAATTGATCCCATGACCTCTGACTCCCAAACCCGGGCTCTTTCCACTGAGCCACGCTGCTTCTCTATTGAGAAGCAGTTTGGCTCAATGGATATAGCACAGGCCTGGGAGTCAGAAGGACCTGGGTTCTAATCCTGACTCGACCACTTGTTTTCTGTGTGACTTTGGGCAAGTCATTTCACTTCTCTGTGACTCAGTTACCTTTCATTCATTAATATTCATTGAGTGCTTACTGTGTGCAGAGCACTGTCCTAAGCAGTTGTGACAGTACAATATCATAATAGACACATTCCCTGCCCACAGCAAGCTTACAGACTAGAGGGAGAGACAGACATTATTATAAATAAATAAATTACAGATATATACATAAGTGCTGTGGGGCTGAGAGGGGGAAATGAATAAAGGGAGCAAGTCAGGGCAACACAGAAAGGAGCAGGAGGGCTTAGTCGGGAGGCAGGGGGCCCTTAATCAGTGAAGCCTTCTTGGAGGGGATGTGCCTTCAATAAGGCTTTAAAGGGTGGGTGGATTAATTAAATTTGAGGATTTGAGGAGGAAGGGGTTTCCAGGCCAGAGGGAAGGTGTGCGTGAGAGGTCGGTGGCGAGATAGATGAGATTGAGATACAGTGAGAAGTTTAGCATTAGAGGGCGAAGTGTGTGGGCTGGGGTTTAGTAGGAGAGTAGTGAGGTGAGGTAGGAGGGGGCAAGGCGATTGAGTGCTTTAAATTCAATGGTGAGGAGTTTTTCTTTGATGTGAATGGGCAGCCACTGGTGCTTCTTGAGGAGTGAGGAAACAAGTCTTGAATGTTTTTGTAAAAAAAAATGATCCGAGCAGCAGAGTGAAGTATGGACTGGAGTGGCGAGAGACGGGAGGCTGAAAGATCGGCAAGGAGGCTGATGCAGTAATCCAGGTGGGATAGGATGAGTGACTGTATTAACATGGCAGCAGTTTGGATGAAGAGGAAAATATGGATTGTAGCGATGCTGTGAAGGTGGAACCACAAGAGGATTTAGTGATGATGGTAAATAGGTGGAACCTCATCTGTAAAATGGGGATAAGAGTGTGAGCCCCATATGAGACAGGGACTGTGTCCAACCTGATTAACTTGCATCTACCGCAGCACTTAGAACAATGCACAGCCCATAGTAAGCACTTAACAACTACCATATTATTATTACTCTCCCAATCACTTTGTACAGTGCTCTGCACACCATGAGTGCTCCTCAATAAATGCCAGTGACTGATTGACTGATTCTGAAATGAATTTTTGCTCAGCAGCATAAATGACCAAAGCCCCAACCAGTACTCGGGTTTTAAAATATGTCTAGATGGTATTTCATAGAAATCTTCACAATCAGGAGGTTATATTAACTAATGCTAATTCCAGGTTCGCTTGTCTTTTAGTTTCATCAAGTATACTATGGAAGATATTTTTATGCTTCTGTATGATTCAGTTTTGAATAAAATCTTGAGCCAAATCATAGAGTTCCTAAGAAAATTATGTGTGTTTACAAAATATATAGCACATACAGCATTTCTATACTCACATGTTCCAAAAAGTAGATATTGAACCCCAGCCTTATGTATTGCCTCCCCATCATATAAATCACAGAAAATTTCATTTTTCTATTTTCTGAATGACAAAATATGGATCTCTTTAGTTGATGTGTAGACCAGACAAATCAAAATTTAAACTACATCAAATCCAAGTGAAAATCCAAGTATAATTCAGCAACTCCTGTACCTAAAACCTCTTTGATAAGGAAGACCAGATGGGTCACAGATGGATCCTAAAAGGGGCAGCTACTATTTGACTTTTGAAATTAGGGGTATAAACTTTTATTAAAAAGATCACTGGGCTACAGGCCACTTGAAAGCTCTTTATCATTGGAAGGGAGGTGTTTCCTCTCGATAGAAAGACTTGGAAGTCTTTTATCCCTTTGATTTGTCATTTCTTCTTTTTTCTTATGCCAAAAACTAATATTCTAAGCCCTCTCCCATCTCCGGCATCTAATGTAAACTTCGCTTCAAGCACTCTGGGGAATTCACTTCTTCATATGTTGCGTGTATTCACCACTCAGACTGTGATACCTAAGATTTGTCTGCCTTGTCTGGTTAATTGGATTGGAATTACACATGCTTTTTCTCTATTTAGCCAATGACGGGAGATGTTTTGGGATGAGCGGCCTCCAGGTTTCTGGGAACTTCCTACCTTGCTTCTAGCCCTCACCAGGAATGAAATGTATGAATTAGAAGGATCGAGAAATCCTGCAGCTTCCAGTGCACCAGGGTTTTTATGTGTGAGGAATCAGATGCTGGTCCCCAAATCTACTGGATTAAGCTGCTTCCAAGGGTCCCCACATACAATCCAGGACTTGGTTTTGGTATGGATTATGAATAGACAGCTTTATACTACCTCTATCTGAGGTAGAGATCATAAGTTGATGTATTCTAACACCAAGGAAAAGCAGCATTTTGGTAGGAGGTTCAAAAAACAATTTTACCAAACATGACATGGTAATGAAGCTAAAATGATACTCATCTTTACTGCAGCTATAACAGTAAGCAGTTGTAACATCATTAGCAAAGAGAAAAATTTCAGGACCCAGTGATTAAGCTCTTTGTGAGTGCATTATTGTATTTACAAAGGAAATATGCTACTCTCTACATACTGATTTGCAAGTCTAAGTTTTATAAATTAAGACTTTAAGGCTCCTATTGTCCATCTTCAGCATTCCCTATAAAGGCGTTTGCAATTACAAAATGGATTTTCCATGAACTGAGATTTGTCCAAATTTGTATCCCCCAGAAGTTCACATTTTGAAGAGTACCATACAGTAGTGTTGGTAGAAGCATTCCCTGCCCACAACAAGCTTACAGTCTAGAGGGGGAGACAGACATTAATATAAAGAATTTATAGATATCTAAATAAGTGCTACAGGGCTGAGGGTGAGGGATTCCAAATATCCTAAGAGAACAGAGTCAGGTGCAAGGATGACACAATTTACTGTTATACTATACTCTCCCAAGTGATTGAATGAGCAAATAAATACAACTGAATGAATCAGAATGTGAGAAAGAGGTTGGCAGTGAGAGAGACAGGATTGGGGCATATTGAGCAAATTGGTGCTAGAGGAATGAAAATGTTAGGGCTGGGCTATAGTAGTTCAGTGAAGTAAGGTAAAAGGGGGTAAGCTAATTGAGTGCTTTCAAACCAACCTAAGTTTTTATTTGATGCAGAGGTGGATGGGCAACCACTGAAGTTCTTAAGGAGTGGGGAGATGTGGGCTGAACATCTGTAACTACACAGTTCATAGACACAAAATCTGAGAGGGGCCATGATTAGAATTTAGGGAGCGTATGGGTAAGACTAAATGTTTTTCAAACTTCAGAAAAGGAAACATCCTTTGAAGCTGGAAGGGTGTAAAAATAGTGTGTGGTATTTCTTAAGCACTTACTATGTACCAAGCACTGTACAAAGCACTGGGGTAGATACAAGATAATCAGATTGGACACTGTTCCACTTGGGATTCACTGCCTAAATTAGAGGGAGAACAAGGATTAAATCCCCATTTCACAGGAGAGAAAACAGCCACAGAAAAAGTTAAGTGTCATACTCTAGGTCACCATACAGGCAAGTGACAGAGCCAGGATTAGAATCCAGGTCTTCTACTCTTTCCAATCTCTTTCAGTCCAGGCTCTTTCCACTGGGCTATTCCAAAGAAACAAGGGAAGCACTTCTTCCCAAAGCACGTGGTAAATCTAGTAGTAGTCGTAGGATTTATCGAGTGCTCACTACATGCAATATAGTACTGAATTAAGTGTATGGGAAGTACAAAGCAAAGAAGTGATATGTTCTCTGCCCACAAGGATCTTACATTCTGATGGAGACAGAAATACTTTTTTTTTATAGAACAAGAGAAGTAATTGAATGTACAGTAGAATTACATATATACAAAAGTTCTCAGGGTGAGTCTAAGTTCAATAGTTATGGAGATGCTGGTAAGGTTTGTATATTGAAGTACTGGGAAGTAAGTGGAGAAGGTTTTGCTGAAGAGGGAGGGACTTTCAAAGATCACTGAATTTGGGAAGAGCTGGTCTACTGGATTTGCAGGGGTGAGAGTTGGCGGGGAGGGAAGAGGTTCCAGGCTGGGAAAGCAGCAGGGACCAAGGGAAAAAGGAAGGAGAGGAGAGAGTGAAGTAGAGTTAAAAGGTTAGCTTGAGAGGAGTAAAGAGAGTGAGCTGAGAAATAGCAGATGAAGATATGTAAGATAGGATGACTAAGAGGATTGAAGTTGAGGTAAGACGTTGGGCAATCAAAAAATATCACTTCAAGAGAGTTGGGATGAAATTATAGATGAAAGATCCATAATAGATTGCTAGAATTGAGGTTAGAAGGTGAGGTGACTAAACGCTCATTTCCTTTTTCCCACTCCCTTCTCTGTGTCACTTTGATTTGTTCCCTTTATTCACCCCTCCCTCAGCCCCACAACACTTATGTACGTATCTGCAATTTATTTATATGAATG
Organism: Ornithorhynchus anatinus; assembly: GCF_004115215.2. Taxonomy (NCBI): domain Eukaryota; kingdom Metazoa; phylum Chordata; class Mammalia; order Monotremata; family Ornithorhynchidae; genus Ornithorhynchus; species Ornithorhynchus anatinus. The sequence continues at coordinate 55,561,495 of NC_041731.1, read as the reverse complement.
TCTGTCACCCCTTCTAGACTGTGTGCTCGCTGTTGGCGGAGAATGTGTCGACCAATTCTGGTGTATCTCTCAAGCACTTAGTACAGTGCTCCACATACAATAAGCACTCAGTGAATACCACTGATTGAAGGTTAAGTGGCAGCATGGCATATTGGGAATAAACACTGGCCTAGAAATCACAGAAGTCAGTGCAATCCCAGTTACACCTTTAACTTGCTATATGGACTTGGGCAAGTCATTTCACTTTCCAGTCCCTCAGTTTCCTCAAATATAAAATGGGGATGAAATACCAACTCTCCTCCCTAGGCTGTAAGGCCCCCGTGGGACAGGAATTAGGTCCAATATGATTATATTTCATCTATGCTTACGCACACTATTTAGAGAAGCGGCATGGCGTAGTGGATAAAACATGGGCCTGGGAGTCAGAAGGTCGTGGGTTCTATTCCCGGCTCTGCCACTTGTCTGCTGTGTGACCTTGGACAAGGCACTTCACTTCTCTGGGCTTGAATTAGCTCAACAGTAAAATGGGGATTGAGACCGTGAGCCCCATGAGGGACAGAGAGTACGTCCAACCTGATTTGCCGGTATCCACCCAGCACTTAGTACAGTGTCTGGCACATGATGATGATGATGTTATGATGATGGCATATTTTAAGCGTTCAGTGTGTGCCAAGCACTGTTCTAAGCACTGGGGTAGATACAGGGTAATCAAGTTGTCCCATGTGGGGCTCACAGTCTTAATTCCCATTTTACAGATGAGGTAACTGAGGCACAAAGTTAAGTGACTTGCCCATAGTCACACAGATGACAAGTGGTGGAGTTGGGATTAGAATAATAATGATGGCATTTGTTAAGTGCTTATTATGTGCCAAGCACTGTTCTAAGCACTGGGGTAGATATAAGGTAATCAGGTTGTTTTATGTGGGGCTCACAGTCTCAATCCTCATTTTACAGATCAGGTTACTGAGGACAGAGAAGTCAAGTGACTTGCCCAAGGTCACACAGCAGACAAGTAGTGGAGCTGGTAATAGAACCCATGTCTGTTGACTCCCAAACCCGGGCTCTATCCACTAAGCCACGCTGCTTTTCCACATAATAAGTACATAAGCGCTTAACAAATACTACAATTAATAACATCATTATTAGCCATAAAGTAAATGCTTAACAAGTAATAATAATAATAATAATGTTGGCATTTGTTAAGCGCTATGTGCAGAGCACTGTTCTAAGCACTGGGGGGGAGATACAGGGTAATCAGGTTGTCCCACATGAGGCTCACAGTCTTATTCCCCATTTTACAGATGAGGGAACTGAGACACAGAGAAGTTAAGTGGCTTGTCCACAGTCACACAGCTGACAGGTGGCAGAGCCGGGATTTGAACCCATGACCTCTGGCTCCCAAGCCTGGGCTCTTTCCACTGAGCCACGCTGTTTCTCAAATACCACAGACATTATCACTGTGGTTATTAATGAGAAGTTAAGGATGTTAGACATTTTCCTTACTGTTAGGACTGTCGTTAAGGATAGTTATTCTACTGCTCCTCTTAGTGCCACTGAAATAAACAGAATACCCGACTGGAGGGGCCTTAGGTTTTTCAGGTTTACAAAGGAGAAAATTCTTCACCAATGAATGAATATGTCTCTATTTATTGTTGACTTTAACTTTCCAAGTGCTTAGTACAGTGCTCTGTAAACAGTAGGCACTCAATAATAATAATGTTGGCATTTGTTAAACACTTACTATGTGTCAAGCACTGTCCTAAACACTGGGGTAGATACAGGGTAATCATGTCCCATGTGAGGTTCACAGTCTTAGTCCCCATTTTGCAGTTGAGGTAACTGAGGCATCGTGAAGTTAAGTGACTTGCCCAAAGTCACACAGCTGACAGGTGGCGGGGCTGGGATTAGACCTCTGACTCCCAGGCCCGGGCTCTTTCCACTGAGCCACTCTGCATCTCTATAAATACTATTGAATGAATAAATATGCTCGATGTCGCTTCCCCCAATTTAGTCCAACCAGAGCGATGATAGATTGTTTCCCACTCACTAGCAATTGCCTCAAGCTAGGAATGGAGTGGGTAGGCCACTGCTTGACTCTCCCTCCTGTAGTTGAGTCACATAGAGTACTGGGAACTCTCCAGGTGGACACAGGGAGATATAAATACTAAACTGATTCCAAATAGATATGAAGAGAAGCAGCATGGCTTAGCTGAAACAGCACTGGCCTGGGAGTCAGACGAAGTGGGTTCTAATTCTGCCTCCACTACTTGTCTGCTGTGTGACCTTGGACAAGCCACTTGACTTCTCTGGGCCTCAGTCACCTCATCTATAGAATGGGGATTAAGACTGTAAGCCCCACGTAGGACAACCGAATTGCCTTGCATCTACCCCAGAGCTTAGAACAGTGCTTGGTACATTGTAAGCACTTAAATACCATAATAATAGTAAGAATAATAAATTTCCAAATTTGGAGCCCTACAGTGAGACTGAGTCTCAGCATCAGTGGTATTTTTTGAGAACATACTATGTATAGGACACTGGACTAAGTGCTTGGGAAAGTACAATACTCATTGTAAAGAACATAATTTACATAAGACATTTGTAAAAAATTTGATTTTTACATCATCTTTTTTTACTGATCCTTCAGTATTGAGTGTGTGAGGTTTCCTCTTGCAACCCGAGTATTAGAATGAGAGCCCTATTTCATTCAGTCAGTGAGTCGGTCAGTCATATTTATTGAGCACTTACTGTGTGCAGAATATTGTATTAGGTGCTCAGGAGAGGAAAACGCAGCATTATTTAATTTCATTCTTTAGGAAAGGTGACCTAGTGGATAGAGCTTGGGCATGGGAACCAGAAGGTCCTGGGTTCTAATCTCTGCTCCTCCACTTGTCTGCTATGTGGCCTTGGGCAAGTCACTTTACTTCCCTGTGCCTCAGTTCCCTCATTTGTAAAATGGGGTTTAAGATTGTGAGCCCTGGGTGGGCCAGGAACTCTATCCAACCCAATTTACTTGCATCCACCCCAGTGCTTAGTACAGTTCTTAGCAGAGTATAAGTGCTTAACAAATATCATTATTATTATTTATTCCTGAAAAATATTTCTGAAGTAGTTTTATTCTTGATGTTCCATAGTAATATAGCCATCATCTAGCTGTAGAATTTATGGATAGGACAAATATTTTCTGCCTCTAATTTTTCCACAGAATGACAGGCATTTTCTGAATTTTGCAAATATTTCCAGCTGATCTTTGTCTGACCAAATCATCTTTGATAATTCTTACTGAGTACTTCAACAGTAAACTAAAGTGGGCTGAACTTGACCTTAACCCATTCATTCGTTAATTCATATTTACTGAGCACTTACTGTGTGCAAAGCACTGTACTAGTCACATGGGAGAGTAAAGTAAAACAATAATCAGACACATTCCCTGCCCACAATGAGCTTACAGCCTAGGGTTTTATTCTATCAAGGGCCTTATCCCATACACCTCCAAAACAAAAGCAAAAAACAAACAAAAAAAGAGGCACCTATTTTGAAATTCTACTTCTGATAATCTTATTTTTATAACAAAAAAACTCACCACCTGAGAATAGAGAGTGTGTTGTAAAGGAAAAGCACCATAAGAAAAATGCGAATATATTTGATGGTACTTGTTTGTCAATACCACTAGCTAAGTTTAATGAAGGATTTATTTCCAGAATTAAAAAAAAACTCAAGCAAAAGAGCATTCCATGTGCTGCCTTGTTCCCGCCTTCCTCCACTGCTCGACTTTTGTTTCCAGATGTAGTCAAAGCTGGTTTGAGCAAGGACATCATATGTTTTCAGCATGACTTCTGTTGGCAAGATCTGGCTACCCTGCAATGCCAAGTTGCTGGGAGACTCTCCTGGACTAGCAGAATAATATAATGCAGTCCAGTCTATTGACTGTCAATCAATTTTATTTATTGACTCCTTAGAGTGTGCAGAGCACTGTAATGATGATTATGGTAGTTGTTAAGCACTTACTCTGTGCCAAGCACTCTACTAAGCACTGGGGTGGATACAAGCAAATCGGGTTGGACACAGCCCCTGTCCCATGTGGGGCTCCCAGTTTCAATCATCATTTTACAGATGAGGTAACTGAGGCACAGAGGAAGTACAATGACTTGTCTAAGGTCACACAGCAGACAATTGGTGGAGACAGGATTCGAACCCACCACCTTCTGACTTCCAGGCCCGTGCTCTATCCACTAAACCATGTTGCTTCTCTAAGCACTGTACTCAGTGCTTGGGAGAGTATAATATAACAATGTAACAGACACATTCCCTGCCCACAACGAGCTTTCCGTATAATCCTTCTTTTATCCTTTCCTTATCAAGCACCCTTTTTTCTTCTTTTTACTAAACTACTTCCCTTCAAGAGTTAGAATTCAACCACTGATGCACACTCATCCATCAGATTCCTACAGTCAGGAAAAACAAAGCCAGAAATTGGATACAAGTAATTTGAAAGAGGAATAAAATCCAGAAGGGCATTCAGCAATAATGAACTACAGTTGACTTGGGACAGGATATATATTCTCCTACATTTGTTAACATATTAAATGGAACCACATGCTTTATCAAGTACAATTTGGCTTCTATTAAATAGTGTCAAGGGTGAAACGGTCAAAGAGTATCTTACCTTTGTGAGCAAGATCATAGAATTGATACTGTTTATTTCTAATGGCAAAAAGGTGGAATCACACTTTAGACATAGGGGCTCAGAGGAGATAGTTATATATACAAATTTCCTGGATGACATAATTTCCATAAAGAAAAAAGCTACTTTGGGTTGAATCCCTTAGCATTCTGTAAGAGTTTATTGTCCATCTTTAAATGAACAATCTTTGTCTAATTGACTATCAAACTTACAGTTCTGAAAAAAAAAGCTAATATCAATGATGTAAAAATACAATTATGATGCTACCAATGTATAAGCGCACAGTTCAGAGGTAAATTGCCTATGGAATTTTGACCGGATTTTGGGGGTCACTGGATGCCTATAACTGACCATCCTCCACCTACTTGAGGGAATTGATTTATGACACGCTCATGAGCCACGTCCTCTATTGGTTCCTGAAGATAGGATCATATCAACTGGACGTTCTATCAATCTTCAGAGGCAGAGAAATCGTAATGGGACACAGAGACTGAGAAAGAGATCGAAGAGAATGTTTCTGAAAAATGAAAATCAGTATCCTACCCCTTGAGTCTCACAACATTGCATCCTGGCTCCTCAATTTGGGGTGGGTTGTGCCAGCCATCGTTGCCCCCATGAGCCTCACATTGCCGAATTCTGGCTCTTCAAAGGGGTGTGAGAGGAGAGAGGAAAAACCGAGGTGGCTCTGGCTCGGCTTATCGAAAGTGATTGTACCCACCTAGGACATTCCCCTCCATAACTCCTGCTCACTTGCCTGCTGCCCCACCGGAGGAACAGAGAGAAGGCAAGGGGTTGTTCTAGAAGTGATGATCAGTGGAGTGGGTCAGGTAGGGCATTCTGGAAGGAGTAGGAGATCGGCTCACCCGAATACCCCACCTCCCTCTTCCCCAGTCCCACCCTGTTGTCACTAGGCTGGTGACTAATGTAGTTTAAACCACTTGAACAACGGATGAAGTGACAAGATACTCTAGCAATTTATCCAATTATCTTATAGGACTTTGTCAGATAAATAAATGGGTCATCGTTCAAAATGACAATAATTATTTGTGGAACATCGACCACCAACTCTATTAATCTCATCTTTCTTGCTGTCGGCCCCTCCTGCCTGGAACTCCTTCCTCCATCATATCTGACAGATCTCCATCTTCAAAGCCCTGCTAAAATCATTCTTGGTCCAAGAAACCTTCCCCAGGTTTCTCTCACCCCACTCTATTCTCCCTCTCTCCCTTCTGTCATTTATGGATTTGGGTCTGGACTACCTAAGCATTTTAATACTCCCTCAAACCTTGTTTTAGAGCACTTATTTACATATCCTTAGAGTCTGCTGCTTCCCCTATCTATAATTTGTTTCATTAAGTGTGTCTCCCATTAGATTTTAAGCTCCTTGAAGCAACGCTTCTATCTACCAACTCTATTGAACTCTTTCAAGTGCTTAGTTCATTGCTCTGCACCCAGTAAGTGTCCAATCAATACCACTGATTGATGACTCAATCAATCCTACTGCCAGACACATCTGTTAAGGATAAGCAGAATGAAGATTGTGCCGTGGAAAAGGACAACTGCAAAATGTCTCTCAACCTGGACACTGGGGATGTGAGCCTGTTTTTTTTTCCCCTCTGAGAGAGCATATTTGGCTAACAAAAATCCTGGTCAGGTAGTCAAAGAGCCCTAGTCCCTTTTATCAGTCTATCCTATTCCTTAAAGTGATATGGCAAGTTGGGTTTTCAAAACAATCTTGAAAAGTGCTCTGTGGAGTGTGTAATTTGCATAATTGTGCATCTTGCTACCTGATCAGTTCCCCTTTGAGGGTAGAGACACAGACTATAAATGTAATTGGAGTGAAAGAGACCGCTGACTATTTCTCAGTCCTTATGGCCATACATATGCTCTGGGAAATAACACTACTAGCAGGAATACCTTCCGATTTTACAGGAACTGATATAACATTTGCAAAACTCCTGCATGTATGTCTACTCAGTTGTACATATCATTATTTATTCTGTCTACTTTAAATATTTTTATGTTCGCTTCCCTCAGAGTATAAGCTCTTTAAGGGCAGGAAACATATCACTGTACTTCACAAGTACTTAATTCAACACACTTTATTAACTGGTTGCCAATAAATATTACTAGTTCTACTACTAATCATAATAGTGATACTTGTTAAGTGCTTATTCTATGAGAAGCACTGGGGTAGAGAAACAGCATGGTGTAGTGGAGAGAGCACTGGCCTGGAAATCAGTAGGTCATGGGTTCTAATTCCAGCTCCACCATTTGTCTGCTGTGTGACTTTGGGCAAGTCACTTGACTTCTCTGGGCCTCAGTTACCTCATCGGTAAAATGGAGATTGAGACTCTTGGCCCCACGTGGAACAGGAACTGTGTCCAATCTGCTAAACGTGTATCTACCACTGTGGTTAGTGCTGTGCCTTCCATATAGTAAACACTTAACCAACACCACAGTTACACAAGATAATCAGGTCAGACAAAGTCCCTGTCCCTCAATAGGCTCACTAAATTGGAAGAACGGAGGCCCAGAGAAATTGTGACTTGCCCAAGGTAACCGAGCAGGCAAGCGTCAGACCAGGTCACACGCTGAGAAGCAGCGTGGCTCAGTGGAAAGAGCACGGGCTTTGGAGTAAGGACTCATGAGTTCAAATCCCAGCTCTGCCACTTGTCGGCTGTGTGACTGTGGGCAAGTCACTTAACTTCTCTGTGCCTCAGTTACCTCATCTGTAAAATGGGGATTAAGACTGTGAGCCCCACGTGGGACAACCTGATTCCCCTATGTCTACCCCAGCGCTTAGAACAGTGCTCGGCACATAGTAAGCGCTTAACAAATACCAACATTATTATTACTTCCCTACCGCTACTGAAGCTGTTGTAGGCTCTATATAAAACACAGAAATAATAAACTCCTTGCCTAGTGGTGCTATCAATTGTATTTATTGAAAGCTTACTATGTTCAGAGCACTGTACTAAGCATTTGGGAGAGTATACTACAAGAAAGTTAGCAGACACATTCTCTTCCTACAAGCTTACACTCTAAATTATAATATAAAGACATGTACATAAGTTTCATGGCATTGAAGGTGAGGCAAATATCAAATGCCCTAAGGTCACAGATCCAAGTGTTATGGGAGGGGCGGGAGGGGGAGACAGAGAGTGCTTACAAGGAGTTTACAGTCTACAGGGGAATACACTGAAATAAATTCTAAATAGAGAAAGAATGAGTATAAGGAGATGTACATGACATAAGTGAGCCCATTGTTGGGTAGGGATTGTCTCCGTTGCCAAATTGTACTTTTGGAGCACGTAGCACAGTGCTCTGCACAGAATAGGTGCTCAGTAAATAGGACTGAATGAATAAGTACAGTGGACCTGGGGTTAGCATCAAAGTGTTTAAGGGGTAACACAGCCAAGCATATAATGATAAGGGGGAGGGGACAAGTAGGGGAAATTAGGGATTAGTCAGGAAAGGCCTCTTGGAGGCAATGCAATTTTAAGAAGATTTTGAAGGTGATCTGTTGGAAGTGAAAGAGAGAGGGAATCCCAGGCTGGAGGGAGAATGTGGTCAAGGGTTCTGTGGTAAGATTGCTGAGGCTGAGGTTCAGAGAGCATTTTAGCATTAGAGGATTGAAGGGTCTAGAAAGGCCAGGTAGGAGAGACAGATTCTTTTTTTTCCGACGCCAGCTGATCAACATGTAAAAATTGATGTAAGGTGATCTTTACTCACAAAAGCTTTTGAGAACGACGATCCCGTCTTTCAAGTCTAAACATACAATGCTTAGAAATAGGAGAGGAAGAACAATATTAACTGAAAGTCTGGAAGAAGAAAGATCAATCTATCAGTGGTATATATCGAGCACTTGATGTGTGCAGAGCATTGTACTAAGCATATGGGAGAGTTCAATCCAACAGAGTTGGTAGGTATCCAGGATGCAAATCCTTGGATGAAAGAATCCCTCCTCACCGTTTCTCCAAAGAACAGGCAACCTCAGGGATTAGGAGGAACCAAATGATTTTTGGCAAATGTTTGGTAAATGTCTAAAAATATGTTTCAAATGTTTTCAACTCTACAAAACCCAAACCACATTTTCCCCTGGCACTTTCCTCCTCTGTTTTTAAGAGTGTGAGTGTGTGCTAAGGGAAACTTCACCCATGTGTCTCTAATTTTCACTTAACTCATCACAGTATTGTTTTGAAAGAGCTATTCGGTGTCCAACAGTCCTTATAAGTCTTTTTATAAGTCTTTTAAAGTCTTTATTTCTTAGAAACAGGAAGTCATAGAAACAAGAGCTAGAAAAGTACAAGTAGGTCACTCCCTGTGCAGGAGGATAGGTTTGGCTTTGTCTTTTTCCCTACAGGTGATTTTAATCAAGTAATGAATGGTATTTATTGAGCCCTTAGTGGGAACAGTGTAGGGATGGTACAATCTAGCAAGGGTTGGCAAATGTGATCCCTGCTCACAAGGAGTTTATAGTCTACAGGGGGGAGTGGACATTAATGTATATTGGGGAAATAGGGGAGTATAAGAATATTTAGCTGTTTTTAGCTATTCAAAAACATATTACTGTCTTGCAGACACTATTCCATAAATCACAGTGTGATTTGGACTAAAGGGAGCCTTTACCTCTTAAACTCTTCCCTAGACTGTGAGCCCCGTGTGGGACAGAGGCTGAGCCCAACCCAATTTGCTTGTAATAATAATGTTGGTATTCAAGTGCTTACTTTGTGCCAAGCACTGTTCTAAGTGTTGGAGTAGATACAAGATAATCAGGTTGTTCCACATAGGGCTCACAGTCTTCAGCCTCATTTTACTCATGAGGAAACTGAGGCACAGAGAAGTTAAGTGACTTGCTCAAGGTCACACAGCTGCTATTGTTTTTGTCTCTCTGTCTCCCCTAATTAGACTGTAAGCCCATCAAAGGGCAGAGACTGTCTCTATCTGTTACCAATTTGTACATTCCAGGCGCTTAGTACAGTGCTCTGCACATAGTAAGCGCTCAATAAATACTAATGAATGAATGATATGTAGCAAAGCCGGGATTAGACCCCTGATCATCGAGCCTAGAACTTAGTGCAGGGCCTAGAACAGAGGTAGCACTTAAATACCACCACTATTACTATTATTATCCTCCTTATGTCATAGGAATGAAAAAGAAAACTACTTAGTATTAGTGGAATTTAGACAAAAACAAGCAACTTCATTCCCAATGCCACTGAGATTCTGGGATGCACAGGGCCCTGATCACCACCCGAGTAACATCTCAACTCTTGCAGAAGTGTTGGTGGTGGAACCTAGAATCCAGGTTTCACAGGAGCAGAGGGACAATAGAATCTGCGTTTCCAACATTTACCCCATCAGGATGGTTGGTGAAGATTGAGACTACGATCTACTTTCCTGGAACAATGAGGATTTCCTGTCAAGTATATTTTTACTGACTTTTTTTTTCCAGATTGATATTTATTTATTGAAAATTAACCTGCTTTTTATGATACATGCTAACTGCTTACTCTATGACAAGTAGTGTTCTGAGCACTGGGGTAGATATTCATTCAATAATATTTATTAATAATAATGATGGTATTTATTAGGCACTTACTATGTGCCAAGCACTATTCTAAACTCTGGGGTAGATACAAGGTTATCAGGTGGCTCCACATAGGGCTCACAGTCTTAATCCCCATTTTACAGATGAGGTAAGGGAGGCACAGAGAAGTCAAGTGACTTGCCTAGGGTCACACAGCAGACTAGTGGCAGAGGCAGGATTAGAACCCACGTACTCTGATTCCCAAGCCCATGCTCTTTCTACTGAGCCATGCTGCTTCTCTATTTGAGTGCTTACTGTGTGCAGAGCACTATACAAATCACTTGGTTGGACATAGTCCTTGCCCTCATGGAGCTCCAGGACTGAGTAGGAGAGAAAACAGGTATTGAATCTCTATTTTACTTTTGAGGAAACTGAGGCATAGAGAAGTCAAGTGACTTGCCCAAGGTCATAGAGCAGCCAAATGGCAGAGATGGGATTAGAGCACAAGATTTTTTGTTGGGTTTTTTTTTGTCCATTTGTTAAGAATTTACTGTGTGTCAAGCACTGTTCTCAGTCCTGGGGTAGAAACAAGTTAATTAAGTCAGACAGAGGCCTGTCACGCTTGGTGCTCAAGTTTAAGGAGGAGGGAGAACAGACAAACTGAGGCACAGAGAGGTTAGTGACGCTGTAACACTCAGAGAAGGGGATGTCTGAGTAATAAAGTTCACAGGAGCCAGGATAATGAAGCAGAGAAGCAGCATGGCTCAGTGGAAAGAGCCTGGTCTTGGGAATCAGACTTCATGGGTTTGAATTCCAACTCTGCCACTTGTCAGCTGTGTGACTGTGGGCAAGTCACTTCACTTCTCTGTGCCTCAGTTCCCTCATCTTGTAAAATGGGAATTAACTGTGAGTCTCATGTGGGACAACCTGATTACCCTGTGTCTACCCCAGCACTTAGAACAGTGCTCTGCACATAGTAAGCGCTTAACAAATACCAACATTACTATTATTATTAATGGAGACCCATAAGTGTCTGCAGATGTAGTCACAGACCCAAAAGCAAGTCTATCGTAAAAGTTGCAACAAAGAACTGCACTAACCAATTAATCAAGGATCTCCTGGTGATCGCCGGGACTTTGTGGTTAGCACAGACCCAGAGTTATCTATTAGGGAAAATATCTGACAATAGAAAAGCACAAAACCATAAGCAAAAGCTTAACTGCAGTTCGGGGAAGGGGAGTACTCACAAAATCCACTGGAAAACAATGAGGTGGAGTCCCTGTCGCTCCAGCATTTCCTCACAGCTTCCCCTGCATTCCCAGAGCCGAGTCCAGGCCCAGCACTCACCCAGTTACAGAGTGTCCTATGCCCACCCCAATGCGAGTCAGCAGTAGCCTAATAAACCTTTGTGCAGTGAGCAGATCATTGAGAGCCAAGAGTCATGGTAGCACCTAATTGGTTGGCCACTGAAGAGGACCGCTCCCCCTGCCATTTTAGAGGAACTCAGAAACTGCAGGAACAGAATGTTTAATGGATAGGCGGGTGTTTCAGCTAGCCTGTCGGGGAGTCAGAGAGGAAGGTCTCCCTGTTCCTTATGGGGTCCTGAAAAGGCAGCCTCTCTAAAAAGGAAAACACTTGCCCAAGGCTACACAAGCAAGCCGTGGGCAGAGACAGGATTAGAACTCAGGTCCTTCCGACTTCTAGGCCTATGCTCTAACCATTAGGCCAGGCCGCTCTCCAGCATTTTGAATGAGCTGCTTTTATAGTGTTTGCATAATATTCTTTGGTTTTATGAATCTGCCCTCCCCTACTTCGATTATGAATTCTTTGTGGAGTGGGGACCATGTCATATGAGAAGCAGAGTGGCCTAATGGCTAGAGCACACACCTGGGAGTCAGAAGGATCTGAGTTCTAAACTTGACCCCGCCACTTGCCTGCTGTCTGACCTTGGGCAAGTCATTTAACTTCTCTGTGCCTCCATTACCTCATCTTTAAAATGAGGATTGAGACTGTGAGCCCTCCATGGCACAGGGACTGTGTCCAATGCAATTACTTTGTGTCTACCCCAATGCTGAGTACTTGCCTGACACATAGTAAGTGCTTAACAAATACCCCAGCTATTATTGTTATTATATCTGGACCCTTGTATTTTGACCCAGTGTTTTGTGTAATTTAAATGAGATAAAAGTCTAGAAGAAGCAGCTGGCTCATTCTCTAGGGGGTGTGGTGGTGGGTTCTAAACTTACCTTGCCTATCTTGCCTTTTTCTCCACAACTCATCAGGGGATGGCATAACCTATCATTTAAGGCCCCTGGGACCCATTACAGCAATCAAGCTGGGGCAGTCAGAAAGTTATTGGTTCCAATGTGGGTTCCGCCACTTGTATGCCATGCAAACTTGGGCAAGTCACTTCACTTCTCCGTGCTTCAGTTACCTCATCTGTACAATAGGGATTGAGGCTGTGAGTCCCACATGGGATGGGGAAGGTGTCCAACCCGATTTGGTTGCATCCACCCCAGTGCTTAGTACAGTACCTTGTACATGATAAGTGCTTAACAAGTACCATAATTATTAATGTTATTATTATTAACACAGCACCAAGCAGTGGTTGCCATGACTGCAGGACAGAGACTGCAGAAACGCATACTCCAAAACCTTGTTCTCTATCGTTCATGACCTGTTAGCCAGATCAGAAATTGTCACGAGGTTGGTTCAGGCCAGATCTCCCCCTACCCTTCCAGTGTGGCTTGGAATATTCTGGGAGGATTGGGATTTTGGACCAATAGGGTGAAAAAAATCCCTGGAGGAGGGGTTTTAAAGGTCAGTGAGGAAGGGAAGCTGAGGCCTGTTGGAGTGAATAGGGCATAGGTGATTTCTGCCTTGAGGGACTAGCCCAGAGTGTATGGTAAATTATTTCTCATTTCAAATCACATCTGGGATAAAGAGGTGGGCTAATGTGGTCATGGGAATAATAGGTGCATTATTTTAGCCTAAACCGGGAATCTAAAGCTCTCTTCACTCATCTAATCAAAACAGCACTGCAACATAGCTCACCTATTGGATTGACTCTCAGGTAGGTGGTCTGTTAATCAGTCTTAAAAACTGTCAGGAGCTGCAGAAAGTTACCCAGCAAATATCTCCTTCAATATGTTGGGCTGCAATCCTGCTCTATGTGTTGCTAATTAAATCCTGATTGTTTACTTTGCCTTTGCATTTAGCCATTGAGGCTGCTTAGATGACCTTATCCTGGATGGCTAGATGGAGTCCTTAGTTCCCTATTTACCCTGGATGATGAGTTTAGGTTGGCTCTGGATTGACTGTATGGAGCAAGGAAGTCTCAAGTTCAGTCCAAAGAGGAAATGTTTCTTTGGGATTCTAACACTTTATCCCTTCTATTTTCTCTTCCCAGTTCTTTCCCTCTATTCTCTTTCTGTACACTTTTGGTCTGGAAGTGGGGTGAGTCCTTTAAGCCAAAAGCACCACAGAGTGAGGGCTAGGTATATTTGCAAATGCCCCATAATGTTTATTTCCAAGAAGTGGCCCTAAATTTGTAAAATGCACTACTGTCCACCCTATTTTAGGAAAATGTGGTTAGGAACTATTTTGGAGTCAAGAAGTCTTCGCCGATGTGGTACTCTAAATTTTCCTTCCAAGAGAAGTGTGTGATTGAGTGGATAGAAAGTTTGGGCAGATCAGAGGGTTTGGCTACTGGTCTCGGTTCCTAAATGATCTGCTGGGTTACCCTAAGCACTGAACTTGGGCCTGCCTCCCTTTCTCATCAGTCAGTGGTATTTACTGAATGTTATGTGCAGAGCACTGTATGATGTGCTTGACTTGTAGCAGTGTATAGGACTTTTCAACCGGTGTGTTTGCTCATCCAGACTTTTCCAGTTGCTATCTTGGCTTATCAAGCAGAATTTGGTGAAGGATCAGCTTGTTCCCTAAATGTCGGCTCAAGAATAGCTGAAAGAACTGTGTCATTTTAGGGTAATATTTCTCTATAAGCTCTAATGTGATTGAGCTAATTTAAGGATTCTCTATCATCTAATAAGCAGGCAGGATTGTGTGGGAAGCACAAAAGAAATTCAGTTCCTGAGACAAATGGAAAAATTTGGCTCACAATTGGGACACACTGAAATAATCTCTGCTGAGAAGTAAAAGACAATAAAGGAGATTGAGTCAGAAGATGGCTAATTTCAAACTGGAGAGGCAGAGATGCCACACATGTTTTTAAAGTACAATACTTGTTATAATGGCTTAACATTATTTTTATACCATTTAGAGATATAATAAATTTTCCCATACTGCTTGGGGTACTCTCTGATTGTCCTACAAACTGGTTTTGGTATTTATAGGTAATTGAATGGCTCTCAAAGAAGTTTCTTTAACTTAAAGGATAGTAGAACTAGACTTCAAACTAAGTGCTTTGAACATTGGAGAGTCCCCTGTTTAGGTGTGGTAATTTTGCTTCTTTAGTGAAGGTTCAACTCTGAATGTGTAATTGTTTGCTAAAGTAAAGAGTAACATCTCAGGCACAAGTGAAATCTCATGAGCCTTTTAGTAAATTACCTTTCTGGGATTTATTCACTTTCATACAACATATTTTACTTATCACTATGATGCCACATTCCTTGTCACATTGTAGAAGACCCTTCTCATGTATTTTCAAGGTCCCAAGGGAAGAGACCTAGGGAGGCATTGTGGCCTAATGGAAAGAGCAAAGACCTGGGAGTCTGAGGACCTGGGTTCTAATCTCAGCTGCTCCATTTGTCTGCTGTGTGTCCGTGGACAAGTCACAACTTCTCTGTGCCTTGGTTACCTAAGTTGCTGTAAAATGGGGAAATCCTACTCCCTCTGACCTTAGAACTGTGAGGCCTGCGTGGGACAGAGGCTGTCTCTGACTTGATTACCTTGTGTGTACCCCAGTGCTTAGAACAGTGCTTGGTACACAGTAAGTACTTAACAAATACCACTGATTTTTTTAAAGGCAGAACATACTTTTAGGCTACTTTGATCTAATTTAGCCAACCTATATCAGAGATTTCTAAATTTATTTCTGTTCCTGCAATCCCTAGAGCCACCAGTTTCTTGCCTTTGGGACAAATCATCATATGCTGTGCTTTTAGGAGTGCCTAGTTATTCAAGAATCCATAATGAATAAGTTACTCTGGCAAGATTAAGTAGACACGATCTGTGGTATTCTCTCTTAATTTATACAGTTTCTAAGGTCTTTCGTGAACTGAATACAGTCATCCTCCATCCCCTAAAAATTGGAGGGGAGGAAGAGTGTGGAACTTTGACAGGAAAGTGGACTAAAACATTGTCAGGACCTTCCGGGGGTCTTACTAGGATCCCTGGTTGATAAATAGTGAAATCAAAGAAACGGAATTAGAACTCAAACTTGTTTTAACTTTTGAGCAGTTCTAACAGCTTTGGACATATTTGAACACTGTTATTTTTTTTTCTAAAAGTTTCCATTGCTCCAGGGCCTCTGGCATATCTACAAAACAAAAATATGCATAGTGTTTGGCTTGAAATAGGGAAGAAAAGTTTTAAAAGGCTCCTGCTCATTTTCTCTCCAAGTTAGGGAAGAGAATAATAATGATAACAATAATAATGGCATTTGTTAAGCACTTACTCTGTGCCAAGCACTGTTCTAAGCACGGGGGGAGATACAAGGTAATCATGTTGTCCCATGTGGGGCTCACAGTCTTCATCCCCATTTTACAGATAGGGAACTGAGGCACAGAGAGGTTAAGTGACTTGCTTGTCAGATGTGCGACCTTAGGTGACGGAGTCAGGATTAGAACCCATGACCTCTGACTCCCAAGCCCGGGCTCTTTCCACTAAGCCACACTGCTTCTCTAGAGAAGGCCGGGGGGATTCCCTATATTTTCTCCATTCATTTTTTCCAGGAAAATGTAATAATAATAATGTTGGCATTTGTTCAACTGATCTCTAGAGCTAGTAAGAGAGAGACCTCTCACAAGATCTTAACGGAAGGATTAAAAAAAAAAATTCATTCAAAAATCAGAATGAACTAAACATTAATAAATACCTAGATGAGGCTAACCCTTTAGACTGTAAGCTCTTTATGGGAAGAGATCGTATCTGCTAATTCTGTTATATTGTATTATCCCAAGCACCCAGTACAGTGCTCTGCATATAGCAAGTGTTCAGTAAATAAGATTGATTATTCCTCTGGTTTAGGTTAAGGTAAACATCTAACAAAAATCAAATATTGTAGAAGAATGTTTTCAAGGTTGAGAGAAGACGACAAGATGGTTTTAAATAAATTTAAGCAGCAAGAAAGGACAACCTCTCACCTCCCCCTATTTCTTGAAAGAACATCCAACAAGGGTTCTCCAGAGATACAAAAAACTGATAGGCTGAGAAGATATGCACTACGTAGAAAAACAAAGAAATAGTATTAATTCTATGTAAAAGTGCTTCGGTTCATGCCTGTGTCTGCTAATGATTTGGGATGTTTGGTATTTTAGAGCCAAGTCCACATAGATTTTGGAGTTGAAGCATCTGAGACAGAGAGTAATTGTCCAGGGTCATAAAACAGGCAACTGACAGAGCCAGAATTAGAACCCTGGTGTTCTGACTCCCAGGCCCTAGTTCTTTTCACTAGGCAACACTGCTTCCCATGTAAGCACTAACTCTTTGTTCTTCCCCTCAACTGGAATTGATTGCAATATCTGCCTCCCTAGCTAGACTGTAAGCTCCTGAAGAAGAGGATCATGTTTTCTAATTCCCTTCTACTCTTTAGATACAGTCCAATACTCCACATCAGATGTCTAATAAATACTATGAACTGATTGTTCTAGTGCAGTGGCATTGGCTAAGGAAGAGGAATGAATTTAGGAAAAAAAAGATTGAATAGTAGATGTTAACAATGCCCTGAAAAAGTAGAAATAACTAATCAATGGCATTTATTGAGTGCTTATTGTATGCAGAGCACTGTACTAAGCACTGGGGAAAGTACAGTACAACACAGTTGGTAGACATATTCCCTGCCTGCAGTGAGCTTACAGTCTAGAAAGGGAGGCAGACATCCTGATGAACAGAATAAGGAAAAATTAGTGCTTGCATGCCGAGCAGTGTTGTTTAGAAAGGGATAAACGTAGTCTTCTATCAGGAATTAATTGGATTTTCTTGAGTCAAATCAATCAATTGTATTTATTGAGCACTTACTTTACTGTAGTAAGTGCTTGGGAAATACAGTATTACAATCAATCATATTTATTGAACACTTGTTGTGTGCTAAGCACTTGGAAGAGTGCAATGTAGCAATATAACAGACACATTCCCTGCCCCCCCCCCCATTGGCTTAAATAATAATGTTGGTATTCGTTAAGCGCTTACTATGTGCAGAGCACTGTAGTAGTACTGGGGTAGATTTATAGGATAATCAGATTGTCCCATGTGAGGCTCACAGTCTTAATCCCCATTTTACTAGATGAGGTAACCGAGGCACAGAGAAGTTAAGTGACTTGCCCACAGTCACACAGTTGACAAGTGGCAGAGTCGGAATTCGAGCCCATGACCTCTGACTCTCAAGCCCGGGCTCTTTCCACTAAGCCACGCTTAAAGTCTAGAGAGGAAGACAGACAGTAATAAATAATGGATATGTACATAAATGCTGTGGGGTTGAGCTGGGAGGAGAGCGATGCATAAAGGGAGCAAATCACAGAGATGCAGAAGGGAGTGGGAGAAAAGGAAATTACTTATTCAGGGAAGGCTTCTTGGAGGAGATGTACCTTGAAGGTGGGGAAAGTAATTATCTGTGGGTTATGAAAAAGGAGGATGTTCCAGGCCAGAGTCAGGATGTGGGTGAGAGAGGAGATCGAGGTATAGTGAGTAGTTTGGCATTAGAGGAGTGAAGTGTGTGGGCTGGCTTATAGTAGGAGAGCAGCACAATAAGGTAGGAGTAAGCAAGGTGCTTGAGCCTTTTTAAACTGGTGGTAAGGAGCTTCTGTTTGATGCAGAGGTGGATGGGTAGCCACTTTAGGTTCTTGGGGAAATGTGGACTGAACATTTTTGTAGAAAAAGATCTAGACACTAGAGTGAAGTATGGCCTGGAGTGGGGAGAGACAGAAGGCGGGAACATCAGCAAGGAGAAGGATACAGTAATAAAGGTGGGATAGGATAAGTGCTTGGATTAACGTGGTAGCAATTTGGATGGAGAGGAAAGTGAAAGTTGAAAAGACAGGATTTAGTGATAGATTGAATATCTAAATTGAATGAGAGAGATGAGTCAAGGATAATGCCAAGGTGAGGGCTTGTGAGATAGGAAGAATGGTGGTTGCATGGTGTAGCGAGAAGCAGCATGGTGTAGTGGATAGAGCAGGGGTCTGGGAGTCAGAAGGTCATGGGTTCTAATTCTGGCCCTGCCACTTGTCTGCTGTGTGACCTTGGGAAAGTCACTTCACTTCTCTGTTCCTCAGTTACCTCATCTGTAAAATGGGGATTGAGACTGTGAGCCCAGCATAGGGCAGGGATTGTGTCCAACCCGATTTGCCTGTATCCACCCCAGCGTTTAGAACAGTATCTGGCACATAGTGTTTAACAAATACCATGATAATTATGGTGGTGCTTTCTACAGAGATGGGAGAGTCAAGGGGAGGAGAGGGTTTGCATGGGAAGATAAGGAGTTCTGATTTTTTCATGTTAAATTTCAGGAGACGGCAGGATATCCACATAGAGATGACTTAAAGGCAGGAAGAAATATGAGATTGTATAGAGGGAGAGAGATCGGGGCTGAATATGTAGAATTGGGAGATATCTGTGTAGAGGTGGTAATTGAAGCCCTGGGAGCAAATGAGTTCTCCAAGGGATGGGTGTAGATGGAGAATAGAAGGGGACCCAGAACTGAACCTTGAGTGGTCCCCATAGTTAGGGGGTGAGAGGCAGAGGAGAAGCCTGCTAAAGGGATTGAGAGTGAGCATCCAGAGAGATAGGAGGAGAACCAAGAGAAGACAATGACAGAGAAGCCAAGGTTGATTAATATTTCCAGGAGAAGGCGGTGGTTGACAGTACTAAAAGCAGCTGAGAGGTCAAGGAGGATTAGGATGGAGTAGAGGCCATTGGATTTGGCAAGAAGGAGTATATTTGTGACCTTTGAGGGGGCATTTTGTGTGGTGTAAAGGGAGGGAAGCCAGATTGGAGGGGGGTCAAGAAGAGAAGTGGTGGAGAGGAACTTAATACAGTGGGTGTAGACAACTCAATCAAAGAGTTTGGAAAGAAATAGTAGGAGGGAGATGGGGAGTGTAAAAGGAGGGCTTTTTTTTTTTAGAATAAGGGAGACATGAGCATGTTTGAAAGCAGTGGGGAAGAAGCCATGGGAGAGCAAAGAGTTGAAGATGGGGTTCACATGTGATCCATGCCTAAAACAAGCTTAGAGTCTACAGGCGAGACAAAACTTGAAATAGATTTCATAGAGGGGAATAAGAGAAATGGGGGAAATAATCAGCAATCATTTACTGAGTGCTTGCTGTGTGCAGTGCACCGTACTAGATGCTTGGGAGAGAGCAATATATCGGAGTTGGTAGACATGTTCCCTGCTAACAATGAGCTTAGAGAGAAGCAGCGTGGCTCAGTGGAAAGAGCCCGGGCTTTGGAGTCAGAGGTCATGAGTTCAAATTCCGGCTCTGCCACTTGCCAGCTGTGTGACTGGGCAAATCGCTTCACTTCTCTGTGCCTCAGTTACCTCATCTATAAAATGGGGATGAAGACTGAGCCCCACGTGGGACAACCTGATTCCCCTGTGTCTACCCCAGCGCTTAGAACAGTGCTCTGCACATAGTAAGTGCTTAACAAATACCATCATTATTATTATTATTAGATTGGGAGACAGATATTAATATAAGTAAATTAAATTATGGATATATACATACGTGCTATGGGGCTGAGGGAAGGGTGAGAAAAGGCTGAAAGTCCCAGTGCCGTCAAACAGCAGGGTCAAATAACTTGAATAAGGAGAATGGTAGAGGAAATTGCCAAGTCAAACCCTGAAACTTTTCTATATTTTACCAGGCCTGGAAGAACTCGCTCTATAAAAGTTTAAAAATCAGCTTTAAAATATGATGTTCAAAAAATAATCCACCTGCAAAAATTTTGAATACGTTGAGGTCATAGTCATAAACAGTGATCTTTAATTCTGTATGAAATGAAGACCTAAATTCCTCCCAAAGATAAAATCCTCTAAACTATAAGCTCCTCATGGCCAGGGTTCATGTCAACCATTTCTATTACATTGTACTTTTCAAAAGTGCTTAGTACAGTGCTCTGAATACACTAAGCGCTTAATAAATGCCACTGGTTGATTAAGTGCAAATCTTAAAATAACAAACAGGATTTACTGAAGGCTGCTGTTTAGCAGTAGAAAAGTGTACTTTCAGCTTCTGTTGTTGTAGTCTTATAATGACCTGTTCTAATTGCTTTTTAGTTCAATGCACCCAGAAGCCATTTGCTAACCAGAATTTTAAATATTAATGTAGAGTGTTTAAGATACGTCCATTAAGGCTGGTAAAGTTCTATTTGATTAACGGGCTTTTCATAAATGCACTGACACAAACTTTTTTTTAATTAATTCAGCCTGCAAATGAACATCATCCATTTTGCTATCATATTTTATCAGTCTGTAAAGTGCATTCTCACTTTAGATTTCAGCTCTGAATGCAGAACACTTTGTGAAAAATGACAGAATTTTAATGAGAAAATGAACAACATGCCATCAACACCCTTTCGCCAGTAAAAATGGCACAACATCAAAGCTTTAAATCATGTTCCCTCCACACCTTTGGACATCTGTGATTCTGTCTGAGTCCTCAAAAATCTGCTACATCTATCACCAGGTGCAGCCTTTAAACACGAAGGCTATAGCTCTTTCACTGGTTGGCATGGCAACAGTTGTCAAATCATCCCTTGATAATGCTCTTTAATTGATTGTATAAATTATTTCTGAGATATGTGATTGCGAAATGATGTACTGAAGCTCTTAAGTGAGCAGATCAGCTCTCTGCATTTAAAAATGCATTGCGTTTTCTGCCCTTATCCAGGAGTCTGACCCTTACAAGGCTGAAACACTCAGGATGAAGCATAAACATTAAGCATTAAGAAAAAGTTTAAAGCTATGGCAAAGATAATTGCCACTTCAAATGCATGTTAACTGCACTGAAAACCAGTGAGCTATATTATGGGATGCCAGTTGGAATGAAAAAAAATCATATACCGGGTTTGGCTTGGTCGAGCCAAGCTTCGCTTCATTGAGGCAGAGGGCCCAGAACTTGTTCATTATCATTTCGTAAGATTTTTCAATCCAAGACCTAACGTGTCCAATGAGTTCCATGTTGCCAGATTTGCTGGATCTTTGGCTTGCTCCACCACTCAGCTGAATGGCATTCTGTACTTCCTGGCATTGCTACTAGATTGAAAGTGACATGGAAGTGATTGCTGTTGGAAGCTGTGTCCTGGAACATGCAGTCATCCTGTTTGTTCTTTTCAAGGCATTTTTGCCAATACAATAGTTAAGTATATTTAGAAGAATCTGAATTTTTCAAATGGTCTCCGGAACCTGAGACCAAGGGATTTAGGGTGAATTGGAAGAAAGGTTTTTAAGAATTGAAAGAGTGAAGGAAATGTCAATGGAAAACATTCCAGTGATTGCATTTAAGCTTCTGTGGATATTTGGAAGAAAAAGAATCTCATTCTGGTTTCTTTCTACATATTGTTGTTTTACATTCAGAGATGCTGCTGCTCCTGAAGATGTTGCTATCTGGGTATGGGGTTGTGGCAGTGAAAAACAGGGTGCAACTAGGCATGTTACAATGGCTCTTGGGTGTGTGATGAGCCACTCTGTCTTTTTGTGTCTCAGCTGTCTTGATGGCTTTGCTCAAAGCAAATGCAGGAGAATTTTGGATGTAATCATCAACAAGAGTCCAATAATGGGTGCTAGGCTCATGGGATGGAACGCCCGACATGGGCAGGGGTTGTCTCTCTTTACTGCTGAATTGCATTTCCCAAGTGCTTAGTACAGTGCTCTGCACACAGTAAGTGCTCAATAAATATGACAGTAAATGAATGAGTCTTTATTCTTGAAGATGGGCATCAAGGAGGGAGACCACCTCACTGTTCCTTTAGGCACCCTTCGCTCCTGTTGAAGTTATCAAAGTGGGCTCAGGCTAAACTTATCAATAGTTTATCCCTACTCTTAATATATTTGTGTATGTGTATATATATATATATATATATATATATATATTGATAAGGATATCACACCATATGTATGTGGTACGAGGTTTCAAAAACATTTGTCTTGAAACAAAATAATCCCCAGTATTGTTAGGCAGTAGCATGGCTTTGTGAAAAGAGGACAAGGCTGGGAGTTCAGAGGACCTGGATTCTAATCCTGACTCTGCCATCTAACCGCTGTATGAACTTAGGTAAGTCACTCAACTCTGCGTCTCAGTTTCTTCTTCTGTAAAATGGGTATTCAATACCTGTTCTCTCTCCTACTTAGACGGTGAACCCCATGTAGGAGAGGGCCTGTGCTAGACCTGATTGTCTTGTATCTTCTCCAGTGCTTGGCACATAGTAAATGCTTAAATACCACAAATAATATTATATACATTGCTATTATTATTGTTAGGACTTAATGTTAGCTCTGTGTCATGTAAATTCAGGTGAGAAGCTTTTATTATCCCTGGAAAATTCTGTTAAAATTTCCCTGCTAGAGAATTTGATGGCTGTTTTCAGTTTTGAATTGCTAATGGTGACTTTTGGTTTATATGGGATTTTTTCAGGGACAAGCTGGTACTTTAGCTTTTTCCAGCTTTTCACTATTCTGTTAGTGCTGTTCTAACTCCATAAGCAGCCCATAATACCACACACATTCACCATATACCTATACTCTCATAGATTCACGGATATACGAGCTCATTCCCTCACTCATACATGTAGAGTCTCCCCCTCATTCTTCTTTAGCCCCACTTCTTTGCAAATATACAGGGGCACAGTGTGCAGAATCAAAGGAAGGCCTCACCAGAGATACATACACCAGAAAGGCAGATATTCATTCATTCATTCACTGATGATGATTATTATAATGGTATTTTAAAGCGACAACCACAGTGTGACAATGTTCTATGTTCTGGGGAAGATACAAGAGAACCAGGTTGGACATAACCCATGTCCCATATAAAGTTCTCAGTCTAAGGGATAGGAATAATGGAACACATTTTTACAGATTACTGGTGAGAAAGTTGAGGCACAGAGAAATTAATGACCTAAGATCACACAGCCCACAAATGAAAAGAATCGACTTCTTCACCTCCCAGCCCGGGTTCTTTCCACTAGGCCATGCTGTGGTACTAACATTCACATTTCATTGTGACGCAGGGACCAAGATGCACAGATAATGTCAAAAACAGTTTTAGACACACTCATTAACCCAGAATCAGGATGGAAAGAGTCATCCAGATCCCTAGGAGAACATGAAAATTAGAATAGTGAAAGTGAAACGTGAAGAATGAGGAATGGACATCTAAAGGATAAAGAGTGTATAACCAGGGCAAAAAAAAAAATGATATTTTGCTAGTCTTGTCTGAAGGTTAAGAATAATAATAGAGCTGGAAATGCATTAATGAACTGTTCAGAATTTTGTTTTAATAGATAATGAAAGCTTGAAAATGATCAGATGCCTCCTAATTCCAAATATTTTTTTTTAGTTCTGATATCAAGCAGTTGCTGGATATCTGTTTCAAATTATTTAATCTTGAACCCTTAATAAAAACAGAAAATTTATCAGCATTCAGATATTGAATAAGCATTGGACAAATAATAGCTGCTCGAGAATCTAAAACTTTGAAATTTCAACAAATCAGACGAAAACTCCTCCCAAACAACGTTTAAATGAACCACTGATACGGAATACATAAACAAATGTGTTTCACTAAACTTTACCAAATTCCCTTGCAGTGTTTTATCAGCATAGTCATTTCTGTTGTGATGCAGTGCCATTAGCTACCCTCTCTATGGGGATCATTACCATCCTTGGTATTTATGGAATGTTTACTGTGGGCAGAGTACTATTTTAAGTACTCTGAGAAGCTGCATGGTGTAGTGCACAGAGCATGGGCCTGGGAGTCAGCAGGTCATAGGTTCTCATTCTGGCTCTACCACATGTCTGCTGTGTGATCTTAGGCAAGTCACTTCACTTTTCTGGGCCTCAGTTATCTCATCTGTAAAATGGGGATTGAGACAGTGAACCCCACATGAAAGAAGGACTGTGTCCAACTCGATCATTGTGTATCTACCCCACGGCTTAGAACAGTGCTTGCCGCATAGATAAGCACTTAACAAATACCATAATTATTATTACAGTATAATAGAGTTGGTAGATATGTCCCCTGCCCACAGTGGCTTACGATCTAGAGCGGGAGCTTACAGCCTAGAGGGAATGTCCCACTGACACCTCAAAATAAACATGTCCAAAACAGAACTCCTTATTTTCCCATCCAAACCCTGTCTTCTTTCTGTCTTTCCCACAACTGTAAATAATACCACTATCCTCCCTATATCACAAGCTCCTAACCTTGGCGATGTCCTCAACAGTCTCTCTCTCTCTCTCTCTCTCTCTCATATACAACTCACATATTCAGTCTGTTTCCAAATCCTGTCAGTTTCACCTTTATGGTCACTTAAATCTGCCTTTTTCTCTCCATCCAAAATTCTACTAAGGGCAACCAAGCACTATACTTCTAGAATGTAAGCTCACTGTGGGCAGGGAGTCTGTCTCTTATACTGTTATAATGTACTCTTCCAAACTTCCCACAGTAAGTGCTCAGTAAATATTGATTGTGATTGATCAATGCTGCCTTGACTGTGACATTTGCCTCCTTGCTGACCTTTCTGACTCCACTCTTCCCTCGTCAGTCTACAATTTACTCTGCTGTCAGGATCATTTTCTTAAAAAAAACATTAAGTTGGTATTTGTTAAGCGCTTACTATGTGCAGAGCACTGTTCTAAGCGCTGGGGTAGACACAGGGGAATCAGGTTGACCCACGTGGGGCTCACAGTCTTAATCCCCATTTTACAGATGAGGTAACTGAGGCACCGAGAAGTGAAGTGACTTGCCCACAGTCACACAGCTGACAAGTGGCGGAGCTGGGATACGAACCCATGACCTCTGACTCCAAAGCCCGTGCTCTTTCCACTGAGCCACGCTGCTTCTCCAAGTAAGTCCACATTAAGTCCACATCTCCCACTCCTCAAGGACCTCCCATGGTTCTCCATCCACCTCCTTGTCAAACAGTAGCTCCTTACCAACAGCTTTAAAGCAATCAGCCTGACTCCACCTGCCTTTCCTCACTCATCTCCTACTACAGCCCAGACCTTCCACTTTGCACCAGCTTGCTCACTGTGCCTGGATCTCATCCATCTCATTCATTCATTCAATCGTGCTTATTGAGCGCTTAATGTGTGCAGAGCACTGTACTAAGCACTTGGAAAGTTCAATTTAGCAAGAGAGAGAGACAGACCCTGCTCTCACCACCAACCCCTTTCCAAGCCTTCCCTCTGGCTTGGAACACCTTACCCTATCACATAGGTCAGACTACCATTCTCTCCACTTTCAAAGCCTTACTAAAGTCACATCTCTTCCAAGAGGCATTGCCCATTTACACCCTCTTTTCCTCAACCCCCTCTCCCTTTTCCGTTGTCTATACACCTTGATCTCTACCTTTTGATTCACCCTCAGTCCCGCAGCACTTATGTATGTATCTATAAATCATTTATTCACATGAATCCTTCCCCCTTTAGACTCTGGTAACTCTGTTGTATCGCACTCTCCCAAGCACTCAGTACAGTCCTCTGCACACCGTAAGTGCTCAATAAATACCACTGACTCAGATTTTGTGCTTTGGGTTCCATTCGTTTAACTCATATGCTGCATGGGCAAGCTTTCAAGTTAAAAAACCAAACATTATGGTTTATTTTGTTTGTTTTTAATGGTATTTAAGTGCTATTTGCCAGACACCGTATTAAGCTCTGGGGTAGATACAAGCCACAGTTTGGCGACACTCCCTGTCCCATGGGAGCTCACAGTTTCAAGCCCCATTTTATAGATGAGGGAACTGCGGCTCAGAGAAGTTAAGTGATTTGCCCAAGGTCACAGAGCAGACAAGTGGTGGAGTCGGAATTAGAACCCAAGTCCTTCTGACTTCCAGGGCTGTGCTCTCTCCACTAGGCAATGCTGCTTCTTATACCAAGTGCCCAAAGGGTACAGATCCAAGGGCATAGATGACCTTTTGCACCATCACCTAAACAATTCCTCAGTGCAATTGCTATTACTTTGCTTCTTAGACAATTTCCTTTGAAACTCCTTTATAACTGCCTGATTTTCATTATGAGTTTTCATTTCAAGACAGAGATAATATCAATTTTAGATTTGATATGATCTAGCTGAGTCAACGGTTTCCCTACACTCGTATGCCAAATGGACATTTAATTACTGATTGTTTGATTTCCATTTTGGTATGTAATTTGATATGCAAACTCTTGTCTCGCTCACTGCTATTCTAATGGAGGTTACTGAAGTTCAAGAGCCACTGAGACTCAAAACAAGGTATAGAATAACTAAGAGACGTTAGGGGTTAGGAGCTAAACGTGTATTTTGACAGCTTCAGTTGGCAAATCATCAGATGTAAACAATGTTTTTTTTAACTTTTACACAATATTTTCTCCTATAATACATGGTTTCATTACAAGATTTAAATATAATGGAACTATTAATCAATCATTGGTATTTACTGAGTGCTTATCATGTGCCAAACACTGTACTAAGAACTTGGAAGATGGATGTAACAGAGTTTGCAGACATGCTTCCTGCCCACAAGAAACTTACAGTCTAGAGGGGAAAAGAGATATTTAAAAAAATGTGGATATGGGTATGTGGAATGTTCTAGCCACAGTAAAGAGTCTGGTCTAGGTAAAGCATGGTTCACCGATGGGGCAAACAGAAGAATCAGGTGTGTATATTTAAGTGGCCTCAGTCTGAACTGTACAGTACTTTGTGTTTCTTCAACTTCATAGTATCTAAACTCAAAAATGAGGAGCAAGGGTGTAAAACATTCTGCTAGTGATGAAAATCATGATGATAGGGAAATCGGTATTAAACAATGTCAGCCATGTAACCCATATCTTTGAATTTTCTATCTCCTGGACAAGTAATTTAATTGAATGAATGGTTGCTATAATATTATTCTCCCATGAATTAGGGTTCTTCAAGAACAATCAATCAATGGCATTTATTGAGCACTTACTGTGTGCAGACCACTACTAAATGCTTGGGAGGGTATAATGCAACAGAGTTGATAGAGACATTCCCTGCCCTCAGTGAGCTTGCAGTCCAGAGGGGAAAGCAGACATTAATATAAATAATTCACGGAGATAATAATAATGATGGTATTCGCTAAGTGCTTACTATGTGCCAAGCACTGTTCTAAGTGCTGGGGGCGATACAAGGTAATCAGGTTGTCCCACTTGGGACTCACAGCCTTAATCCCCATTTTACAGATGAGGTAACTGAGGCACAGAGAAGTTAAGTGACTTGCCCAAAGTCACACTACTGACAAGTGATGGAGCGGAATTTGAACCCATGACCTCTGACTCCCTAGCCCGTGCTCTCTCCACTGAGCCACGCTGCTTCTCATGTACATAAGTGCTGTGGGGCCGAAAGTAGGGTGAATAACAAGTGCCCAGAGGGTGCGGATCCAAGTGTATAGATGCCCTGGAATCTACTGATCGGATTCTTTCCCCCGCCCTCTATCCCCATTTATAAATAATAATGGTGGTATTTGTTAAGCGCTTACTATGTGCAAAGCACCGTTCTAAGCGCTGGAGCGATACAGGGTGATCAGATTGTCCCACGTGGGGCTCACAGTTTTAATCCCCATTTTACAGATGAGGTAACTGAGGCACAGATGAGGTAACTTGCCCAAAGTCACACAGCTAGCAAGTGGCAGAGCTGGGATTCGAACCCATGACCTCTGACTCCCAAGCCCACGCTCTTTCCACTGAGTCACGCTGCTTCTCTAATGCTGGTCCAAGCACTCAGTAAGTCTCTTAATGGCACTTGCGGGTGACACAGTATAAAAATCATATGGTGGTTTAGTGATCTCACTGAGAAGAGCAAGGGAAAAGAGCCAAAGAAGTAGCCACAGAAAATAAATACTTGAGTCCACTCTGTCACACCCTGGTCCTTATTTTCCATATGCATTTTGACTAGACTGCTGAGAGGAAATTAGAGAATCTTCTTCCAACAAAGGAGCCTATTAGGACTCAGTGGGCCGTGCTGTCGCTGAAACGGCCTGTGTGCAGTGATGGGGTGAGTGAGCACTTTGCCATTCGACACCGAGGCTCATCTGCTCTTCTCAACGGGAGACTCGCTCATGACCAGTGTTAATGCAGATGACAAGAGGGAACTCTCCTTTCTCAATCTGAGTACTGAAACTGGACTTTCTGGATGCAACATTTTTGCAAGTGTACCTACAGTTTTTGCTTTTTTCACAGATGTGGGCTTATGGAATGGCATTTTTTCATCATAGCATTCGAAATGCACCTGAAGTGAACTCTGTAGCGTGTAAAGTTAAACTTCAGTTAGTCGATAAAAGCGACTGCCCGGGGATAGATGCAAGACGATTAGGTCAGACCCAATTTCTGTCCCGTAAGGGGTGCTCAGTGTAAGAAGGAAGGAGAACAGGTATTTAATCCCTATTTTGCAGATGAGGAAACTGAGGCATAGAGAATTTAAGCGAATGACTAAGGTCACACAGCAGGCAAAGAGCAGAACTGGGATTAGAACCCAGGTGCCCTGACTCCCGGGCCTGTGCTCTTTCCTCTAGGCCATCTTGCTTCCATGTCTTCTGAGAGGGAACTCTCCTCTGACTCCCAGGCTCCTACTCTTTCTACTCGGCCGTGCTGCTTCTCTACAATGAAGTTAGTAATGTAGAGGCAAATCAGGTGCTACTTCCTGAATCATGATGAAGTATATTAAAGAGCACAAGGAAGTACCCACCATCACATTGTCCCACTGCCTGGAGTTATGACTTCCAGAGACTCTTATAGCACTAGAGTAGAATGCTTTATATTTTGAGATCTTTACCACGGGTGACAAAAATAATCAAAGGTTTCATTTCACGTTTTTGTGCGTTATTGAAGGAAATTCAAAATGATGTTTCCCCATGAGATGCTGATCTCGCAGCGTGGCATAGTGGATAGAGCACAGGCGTGGGAGTCGGAAGGTCATGGGTTCTAATCCTGACTCCACCACCTGTCTGCTGTGTGGCCTTGGGCAAATCACTTAACTTTTCTGTGCCTCAGTTAGCTCATCTGTAAAATGGGGATTAAGACGGTGTGCAACCCAATTTGCTTAGCTCCACCCTCGTGCTTAATACAATGCTTAACAGATACTGCAATTATTATATTATCAACAATCTGTGGCAAGATCTTCTGTTGATTACCTATTTAATAATTATAGGATTTTGGAATCGTTCACAACTGCTTTCTGCACTTCAATCATTTGATTAGGTCCACTGTACTTTTTCTTATTTCTCCACAAAAACCTCTGATTCTGTGCTTTCTCTCCATTCACACAGACAATCCTTGGCTCAGGTCCTACTATCAGGACAAATGCAGCCTCTAGAATGGCCTTCTCTTCTCAATCATGAATAATGGAGCCAGGATCAGTCAATCAATCATTGGCATTTCTTGAGTACTTACTGTATGCCCAGCATGGGGCTAAGCATTTAGGAGAATATGATGGAATTGGTAGACGTGATCCCTGCCCTTGAGTAACATATAGTGTAATGGATCATACTTTCCACAGGTTTTCCTCCAGTTATCATCATTCTTTCCAAATTTTCCTCTCACCATCACCTTTGCGTGGATTTCACCAGTCTGCCTCAACTTACCCACTTTCTTTCTAATAATAATAATTGTGGTATTTTTTCAGGTCTTACTTTGTGCCAAGCACTATACTAAACATGGGGTAGATAAGAGATCATCAGGTCCCACGTGGGGCTCACATGGTAAGTAGGAGAGATAACAGGGGTTGAATTCTCATTTTACAGAAGAGGGAACTGAGGTCTAAAGGAGTTGAGTGACCTACCCAAGGTCACACAGAAGACAACTGGCAGAGCCAGGATTAGAACTCAGGTCCTCTGACTACCATGCCTGTGCTCTTTCCAGTAGACCATGCTCCCTTATCCTTGTTGCATATGCCCTCTGCCCAACTCAAGCAGGGGAATAATTCCTTCCCCTATCCTTACTGCTGTGCCTGTCCTCACACTGGACCTTGTAATTGCAACGTCCTCTTGCTCTCATCTTGGCAAGCTCTCTCTCTTCCTCTTGAAAATATCTCCACCAACACCAGCTCCTTCCTATTACTGACAACTGGCCATTTCCTTTCCACTGCCCATTCAGAGCCTGCAGCAATCTCATGTCATCTATCATTTTCTACCATGTGCATTTCTAACTGGAGTATTCTTATCTAGCTTTTATTTGGTAGAAGGTGAAAGTGCATTATTAGAGGAGAAAACCTGGTTGTTTGGAGAATTCATTCATTCGATCGTATTTACTGAGCACTTACTGCGTGCAGAACAGTGTACTAAGCACTTGAAAAGAACAATTCAGCAATAGAGACAAACCCTGCCCACACTGCTTATAGTCTAGAAGGGGGAAGATAGACACCAAAACAAGTAAACAGGCATCTTTTAAATAGAATTATAGATATGTACACATCAAAACAGTCATCAATATGAATGAATATAATCATCCCTTCAGTCATATTTATTGAGTGCTTACTGTGTTCAGAGCACTGTACTAAGCATTTGGAAACCACAGTTCGGCAACAAATAGAGACAATCCCTATCCAACAACGGGCTCACAATCTAGAAGGGGAGAGGCAGATAACAAAACAAGTAGACAGGCATCAATGATATTTTATAGATATGTACTTATACATACAAGTGTTGTGGGGTGGGAAGAGGGGGATGGAGCAAAGGGAGGGGTCAGGGCGACCCAGAGGGGAGGAAGAGCTGAGGAAAAGAGGGGCTTAGTCTGGGAAGTCCTCTTGGAGGGGGTGAACCTTCAGTAGGGCTTTGGAGGGAAGTGTGACTGGCAAATTTGAAGAGGGAGGGCGTTACGGGCTAGAGGTAGGACATGGGCCACGGGTCAACCTCAGGACAGGTGATAACCAGGCACAGAGAGAAGATTAGCACCAGAGGAGCAGAGTGTGAGGGCTGGGATGTAGAAGGAGAAAAACGCGGTGAGGTAAGAAGGGGAAAGATGATGAGAGCTTTGAAGCCAATACTGAGGAGTTTTTGCTTGATACGGAGGTTGATAGATGACCACTGGGGATTTTTGAGTGAGGGGGTGACATGTCCACTTACTTGGTGTAGTGGAAAAATGGATGACATTGGATCAACCAATCAGGGTAGTCTTGCTAATACAGCAGAAGTGTATTCCCTATGCCTGTGGTCTTAAAGCAATAGTCTCAAGGAAAGTGGGGAGTTGGGAGGAGCTACCAGTGCTCAGTTGGTACAAAACAGCATGTGCAATGGATAGAGCATGGGCCTGGGAGTCAAACGTCGTGGGTTCTACTCCAAGCTGCCCCACCTGTCTGCTGTGTGACCTTGGGAAAGTCATTTCATTTCTCTGTGTCCCCTCATCTGTAAAATGGGGATTGAGTCTGTGAGCCGCATGTGGGACAGAGACTGTGTCCAACTCTGTTTGCTGCTATCCACTCCAGCTTTTACTACAGTGCCTGGCACGTAGTAAGCTCTTAACAAATACTACAATTATTATTATTATCACTCGGAAGGTAATCAGAGCATCATGGACATGCATCTTTCTCAATTATAATCGATGCTGCTTACTGGGCACTTACTGGGTGCAGAGCACTAGGCTCTTAGGAGAATGGAATAGAATTCATAGACATAATTCCTCCCCAAAGGATTTTCAACTTAACACGTCAGGAAGACACTAAAATAAAGTAGGAGAGAGTGATAGAATGTAATCTCAGATGTTCCCAATCTGAGAACTTCGAGGATACAAATGGAGTCTGTAGGGAGCCATGCCAATGCAGAAACATTCCTTCACCAATGTATGAAGTTAGATCTGCACGTACCCTGGAATTTCCCCTCTGGTCTGTCAGAATAATGCATTTATTTGCATTTGTAATTAGATATCAGTAGGCCTCTATGTCCACTAAAGGGTGAGTTGTATCTACACTGTCTACTTTACAGGGTTCACTCCCAGGGGACTTTGCAATTTGCTTCGATCAGTACTCAGAAAAGAGTTATACATATATTGACAGTTTTAATTGGGAGTAACGCTGATTCATTTATCTTTAAAAAAGACCCAAGTTTTATCCAGGCCAGTTTCTGTATGTCATCCCCAAGGTTTCTGCTTCTCTCCCTCAGGACACTGTCATCAATAGGCAGGAAATTGTGGTCTTTTAAGTGGTGCCCAGCTGCTGCTGAATTATACCCAGAAGGTAGTTAGTAAGGGCTCAGTGTCAGCTTGGGAGACTGTATTCATTGGTATCTCATGAGGATAGATTCTGGAACTGACTCTGGGAAATATTTTTATTGATGGCATGAATAAGTGGATAAACAATACAGATTTTCAGACAATACTTTATTAGGCAGAGTTTCTAAGACTTTGGAAGAAGGGAATGCAATTTAAAATTACCCCGATAGACTGGAAAACTGGTCTCAGAAAAGCTGGATGGAATTGAACAGAAATAAGTTCAAGGTAATTCCCTAACATTAGAGATGTAATCCAACACAAGGAACGCAGTTCTGTCACAATACAAGTCTTCACTGTGTATGTGCTGGCTAGAAGGCTGTGAGGGAATTAGGGAACATTTGTCTGACAAATGAGTCTGTTTGGATTTGATATAGCACATCAAAGTGCCAGAAGAAATGGTTTATGTGAGTGCGTGTGATATTAGACACAGTGAGCAGTATATCATGAACTTTCCTCATTGTGTGGTTTTGCAAGAACCATCATAGAGGAACACTAGGCATACAGGATGGGAGTCGGGGCGGTGAGATACTGACCCAATCACTGTATCTCCATCTTTTCTATCTCTCCAGAGACCTCTCGCTCACATCCTGCCTCTCTCCTGGAATGCCCTCCCTCTTCATATCCAACAGACAATTACGCTCCCCACCTCCAAAGCCTTATTGAAGGCACATCTTCTCCAAAAAACATTCCCTGACTAAGGCCTCATTTCCTCCTCTCCTATTCCCTTCTGCACCCCCCTGATTTTCTCCCTTTGTTTGCCCCTCTCCCAGTACCCCAGCACTTATAACTACATCACAGATATGTACATATTATTATTGTCTGTTACACCCTCTAGACTGTTAGCTTGTGGACAGGGAAGGTGTCTATCATTTCTGTTATTATTGTATTCTCCCAAAAGGTGAGTTCAGGGCTCTGCACATAGTAAGCAGCATATGGTCTAGTGGTTAGAGAACGGGCCTGGGAGTCAGAGTACCTGGGTTGTAGTACCCACTCTGCCACTTGTCTATTGTGTAACCTTGAGTAAATCACTTAAACTTCTCTGTGCCTAGTTACCTGACCTGTAAAATGGGGATTAAAACTGTGAGGCCCATGTGGGGGACATGAACTGTGTCCAACCTGATTATCTAGTATCTGCTCCAATGCTTAGTACAGTGCCTGGCACATAGTAAGTGCTTAACTAATACCATAAAAAAGTAAGAGGTCAAAAAATATAACTGATTGATGAGGCACAGCTGCAATGACTATGAACACACTCAGATTGGGAAGAGAGTTAGTCACTGATGGGCTCCAGTAAGGTGTATTTGCTAGTGGGACTAAT
Organism: Ornithorhynchus anatinus; assembly: GCF_004115215.2. Classification (NCBI taxonomy): domain Eukaryota; kingdom Metazoa; phylum Chordata; class Mammalia; order Monotremata; family Ornithorhynchidae; genus Ornithorhynchus; species Ornithorhynchus anatinus. Next base: position 55,527,363 of record NC_041731.1, on the reverse strand, counting down.
GGTTAAATGAAAGAAGGAAGTTTATCATGTGGACTGCCCCATCTCAGATGGACCACCAAAAGGAGACAGGCCAGCCTGACCAGAGCAGCAGGAGGAAGAGCAAAAGCAAGTCCAGAAGCAAGAGAGCATGGCTGGCTTAATCTCTCACCTCTAGACACCCCCTGCCTTTGTCATACAGGCACATTTCACATTCACCCCTTCTGTCCTTCAGTTGTTTCAGGCTTCTGGTCTTTCTTCTGCAAGGAGGGCCTGATTGCCCGACTGACTCCTTAAGGACTCCACGCCAGTTCTTCATACCCAATAATAATAATAAGTATGGTATTTAAGTGCTTATTCTATGCCAAGTACTGTTCTAATCACTGATGTAGATACAAGGTAATCAGGTTGGACACAATTCCCTGTCCCAGGTGGGGTTCACTGTCTTCATCCCCGTTTTACAGATGAAGTAACTGAGGCACAGAGAAATGAAGGCCACACAGCAGATGAGGCAGAACCAGGATTAGGACCCATATCCTCTTATTTCCAGGCCCGTGCTCTTTCCACTAGACCATGCTGCTTCTCTGAATAACCACTTGTCTTGTGCGGTGGAGTCGTTTCCGACCCATAGCGGCACCACGGACGCATCTCTCCCAGAACACCCCAATTTCCATCTGCAATCGTTCTGGTAGTGTATCCATACAGTTTACTTGGTAAAAATACCGAAGTGGTTTACCACTGTCGCCTTCCACACAGTAACTCAAATATCCGCCCCTGATTTTCTCTCATGCTGCTGCTGCCCAGCTTGGGTGAGTTTTGACTTGTAGCAGATTGGTTTCCATTCACTAGCCACTGCTCAAACTAGGAATGGAATGGATAGGCCTCTGCTTGACTCTCCCTCCTCTAGCCGACACTGGTAGAGTACTGGAAACTCTTCAGATGCGACCCTGAGAGGGGGTATAACCACTACTGGAGCTAAATAATTCTGGACCATTCTTCAGGTCAGAACTTCTGGATTGGAGCTCTGTGCCCCACAAGAAGACATGACTGCATCATCAGCACCCTGCTGACTTTCACCTCTCAAGGAAAGGCACTTCCTGTCATTCAGGATTGGCCTGTGAGAGTTCCCTCAGATATTAATACAGGCTTTTCTGGTCCACCTTGATTCAGTCCGTCTTCCCCTTTCCTGATGAGACCATAGACAGTACACATAAACACTGATACACACCATATTCTATGGAAACAGTCTACAACAGCTTTAGCAGAAAAAAACCTGGATGTCATAGTGGAGTCCAAACTGAGTATGGGTAAGAAAGGTCATGCTGATATTTAAAAAGCCAATGATATAGAACCTAGACGTCAACCTTCTCTACTATCCAGAACCTGTTTTAGTCACCATACTTTCCAAAACCTATAAAAAAATGAAAGGGTCTACAGAAAAGTGGAAGTAGGAAACATTAGAGAACAGTCACTGTTCTGAAGAGGAGAAGAAAAAGGGCTTTTTAATCATCTTCAAGGATATGGAAGGTCTTTTAGGAATATGCTGGCCATTAGTTCTCCATATTGATAGATGCCCAAACAAGAGAAAATTAAAGCAGGAGAGATGCTACTGAACATTTTGACGTTCAAGATGACAAAAGAGTGAGAAGAAAAAAGATAACAGAATATGCTGTCTTCAAAGATCATGGGATAACCATCCCTGATGATCTCTAGGGAAGGATTATACTGTGAAACTCATGAGGGACATGGACTGTGTCCAAGTTGATTAGCCTGTATCTACCCCATTGCTTAGTATAGTGTCTGGCACAGAGTAAGCACTTAAGAAATACCTTTCAGCTCCTGAAGCTGAAGGCCAGACCAAATGATTCTTCAACATATCTTCCTGCTCTACTGTTCTATCTTTCTATGAATCAATGGATGTGTTTTTACAGTCAGATTGCCTTTTCCTATTGTTCCATGTAAAAGATGATTACATGATGATTAAAACAAAGATTGCCCATCAGCTGTTGAGAACTACTGATAAGGCCAGACAATATTTGGAAAAAAATTCAGGTGAGCTGTAACTATCTAGGAACCTGGAGAGGAAGCATATGGGATTCCCGAGAGAATTGTTTATTGAATTTGCCAAAAAAAAAATAGACACACAGATTTAAGTCTTCTCAAAACCAGAAACATGATCTTGGTTATCTAAATTTTAATAACACATATGAATCTTGGGGAAATGTTGGGAAATATTTCTTTAAAATTAAAAGAAGACTCATAAGCAATAATCTGCTTGGGTTCATACAAAACATGTAATTCCAGAAAAAGTTTATTGATTTCAATTGAACTAAATTACAAAATACTGTACAAAGGGAAGACTGTGAACACTGTATATTGGAACATTAGGAAATCACTTGATTGCATCTTAAGTAGCTTTATATTTAAATTAGCCTCAATAATTATAATAATAATTCTACTCATGAATGCATTTTCAGAAATGAAAACCTGGAGAGAGGAGCATGAACACAAAATAAGAAAAAGCAACTGAATCTGGTGAGATAGAGAGCTATCCAAAAACATCAAAACCTAATTAAAATTACATAGGATGCTGAATTGGGAGGAGCTGTGAGATCTGTTGAGAAAATCATTAAATGATAGAAATTTGGACAAGAAAAATACAATATGGGATTTAAATGAAAAAAATGCAAAGTAACATATTTTGGAAGAAATCATCCAAAATATAACTCTTCAATTATCAAGGATATGATGCTAAACCAGAATCTGATAGAAAAAGTGGGCCTGGAACAGAAAGAATGTTATGGTGACTGAAGAAAAAAATAAATGGAGATGATGAATTCAAGCATTAAGATTAGGAAATCTAAATTACACTCACTTCACTTCTCTGTGCCTCAGTTACCTACATCTATAAAATGGGGATTAAGACTGTGATCCCCATGTGGGACATGGATGGTGCTCAACATGATTATCTTGTATCTACCCCAGAACAGTACCTGGCATATAATAAGCACTTAACAAATACCATTTAAAAAAAATAAAAACAAAACATCCTGGCAAGGTGATAGAATCACCTATAGAGAATGACAGAAAAGCTTTGTTTGGAATCTCCAGGTCCAAGAACTTGCTTGAAGGAAGTGGTTATTGTACTTGTGCTTTCTGCAGCTCCATGCACACACTCTTCTTCCTGCCAGTCATTTTCTCAGTGGGTTATGGAGTTCTGGAAATGAAAAGGAAAGGAGAGGTACAGAACACTGTGAAGCACATGGAAAGGTTGCTTACATTCAGAAACCATTTATGGCTGAAGAGACAGTGGCTTTAAACCATCACAGTTGAACATACAGTTAAAGTTCCCTTTTGCCTAGATTTTTTACAGAGACAATTCTGAAGGTAATAGATAAGCTGAAATATTACAGATTTTTTCTAAAACAACCTACCCTCTCAATGTTGGGCCCCATTGACATCTTCCTCTGCTCACTGATAGAGCTGCTCGAAGGGACCTATTCTTTCTAATTTAATATTGCACTGAGGTTAGAGACACCCTACAGATGTGCAGAAAAGCAGCAAGGAAATAAGTAAGCAAACAATTGGGCTTTTACCCGATATCCTAAATTATTTTATGTGGGTGATTAATAAATCCTTGCTCTCTTGCAAAATGTCCGTGGAAAATCACTGGATGTTTATCACAAAAATAAGACATTAATAAATGCTGCAGTTTGTGCTGGACAAATCCCTGTGGTAAAACTAAATGAAAATTGCACCACATAAAAAATAACAAAAAGATAAAGAGATACCATTTGGAAAACAAGTAATAGCTCACAAAGAAACAGCCCAAAAAGCATGTTATGTTTTTCTAGGATTTGGCAGACTGGTACAAAATATTGATCCAGCAAGAGCTTGGTTTTTTTATGGTATTTGTTAGGCTCTTAATGCCAAGCACTGTACTAAGTGCCCGAGTAGGTAGACACAAGTGTATCAGGTTGGACACCGTTCGTGTTCCATTTTACAGATGAGGTAACTGAGGCACCGAAAAACTGTGACTTGCCCAAGGTCTCATAGCAGATGTGGCAGAGCTGGGATTAGACCTGGGACAACTGATGGGAAATTTGTATGTGGGTATTTGCATGCATTTCTAAAACAATGCAGGCATGATGGGTGCCTGAAAAGTATCAGAATCCTGGTGAAAATGTAGGATTCCCATAATAAATGGACATTGACTCAGAAGAGGAAGAACACTAATGTCATATACTACAGAGCCACAAGCTGAGAACAAACTATGCCAAAACCTATTACAACTGTTCATATTTTTTGAAATTACCAACTTTAGAGAAGGACAAGACCAATTCCTATCTTACTGATTTTAACACTGTCTTGAGTTCAGATTGCATTATGAAATAAGCTTTTATTTATTTATTTTTTTTTAAATCACAAACAGGTTCAGAAATAAACTGACTGAAGAGCATTTTAATGGTTCCATGCTCCTGTGCCAAAAATATGTTATTTTAATGTGTAACACTCAGATGGCATCACTGAAAGTGTCATAGCAAAAAAAACAAAAACCGTAGGAAAGCTATTAACAATGCAACATTTTCATATCGTGTGGCTATGTTAATAAAATTGACTGAAGAGAAATATAGAAATGTACCTGACTGTCATTAAAAACATGAAACTGAAAAATGTGAAATTCGTAGGGGAACATTCATGTTAATGGAAAGTGAAAAAAACTAACAGTTTAGTGGACCGGGCATCTAATTCTCAGTTGAACTTCCCAGAACCTTATGAGATGGACCGTCCTTAAGTAGAAGTTTGCTAGGACAAATGCCACTCAAACTTCCTGATGACTGGACTAAGCTCATAAATGGCCCAGATCTGTTTTACGTTTGGGCAACAGACATGAGAATTTGTGTTGGTTCAACAGGAAATAGTATTTTCATGTGATGGAAAGGAGCACTGCAAATATTAAACACTTAATAAATACGACTGAGATGAATTGGATCCAGGAGCAACAGGTGGGGAAGGAAGGAGCAGGGGACTATCAACCCCAGTGCTTAGTACAGTGCCTGGCACCTATTAAGCATTTAACAAATACCACTTAGGGGGTGAACAAAGGGAGGGGGAAGGGGAAAAAGAGCAGGAAGCAAAGCTATAGTCCTCTCAAAAAACACAGCCATTCATCCTAGAGAGCACGTTAGATTTCCTGAACTGAAGCTCAGTTATTTATTCCATAGTGGATTTAAGGATGGCTCAATTGGGATAGCCTATTTCTGTACCCATGCCCGCCAGTGCTCTGGCCCTTGCCCTGGTACTATGGAAATTGCCTGTTAGGCTCTGAGGAATTAATGTTACCTCACTGATGATTTCCCACAATAAGCTCAATTGATTAAAAAAGAATCAAAGATTACCAAGAAACAGTTATTCCAACATGGGCCTGGAAGTCTTTGGTCTGAAAGCTTTTTGCTTCAGAATCTACTTAAGGATTTAGGACACTTTATCTAGAGTGTCCACCTTGACTTGAAGAACTATTTTTTGCTTCAGAGCAATATCATTGGAAGGGAAAAATGTCTCCCAATTTTGAAGTTTTAAGGAAAGAGATGTTACATAATTGTGTTTGTGCTTATCATGTAAATAATGCTGATGTACTAGAAACATATTTTGCTGCCTTTCCTCTTCTCTTAGATGAAGCATTCTTTTGTGGGCTTTTCATCATTTGGTTTGTTTCCCATGACACTTGCACATGTAACATCATCTTTGATGTTGTATATTTTACTACGCCTATGGGTAATTATTGATGAGTCTGGTGTTCTTATTTTATGTTTTGTTGAACGTAGTGTTTAATTTTTATTTCATGTCTGCTGACCGTAGATACAATAATAAGAAAGGGGAAAAGAAGAGACCTTTGACGTGTAAATAAATAATGAGCTTCACTGTATTTCATAAAAAAAAAATCCTGGAAGCAAACTCTTAATTGAAAACTTCTCATTCCAAATGTTAATGCTATAAAACAAAATATGTGGGAGCCTGAGGTGTTGACCAGTTTGTATTTAATACAGATTATGTTTATTTCCACTCAATCCTGGTTTAACCACTCATCTTACATACCAATGCTTAATGTATCTTCCCTAAGTCTAACACATTCTGTGATCCCCTGTGAGCTGGCAGTCTATGGCAGTCTAGGAGAATAGTCCCACAAAGCTTCACTGTCTCTATTTTTTGTATATATTGCAGCTTTGTATGTGTTTATTCCGCTAGTTATTTGTGCGCAGCCAAGAATTTAAATATGGAATTCTCATTCTTCCTTTCTGAGGCAGGCCTTTGGAGACTAGAGAAATAATATGCAGTATTCTCCCCGTTTGACTAAAACAAAAGATGATATTTGATTTAAAGACCTGGATAGAAATAGGTGCCAGAATAAACCCTGTGGGACAATCATTGGGTTGCACATGTTTTTTTTTTCTTCTTTTTGCATTTATATTCCACATAGTTTTAACATGGGAATTCACAGATTGCATGAAGTTAGTTTTAAATCCAGGCAATCCTACACACCCCATTACCCTCCCTGTGGAATATGCAATTAGGGAAAAAAACCCGAAAAAATTGAAAACAGGGGGGCAATGATAATGTTATGCCAGTAATACCTTTACTTGAGAAATGCTAAACATTAAGGCATAGTTAAGGAAATGACTTCAGTGCTCCTGAGGGAGGTGAGCATTTATGCTTAACAGTCAATTAAAGGAGAAAAATGAACCCAGGATTTGAGGGAGTTATATCCTTAGAAAAAAAAGTTTGGCAAAATACTGAGTTTGATCCATTCAAGGGTGATAAGAAAATAGCCAACTTGATTGCAGACTTTCAAAAGAGCCTTCCCAGATTCCCAAATGCCCAAGGTTCACAGAAATGCTCATGCAAACCAATTCCGATTGCTCTCTGTCTTTAATTACTTTTCAAATGACGAGAAACTCAAGATAGCAATCTCTCCTTTGCTGAGTTGGACAGCTGAATAATACCATAAAGAACAGAAACTGGGAAGGGAAGATTGGAGGGGTGACTACAGAATGCTGCTTGAAAGTTTTTTTTTCATTTGATATGGTCTTTGTTGGACGGTTCCACACCTTATCTGCTTGTATTTTCACTTTCCAGTTGATAACACCCAGACTGAGTTGAGACACGGTGATATTTCTGCCATTCTTTTCCGCGTTCATTGTGACTTTTTTTATCATCAGCAGAAATAGAGGAAGACTGAATTAAACAGGAGCGGCAGAACTTGGCAGTGCGATAACAATACAAATGGATTTTCTCTAACAGAGAAAAACAGCTGTCTCCATTATTTGAATGCTTCACCTTTCTCCATTCCATTAATTGGGTCTTTGATCACAAGCTGAGGTGGAGAGGCCCTGATAAGGAATAGGTTATTAGTAAAGTAGCCTAAAGGAATGAATTGGGCCTAGTACTTGCTGAAGAAGATGAGATAAACCCCTAATGCCTGTGTATGTGAGTGGTAGAGAGTGATAGGGCCCTCAGACTGCCTGGGACTGCTTGCAAAAGGGAGAAGACTAATACTCTACCACTATGATAGCTAATGCAGGATATAAATTTAGCTCCTAGGAATGGAATGGGATGAAAATTCCATAAAGGGTTTTCTGTAAATGGCTTACACTTTAATATCAAACTGTGTCAGAGAATTCAGCAGGAAAAAAAAAGAATTTCTTGATCTCACTGGGTAGAATGCAACTGGAGGTTTTCCCTATAAGAAGAGGGAAAAATTACGGCTAAATTTGTTCGCCGAGACATTAATAAGCGCACCCTTTGAAGTGGGGTCCGGCTAAATTGGAGGAATTAGATTTGATTGGATCTAAACCTGTTTATTTTTCATTTCTGCAGAGCGAACTGTGAGTGATTTGTAATACTTCATTGGAAATCTTCAGGAACTTGCTATCGTGTAATCCATTTTTTTTTCCTGAAGAATATGACCGCGGGGGACAAGGCCATATTGGTTTGTTGTTAATGTACTGGAAAGAGGTACTATGGAGAAAACAGTTAATATTAAATTACGAACACAAGGTTATCTTTCTGCCGCACATGCTCCACTGCCCTAGGCAGGGGTAATCTGTTAATAGCATTCAGCCAAAATGACACCATTAAGGAACTGAAGCTACACATCTTTTGCAAGCTGAATGATGTATAAAGCTGGTTTTCTATCATCTTAGATGCAATAAATTATCCATGCGGCTAAAAATTGGTACAAGACAGAAGTGTGATAGAACTAGCAGCAGACTTGAAGGGAAGGGCTGACTGTCTGGCCGCAAAGGATACGGGAGATGGTAGTGTTGCAGTCTCTGCTTTTTAAATTTTTCTTGCTGTTTTCTCTGTAATCTGCTCTGATTTTTCATCTACAAGGACTGAGGTGGCCCAACCCTGTATAGGGCTATGGGGCGGAGAATGGTGAACTCCTGAAATGAGAGAAGGAGGATAACACACACAAGTATGCAGATGTGCATGTCTGAAAGATCTGTGTGGCAAGTCTACTTTCAGTGAATCACTGCGTTTCACCATCAGTTTCTGACTGTACAGGTGCAAGTGTGGAGTGAGGACCACATTATGGTGTGTAGGGAGGGTCATCTCATTGGTTCACTGATGTATACTAGAAATCCATAACCTCTTCATGCTCACCGTCTTTCACATTAGTCGGCCCATTAAAAGGAAGGGGACATAACTGGGAAAATAATTTTAAGATTTTTCCTATGTTTTTCGTTGCTTATATTTATCCCATTCTAAATGATTTCAAATACACCCTTCAAGCTTAAAGAGCACAAAGGATCCCCAGCCAGCTAGCAGAGCCTGTGGCAGCTTCAGGAAAACAGCTGTTTCATTTTCCCTTCCTCCCTCCCCTCCCCCACCGCCTCCCAATCTGAGCCAGAATGATGGCGTCAGAAAAAAAAGAAAAAGAAATAAATAAACCCTGGCATAAAGTGATTGTTTTGGAAAACCAGTAGAGCTGCTTCTTAAAAAAGTGTTGTTTTCTTTCATCCTGCTTTTTCTTTGAACACGCAACACAAACAGAGGGATAGAGGCTCAGGGACTCTGCAGACCTGAATGCTGGGAATAGTTTCACTCTGTGCTTCCCATTCCTCCAGAGCTCATTCCTGGTGATGTTCTCCCTCTGCCTTAAGAGACCCCTGTGCTCAGAACAACCCTATAGGGAAAAGAGTGAATTGACATATAGAGAAGTAACCTATAGCCAGAGAAGTAGATGGCAGAACTACTGGTGTGAGGGTTTGGGTGAGGAGAAAGGAGATCCAGTATCTTTCATTTTCTAATCAGCTCTGTGGAAATAATCACGTTCCCTATTGCTCTCTTGTTTCTTTTTGCTGAGGTAATTCTCAGGCTTCCCAGATCTGTTAAGTTCCATTTACGCCTCTCTGTCTAAAGTTCTCTGAAAATGGTAGCCTGACATTTTTTTTTCCCAGAGACTCCTTATTTAATACAGACTGCAGCCATATTTATACTGACTGAAAGAGTAGTAAAAGATTCTAAAAATTGTTGAATTCTGGAAAACTTCCTTTAAGTGCTTAGATTAGTACTATGCACATGGTAGACACTCAGTAAATGCCACTAATTCATTTACTCAACCCATGCATTTGGTTCTCCTTGCCTCCTCCATTAAAAAGAGAATCAGCTGACTCTTGCCTACCCAGCAAAAACTTCCTGGGCAATTGAGAGAATAAGAAACCAAAACTTTCTTTACATTGCATGCCTCAGATGACTTATTTATAATGGTATTTGTAAAGAGCTTACTGTGTGCCAGGCAGTCTTCTAAGCGCTGGGGTGGATACAAGCTAATCAGGTTGGTCACAGTCCACATCCTACATGGAGATCACAGTATTAATCCTTGTTATACATTTGAGGCAACTGAGGCATAGAGAAGTTTAGTGACTTGCCCAAAGTCACACAGCAAGTACCTGGTGGAGCCAGAATTAGAACTCAGGGCTTTCTGACTCCTAGGCCCATGCTCTATCCTCTAGACCATGCTGTTTCTAATATGTTTTGGCTATTTTTTCTTTTCAAATTGGCAGTTTCCTCATTTACAATAGTAAGCGCTTAACAAATGCCATAATTATGATTATTATTATCTGCTAAGACAAGCCGATTACCCTGTGTCAGCCCCAGTGCTTAGAACAGTGCTTGGCACATAGTAAGCATGTGTAATAATAATGTTGGTATTTGTTAAGCGCTTACTGCGTGCAGAGCACTGTTCTAAGCGCCGGGGTAGACACAGGGGAATCAGGTTGTCCCACGTGGGGCTCACAGGCTTAATCCCCATTTTACAGACCAGGTAACTGAGGCACAGAGAAGTTAAGTGACTTGCCCACAGTCAGCTGACAAGTGGCAGAGCTGGGATTCGAACCCATGACCTCTGACTCCAAAGCCCGTGCTCTTTCCACTGAGCCACGCTACATTGCTCTGCACACAGTAAGTGCTCTGTAAACAACTATTGATTGATTCAGGGTAGCTCTGGGGCCACATGGGCTAAGGTGGATGATGTAGTTTTGGAACAGGTGCTAGAGGAAGCTTTGTTATGGTCTACTGACCCAGGTCCACATCAACCACATAGATGCAGATCTGTGAGCACTTTCAGGTCCCTCCCAACTCTTTCCTGTGTGGGGAGGGAAAGAGAACAATTTTTAAATATTCTCCCTGGAATCCCAAGAAGCCAGGAATCTCTGGATCCTTTCCCAGGTGGAAGATTAGGAATCTCAGGATCAGTCCAGAAGCCGGAGACCTTACCCATTAAGAACAGAAAAGCAATGTAATTCCTGGGTGAGATCAATGGCCTATTCGATGCAAGAATCGGTCTTCAAAGAAGCAGCAGGATATCGGATGGTTACACTATTTGAAATCCATGCTAATGTTGACTCTGGATTAATATAGCATCACTACCGTTCCCCCTCTGCATCCTTCTCTTCCCTTACAACAACTTATTAGGGATGGCTCATCCATGAATCGAAGAGACTTTGGAGTCTCTTTGGACTTGCTGACACTTCTAGATGAATAATAACAAAGTTCATCTTTCACCACATGCAGTGTGACTTTTTTCCCTTTTGTTTGTTTTGCCTGGCCTAGTAGGAAAAGCATAAGACTAGAAAGCCACGAGACGCGAGTTCTAATCTCAGCTCTGCCAGTAACCAGCCCATGAGATCTTGACCAAGTCACTTCATCTCTGGATCTCGGTTTCCTCATCTATAAAACTGAGATGAGATGCATGCTTTCACTTCCTCCTGGATTTTGCACCCTGCAGGAGGGAGGGACTCTGTTTGATCTATCTCGTATCTAATGTTGAAAATGAAAAACAAAACAAAATTCTAGTTGAAATTCCAGCAGCCTTTGCCACCCTCCGACTGCCGCTTTTGCTCTTGAAGTGAGCAAATATTTTAAGGGGAGTAGGGTGGAAGCAATGAAGTCTGTGGTGTTGAGTAGGATTCCAGGGGGGATTTAGAAGAGGAGGAACGGTGACCAGCCAGTCACCGAAGAAGACAGTGGGCACACAGTCCAGGGTCTTCTGTCAGTCAGTCAACTACATTAATAACTGTGGTATTGAAGTGCTTACTATGTGCCAGGCACTGTATTAAGCCCTGGGAGTGCTTACTGTGTGTAGAGCACTTTACTAAGCGCTTGGAAAAATACGATAGACACGTTCCCTACCTACAACGAGCTTACAGTCTAGAGGAGGTGAGGCCGTGGCTGCCGGAGACTGAGATATCAGGGGCTGTGAGACGCCCCTTTCCCCTGCCTGGTCCCACATGGTTGGAAACCTCACCTTCCTCCTCAGTCACTTCACGGCCTTCCTCCATCGCTCCCCCATTCCGGTCTCCTTTCATTCATTCATTCATTCAGTCGTACTTAAGTGCTTACGGTAGGGTGAGCACTGTTCTAGGCTCTTGGGAAAGAACAGTACAACAATAAACAGTGACAATCCTTGCCAACAACAAGGTCACAGCCTAGAGAGAGGAGACAGACATCAATACAAACAAGTAAAATTACAGGTACATATGGAAGTGCTGTGGGGCTGGGAGGGGAGTGGGGAGAAAAAAGGGAGCAAATCAGGGAGAGGCAGAAGGGAATGGGAGACCCTTTACTAGCCTAGATCCGACTTGCTTCCAGCACTGCTTGGATCTATCCCAACGCTTCGTCCAGTGCCTGGCCCTTAGGAAGGAGCAGGAAGGTCAGCTCTGAAAATAGTTTGAGAAGTTAGGTTACCACTATTTGATTAAAACTTACAGGATTGTGAGCTCCTCAAAGGAAGAAGTTGTGTCTTTGTCTATCGTACTCTCCTAGGCACTTAATATAGTGATCTGCACACGAGGCCCTCAGTAAAGCACACAGAGAAGCAGCATGGCCTAGTGGTAGGAGCACGGGTTTGGGAACCAGAGACCGGGTTCTATTCCCAACTCCACCATTTATTTTCTGTATGATCTTGGGCAAGTCACTTAACTTATCTGTGCTCTAGTTATCCCATCTGTAAAATGGGGATGAAGACTGTGACCCCCATGTGAGACATGGACTGCGTGCTACCTGATTCATCAATTTTATCATCAGTGGTATTTACTGAGCGCTCACTGTATCTAAAGCACCGTATTAAGTGCTTAGGAGAGTACAACAAAGTTGGTAGAAATGTTGCCTGATCACAATGACCTTATAATCTAGATGGGGAGACAGACATTAATATGAATAAGTAACTTATAATATCATATTAGATATGTAAGTGTATAAAAATGTACACAGATATAGATGGAAAGTACTAATATATACTTTCTATCTATACATTTCTCTTAACCAGTGGTACCTAAGTATTTATTGCATGGAAGGAATTGAACTAAGTTCTTGGGAGAGTACAATAAGAGTGTTGCTTGACACCAGCCATCACTGCCCACAAGGAACTTCCAGTTTAGTGAGGGAGTTTACAGTCTTCATTTGTAAATTACTGCGAATGGCCTTTGTTGAACATTGTGAGCTTAATAACACCCAGGGATATTTATTTTGGCTGGAGGACCACTTTACAAAGTTTGCCAAGTCAGAAGAACTCAACAGAGTATAATATAGTGAGATGATTGTATAATTCCAGCTCTAAATAGCTTTGGGCAAGTCCCTAGATGGTCAAAGACAACCACTAATTGTGCCAGATAGGATTCATGTGTCAGATTTTGCTCATCTTTTTAGAAATCTCTCCTAAGTACCTCATGTTTCTTATTTTCTCAGCGTTGATTGAACACATGATCTCATTTGTTTTCACCATTTTCAAATCTCCTATTCCCTCCAGAAAAATATTTGTTTCCTTTGCTTTTAACCATCAAAATGAAATTGCAAAACACACTGTGAATTATTGTTGATTTGCAGGACATTTTGCATTTGAGGAGATTTAGGTCTGAGAAATGGGATAGGTTATTACTGTCAATCAAATCATCTATCTATAGCTAGAAGAGGCAGTGTAGCATAACGGAAGAACTGAGGTCCTGGAAATTGAAGTTCCTTTGTTCAAGTTCCATCTCTGTCACTTGTCTACTACATGACCTTGGGCAAGTCACTTAACCTCCTCAAACCTCAGTTTCCCCAACTGTAAGATGGGGATAATAGTACCTGACCCTACCTGGCAGGAGTGTTGTTGGAGCTGTTTAAAAAAAAATGCAATGAATCAATCAGTGGTATTTATTGATCACTTACTATGTGCAGAGCACGGTATTAAGCGCTTGGGAGTATACAATGCAGCACATTTGGCCAACAGGTACCCTGCCCATAATATAAGGTGCTTTGGTAATCAAAGTACCAACTTAAATTCAGGTCCAGTGCTTAGAACAGTGCTTGACACATAGTGCTTTAACAAATATATTAAATTAAAAAAAACAGTTATCCTTCAGACACTGAAGGATGTGTACGAAGCTGAAGAGACCGATTTGGGATGACAGAATTCTCGGAGGAGTTATGTTTCTTTTTTGCAGCACCCTCTACTTTTGTCTCCTTGGGCAATGATAATAATGATGGTACTTGTTAAGTGCTTACTTCGTGTCAAGCACTGTTCTAAGCACTGGGGTAGATACAAGTTAATCATGTTGGACGCAGTCCCGCTCCCTCATATGGTTGAGAGTCTTAATCCCCATCTTATAGATGTGAGAACAGAGGCCCAGAGAAGTGAAGTAACTTTCCCGTGGTCACACAGCAGACACGTGGCAGAGCCAGGATTAGAACACAGGTCCTACTGACTCCCAGGCCCATGCTTGATACTGAGCCATGCTGCTTCTCTTGGCATGTCTCAGCTGGGGCCCAGGAGGGGTCCCAGCCTGATGGAGTTCCCTCCTGGCCAGGCTTGTAGGCTTCCTGTGTGACCACCGGGCTGAGCCAGACAGCCAACTCTTGCTGCTTCCTCTGGGCATCCTAAGTGGCTACCCCTGAGCTGACTGGGATCCACCTCCCACCTGTGTCCAACACACCCTCTTCTCTCCCGGAGACAAGATATGGAGACTGTAAGCTCCGTGAAGGCAAAGACTGCGTCTATTAACTGTACAGGTCTCTAGGGAAGAGAGGAAGGGATGCCAGCCCATGCCCTCCTGGTCCTTACTGGACAACCAACCTCATGAACTGGAAGCCCGTCATTTGGCAGGGGCTGTCTCTATCTGTTGCCGAATTGTACATTCCAAGAGCTTAGTACAGTGCTCTGCACAGAGGAAGCGCTCAATAAATACTATTGAATGAATGAATGAAGTTTTCGCTTGAAAAGAACTACTTCTTTCTTGATTGCAGAGCACCGTGCTGATGTCTGCTGTGGTTGGCTTCATTTTTTTAGCTGAAGTGCCATATTGTCTGTGGCTTTGTTTTACTGTATTGTTAAATTGTTTTCTTTAGTACCCCTGTTATGGTTGCTAAACATCAGTTCACCATAGTCTCACGTGGGACAACTTGCTTACCCTATATCGACCCCAGTGCTTAGAACAGTGCTCTGCACATAGTAAGCGCTAAACAAATACCAACATAGAGCCAGCTTCTGGGCTATCCTACTGTCATCCATTGTCCACACATAGCTGATCTGAGCGCATCTTCGGTGCTAATTGACTAATTTTGTCCTCGGACTTCACTGTGTGTGATCCTCTCTTGCTCCTTCATCTGTACTTTTGGGCCACTCAGTACTCACCCCACCCTCAGTTTCACAGCAATTGTGTACAAAGCTGTCATTTAGTCATCGATATTGATGTCTTGCTCCCCATCTAGACCGTGAGTTTCCTGAGGGCAGAGAACATGTCTACAGACTGTTGAACTGTATTCTCCCAAAAGTCTAGTACAGTGCTATGCACACAGTAAGTGCTTAATAAATCTCTTTAATTTATTGCCCGATTAACTTCATGTTGGGCATGGCCAATAAGTGATCCTCTTGGAACTGCAACTAGAGTTGGATATGTTGTCTGGGAAGCTGGTCCAAGTCTCATAACCACAGAGAAGGTTGGAAAAACAACAGCACTGAAGACTTTCACTGAGGTTGAAAGCCTGGAACCTGACCCCAAAGTAAGCTCACTGTCTATATAAGATTGCTGCCTCCTTAATTAACATTTTCTACAATTTTTCTTCTATCATACAGTATAAAGGAACTCTATGGCAGTGTTTAAGGCAGTTTTGTCAACAAAGATCTTTGGTGATATTGTCACCCTCAACTTAATATTTTGAGTTTGCTTAGTACAGAGCTCTGCACATAGTAAGCGCCCAATAAATACGATTGAATGAATGAATGAGTTAGAATAATAATAATTATGGCATTTGTTAAGGACTTACTATGTGACAGACAATGAACTAAACACTGAGGTGGATACAAGAAACTCCGGTTGGATGCGTGGTGCTCGCAGTCTCAATCCCCATTTTATATACGAGGTCACTAAAGCACAGAGAGGTGAAGTGATTGGCCAAAAATCACACAGCAGAAAAGTGGCGGTGCTGGGATTGGAACCCACGATCTTCTGTCACCCCGGCCTGGGCTCTATCCACTAGGCCATGCTGCTTCCCGTGAGTGTCAATGACAGACACTTGACAGCATTTCTCATTTAGTTATCCCCATTTCAACTTTACAACATAGAGGTTTTGGCTTTATAACATTGACTCCTTTCATTCATTCATTCAATTGTATTTATCGAACGCTAAATGTGTGCAGAGCACGGTACTAAGCGAATGGATTTAGCTCCCATTAAGGCCTATGGTGCAGGACTTCCCGGGTGACTCCGCGTGGAGATCATGTTACCACGTCCTCTCGGCTTCCTAGGCTGAATCCATGCTGACCTCACAGCTAACGCAGGACATGGAAAGGGAAAGCTGTGGTATATCTTCTCCCCCGCTCTGGCTGGCCTGCAACTTTGGAGCTTGGCCTTCATGTGAAATGAATTGGAAAAATAAAAAATTCAAGAAGCAGCTTTGGGTTGGAGATGAGATGGGGAGCCCCATTGGGGTAGCTCCAGGGATTGGAGTGTGTAAGAGATTCTTGGGAGATGGGCACGGGGATACAGAGAAGAAGTCACGTGGCTCAGTGGAAAGACCACGGGCTTGGGAGTCAGAGGTCCTGGGTTCGAATTCCAGCTCTGCCACTTGGCAGCTGTGTGACTGTGGGTAAGTCACTTCACTTCTCCGTGCCTCAGTGACCTCATCTGTAATAGGGGGATGAAGACTGTGAGCCTCACGTGGGACAACCTGATGACCCTATATATACCCCGACGCTTAGAACAGTGCTCTGCACATAGTAAGCGCTTAACAAATACCAACATTATTATTATTATTACAGGTGAAATTGGGGGTGGGAGAGGGTCAGAGGAAGCTTGGAAAAATGGAAAGCACAATATCAAAAGTCACCTTTGCTGTAATATGTGTGTACGCGTGTGTGTATATGTATAATATTCATTGTGATCAGGGAACGTGTCTACCAACTCTGTTGTATTGTACTCTTCCAAGTGCCTAATACAGTGCTCTGTACACAGTGGGCATTCAATCGTGGCTTAGTGGAAAGAGCACGACTTGAGAGGCAGAGATCATGAGTTCTAATTCCGCCTCTGCCACTTATCTGCTGTGTGACTTTGGGCAAGTCGGTTAACTTCTCTGTGCCTCAGTTACCTCATCTGTAAAATGGGGATTAAAACTGTGAGCCCCAAGTGGGTCAACCTGATCACCTTGTATCCTCCCCAGCACATAGAACAGTGCTTTGCACATAGTAAGCGCTTAACAAATGCCATAATTATGATTATTATTATCTGCTAAGACAAGCCGATTACCCTGTGTCAGCCCCAGTGCTTAGAACAGTGCTTGGCACATAGTAAGCATTTAACAAATGCTACAGTAATAATAATAAGAAGAAATACCACTGAAGATGATGATAAAACACAGTGGAGAGTGAGGTGGACTGGATGATGCTGGGAGGGGGATAAACCTGCAGAACCATTATCTGATCATTAGGAAGAATTTCGATTTTATGTCTGATAAAGTAAGAGACAACTACCCTAATATGGAATGTCTCTGTCTCATTCATTCATTCAATAGTATTTATTGGGCGCTTACTATGTGCAGAGCACTGTACTAAGCGCTTGGTATAAAGGCATTAACGTGGTTATATCAATAACATTTACTGACCCCTTCTTGTGTTCGGAGCACTCTACTAAGAGCTTAGGAAAGTTCAGTAGAATTAGTAGATATGAGTTTTGCCTTCAAGAAGGTTACATTCCAGGGCATAAGTTAATTAAAATTAAGGGAAAACAATAGAGCGTAGAGATACGTAAGTGTCATGGTAGCGGGGCAAAGGTGGGGTGTGAGTACCCAAGTGTTTAGGTTAACACTTGGGTGCGTAGGTGATACAAAAGGGCTAAAATAGTAGTTGTTGGGGGCAAATAGTTTGGCAAGATGAGAGATTAATCAGGGAAGGCTTCCTAGAGGAGATATTATTTCAGAAGGGCCTGATGGGCCTTGAAGACTGTATCTGTTGCTGATTTGTCCATTCCAAGCGCTTAGTACAGTGCTCTGCACATAGTAAGTGCTCAATAAATGCTATTGAATGAATAAGCAGTATTCTGCCACGTGTGAAGGGGGAAGGAGCTGTAGGCAATAGGGAGAGTCAAAGCAAGAGGCCAGTGATGGGAGAGAGTAGAATAAGGCACGGGGAGTAAGTTAGCTTGATTTTACTCTTCTATAATTGAATAGAGAACATAATCCTGAGTTATTTTGGTAGAAATGAGATATCCAACCTTGGTTCTCCCTTCTAGACTGGAAGCTCACTGTGGGCAGGGAATGTGGTTACCAACTCTTTGGTATTGTACTCTCCCAAATGTTTAATACAGTGTTCTGCACCCAGTAAGTAAACAATAAATACAATTGATCGACTGATTTGGTTTCGGAAGTAATCCCCCATTTATGACTTTTTAACTTGACACAATTAAGACAGACTGTAAGCCCCATGTGTGACAGGGAGTGTGCCTGACCTGATTATCTTATATCTATGCAGTGCTTAGTACAGTGTTTTGTGCATTCAACAGATATTATTATAATTATCATCATCATCATTACAATTTTCAGGAACCATTTGTATCATAATTTGAGATCTGCCTATTGGCAGGATTTTTCTGACACTCCGCTTCATTATTTCGGTGTCCTTCAGACATCCTCAGCTGGCTGACTTGCTGAAGTGATTTACAATGTTTAGTTGGATCAAGTTGTATTTTAAAAGTTTAAACCTGCCTTCCTACTTGAGCAAGGATGACTCCTTCACAAGTGTAAACTCCTTGTGGAAAAGGAACATGAAACTTTTATCATTTTCTTCTGCCCAAGCCTTTAGTACAGTGCATTGCACCAAGTGGGTCTTCGATAAATACTAATATTCCTATTACTAGTGAGTCAATGAGCTATAATTGCTCCAATTCACTTGACAATTTGGTTCAGGAAAATTACCAATTTAAAGCAATTAATTATATTGCCCCTCATCACTTTCAAAAGTCAGTGGGCACCTTTTCTTCCCTTAATAATAATAATAATAATGATAATCTTGGTATTTGTTAAGCGCTTACTATGTGCAGAGCACTGTTCTAAGCGCTGGGGTAGACACAGGGGAATCAGGTTGTCCCACCTGGGGCTCACAGTCTTAATCCCCATTTTACAGACGAGGGAACTGAGGCACAGAGAAGTTAAGTGACTTGCCCACAGTCACACAGCTGACAGGCGGCAGAGCAGGGATTCGAACCCATGACCTCTGACTCCAAAGCCCGGGCTCTTTTCACTGAGCCACGCTGCTTCCCTACCAATAGGACAATTTTGCCTTAAATGGTAGTATTCATTCATTCAATTCTATTTATTATGCTCTTACTATGAGTAAAACCCCCACTAAACTAAGTGCTTGGGAGAGTGCAGTATAAGAAATTAGAGAAGCAGCGTGGCTCAGTGGAAAGAGCGTGGGCTTGGGAATCAGAGGTCATGGGTTCGAATCCCTGCTCTAACACCTGTCAGCTGCGTGACTGTGGACAAGTCACTTAACTTCTCTGGGCCTCAGTTACCTCGTCTGTAAAATGGGGATTAAGCCTGTGAGCCCCACGTGGGACAACCTGATTACCCTGTATCTACCCCAGCGCTTAGAACAGTGCTCTGCACAAAGTAAGCGCTTAAATACCAACATTATTATTATTATTATTATAAATAATAGACACATTCCCTGCCCACAACGAGCTTACAGTCTAGAGAGGGAGACAGAAATTAACAGGAAAAAATAAATGAATAAATTGTAAATATATACAGAAGTGCTGTGGTAGTGGGTGACTTGACATATCTCCTTTGTAGCTGAAAATTAAATTTCTCTGAAGACCCTCTAGCTTCTGATAGCTATGTCGTTTAGCAGGCTGGGAAGGATCTGGAAGATTTGATTAAGGATCACTCTTCTTTGAGCCGTCAGACACCAGAAAATTATTATCCAGCTTTTCCCATTCATCTCATTCAGCACCTTCAAGGGGTTTCCTCTAGACTGTAATTGCCTCGTAGGCAGGGCATGTGTCTACCAACTCTGTTGTACTGTACTGTTTGAAGCAGCGTGGCTCCGTGGGAAGAGCACGGACTCGGGAGTCAGAGGTCATGGGTTCAAATCCCGGTTCCGCCGCTTGTCAGCTGTGTGACTTTGGGCAAGTCACTTGACTTCTCCGTGCCTGTTACCTCATCTGTAAAATGGGAATGAAGACTATGAGCCCCACGTGGGACAGCCTGATCACCATGTATCCCCCAGCGCTTAGAACAGTGCTTTGCACATAGTAAGCGTTTAACAAAGTGCTTACTGCAGGGTTATGCACACATATGTACCTTTGATTGCTTAATGAACTGCTATATTCATGTTGTTGAATTTTAACCTGTTATCTTGACACTTTGAATTGCATTTGCACTACTGAATTTTCTCTGGAAGTCTCTAGATTTTTAGACTATATTAAATACTAATTAAATATCATATTAAATATTATCCATATCTCCATCTGAGTTTAGAAGCCCGCTCGGGCA
Source organism: Ornithorhynchus anatinus (assembly GCF_004115215.2). Taxonomy (NCBI): domain Eukaryota; kingdom Metazoa; phylum Chordata; class Mammalia; order Monotremata; family Ornithorhynchidae; genus Ornithorhynchus; species Ornithorhynchus anatinus. Next base: position 55,506,861 of record NC_041731.1, on the reverse strand, counting down.
CATCATGAATTCTTAATAAATCGTTTTATTGATGATACTTAAATGCAACTTGTTAACACTCCAGAGGGTCTGGGTTCTAACCCCACATCTGCCACTTCCCTGGTGTGAGACTTTGGCCAAGTTACTTAACTTCTCTTTGTCTCAGTTTTCCCATCTGTAAAATGGGGTTTGGATACCTGTTCTCCCTCCCCCTTAGACTGTGAGCCCCTTGTGGGACAGGGTCTCTATGTGACTTGATTATCTTTTATCTCCCCCAGCGCTTAGTACAGTGCTTGACGTAAAGTAAGAACTTATCAAATACCTCAATCATTATTATTGAAAAGAGGAAATATAAAAAAACAACAACAACAAGGGATCCACCAAGCAAGGGCTTAATTTCTTTTCTCAGGGATTCTTGCTTTCTCTAATGGAGAAACATTTGAATGTAAATGACAAGATGGATAGGGCTTAAATCAGATCTCAGGGAGATCAAATCAGGGAGTCAGAGGTCATGGGTTCGAATCCCTGCTCTGCCACTTGTCAGCTGTGTGACTGTGGGCAAGTCACTTCACTTCTCTGTGTCTCAGTTCCCTCATCTGTAAAATGGGGACGAAGACTGTGAGCCTCACGTGGGACAACCTGGTGACCCTGTATCTCCCCCAGTGCTTAGAACAGTGCTCTGCACATAGTAAGCGCTTAACAAATACCAACATTATCATTATTATTATGCCATAGGACTTTAGAATTTTACCACCTTTTTTGGTGCTATGAAAGAGTGGGTAGGGAGAATGATTACTTGGTTTGCACAAGCAAAACGAGGAGCTGGATCAAATAATTTGTGTTCTATTTGGGAGTTTGCCATCCTTACCTAATCTTTGTGCGATGCTAGGGAGGAGTTGCTCCATCTCATTTTTTCTTGAATTAATTTTCTGTTCTCTGGCTCAAAACTGCCTTAACAAAGTTTTATTCCTTGCTTCTGTTTCTCTGTTCATGACTTTTTTCTGATATCAAAAATATCTATGGCCCATGCCTCTCCTGCTCTGGGTTTTCTCACAGAGCCTTCACTTTCCACCTGAACACTCTTGGTTGATTCTAGATACGTCACAGTTTTATTGGCTCTTCTTCTTGGACCTTATAGTTTCTGTTCTTTTAAGAGCACAGACCTGGGAGTCAAAAGGACCTGAGTTCTAATCCTGGCGCTACCACTTATCCGCGGTGTAACCCTGGATAAGTCACTTAACTTCTCTGTGCCTCAGTTATCTCATCTGTCAAAGGGGGATCGAGATTGTGAGCCCCATGTGGGACAGCGACCGACCGTGCAGAGCTTGATTTGCTCGTATCAGTCCCAGTGCTTAGTACAGTGTCATGCACACAGTAAGTAATTAACAAGTACCATCATTATTGTTATTCATATGTTGCCCCTTCTGTTCCATTTCTAACAGTGAAATGAAGATGGGGATAATGAATTATGTCAGGGGTAGGAATCTTAAGTCCTTCCAATTCTCATAAACCTAAAATTACCTTCCCATTCATTTCCTAAGAGTTTGGGAATATTTTTTAAATGGTATATGTTAAGTGCTTACTATTTGCCAGGCACGGCACCGAGAGCTGGGGTCGATACAAGATAATCAGGTCCATGTCCCACATGGGGCTCACGGTCCTGATGCCCATTTTACAGATGAGGAACCTGAGTCACCGAGAAGTTATGACTTGCCCAGGTTTCACAGGAGAGAGATGGTAGAGCTGGGATTAGAACCCAGGTCTTCTGACTCCCAGGCCTGTGCATGGCTCAGTGGAAAGAGCACAGGCTTGGGAGTCAGAGGTCATGGGTTCAAATCCCTGTTCAGCCACTTGTCAGCTGGGTGACTTTGGCCAAGTCACTTAACTTAACTTCTCTGTGCCTCGGTGACCTCATCTGTAAAATGAGGGTGAAGACTGTGAGCCCCATGTGGGTCAACCTGATCACCTCGTATCCTCCCCAGCATATAGAACAGTGCTTTGCACATAGTAAGCGCTTAACAAATGCCATAATAATGATTATTATTATCTGCTAAGACATGCTGCTTCTTGGATTCACTTGGAATATTCCTGAACTCAGACTGGAAAGGAGCCTCTCCATCTCAGAGGCTCAATCATTCAGTAAGTCAGTCAGTTGCATTTAGCGAGTACATGCTGTGTGCAGAGCATCGTACAGAACACTTGGGAGAGTACACTATGACAGAGTTAGCAGACACGTTCCCTGCACACAACGAGCTTCCCGTCTAGAGGAGACAGACAACCGTATCGAGAAATAAATTATGGATATTTATATAAGTGCTTTTGGATTGAGGATGGGGAGAATAAAGAATGCAAATCCAAGTGCAAGCCGAAGGGAGTGGGAGTAGGGGAAATGAGGGCTTAGTTGGGGAAGGCCGCTTGGAGGAGTTGTGGTTTTAGGAAGGCTTTGAAGTAGGGGAGAGTGACGGTCTGTCGGATATGAAGAGGGAGGGCGTTCCAGGCCAGAGTCAGGATGTGGGAGAGCGGTTGGCGGTGATGCTCTATTTGTATTTATTTGAGTCTATTTAGACCTTGAATTGTGGCAAAAACATTAAACTACCTCTACCATCAACTTCCCCTGGCTACTAAGTCTTGCTCAGTCTTCCCTTGCATTATGATTTTTTTTTTTCTTTTTTCCACATGATACCGATTCTTTCTAGCAGGCTGACACTGCAATTCTGAAGAATATTAGGTTAGTGTCTGTGAAGAATTTATAACATCCTGATCACAGGGTGGCTCAGAGGAAAGAGCCCGGGCTTGGGAGTCAGAGGTCATGGGTTCGAATCCCCGCTCTGCCACTGGTCAGCTGTGTGACTGGGCAAGTCACTTAACTTCTCTGTGCCTCAGTTACCTCATCTGTAAAATGGGGATTAAAACTGTGAGCCCCACGTGGGACAACTGATCACCCTGTATCTACCCCAGCGCTTAGAACAGTGCTCTGCACAAAGTAAGTGCTTAACAAATACAAACATTATTATTATTATTATTATTATTATTGAGAAGAATGAGAATGACTAAATAAACTGTAAATATTGGCAGTGGACAGTAGTTCACAGTTCACTCAAAAATATGCATGTAGGTAAAAATAAATGAAAAATCATTCCTGACACACATCAAGGTATATAGTCAGGGTCATTATAAAAGAGGTTCATGGGGCCATAAACTCGTTGTGGGCAGGATATGCATGTAGGTGAAAATAAATGAAAAATGATTTCTGACACACATTAAGGTATATAGTCAGGGTCATTGTAAAAGAGGTTCACGGGGCTGTAAACTCGTTGTGGGCAGGGATTGTGTTTAACATTATAGCGTACCCCCTACAAGTATTTGGTACAGTGCTTTGCACACAGTAAGTGCTCAATACGATCGAATGTATGGATGAATGAATGAATGATTAGGAGTGGTTCAGGGAGCCAGTGGCTAATGGCGGAGGCTCCTCACTGGACACTGTTCGGTTAAATTGGAGAGGTGCTCGCTCCCTATTCACAGAGTCATTCAGTGACACCACATTCTTTGGGGCTGAGCTTCAGTACAAGTGCCAGCGTAAGGAGAATTTGATGGCTGGCCGAAATTCGCAAACACACACACACACACACACACACACACCTACACACACATGCACACACAAACATATGTGTACTTGAAATACACTGGACACTGTTCAGTTAAATTGGAGAGGTGCTCTCTCCCTATTCACAGTGCAATGCAATGACACCACATTCTTTGAGGCTGACCTTCAGTACAAGTGCCAGCGTAAGGAGAATTTAAGGCTGGCCAAAATTCGCAAACACACACACACGCACACAAAAACATACCTGGACTTGAAATACATATTTAACCTATCTTGCCTTTTTTTCTCAACAATGCTGATCTTTCTGGCCAACGAAAAGGACTTCGGTAGCTAGCATTTTCCTCACAATTTCAGCACGATGGGGCTGAAAAATGGTCATTTACATTTTTGAAGACAGAGCAGCAGGTCTGGGGGATTCTTCCTCCTGCCTGTGTCTTGCTTAGCTAAGGAATCTTCCAACCCACTTTTCCCGCTTCTATGGCAGGCTTGGTGGTACCTGTTTCCCAATTATTGTTTTCATTTTCCTAAGTGACAGATGTATTGTCAGTAGTCATTCCGGGGTTTGCACTATAGATAGGGGTTACAAATTCCATTTGTCCCTGATTGTGGTCTTCTCACCTATAGCCTTTCTGTCGGGGTTTCTAAATACAAGTTCATTTTTTAAAATGTTTAATCACATCACATTTGCCTCGTTTCAAATTTCCATTATTTCCAAAAACGTCTGATTATCAATAGTTTATAATAATGAATAATTATGGTGTTTGTTAAGCTCTTACTACGTGCCCAGCCCTGGGATAGATACAAGGTAATCCAGTTGTTCCACGTGGGGCTCGCAGTCTTAATCCCCATTTTACAGATGAGGTAACTGAGCCTAGAGAAGTTAAGTGGCTTGCCCACAATCACACAGCAGAGAAGTGGCGGAGTCGAGATTAGCATTGTAATATTTAAGTGCCTCTAGTTGGGAAGCACTGTAATAATGTTGGTATTTGTTAAGCGCTTACTATGTGCAGAGCACTGTTCTAAGCGCTGGGGTAGATACAGGGTAATCAGGTTGTCCCACGTGAGGCTCACAGTTAATCCCCATTTTACAGATGAGGTAACTGAGGCACAGAGAAGTGAAGTCACTTGCCCACAGTCACACAGCTGACGAGTGGCAGAGCCGCGATTCGAACCCATGACCTCTGACTCCCAAGCCCGGGCTCTTTCCACTGAGCCACACTGTAGTAAGCTCTGGTGTAGATACAAGATAATCAGGTACCACATGGAATTTACAATCCAGGTAAGAGGGAGAACACATTCTCAGGGTGGCACCTGGAGTTTCTAGTACTCTCCCAGTCTTGACTACAGGAGGGAGAGTCAAGCAAAGGTCTACCTGTTCCATTCCTAGCTTGGTCAGTGGCTAGCGAGTGGAAGACAATCTGCTACGGGTCAAAATTCATCCATGCTGGGCACCAGCGACATGAGAGGGAGTCGAGGGCAGACAGTCGAGTTTACTGCATGAAAGGAGGCAATGGTAAACCGCTTCTATATTTTTATCAATACCCCTTCTGTATTTTAGAGAAGCAGCATTGCTCAGTGGAAAGAGCACAGGTTTGGAAGTCAGAGGTCGTGGGTTCTAATTCCGACTCCGCCACTTGTCCGCTATCTGACTTTGGGCAAGTCACTTAACCTCTCTGTGCCTCAATTCCCTCATCTGTAAAATGGGGATTAAGACTGTGAGCCCCATGGGGGACACCCTGATTACCTTTTTTTAATCTACCTCAGCGCTTAGAACAGTGCTTGGCACATAGTAAGCATTTAAATGCCCCATTCACACCTATCCCGCCGTCAGCCCCTGGCCCACATCCTACCGCTCTCCTGGAATGCCCTCCCTCCTCACGTCTGCCAAACTAACTCTCTTCCCCTCTTCAAAACCCTCCTGAGAGCTCACTTCCTCCAAGAAGCCTTCCCAGACTGAGCTCCCCCCCTTCTCCCTCTGCTCCCCCTCCACCCTCTGCTCCTCCCCCTCCCCCTCTTTCCCTCCCCTCAGCACTGTCCTCATTTGAATATGTCATTTATTACCCTATTTATTCTGTTAATAAGGTGTACATCCCCTTGATTCTATTTATCATGACAATGTTGTCTTGTTTTTGTTTTGTTCTGTTTTGCTTTGCTGTCTGTCTTCCCCTATTAGACCGTGAGCCCATCAATGGGCAGGGATTGTCTCTATCTGTTGCCGAATTGTACGTTCCAAGTGCCTAGTACAGTGCTCTGCACATAGTAGGCGCTCAATGAATACTATTGAATGAATGAATGAATGAATGAAATACCACCATTATTATTATTATCAAGAGAACTCTAGCGCTACACTACCAGAATAATGGCAGATGGAGGTGGTGTATTCTGGGAGAGATACGAGGAGTACGAACAGATACTGATTCCCCATTTTCCACATGAGGGAAGTGAGGCACAGAGATGTTAAGTGACTTACAGACGGCAGACAAGTAGTGGAACCAGCTAAAGGATCCAGATCCTCTGACTCGCAGGCCCATTTGTCTTTCATCTAGGTAACATTGCTTCTCTATTAGAGCAGTGGCTGGTCACAAGCTACCAAATTTTGAATGCCTCAATGTCTCCATCGTTAAAATGAGAATAATATGATCTTTCCCCCATTTAGTTGGTAGAAGTGGATTGAATCTGACAAATACTGTGAATGCCCAGGAGAAAATAATCCTACAAATACAGGTATCATTATGGATAGCAGGAGAGAAAGAGGATAATAATCTAAAGATACATAATTTGGGGGATGAGGAGGGGTTATTAAATAACTGACATAAACTTAAGCATTCTGGAGTACCTTTGATTCATGAGAGCTGGGCTGGCTATCTATGCATAATTGTGGCTGGTTCTTTCGGCATAAATGCCTGGATGAACGGGGCTAAGTCTTTTGGGGAGTGCCCTCTCTTCAGGGAGGAAACTTAGTTTAATAAACCCTTGGTGACTCTGTATTTATATGAGATAGTCAAACAAGAGTGGAGTAGCATAGAGGGCTGGATAGAGGAATCTCACCCACTGAAAATGAACAATTTCAACTGTAATATAGTTTTTGAAAGATGCTCTCACATTTTCAGTGATTGTGCAAGAAATGTCTTTCCCTGTATTTCTTTGCCTCTGCAAGTTTCAACTTGACCTTCTTTTCCACACATTCCTGCATTCCCTTCTTTGAAGCTGTTGTCTTATATGAAAAAAATGTACTTTCATTTGTCTAATGCCTAATTACCTCATAGGAAAAATGACTCCAAACTCTAAATAGAGAATGATTAAGTATGTCTACCTTAACTTAAACTCTCTCATTGTCACAGTGACTTTTTCTGATGGTATCCGTTAAGTGCTTACTATGAGCCAGGCATTGTTTTAAGTGCTGAGGTAGGTACAAAGTATTCAGGTTGGACCCAGTCCATGTTCTACATAGAGCTCAAAGTCTTTATTCCCCATTTTACAGATGAGATATCTGAGGCACAGGGAAGTGATCTGCTCAAGTTCACACAGCAAACAAGTGGTGGAGCAGGGACTAGAACTCAGGCCCTTCTGCAGGGAGGCAGCGTGGCTCACTGGAAAGAGCACGGGCTTTGGAGTCAGAGTTCATGGGTTCGAACTCTGGCTCTGCCACTTGTCAGCTGTGTGACTTTGGGCAAGTCACTTAATTTCTTGGTGCCTCAGTTACCTCATCTGTAAAATGGGGATTAAGACTGTGAGCCCCACGTGGGACAACCTGATTCCCCTGTGTCTACCCCAGTGCTTGGAACAGTGCTCGGCACATAGTAAGTGCTTAACAAATACAAACATTATTATTATTAATATTATGACTTTCCAGACCCAGGCTCTATCCACTAGGCTATACTGCTTCTCTGGGAAGTTTTGATTGACTTTACTTACAGTCCCTGTTCTCCAGTTCTGCCCAACTGAGAGTGGATTTCATACATCCTCAGAGTCTTTACCTCCTCCCTCCCCCCTGACCCCGCCTCAAACATTGAGGCCTGTTACATCCACGGGGCACAGAAAAGTACCCATTAGGGGTTGAGAACAGAGAGTCCTCAGCTTTGTTGTGCTTCCTCTCCAGATTAATGAATCAATTCAGCTCCTGACAGGAGAAAGGAACACACTGTGCTCTCTAGGAGCACAGCCCCCCTTTCTGGCTCTGCTCCTAGGATGTGGACTCCTCACATTTTCACATCAGATCCCAGTGTAGATAGATCCTGAAAGTATATAGGTTCCCTTCATTGAATCAACTTGTTTTGGGATCCTATAGGATCTTAAGGCTGTGGTCTATTTGACTGTGTGTCTTGCTAATGAATCAAACAGTGACAGCCCTTTTTGACCAAAGCTTAAATGGCTCTGCTAGGCTCTGAGTAGGAAATCATTGTTTGTCAGTTGACAAATACACATTCACCACCCCGAGTCTCCTCTCTGGATCACACCTGGAGAGTTTCCAGTACTCTACCTGTTGCCTGGAAGCAGCGTGGCTCAGTGGAAAGAGCCTGGGCTTGGGAGTCAGAGGTCATGGATTCGAATCCCGGCTCTGCCACTCGTCAGCTGTGTGACTGTGGGCAAGTCATTTAACTTCTCTGTGCCTCAGTTACCTCATCTGTAAAATGGGGATTAACTGTGAGCCTCACGTGGGACAACCTGTTTACCCTGTATCTATTCCAGCGCTTAGAACTGTGCTCTGCACATAGTAAGTGCTTAACAAATACCAACATTATTATTCTACTATGGAAGGGAGAGTCAAACAGAGGCATACCCATTCCATTCCTTGCTTGGGCAGTGGTTAGTGATGGAGGGCAATCTGCTACAAGTCAGAAGTCCTCTGTTCTGAGCAGCAGAAGCATGGGAGAGAGTCGAAGGTTGAAAATCAAGTTTACTACGCAGAAGGAGGCAATGGTAAACCACTTCCGTATCTTTAGCAAGAAAATTATATGGTCATACTACCAGAATGATTGGAGGTGGAGGTGTGGGGCGTTCTGGGAGAGATGTGTCCATGGCGTCACTATGGGTTGGCAGTGACTCCACAGCATAAGACAAGACAATATCCCAGGGAACTCCACACACCCCCTACTAAAGAAATCATTCTATTATCCCAGCAGTTCCGGCTTCCCAGCTGAGGAATCCATCAGGTGCACTACAATACAGAACATAGAAATAATATGATTAAAGCTTCCTATAAAAGATGTGGTAGGAAAATACTATTCCTAAGACTGTGGGAAGCCTTTGGAAGAGTCCCAGTACATTATTCAGTGCATTCTGATGTTTGCGGGACCAAAAATTGGATTACTACTTATATATTCAATCAAACTGAAACTCAGAGAGATAAGAGGAGCACATCACTTGTTAAGGCAGAAATGAAGGCGTGGACAGGATTTCAAATAATAATCCCCAAATGAGCTTAGCATAGGTTGAATGAACATGGAAATTCGAAATAGGAAAAATGTAAAGTAATGGAAGATGACTTGCAATAGGGTAGAGTGGAGGAGAGAAAACTACATGGAAGGAAGTTTGTTTAAAATATCCCTGGTGACTTGACCATCCTTTTTTTCACAGAGGAGAATTGGCCTCCAGAAGCAAACCTCCAGATTAGGCCCAGGGATACTGTCTTCTGATTAAATGTTCTATTCCCACCATTTCTTTGGTGGTTAATGATGAAGTGCTCCTGAATTTAAGCATTTTCAGTGTGGTGCTTATCTATCCCGAGGTTCTGCAATGTACTGAGAACTCTGATTTGCCAAATGAATACTGAAAAAATCAAAGTAATCTCTAGATATTGAATGAGCATTTGAATTAATGAAGAAAATCTGCTCGTTAGGCTGAATTACCCAGATCATAAACTCAGATTTTCACTTTAGTAGCCCAGTGTATACAGTATTTGAGGCATAACCACAAGATATCAAGGATACTTGCAAACGTTTTGTGTATTTGAGCAAAACGTCTAATACTCCCCCCCATCCACCCACTCCAACCCATATCATTTGTGTACAAATTTAAGTCCATTTTTTTGTCTCTCTCCCTAAATAGTTTGTAATCTCTTTGAGGGGAGGGAATCATGTAAATATTATTTCCTGGAAAGCTGGAAGTTGGGAAGGCATTTTTCCACTAAGTTTAGCACTGGCAAGAATGGTTCTATCATAATCTCCCAAGTAATTTGTATAGTGCTCTTCACATAGTTGGTGTTCAATAAATGCTACTGATAGATTGGTTTATTCTTTCATTCATATTTATGGAGTGCTTACTGTGTGCAGAGCACTGTATAAAGCTCTTGGGAGAGTACAATATAATAATATAACAGAGAAGCAGCGTGGCTTAGTGGAAAGAGCACAGGTTTGGGAGTCAGCGATCGTGGGTTCTAATCCTGGCTCTCCCACTTAGCTGTGTGACTTTGGACAAGTCACTTAACTTCTCTGTGCCTCAGTTACCTCATCTGTAAAATGGGGATTGAGACTGTGAGCCCCACGTGGGACAACCTGATTACTTTGTATCTACCCCAGCATTTAGAACAGTGCTTGGCACATAGTGTTTAGCAAATGCCATCATCGTCATCATCATAACAATAAACAGACATAGTCCCTGCCCTCAACAAGCTCACAGTCTAGAGGGAAGGCAGATCCCTATATAATTAAATGAATTAGAGATACGTACATAGAGAAGCAGCGTGGCTCAGTGGAAAGACCCTGGGCTTGGAAGTCAGAGGTCATAGGTTTTAATCCCGGCTCTGCCACTTGTCAGCCGTGTGACTGTGGGCAAGTCACTTCAATTCTCTGTGCCTCAATTACCTCATCTGTAAAAGGGGGATTAACTGTGAACCTCACGTGTGACAACCTGATCACCCTGTATCTCCCCAGCTCTTAGAACAGTGCTCTGCAAATAGTAAGCGCTTAACAAATACCAACATTATTATTATGAGTGCTGTGGGGCTGGGAGGGAGGATGAATAAAATGAGCAAGTCAGGGCAACACAGTGCTCAGAACAGTGTTTAGCACATAGTAACTACCTAACAAATGCTATGCTATAATTATTATTATTATTATTATTAAGAGGAGGAAAGAGGGGTTTAGGGAAGGCCTCTTGGTGGAGATATGCCTTCAAAAAGGGTTTGAAGTAGGGGAGAGTAATTGCCTGTCGGATTTGAGGAGGGAGGGCATTCCAGGCCAGAGGAAGGACATGGGCAAGGCGTTAGCGGTGAGATAGATGAGAATGAGTTACAGTGAGAAGGCTAGCATTAGAGGAGTGAATTCTGCAGGCTGGATTGTAGGTTTATTAATTCAGATTATTTGGCATTGCTGTAAACTCACTGTGGGCAGGGAACATATCTACCAACTTTGTTCTACTGTAATGTTGGTATTTTTTAAGCGCTTACTATGTGCAGAGCACTGTTCTAAGCGCTGGGGTTGACACAGGGGAATCAGGTTGTCCTCCGTGGGGCTCACAGTCTTAATCCCCATTTTACAGCTGAGGTAACTGAGGCACAGAGAAGTTAAGTGACTTGCCCACAGTCACACAGCTGACAAGTGGCAGAGACGGGATTCAAACCCATGACCTCTGACTCCAAAGCCCGTGCTCTCTCCACTGAGCCACGCTGCTTCTCCATCCCCCAAGTGCTTAGTACAGTGCTCTATACACAGTAACCCCTTGATAACTGCCATGGTTTGATTGCTAGCTGATTGATGTTGGGAATTCAAATAGGATCCTAACATGATGTTCCAATATACCTAAAGGATAGGTTTTCAACTGAGGCTATTGGCCCATGAGGGATGTTTCAAGGTACCTTAGGGGTTTAGTAGACAGTGGGTGCTGAGTGTTGTATGCATCCTTTCAGGTTCAGAACTAGAGGGGATTGTGTCACTAGTGTCGGGAACTCAACAGACAAATTATCCCACCAATCAGATCTGGCCAAGGTGTGATGAGTGCTCAGTGTACAGATTTGCCCACCAATCAGCTCAAATGTTCTCCTTGAAGTAATCTGAACAACAAAGTTTTTCCAGAAATTTTCATTTGTTGAAGGAGTCAAAGATTTGCCAACATATCTAGATGGACAAATACCTCAAGAACTATTAAAAGTACGTGATTCTTCTCTGTAGGTTCATTCTGTTTTGTGTGTCTTTTCAGAAGTCAAATATTCTGCTACCTTTGCAGGGTGTTTGGTTTGAAAGCCTAAACTCTCTCCTGTTTCTACTCCACAATATAGAATAGGCCCATCAGTTATTTAGAGAAGCAGCGTGGCTCAGGGGAAAGAGCCCGGGCTTGGGAGTCAGAGGTCGTGGTTCGAATCCCGGCTCTGCCAGTTGTCAGCTGGGTGACTGTGGGCAAGTCACTTCACTTCTCTGTGCCTCAGTTACCTCATCTGTAAAATGGGGAATAACTGTGAGCCTCACGGGGGACAACCTGATGACCCTGTAGCTACCCCAGCGCTTAGAACAGTGCTCTGCACATAGTAAGCGCTTAACAAATACCAACAGTATTATTTATAATAATAATAATAATAATAATGTTGGTATTTGTATTGGTATTTATCATCTGTGGCCAGGTTTTTCCTGAAGTGTTTTCTGCAATTTTGTGACAGGGACTGCTGTAGATGTGACAGTGAATGCCAAGTTGTTAATGCTTTTGTTTTAGCCTACATCAAAGATGTTTTCCAAGTGTTAATAGCTGCCAACCATTCACTCTAGATATAATTAGAACAACACTTTTTCCATACAAAAAAAACCAGAACAAAATGTCATATGTCTTGAGTTGGTGTGGGATGTTTCCCAACTAATATTAAACTTGAATTTAAACTAAAAGTCAGAGAAATAACTGTGTTATGCTAATTAGAATTACTAGGGGTTAGGGAAGAAAAGGCACAGGGCGATGAGGACAATAGAGGATAGGGAGAGAGGCAAGTCCGTGGAGTCACGTATTCACTCAAATACCCACTCACATTCTCACAGTTCAGTCACAAATTCTCATCAATTAACATCCACATCCCATATCGGAGACACACACCTATGTATTCACACACACAGTCAAATGGGTTTATATGCAGCTATATTTCCATGAAAGTCGAACCTCTTTCCATAAACTAGAATAGCATTGGCAGGAGAAAGTAAGAAGAAAAACTTCATTGTTGTTATTAGATTTTCCACCCCAGCTGGAGACTGTGGAGTCTAATATGGATTGCCAACATGTTACTCTACTTCATAAAGAAAAGTGCAAACTTTAAGAGTTTGGAAGGCATTTTCCCACCATGTTTAGCACTGAAGATTCCTATTCAAGATTTGGTCATCCCCCTTTAGAGAAGCTAGAGTGGATTCAGACAAGTGCACCAAAAATAATTAGAATGATGGACGGTCAGTATTAACGTGAAATTTATAAAAGGAATTGGGGTTAGATGGCTCCAGGGTGTGATTTGATCAGGGGGTTCTTAGCCCTAAATTCGGGTCATGATGGTCCCCAGAGTCACCTCAGGAGCACCCCTAACTTCTAGTAGCCTTTGTTGAGTCCTAAAGCCCTCCAGATATTCCCTTTCCAACCTCTTGCAAATATATCCCATTAGGGATCACTATCACTGTCACCACCCCTTATCTGGAGCCCGGATGTCTCCCCCAAAACAAGAAAATCCCCGAGAACTAACCTACCATCTCCCTCCTGGGACTGGCTGTAGGAATCTTGTGGAGGAAATTCTCACTCCCCCTCCTATGCCTTCCCAAGTCCACATATCTTCCTGGCACACAGAGCTTCTCCATAGCCCTACTACAGGCAGATATCAAGGCAGACAATAATGTTTGATAGTATTAATTTGATAGCAATATGAACAATTTCAGTCCAAACCACTTTTCCCTAGCTCTAACACTTCCCCCACACTTTCTTTCATTCAAGTATTTGTTGAGTGCTTACTTTGTGCAGAGCACTGTACTAAGCGCTTGGAATGAACAAGTCGGCAACAGATACAGTCCCTGCCGTTTGACGGGCTTACAGTCTAATCGGGGGAGATGGACAGACGAGAACAATGGCAATAAATAGAGTCAAGGGAAAGAACATCTCGTAAAAACAATGGCAACTAAATAGAATCGAGGCGATGTACATTTCATTAACAAAATAAATAGGGTAATGAAGATATATACAGTTGAGCAGATGAGTACAGTGCTGAGGGGATGGGAAGGGAGACGGGGAGAAGCAGAGGGAAATGGGGGGAAAAGAGGGTTAAGCTGCAGAGAGGTGAAGGGGGGGTGGCACCTCCACAGGACCCTCTGTACATTTCTGCAGGCATCCCACCTGAGATGCCAGTTGGCTTAGTGGAAAGAGCAGAGGCTTGGGAGTCAGAGGTCATGGGTTCTAATCCTGGCTTCGCCACTTAGCTGTGTGACTTTGGGCAAGTCACTTAACTTCTCTGTGCTTCAGTTACCTCATCTGTAAAATGGGGATTAAGATTGTGAGCCCCACGTGGGACTACCAGATTACTTTGTATCTATCCCAGCACTTAGAACAATGCTTGGCACATAGTAAGTGCTTAAAAAATACCATTATTCTTAAGATGACCACCATGGCCTAGTGGCAAGAGCACGGGCTTGGGAGTCAGAGGTTGTGGGTTCTAATCCCAGTTTTGCCATTTGTCTTCTGTGTAACCTTGGGCGAGTCACTTAATTTCTCTGTGCCTGTTACATCATCTGTAAAATGGGGATTAAGATTGTGAGCCCTACGTGGGACTATCCGATTACCTTGTATCTATCCCAGCACTTAAGACAGTGCTTGGCACATAGCAAATGCTTAACAAATACCATAATTATCATTATTATTATTATTATCCCAGGACTCACGTGCCTCTGATCCTTCTCCTCTTCTCTAGGTGTACACAAGATTCCAGTCTCACCCTCCCTGAGACCTTCATATGCTGGGATCCCTCAGGGTCCCATAGGAGATTTGCTCCTTTGGAGTCCTAGCTTTGAAACCTGGACTTTTGGGGTATTCTAGTCCTCACCTAAAATCATCTCTTTTCCCTCCCTTTTCCCTGCGTTGGTCCCAGGATTATAGCTTGGAGCCTTCCCCATGTCCTGCTCTCCATGAAACACACTTCCTTACTTCTGACTTCGAAGACGGAAAGGGACTCTTTCCCCAGCTCTCTCCCCTCCCTACTTCCTCTCCAGGCCTTCCCTCTTGCTGGCTCAGCTTCAATTGCTGCAATTTAAGGAATTAAATTCACTTCACTTAGGGAGGAAAATCATAGGGTGACTCTCCTGGCTTCTTCTTCCTTCTCCTGAGTTTTCAGGCTTGTTGGCTGACCATCATCACACAGAGGATGTAAGAGGACACTATGACCATTGAAATTTGAATTACATTAGGGAGACAGATTGTTGCACAAAAGAAAGAAAAAAAAGTCTTGACAGTCAGAATGAGGAAAAACAAATATTTTAGGGAAGGAAATTGTTGTGACTCCATCCCTGGAGATCTTCGGAAATAAATATCAAGCACTGGATCAACCAGCTCTCCTGTAGCCCCAGAACGAGCCTCGGCGGACATGCTTTTGATTTTCCTAAAAGTCTGCTGCCTCAATTCTTCAACCTTCAGAATGGACAGGCTCATCATGATCAAACGGCAGGGACCGTCTCTATCTGTTGCCAACTTGTTCATTCCAAGCGCTTAGTACAGTGCTCTGCACATGGTAAGCTCTCAATAAATACTATTGAATGAATGAATGAATCAACAACAGAAGCATTTTGAGTATCTACAGCATTAATAGATGTGATATTAGTTAAGCATTCAATCAATTATATTTATTGAGCACTTACATTGTGCAGAGCCCCGTGCTAAGAACATGGAGAGTACAGTGTAACAGCTGGTAGATACGCTCCCTGCCCCAAAGGAACTTACAGTCAATCAGTCAGTCGATTGTGTTTATTGAGCACTTATATTGTGCAGAGCACTGTACTAAGTACTTGGGAGTAAACAGACACACTCCCTGCCCACAACGAGCTCACAGCTTAGAAAGAGGGACAGACGTTTAATGTTAATAAATAAAAACTTACACTTACTATGTGCCAAGCAGTGTATTAAGTGCTGGGCTGAATACAAGCTGATCAGGTCTGACACCGTCCCTGTCCCACTTGGGGCTCCCAGCCGAAAGTGAAGGGAGAACCAAGTATATAATCCCCAATTACAGATGAGGAACTGAGGCACAGATAAGTTAGGTGACTTGCCCAAAGTCACACAGCACACAAACGGCAGAGCTGGGATTAGAAGCCAGGTCTCATGACTACCTGAACTTCGTGAGGCAGCTTGGCACACAGAATAAAACTGAAAGACCCATCCTTTACCCTCAAGGAGCTAACAGTTGAAAACCAAATCAGGGCCTATTGAGGCTTACCATTTTGAAGCTGCCGTACTTGTTTTCCCTCCCTCCCTCCATAAACATCCACATCGGGTCTTTAGGTCAGAGGAAATTGACCTAAAGGGAATTTACCCCTGCTGCCACCCTGGTGAATGGGCTGCCAGCCTCCTTCCTTGCCATCATCGCTGGGCAGAAATGCCTCACCTTGGGCCTCACCTTGGGCCTCCTTTAGTGGGACCAGAAGCAGCGTGGCTCAGGGAGTCAGAGGTCATGGGTTCGAATCCCCGCTCTGCCATTTGTCAGCTGTGTGACGGTGGGCAAGTCACTTCACTTTTTTGTGCCTCAGTTCCCTCCTCTGTAAAATGGGGATGAAGACAGTGAGCCTCACGTGGGACAACCTGATTCCCCTGTATCTACCCCAGCGCTTAGAACAGTGGTCTGCACATAGTAAGCGCTTAACAAATACCAACATGATTAATGGATCGAGCACCGGTCTGGGAGTCAGAAGCACCTGGATTCTAATCCTGGCTCAGCCATCTGTCTGCTCTGTGACCTGGGGCAAGTCACTTCACTTCTCTATTCCTCAGTTACCTCATCTGCAAAACTGTGAGCTCTAAGAGGGACAGGAACTGTGTACAGCCTGATTAACTTGTATCTAGCCCAGTGTTTAGAACAGTTCCTCTCACATAGTAAGTGGTACTATGGTACAGGTACCATTAAAAAAAATAATAACCCAGACTGTTTAAGAGGTCATAAACTGCCTTCTGGAGTCTCTCTGTTGTGATACTTTGCTTGCTCTCCAGTATGGGCTTCACTTAAGAAAGGAATCAATCAGTGGTAGTTTACTGAGTGCTTACTATGTGCAGAGCAGTGTACTAAGCGTTTGGGAGAATTAGCAGACACTTTCCCCGCCTATAATGAGCTTACTGTCTACGGGGGAGACAGATGTTAATATGAATAATTTCTAAAACATAATTTAAAGATATGTATGTAAGTGCTGTGAGGTTGGGAGTGGAGTGAATACCAAATGTCCAAAGGAATGAACGGTGTGATCTAGAATATGTGAGAGAACTTCATTCAGAGACTGTGAGTGCCACGAGGGACAGGGTTTCTGTAATTTGCACCTATTTATTATTTTCCAGTGCTTAGTACAGAGTTCTGTACTCAGTAAGTGCTAAATAAAAACTATGACTATTATTACTACTATTAAAATTTTTACCGTGACCAAAAGGCAGAGAAGCAGAATGGCTTAGTGGAAAGAGCATGGGCTTGGGAGTCGGAGGACATGGGTTCTAATCCCGGCTCTACCACTTGTCTGCTGTGTGACCACTTCACTTCTCTGTGCCTGTTACCTCATCTGTAAAATGGGATCAAGACTGTGAACCCCACGTGGGACCACCTGATTATCTTCTATCTACCTCAGTGCTTAGAACAGTACCTGGCACATAGTAAGCACTTAACAAATACCACAATAATAATTATAATTAGTAGTAGTAGTTAAATGGTCACCACAATATTTTGTTTACTGAACCTTTGTAAAATTGGGTTAATAATAATGGAAAAAAACAGCGAAAATCCATGCATCCAAATTTCAAAATAGATTTACTTTCTTCGCTGTATCTCAATCGTGTGCAATATATAGTAATAAGCTCTTGGAGAGTAAAATATGATTGCTATCCATGTCTCTTTGTGTTCTCTGAGTGAATGGAAATCTTCCATTGGTGACCTTAAAGAAACGTCTAGCTAAGTTTAACACCATGATGAGGTTATTCTGAAAATGAGTACACACCACAATTGCAGGGATCAGTGAAAAGTTGAGCAAATGGAGACACAATTTTGACTTCAGACTGGACTCAGTTGAGTGGCACTGGGAGTACAGCCTTGAACGCAGCTACTTACTCTGCGGCTTTCTAGGGGCTGATCAGCTCAGAAGGCCTTGAATCACCAGTTACAATCCCCCAAATTTATGTTCAGATACATTTTCCTGTAAAGTGTGTGCTCCGTGGAACGTGCTGCTCTCTAAATGATCTTTAAGATTATTGTACTGAGCTAAATGGGTGCAATTTTCACTTAATGGCATGAAGATGGGACCCTACCATCTGTCTTTTCTTACCATATTATCTCACTCATTTGAGATTTGGAAAAAAAAACAAAACATGTGTATATCGTATTTGGAATTGTTAAATTCTGGAATGACGAACTTCAGCCCACCAGCTTTATTACACGCAAGACACATATTTAGAGCATCGATGTTTACACTGGTCCCATTATTTTAGCCTGGCTTCAGAAATTGTCCTGACTTTTTACCTCTGCTTCCCCTACCCCTCCTAACCCTCATGACACTGCTATTGAAACAATTCATTTTGGAAAAGAGTTCTTTTTCATTTAGTACAATTCACAATATTAGTTAAATTTTGTTTTTATGGAATCAAGCCCCAGGGATTTAGCAGGGCTGGTGCTAAACAGCCTTTGTGCAAACATTGATGCACAGAAGCCTGGCATCAGTTCATATTCGCTTAGTGGGAGACAGGAGTCACTAAACAGATTGTTTCTTCTGTTATTTCGGCAGTTGATCAAGTGCCTTAAAGAACAACTATCACCAGGCACGGAGGCCTCTTAACAACCCAGAGAAACTTTTGGTAAATGCTGGAGGTGTTCATTTTTTAAAAAACAACAACAGATATTCAAAGTTAAATTCATATTATTAAACACTTCAGAAAAGCATTCCATTATCAAAATGATTCTTACTTTAATTTTGAATAGTATTGAACTTTTATGAAAAATAGTCATCCACAAAGCTAAAACTGGCTATCTGCAGAACCATTTTAAAAAATTGTCATGAAGCCTGTCTGTCATATTATCTACAGCTGCCCAAACCAGCAATTAGGTACATTGCATCTCTTTGAGCACTATCATTTCATTTTTTACGCTCTTGTGAACCGTAAATGATTCATCCCAAATTAGGTCTTTAAGATAACTTTTCCTGTCTACCTTTCTCCCTTTTTGGTCTCCCTACACACACGCCCACACCCATATGCACAGGGACTGTGACCAGCCCATTAATGCAGTTGTAGAAAAATAATTAAAGGGAAGAATGCTTGCTGTCTCCTCTTAATGAATGTTTTAAATCATTCACATTTTAAAGAGACTTTTTCTCCGTGGTGTTACCCACAGGGAAAATTCCCAAATGCTGAACGCATATATAGTCTAGGAATTGATCCTTGCCATTCAAGGGATTCAAAGGAAGGGAGGCGAATTCAAGTAATTCAAACCTTTAGAGCAGTATCGCCCAGTACAAGAAGCACGGAACTGCCAGTCAAGAGTCCCGGGTTCTAATTCTGGCACTGACACTTGCCCACTATGTGACATGGGACAGGCACTCTCTCTTTCTCAGTTTCCTCAGTAGTGAAATGACGATAAAATACCCCTTCTCCTTCCCTTGTTGACTGTGAGCCTAAGGTGGAATAGGGGCTGCAACCAGTTAAATAATCTTGTATCTAACCCAGCACTTGCATACCATTATTATTGCTATTATTATCATTTATTTTATTATTGGATAGATGATGTTTTTACAACTAGAAGCAGCGTGGCTCAGTGGAAAGAGCCGGGGCTTGGGAGTCGAAGGTCATGGGTTCTAATCCCAGCTCTGCCATTTGCCAGCTGTGTGACTTTGGGCAAGTCACTTAACTTCTCTGTGCCTCAGTTACCTCATCTGGAAAATGGGGATTAAAACTGTGAGCCCCACGTGGGACGACCTGATCACCTTGTATCCTCCCAGCGCTTAGAACAGTGCTTTGCACATAGTAAGCGCTTAACAAATGCTACCTTTTTTTTTTTTTTTAGTTTTTTAATGTAGGAGTAGAAGCAACAGTATTTATTGAGAATTTACTGTGTGAAAAACACTGTAGTAAGTGCTGGCAGAGAAGAAGATACAGTCCCTGACCCTTGGGGACATTGTTCAACAACCAGAAGAAAATGGATTTGCCTTACTAAAGTGCAAGTATGGTTATTGGATGCCTTAAGAGTGTTGGGAGAGAGAGCAGTACAGTGCAAAAGTGAGAGGTTAAAAAATGAAACCTAGTATGGGATTGAAAAAATAGCATGGAACAGCATGGCCTAGAGAAGAAGCATGGCACAGTGGATAGAGCACCTCCTGGGAGTCGGAAGGTCATGGGTTCTAATCCCGGCTCCACCATTTCTCTGCTGTGTGACCTGGGGCAAGTCACTTCACTTCTCTGGTCCTCAGTGACCTCATCTGTAAAATGGGGTTTGAGACTGTAAGCTCCATGTGGGACAGGGACTGTGACCAACCCAATTTGCTTTGTATCCACCCCAGGGCATAGCACAGTGTATGTTCTTAACAAATGCCATTATTATCATTATTATTATTAGAGCATGGGCCCGTGAGTCAGTAGAACATGGGTTTTAGTCTCAGCTCCACCACCTGACTGCTGTGCGATCTTGGGCAAGTCACTTAACTTGTCTGTGCCTCAATTACCTCATCTGTAAAATGGGGATTATGACTGTGAGCCCCATATGGACAATGGACTGTGTCCAACCTAATTACCTTAGAACAGTGCCTGGCATATAGTAAAGATTTAACAGCTACAATAAAAAACAAATTAATAAAACTCAGTGTGAGAGTTGGGCTCTAGACTGTGAGCTCGCTGTGGGCAAGGAATGTGTCTGTTGTTATATTGTACTCCCCCAAGCACTTAGTACGGTGCTCTGCACACAGTAAGTGCTCAATAATTATTATCTTAGTCCTCTTGAATGAATAATTGAATCCTTACCGATTTGATGAGTTCAAATCGTATTTATTGAGTGCCAACTGTGTGTGGAGCACTGTACTAAGCCTTTGGGATAGTACAGTACAACAATAGAAACATTCCCTGCCCACAACGAGCTTATAGTCTAAAGGGCTATCATGATGAGTCATTATTATCAATAACATTTATTGAGCACCTAGATATTGGGTGTTGAGTATTGAAATAAGTGTTTGGGAATAACAAAATACACATTTAAAAAAAAATAAGTTCCCCATCCTTAAGGAGTTGATAATCTTGTTCTATAGATAAGTGGCTATAATAGGTAAACAATAAGAGAATAGATAAAGGTGATAATTAACCAATCAATCAGTGGTATTTATTGAATGATTACTATGTGCAGAGCACTGGTACAATATAACAGAATTAGTAGATATGTTCCCTGACCATAATGAGCTTACAGTCTGGCTGGGAAGAAAGACATTCATGTGAATAAATAATTTATAGTATATAATTTAAATATACGCATAGAAGTGCCGTGGGTTTGGGGGTGGAACGAATATCAAACGTCTGAAGGTTCACAGATCCAAGTGCACAGATAAGGCAGAAGGGAGAGCAAGCTGGGGAAAAGAGGACTTAATCAGGGAAAGGTCTTGGAGAAGATATGACCTCAACACAACTAAGCTATAAACAAACAAAAAAACATTTCTTAGCAGTGTGTCCACCTGTGATTTGTTTTTCATGTTTTCCCTTAAGATTATGATTTTCCCAAACCTCTCTTAAATAGCTATGCCATTCTTAGTCATCACACACTACATTGGTCTTTTAACCTTGTTTTGACCCAGAAGCCCACCAGGACTGTTCTATGATTTGAGGGACCACCTGAGGTAAAAATCTTCCCATAGTTGACTTCAAGGCTCTCTTCTTGTCCTTTCCAAAAGCACATCTGCTCTCTTCACCCACTATTCCCCAATTCTCACTCTTTGCTCCTCATAAGCTCACCTTGTTCTTGATTTGCCTGTCTCCAGCCACTCACTCACTCTGTTCCCCGAGACTGGAACGACCTCAGACTCTTATCAGTCAAATGACAGCTCTTCCCATCTTCTAAAATCCTCCTAAAATTCCATCCCTTCGGGAACTCTTTCCTAATCATTTTATAACACCTTAGTTGCCTCATACAAAGTGCCACCTTTATTAATAAAAATTATAATTATATACATGTGTATATCTACTTTGATGCTATTGATGCCTGTCTACTTTTTTGTTTTGTTGTCTGTCTCCTCCCTTCTAGACTGTGAGCCCGTTGTTGGTTAGGGATTGTCTCTATCTGTTGCTGAATTGTACTATCCAAGTGCTTAGTACAGTGCTCTGCACACAGTAAAAACTCAATAAATATTGAATGAATGATTATGATGATAATTATGGTATTTGGTAAGCTGGTAAGCTCTTACTATGTAGCAGGAACTGAACTAAGCACTAGGGTGGATACAAGTAACTCAAGTTGGACTCAGTCCATGTCCCACATGGTGCTCACATTCTTAATCCCCGTTTTACAGATGAGGTAAATGAGGCCCAGGGAAGTTGTGACTTGGCCAAGGCCACACAGCAGACAGTGGCGGAGCTGGGATTAGAACCCCTGATCTCTGACTCCCAAGCCTGTGCTCTATCCACTACGCCATGCAGCTATCTTTAGCACTTAGGTATTTCATTTATATCATTTGGTCTCATATGTCTATATATTCAAATATTTCTTCAATTATTTAATCCTGTTATAGCTGTACTACTTGTTGTATTCTTTCTTCCACCTCCTCTATATACTATACATTATTTTTGTCTGTCTCCTCCATTAGACTGCAACTCCATGAGGGCAGGAAATGTGTACATTCTTTTGTTCTCCAAGTGTTAATTACAATTGTTTTGCACTCACTAGGTCCTCAATACATTGCATTAATCAATTAATTGAGGGTCCTTTGCAGTTTAAAAATATTTCCCTGCCTTCATTTCGCTTAAAGTTCGCAATATTACAGCATTTGCTTATTTCACTTTCATTCATTCTCCTTCTATAGCCCTCTTAGAGGAGCTATGTTGCAATTAACATTGCTTTAATTTTGTTGGAGGGGTGGAGTTCTAGGCAGATATTTGATGTATGGATGGATAAGAATAGATTCTTAAGACATCCCAAGAAGTGTCACCATTGTAAGCTCCTCAGAGCCTCTTGAAAACAGGGACCTTACATTTTATTTCTGTTGTATGCTGCTAAGCATCTAAGTCAGTGCTCTAAATCCAAAAGCAGCTCAAAAAATCTTGTTGGTGGAGATGATAATAATAGGATTATAATGACAAATTAGGCATCTACAGTAAGATTAGGTCTTCCTGTAATGCAGAAGAAGAGTCTTGTCCAGACCCAATTGGTTCGGAAGCAAAATTCCATATGGGTACTAACCTCTATTAGATTTCCAAAGGCTTTTTTTCTAAGTGCTTTTTTGGTTTCGAACACTGGGGTAGATACAAGGTAATCAGGTTGAACACAGCCCCCGTCCACTGGAGCTCACCGTCTCAATCCCCATTTTACAGATGAGGTCACTGAGGCTAATTGCAGTGACTTGTCCAAGGTCAGATGGCAAAGAATTGGCGGAGGCAGGATTAGAACCCATGATCTTTTGGCTCCCAGGCCCGTCCTCTATGCACCAGGCCTCAGCATGGTACTTGACATATAGCAAATGCCTAACAAATACCATAATTATTAAAATGTGGTGGACTCTGCTTTATCCTAATCCTCTTGACCTCTCAATTGCCTTCGACGTTGATGGCATTTCCTTCTGCTCCATAGTATTCTCAGTCTTGGTTTTACCAACACAGTTCTCCCCTGTCTCTTTGTAGTAGCTCTCTGCCAGCTCCTCAGGTTCCAGCACAGTCTTTCTGCCTCTTCTTGAGAAGTTTACACACAAATGAGAAAGCAGTTAGATGTAAATTGATTGATATACGATGGTTTAAAGGGTGGGACAATAGAGATAATAAATGTAAAAGGAAAAATAAACCAATAACAAATGAACAGATATATGAGCGCTAAGAGGGCTGAGAGGGTGCGGATGCGACTGCCAGGATGGGGAATGAATACCACTTATTCCAAGAGGCAATGCTGGAAGAACTCTGAAGGACTGGGGGATGTGGTTGGGAGTTTGAGGCGAGTAGCAAGAGCAGCTGCTGTTTTAGTAGTTTTAGCAGAAAGTGACAAATCAATCTGATGGTATATTAAATATTAGCCCAAGAAATCATTTTTCCATGCAGTGAGACTTCTCCTTTGCCTTTTCCATCTTCATCATGCATTAATGGTATTTGGTATAGCAACTTGTCTCTAGCCTGTTT
Organism: Ornithorhynchus anatinus; assembly: GCF_004115215.2. Classification (NCBI taxonomy): domain Eukaryota; kingdom Metazoa; phylum Chordata; class Mammalia; order Monotremata; family Ornithorhynchidae; genus Ornithorhynchus; species Ornithorhynchus anatinus. The sequence goes on along the minus strand of NC_041731.1, from coordinate 55,482,812 downwards.
GTTCTTTCTTAATCCTCATATTTCATATATGCCAGATTTTCTGACACATGGACCCAGAAAAAAGAGTCATCACAGGCCTTGTTATGCTGTATTTATATGCACTGAACGATTGTTGTCATCCGTTAGCCCATAAATGATGTCTTCCAGTGTCTGGCTTCATCCTTTCTCGTTAGTCACAGTTTCGCAATCATTTATTTCTAGTGTTACTTGTACTTCCTATTTGCCTTCGCTTTTCTTGGGAGCAAAAATTCTCATCACGATTTAAACGTTTCAAATTCGATAGGATGGTGTTTTTGTCTTTGAAACTGAAAGATTTACAATTACAATAAGAATTACAGATTTTATTTAAAGGAAGACTTTTAAATCCCCCTTCTGTTTCATGTGTCAATGACAAATTGCGTATTTGCAACAAAAGATGTATAGAGAGAATTTTCTCTTTCTTTTACTTTATTCGAGACAGCAGAAATCACTTTGCCAAGGCACAGCCAAAAGCTGAAGTTTAATTTTGAACCCTTTGGGGTTTCATTCCCTGGCAAAAATGTGACTTCCTACTTCTAAGAATAAAGGCTCAAAAAAGTTTATTAAAAAGAAGCTCAAAAAAATTACTTCTTCAACATCAAACAGATCTTACAAAACAACTTTCTGATGAGTTAAATGTGTATGAATTAGAAACACATGGATTAAATTTCTCCTAAAATACAGATGGGTTTTAAAATTAAGAGAAAAACAGTACTTGCCAAAAAAAAATGTATTTTGCATTTAGCCAAATCTAAACCATTTGAAAAACCATTTTAAGACATGGGACAAAAAGCTGAGTTAAAAGACTATTGGACATCGAGTTATTCTTAGTTTATGTTGAATGATTTTAGTGAATGTGGAAAAAAATACAGGATATGGTTTAGATTTCCCCTAAAATGAAGGGAATAATGGCTTGGAGCAAAATGAATTTTTTCCCTTCCTTTAAATGCCTGGGAAAGAGGATGAGAGACTTGATAACCAAATCGAAGCCAGGAATGCCTGGAGAGAATATAGAGGGTGGATACATGGGAATTGCAGTGACTTCCAGTTTCCTTTGCTCGTGTGACTTCATCAGGCAAATCCCTTCCCTTGAGGACCTTTGTTTATCTGTGAATTGGGAATAGTGATATTTTCATCTTTGCACTTTTGAAGCTTGTAGGAAAAAAGCCACGTGATACTCTCTTGAAGTGTGAAAGCTGAATTCTCTTTAATGGATATGTAGTACAGAGAAAGCTTTTCATTCATTCAATCGTATTTATTAAGTGCCTACTGTGTGCAGAGCACTGTACTAAGCACTTTGGAGAGTACAACGCAATAATACACAGACATTCCCTGCCCTCATCGAGCTTTTGAACTATGATATAGTCCTCGGCCCCATGCTCTGCCATTACCTTTACGCAGTCTTTTCACAGTATGGGTGAATTAAGCTCATTATTCTACATATGATGTTTTAGTGCCTGCTTCTGTCTCACAAATTTGGTGATTCCTAAATCAATCTATCAATTGCATTTACTGAGCACTTATTATGTGCAGAGCACTTTACTAAGCACTTGAGAGAGTACAATACAACTGAGATGGAGATGTTCCCTGCCCACAGTGAGCTTCAATGAGTGGAGCATTAAGAAATGTTTCTGTCTCTATAGAATAACTAGATGATGCCAGATAGAAGTCGATCAACCAACAATCTCCGAATGAAGAGCAAAAACATAATCAGAGTAATAATGATAATTTTGGTATTTGTTACTATGTGCCAGGAACTGTACTAAGTGCTATCCATGTTAAAGTTGATTAATAAACCAAACTGCTTTGGATGTGAGCATTCGTAGTAAGGAATTCATATGTTTATATTAAGGGAGGAAGCAATATAATTATTTAAGGTTATTTTCTGCTATGAAGCTTCTAGTACAGGCATACACCAGCATATGTCCAGAATATCTTCCTTGCAAGCATGGCTGTATCATGTGGGGTACATTTTCACATCTAATTAATAATAATAATAATAATAATCATGGTATTTGTTAAGCACTCACTATATGCCAGACACTGTTCTAAGCGTTGGGATAGATACAAGATAATTGGGTTGGACACAGTCCCTGTCCCACATGGGGTTCAGTCTTAATCCTCATTTTACAGGTGAGAGAACTGAGGCACAGAGAGGTTAAGTGACTTGCCCAAGATCACACAGCAGACAAATGTCAGAGCTAGGATTAGAACCTATGACCTTCTGACTCCCGAGCTTGTGTTCTATCGACTAGGCCATGCTGCTTCTCCAAGAGAGAGAGTGAGAGAGAATAGAGAAATAGAGAGAGAGGGGGGCATGATGAGTAGCATTGCTTAGGTTCTCTACCAGAACCAGTCCCAACAAGGCAACAAAGTTAAAATTATATAATAACTCTTAACCCCCTCCCTCCCCTCTCAGGGTCACATCTGGAGATTTTCCAGCACTCCACCAGTCTCGACTACGGCGGGGAGAGTCAAGCAGAGGCCTGTCCATTCCATTCCTAGCTCGGGCAGTGGCTAGCGAGTGGAAGGAAGGCAATCTGCTACAAGTCAAAACTCACCTCTGCTGGGCAGTAGCGGAACGGGAGAGAGTCGAGGGTGGAGGCTTTTGTTTACTGTGCAGGAGGAGGCAGTGGTAAACCACTTCCATACTTTTACCAAGGAAACTCTATGGATAAACTACCAGAATGATTACAGATGGAGGTGGGGCGTTCTGGGTGTCCATGGCGTCACGATGGGGCAGATGTGACGTGACAGCATAAGACAAGACAATCCCCTTCCATCTTCTTAGGAAATTTTCTGACCCCAACCTCACCACTCCTGTCTCCCCTCCCGTCATCAATATTTTGTTTTGTTTGTAAATTGGTCATGCCTGAAGCTCTACCCACAGATCCTCCACCAACACCACCGAAATCAGAGCAGGAGCAAGAAAGCGTTACCGGAGTCCCCTTCCAGTGGCTGGATATCGTGATCTTGCCCTTCTTCCTTGGCTAAAGGGGTGGAGAAGGTGCTTGGGTGGACCAGCTGCCTCGTTGCTCTCTGCCTGGCTCCAAATGGGATAGCAGAGAGCCAGCTAGATAACAATAATAATAATAATAATAATAATGTTGGTATTTGTTAAGTGCTTGCTATGTGCCGAGCACTGTTCTAAGCGCTAGGGTAGATTTACAGGGTAATCAGGTTGTCCCACGTGAGACTCACAGTCTTAATCCCTATTTTACAGATGAGGTAACTGAGGCACAGAGAAGTTAAGTGACTTGCCCACAGTCACACAGCTGACAAGTGGCAGAGCCAGGTTTCAAATCCATGACCTCTGACTCCCAAGCCTGGGCTCTTTCCACTGAACCATGCTGATTTATTGAAGGCACATCTCCTCCCAGAGGCCTTCCCTGAATAAGCCCCCTTTCAGAGGTCGTGGGTTCTAATCCCGGCTCCGCCGCTCGCCAGATGTGTGACTTTGGGCAAGTCACTCAACCTCTCTGTGCCTCAGTTACCTCATCTGTAAAATGGGGATTAAGACTGTGAGCCCCACGTGGGACAACCTGATTACCTTGTATCCCCCCCAGCGCTTAAAACAGTGCTTTGCACAGAGTAAGCACTTTACAAACACCACCATTATTATTATTTCCTCTTCTCCCACTCCCTTCTGCATCACCCTGACTTGCTCCCTTTGTTTTTCCCCTCTCCCAACCCCACAGCACTTATGAACATTTATTTATATTAATGTCTGTCTTCCCCCCCCAGATGGTAAGCTTGTTGTGGGCACAGAATGTGTCGGTTTATTGTTGTATTGTGGTCACCCAAGTGCTTAGTACAAGGCTCTGCACACATAAGTGCTCAATAAAGATGATTGGATGAACGAATGAATACTATAAAGCCATATTTGGGTAGGTCCAGCCTCACAGCATTATCAAAATGTGAACACCACTACTGATTTGAGACTTTCTGTTTACTATGAATCTTCATTTCCTGTTGGGAAAATTCTGTCAGTCAATTTGCCAGGATATCTTTTAGCCTCCTTATTTTAGTTTCCTACTACTTCATTTATTACACAAAACAGGAATGAATAACCTAACTCAACGATAACATCATATGCTGTGACTGATTCAAAACTTGGGTTACGTACGATTCGTCTCATGCAAGGTAGTACATAATCTTGATTCTTTTTAAGTTTTATTGTTAGCACAAAGCACTGGGTTGACTCTGTGAAGAGTTCATAATTGGCTGAATGTCTTGTGTATGTATGTGTGTGTGTGTGCATGCCATTGGCTTTAAAGCACTCAATCACCTTGCCTCCTCCTATCTAATATTACCGATTTGCAACGTGCTTACGTAGCTCTTCTAATGCCAACCTACTCACTGTACCTGGATCTCATCTATCTTTTGGCCGACTCTTTGCCCCCATTCTGTCTCTGGCCTGGAACACCCTCCCTCTTCATATCCTTCCGACGATCACTCTCCCCACCTTTCAAGCCTCATTAAAATCACATCTCCTCCAAGAAGTCTTCTTTAACTGGACCCTCATTTCCCCTCCTCCCTCCTCCTCTGCGTTGCCCTCTCACTTCAATCTATATCTTACAAACACTTGATATTCAGTCCACCCTCAGACCCACATCATTTAGGTACATATCTATTATGTAATTATTATGTAATTCTGTAATCAGGACAACCTGATTACCCCAGCGCTTAGAACAGGGCTCGGCACATAGTAAACGCTTAACAAATACCGTTATTATATCTGTAATTTATTTAAATGTCTATCTCGCCCTCTAGACTGTAAGCTCCTTGTGGATAGGGAATATGTTTACCAACTCATATTATACTCTCAGAAGAGCTTAATATAGTGCTCTGCACAGAGTAAGCGCTCAATTAATCGTGGCTCAGTGGAAAGAGTACGGGCTTGGGAGTCAGAGGTCATGGGTTCAAATCCCGGATCAGCTGCTTGTCAGCTGGGTGACTTTGAGCTAGTCGCTTAGCTTCTCTGTGCCTGAGTTACCTCATCTGTCAATGGGAATTACGACTGTGAGCCCCACGTGGAACAACCTGATCACCTTGTATCCTCCCTAGCGCTTATTATTATTATTAGAAGTATTATAAATACAACTGGTTAATACAAACACGATGTCGCACAGACTTAGACTTTTAGTGGGATTATTTGAAGGAGTTGCATTTGGAAAGAAAGTTCTTGTACTGGGAAAAGGTCAGACAGGGAGGGAACTTTAAACTCTAACTCAACTGACCACATAATACATAGGATTTGCATGACTTTCTCTGGTTGACCCACTTTGCTTAGTGACTGTTAGATCCATACCCGTTCATGCTGGCAAATATTCTTACATGATCTACAGACACAGTGTAGATACCCGGGTGTGGTTTCCTCATATCTTCTGAATCTTTTTATTAATGTTATTTGTTAGGCACTGGATATATTTTAAGTACTATTCTAAGTACTGGGGCAGATACAAGTCTATCAAGCTGTACCAATCCCTGTCCCACATGGGGCTCCCAGTCTAAATTGAGGGGAAGAAGATTTAATCCTCATTTTACAGATCAGATGACTGGGCCACAGAGAAGTGAGTTGCCCAAGGTCACGCAGCAAGCAGTTGGCACAGCCGGGATTAGAACCCAGGTCCTCTGACTCCCAGGCCTGTCCTCTTTCTACTAGGTCATGCTGCTTTCCAAATAATAATAGCATTGTCATTATTGTGCTCAGCCAATTAATTCTTGGCACAGGAGATGACTGCTGCTTTATTGAAAGATGGCAATGAAAAGATCAGGAAAACTTCCACGACCACCCGACTGTGGCGTACGGAGAAGAGCTGCCCCTCCATCCAAATCCGTACCCACATTTCTGATCATGTCACCCGAGGAACGATGATGGCATTTATAAACATATCCATTCTATTGGGTGTCAAAGATCAGGGTATGAGTCAAACTTCACATTTAAATGACATTAAATAATAATCAAGCATCCCAACCCTAAAGATCACAAATGAGGTAGAAGTCTCATCTCAAGAGAAGCAGCGTGGCTCAGTGGAAAGAGGCCGGGCTTGGGAGTCAGAGGTCATGGGTTCGAATCCCGGCTCTGCCACTTGTCAGCTGTGTGACTGTGGGCAAGTCACTTCACTTCTCTGTGACTCAGTTACCTCATCTGTAAAATGGGGATGAAGACTGTGAGCCTCACGAGGAACAACCTGATTACCCTGTATCTACCCCAGTGCTTAGAACAGTGCTCTGCACATAGTAAGCGCTTATCAAATGCCAATATTATTATTATTATTATTATTTCTACACCAGCAACCCTATTTCTAGAAGCACATTTGTTTTTGGTAGGCTTTCTGTGCTACTGAACTATTCGGCTGATTCTATTCATCTTTGGGGAACCAATGAGGTAATAACCCAGGGTGAATAGTTGTAAGTGAACTTCCTGTAGTGATTTTAGAATAATTATCCATTGGGAATAGGGAGATACTGTGACTCTTTAGGCAAAGCAACAGAAACTGATCTGGTATCAGAGGATATTCTTGTCAAGTACAGTGACTCATGCTAACAACCAACAAGATAAACGTTTCGAGTTTCAGTTTCCTCATCCACATTAAGACAAAAAAAAAAAAAAACACATTTAAAGAACCCTGGTAATAGCCACTGTAAATGTTAGAAACTGAAAACAAAATGATGGTTTTACCATTGAGCTAATAGAGGGTAAATACCAAGTGGTTATAATTAAACTTGCTCATCACTTTATGCATGACCCTGTAGGTATGCTGTGCCCTGGGATAAAACTGTAACTAGAGCAATGAAATGATCTCTCTTCGCATTTTCATTCCAGTTTGACTGGAAACTCCAAGTTGCAAGTGGATGTTTATCTGACCATTACAGGCAAAGTGTTAGCATGTTTGTCCCCCTGCCGGCCTACATTTTGACTCAGGGGTTCACATATGTTGTGCTTTATGGATTCATAAATTTCACTGTGCACACATTGATCATCTCACCTCTCCAATTTCTAATGTTACTGTGTGATGGTTTGCCTGCTGAACACTCTCAATGGATGTTCTGAACTCACAGCTGGGATCTAGGTCAATAATCGGGGATGTTGACATTGCAAACAAAAGCAGGAAAGGAAGCTTAAAAAACACATCAAAAAAACCTCACAGAAGATTGCTATACCAGAGACATTGCCATTATCTGGTTTATCTATAGCCTCAACAAAATTTCCACTGTTGTCCTGGGAAGTATTTTATTATAATCCAACCTAATGTTGGTTTAGAAGGTTGCCCTAGTATTGGTTATTTGACTGATTTCAATACAATCAATAGCTGTGACAGGCCAACAAGAACTCAGCTTGTGTGAATATGAAAAAGAATCAGAAATCACTAATGAGACTTCTCCTTAAATTTCTCTTTGTTCCTTTTTGATGCTGCTGTTTTTGACATATTGGATAACTGCTTATATTGGCACGCTGATAAATTGCCAAAAAAAATTCTAAGACTGGCTCAGCATCATCATCATCAAGAATATTAAACATCTACTCTGTGCAGAGTTGTTCTAAACACTTGCAGGACTTCAGAAAATGTATATTCATTCATTCATTCAATAGTATTTATTGAGCGCTTACTATGTGCAGAGCACTGTACTAAGCGCTTGGAATGGACAAATCGGCAACAGAGGGAGACAGTCCCTGCCCATTGATGGGCTTACAGTATATGATATGGTTCCTGCCCTGAGCAGTTTATAATCTAATGGGGAAGATAAGTTGATATTGTGATAAAAATGAAAAACATAAACTATGAGAGTAGATATAACTAATAAGCAAGAATGAAAAAGAAATCTCCAGGTAAGAGTATTGGAATGGTGGACCAGAATGGTCAACCAGAGGAGACAGCACTCTGCTCCTTTATGAAATTTTATAATTTTGCCTGCATGTTTATGGAGTGAGATGAAACACCACTGTCCTGGGGTAGAGAAAAATATGCAAAGACATATTAAGTCTTTTTGGCAGACAAACCCGATCTCTAACTAGCAAATCTGGCATTTTACTACACTACAAGAGACGTTGTCTGAGTGGAGAAGCAGCATGGCTCAGTGGAAAAGAGCCCGGGCTTGGGAGTCAGAGGTCATGGGTTCGAATCCCAGCTCTGCCACTTGTCAGTTGTGTGACTGTGGGCAAGTCACTTCGCTTCTCTGTGCCTCAGTTCCTTCATCTGTAAAATGGGGATGAAGACTGAGAGCCTCACGTGGGACAACCTGATCACCCTGTTTCTCCCCCAGCGCTTAGAACAGTGCTCTGCACAGAGTAAGCGCTTAACAAATACCAACATTATTATTAAAGAATCATCTAAATATCTAATCTTTATATATCAAGTTTATTCAATACTTATCTCTTTTAAAAGTACCTTGATTTGCATTTACGCAGAGCATTCCATTTGTAGGGCTCAACACCCTTTGCAAATGTCTCTTCGCTCCCACTTCCCTTTGAGGTATACATCTGTGTCTTCCCTTCACAGATGTGGAACAATGTGACACGGAATATAACAGAAAGCAATTTAGCATCATTTTGTGAGATTGATGTTTAATTTATCTTAACATCAGATTGAGGGTTGATTTCTACATCTTTAAAAACAAGCTGACACAGGTTCTAACAGGAAGAGAATTTAATATAAAATTTGGAGTGAGTCAAAATCCTACTCTAGGGGAGTGATGCAAGATTAATGGGTAAATGTAAGAACATAAACAATAACATTGTTGGTCACAGTAATTTTTCCCAGTATTTTGTCTCTTACAATGTTACCAAAAAATGCATGAAAGAAAGATTTAGCCTAATTGTTATCTTCCATAATATCCTTCCTTAGGTTAGGAACAATCTACACAGCATCCAGTAACACACTATGAACTTAGCATCGTTGTGGCTCAATTGAAAAGAGGCCGGGCTTGGGAGTCAGAGGTCATGGGTTTGAATCCAGGCTCTGCCACTTGTCTGCTGTGTGGCTATGGGCAAGTCACTTCACTTCTCTGTGCCTCAGATACCTCATCTGTAAAATGGGGATAGAGATGTGAGCCCCACGTGGGACAACCTGATGACCCTGTATCTACCCCAGCGCTTAGAACAGTGCTCTGCACATAGTAAGCGGTTAACAAGTACCAACATTATTATTAGGGAAGCAGCATGGCTCAGTGGAAAGAGCCCAGGTTTGGGAGTCAGAGGTCGTGGGTTCGAATTCCGGCTGTGCTACTTGTCAGCTGTCTGACTGTGGGCAAGTCACTTAACTTCTCTGGGCCTCAGTTACCTCATCTGTAAAATGGGGATTAAGACCGTGAGCCTCAAGTGGGACAACCTGATTACCCTGTACCTATCCCAGCACCTAGAACAGTGCTCTGCATGTAGTAAGTGCTTAACAAATAGCAACATTATTATTATTATTAAATTTATCCAATCTCTTCTCAAACTTTGAAAATATTTTCTGCCTCTAATAATGATGTTAATATTCCTGTCACAAGAAAATGACTGCATCCAGCCTGATTTACTTGTAGTTCCCCCTTCCACAGCACTTAGTACAGTGCCTGGCACAAAGTAAGCACTCTACAAGTACCATTATCCCAATTATTAATAGTATCAGTATTATTAATAATAGTAATATTTTGTTTTTCTTTTCCTTATCACCCTACAACCGTTAAGCTCAGGCTGATGATGTTGGATATGTGGAACAAAAGTCCTGTATTTTTTTTCATGGAATTTGTTAAGTGTTTACTATGTGCCAGCCACTATACTTAGCTCTAGACAAGCTAATCAGGCCATAAACAGTCCAATTCCCACACGGGGCTCAAAGACTTAATATCTATTTTACAGATAAGGTAACTGCTGAGGCACAGATAAATGAAGTGACTTACCCAAGGTCACACAGCAGACAGGTGGCGGAGCCGGAATCGAAATCCTCGTCCTTTTAACTCCCAGGCCTGGGCTGTACCCACTAGGCCACAGTGATTCTCATTTGCCACCTCTTCACCCATCATGAGTAGCCTGTGAATTAGACTTTCACACTGAAGAGTCCCAATGTTTTGGGTCTATACACCTAGAAAGCTTGTCCATATCCCTAATTAGTTACCTTCTCTGTACTCATATGGCCATTTTCCTTTGTGTTGATTACTGTGCTAAGGAAGCACACACTCAAGACAACGTTCAGACGTTTAGAGAATACACAAGTATCCATTAACAATGAGTCCACAGAAAATAAGGCATCTTCCTAGAAGATGCATATTTAACCAAGAGTGAATATAAATACGTAACAAGAGCTGAATGCCACCCCTGAATCCTGAAATCTGAGAGATATGGCCAAGTAGATAGAGCACAGGCCTGGCAGTCAGAAACACCTGAGTTCTAATCCTGGCACTGCCCCTTGTCTGCTGAGTGACCTTGGGGAAGTCATTTAACTTCTCTGTGACTCAGTTATCTCATTTGTAAAATGGAGATGAGCACTGGGACACCCTGAGAGAAGAGAGGAAAGGACAAGAAGAACGGGAGCCCCAGGTTGCCTCGAGTGAAGTACAGAGCGTCCTGGGGAGAAAAATATTAGATTTCAGAGAAAGGTGCTTTGAACTGGAACTGACGAACTTGTTCCCAAATTAGTAATCTGTTAAGCATTATTAAAATCTCAGATCTTGGTGTCTGCCAGTGTCAGGAGCTGGAGGACCAGCTTCAAGTACTGGTGAGATATGTGGACATAGGGAGCACAAGGAATAGGAGGGAGTGTTTACCCCATGCTTGCTGTATTCAGTCCAGGGAGGTGGTTCATAGGCCAGTCTTTGATCACCTCTTCGACTTCAGAAAGATGCCTAGGCTTTAGTCCAAGGTACGCGGCAGCAACAAGTGCAGAGACTTGGGGAAAACTGACCAGATAAGTCCCTCTGAACCTGTGTTTAAAGGACAGAAGAACAGGAAATCTGTAGGACTCAACAGGGCTGACCTGAATCTGGGTGCTCTTTAGGGACTCTTTCAGATGAAATTGAGGGCTGAGAACCTCAGATAATGTCACAGTCACCCCACCTTCCCAGTCCCATGCTACTTTTCTAAAGTTCTCTCTCCTCTATTAGCTTGTGAGCTCGTTGCTCGCAGGGTTTATGTCTACCAACACTACTGTTGGTTCTGAACACTGTCAGCACTCAGTAAGTACCACGGATTGACCGATGGGTGTTCCATCTTGTTGCTCTCACTCATTTTGCAGTAGGCAGAATAAAATCTCTTTCATTTTAGATTCTTTACATTATTTGTACAATCTTTTGAATTCATTTGTCATTCCTTAGTAACTGGGATTTTCTATTTTGTGTATGTTTTTAACCACCTAGCCTATTTTTATTTTGAAATGTGGATTTTGATGCCTCTGGGAAGAGAGGCACAAAAATGGGCCTAATTCTTTTTCCCCCTGAAAATAGTATTTTCAGCAGTTACAAAATAGTACAGTTCCACTGAATTGAAACTTCATTTTTTCCTTCAAGCAACCTTTTTGTACATTTCTATGGGAAGAGATACAAAGAACCTGTTGACACTATGAAGACCGGATTGACTTGGAAAAACATTTGTTAAATTTTTTTTGCTTAGACGAAGGCCATTAGGAGTTGACCTAAACCTCTAGAATATGCGGGATTGTGAATAAGACAAAATTCATGTCTATGGATTCACAATACTTTGAGGTATACGTAAGATGTACTAGAGCCAAAATACAGGTGTACTGGAGCCAAAATATAGGAGTGGTACCTTCGGGAATTTCAGGAAAAGAAAAGCTTAGTTTTTTCTCCATCGGGGTAGCTCTCAGCTGTGGGTTTTGATCAAATTGGACAGCAGAAGGGGAAAGAGAATGGCAACAGTTCAGGAAGACTCAGGAAAGGCTAATCACATACAGAGGAGAGAGGAGATGGACAACAGAAAATTTGGCCCAGTCCAGACTTGACTAGGGGGGAAAAATACAAAAACTGTGAGAGCTGGTTGAGAAAGAAACAGAGAGTGTTGGCAGGCAGCCCAAGGCAACAGCTTAGATTCTGAAGTAGACCTTGAACTTTAATCCAATGATGTGAAACCTTCCAGCCTACTCTCTAAAGAAACAGGGGTCACTCAGATGTCCAGAGTGAGCCCTCCTCAGTGAGGGACCAGGAGAAAATCCACAGTAATCACCCTCTCTGTCAAAATACCAACTCTAGGGCTGTTGAAGAGTTTCCCTTCACCTCCATAGCAGAAAGAAAAAAAATATTTCCTTTTTGCCCTCTAGGTAGATTGACTTTTTATACTTTTGCTTTAGACTGTGGAGTGCCAGACTCCAGACAGTGGTGAAGATTTTTTTATCTTTTTTCTCCTAATTTCAGTCAATTCTTTGCAGTTTGCTTTGCCCCAGTGCATACCATTATCACTTCTCTATTCTCATTTTCTCCCTAGCTGTCTGTGTTATCTTCCCTCTTTTGTAAGATTTGGATCCTTTAATTTGATCTCCTAATTGGCTTTTTATCCATCTGATATTGCATCCTGCTACCAACCCCTCCACTCTTCTTCCAGGTTTCATTATTTCAAACTTTTATCCTTTCATATTGCATTTAAACCACATTTTTTTTTCTGTAACATTTTAAGACTCTGTCTTCTCAGTAGGCATTTCTCTGCTTTCTCTTAAAACAATTATGACTTTTTTCCAGTACTCCTTTGCAAATCCTTCTCTGTAAGATATAAAAGAGAACAACCTGTTTCCATAGCAGTTTTAATTCCAGACTTTAATGTTCTTTGCTTTTTATTCCTGGACATAGTTAGTGATGACAGTCACTCTATATTGAGAATAGGAAACTTCTCTTTTGCAAATCATATTTATGATTTTTTTTAATGTCTTGAAGATTGTAGGAGGTAGACATCTGAAAAGTGTGATTTCTTGACAGACTGTTTATGTACTAATGTGTAAAATTTCCCAAAAATCTGCTTTGCCATTTTGGTTGCCTGTGGGGTTGAGAAATTTAACAGCTCCTTATGTTTGTGGTTGTCTAATCATGTTGCAATGCTTGTCTGCTTCCATTGACTACCACACAGTAAAATAGTTCATCAAAGTTTCAGGAAATGTAAAAATAGGCCCTTTGAGGTGGTTCTTCTAATGTTTTACAGTTCGTTTATTCCGCTGGTCTATGGCACAGAGCAAGGCTTTATACTGGATTTCTGAGATGAATTAATGTGTAAAATGTAAGAAAATTGGTATGTTTATTATGGTTTAAAACCTGATTATGGTTTCTGATTTCTTTTAATTTCATCACAACTCTAAATTTGGCCCAGTGTGTCAATATCGAATTAGACTAAAATACCTAGATAATTTTCTAGAGAATCCTAGAGTGTCATTCTCCTCTAAAGAGCTCCTTTATAATGAAACCACATATAACAAAGTTTCCTTTTGATTCTGACAATTCATCATGGCTTTTGATGACGTTGATGGTTATAGAGTCACCCGTGAGTAACAAAGAAGGAGCTTTGGCCCTGAAAACTTCATGGAGAATGGTGCAGAGGAATGGATTAAAGTGATAGTGATTTATCAAGTACCTCTCACACTCTTTGGTGCCTGTAAGTCATCTTCCAAATGGGGCGTCGAGGGTCCCTGAAATAAGTAGGAGGCTAGGGGTGCAGAACACTGTGAAGTACTCATTTGACTTTCCTCAGACCTAGCCAGATTCAGACAGGTGAGTTAATCGGCTCAGAGGGATTGAGTGATTTGCCTAAGGTTACACAGCAGGCCAGTAGCAAAGCTGGAACTTCTGGCCCCATCTCTTCATAATAATAATAATAATAATAACTATGGTATTTGTTAAGCACTTACTATGTGCAGAGCACTGTTCTAAGCGCTGGGATAGATACAGCGTAATCAGATTTTCCCATGTGGGGCTCACATTTTTTAATCCCCATTTTTACAGATGAGGTAACTAAGGCACAGAGAAGTTAAGTGAGTTCCCCAAGGTCACACAGCAGACAGGTGGCAGAGCCGGGATTAGAACCCACGACCTCTGACTCCCAAGCCCGGGTTCTTTCCAGTTACAAAGGGACAAATCCTTGCTACACCAATGGACTGGTCCCTTAGAGGGTCTATCTTTGTCTTGAGCCTGTCTTTGGTATACTGCTCTCCGTGAAGCCTTTGCTGATGGAGGACAAAAATGAAAAACCCCACCCTGATTGCTGTCCCCAAAACTTATCTGTCTGCTGCATTAGTCTCCCACTGTAAAGTGTATCGCTTGGGAATATGCTTCCCTTTACTCATCCCCCTTCCCAGTCCAGCAGGACCTATGAATATATCTGTAATTTATTCATTTATATTAAAGTCTATCTCCCCCTCTAGACTGTAAGCTCGTTGTGGGAAGGGAATGAGCCTGTTTATTGTTATATTGTACTCTCCCAAGCGCTTAGTACAGTGCTCTGCACATAGTAAGCACTCAATAAATACGACTGACTGACTTCACACATTGCATTTAAATATTTTATTCTGAATTTCTCACTGTGTGGGTTCCCTTTCAGTTAACCACTCAGCAGCTTCTTGCTCTCCTTTTGGCATTCATTTTTCTCACATTTTTGTTAATGAATCTGTTTGGCTGAAAGCATTTCTGGTGAGAGGACTGATTCCTGAATTTCCATTGTTGGTATCTTACCCTGCCACTAGATATTGCATGCAGGTCATAGGTGACCCTAGAGAACCTGGTCGAGAAGTTGGGTGTGTCTTCTGTAGTGGATCCAGGTCTCGCTTCCATATAGAAAAATGGCCCTCTGAACGTTCAACTTTGAAGCAGTGTGGCTCAGCGGAAAGAGCAAGGACTTGGGAGCCAGAGGTCATGGGTTTGTATCCCAGCTCTGCCACTTGTGAGCTGTGTGACTGTGGGCAAGTCACTTAACTTCTCTGTGCCTCAGTTCCCTCATCTGTAAAATGGGGATTAAGACTGTGAGCCTCATGTGGGACAACCTGATTACCCTGTATCTACCCCGGCGCTCAGAACAGTGCTCTGCACATAGTAAGCGCTTAATAAATACCAACATTATTATTTAAGAATTGATCCCTTTTCCTCACCACATCCAGTCTTGCAGTTTCCCGACAAGCAGGCTGTCCTTACTGATTCCATTTTCAATTTCCTTGTAGAGCTGTGCATCTTTGGATGGTGTGCTACTTAGATGGTAGAATTGGGTGGCAGGATTTAGTTCTGGGTTACTGATGAAAATTGCTCATGTCTGAGCAGGACATTTTCTTGGTGTTGGTTGCTTTGTGATTTGACTTTTATTCAGACTAATTGTCCGTCCACTGGGCCTTGCTGATTCTGCAAAGTGATTTGAGGTCTCTTAGGGTATGGTCCTCAAATGGGCATAAAATAGCTCCTAAACTAGACTTTTTTATGATGCTCAATGTCTGTTGAGCTAGAAAAACATTCTGGTGGCTTGGAAGTGTATTCTAACTACGGCTTCCAGATCGTTCATTGTATCTCAGGTCTAGCAACGTAAGCTAAGTTGAATATGCCACCTTCTGCTTCAACTGTGTTTCACTCCAGTGGTGATGGGGAAAAGATTAGAGGGTCACCTTAAACTCAGTCAACAAAATGAATTGTCGTAGAATGGCCTGAGGATTTTGATGAACAGCAAAGTTTAAGTGCTTTCCAGTGCTGCAGTGGTACTAGGGTTTTACTTGGCCCTGGAGGATATCCCAGGCTACCTGGAGAGGTGAAGTAAGTGAGTTGGTTAGTGCTTATGGGATATCTGTAATTTATTTATTTTAATGTCTGTCTCCCTTTCTAGACTGTAAGCTCATAGGGGACAGGAAATGTGTCTTTTATATTGTTATGAGGTACTCTCCCAAGTGTTTAGTTCAGGGCTCTGCACACAGTAAGCGCTGAATAAATAGGATTGACTGACTGAATGACTGACTTTGGGACCAGGAGTGAGATTAGAAGGTCCGCAGTCTGCCAGTAGAGGACAAGAAGAACAGTCACCATCTTGACTTACACTGTGAGCCTAACGTGGGACGGGGCTGTGATTGACCTGATTATCTTGTATCTACTCCAGTGCTTAGTACAGTGCTTGGCCCATAGTAAGCACTTAACAAATCAATCAATCAGTCAGTGGTATTTATTGAATGCTTACTCTGAGCATAGCATTTTAATAAGAATAATTATTGTTATTGTTATGGTATTTAAGCACTCACAATGTGCCAAGCACTGTTCTAAGGTTGAGGTAGATACAGGGCAAACAGGTTGCATACAGTCCCTGTCCCAAACGGGGCTCACAGTCTTCATCGCCAGTTTACAGGTGAAATAACTGAGGCCCAGAGAAATGAAGCGACTTGCCCAAAGTCACACAGCAAACTGCAGGTGGAGTGAGGATTAGAACCCACATCCTCTGACTCCCAAGTCAGTGCTTTTGTACCAAGTTCTTGGGGGAGTACAATCCAATAGAATTGACAGACATGTTCCCTGCCCATTATGAGCCAATACCAGTATAATTATTATTGATTCCAAGGGGCAAGGTCTTCTTTTCCCCAGACCTGTGCCCTTTGTGCCAATCCACTGGGGACAATAACCTACCCCTGGTCTCTGTGGAGTTGTGTTTCAGGAGAATCTTTGATGTCTTGTTGAATTCTACCTGGGCTTTCATTGTTGAGGATGGTTCCAACAGACTTCTGAAGATTAGTTTCTCCTCCTTGTTTATAAATTTCTGCAGGAATTCCATGAGATACTCTTTTCAGTTGTCAAGGCTTCGACTGCAGAGGTGCTTCCTCAAAAATTAGAGTCATGGTGAAGCCTTCACATTTTGATTAGTTTTCTATGGTGCTGAGAGTTTCCTCTTTGGTGGAAGGCAAGTTGGGGAGTTCATCACAGTGTTCTCATCACTCATCAAATCTATCAATCAGTCACTGTATTTACTGAGAGCTTATTGTGTGCAGAGCCCTGCAGTAAGCGCTTGGAAGAATAAAATACAATAGAGTCGGAAGGCACAATACCTGCCCAAAAGGAGTTTACAATATGGAAGTGCAAGATTATCGCCTTGCGAAATGGATGAGTGGTTCCATCCAGTGAACTTGTGTTCCCCTCTTTACTCGCCTAATTTCTCCAAAGCTATGCAAGCTCCCATATGATTACAGACATATTACGAAAGGGCACGGTCCCTCTAGACTGTAAGCTCGCTGTGGACAGGGAATATGTCTGTTTATTGTTGTACTGCACTCTCCCAAGTATATAATACAGTGTTCTGCACACTATAAGTGCTCAGTAAATATGATTGAATAAATGAATGAGTTCAGTAATTAGGCAGTGGCCGCTCCAACAGTTGTCCAACTGCTACTGAACTTCTTGCTTGGAGGCAAGAACTCCTCAACTCCCAGCAAGAAATGGAAAAGCAGCAACCAGAAGTTGGAAAAGAAAAACTCCCCCTTTTTCTTCCACTGCCACTGTTATACTGCGGTTGCCACTAGTTAATCAGTGTTGGGTAGTTATGGTATTTATTGGGTGCTTACTTTGTGCCAGGCACTTTTCTGAGCCCTGGGATGAATACAAGATAAAAAGTTCAGGCTTAGTAGGTGGAGGAGGATAAGATGCTTACTCTGAGCACAGCATTTTAATAAGGATAATTATTATTATTATGGTAGTTGTTAAGCACTCGCTATGTGCCAAGCACTGTTCTAAGGTTGAGGTAGATACAGGGTAAACAGGTTGGACACAGTCCTTGATAAATGATAAATGCGCTACAAACAATGGAAGTTTTTAGAGTACAAGAAAGATAAAGGGTAAAATAGATGGGACATGCAGTACTGATGTTCCACAGTCTTTGTTTACAAACTGTGTCAGCTTTCCAGAACTGTGACAGTTGGGAAGGCCGGCTGCTTCTTGTTCTCAGCTCCTGGTGGGGTCCTGGGGAGAGGGAGGAGGGTGGAGTTGGATTCCCACATTGAAAGGAGGGAAGGGAGGGGCTGCTCCAAACAGGAATGGACATTGGAGCCCATGTTGGCCTCGTCGTTCCATGCTAACATAATGTAATAGAGGTCAAGGGCAAGGAGGTGAAATGTTCTGTGAATTAGTTGGTCTGTTGGGGTTGTAATTAAAGTATAGAATTCCCAGCTAAAATTTGATTTTAAAAAATTATCTGTAGATTTCATCATTTCTTATATTGATCACGTTAGAATATCGGGAATTGACACAGCTTTTTCTTATCCTGACGTGCTCCAAATTGTATTCAGTATTGTAAGTATTGTGTCAATAAAGTTGAGACACATTGTCTTTAAATCATTCTATTATGTGACCTGATCAGCTCATTAATGACTGCTTGAAAAAGGTCACCTCAATGTTTCACTTAGGACCACTATTTCCTAGAGTTGACTGAGAGCCTATCGATTATGTGTTTTGGGTTATTTCCCTCCGTATTTATTATTTTGAAGTTTTTCAAATAACACTAGCCTTCCTCCTTTCTCCCCATAGTTGAAGTCCCATTAGGATCCATTTGTATTAATTCTCTGTCCCTTGGTGTGTACAACAGCTACCAAATTTGAAACATCAGCACATTTTATTAACATGCTGTGTACTTTCTCTTCCAGATCATTAATGTTAACCATCAATAATCCAGATGTTAGAGTAGACAAGAATTTAACTCCTGCAGCACCCCCCAGAGAGCTCCCCAAACTCTCTATATTGGTTTTCATCATCACCCTTCATTTACAGCCCTTCTAACAACTAGAATTCCATGTAGTCACATTCATACTCAGCTCCACTGTGTCAGTCTACAGAAAAAAAAAAAAAAACCTCTATGCCCTGCTCAATGGTCTGTCGATCATTGGGTATTTATTGAGCACGCACTGTGTGCAGAACACTGTTCTAAGCTGCTGGGAGAGTACGGTAAATGTGAGTCGTTGGACTCACTCCCTGTCTTCAGGAGGCTTGCCTGAAAAATCAATGTCTACCATGCCGTATCTTTTTGTATTGTGATAATCCCATTTTGAGACAAGTTGCCATCTTTGTAATGATTTCCCATCATTCACTCTTGAAAAATCCATGACTGGTAATGGTTCCTTCAGCATTTTTATATCTGTGCACTGTTTTTAAATTGGGTAAATGGCATCCTATTAACAAATGGATATTTGAGAATTACTCGGGGTCCATTTTAAATTAACAAAGAGAACTACAATTACTGCTTGGGGTCCTTCAGATGCCAGACAATTACTAATTCCTCTGACCCTAATCTCTTATTGTAGAGATTCCCATATATAATATTGATCTAGAGCCTAAAGGACTTTTGGGATCATTTTTAATAGACTGTAGGAAGTCATTTAAAGAAAAAAATGGGGACAGTTCAGGGATGAAAAATTGGCATGATTTATAAAGGGACAAGTGGCATAAAAACAGTTCTGTGGGGAAGGGTAAAGGAATGCATTAACTTTATTTGGTTATTATTATTAATACTAATAAGAATAATTTTTATTTCACTATTTCTTTGAGAAGTACCATGGCCTAGTAGAAAGTTCATGGGCCTGGAAGAGGACCTGGATTTTAATTCCAGCTCTGCCATTTGCCTACTCTGTGACCTTGGGCAAGTCACTTAACTTCTCTGTGCTTCAGTTACTTCATCTGTAAAGTGGAGATTAAGCCTGGGAGGCTCATATGGGACAGAGACTATGTCTGACCTGATTAGTCTGCTTCTACCCCAGTGCTTAACAAATATCAGTTTTTATTTTTCTCCATCTCTCTTTTTTTCCCCCCTTCACCCCCCCAAACTCCTTAATCCATCTTGTTCCCAAGAGCATCCCTCTTTTCTTCACAACATTTTGGCTTTTATCACTCGCTCCTGTCATTTCCTATTCCTCCCTTCTTTCATCCTTAGCCTCCTCTTCCTTTCTGTCTTCCTATCTATCTATCTGCTTTCTCCACTAATCCTTTTCATCTACCTCCTGCTTTTCACCTGGAGAGTTCCATTTTTTCCCCCATATCTTCTTTGCCCCATCTCTCCAGTTTCCTCTTGCATCTCCAAACCACCACTTCTACCTCCTTCCATCTTGTAAATAGCCAGCTCTGTCTACAATGCTATAGTGGCATGAGGTTTACCTTATGAGGCCACTTAGGACTCTCTGTCTGAAAAGTCTTCATCCTTTCACCCTGGATCGCAGCTCTCCCATTCTTGCTGCACTGACAACCTCCCCTACACTGTGAGAACGTCCTTCTGAGAGGTAACAGCATTTTTTTGGATAAAACAAACACTGCACATAATTGGAATACCTGACAACCATGAAAAATTGATGGGATTACTGTATTTTCCTCTCAGTCCTTGCTTTTTGTCTCTTCCCCACCATTACCCACTTTCCCCAGCCTCTCTCCTATTCCTTTCCCTTTCTTTCTCCCTGCTGAACATGTTCCTCAGAAGTCTATCTAGAAGGATTCTGACTTTAATCTTCTCTGTAATGGACATGAGTGAGATTCCCAGATAGTTTCTACAGTTACCTCTTTTCCCTTTCTTATTGATGATGGTGATTATGGTGGCATCTTTGAAACCTTGTGGCGTTTCTCTGACATTCCGTGTGTCGAGGAAAAGCTGATGCAGTTGTCCGATTTACTTGTTGAGTGCCTGAAGATCTGTAGAGCAAAGAATCAGTCAATCAATGGTATCTACTGAATGCTTACTATATGCAGAGCACTGTACTAAGCAACTGGAAGACTACAATAGAGCAGAATCAGCAGACATATTTCCTGCCCATAACAAGATTACAGCCTGGAGGGGAACAAGAAATCAGATGTACGTGCTTTTCCATTTTCATTGCTTTGACTACAGTAGATTAATTCCTCCAAAATGGGGGCAAAGGTCGTGTCTCCACATTTTAGCTAGCCTAAAGGGCCTTGTCATTGGTGGTGGAGGAGTTCATTATATTGTTCTAACCTTTTGGAACATCCTCTTTTCTGGCCCACGTGGACCTTAGTTTTTCTGTCATTGGCAATTTCTCTTTCTCGATCCTTTCAGACTCAATCTGGTTTAAAAGAGAAACATTTCTTCCTGATCCAGGGCAACCCAAAGAGGGCATGTCCACAGAGAAATGATAAACCTCACTTGCCAGTGGCTGGAAGAGCTCATAGAGCACTATGAGGCTGAGTTCCACTGTGGGAGAACAATAGCAGCGCAGTGTGGCCTTGCAGAAGGAACACCGGTCTGGGAGTCAGAGGATGTGGGTTCTAATACTGGCTCCACCACGTGTTGGCTATGTGACCTTGGGTAGGTCACTTAACTTCTCAGTGCCTCAATTACCTCATCTGTAAAATGGGGATTGAGGCTGTGATCCCCACATGGGGCAGAAAATGTGTCCAACCCTATTTGCTTGTTTCTTCCCCACTAGATATAAAGACTTACAAGGGTAAGGTCAGGCTTAGTACAGTGCCTGGCACATAGTAAGCACTTAACAAATACCATTAATATTATTATTATGGAAAAACATGCTGTAAGCTTGCTGCAAGTTCTGCTTCCAGTTCTCCAGGCCAAGCCTCCTTCCAGTGTTAAGTAGCCTAGGGCATACATTGTCACAGCTACCCCAGAAAATGGGGCAGATGGAGGGACCTGAACATCTCTCCCATTTTTCTATTTTTCTTTTTTTTTATGTTATTTGTTGGTACTTATTATGTGAAAAGCAACGTTCTAAGCTCTGGGGTTGTAGATATGAGTTAATAAGGTTGGCCTGAGTCCCTGTCCCACATGGAGCTCACAGTCTAAGTAATGAGGGAGAACAGATGAGGAGGCTGACAGAGAAGATAAATGATCTACCCAAGGTCATACAACAGGCAAATGGCAGACTTGGGATTGGAACCCAGGTCTCCTGACTCCCAGTGCTCTTTTCATTAGTCCACATGCTTCTAGAAACTCATGTACAATGGTCAGGCTCTAGCCTCGCAATGGACTCCATGTGAGGGGATGATTGAGGATTTGCTCTAGCCCAGTCAAGCTCATGGGTAATTATAGCACGGATATAGAGCATGGCTGTTAAAGAACTTTTCTTTATCTCTCAGTCTTTAGGTGTATCTTGATTTTGGACAAATCTACCACATTACTCATATGATAATAGCTCTTGACTGCGACACCACGAGAAGGCCTTCCCAGAATAAGCCCCCCTTTTTCCTCAACTACTCCACCCTTCCGCGTCACCTCAACTCTCTCCCTTTGCTCTTCCCGCCCCCAACCCCACAGAACTTAGGTATATATGTGTATATCTATAATTTAATTTGTACTGTTGCCTGTTTATGAATGAATAAATGAATGAGAAAGAAAAATAGATTTCTACTTACTAGCCAAGAAACTTTCTCTATCCTCCGATCTTGAAAATTTTGGGGTGTCTATTGCCCCATGAGGTTGTAAATTCCCCAAGGGAAGGAGCTGCATTGTTTACCTTTGTCATACTCTCCTAAATGTTTAGTACAATGTTCTCCACACAGTGGGCACTCTATTAAAGTGCCTAAGAGAATCATTAGGGTCAAATCATACAGATCCAACATCACAAACATTCTGTTTAATACACTGGAAACATCCTGCTTAATACACTGAGAATCTAATGTCTCATCTTGGCTCTGTCACTTGCCTGCTGTGTGTTTTAGACATTTTAAGTTTGATGTGACTGTGGGACATGCAAGTAGAGATATCTTGAAGGCAGGAGGAAATGTGAGAGTGCAGAGAGGGAGAGAGCTCAGGGATGGAGATATAGATTTGGGAATTATCTGCATAGATGCTGTAATTAAAACTATGTGAGCAAATGAGTTCCTCTAGGGAGTGGGTGTAGATGGAGAATAGCAAGGCACCCAGAACTGAATCTTGAGGGATACACATAGTCAGGGGTTAGGAGGCATGGGAGGAGCCCATGAAGGAGACTCAGAATGAATGACCAGAGAGGTCAGAGGAGAACCAGGAGAGGGCATTGTTACTGAATCGAAGATCGGATAATGTTTCTAGGAGAAGGAGGTAGTCACCAGTGTCAACGGCAACAGAGAGGTCAAGGAGGATCAGGATGGAGGTGAGGCCTTTGGATTTGGCAAGAAGAGGTGATTTGTGACTTCTGAGAGGGTGATTTCTGTGGACTGAAGGGGACAGAAGCCAGATTGAAGGGGGTCAAGGAAAGAAGTGGACAAGAACTTCTAGGAGTTTGGAGAGGAATGGTAGGAGGAAGATGGGATGATAACTGGAGGGAGCCATGGGGTCAAGGGAGGGTTTTTTAGAATAGATGAGACATAGATATGTTTTAACACAGTGGGGAAGAAACCACTGGAAAGCAAAGAGTTGAAAGTAGTGATTAAAGAGGGAAGCAAGGAGGGGACAAGTGTTTTGATAAGGTGCAAAGGGATGGGACCGGACATGCAGGTGGAGGAGGTGGATTTTGAGAGAAGGCAGGCGATTTCTTCTTGAGATACTGCCGGGAAAGATGGGAGAGTTGAAGAAGGGGCAGGAGAGGGGAGGGACTGAGTAGGAGCAGGGGAGATTTTAGGGAGATCAAACTTAATAGTTTTAACCCTCTCACTTC
This sequence comes from Ornithorhynchus anatinus, assembly GCF_004115215.2. Taxonomy (NCBI): domain Eukaryota; kingdom Metazoa; phylum Chordata; class Mammalia; order Monotremata; family Ornithorhynchidae; genus Ornithorhynchus; species Ornithorhynchus anatinus. The sequence goes on along the minus strand of NC_041731.1, from coordinate 55,459,293 downwards.
ATATCCAACAGACCACCTCTCTTCCCCCTTCAAAGCTCTACTAAAAACACACTACCTCCAGGAAGCTTTCCCTGACTAATCTCTCAACTCTCCACTTTGTTTCCCCCTCCAGACAATTGTGTGGAGCTCAATAGAACTTAGTTACTTGCCCCATGGCCCTTATGTATGTATCTTTATACTCAGTTTCTTTCCCTACTTAAAATTCATTTTAATGTCAGTCTCTCCCGCTAGATTGTAAATTTTTTGAAGGTGGGGATTTTGTCTACTAATGCTATGGTACTCCTGAAGTGCTTGATAAAGTTCTCTGAACAGAGTTAGCACTCAGTACATACTACTGGTTGACTGAAAAACATTGCAATTACCCATCCAATTTTTTTTGGATTGAAACCCATCTACAACTCTAACAGCCTTATATATGTGCCTATATATACTCAGACCTTATCTTTTTATAAACTTGTTAGCAGGTCATCAGTTGTAAACACGATACAGATTTGCTAAAAGCTAGCCAGATGGGCCATACATCTGTGACTTCTAAATATTATCTTAAAAAAACACAGTGATCCAGAAGAGATAACCATAAACATTTTTAAATCGTGACAGTGACACGGAGCTGTCTCCTGTTACTGTCCTCGTATTGATGTCAGGGATTCTGAGCTTCTCTTGAAACTTTAGTGATGTCTTTTGTTCTTTTTCCACCCTTCTTAGGAATCATCCACATAGTGATGATAGTTGGAGATTTGAGAGAGACATTTCTCCAAGAAAGTATGTGTAAATGGAGAAGAGAAAGGGACTCAGAATTGCGCCTTGAAGGACTCTTCTATCTCCTAGTCATGTAATTTAATATTTTGGGAAACTAAAGATTGACTTGAATGGTCATAAGTGAAAAGTTAAAACACCAACATTTAAATTTTTTTTAAATATATCGCACTTGGACATTCAAGATACTCAGTAAGAAAAATCACAATTCCTTTATCAACAAGATCAAAGGCAATAGTGTCAGGGAGAAATATTTTAAAAGTTTCTACACTCGAAAACTTTTTATGCATCCTTATTTTTGTACTGAGCTTCTGTTATCTCTAGTCTTTTTTCTGCTACTGTTCTCATGGTTTTTAAACCCCTGTTGTCTCTTAGGAAACTGATTTATAAGAACAGTACCACAGCTGAGTGTGTGGACCATTGCAAATCCTCAAAACACAAATAATCTATTGCCTCTGCCTGATAGGACAATTACAGAGCAGCACATCTAAGAGATTGAGAGTTGGAGTTGCCTAATGGAGAGTATTGTGTAATCTCGGGCAAGACACTTAATCTCTCTGAGCAATAAAACGCTGAATAAGACACCTGCTCTCCCTACCTCTTAGATCGTGAGCCCCATGTGAGACGGAGATTGTGTGGCATCTGATTATCTTGTATCTAGCCCACTGTTTCCCACAGGGCTTGCCTCAGAGTGGGCACTTAATACCATAATGAAATATAATAAAATAGATTGTTCTTTCCTGGAACTGTGTCTGAGGGACAGTTATAGGATTTTTTTTCACTGAAGACTTTCAAAGGTAAGATGGATAACCATTCGGGTGTACTATTACTTGGGAACAGAGGATTAATCAAGAGTGACCACGTGATTTTTCCTCTACCTCAGTAGCACTAAGCGATAGAACACTGCATCCTTTTGATTGAATGACTAGGAAACAATTCATAGTTTGGCCTTAATGCAACTGGAAATGTCACTTCCACCCAGCCCCCACAGCCATTTTCTCTAACTACATTTATTATGTGGCCCATTATTCCCTGCCTCTCACAGCTCACCTCAGCTCCTGTTTCCCCTCCCCCAAGCGAAAGACCATCCCTGATGTCTACAGGACCAAGTATTGTCTTAAGATAGACCCATTTAGTTCTAAGATCCATTAATACTTTGAGTATTGGCTAATATGTTTGTCTCATCTTGCGTTTGAATGCATTTCCCTACTATTGAATTCCCAAATTGTTTTAAATTCTCCATTAGGGTCATTTGGGGTTTTTAAAAATGTATGAAGGCTTCATGCCTCCTGATGAGAGTCTGTCAGTCATCATGGAGAATTGCGGTTAGGATGTTCTAGTGATGAGCATTTGACTTGCTCCAGGACTTGAGTAAAGCACCGGAGAGTCTTGATGGCCTGAGTGATCCCTTAACACGGCTGTAATTTAATGCTTTTATCAGCTAATCTAGTTTCATATCCGGCAGCATTGTTTTCTTTGGGGTAGGAGGGTTAGATGAGATAAAACAGGGAGTGTTTTGGAATTTTCCATGGGAACGTGATCAGAAAAAGCCACTTGTAGGTGATAGTCAAACAGCTTCCCCAATTCACACTACAAAAATCAAATAATTTCAAAAATTGGAAAAGAAAGTTAAGGAAATTAGTGCTTCAGTTTCTATGGAATACTCTACTCAGTTTTCTTTTCTGAAAAGGTGGAGCACCCTGGATTCAGAGTATTTTTCAGGAATAGTTGAAGCTGTTTTAGTATAGCACAACCAATGAAGGTGTCCAGAAAAAATAAGGGGAGGTTTTCATTGTCAAGATGAGACACGGCACTCAGGTTTTGTAACATAATTAAATAGAATCCAACATTACTAACCCAAGAATCGGAGGCTCAGCCAAAATCTCTTTAAAATGAAAGTTCCAGCTTTCTACCCCTGCTTCAGGCAGAAATAGAAGCTTTTATGGTCATTTATTACAAAAATAAAGCAAAACAGTTGGTAGCAATTCAATTCCCTCTCTTGCTGTGTTCAGTTTACCAAAGCAGGGAAGCTGAATTAAATTGATATCTCCATGTTTGTTTGGAGAAAACCTGTTCTGATAAACTAATATGATCAAAAGAATTGGATGCTCAGGTAAGTTTCTTGAAAATTAAACCCCCACAATCTTGACATAGATGGATAGAAAGGAATATAGATGGGAAGATGGACAGAGTGGAAGAACTGTAAATAAGGATTAGGCATATTTTAAACATGCAGTGAAGGGAAGCCTCCCACAATAAGGTGTAGCTATGGATAGTCAGGTGGTAACAGCAACAGAGAGCCCACCCTCAATTAGACATTAGACATTGGGAAGCAGCATGGCCTAGTTTAAAGACCATGGGTCTGGGAATCAGAGGTCCTGGGTTCTAATTCTGGCTCCACCACACATCTGCTGTGTGACCTTGGGGAAGTCCTGGAATGCCCTCCCTCCTCACCTCCGCCAAACTAATTATCTCCCCGTCTTCAAAACCCTACTTAGAGCTCACCTCCTCCAAGAAACCTTCCTAGACTGAGCTTCTTCTTTTCCCTCTGCTCCCCCTCACCTCCCTTCTGCTAAGCCCTCTTTTCCCCCCTTTCCCTCTGCTCCTCCCCCTCTCCCTTCCCCTCCCCTCAGCACTGTGCTCGTTCGCTCAATTGTATATATTTTCATTACCCTATTTATTTTGCTAATGAGATGTACATCCCCTTGATTCTATTTATTGCTATTGTTTTAATGAGATGTTCATCCCCTTGATTCTATTTATTGCTATTGTTTTTGTCTGTCTCCCCCGATTAGACTGTAAGCCCGTCAATGGGCAGGAACTGTATCTGTCGCCGATTTGTACACTCCAAGAGCTTAGTACAGTGCTCTGCACATACTCAGCCCTCAATAAATATAAATGAATGAATGAATGAATGAACTTAACTTTTCCATGCCTTGCTTCTCTCATCTGCAAAATTGGGATTCAATACCTATTCTCCTCCTACTTAGACTGTGAACCCCATGTGTGAACTGATGGTTTTGTACCTACCTCAGTGCTTAGTACAGTGCTTGGCACCTAGTAAGTGCTTAATAATTCCACAATTATTATTATATAAGATAACTCAATTAAAGAAGAGGCTTCAAGGTGATTGGGTCAAGAACAGTGCAAGGCACCAAAAATAGCAGGCGTAATGGGGCTGTTACGTGTAATCATCACCTGCATACAATATGGAAGGAATAGTTGGTCGCATATGTATGCAATGATGAAATCTCATTTTCATCTCTGAACCCTGTAAGACAGCTATACATGTACAAATACATCAATTATTATTCTACACCCTTTGAAGTCTTGGGTGGTTTTTATAATCCCAGGATTTCAAAAGGGTGAAATAATACAGTAAAATAATCAAGCCATCAATTGTATTTAAGCACTTACTGTGTGCAGAGCTCTGTACTAAATGCTTAGAAAAGTACAATAGACAAAGGTGGTAAGTGTAATCTCTGCCCTCAAGAGGTTTACCGTCTACAGGGCGAGACAGAGATTAAAAGAAATTAGGATAGGGCAAATAGAAGAGTATAACAAAATCATTACGTAAGTATATAATGAGTCTTTATAAATAGATAAGCCTTTGTAAATGATACATGGCACTAGTAAATTATATTTCAGCCTTTGTTGGTAAAATATTAGGCCTATATACTATATAGGATAGAGATCCAATGTTACTATTCCTTATAGACTATCTGCTCCCTGTGGGCAGAGAACGTGGCTACCAATTATGTTATTTACTCTCCCAAGTGCTTAGAAAAGCGTTATACACATAATAAACTCTCAATAAATGATTGATTAATTATTATTAGGTCTAGTATTCGTTATATAATATGTATAGTCTAGTCTAGTATTAGTTAATATACAAATATATGTAACTGTAGACTAATTTTATATATATATAAATAACTATAGACTAATTAGGTAGACTAATACTAGTCTAGTATTAGTTATATAATATGTAAAAGATGACCCTGAAAGTCAGTGAAAACAATGAAAATTAGCTTGATTCCTTGATCCACATGGAGTTTGGGTCCATGTAGATGAACACTTCAGTCATATAAAAGAAAGTGAGATTGCAGGGTTCATTCCCATCCCTGAAGGAACAACACTAAAATTCCTACGAATAAACACCCCTGGCCTTGCGCATAGTTAACCTTGAATACCTTTGTTTAAAAACCAATACACTAGGACACCACTCCATGTTTGCAATCCTTCCACCTTTGTTCTTGTGGCAAGGGGCAGTGAACTGTGGCCTTAAGATCTCCCAGTATTTTGAAACATCCAGATGTCAAGTCCCAGAGTGCTGTGGGATGTTAATTGAATGTGTTCTGAGCATACTCCAGTCATGTTATATTTTTCTATCATTGCCAGGAAAGCTGGAACTCTCCCAGACACACTAGAGCTCACAGCCAATTATCTTTATGGAATTGTCTGGTTGCCCTCTTTGGTTTCCCTATTTTCCCTCAGGTGCCCAAGCTCTACTATTCTAGTCACTTTCCTGGTTGCAGCTGCAAATCTGAATGTGAAATAAGAAGTCATAGCAGGTTACTTCAGAGAATGGGTGCAGCAAGGTTGGCAAGTGGAGCATGTGCTGTCAAATAAACTTATGGTACCCCCCTTATGGTACTGGTTAAGTGCTTTTTATGTGCTAAGCACTGTTCTAAGTGCTGGGGTAGGTGCATGTTAATCAGGTTGAACACAGTCTCTTTCCCACATGGGACTCACAGTCTTAATCCCCATTATTCAAATGGGGCAACTGAGGCACAGAGAAGTTAAGTAATTTGACCAAGGCCACATAGCAGATATATGGTAGACCCAGGATTAGAACCCAGGTCCTCTGACTCCCAGACCCATGGTCTTTCCACTATCCCAAGACAAAGAATTTTCCCTTATTCGTCCAAGAGAGCACATTTCTAAGATGCAAAGGGCAATATCTGGGCCCCTGATGATTTTTAGGAAGTTTACTAAACATGTACATTATCATCAAAGGGAAAAAAGCATTTTTGCAGAAATCAAAATGGTTGCAAGATTGTTGTCAGATAAACTGCTAATCTGGGAATATGATGCAACATATATTCTGTTATTACAGGTAATTTGACATCAAATTCTGTATTTCGTTCACCCCAGGGAAAAATTCAGAATTTCCCTAGAAAGGTTAAAACGTGATTTAGAATTATCCAAATAGACACCTGAGCCCTCCAGACCCACAGAAGACCACATTTTATCCTATTAATTCAGCCCCAAAAGATGTTAAGATCTTAATTTTCTGAATATTTTAGGTGAAAGTGTTTTGGTTTTTTGTTGTTTTGGGTTTTTTTAGGGGAGTGGGGAGACTACCAAAGTTCCATAAATGTTTCCATTTCACTTTCCTGAAATTTCTCTGATATAGGGAAATCAAGGCCAGAAAGGTTAAGCAATATGCTTCATTATCAAAGGGATTCAGTGAAGGTGACAAGGAAAGAAGCTAAGATTCCTGACTCTAACTTCTGAGTTCTGACCATTAGACACTACTTTTGCTCTCAATTTGAAAGGGAGATACTTCAGTGGGCACAATAAAGCTCTCAGCCATGGGTTTGGGGTATTATACTTCACAGCATGCGTCCTTTTCATCCTGCAGGGAAATAGTCTTCCATTATAACCCTCAGCTCCAGGTAGAACACAGTTAAGGACTGAATTAAGCTATTGCCCACAATTGCAATAAATTGGACACAACGTCTTTTCGCTCCTTTTGAAGATATGACGATACATAAGACTTCCTTGAAGTGGAACAAATGTGCTCAGCAGGCTGACTGCAGCATAAATCTTTCTGTGACAACTGTAATGGAACAATGCATGCTGCTACTTGTTAATCAAAAGTTTAAGTCTTATATTGAATAACTGAATCCTGTTGATAGTCAATTTTTTTCAGGACAAAAAACCCAATTGCAACTTTTAAATTCTAATACACTTTTGGCACTGCTCCTCTCCTGTTCCTTATTTCTCTTTGTGTTTGCTCATCTTTAATGTAAATGTACCTTATGGATTGTTGAACTTCCTAGAGACTCCTGCTGGGTTGATTAATTGCTAATGAATGCTAATGAAGGAGAGAGGTGAATATGCTGTATGATGTATTTAAGTGATGATTGATTAGATTTAGCACTAACTGTCAAGAGAGAACATACCACATGCACAACAGGTCCATAAATATGCACAGAACTCTCGGTTGTCTCCTTGGGTGACTCTCTGATCTTTTAAGTTGAGCTCCCCATAGGAAGGAAAAGAAGGACCTTTCAGGGATTTGGAACAAAGGAAACTCATTTGTTAGAAAAGGCAGCACTTTTCCTAATATTTTCCTCAAACATTGAAATACAGAATTTATTTCCTTGACAAAATTCCTTTAACGGTTAACTTTTAAAAATAAGGAACCTATCAGAAAAAACAGATACGTGCCACTGATAGTTAATTTAAATGAAAGGAGCCTGTAGGAAAATAATCAGACATTAGGCATTCTGACTTCTATTAGTCCTTTACATGTCTTTCATAGTCTATAACCAGACCTGGATTTTCTGTAGAGCTCTTCTTTATTTTTTTCCAGGGACCTAACGTCAGGTATTTCAATTAATCCTCACATATATTCCTTTGAGGGAGGGATAAAATAGCACTAATAATAATGTTGGTATTTGTTGAGCGCTTACTATGTGCAGAGCACTGTTCTAAGCCCTGGGGTAGACACAAGGGAATCAGGTTGTCCCACGTGGGACTCACAGTCTTAATCCTCATTTTACAGATGAGGTAACTGAGGCACAGAGAAGTTAAGTGACTTGCCCACAGTCACACAGCTGACAAGTGGCGGAGCTGGATTCGAACCCATGACCTCTGACTCCAAAGCCCGTGCTCTTTCCACTGAGCCACCCATTTTACAGAAAAAAGAAACCAAAGCCCAAAGAAATTAAGTGACTTGCAGGAGATCACATGGCAGAACTGCAGTTGGATCTCAGACTTAAGCTCTTTCATAGACTCCCCACTGCCTACCTCCTTGTGCTTTTTATCTCATTGTTTTCACACTGGTGGTGATCCTATCTTCCCCCATCTCTTCATAATACTTTGGATATTTCTCATACTCCCCTGTGTACCATTTTCACACACCTCCTGATTCCTTCCTAACCTGAAATGATTGCCCAGTCCTCTATGCCTCAGACAAAAACTGCTCACCACTGGTTTTAGAAAAACTCAATAGAGTGTAATTCCTACCTATTCATTCTCTTCTCCAATTATAACCCAGCTCACCCTCTTCATTATACTTATCATACATATGCTCATTATATTTAAGCTAATAACTCTAATCGCTATAGCTTGTTCTCACCTCTACTGCTGCCAAACTCTTCATGCCGTCCCCTTCATACAGCTTGCAAGACAGCGTTCCCCATCTCCAAAGTCCTTATAAAATAATAGTTTTTCTTAAGTGCTTAACACTGTTCTAAGCACTGGGAAAGATAAAAGTTAATCTAGTTGGATACAGTACCTGTCCCATATGAGGCTCACTTTCTAAGTGAGGGCAGGGGGGGACAGGTATTGAATCCCTACGTTACAGTTGAGGAAACTGAGGCACAGAGAAGTGAAATTACTTGTTCTAAATTACACAATAAGCAAGGGGCAGAGCGGGATTAGAACCTAGGCACTCTGACTCCCAAATGATAACAGATCAGGCAACCCCTGAAACCATTATCTACAGCCCCAAAGAGAGATACACTCTTTAATCCTTACCCATTAATATTTGAATATTATCCTCAAAATAGTGTTCCAAATTTCACTCTCCTGTCTTAGGTTCCACTGTATTTCTTAGAGTCATGGAGTTAAGCACTGTCTCCATAGTTTTCTAGGAGTGGAAAAAGAGATGATCAATGAGTTCAGAGGCAAGAGGATCAAGAGATGGGGGTGGTTATTACGTTAAAAAGTTTCCATTTAGGCAGTGGTAGTTCTTGCATAAATAGCAAGAATTGTGACATGCCACCTGACCTAGTGGAAAGAACATGGGCCTGGGAGTTAGAGAACCTGCATTCTAATCCTGGCTCTGTCACCTGTCTGCTGTGAAACCTTGGGCAAATCACTTAACCTCTCTGAGCATCAATTACCTCATCTGTACAATGGGGATTATGACTGTGAGCCCTATTTGGGAGACTGTGTCCAACCCAAATATCTTGTATCTACCCCCAGCACTTAGGAGAGTGCCTGACACGTAAGTAAGAGCTTTACAAATACCATATTGTTGAACAGTTATTTTTTCTTATGGATATTAAGGATTAAAGAGCAAGTAAAAATAATAATAATTTCTGTATTTGTTAAGCATTTCCTATATGCCAAACACTGGACTAATTGCTGGGATAGGTACAATACAATCAGACAAAACCCAGTTCTTGCCCCACAAAAGGTTCACTGCCTAAGATGGAAAGAGAGTAAATATTCATTTTCCATTTTTCAGATGAAGAAACCAAGACATGGAGAAGTTAAGTTATTTACCTCTGGTTACAATTTGGGGAAATTGTAAAGTCCAGGTCCTGATTCCCAGGCCCATGCTCTTTTCACTAACCCACCCTACTTTTCACATCTTGAACAAGTGTTTGTCTAGTTTTATCAGAAACACAAAAGAAAGAGGTTAATATACAACATGTATTTGAAATGAAATGTGATTTAAATAATTGGAATTAGTATCAATCAATTAATCATATTTATCGAGAACTTACTTTATGCAGAGTACTGTATTAAGCACTTGAGAGAGCAAAAATGTAACAACATACAGGCATATTCCCTGCTTACAATGAGTTTAGAGGAGGAGACAGTCACAGGTATAAATAAATGTTATGGATATGTACATAAGTCCTGAGGTGGTGTGGGGGGCCACTGAGGTAGTGAATATAAAGGGAGAATATCAGAGTGCTGAAGACAGGAGTGGGAGAAAAGGAAATGAAGCCTTCATCAGGGAAGGCCTCTTGGATGAGAAGTGCATTTAATAATGCTTTGAAGGTGAGGAAAGTAATTGTCTGTGAGATATGAGGAGGATGGGCATTCCAGGTCAGAGGTAGGAGGTGGGCATGTGAGACAGGTAAGATTAAGGTATGTTGAGTAGGTTGACATTAGATGAGCAAAATGTGCGGGCTGGGTTGTAGTAGGAGAGTAGCAAGATGAGGTAGGAGGGGGCAGATTAATTGAGGGCTTTAAAGCCAACGGTAAGGAATTTCTGTTTGATGGGGAGGTGGATGGGCAATCATTAGAGATTCTTGATAAGTAGGGAAACATGTACTGAATGTTTTTGTAGAAAAATGATCCAGGGAACAGAGTGAAGTATGGACTGGAGTGGGAAGAATGAAGAAGGAGAGAGATCAGCAAGGAAGCTGATACAGTAATCAAGGTGGGATACGATACATGCTTTGATTAACATGGTAGTAGTTCCGATAGAACAAAAACAGTGGATTTTAGCCATGTAGTGAAAGTTGAACAGACAAGATTTAGTGATAGATTGAATATGTAGGTTGAATGAGATAGAGAAGTCAAGAATAACACCAAGGTTATAGGCTTGTGAGACAGGAAGGATGGTGGTTCCGTCTACAGTGATGGGAAAGTCACAGGGAAGACAGGGTTTGGGAGGGAAGATAAAGAATTCTGTTTTGGATATGTTAAGTTTGAGGTGGCAGCAGGACATCCATGTAGAGATGTCTTGAAGGCAAGGGGAAATGTGAGACTGTGGAGAGTGAGAGAGATCAGGGCTGGAGATGTAGATTTGGGAATCATCCCCACAGCGGTGGTAATTGAAGCCATGGGAGAAAATGAATTCTCCAAGGGAGTGGGTGAAGATGGAGAATAAAAGGCACCCAGAACTGAACCTTGAGGGACACCCACAGTTAGGAGTTGGGAGGCAGAGAAGAAATCTGCTAACAGGATGGAGAATGAGTGGCCAGTGAGAGAGGAGGAGAAACAGGAGAGGACAGTGTCAGTCAAGCCAGTGTGGATAACACATATCTGGTATTAGGAGTCGGTAGTTCAAAGTTTGAGTCCTAACTCCAATATTGGCCTACTCTGCGACTTTGGGCAAATCTCAATCTCTCTTGACTTCAGTTTTCTTGGGAATAAGAAAGATTGAAATCCCTGTGTAGTTAAGGGACTGCCCTGATCTCATAACCTTGTATCTGCCCAAGCACCTAGAACATAGTACACCCTTAATAAATACTAGAATCATTATTATGTAGTCATAGAAAAACAGGGGAGGGAATCTGCAGCAGGTGGATAGCTGTATTTACAGAGAAGTTACCACAGTACCGTCCTATGAATGTTGTCAAAGGCCTATGCTAGATCAGTAAAATCCACATTTAGCAGATGGTACTTTCAATTGCCTTTTCCTGGAGCTTGAGGAGAGTAAAGATCAAGTCGGTAGTAACACACTCTACTTAGAAACAGGGCTACCTCCTTGTAAGAAATGCATTTCAACATATCCTGCAAGAGCCGATCGAGAGTGATTTTTGCCAGCGCTTTATATCAGAACTAGACGGACAGTGATCTCCTAAATCATTTTCACACTCCAATCTGTCCCCTTTTGTTTTACAAAGCTGGTTGAAAAGTCATGCTTTGAAACACTGCCATACCAAAAAGTGAAACAGATAAGGGAAGAAGGCCACGGGTAAATGTCTGGAGTCAGAAGTTCAAGGTTTGAATCCTAGCTCCACCACTGGACTACTCAGTGGTTGAATGTCTTTGTGTCATAGTGAAAAAATCAGAGCTGTCTTCATGAAGAACAACTTTGGACAAATCACCTTTTAGAGTAATTCTGATAAAAATGGTTAACCTTACCGGATATTCTGATTTCCATTCATTCATTCATTTCATTCGATCATACTTATTCAGAGCTTACTGTATGCACAGCACTGTACTAAGCACTTGGAAAGTACGATTCGAGGAACCTTTAGTAATACACTTGCCAGTGAGAGAGTTCAAACTCTATCCAAGGGCTGTTTCCATCTATCCTCCATGGCCCTATCTGCCTGTTGTACTTTTATGCTATTTCTAGCCCTTACTCACTGTCTGGGTCACTGGTGCATTTCAGTTATTAGGAGAAAGTCATTTTCATTAGAAAAAAGTCATTTTCACTAGGCCTCGTCAGCTGCTTCTTGGAGTTCTATTTATCCCTAGACCAGAAATTGTTTTTATCCCACACAGCTGATGTTACAGACATGCACGAAATGTATGACACTGATCATTTAGCTGATCCCGAAGTGGGATGATAAAGAAGTGCTAAGTAGGATTTTCCTTTCTCAATCAGGATCTGAAGCTTTGTGCTTTCATCAAGCTGGTCCTCATGTTTTGTTTTAAAGTTTTTTTCCATTTCAGAGAGGGTCCCTGTAACTGGGACAAAACCAGTTGACTGTTTATTGTCATTGTAAGCTTGGTGAGGGTAGGGAATGTGTCTGTTTATTGTTATATTGTACTCTCCCAAGTGCTTAGTACAGTGCTCTCCACACAGTAAGTACTCAATAAATACAATTGAATGAATGAAGGAATGAATAAATTCTCCAGATGGACAGTCATGGACATGTCAGTGAAAAAAACCAGGGATAAACTCTCCCTGGCATTGATCATGCTCAGGTACTGCATTCAGATTTGTGAATAAGAAATTCACTTTTGCAAATCTATCCTGCTGGGAGTAATACGTGTTCAATACAACCGCCCAGACTTTTCATGACGTTAATTTGGGGCTAACGTCCTACCATCTGGGTCTTCCACAGTCTCACCCTAGATCCTGTCCTTTGTGTCCAGAGATGACACTGCCAACAGTATTATTTTCTGTATTTGAGAATGTGGCTGAAGAGGCCGACACTTGACTGACAGTCTCTTCCACACTGGTTGCGCATGAAGTCTGTTCTTCAGATAGTGACAGAAGCCACAGCCTGCAGATCTGTTGCTGCTTTTGATTCTGCCTCCCAATCAGCATGACATTTTGGATCAAACTGAGATGCTCCATCTCTGAATGCTGCATGCCAGACTGGTCTATTTGCTGCAATCATTTCCCGGCTATTGACGTCGACGTTACATTGCTTCAAATTGGGCTTCATTGTGTCTTGGAAGCATTTCTTCTATCCATCTCATGGAAAATCACTCTCCTATTGTACTCAGTGGACAGTGATTTAAACAATAAGGTTCTAATGTGCAGTACTGTGTTTTTATCTGTCGGCGTGTGACTGTGTTGATGACAGGGAGGCTGTGCTTAATGTACACGCTTAGTGATTGAGACGTGGCAGAAAGAGTACGAGGCTGGGAAGGGGAAGACCTCAATTTGACCCCAGTTCTTCCAATGAATGATCAATCAATTGTAATGTGGCCAAATCATTGACATGCTCACTAATTGACTGGATCAGAAAATATATTGCCTTTTCAGACTGTATTCCCCAGGACTTCTGAGAGACTGTCACACATAGTAAGGTGGTGATGTGGCATCAAACCTCAGACCACAGTGAAATAACTCACTGTGGGCAGCAACTGTGTCTACCAACTCTGTTACAGCGTACTCTCCCAAGTGCTTGGTACAATGCACTGCACACAGAATTTACTCAATAAATACGATTGATCGATTACTTGACTACATTGCTGCTATCTTGACCAACCTCTTGAGTGCCAACTCTGAACCCACCATTAACCTACACCTGACTCCTAGAGCAGTTCTGTTGGCTTCAGCCTTAATGAAGTTCTAGAAAGAAGTCAAGCTTCTAGCTTTGAAGTCATGGCTTATTTCAACACAACTTCTTTGGGATGCCGAAAGAACAGCTGAAGAGGGGCAGAGAACGGCTGTCTTGGAATGCCCTCCCTCCTCACCTTCGCCAAACTAACTCTCTTCCCCTCTTCAGAGCCCTACTGAGAGCTCCACCTCCTCCACCTTCCCACACTGAGCTTTCCCTTTTCCCTCTGCTCCCTCTCTGCTCCCCCTTCACCTCCCCTCAGCTAAGCACCCTTCCCGCCTTTCCCTCTGATCCTTCCCCCTCCTTTCCCCTCCCCTCAGCACTGTGCTCATTTGTATATATTTTTATTACCCTATTTATTTTGTTAATGAGGTGTACATCCCCTTGTTTCTATTTATCATGATTAAGTTGTCTTGTTTTTTGTCCGTCTGTCTCACCCAATTAGACTGTAAGCCCGTCAATGGGCAGGGATTGTCTCTATCTGTTGCCAAATTGTACATTCCAAGCACTTAGTACAGTGCTCTGCACATAGTAAGCGCTCAATAAATACTATTGAATGAATATTAGGCAATCCACTCAATTGTATTTGAGACCTTACTATCTGCAAAGCACTGTACTAAGTGCTCACAACTGAAAACTGGGAGATACATGCAGACACATATGAATTTGGCATACTGGAATGAATAAAGACAAGGCTCTTGTTGAGCTGCGATTTTGAGAGGATCATGAAATGAGGCAAAAAAGAAAACTGTGTCAGGCACTGCAAAAGGTAAACTCTTCAGCACAGCCAGAGACAATCTTTGTAATACTTTGTGTAAACTGAACTGTTACTCTTGCTAAGGCCTCCTGAGGCATATAAAATCAGGAAAACATTGTAAAAAAATCTCTCTCTTGACTAGGGGCTTTTTACTGTGTCTAGGGGATCTTCTGTCATAGGCTGATCTCTGCCTCTGTAGAAGCTTCTGTAAATAATGATCACTGTTCTGGATTCCTACTGGTTCAGTTGCACCTGCTGATTCGCACCAATCATTAAAGGGCATGAAAATTTATATTGTCAGGGAACTTAGAGGTTCTTGGATTTTGAATAGAAAAGTGGATTTAAGTTGCCCTTGACTGAACTTTTGTTAACTGAAAGTTTCTTGTATTTTACTCTCCAAAGCACTCTGTACACAGTAAGTGCTCAATAGATACCATCTATTGATGGATTGATTGATTCTCAGAATTCACATCTTGAAACCTGAAACATCAGGGATGAGGCAGGACACTTAAACCCACCTTGGCCTTTTTTTTAGCAAGAGTGGGAAACAGTTTGGGGTTAAGAATTGCCAAATTACTCCCCAGGAAAATAACCCCAATCCTTCAGCCTTCTCATCTAATGCTAACCTTCTCACTGTACCTCGATCTCTATTTTGCCGCCACCCTCTCATCCACATCCTACCTCTGGCCTGGAATGCCCTCCCTCCTCATATCAGATAATTGCTTTCCCTCACTTTAAAACCTTATTGAAGGCACAACTCCTCCAAGAAGACTTCCTGACTAAGCCCTCCTCTCCTCTTCTCCCACTCCCTTCTAAACCACTCTTATTTGCTCCTTCATTCATCCTCCTTCCCATCCCCACCTGGATGTCGGCCCGCCACCTAAAACTCAACATGAGCAAGACTGAGCTCCTCATCTTCCCTCCCAAACCCGGTCGTCTCCCTGACTTCCCTATCACCGTGGATGGCACGACCATCCTTTCCGTCTCTCGGGCCCGCGATCTCGGTGTCATCCTTGACTCTCTCTCTCGTTCACCCCACGCATCCTATCCGTTACCGAGACCTGCCAGTTTCACCTATACAATATTGCCAAGATCCGCCCTTTCCTCTCCACCCAAACGGCTACCTTACTGCTACGGGCTCTCGTCATATCCCGGCTAGACTACCGTGTCGGCCTTCTCTCTGACCTCCCTTCCTCCTCTCTCTCCCCGCTCCGGTCTATTCTTCACTCTGCTGCCCGGCTCATCTTCCCGCAGAAACGATCTGGGCATGTCACTCCCCTTCTTAAACAACTCCAGTGGTTGCCTATCGACCTCCGCTCCAAACAAAAACTCCTCACTCTAGGCTTTGAGGCTCTACGTCACCTTGCCCCTTCCTACCTCTCCTCCCTTCTCTCTTTCTACCACCCACCCCGCACGCTCCGCTCCTCCGCCGCCCACCTCCTCGCCGTCCCTCGGTCTCGCCTATCCCGCCGTCGACCCCCGGGCCACATCCTCCCGCGGTCCCGGAACGCCCTCCCTCCTCACCTCCGCCAAACTGATTCTCTTCCCCTCTTCAAAACCCTACTTAAAACTCACCTCCTCCAAGAGGCCTTCCCAGACTGGGCTCCTCTTCTCCCTCTACTCCCTCTGCCACCCCCCTTTACCTCTCCGCAGCTAAACCCTCTTTTTCCCCTTTTCCCTCTGCTCCTCCACCTCTCCCTTCCCTTCCCCACAGCACTGTACTCGTCTGCTCCACTGTATATATTTCCATTGCCCTATTTATTTTGTTAATGAATTGTACATCGCCTTGATTCTATTTAGTTGCCATTGTTTTTACGAGATGTTCTTCCCCTTGACTCTATTTATTGCCATTGTTCTTGTCTGTCCGTCTCCCCCGATTAGACCGTAAGCCCGTCAAACGGCAGGGACTGTCTCTATCTGTTGCCGACTTGTTCATCCCAAGCGCTTAGTACAGTGCTCTGCACCTAGTAAGCGCTCAATAAATACTATTGAATGAATGAATATCTGTAATTTATTTACCTATTTATTTGTATTAATGTCTGTCTCCCCCTCTAGACTGTGAGCTTGTTGTGGACAGGAGTGTGTCTGTTGTTAAATTGTTACTTTCCCAAGCACTTAATACAGTGCTTTGCACAAAGTGCTCAAAAAATACAATTGAATGAATAAATGAGTTAACAAATCACTCACTGCATTCTTTATGGATTCAGTTTCCCCCAACACCTAATGGAGGCCTGGAAGTCTTAATGAGGAAATCCCAAAACTCAGGATTTTCTTTTTCTTCTGGCCAAACTGACAGCTGCCTTACCCTCGTCAGCAGCTATGACTCCAGCAAGTGAAATGCTTGTACCATTTTCTTAATAAACTTGCCTCTTTCCTTTTCCTAGTTGCCTACCTCTTGCTGCCCAGCTTTAAGCAAACTCCTGAGCCCTTCTTAAATATAAAGGTATCCGTATATATTTCAGACAAAACATTGACTAAGATCAAAGGTCTTAGTTGGCCTGCCCAGGATTAAGTTAGGGAAAAAAAACAACTTGGGATTTCAAGTATCTTAACAATAAATGCATACACACAAACACACACACATATGCAGTGACCTGCCCTTCAGATTAGGAAACCTTGTAACTGAGGAGATTTTTTATCAGTGTTCTTGAATAAGATAATATACAATTCCTTCCCTTCTCTCAACCCACAGCCCCCTAAAAAATTCACCCCATCCCCTGTTCCCATTTCCATCCACAATCCCACCATGGGTCATATATAGCTGCTGTCGGATTTTCCTTTCCCCAGACTCTCTTTCTGAATCACTACGGTCAAGCTTTCAAGACTTTACTCCTCCAAGATTGCCCCCTTCTCTAAGGTCACCAATGACCTGGGAATCAACCAGACTGGAAGCAGTGTGACCTAGTAGTAAGAACATGGGCCTGGGATCAAAGGCCCTGGGTTCTAATCCTGACTCTGCCACTTCCTTTCATGCATAGCCTTGGGCAACCTTTTTGCGCCAGTTTCCTCATTTGAAAAATGGGGATTCAATACCTGTTCTCCCTCCTACATAGACTGTGAGCCCTATGTGGGAACTGATTATCTGGTGTCTAAGCACATGGAGAAGCAGCGTGGCTCAGTGGAAAGAGCATGGGCTTGGGAGTCAGAGGTCATGGGTTCGAATCCCAGCTCTGCCACTTGGCAGCTGTGTGACTGTGGGCAAGTCACTTCACTTCTCTGTGCCTCAGTTACCTCATCTGTAAAATGGAGATGAAGACCGTGAGCCTCACGTGGGACAACCTGATTACTCTGTATCTATTCCAGCACTTAGAACAGTGCTCTGCACATAGTAAGCGCTTAATAAATACCAACATTATTATTATTACTCCAACACATAGTATAATGCTTGGCAAACAGTAATCGTTTAACAAATACCATTATTAATATTAACATTTTTATTATTATGTCTAAAGGACTCTACTCTGTACTGATACTCTTTGATCTCAGAAATGCCTTTGACATGGTGGACTACGCCTCCCTTCTTGAAACACTAGTAGGCTTAGTTCATTTGTTTGTTTGTTAATGGTGTTTGTTAAGTGCTTACTAAGTGTTGAACACTGTTCTAAATCCTGGAGTTGGTACAAATTAATCAGCTCAGAAAATTCTCACTCCCACATGGGGCTTACACAGTCTAGGTAGGAGGGCGAACAGGCATCCCCATTTTAGAATTGAGAAAACTGAGGCATAGAGAACAATAATAATAATAATAATAATTATGCTTTTTCTTAAGCACTTACTAAGTGCCAGGCACTGTACTAAGCCCCAGGGGTGGATACAAGCAAATCCGGCTGGACAGAGTTCCAGTCTCATGTGGGGCTCACAATCTCAACCCTCGTTTTACAGATGAGGTTACTGAGGCCAGAGAAGTGAAGTGATTTGCCTAAGGCCACACAGCAGACAAATGGCAGAGCAGTGAAGTGACTTGTCCAAGGTCATACAGCAGACAAGTGGTGGAGCTGGGATTAGAACAAGTCCTTCTGACTCCCAGGCCCCTGTTCTTTTGTTGTTGTTGGTATTTGTTAAGCGCTTACTATGTGCCGAGCACTGTTCTAAGCGCTGTTCTTTTCTCTAGGCCATGCTGCTTCAGTTCTACTTACTAAGTCCCTGCCTGCTATCCCTACCTCCTCTCTGTCTGCTCCTCTCAAGCTCTGCTCTGGACCCCTTTCTCACCTCAATCCACACTCCATCTCTTCAGGATTTATCTACTAACAAGATTTCAGCTACCACCTCTCTGCTGGTGGATCCCAAAGTTATTTTACAGCCCCTAACTACAATCCCTCATCTCCCCTTGCTTCAAGACATCCCCAAAAAACTGTTCCGCCAGAACTTCAAACAATTTGTCTAAAACAAAACTGTTTATCTTCTTCCTAAATTACCTCCCCCTTCTTCAAACTATCCCACATCTGACAATAACCCCATCATCCTCCATGTCCAAGAAGTCCACAACCTCAATATCATCCTTGATTCTTGGCTCAGTGGAAAGAGCCCGGTCTTGGGAGTCAGAGGTCATGGGTTTGAATCCCAGCTCTGCCACTTGTCAGCTGTGTGACAGTGGGCAAGTCACTTAACTTCTCTGTGCCTCAGTTACCTCATCTGTAAAATGGGGATTAACTGTGAGCCTCACGTGGGACAACCTGATTACCCTGTATCTACCCAGTGCTTAGAACAGTGCTCTGCACATAGTAAGCACTTAATAAATACCAACATCATTATTATTATTATTATTCTTTGTTGTCTTTCAAATTTCACATTCATTCTGCTGCCAAATCCTAACATTTCTTCCTTCACATCGCATGAATCCACCCATTCCTTTCCACCAAAGCAATTATCATTCTGATCAACCGATGAATTAACGAATGGTATTTATTGACCTCTTACTGTGTTCAGAGCACTGTACCAAGCACTGGAGAAGATGTCATTCAACTGAGTTAAGACGATCCCTGCCCACAAGGAGTTTATGGTCTAGAGGGGAGAGAGACATTAAAAATTGATTAGGGATAGGGGAAATAGTCATAGCTTATTGGACCCCCAAAGGTATCATAATTTAAAAAGAGAAGATTGAAAAAGAGAAAAGTCAATAGCAGGATATAAATCAATACAACATCAAAAAAAACCAGGTTAAAATGCATCCATTCAAAACAACCAACACTAAAGGATTTAAACTGTTCATTGGAACTTGAGTCGAAGAGTTCTCCACCTTTTCATCGTTCCCTGCTCACCATTCAAAATTTTTCATTCTTGTTGTGGGAAGGGAGAGGTGAGGAGAGGCTTTGCTCCCCTGAGTACCTAATAGTTACCATTTTCTCTTGGGTAGCAGCAGACTGATGGAAGGGGTCACTTACCCCCTTCCTAAAGCCGCTCAGAGTTTCAACAGCAGGACAACTGAATAATAATGATAAATGTGGTACTTGTTAAGCTTTTACTATGTGCCAGGCACTGTACTAAACACTGGGGTGGATACAAGCAAATCGGGGTTGGACACAGTCCCAGTCCTACGTGGGGCTCTCGGTCTCAATCCCCATTTTACAGACGAGATAACTGAGGCACAGAAAAGTAAAATGATTTGCCCAAGTTCACACGGCAGACACGTGGCAGAGTTGGGATTAGAACCCGTGACCTTCTGACTCCCAGGTCCATGCTCTATCCACTAAGCCATGCTGCTTGACAGATAACACGTTGGACTTTCCAAGTTCTCTGTCACCCAATCTACTGCTTCCATGGGAGCTCAGAGTCTAGGCAGATGGATGATTGAATAAGGAAAGTAATGCAGATACACTCCAAGCTGCAGCTTTCAATCTGATGAATTCCTGTACCAAGCAGAAAGCATGGGAGGCCTAGAGCATCAGGCCAAAAACCAGAGCATCTGGGTTTCCCATCCAGCAGGATGCAGGGTCCTACTAGTCTGATCCTTCCCCTCCTGGTGGACGACATACAGCCTGAAACCCTCTCCCTTTGTCCCATGATATCCCTGTCATCCAATGAGGAAAAGGAGAGTTGAAGCAATCAGGGATAGTATTTCCTAAGCACCATGTGCCGCACTGTACTAAATTTTGGGGCAGATACAAGATAATCAGGTCCCACATAAAGCTCACAAAGTGGAGGGAGAGCAGATATTGAATCCCCATTTTGCAGATGAGGGAACTGAGGCATAGAGAAGTTAAGGAATTTGCCTAAGGAAGCCCAACAAGTGAGTGGCAGAGCCAGGATTAGAATCCAAGTCCTCTAAATGGGCAGTGCTACATTAAGCATGAATGGGAAGAGCTACAGGTTTTTCTTTTGCTACGTCTGTACAGGGTGGGGGGCTTTTTGTACCTGTTTGGATTTAGAAATACACAGTGGTTTTTATTTTTGTTATTCATTAGACAGCAAGGTCACTCTCTCCCCGTGACCTAGAGTGATTGGAACGTCATGGGAGTATATTGGCTCCTCTGCCAATAACAGGCTAGTCTCATCTGGCTGGGGACAGGACCAAGTTCTCCTAAGAGGGCTGTGGAGAAGAAATCAGGCAATCTGAGTTAACTATGTTGCTATACTGGATGCTGAGAGATCAGCTCCTGGTTGACAATCCTTCAAAAGACGAAATGCCGTATAGTAAAGTATTTCTTTCTGCTTGAGCTATACTTGGTGTAAGAGGAAAGATAGGGAGAGTTAATTGGGGGTTATTTTAGACTTAACTTTTATTTTTCCAAGACATTTCAAGAAAGCCTTCAGGAAGCCTCATGGATGAAACAATTGATGCCTGATACCTGTTAATCAGATCCCTAAGCATAGCCTTTGTAGTTCTATACTTCAGTGGCTTTAAATATAACACTTTGACTTTGTTTACTTCTGTTGTTATCCAATCTGATTTGGATTACTACTTGTGACTTTAGTTATTATTTTGTTAAGAAAACCGGTTTAGCCATTGTCCCTTGGATCTTCACAGAATTCGAAACTAATTCCTCTCTAGAGTTTTAAATTCCACGATTTCCTTGGCTCGACCTAAATAGCAGATATCTAATATTGGTCCTAGTTTTTTTATGATAATGGTTAAGAGTTAACTATATGCTAGGCATCGTACTAAGCACTGGAATAGAGATAATAATAATAATAATGTTGGTATTTGTTAAGCGCTTACTATGTGCCGAGCACTGTTCTAAGCGCTGGGGTAGACATAGGGGAATCAGGTCGTCCCACGTGGGGCTCACAGTCTTAATCCCCATTTTACAGATGAGGGAACTGAGGCGCAGAGAAGTGAAGTGACTTGCCCACAGTCACACAGCCGACAAGTGGCAGAGCTGGGATTCGAACTCATGAGCCCTGACTCCAAAGCCCGTGCTCTTTCCACTGAGCCACGCTGTTTCTCTAAGATAAGATCATTGGGTTGGACCCAGTCCCTGTCTCACATATCGAGGAAGTAATTGAGGCCCAGAAAAGTTAAGTGACTTGCCCAAGGTCACATAGCAGACAAGTTGTGGGGCTGGGATTAGAACCCAGGTCCTCTGACTCCTAGGCCTGTTATCTTTTCAGTAGGTTACGCTGCTTCTCTTTCTGAAGCAGAGACAGAGCTCTATAGTTATGTGGACCTAAATTTGATCTCTCTAAGCAAAATCTTCCAAAACAAACACTAGACTTACTATTCACTGTTACTTTAGTACTGTTATTTTTGCCATTATCATTATTTTCTGGGTTTCTAGGAGGTGTAAGTACTTCAATATAAGATTTGCAAGGCAAAATCATTTAAGCAACATATGTGGGAGGTTCAATACTTGAAATCTGTTTTCTGTTTGGAGTTTACACAGGAGATAAGTTGGGAGCAGTACATCAAAGTCATGCTTATTTAATTTCTTCATGTTTCTTTAATCCAGTCCCCAGTGCTGGCTCTATTTCTCCCAATCAGTCCAATCACCACGCTCACAGGGGAAAATGTTTCCTCTCTAGAGCAAAAGCCACCTTCTGTTACCTTATTACCAGGGAGACTTCTTCATTTTGTTCTAAATATTTAACATTCAACTCTTCTTTTGGATGTGTAATGTCAGGTAGTTAGAATACATATCTCAGCTTCCTTTTGTTCTACTGCAGTTCTGTAAATATAATCCTATCAGTACGAGGTAATCGTGCCAGAGGATAATTTATAGAAAAATACATTACATCAGTTTTGATTACTAGACAATTTAACAATCCCCCAAAGAACCTAACTGAGCAAACAAACATTTTGTTTAAATATTAAAAGGTCAATTTCTTGATCTGATCACTAACAGAGTAATAGAGAAGGATGAATGGAAGTCGATGGTCTATCACACAAGGCTCCACTATGGCTGGTGGCATGAATGATGGTCTGAATCTGAAAGCAGGCGGATTCCAACTCTGCTGACCTGAGGGTTTTTCCGTGCCTCGCACAGGATAGGCTGCAGAGTAGAACCTTGTTCAAATGACTCCGGGCTCTGCACTTCTGTCCGGCTCGATGACTAAACTCAGGCAGGGTCCACAACAGGACCCAGAGTGACAAATGAAAATTGTAAAGAAAACTGTGAGTTCCCAACCCAAACAAGTGCCTCACTCTAAAGGACCACTCCTGCCTTTTATGAGATCAGAATTAAATCAAAAGAAGCGAAATCAGCTGCAAGTTGCTGCCAACCACAGGAACGACCACAGAGCAAGCGACGGAAAACATGCACAGGCAGGTGAATTTCTCCACCAGTATAACGTTTTCAAGCCCAAAGGACAAATCTATAAACCTGTTTGGAAGTGATTAACTGAAATCTTTGTAAGTATGAATGAAGAAGAGTGAAACCTGGCACTCCTGAAAGAGTTTATCTTTAAAGCACTATTCTGATTCACCCCAGTGGGACTATGGTTAGGGAATAAAAAGAGTACGCTGTGATCTTGGGCAGGTGGCATTTGTTTGAACAGGTCCTCACTTTTCTCCTTCCTTTTAAATCCCCACCTCTGATTCTTGGACCTATTCCAGGGTTTTGGTATGTTCCACGTGGACCACCAGGTTAAAGCTCGTCTCTCTGCTATTTCTGGAATTGAGTGCCCATCAAACACTTCATAACATCCCATAAAGATGAAACATTTTTATGAGCGTTGCTGAGAAAAAGGCAAGAGTTCACATAGGAGAATCCTGTTACCCAAGCAGGCAGTCCATGCTGAGTGATGACTGGGTAAAGGGAGAAATGCAAAACATTCCAAACACCAGGTGAACTTGTGGATTATCTTGGACCGCACTCATCCTATCCCACCTTGATTACTGCATCAGCCTCCTTGCTGTCCTCCCCGCCTCCTGTCTCTCCCTGCTCCAGTCCATACTTCACTCTGCCGCCTGGATCATTTTTCAACAAAACTGTTCAGGCAATCAATCAACTGTATTAATTCAGCAACTGAGTATGTGCAGAACACTGTACTAAGTATTTGGGAGAGTACAATACCACAGAGGTAGTAGACATGTTCCCTGCCCACGACGATTTTCCAGTCAGTCCATGTTTCCCCACTCCTCAAGAACCTCTAGAGGTTGCCCATCCACCTCCACATCAAAAAGAAACTCTTTACCATAGGCTTTAAAGCACTCAATCACCCTGCCCCCTCCTATTTTGCCTCCCTGTTGTCCTACTCTGGCCCAACTCACACACTTCTCTCCTCTAATACCAACCAACTGACTCTATCTCAATCTCATCTATCTCATCACTGACCTCTCGCCCACATTCTGCCTCTGGCTGGAACACTCTCCCTTCTTTCTCTGATCTCCTGTACTAGGCAGCAGCAGCATGGGAGACATTCAATGGGGGAGTCTCAAGTTTACTGCCCGGAAGGAGGCATTGGTAAACCACTTCTGTATTTTTACCAAGAACACCCTAGGGATACACTACCAGAACGATTTGTAGATGGAGAGCGGGGCGTTCCGGGAAAGATGTGTTCATGGAGTCGCTATGGGTCGGAGACGACTTCACAGCACAAGACAAGGAGTGGTTGTGCTCACTACCTGGGGAGCTCAGCTTTAACTGCCATGGTGCTGGCATCCGCTGCCCCTCTCTGCAAAAATCCAATTCTGGCTCCATTCCACCCTCTACACCTCCGAGTTCTGGAGTCTGGCGTGATCCTCCTGGAGTATCTTCTTGTACCGCTTCCCAGTGCTCATCCCCACAGCAGCAGAAGCCCTGGATCCCATTTCCTTCTGCCTGGAGTTGGGTTGAGGTCTAGCCCTGATGCTCATCCTTGCAGCAGCCAAGAACTCTCTGTATTTTGGAGTCGAGGTGGTGTGTTTCTCCAGCTCCATCCATCACGTCAAGACCCAGCGCTCAGGTGTGAGGAGGAGGGGATCCTGCACCTTGCAGACAACTGGCAGTTTGACCCCATCGCTCCTCCTCTGCCTGGCATATGGTGGCAGTGACCCCAGAATGGCAGATCCTGATGTATCCCATGAGAAGCAGTGGGCTCCGATAGCAGTGACCAGCGACTACTGCAGGACCCAGTTGCCTACTCAGCAACCATTCATTCATTCAATCAATCTTATCTATTGAGTGCTTACTATGTCCAGAGCACTGTACTAACCACTTGGGAGAGTACAATGTAACAATAAACAGACACATTCCCTGCCCTCAATGGAACATGAGGCAGTTTTCGAAAGGCCTTTTTTTAAAAGAAAAATAATAAATTGAAAACCAACAAATGTGTACTTAGCAGTGACTGGATGTGAAGGATTTGTGCCTGTGATTCTATCTTTGAGAGGGAATATGTAAATGGGAAAAGAGATGCAAGCCCAGATCATCGCGAATCACGAGGTAAGCACCTGGACCTGAGACCGCCCTGGAGGGAGTGAGAATAAATGTGCTTGAACTGGAATGAAGTGCAATTCGTGTATTTTCTACATGCTACCTTTCTGGGGAGTAGTAGCAAATTCCAGTATTATGGCTGATCCAGAGTCATAGCCTCTCCGACTATCATCTCTCAAGCTAGTAATGATTAGTACTGGTTAGATGAGAAGGCTGGCGTGTCCAGATTTAGCATACTGCAGCACGGCATAGTGGATAGAGCGTGGGCCGGGGAGTCAGAAGGTCATGGTCTCTAATCCCAGTTCTACCACTTGTCTGCTGTGTGGCCTTGGGCAAGTCACTTTACATCTCTGGACCTCAGTTAACTCATCTGTTAAATGGGGATGAAGACCGCTAGCCCTGTGCGGATCAGGGACTTTGTCCAACCCAATTTCCTTGTATCCACCCCAGTGCTTAGTACAGTGCCTGGCCCACAATAAGCACTTAACAAATACCACAGTTATAATTACTTAAGCTCGTTGTGGATAGGGAATGTGTCTGTTTATTGTTATATTATACTCTCCCACATGCACACAGTAAGCGCACAACAAATAGGGTCGACTGTCTGACTTTGCACTGGCCTCACTGTGTGGGAACCACTAGTAATAAACCTAAGTGTTGCAGTTTGGGAAGAAGAGGGGGAAAGAAGGACAGAGTTATATTCCTTGAAGAGTGAGCCCTCTGTAATAGAACCCTGTATACTCATGTATCATATTACCTAGAGATCGGGTGAGAAGTAAAAGGTATCATGGTAAAAATTCACCTCTTGCATGTTTAGAACTTAGTGAATAGTTTACAGCACCATCTCATACAAACCCCAAAGCATAAACCTCACTGCGAGCCCCAGAAAGGCCATTTTTTTTATGGACCATTTATTAGGCCAATAACTCTGTTCTGGGTTCCTGAAATCATTCTCTGAGATTGATACTGGTGTGATTTCCCCTAGGGTAGATCTGACCAGAGATTTAGGGGAAGCTTAGAATAGATTTACCCAGAAAGGACTGAAGTGTCTTGTTCTAGAAACACTAATCACGAGAGCAACACAGTAAGTCTAATTGGAATCAAAAGGTAGGAAATGTTAATAACATTGCAACAAAAAAGCAACAGACACAGAAAATGGTGACAGAACTTTTCAGAGCACCCAGAGAACAAAATTCCTTCACCTCCAGGGCTCCTGGAGCTAGATGGAAAGACTTCCTTCGCATAAAGAGGTGGCATTTATTTAAAGGTGCCTTGGGATTCATTTTGAATTGATCCTCTCTGTTGTCATAAATTCCTCCCGCCTATTAAGGGAAATGTTTCTGTTTTGTTCTGCACCTACCCTGCCCTTGTCTACATTTCAAACATCATTGACTGCAATTTCAGATGCAAGCTGCATTGATTTCTCTCCTGTTCTCAGCCTTCTCCACAGGAAAATTTCCAAACATGGTCCAGGCAAAGTCTATTATATGGCTCAACATTTGGGCAAATGGATTCAGTGTGCAATTAATTCACATTACCTGGGTCCAACATCAGTTTTTTTGGCATTCATATATTAGAGCAGGACTTACCTTTTACATAATTTTGTTATCGGACAGAATTTCTGAAATGTATGGATAAGATAGTTTCTTGTGATCCAACTTGGTTTTTTTTCTTTCATCTTAAACAAAATGGTAGGAAGATGTAGGAAAGATAAAGGAGAATTGTCTCTTCTCCCTTTAAACTCCAGTACCTGCCTTAGGTCAGATACTTAAAACATTTCTTGTTCTTTTCCTGCAAATATGCTTTCTAATGTAAGCCAGCTGTTGGGTTTTTTTTCCCTCTGAAGAACGGACTGAAAAAGAAATATTGTTTAGTTAATCTTTTCACAAACCTATACATTCTTGGGTATAGGCCTGACTGGACCCACAAATGATTTACATTTCTGTTTAGTCCACAAACTTTAGACTTTCCCATTATTTTTCTCGCCAGACCCCAAAGGCCAGAGCAGCAGCACATTCACATTACATGCATTTAGATGAATGAACCTGTTTCGAATAAGTTTTTTTCCCCTAAGGTTCCAACTCTTAATGAAGCTAAAAAAAATTGCTCAGTATAGCTTATTTTCTCTTTTCTGCTTGGGAGTTATATTTTATCTTATCATTATTTTCCTCAGAGAAGAACAGCATGGCCAAGTGGAAGGAACACAAGCTTGGAAATCAGGGGCCTTTTTTAATTTTATTTTATTTTTAATGGCATCTGTTAAACACTTACCATTTGTCAGGCACTGCACTAAGCACTGGGGTAGATAATCAGGTTGGACACTGTCTAGGTACTATAGGGGTTTGCAGTCTTAATCCCCATTTTACAGATGAGATAATAACTGAGGCACAGAGAAGTTAGGTGACTTGCCCAATGTCACACAGCAGACAGTGGCAAAGCCTGAATTACAACCCAGGTCCTCTGACTCCCAGACCTGGGCTCCTTCAACTAGGATTCTAATCCCAGCTCTGCCCCTTGTCACTTGCCTGTTATGATTAGACTGTAAGCCCGTCAAAGGGCAGGGAGTGTCTCTATCTGTTACCGATTTGTACATTCCAAGCGCTTAGTTCAGTGCTCTGCACATAAGTGCTCAATAAATACTATTGCATGAATGTGGTCCTGGGCAAGTCGCTTTACTTCTCTGCGTTTGTTTCCTCATTTGTTAAATGAAGATAAAATATCTGTTTCCCCTCCCTCTTAGACTGAGAGCCCCATGTTGGGCAGGGACTGTGCCTAACAGTGCGTGGCACATAGTAAGTGCTTAAAAAAAGACACAAATATTATTATTATTATCCATATAATTTTCGGTCATGACCATGTATCATAATAATTCATTATTTTTGTCATTTGGGGCTTACTTGAAATGTGGCCCACAGCAATAATAATAAAAATGCTGATATTTGTTAAGCGCTTACTATGTGCAGAGCACTGTTCTAAGTGCTGGGGTAGATACAGGGTAATCATTGTCTCACATGGGGCTCACAGTTTTAATCCCCCTTTTACAGATGAGGGAACTGAGTCACAGAGAAGTGAAGTAACTTGCCCAAAGTCACACAGCTGACAAGTGGCGGAGCTGGGATTAGAACCCACAACCTCTGACTCCCAAACCTGTGGTCTTTCCACTAAGCCACGCTGCTACTCCGTGACTTGCCCAAAGTCATGCAGCAGCCAAGTGGCAGAGCATGGATTAGAACCCACGACCTGTGACTCCCAAACCCCGGGCTCTTTCCACTGAGCCACGCTGCTGTTTGTTCAATAAACAGGTAGGCCCAAATTTAGATAGCGAGGTCTATTTTTTCCTAATCCTGCTGTGTGAGATCTCTCGGTTATGAGCATGAGGGGAGAGAAGAAGGGAAAGCATGGATGAAATCCTTTTGGAGTCTGAGCCTCAATAGTTTAAAATAATTCAACATTTTTTTTTTACTATTGTGTCGGCGGCCAATTTGTTTGAAGTAAAAGGCGTTGTGGCAAAAATACGCTGTTTCTAAATTCATTCAATGTGTCATCTTCCCTAACACACATTAAATTTGTTCAGTTCATGAGTAAGTGGGGAATTGGTAATATGGCATAGAAACATCAAATAGCCTATCAGTCATTTTCAG
This sequence comes from Ornithorhynchus anatinus, assembly GCF_004115215.2. Taxonomy (NCBI): domain Eukaryota; kingdom Metazoa; phylum Chordata; class Mammalia; order Monotremata; family Ornithorhynchidae; genus Ornithorhynchus; species Ornithorhynchus anatinus. The sequence goes on along the minus strand of NC_041731.1, from coordinate 55,430,621 downwards.
GGATCATCATTCCTGTACAGAAAAGTTCTTAATGCTCGGGGCAGTGTTACAGATCCCAGCTTCAGAAAGAACCTTTTTTCACCTTGATTAGACAGACAAGGTCTGTCCTCTATTAAAAAAAAAAATATTAAAAGTCATTATTCAACAATGATAACTGTGGTTTTTTGTTAAGTGCTTACCATTTGCCAAGCACTGTACTAAGCACTGATGTAGATATGACTTAATCAGACTGGACATAGTCCCTGTCCCACACTGGGTTCCCACCCTAAGTAGGAGGGAGAACAGACGTGAGGAAGCAGATTGGCTTAATGGAAAGAGCACACAGTTCTGCGCTTCAGAGGACTTGTGCTCTAATTCCAGCTCTTCCCCTTGTCTGTTGTGTGACCTCAGAAAAGACACTTAATTTTTCTGTGCCTCAGTTACTTCATCCGTAAAATGGATTAAATTTTCCTCCCTCCAAATTAGATTCTGAACCCACTGTGGGACAGGGACTATATCCAACCTGATTATTTTGTATCTACTCCAGCATATAGAACAGTGCTTGAAAAATTGTAAGTACTAAACAATTACCATATTAAAAAAAAGTATTTAATCCCCATTTTTACAGATGAATGAAGGCCATGCAGCTTCCCACTCTCTTCTCCTTTGAGTTGTCCTTCCACTCTCTGTTTTTTCTCCTAAATCTCTTCCTTTTACACCTGTCTCCTCTGGCCTTGGACATCTTCCCGATCAGATCTGGAGGGCAGAGAATTGTCCGGGGATCCAGACGAAGCCAGATCTCACGCTGGTGATTCTGGGCTACAGTAAGGAATCTGCAGCCCAGGGATGTCCAACATTTAGTGACCCAGAGTATGGGTAGAGGGAACCTGCAGACTTTCCTAAACCCACCACTTACCGGGTCTGAGATAGTGATCTCTCTTTCCTGAAAAGCACAAAGCAAGGAACAAGAGAAATAGACTAAGAATTGGACAAAGGAATTTGAACAGATTTCTTCCTTCTTTCTCTTCCTTTGGCCGATCTGGCCCTTGGGCAAGGAGACTGGAATTGGGATATTGGGATTGGAATATTCATTCATTCAATCAATCATATTTACTGAGTGCTTACTGTGTGCAGAGCACTGTACTAAGCGCTTGGAAAGTGTCTCTGGGAACATTGGGTAGAAGGGCCATCCTGAAAGGGTGAACCAGCAATCAATCAGTCGATTGTATTTATTGAACTCTTATTATGTGCAGAATACTGTACTATCCACCATTCCCTCAGCCTCAAGGCCCTTATGTACATATCTGTAAATTATTCTTTGATATTAATGTCTGTCTCCCCCTCTAGACTGTAAACTCATTGTGGGCAGGGGATGTTTCTACCAACTCTGTTATCCCAAGCACTTAGTAGACTTAGTACAGAGAAGCAGCATAGCCTAAAGGATAGAGCCTGGGTTTCTGAGTCAGAAGGACCTGGGTTTGAATCCCGGCTGTGCCTTTTTTCTGCGATATGACCTTGGGCCAGTCACTTCACTTCTCTGTGCCTCAGTTACCTCATCTGTAAAATGAGGATTAATACTGTGAGTCCCATGTGGGACAGGGACTGTGTCAAACCTGAATTGCTTGTGTCCATCCCAGTGCTTAGAACAGTGCCTGGCACATAGTAAGTGCTTAACAAATACCACCGCTATTACTAGGATGATTATTACATGATTGATCCCATTTTGCAGAGGAAGACATTAAATGACTTCTCAATCAAGCAATCACATCACTGTGCTAAGCATTTGGTCTCATCCATGGTCCCATAGCAGGCAAGTGGTAGAAATGGAACCAGAACCCGGGCAGGTCTCCTGACTACCCGAAGTGCTCTCTATCCATTACTCTATCTCTAAATATTTCCTTGATTAGAGAGAAGTTCCAATCATTCTAAATTTTCAGTCTCCCACCTGACGTTAACACCCTGCTTTCGTTTCTATATTCTAAAGCAGAGTAATTAATTACCTTTAGTAAAGGCAGTACTGAGCCCTTGCTCTGCCTTTGAAAACTGAAAAACTTTGTCCCTTCAGGCCCAACAAACCCGACTCATACTACGGTGACATTGGTTTCTGAGATCAAAATAGACTGGTGTTTCTTGGACATTCATCAGTTTATATGCACGAGGAAAGTGGCAGACTATTTCGAAAGTGATTGGTTCTAGAGCGAAAGTCTATTAGAGCCTACGCTGAAGCCTGTGAAATGGCCTCTCCCGAGTTAGATTAGACATCCTTCCTTAATATCTAGTGACTGCCTTCAACACTTCATTCTGAAATAAAGTACTGCCTGCAGCAAGGCTGCCAAAGCCACCCTTACAACTTCCAGATCTTGCAAAACAAATGTGTACTGAAGAGCAAATTACTGGCATGTTTTCTGGTTAAATCAACCACTGGACAGCTAGAGTTGTAAAATGGGCAATAACATTTTTACACTATGCAATAAATAAGAATCTCCATGAAGACTGATTGAAAAAGGCAGGTTCACACATCCTGGCATGTGGATCATTTCTGGCTCCCTTCTGCCCTCCCTAGACCTACATAATGTGAATGTTTTTAACTTCACTTGATCTCTCCCCTGGGCATTTTAGATGGGCCCGGGTGATGATTTAGAACTTTGCGGGAATAATTTAATTATGTGGCTCCTACCTCTGTTCTAAATATCCTGTCCTCTTTCAGCTCTGCCTGATATTTTATCAGTGGGTTTCGGGGGACTGCACCTCTTGGACGTAGAGTGTTTGAGCATGACCACACTTTACTTCCTGGTTTATTTCTGAAAGCTAGATGCTCGCCACGAAAATACACTTCAAGAAAGGTAACTCCAAAACTGTTTTTGCAACCTTTTCCCTTTGATCATGGTAGTTTTTCTCTGATCATGGTAGTTTCTCTCTTTTATGTAAACGTTTTTCACTGTTGCCTCATGAATAAAAGATAATTGTTCTAAATGAGAAAGCAGAAAGGCAGCCTTAAAACATCTAGCTCCTGCTAGGAATAGATGAGAATATATTACTTTAAACAACTTTATTTTTACGAAAATAGAGTACTGTTACAATCTTTTGTCACTGATCATGTGAATATTTTCAAGAATGAAAGTGAGATCTAACACCTATACTTCTAGTGGAATGTATCAGTCTCTCTGAGGTTTTAACTGGCAGATTTAATGGGTTTTAATTAATTAGACTTTAACTAATTAACTTTTATACTTTTGACCTAATAGTTATAAATTAGATGGTATGGTGGTTTATATCCATTCACTGAAATCAGTCAAGCAGTCTAGGAGAGGTTGGGCAGAATCTCATAGTTGGAACAAGATTAACCTGATGCAGATGCATAAAACAGTTGAATATGGCATTTCATTTTCAACTATTTCATATGAATAGATGCCTTTATTGCCTTTATTTTCTTTCATAAGTTCCCAGTACAGTGAGCATTTCTTTCTTTGGTTCTCTTAAAACTCAGACACATTACTCTTTTAACTTATATGGACTCCTTGGGGCCAGGTTTTTAATGTATTTAAGGTTAAATACATCACTGTCACCTCTATACAATTCTTCCAGAAATACGTAGTCAGAATACGCCCATTTCAACATTCCCCCTCTTCAAAGCCCTACTAAAATCATTCTCCTAGAAGCCTTCTCAGACTAAGCACTCATGGCCACAATCGCCCAACTATCTCTCTCATGCCCTTAGCTCTACCTCCCAAGCACTTCGGTATTTCCTCCATCCCCAATCTCATAGCACTTATATACATGTCCTTATACTTATTTTCTTCCCTTAGCTGCGATGTATTTCACTTAGTAGTAGAGTATAAGCGGTGGGCGGGGTTTGTCTTGCTTCTCCCAAGTGCCTAGTTAGAGAAGCAGCACGGAGTAGTGGATAAGTCATGGACCTGGGAGTCGGAGGTCATGGGTTCTAATCCAGGCTTTGTCACCTATCTGCTGTAGGACCTTGGACATGTCACTTAACTTCTCTGTGCCTCAGTTACTGCCACTGTAAAATGGGGATTGAGACTGTGAGCCCCTTGTGAGACAAGGGACTATGTCTGACCCGATTTGCTTATATCCACCCCACTGCTTAGTACAGTGCCTGCAACATAGGAATCGTTTCATAAATACTGCAATTATTATTATCATTCAATCGTATTTATTGAGCACTTAATGTGTACAGAGCACTGTACTAAGCGCTTGGAAAGTACAATTCAGCAACAAAGAGAGACAATCCCTGCCAACACCAGGCTTTATCAATCAATCAATCAAGAGTGTTTACTGAGCACTTACTGTGTGCAGAATACTGTACCAAATGTTTGGAAGGGTACAATGCAATAGAGTTGGTAGACACATTCCCTGCACACCACGAGCTTACAGTCTAGAGACTTAGTTCAATGCTTTGCACTTGGGAAGTGTTCAATAAATACGGCCGCGGATGATAATAATGATTAAAATCAACTGATAAGGGCCATTTGACCCCCCAAAAATGCAATGACCATAATTTTCCACTAGATTATTATCAGCAGTTTAATACAGTACCCTCTCTTCATTTAAATTTGGGGTAATTTGGGTTCACAGTTGACTGGTTTGAAAATATTTTCATTCATTTATTCATTCAATAGTATTTATTGAGCACTTACTATTTGCAGAGCACTGTACTAAGCGCTTGGAATGTACAAATCAGTGGCATTATCACTCTTGAATATTCCTAGTAGAAAACTAAAAAACTGAAAAATTTAGTTAGATCACCCAAACTTTTTCTCTCCAGGTCCATCATGAGATAACATTTTAGGAAAACAGCAAGTGACCAAAGAAAGTAAATCAGTTGCTACAAGGGACCTATTCATTCAATCATATTTATTGAGCACTAACTATGTGCAGAGCACTGTATTAAGTGCTTGAGAGAGTACAATACAATAACAAAGAGAGACAATCCCTACCCACATGAGCTCACAGTCTAGAGGGAGGTTAGACCCACGCCATGCCCAACATTAATTGACAAAGATGTAGGTGGGAGCTGGCATCATGTCAGCCTCGTGTCAGCACAAACCAGGAAGAAACATCCATAGGAAATAATTAGCAGAAATAATAAACCATTCCGTAATAATTGGCTCTGTTTCTGTTACCATCTAGACAAAAATTTTTTAAATGATCCATAATCTCTCTATAATCTATTTGAATGTCCTTCTCCCTGGTACACTATAAACTCCTTGTGGGCAAGGATCACATCTACCAACTCTATTGTTTTATACTTTCCCAAGGGCTTAGTACCATTCTCAGGACACAATAAGTACTAGATAATAATAATAGCAATGTTGGTATTTGTTAAGCACTTACTATGTGCAGAGCACTGTTCTAAGCGCTGGGATTCATTCTTTCATTCATTCAATAGTATTTATTGAGCGCTTACTATGTGCAGAGCACCGTACTAAGCGCTTGGGATGAACAAGTCGGCAACAGATAGAGACAGTCCCTGCCGTTTGACGGGCTTACGGTCTAATCGGGGGAGACGGACAGACGAGAACGATGGCGATAAATCGAGTCGAGGGGAAGAACATCTCGTAAAAACCGATGGCAACTAAATAGAATCGAGGCGATGTACATCTCATTAACAAAATAAATAGGGTAATGAAAATGTATACAGTCGAGCGGACGAGTACAGTGCTGAGGGGAGGGGAAGAGAGAGGGGGAGGAGCAGAGGGAGATGGGGGGAAAAGAGGGTTAAGCTGCGGAGAGGCGAAGGGGGGTGGTAGAGGGAGTAGAGGGAGAAGAGGAGCTCAGTCTGGGAAGGCCTCTTGGAGGAGGTGAGTTTTAAGAAGGGTTTTGAAGAGGGGATAGATAGGGTAGGTACAGGGAAATTAGGTTGTCCCACGTGAGGCTCACAGTTAATCCCCATTTTACAGATGAGGTAACTGAGGCCCAGAGAAGTTAAGTGACTTGCCCCCAGTCACACAGCTGACAAGTGGCAGAGCCGGGAGTCGAACCCATGACCTCTGACTCCGTAGTCCAGGCTCTTTCCACTGAGCCACGCTGCTTCCCCATAAATACCACCGATTGATTGGTTGACTGATGTCACACCTGTTGATTTCTGGTGATATGCAGAAAAAAGGGCAATTTTCCTGGAAATCACCATCACTGTCAATGATCAGTCAGGCAATCAGTGGTATTTATTAAGCACTTACTGAACATAGAGCACTATGAAACACACTTGGGAGAGTACAATACAACAGAGTTGGTAGATATATTCCCTGCCCACGAGTTTACAGGCTAGAGGTAAACTTGGTCCTTAGAAGGAAAAGACATTCACTGGTGTCGTTTCATTCATTGGTGACAAGTCACTGGTCGTTTAGACTGTGAGCCTGTCACTGGGCAGGGACTGTCTCTATCTGTTGCCGAATTGTACATTCCAAGTGTTTAGTACATAGTAAGCACATAGTAAGCGCTCAATAAATACTATTGAATGAATGGTGTAAAACAGGTTCAGTACATTTCGTGATACATAGTAAGCGCTCAATAAATACTATTGAATGAATGGTGCAAAACAGGTTCAGTACATTTCGTGATACTCTATCAGGGTGGCACCTGGAGAGTTTTCAGTACTCTAGCAGCGTGGATCAGTGGAAAGAGCCCGGGCTTGGGAGTCAGAGGTCATGGGTTCGACTCCCGGCTCTTCCACTTGTCAGCTGTGTGACTGTGGGCAAGTCACTTGACTTCTCTGTGCCTCAGTGACCTCATCTGTAAAATGGGAATGAAGACTGTGAGCTCTACGTGGGACAACCTGATTACCGTGTATCTACCCCAGGGCTTAGAACAGTGCTCTGCACATAGTAAGCACTTGAATACCAACATGATTATTATTATTACCAGTCTTGGCTGTAAGAGGGAGAGTCAAGCAGAGGCATGCCCATTCTATTCCTAGCTTGGGCAGTGGCTAGCGAGTGGAACAGAATCTGCTACAAGTCAACATTCACCTGTGTTGGGCAGCAGCTCAAGACAAGAACAATGCTTGACAAGCATTAAGTTCTAAAGTATGATGATAATGATAATTATGGCAAAAACCATATCTTAACCAGATTTAGCATTCTGGATCAGTTCTTAATATATATTACTGATAATGATATCCTTTTTGTTTTTTTAATTCAGTGAAGTTTTGGAAACCCTACCTGAATGTAATCATTATATTATGTGTGTTTATGTGTATACACCTTATACAAACACACAGAGGTATATCTACATTATACATAGATACATAGATATGTACATGTCTATAATAATAATAATAATAACGTTGGTATTTGTTAAGCGCTTACTATGTGCAGAGCACTGTTCTAAGCGCTGGGGTAGATACAGGGTAATCAGGTTGCCCCACGTGAGGCTCACAGTTAATCCCCATTTTACAGGTGAAGTAACTGAGGCATAGAGAAGTTAAGTGACTTGCCCAAAGTCACACAGCTGACAAGTGGCAGAGATGGGATTCGAACCCATGACCTCTGACTCCCAAGCCCATGCTCTTTCCACTGAGTCACGCTGCTTCTCTAAGAACTACTATATATACATGTCTGTGTATATATATATATATATATTTTTTTTTCTTATCTTCCAACCTGTCAAGCAGAGAAAGGACCAGGATATTGGAAATGTCCCTTATGGAAATGCCTGACACAACTTTATGCATAACTGCTCTAGCAGGGAACTCTAATTACCCCAGCGCTGCATGAATCACAGCTTTCTGCCTGTCATTTTCCAAGATCTCATTGTGAATCCAACCCAGGTGAATCTGCTGAGTCTATAGAGGAGCTAGAAAGCAAAGTGACATATGCACCTGAGCTCCCCCATTTGGCCCAGGGCGGTGATTATTAATGTGAGAAATCTGGAGTGATGTGAACTGGTCAAAGCTCCAGCAGGATTTATAGCTCACACTTTTGGTGTCCCCTGGCCTTTACCAGCTGTTGGACACCTGGCTTCAGAGAACAGAGACATCCCTGCCTAATTTATCTTACTTAGACTTGTTGCTTAGGGGACTGGGATGCCAGGTGACAGGTCTGGGAATCAGGAGGAAATCTGTCCAAATGTGGATTCCACCGGGAATTCTGTGCTTCGTTTCAGCTCTCAGGTTCCAGTCCATCACAAGTTTTATGGATGAGACAAGAGATACAACTAAATTTTCTGTCACCATTTTTCCCCTTGTTAGTTTTTCTCACTTCATGCTAGGCAACAGTTATCACCGCTTTATTTTTCTAGAATATATCCCCACCCAGAAATAAAGAGGAGGATTCATGAAGTTAGGGTCTCAGAATTTCCTTACATAGTCCAGGCCCCATACAGGTCAGCTCCCTCCCAACCAAGGGTTTTAGAGAAGAAGAGCAGACAGGTGAGGGGGTGATCCTCAACCCTGTTTCCTTCCTTGCAGGTCTGGGGGCTCTCTACTTCCTAAATTTACCCAACTTACTAAAGCTGAGCCTTGATGGCTAGAGACTGGGAATCCCCTGGGGCTGCCTGACTGACAGTTGTCACTGGTAACAGGCCTTGGCTCTTTTTCTAGCATTAAGGAAGTGGAAGTGGGTAGGGGTTCAGGAAATAATAATAATTTTACAGACGAGGTAACTGAAGCCCAGAGAAGTGAAGTGACTTGCCCCAGGTCACAAAGCAGATGAGTGGCCGAGGCGAGATTAGAACCCATGACCTTCTGACTCTCAGGCCCGTGCTCTATCCACCATGCCATGCTGCTTCTCTTAGCACTGGGGTAGGTACAAGATCATCAGGTCCCACATGGGGCTCACAGTCTAAGTACGAGGGAGAACAGGTTTGAATCCCCAGTTTGCAGATGATTGACCTGAAGCACAGAGAAGTTAAGTGACATGTCCAGGGTCACACAGAGCAGACAGTGGCAGAGCCAGGATTAGAACCTAGGTCCTCTGACTCCCAGGCCCATGCATGCTCTTTCCACTAGGCCACACTACTTCCCAAGCAAGGGAAAGCAAGGTTGTGCCAACCTAATGGCAAAAATAAACATTTGGAGCAGAAAAACATAATAGAATGCCCTTGGAAATACTAATTTTGGGAAAATAAGAACTTTATGGCATTACAGATGGTAGATAATGAAAAGATTTTAATTCCTGATGTACTGGTCTTTCCACCATGTCTATCTCCATTGTTTCTCTGGCTGTTCTGGGCAAGGAGATGGTTTACATAGGTGAGGCTCCCTGCAAGCAGGTCTTCACTAGACATATTAGCCAGCTGGAAAGCATTTCAGCCCTCTTAATTGATTTTAAGCATCATTGCTTCTTCAGGGCTACACAATTGCCCCCTGCTGACCCATGTGAAACAAATCATCTTTCAATCACTGAGATTCGTGAAGCTTTGTCTGTTTCTCACGTCTGTGAATGTCCCACACAGAGAAAGACTGTGCGGGAGCAGAAGGTAATCCACTCTCCAGGACTCTCTCAACTGACTGAAAACCCTCTGGACTGTCTCGTTGGGCAAAATGACGACTGACTTTGAAATCTCCACCCCGCCCTGCAACTTGCTTCAGAGTAATTGCATCCCCCTCTAGTTTTGTTTGAGCATCTGTGTTATATCTAAACTGTAGAAGACAATAGTGGGGGCTGAGGCAGGAGGAGACAGGGCTGAAAATAACGATATCAGTCATTAAGGTAACCCTATCTATACTGGACAGGGAACAGACCAGTTGAATGCTATAAAACCAGACAACCGGACACAAGTTGGACACCACAGTACTTACCAGGGTAAAACTGTTTTTTAGCTTGTTTGTTTGTTCACGGTGTTTATTAAGTGCTCACTTTATGCCAGGCACTGAACTAGGAACTGGGGCAGATGCAAGATAGATTGGAAACAGTCCTTGTCCCACGTGGGTCTCTTAGTCCTAATGATGAGGTAAATGAGGCAAAGAGAAGTTAAGCAACTTGCCGAAGTCACACAGCAGACAAGTGCCAGAGTCCAGTTTCAAGATAATTTGCAGATCCTCAGAAAGGCCCAGCCTAATGTTGTTTCTAAACTGGAGTTCATTCTCCCCTCTGCCGCACCCAAGAATCAGGAACAGGAATCAGAGAAATATCTTCCCCATCTCCTAGGCCCAGGTAAGAATCATCTGAAGTGGACGATGACAACTAAATGGGTCCCTACTTGTTTGAGAGAGTCAGTATGTCTCTCAGAGTGCCTTGTAATAGTGCCTGGAAGTGTCTGGAGAAGTAACCTGGGAATAAGGAGACCTGGGTGCTAATTCTGGTTCCACTTCTTGTGTACTGTGGGACCATGGCCAAGTCATTTAACTTAGCTGTTCTTCAGTTTCTCCAATCTGCAATGGAAGTATCAAATACCTGTTCTCCCTCTCTCTTAGCCCGTGAGTCCTACGGAAAAAAAGGACTGCATCTGATCTGATTGTGCTGTTTTCTATGCCAGCACTTAGAACGGTTCTTGGCACATAATAAGTGCTAAACAAATATCATTATTATTATTGTCATAGGTTCCTGGAGAATGAAATTATTAGATTTAGCATTTTGATTTAAACACTGAACATTTTCTGATTCAAATGAAGTAAAAGACCCTATTAGTCATATCACAGTTATTGAGCAACAGTGCTTGGCACATAGTAAGTGCTTAACAAATATAATTATTATTACTTCTGTATGCAGAGCACTTTACCAAGTGCTTAGTCAAGTACAAGATAACAAAATTAGCCATTTGTTTCACAATTCAACACATTAAATTGTAAGCCTCTGAGGGCACTCTATGTCATTTACTCTGTTTGTTGTATTCTCCCTAACACTCTGTAGAAAATTATGTGCTCAGTAGACAGTCAGTGAACACAATTGAAATTGTGGTCCTGGAATGCCCTGCAGTCCTGGAACGCCCTCCCTCCTCACCTCTGCCAAACTGATTCTCTTCCCCTCTTCAAAACCCTACTTACAGCTCACCTCCTCCAAGAGGCCTTCCCAGACTGAGTTCCCCTTCTCCCTCTACTCCCTCTACCACCCCCCCTTCACCTCTCCGCAGCTTAACCCTCTTGTGTCCCCCCCATTTCCCTCTGCTCCTCCCCCTCTCCCTTCCTCTCCCCTCAGCACTGTACTCGTCTGCTCAACTGTATATATTTTCATTACCCTATTTATTTTGTCAATGAAATGTACATCACTTTGATTCTATATATTTGCTATTGTTTTAATGAGATGTTCATCCCCTCGATTCTATTTATTGCTATTGTTCTTGTCTGTCCGTCTCCCCCGATTAGACTGTAAGCCCGTCAAAGGGCAGGGACTGTCTCGATTTGTTACCGATTTGTACATTCATTCATTCATTCAATAGTATTTATTGAGAGCTTACTATGTGCAGAGCACTGTACTAAGCACTTGGGATGAACAAGTCGGCAACAGATAGAGACAGTCCCTGCCGTTTGACGGGCTTACAGTCTAATCGGGGGAGACGGACAGACGAGAACGATGGCAATAAATAGAGTCGAGGGGAAGAACATCTCGTAAAATCAATGGCAACTAAATAGAATCGAGGCAATGTACATTTCATTAACAAAATAAATAGGGTAATAAATATATACAGTTGAGCAGATGAGTACAGTGCTGAGGGGATGGGAAGGGAGAGGAGGAGGAGCAGAGGGAAATGGGGGGAAAAGAGGGTTAAGCTGCGGAGAGGTGAAGGGGGGGTAGAGGGAGTAGAGGGAGAAGAGGAGCTCAGTCTGGGAAGGCCTCTTGGAGGAGGTGAGTTTTAAGTAGGGTTTTGAAGAGGGGAAGAGAATCAGTTTGGCAGAGGTGAGGAGGGAGGGCGTTCCGGGACCGCGGGAGGACGTGGCCCATGGGTCGACGGCGGGACGGGCGAGACCGAGGGACGGTGAGGAGGTGAGGGCAGAGGAGTAGCGGAGCGTGCGGGGTGGGCGGTAGAAAGAGAGAAGGGAGGAGAGGTAGGAAGGGGCAAGGTGATGGACAGCCTTGAAGCCTAGAGTGAGGAGTTTTTGTTTGGAGCGGAGGTCGATAGGCAACCACTGGAGTGGTTTAAGAAGGGGAGTGACATGCCCAGAGCGTTTCTGCGGGAAGATGAGCCGGGCAGCGGAGTGAAGAATAGACCGGAGCGGGGCGAGAGAGGAGGAAGGGAGATCAGAGAGAAGGCTGACACAGAAGTCTAGCCGGGATATAACGAGAGCCCGTAGCAGTAAGGTAGCCGTCTGGGTGGAGAGGAAAGGGCGGATCTCGGCGATATTGTAAAGGTGAAAACGGCAGGTCTCGGTAACGGATAGGATGCGTGGGGTGAACGAGAGAGACGAGTCGAGGACGACACCGAGATCGCGGGCCCGAGAGACGGGAAGGATGGTCGTGCCATCCACGGTGATAGGGAAGTCTGGGAGAGGACCGGGTTTGGGAGGGAAGAGGAGGAGCTCAGTCCAAGTGCTTAGTACAGTGCTCTGCACATAGTAAGCGCTCAATAAATACTACTGAATGAATGAATAAATAGTCAGTGCTCAATAAATATGATTGATTGATTGAGCACCCAAACAACTGCTGTATAGAGAACTGAAATATGGCAAACAAAATCAAAGAAGCAGAATAAGTGTTTTAAAAGCACCAGGAAGCCCAGACTCAGAAAATATAACCCTGCAGCTCAAAGTTAGTAAAAACAGTGGCAGGAAGACTGGAGGGTGTCCTGGAATTAAGGGAGGAGAGCTTCTCTTTGGAAGGAAGCTGGGAGAGGCTCATAAGACAAAAGTCAAATTAGCATCACATTACTTCCTACAAACCAAACAGTTCCACAGAGGACAGTCTTTGTGGGAACTCTGTGTGAAATAGATGGTTGGTCCCACATTGGCCTCTTTGGCCACACCTTCACTCTACATTATGACCCATTACTTAGTGGATAGAGCACAGGCCCGGGAGTTAGAAGGACTTGGACACTTGAATTTTCACCCCTTGAGCACTCAGGTACTCACCCCACCGCCTTACCCAAAGCGCAAATCTTTAAACGCTGTTGCTACCCTTATCTATTATTTGTTTGCATGTTTCTCTCTCCGACTAGACTGTAAAGACTTCGAAGGAAGGGATCATATTGTACTCTTCCAAATGCTCTAGACATGTGTTGTGCAAAGTAAGCCCTCAATAAATTTGATTGATTATTTGATTATCTTCTAGCAACAAGGGCAGCTATAAAAACAGTTTATTCACGGAGCATGTTTTCACCCCAAGTTTTGGCCAGAGCAGTTAGGGAATGAGCAAGCCTGTTGGGCTTTGATGTTATGTGGTATTAGGAGAAATGGTTGAGTAATAATAATTGTGATATTTGTTTTAAGCACTTTCTATGTGCCAAACACAATACTAAACCCCGGGACAGAGAGAAGCAGCGTGGCTCAGTGGAAAGCGCCCGGGTTTGGTAGTCAGAGGTCATGGGTTCTGATCCCCGCTCTGCCGCTTGCTGTGTGACTTTGGGCAAGTCACTTCACTTCTCTGTGCCTCAGTTCCCTCATCTGTCAAATGGGGATTAAAACTGTGAGCCCCACGTGGGACAACCTGAGCACCTTGTATCCAGCCCAGTGCTTAGAACAGTGCTCTGCACACAGTAAGCGCTTAACAAATGCCATCATTATTATTTTTATTATACAAGATAATCATGTGGGACACGGTTTCTGCCCCTTAAGGTGGGTCAGAGGTATAGTAGACAACATATATAAGTTGTATAAGTTGTCTACTATGTGACTTTGGGCAAATAATAATAATAATAATGTTGGTATTTGTTAAGCGCTTACTATGTGCTGAGCACTGTTCTAAGCGCTGGGGTAGACATAGGGGAATCAGGTTGTCCCACGTGGGGCTCACAGTCTTAACCCCCATTTTACAGATGAGGGAACTGAGGCACAGAGAAGTTAAGTGATTTGCCCACAGTCACACAGCCGACAAGTGGCAGAGATGGGATTCGAACTCATGAGCCCTGACTCCAAAGCCCATGCTCTTTCCACTGAGCCACGCTGCTTCTCTAGATCACTTATGTGCCTCAGTTTCCTCACCTGTAAAATGGGGATTAGGAGTGTAAGCCCCATGTGGGACAGGGACAGCAAATCCAACCCGATTTGCTACTCTCTACCTCAGTGCTTAGTTCAGTTCCTGGCACACAGTAAGCACTTAACAAATACCAGGATTATAATTATTATTATTGTTAAATTAGGAGGGAGAACTGGTAATGAATCCCCAATTTGTAGTGAGGAAACTGAGGCCCCAACAGGTTGAGTAACTTGCCCTAGGTGGCACAGCAGGCAAGTGGCAGAGCATGGATTAGAACCTAAATCTTCTTATTCCCAGGCCTATGCCCTTTTCGCTAAGCCACACGGCTTTTTACGTGTGCAAGATCAAAAGCGGGCACCACAACGCTTGCCTTCTTTAGCGCCGCTTTCTATGAAAAAGCAGTCCCCGTGTCAGAGGATAACTTGGTGGTATATGTATATTACAACTGGGAGTTTGACTTCCGTCTGGTTGATTTAAAGGAGGACTTTGAAAAATGCGTCTAATGTACAAACAGCATTCCCAGGCCTATGTAGAATTCCCAGGCCAGACAGTTAACCTCATCCAACCAGCAGGAACACAGAGCTCCAGGTGGGGATGGAGAGAAACCTTCTGCCATCCGCTCAGCTGGACGCCAAGTTATGGTGGCCTTCCAGAAAGATAAGGATTCAGTACAACATGTCCCTTCTCCTCCTCCCCTGGGGCAGAAGGCAAAGGGCAGAAGTACTCACATTTCAGGGTACCAAGGGCAGGACTGACACATTTTCAGAAGCCTGAGGGCCACACCTAATTTGCATAGTAATTTACTCTGTAAAATGTAATTATGTAAATGAGGCATATAAAGCCCTGGTCTTGTTAATGTTATATCTCTGCCGAAGGAATTCTGTAGTGTAGGATAGCCAGGACAAACATTAATACAGTATTAACTTTTGCTGTTCACGTCAGCTCAGCCAATGGAGAATTAGGGAACACTTCCCCAAAATGTGCATCTGTTCTCTGACAGAACGTGATGCAGAGTTGGAAGCATGGCTGTTCCCATGCCTACATAGCACAGCACTTATCCAATCCCCCTGACTATTGCATCTGCCTCCTTGCTGGCCTCCTGTCTCTCTCCACTCCAGTCCGTTCTTGACTCTGCTGCACGGATCATTTTTCAACAGAAACATTCAGTCTATGTCTCCCCACTCCTCAAGAACCTCCAATGCCCAACCATCCACCTCTTCATAAGACAGAAACTCCTTACCATTGCCTTTAAATCACGCAATTAGTTCGTCCCATCCTAACCTCACCTCACCGATCTCCTACTTCAGCCCAGCTCACACACTCCACTCCTGTAGCTCCACTGTGCCCAAATCTCATCAATCTCGCCACCAACCCCTTTCCCACATCTTCCCTCTCAGCTGGAACTCTTTCCCCCTTCATATATGCCAGACCAGCACTCTCTCCATCTTCAAAGCATTATTAAGGTCATATCTCCTCTGAGAGATTAAGCCCCCTTTTCCCTGGCTCACTCTTCCTTCCGCATTTTATATGTACATGGATCTGTGACCCTTGGGCATTTGATACTTTCCCCACTCCCAGCCCCACAGCAACTGTGTACATATGTTTAAATTATATATTATAAATGATTTATTCATATTCATACTTGTCACACCCTCTAGATTGTAAATTCGTTCTGGGCTGGGAACGTTTCTGCTAATTAATAATAATAATAATGTTGGTATTTGTTAAGCGCTTACTATGTGCAGAGCACTGTTCTAAGCGCTGGGGCAGATACAGGGTAATCAGTTTGTCCCATGTGAGGCTCACAGATAATCCCCATTTTACAGATGAGATAACTGGGGCACAGAGAAGTTAAGTGACTTGCCCACAGTCACACAGCTGACAAGTGGCAGAGCCGGGAGTCAAACCCATGACCTCTGATTCCGAATCCCACGCTCTTTTCACTAAGCCACACAAATTCTGTTGTGTGTTCCCATTTGCTTAGTACAAGGCTCTGCACATAGTAAATGCTGCCTAAATACCAGTGATCGATCGATTATAATACAAGTCGCATATTACAAGAGAACTGAGTAATTACCCATACCATTATATTAAAAATGTTTAGAAACTTTCTAAAGAATCAAAGATCCCACAAAGATTCAGAATGTTTTCACCGAATCTTACACCATTCCTGGAAAAGGCAGGATATGTTGCAGATGAGGAAAAGATGACACAAGCAGGTTAAGTGAGCTGCCCAAGATTGCACAGTGAATTGATGGCCAACATGAAAAAATTAGTAGCAGTTATATAAAGAGTTTAGTGTGTGCATTGGGAGAGAATACACAAGGTAGGATTAGACACAGCCACCGCCCTTGAAGTGGGTTCACAATCTTAGGGTAGAAGTAAGGAGCTCTTAGTACAGTGCAAGTGTTTAGTACAGTGCTCTGCACATAGTAAGTGCTCAGTGAATGTGATTGAATGAATGAGAAAGGACTGGAAACAGATATCATCGTGGCTCAGTGGAAAGAAGCCGGGCTTAGGAGTCAGGAGTCATGGGTTCTCATCCCGAATCTGCCGCTAGTCAGCTGTGTGACCTCAGGCAAGTCACTTAACTTCTCTGTGCCTCAGTTACCTCATCTGTAAAATAGGGATGAAGACTGTGAGCCCTACGAGGGACAACCTGATTACCTTGTATCTCCCCCAGCGCTTAGAACAGTGCTTGGCACATAGTAAGTGCTTAACAAATGCCATCATTATTAGATATGGGTAATGATGAAATGTTACAACACAGGAAAATAAAGGAAATATAGAGAAAATCAGTAGTGTTCTGTGATTAGAGGAGCAGAATTTCTAGCTCCTCAGTACTCAGAGTTCAGGGCATACCCTCTCCCAGGGTTTTGCGGAGGCCTCATGTTGTGGTTGAGTGCCGGATCAGCTTTTATCCCCAACCCAGTGAACTCATAGTATGTCAGAAACAAATGATCCTCAGGGACAGGAGGGAAGAAGCAGTAATAAAATGTATAAAGCACTTACTGTGTTCAGAGCACTGTACTAAGTACTTGGGAAGAATACACAGGTGAGAATTAGAGTGAATTAGTGTAGGAAGGTGACAGTTATCAGGGATGCTTTCTTCAGAGGGGATGGAAGTGTTCAAGAAGGTGTGGGGGCAGTTTTTATCCCACAGAGCACATAGAGCACACTGAGAGCAGAGATCCTTGGAGGCAGAAGGGAAGGGAAGGTGATGGAGGAGTCGGAGAGCACATGGGAGCACTTTATATCCCCACAAGCCTTGCTTTCCAGTCTCCTGATCCTTACAACAAACTGTGCTTATCCATAATATAATTCAATGGTCTGGTTTCTCCCTATTGATCAGGAAGAGCCATAATAATAAACCCTCCCACAAAAAGATGGCATTTGTAGCCCTCTGACGCTGAATCTAGGGACTGAGCAACTTTGAGCTCTCCTTGAGCAAAATTATGTTTAACTGCTGTTCGGGTGGCTAAATAATTCAGCATCACCCAGCTTACAATAGAGACTGAATTATCCTTAAATAGCCTTTCTTTAGAGTATACCCTATTCACCCACTTACAACCCTACAAGCACTCTAAATAAAAGGAATTGCAGTAGGTTTAAAATTGCACTATTCCCCTCAGGATGTTGCTCCTAAATTTTCTATCTCTCTAATTCTCCCATGTCTCTCTGCATCGAACCAAAATTCCTCAGAACAGCTTCAAGTCTCTCCTACAACCTGCTTCATCTTACGTATCTGCTCTCCTCACCCACTACTCTTTTCTGTAGCTTTCTCTTTTCTGCCTGTTCTCCTCTCCTCCAAAGGGGAAGATTTATCACTGTACCATCCACTTGCACTAACTGCTGTCCCTTAGTTTAAAATAATAATAATAATAATTATTATGGTACCCGTTGAGTGCTTACTATGTGCCAATGGGTAGATACAAGTTAATCAAATTGGACGCGGTCATAATAATAATGATGGTATTGAGACTCACACTCTTAACCCTCATTTTAGGGTTGTGGTAACTGAGGCCCAGAGAAGTTGCGTGACTTGCCCAATGTCACAGAGCAGACATGTGGCAGAGCCAGGATTAGAATTTAGATCCTTCTGACTCTCAGGCCTGTGCTCTGTCCACTAAGCCACTCTGCTTTTGAGCAGCTTCTACATGTTCATGATAACACTTTTCCCTGGGTATAGCTAACGGGAAGAGCAGAGGAGCAGAGGACTGGGACTTGGAGGACCTGGGTTCTAATTCCAGCTCTGCTAATTGCTTGCTATGTGACCTTGGGCGAGTCACTTAGCTTCTTTGTGCCTCAGTTTCCTCCACTGTGAAATGGGCATTAAATACCTGTATTTCCTCCTACTTAGATGGTGAGTCTCATGCAGGACAAGTACTGTGTCTGACCTACTTAACTTGTACCTACCCCAGTACTTAAGAGTGTTTGACACATACATAGTAGAAACTTAGTAAATACCATACACAAAAAAGCCTCCACGACCCTATAAATGATACTGCCTTTCTGTAATTTCTGCCTCAGCTTTGCCTTTGTCCAGTCTACTGTACTTGAGCAAATCCCTCCTCTTTGCCTCTGATTCATCATCTGTAAGATGGGGATAATAGAACCTCCCAAGAGAGTATAGGTGCTAACTTTTGATTTTGAGCCTGTTGGGGCTGAAAGGGGCCAGGGATTTTCAAGGGCAAGAGACCTGGGAGGATCTAGGCTTTATAGAGGACAAGACAGGATTATCCTAAAAGGACAGGGTAATAATGATAATAATAATAATAATGGTATATATAGTGGTATACTGCACTAAACACGGGGGCAGATGCAAGATAATCAGGTTGGATGCAGTTCCTATCCCACATGGGATTCACCGTCTTAATCCCCATTGGACAGATGAAGAACCTGAGAACAGAGAAGTTGAGTGACTTGCCCAAGGTCACACAGAAGACAAATGGTGGAACTGAGGTTAGAACCCAGGCCCTCTGACTCCTAGGCCCATACTCTTTCCACTAGTCTATGTGGGAAGCCATTTGGGGTCTTTTCGGCCCTGAGTGGAAACTCTTAAATCTAGACAGAAGCTGGGATGAACCCAGTCTGGGTGTCCAGCTGTGGGGTCACGAAGCCAGTTACAGCTTGGATACTTCAGAGGTATTTTCATTTGTGTTTGAGGTTGAGACAGATCTGTTAATATAAACTATGCATAGATAAAGAGGAGCCATAAAAGAATGTTGATTTATAGGATGAAAAAACCCACTGACAGAAATGGAGGTCTGTGAAAAATCACGTTGCCACAAGAGACACTCATACGGGCTGAGGACAGATGCTTAGAAGACCTAGCCTTTTTCAGCTTTATAAATAGATGCACACCAATTGGGGCCAGCTGGTCAAAATAAATTGTCCAGTGTTGACAAGCTGAAGAAAGTTATCAACATTATTTCACACCATATCAGTCTGGTGGATCCAGGCAACTTTTGTGCCCTCTGTGAGACAATGCTCTCATACCTAACACTGTACACCTCTGGAAATGCCAATGCTGCTCACTCGGATTCAGTCACACAAAGATGAAGACGCAGTTCCCTTTCACGGAACTTCCAGCATACATCTGCAGTTTCAAGAGTCTTCAGAAGGACAGTTTATTATTTCATCACCTTACCATTAAAATATTAATAGGATAATAAAACAATATGCTACTTCATTATTAATAATAATAAAATAGACTTGTTTGGCAAGACTTCGACTAACTGAACTAAGGGATCAATGAATCCAGCTTATGTGAACGAGAAAGCTTTAAGGATTTAAGAGCCCAGCAACTATTCATGACAGAAAGACCTCGTCAACATCACCATTATCAACAAAACATTGCTTGGGTTTGGTTCTCCGCTTCATATCTTATAGTCTCCCATTCTGCTCACTGACTGGAGGAAAGATTTCATATTCTTGGAGCTCCTATAAGATTCCAGAACTGAGGGGGTCCCACCAGAAACTCTCAAAGACAATTCAATGACCTTTCTACTTCCTCAACTTCAACCTCAACATTGCTTTAATCCCACTACGAGCCTGCTTGCCAACAGGCTTTGCTTCAGCCCTAAAGAAGTTTCTGGATATATTGGAACTGTGTAGTAGAAAAAGCTGATTTTTTCATTAAAATTTAGTGCTGAGAACAGTGCTTGGCACATAGTAAGCCCTTTAACAAATACTATCATTATTATAATACACACATGGCAAATGAAAATAACTTTATTACTTTTTTGGAAGAGGCTACTCTTAAATCGGGCCTCCGAACATGTGGTTTCTGAAGAAACTTGCTTCTCTTTAGTGATAACGGTTGTACGTGGAAGTACACACACTCGCACACACAAATACCCCCTTTGTAAATATGTCCTTCTAAGACAAAGCAAGATAAAGAAAGCATCCATAAAGAAACAAACTCATCAGAGTATGGTCTCTACTCAACATCAAATGACAAGTCAGGATCACAAACAATGAAATCTGGAATGTAGTCAATCTAAACATGACAGCAGAGCAAAGACAGGCTTCTTGTGTGTGAACTGTGGTCAGGGCTCAGGGCTGTGTGTGCCACATTGACCTTCAGTCCCACATGCACTCATTGGCAAATTTCACTGTCAGTGACATCTTCTTCAAACACAAAGAGCAAGCTTGTCTGTCTGTCTGTCTGTCTCTCCCTCTCTCTCTCTCTCTTTCTCCATGTGCATAGGTAGTTGTCCTTTGATTTTCAAAATTATGCTACTGACAGTAAAATCCTATTCTTGTGAGTGACTATGGCTCAGATTTTTGATGTGAGACCAGAATAGGCCGGTGCATTGTTTGCACTTAAGGAGAGGTCCTTTGGCATAAGTATAATATTGGGCTTTCTCACAAAATCACCTGTCAACCAAACACCTAGTGGAAAATAACAAAATGGCGAGTATTGAGGCAATTATAGTTATTAGTCTTACCTACTAGCTTTACCTACCAGTCTTGCCAGCATCTCTGACCCCATCCCTTTTCACCTTATGAAAACATTTGCTCCCTTCCTTCTTCCATTCCTAACCACATTCTTCAACTGTTCACTTTCTAATGGATTTTTCTCCATGCCTTTCAAAGCTACTCCTTTATTCCTTATCCTAAAAAAACCGTGCCTTTATCCCATGGCTCCTAGTTATCACCCTATCTCCCTCCTTCAATTCCTCTCCAAACACCTTGAACAAGTTGTTACATCCACTGCCTCCACTTTCCCTTTCCCAGTTCTCTCCTTGACCCCCTTCATTCTGGCTTCCATCTCCTTCACTCCACTGAAACTGCCCTTTCAAAGGTCACCAGTGATCTCCTTCTTGCCAAAGCCAATGACCTCTACTCCATCCTAATCATGGTCCTTGTCCTCTCAGTTGCCTTCAAAACGGTGGACCAACCCCTAACCCTGGAAACTTTATCTAACTCTGGCTTCACTGACACTGTTGTCTCCTGGTTCTCCTCCTGTCTCTCTGACCAGTCCTTCTCTGTCTCTTTCATGATCTCCTCCTCTACTTCCCACCCTCCAACTGTGGGAGTCCCTCAGGACTCAATTCTAGGTCCCCAACTATTCTCCATCTACACTTACTCCTTTGGAGAACTCATTCACTCCCAAGATTGCAAGTAACACATATAATGCAGATGATTCCCAAACCTATATCCTTAGCTTGACCTCTCTCCTTTTACGCAGCCTTGGTTTCCCTCCTGCCTTTGGGACATCTCTACTTAAACCGCTGAAACCTCAAATCAAAACCCCTTATCTTCTCACCCATACCCTTGAGAAAGACACTGTAGACAGCACTATCTTTATCTCTGTCTCACGAGCCCTTAATCTTGGCTTTATCCTCAACTCATATTTCTCATACAGTCCATATCTCTCAACAAATCCTATCAGTTCTATCTTAACAACGTCCCTAAAATCTGCCCTTTTCTGTCCAGCCAAATTGCTACTATGCTGATCCAAGCACTCATCATAACCCACTTTGACTACTGCATCAGCCTCCTTGTTTCCTGTCAATCCTCAATCCAGTCCATATTTCACTTTGCTGCCCAGATCATTTTCTAAAAAGAGTTCAGTCCATGTTTCCCCATTCCTCAAAAACCTATAGTTGCCCTTCCATGTCTACATCAAACAGAAACTCCTTGTCATTGGTTTTAAAGCACTCAAATCAGCTTGCCTCTTCCTATCTTACCTAGCTGATTTTCTACTACAAACCAGCACTTTCACTTTGCTCCCATAATACCAACCTACCTTGATTTCCTCTAACTCGCCATCATTCCCTTGCTCATGTTTTCACTCTGTCCTAGAACTCATTCCCCTTTCAGATATGACAAACTCTCCCCACCTTAAAAGCATTATTGAAATCACGTCTTCTGCAAGAGGCCTTCCCCAATTAAGATCTTCCTTCCCCTAAACCTTGTCCCTTCTGGATTACCCTGGCACTTGAATTTGTAATCTTCAAACACTTGATATTCACTCCACCCTCATCCCCACAGCACATATGCACAAAGCCCTAATTTATTTTAATGTCTGTCTTCCCCTCTAGACTGTAAGCTCCTTGTGGATACGGAACACGTCTACCAGTTCTACCAATGCCTACCAAGTGCACACTCCCAAGAGCTTAGTATGGTGGTTGCATAGAATAAGTGATCGATAAACACCACTGATTGATTGATTGATCCAGACTATGGAATTTAAATGAGCTGCTAAAGAAGTTTTATGATATAAAGTGGGGATAGTCTCACTGAATTGGTATAGGCAACCACCTACAGTGTCTTGCATTTCTCTTATTCTTGACCTTATGAAAATAGATTTACCCAGCAGGAGAAAATTTACTTTCAGAAACGATTAGAAGAAATTTAGGACTAAACCTCCTTGAATCGCTATTGATGATTTCTGAACAAGAATCACACTAGATTTCCTGGAATAGGAGAAAAGCAGAAGAGATACGGGGCTTCTCTACAATCTTACTCATTAGAATAAAGCTGTGTGGGCATCCTTGGTTTTGTTCTGGAAAAGCAAGTTGGCAAGTTCCCTCTCTGCAATATCCTTAATAACATCTGTTTAGAGTTGTTAGCACTGTTCTTCTCTGAATGTCAAATGCACAAGATATCCATTAACTTGACTTTGTTTCTAAATGTCTAAATGTTTAAGTTATACATTCCTGCTGTTCACTTAACCTTTGTAAGACTCTTGTTATTTTACTTTTGAATTTTTTTTATTTGAAAGTTTTTCAAGGATAAACAACCGCAGATTTTATCAAAACTTCATCAGAGCTGATGTCCCCTTGGGGTAGGTATACATTTAAGCCCAGGTACTAGCTCATGATTTGCTATTATTTTTGTGTCTAAGGACCCTTAATGGTTCCAATGGTCATTCTAACCTTAAATTCTGGGTAAACTTAACCCATGTTGGAAGTTCAATAAAAGAGATGATAGCATGGCTATAAACCAACTGTTATTTGCTATTATCCATTTGTTTATAACCTTAGTCTGTTTTCTTTTTTTTCTTTCCTATTTTTCACTAGAGTGAATCCCTTGTGGAAACCAATATTTCTGGAATCAATGGCAATGTATCCTTACCAAGGGTTAGTACAGTGTTCTGCACATCATAAGAGCTTAAAACATGCTTCATTAATTGTTAATTGATTGAAGCTTTTAGTGAATCCCATAGAGTTTCAGAGTTGTACAATAAATGATAACTACCTCAACCTATTTCATGGAGTTGCTTATAATGGATGAGAAAATGTAAAGGGCTGTACACATTTAAGATATTGTGATTATTAATATAATGTGGATCAGAGGGATTTTTGGCATGAAAAAACTGCTCCCAAGGCTATTAATATAAGTCCAAAGATACAATTTCTAATTTGTGTTGGTTCAGAGGCCAGAGACTGGGGACTCAGAATAGGTATTTAGCAATGACAAGGAAAAAGGGACTCTTTTGTAGCAATTTTTTTCTTTCCTTCCATTTCCCTATCTTAGAGGTGTCCCTTCCAGCCAGGATAGACTACATTTTCTGAGATGCTATAGTGAGTTTTTCACCTCCATCCTTAAGAGTAGTAGCACAAACAAAAAAAATGTTTTGGCTATTGTTATTGTCATGGAAAGACGTACAGCGCAGTGTGTACTCTTCATATTTGAAAGTGACACTGATTATTTCAAAATCATATCCATGATGGGAGTTAGGGTGGGTTGGCTAACATCCTATATAAGGTGGAAACTCCATTGGTCATTATCTTTTAAAAATTGTCCTTTGCCCTCCTACTTGAGCACCTGTCCCAGTCCTGAAATCTGCAGCTTGATCTCCTGTTCTAGCAACACAATTAAAGTACGCCTAATTTGATTTCTGAAGGAAAAAAATAGAAAGCTTTGGGGCTGTATATTCACATCCAGAGTGGCAAGGCAAGGCAAGAGTGACAGATTTGTATTTTCCAACTTCCAAACAATTACAGCCTCCATCAAGTCATAAGTAGACACCACCACCTCCCCATTGAATGTAAAAAATAGGCATAAGATGTTATTATTTAAAGGTGCATCCTCCTTTGTATTTTAGAAAGCCTTCACCATATAATTTTCTTTTATTTATATTTTTGGAGTGGTGGTAGTGATGCTTCTTTTGCCCTTCAGCTGCTTCTCCCTTGACAAACAAATAACTGCAAATCAACAGGGAGAAAGGCTGTGTGATGAGTAACTACTTTTTTTTCCCACTCTGCTTTTTGTCCCATTTGCCAGCTTTTTGTGTGTGTGTGTGTGTGTAAGATGAGAACTGAGGTTGGGACACTGTACAATATAGTATCTGACATTTCCCTCCTTTTTGCCATGGGAAGAACCTCCAATTTCAATATTACAAAATATTACAGAGTATAGTTTTTGTAAATAACATGCAAGGAAATGTTTTTACAATCTCATCCACAATTGCTTTACATAAAATCAGCTAAGTCCATTACTGAAGAGGTAGAATGCTAGAGGTTTTGACAGCCCAAGATAAAATGAAGGTTAAATATAGAATGAGGTATCTCAATCCCTTGTCATCATCCAGGATTTCTCACAAATACTAAAGGTATATATTTTTAAAAATCATCTCTCAAGATCCATGAACATTCTTCTCCAGGCAATGTTTTCCCATTATAATTTTTTCCACAATAAATCTTTTCAAAAACAATTTCTGCACTGATACCTGTCATCTGACTATTAATGACTGTGGTACTTTAAATGTTTATTGTGTGCCTGGCACTAAACCAAGCTCTAGGGTAGATAGAGGATAGTTGGGTCCCTCATAAGGCTTGCAGTATAAATTGGAGGCAGAAAAGCTATTGAATCTCCATTTTGCAGATGAGGAAATTGAAGCACAGAGAAGTTAAGGGACCTGACTAAAGTCATGCAGCAAGCAAGAGGCAGAGCCAGGATAGGCACACAGGTCGTCCATTTAGGCCGACCTATGTCAAACATCAATGGGCAGAGCTATAACCACTTCTGTTGCTATGTCCGCACTGGAGTTGGGGGCACCTCATACCTATTTGGATATAAAAATACACGCTGGTTTTTATGTTTGTTATTTGTTAGACAGCAAGGTCATTCTCTCCCCTGGGCCTAGGGTGACTGAAACATTGTGGGAGGACACGAGCTCCTCTGCCAATAGCGGGATAGTCCCACCAGGCTGGGGATAGGGTCAAGCTCTCCTAAGAAAAGTGTGGAGAGGAAATTAGACAATTTCAATTCATTGTGTTGCTAAACTGGATTCTAGAAGATCAGTTCTTGGTTGGGAAGAATTACCATGTAGTAAAGTATTTCTGCTTGAGCTACACATGAGGTAAAAGCAAAGCTAGGTAGAGATAATTTGGGGGCTATTTCAGACTAAACTCTTTTTCTAGCCACTTCCCCAAGCAAAGCCTTCAGGCAGCCTCATGGATAAAACAAATGATGTCTGATTTCTGTTAATCAGATCACCAAGCACGGCCTTTGTAGTTCTGCACCTCAGTGGCTTTCAGTGTTATCTTGTTCGTTTTGACTTTGGATCCGGACACAGAGAAGTAAAGTGTCTTACCCAAGGTCATAGAGCAGATACATGGTGGAAGCAAAAATAGAACCCAGATCCTCTGACTACAGAAAAGCAATGGAAAACCACTTCTGTATTTTTCCAAGAAAACTCTATGGATACACAAGCTAGAACGAGGTGAAGGTAGGATGTTCTGGAGAAAGTGAGTCCAGGGAGTTATGAATCCAAAATGATTTGACAGCAATTGACTGACCTCTGACTTCAAGGCCTGGGCTTTTTCCACTAGGCCATGATGCTTCTCTATCACCACTCATCTCAACCTCTTACACAGGCTCCTCCGTCTGCCACCCCCCATAACTGTGGACGTCCCTCAGGTCTCATTTCTGGGTCTCCTTCTATTCTCCATCTCTATCCACCCTCTCAGAGAACTCAATCACTCCCATGGCATCAACTACCATATCTATATGGATGATTCCCAAATCTACCTCTGCAACCCTGTCCTCTCTCCTTTGCTGTATCACATTTCCTTCTCTCATTATCTTCAGGACATCTCTACTCAGTTGTCCCACCAACAACTCAAACTTACATGTCCAAAACAGAACTCATCTTCCCTCTCAAGCCATGTCCTCCCCAAGACTTTTGTATCACTGTAGTTAATACCACCATTCTCCTTATATCTCACCCCATAACCTTGACATCTCTCTCATTCAACATATATAATCAATCTATCATGGAATCCTATCAGTTCTACCTTTGCAACATTCCATCCCTTCCTCTTACTGCTATTTTACTGATCCAAGCACTTATCCTAACCTCCTTTGCCTAGTTGTCTATTTGTCTTTGTCTATTTGCATCAACCTCCTCGCTGATCTCCCTGACTTCTATCTCCCCCCTCTCCAGTCCATACCTCATTCTGCTCCCTTGATCATGTGTCTCGAGAAGGAGTGTAACCTAGTAGATAGAGCATGGGCCTGGGAGTCAGTAAAACCTGGGATTAGAACCCAGCTCAACAATTTGTCTGCTCTGTGATCTTGGGCAAATCACTTAACTTCTTTCTGCCTCAGTTACTTCACATGAAAAATTAGGATTCATTCATTCATTCAATAGTATTTATTGAGTGCTTACTATGTGCAGAGCACTGTACTAAACCCTTGGAATGTACAATTGGGCAACAGATAGAGATAATCCCTGCCCAGTGACGGGCTCACAGTCTAATTGGGATTAAGACTATGTGACCAACTCTTATTACATTGTACTCTCCCAGTGCTTAGTACTATGCTTTGCGCACAGTAAGTGATCAAAAATATGATTGATTAATAATAATTATTTGTATTTGTTAAGCACTTACTATGTGCCAGGCACTGTTCTAAGCGCTGGAGGAGATACAAGATAATCAGATTGGACAATCAGAATAATTGTAGTTATTCTGTAGGGAGTAGGGAGTGATTGAGTTCTCTGAGAGGGTGGACAGAGATGGAGAATAGAAGGACACCCAGAAATGAGACCTGAGGGACTTCCACAGTTAGAGAGGGGGAGGCAGATGGAGGAAACTGTGTAAAAGGTTGAGATGAGTGGTGATAGAGAAGCAGCACGGCCTCGTGGAAAGAGCCCAGGCCTTGAAGTCAGAGGTCAGTCAATTGCTGTCAAATTATTTTGGATTCACAACAGATAATCAGATAATCAGATTGGACACTTGCCTTGTCCTGCACAGGGCTCACAGTCTCAATCCTCATTTTACAAATGAGATAACTGAGGCACAGAGAAGAGAAGTGACTTGCCTAAGGTCATGCAGCAGACAGGTGGCAGAACTGGGATTAGAACGCATGACCTTCTGACCCCCAGGCCCATGCTCTATCCACTACGCCATGCTGCTTCTTGATTGATTGACTGTGTGGGACACGGAAGGTGTCCAGTTTGCTTTGCTTGTAACTACCCAGTGTTTAGAACAGTGGTATATGGTAAATCATTAACAAATATTATATAAAAGCTCAGATGCTCCATCCACATCTATCCACTATCCTCAAAAGCCACCCAAAGGTTATATCAGGCAGAAATGATTTATCATTTTCTATGCTCTACTCAATCAGCTCTCTCCCTCCTACTGATCAGCCTTGCTGATCTCCTACTACAAAACAGTCAGAAGGCTTCATCCTCTAACACCAACCTACTTACTATACTTTGATCTCTTTGTTCTTTCTATTGTTCCCTTGTCTGTGTCCTCCCTCTGGCCTCGAACTCCTGCCGACTTCATATCTGACAGACCACCATTCTCCTCATCTTCAAAGTTCTAAGAAAATCATATCTTCTCCAGGAGACCTTCCCCCGACTAATCCGTCCCTCCTGGGTCACCTATACACTTGTGTCTGCTGCCCTTCAGCATTTTGATATTCATCCCTCCCCCAACCCCACAGCACTTATGTGCACAGCCATCTGTAATTGTTTCATTTCCTGTCTCCCTTTCTTCTCTATAAACTCCTTGTGGGCAGGGTCTTGCCTAGAGTAAGATCTACCAACTCTACTGTATTGTACTTTCCCAAGGGCTTAGTACAATGCAATTGGAAAGAGCCCGGGCTTGGGAGTCAGAGGTCATGGATTCAAATCCCGGCTCTGCCACTTGTCAACTGTGTGACTGTGGGCAAGTCACTTCACTTCTCTGTGCCTCAGTTACCTCATCTGTAAAATGGGGGTGAAGACTGTGAGCCTCACGTGGGACAGCCTGATGACCCTGTATCTACCCCAGCGCTTCGAACAGTGCTCGGCACTTAGTAAGCGCTTAACAAATACCAACATTATTATTATTATTACAGTGCTCTGCACTCACTAAGCTCTCACTAAACACCCTTGATTGAATACTTCAGGAGTAACCATAGAATTGAATCCATGTCACCATTCAAACTTATTTCCTGTTATTTTCTCAAGTTAGAGCAAGAAATTTGCTGTTCTTTTACAATTTTTTATTAGGAACCAATTTTCAAACAGCCTTTACAGAAGGAGGAGATGAACTTTTAAAACAGGCAGATGAAGTTACAAGGAAACCTTCCTGAAAAAGAACTTGTGTGGCAAAGGATCAGATGCTAAAAAGAAATGTTTTTAAAGCCCTCTTAAAATGTTGTATTACCTCCAACAGACATTTCCTGATTAACCCCTTCCTAGCCTCAGTTGCCTCATCTGGAAAATGGGGATTAAGTGTGAGCCTCACGTGGGACAACCTGATTACCCTGTATCTACCCCAGACCTTAGAACAGTGCTCTGCACATAGTAAGCGCTTAACAAATACCAACATTAGTAGTCAACCTATCATCAGCCACTTACCTTTAATTCATTTGTGCATATCCTCCATTGGTTATAATATATTAAATAATACTAGAGAAAGTAATTTAAGAATTAACCATACACAGATGCAAGCTCCTCCTCTAGAATATAGGTTTTCTGTGGGCAGGGCAAATATCTAACAACTCTGTTGTATTATACTCTTCCAAGCACTTAGTACAGTGTTCTGCACACAGTAAGTGCTCAATAAACATCACTGATTGATGACTGCACCCTAGAATTTCACACCCTGTAAGATATACAACGAATTATAAACCACTCCACCAAATCAGTCAGGCATTACAGTAAGAGCTCAATAAACAGATCGAATGAATGAATGAACTGATGATAAATCTAGGGAAAACAGGAGAAAGGAGACTTTCTATCCAAAAGTACACCTTAGGCGTGCTTGGGGAGTGGTTGTTACTTTAAAATCCCTACCTCCTTCATCTCTTCCACATTCTTCTCAGTAGTGATTAACATTAGTACATGGAAATCAACCCCTTCCTCTCCTCTCCACCGCCCCCCCCCCCCAATACTCAGGGAAGAAGGTGCTGATTTCCTGGTTGCAGAAGGCTAGAAGCAGACAGTGAATAAAGTGATTTGGTTTTGAGGCACTATGGCCATTAGGATTTTTTTTTTCAGTTTGTTTTTAATCTTAGAAGATCAGTGGGCTTGATAGCTTTAGTTCAAACTTCCACAATCAATTGTTCCACCCATGAGATTTGAAGTTCTTTTTTTTCTGTGAGAAAATAAACAGTTGGCTTTAGTAAAGAACATTTTTATGTTCACCTCACAGCTATTTTAAAGGAGGTAAAGGTTGAGGCTTCCAAAGAGAGGAAAAAGACATCCACACCGAAGAATAAAGAGGCAAACAGCACAGGAAAATGCTAGTATTTTTTTGGTACAATATTCAGAAGTATTTTAGCAAACTCTAGACCCTCATTAACCCACACAAATACATCTGAAATGGGCCATTTAAGAGAGGAAGGTAATATTCATGAATATTCCATGGATATTGAGAATTGCTGACTATTGTAAGACAGGATACTGGGAGGCAGCAGTTTCCTAAGAATGAAAATCTGACTTGCAATCAAGAAGCCGGGGACTATTCTGGGATTTTTCTAGCCTCTTGAGTGTGACAGAAAGACCCAGGCTGCTCAATGAAGGATTTATTCATTCATTCAGTGGTATTTATCAAGTGGGTTTTGCGAGACAAGCACTGTACTCTGGAAAAGTACAATACAGTAGAGTTTGCAGTCACATTCCCTGCTCACAAGGGGCTTACAAATATCAGGATACTCAAACAGCTGCCAGAGAACACTGAAATAAGACTGAAAGCAAGGAAAGCAGAGGAGGCATATCGAGGACACGGTAAAATAAAACCTCAGACATTGCTGTATGCCAACTGAAAATTGGTAGTCAAATGCTGAGACTAGGCTTCGATGGCACCTTACCATCAAGAAAGGAGTGGCTAAAGGAGTAGACAAACATCACAATAAACTACAGAAAGGGGAAATGGCAGAGTGTAAATATATATGCATAAGTGTTGTGGGACTGAGGGTGAAGTGAATATCTAGTGTTTTCTGGGTTTAAATCCAAGTACTCAAGAGGGTCTGTAAGGAAAACAGGGGCTCAGACAGGGAGGCTTCCTGGTGTACACTCAACTCCAGGAGGGATATGAAGGTAGGGAGGGTAATGGTCTTTCAGGTATGAAGGGGAGTGAGTTCCAAGCCACAGGGAAGATACAGAAAAGGGGCCAAGGAAGCTGGCAGTGAGATAGATGACTTTCATTCTTTCATTCAATTAATAATAACAATAATGCTGGCATTTCTTAAGTGCTTACTATATGCCAAGCACTGTTTTAAGCGCTGGGGTATATACAAGGTAATTAAGTTGTCCCACATGGGGCTCACAGTCTTAATCCCCATTTTACAGATGAGGCAACTGAGGCATAGAGAAGTTAAGTGAATTGCCCAAAGTCACACAGCTGACAAGCGGCAGAGGTGGGATTAGAACCCACAACCTCTGGCTCCCAAGCCCATGCTGTTTCTGCTAGGCCATGCTGCTCGTATTTATTGAGCACTTACTGGGTGCAGAGCACTGTACTAAGTGCTCAGAAAGTACAGTTCGGCAACAGATAGTGACAATCCCTACCCAACAATGGGTTCAGAGTCTAGAAGAGGGAGACAGACAATAAAACAAAACAACTAGACAGGCATCAATATCATCAAAGCAGATAAATAGAATTCAAGATATATGCACATCATTAATAAAATAGAGTAATAAATATGCACAAATATACACAAGTGCAGTGGGGAGGGGAAGGGGGTAGAGGAGAGGGAGGGAATAGGGGTGATGGGGAGGGGAGGAGGAGCAGAGGAAAGAGGGGGACTCAGTCTAGGAAGGCCTCCTGGAGGCAGTGAGCTCTCAGTAGGGCTTTGAAGTGGGGAAGAGAGGTAGTTGGGCAGATGTGAGGAGGAAGGGCATTTCAGGCCAGAGGAAGAAGGTGGACCGGGGTCGATGGCGGAACAAGCGAGAACAAGGAACAGCGAGGAGGTTAGCGGCGGAGGAGCAGACAGTGCAGGTTGGGCTTTAGACGGAGAGATGGGAGTGAGGTAGGAGGGGGCAAGGTGATGGAGAGCTTTGAAGGTTGGTCCTGGAGGACAGAAAAACTGCTGGTTGGTTGGAGATCAATGATATGCCTTGAAAATATCCAACAATAACAATAATTATTATGGTATTTGTTAAGTGCTTACTATGTACCAAGCACTGTTCTAAGTGCTGGGGTAGTTACAAGTTAATCAAGTTGGACACAGTCCCTGTCCCACTTTGGGCTCACACTCATCCCCATTTTACAGATGAGGTAACTGAGGCACAGAGAAGTTAAGGGACTTGCCTACTTCCTTACAGTAGATAGGTGGCAAAAACGGGATTAGAACCCAGGTCCTTCTGACTCCATCCATAACATCTCATAACACATCTCACCATCTTAAGTAAATCAATCAGTTGTATTTTTTGAACATTTATACACTAAATACTTGGAAGAGTACATTAACACATTTCCTGTCCCCAACAAGCTTTCAGTGTAATCATTCTCTTATAAGTGAATTAGTTTGGTAGTGTAAGTGAGCACGCTTTGATCACAAAAAGTTTGTGTTAGGCCTGAATTGCTGTAGGAATTATACATTAAAAATAAAGCTTTAATTTTTAATTAAAAAATGAAAATCTCAGTGGAGATCCCATTAAGCTCCCCTTTCAAAATTCGCAATTCAAGAGGACAGAACACAAATAAAAAAGGGTAGTTCTTGAATGGATGATTATGTGGTTCAAGTTAATGGTAAAGAAGATCTTTCATCAATGAGCTAGGCAAATTTTTAAGTAATGAAATAATGAGCCATTGGACTTGCTCAACTTTGTATCTGAAAAGTAGATAACCCTTGCTCCCTTGGTGTGTATATAAAGCTAAATGTGTTTATTGTTCAGACCTCTGAGCTCATTAGGAAAAGTGTCTTCTCTAAATATAGCACCAGGGTCATACTGGCTCATAAAAAGCCCCACGAAAAATGCAAAGAGACCTGCACTTTCACGCTTTGTATTGATCACCTTGACTTCTTCTCTCACCAAATAAAAGCTTCTTCTTTTATAATCTTTTCCAGTTCTGCATACCACCACTGCCTTTATGAATCGCTCTACACTTGCATTCTTAAGAGGGCACCTTCATATAGTTCTCTAAATATAGGCAGTTTTATTAACGACATGCTTTGAAATACAAACTGGATGTGTAGTCGCTTAAGGGATCCCAGCCTCATTTACCTCATCTGTAAAATGGATATTAAGATTGTGACCCCCACGTGAGATATGGGCTTTGTCCAACCAGATTAGTTTGCACCTACCCCGGCGCTTAGTACAGTGACCGGCACATAGTAAACACTTAACAAATACAATAAAAAATGTTCTTAGGATACTTTTGAAAGAAAGTCTTAAGAGTCTACTTTTATGGTATACTTAAAAAATTCAGATGGAAAGAAATACTTTTTTTCTTTACAGAATGTCATTCTTTATCTGAAATAAATGATATTTTGGTATAAAATTGGAGGGTTGGGGAAGAAGTAGCACCTTTGTGGGAATCTTTAGAAAGAGATGATTTTCTGCTTTTTATTTTGTATAGGAAAAGTTTAGTTAAAAAAAAATGTTTTTCCATAGGCTTCCTCTTCTCAGCATTCAGTGTGTCATAGATCTAGAGGCATAAATAATTAATAGCATAGGTCCCTTCACTTTTGGAAGAACTCCTTTCCCTCTGCTAGTCCCATTTTAGAGCTCTGATCATCTCATAGATTCCCTCAAACTTTCAGTTGCCCTTACAATTACTAAAAGACATGTCTGGTCCCGGCCTGCTGCTTGGGCATTATTTAATTCTTTTGGAATGGTTCGTCAGCAGCTCATAAGGTAACTGCATAGAAGAGGGAAAGGATAAGAGAAATTCAGAAGGCTACCAGAGGAGGAATCTAAAAAAAGCCTACACTGAGCCTGTGAATCATACAAAGACATAGGGAAGTATTTATCTTCTCTGTTGGGGAATCTTTTTCTCAACAGGATTTGAGTTCAGGCAGGGGCCAGCAACTTGTTATGTATCCATGAGAGACTGAGAATTCAAGAGCTCTGACAATCAGAGATGGATGGTGTATCAGAGCCTCACGTTCTGAGAGTGGGAGTCAAAGAGGTGGTCCAGTTCTCCCATGTAAAGCATGTTCGTCAGTTGCCCTATAGGATTCTCATGCTATTAAAACTATCTGAGATTTTAAAACTCATTCCAGTGATCCCAGCAACGGCGTTCACTCTTTGAGCACAAAAACAGTCTGTCTCTCTCAAAAGAGACAAAGTCTATGACACTTCCCTAACTTCATTTTGGTTAAATGGCCTCTCTTGAAATGCAGTCCTTGGAATGTTTGCTGATATGATTATAACTGACACTGGTGTCCAAGCTCCTCACAAGAATTTGGCAGTTGGGGCTGCAGTAGGAATTCAGGGTGTTTGTCTAGGTAAATTCCTACCATGTGTGGTGAAAGATATTGGCCATGCTCTCTACATGAGCATGATAAGTTTACTTGATTACTGTGTAAATTTCTGGCAACACTATAAACCCAGGGAAGAATTCAAAAAGCACCTATGCAGGATTTGTTATATTTTTGCAAGTATTTAACATCCCTTTGTCTGAAGAAATAGGATCGTTTCATACTCATATTGGAAAATACTTGGCCTTTCAACATGTAATAAGAGAGGTACTTTTGAAAGGGTTGTAACTTGGTTTTCTGTTTTGATAGTAATAGTTGTTGTAATGCATAGTGTTGCGTGCCTTCTGAGTGTCCTCTAGACTGTAAACTCCTTTTGGGCAGGGATTGTGTCCATCAGCTCTATTTTACTGTATTTTCCCAAGTGCTTAGTACAATGTTCTGCTTATAGTAAGCAGTCAATAAATACTATTGATGGGCTGATTGTGTGTAATGCACCATACTAATAGCTTCATAAGAACAAGAAAAAGAAGTGACACATTCTCCATCCCAAGAATCCCACTCCATGGTAGGGGAGGCCACGTCCTCCCGCGGTCCTGGAACGCCCTCCCTCCTCACCTCCGCCAAACTAATTCTCTTCCCCTCTTCAAAACCCTACTCACCTCCTCCAAGAGGCCTTCCCAGACTGAGCTCCCCTTCTCCCTCTACTCCCTCTACCGCCTCCCCCTTCACCTCTCTGCAGCTTAACCCTCTTTTCCCCCCATTTCCCTCTGCTCCTCCCCCTCTCCCTTCCCCTCCCCTCAGCACTGTACTCGTCCGCTCAACTGTATATAGTTTCATTACCCTATTTATTTTGTTAATGAGATGTACATCGCCTTGATTCTATTTAGTCGCCATTGTTGTTACGAGATGTTCTTCCCCTCGACTCTATTTATTGCCATTGTTCTCGTCTGTCTGTCTCGCCCGATTAGTCTAAGCCCTTCAAACGGCAGGGACTGTCTCTATCTGTTGCCGACTTGTTCATTCCAAGCGCTTAGTACAGTGCTCTGCACATAGTAAGAGCTCAATAAATACTATTGAATGAATGAATGAATGAATAAAAATATTTACAAATAGAGCCTCAGCCCTTCCAGAGAAAGTTGAAAGGGATTTCTTTTCCCCAAACTGTATCTTCTCCATACAGAGAATACCATTCGTATCCCTTCATGACACACCCTTAACTACCTCTGTTGGTTAATTAATTTATTTATTATTTTACTATCAGCTTGTTTATCATTTATATGTATTCCAATATTCCTTTGACCTCATTCATTTAGGGAATACCTGCCTAACTTCTCAATTAAATGGTAAGCTGATCAACAAACAGTGTTGATATTGATCCTGGAAATGGTATTTGGTATCTATTGCTTCAGGATGTTATGTAGGTAATCAACCAAATCAATCAAACTTATTTATTGATCATTTACTATGTGGAGAGCACTGAACTAAGCATTGGGATAGTATAACAGAGTTGGTAGACACGGTCCCTGCCCATAATGACATTAATATAAATACATTATGTATATGTTCATAAGTACTGTGGGGCTGAAGGAGGGGTGACAAAAGGGAGCAAATCCGAGAAACTATCAATAGGTTCAAATAGGTTTACACAAATTCTTGGATGAGAATTACATAGGATGTACTATAGGGAAGTTAGACCATAAAGGATGTCAAGAAGGGCAGCAATCACACTGATGCTTCAGGCCTCCTGTTGCTCCTGTCAGAAAGAGCTTACTGAGCTAGTCTGACTTAGTTATGGAATTTCTTATGATTTTCTATT
The DNA here is from genome assembly GCF_004115215.2 of Ornithorhynchus anatinus. NCBI lineage: Eukaryota > Metazoa > Chordata > Mammalia > Monotremata > Ornithorhynchidae > Ornithorhynchus > Ornithorhynchus anatinus. The sequence goes on along the minus strand of NC_041731.1, from coordinate 55,394,474 downwards.
TGCACTTGTTTTCTCCTTCATCTCTCCTATCCCTCACCAAAATAACAATCAAAGGCACTCATCAAAAGCTACTCTACGTGTCTCTTTGTGAATAAAATCATACCAACTACAGTTCCAGTTTGGACTGTAGTTTTCAGGCAGTCCAGTGGGTTAGTTCACATGACCACCCTCACAGGGACTTCGACTGGGGTTTCCTGAACGATCCACAACAGGCCCTTAGCTGAGCGATCCTGTTCCAGTCCAGTCAGTGAGATCCAACCTTGGTGTAAAGATATCGTTCTCCAGGTCATTTATCATTTCATCTGTTCTCACTATCGAAGGAATTGGGAGTTCCTGCTGGTTTGGTCCCCTGACCGTTTTTCCCATTCTCCTCTGCAGGGAGGGGAAGATGTGGTCTTATGGGAAAAGTGCGTCCTGTGACATATTTCCCGGATCATCATACAGTTCTGCACTGTCATTATGGACTGACATTAATCAAAAGTAAACTTGTTCTTTCCTGGAATTGCTCAGAGAGTGTGGTTCCTCACACCTCCACATTCCCAGGCTAAAACTGGGAGAAATTTGTCATCTGCAAAAAACAGTATAAATCACATTTTGGAGGATGGGAAATGAGCACCTAATCCATGTGACTGTGTCCTTCTAAAGCAAAGAAGATCAAAAGAAAACACCTTCGGCTCATTCGAGTCTGGAAGATCAAGACTACGTTGCTGATTTTCTTGTGTGCACCAGGGGTTCATGTTAACAGTGGGTGATCGCCTTCAATTTCCCATGAGGTCCATCAGTGACTCAGAGTTCCCCCAGTTATTTCCATTGAAAATAATGACTTGCAGATGCCGGAACCACCCTAATGCCCAGTATTGCTGTCACATTATCTCATGATGGGACATGGTATTTGCCTCATGACTCTGCAGTGCATTATGGTGCATTCTGCTTATTATGCAAATTTCTGGTGACATTTTCTGCTCATTATTAAAATGAAGGGGCAATTAGTAACACTGCCTAAAGCCAGTAAATGACACATAAGCTTCCTTCTCACATGCCTCTGCCAAATCACTTCCCTTCTGACATCATTCACCCTGGTATCCCACAGCTGAACCTCACATGAACAAAGTGAAGTATGTCTGGGAGAATTTGTGAGCCTAATCCCACAAACCAAAAAAAATCTCACATCCCTATTCCTTGATTACCTATTCACACTTGAACTCACTGCACATATTATGAAGGATTAATTTTAAACCCGCTTCCTTTGAATAGCACATTCCGCCTCATCGCTTCATGAATTCTTGTATCTGCTGGATGTTTAGCAGGTATAGAAGGAAAAAAATAGACTTCCACAATCATGTTATCACACTCTGTGATTAATAAAAGTAAAATTCGTACCTTAAAATTCATAGTAGGATCATCTTCAGAATTCTTCATAAATAATAATCAAGCACCTCCATATGCACAATACTCTGCGCTTGGAAAGGTGGGGGTACTCCAAGGTATGACTTCCCCACAGTTCAAGCAACCCAATGATACAACCTATACATGCTGTAATGTATTTCACGAACATGGCTGGTTGGACCTAACATCAATCAGTCATATTAGAGAAGCAGCGTGACTCAGTGGAAAGAGCACGGGCTTAGGAGTCAAAGGTCATGGGTTCTAATCCCACCTCTGCCACCTGTCAGCTGTGTGACTTTGGGCAAGTCACTTAACTTCTCGATGCCTCAGTTACCTCATCTGGAAAATGGGGATTAAGACTGTGAGCCTCATGTGGGACAACATTCAGTAGTATTTAATGAGCGCTTACTATGTGCAGAGCATCGTACTAAGCACTTGGAATGTACAAATCGGTAACAGATAGGACAGTCCCTGCTCTTTGATGGGCTTACAGTCTAATCGGGGGAGACAGACAGACAAGAACTATGGCAATAAACAGGATCAAGGGGAAGAACATCTCATTAAAACAATAGCAAATAAACAGAATCAAGGTGATGTACATCTCATTAACAAAATAAATAGGGTAATGAAGGTATATACAGTTGAGCGGATGAGTCCAGTGCTGAGGGGATGGGACAGGAGAGGGGGAGGAGCAGAGGGAAACAGGGGAAAAGAGGGTTTGGCTGTGGAGAGGTGAAGGGTGGGGTAGAGGGAGCAGAGGGAAAAGGGGAGCTCAGTCTGGGAAGGCCTTACCCTGTATCTACTCCAGCGCTTAGAACAGTGCTTGACACATAGTAAGCACTTAACAAATACCAACCTTTTTATTATTTTATTTATTAATCGCTTACCATGTGCAGAACACTGTGCTAAGCATTTGGGAGGGTTCACTATAAAAGATTTACTAGATATGTTCCTTGATTACAGAGTTCACAGTCTAGAGGGAGAGCTGGTCATTAAGAAAAGATACAGATAAATTACATAATTACATAAGTACTGAGGGGTTGAGTGTGGAACAGATATCACATGCTTAAAGGGTACAGATCCAGGTATAAGGGGGACACAGAAGGGAGAGGAAGTAGAGGAAATGAGCACTTATCCAAGGAAGGCTAAGTAAGGGAGAGTGATCATCTGTCAGATATGAAGGGGGAAGGAGTTCCAGGCCAGAAGCAGGATGTGGGTGAGAGGTCCACATTGAGAAAGATGAGATGGTGGTACAGTGAGTTCCAGGCTACAGGCAGGATGCGGGTGAGGACCCCACACTGAGAAAGACTGAGAAAGACAAGATCAAGGTACAGTGAGTAGGTTGGCATTAGAGGAAAGAATTGAGCGGGCTGGGATATAATAGAAAATCACTGAGGTAAGATAGGAGGGTGCAAGCTGACTGAGTCCTTTAAAGCCAATGAGAAGGAGTTTCTGTTTAATGAAAAGGTCGATGGGCAACCACTGGACATTCTAGAGTAGTGGGGAAATATGGACTAAATGTTTTGTAGAAAAATCATCTGGGCAGCGGAGTGAAGTATGTACTGGAGTGCCCCCCCCCAACAAGTAAGTAAATTCCTTTCTGCGCCCTCCCCATCTGGAATGAAATGTAGCAATCTATCATGAATGGATCTTGAAGGAATCTCTGCCCACACTTTGTGACAAATATTCAAAGCACTAAAGAAAAAGTGTTTGCTTTAAAGAAGCAGCATGGCTCAGTGGAAAGAGCATGGGCTTGGTCATGGATTCTAATCCCAGCTCTGCCACTTGTCACTTGTGTGATTTTGGGCAAAGCACTTAATTTCTCTGTGCCTCAGTTCCCTCATCTGTAAAATGGGGATTAATATTTGCCATTGTTTTTACGAGATGTTCTTCCCCTTGACGCTGGTTAGTGCCATTGTTCTTGTCTGTCCGTCTCCCCCGATTAGACTGTAAGCCCGTCAAACGGCAGGGACTGTCTCTATCTGTTGCCGACTTGTTCATCCCAAGCGCTTAGTACAGTGCTCTGCACATAGTAAGCGCTCAATAAATACTATTGAATGAATGAAATACTATTGAATGAATACTGTGAGCCTCACGTGGGACAACCTGATTACCTTGTATTTCCCCCCAGTGCTTAGAACAGCCTTGGCACATAGTAAGCGTTTAACAAATACCATTATTATTATTATCACTAAAGAGACCTTTGAGCAGATAACCACAGAAGTATTGAAGAACAGCATGACCCAGTGGATAAAGCACAGCTCTGGGAGTCAGACTGACCTGGGTTCTATTCCCAGCTATGTTAGTTATCTGCTGTGCGACCTTGGGAAAGTCATTTAATTTATCTGTGCTTCATTTACCTGCAAAATGGGGATTAAGACTGTGAGCCACATGAGGAACATGGAATGTGTGCAACCTGATTGCCATGTATCTATCCCTGTGCTTAATATAGTGCCTGGCACATACTAAGTGCTCAACAAATACCATTAAAAAATTGTGGAACTTGGATAATACTTACATTAGAAATGGATGATTCATTCAGTAGTATTTATTGAGCGCTTACTATTGCAGAGCACTGTACTAAGCACTTGGAATATACAGTTCGGCAACAGATAGAGACAATCCTGCCCAATGATGGGCTTACAGTCTAATCGGGGAGATGGACAAAAACGACAACATAATCACGATAAATTGAATCAAGGGGATGTACACCTCATTAACAAAATAAATAGGATAATAAAAATATATACAAATGAGCACAGTGCTGAAGGGAGGTGAAGGGAGAGGGGGAGGAGCAGAGGGAAAGGGGGCTTAGCTGAGGGGTGGTGAAGGGGGGGAAGGGGGAGGGAGCAGAAGGCGGAGGGGGAGCAGAGAGGGAGCAGAGGGAAAAGGGGGAGCTCAGTCTGGGAAGGCCTCTTGGAGGAGGTGAGCTCTCAGTAGGGCTTTGAAGAGGGGAAGACAGTTAGTTTGGTGGAGGTGAGGAGGGAGGGCATTCCAGGACAGAGGGCGGATGTGGGCCAGAGGTCGATGGCGGGACAGGCACGAACGGGGGACGGTGAGGAGATGAGCGGCAGAGGAGCGGAGCGTGTGGGGTGGGCAGTAGAAAGAGAGAAGGGAGGTGAGCTAGGAGGAGGCAAGGTGATGGAAAGTCTTGAAGCCCAGCGTGAGAAGTTTTTGTTTCATGCAGAGGTCGACAGGCAACCACTGGAACTTTTTAAGGAGGGGAGTGACATGCCCAGAGCGTTCTGCAGGAAGATGATATGGGTAGCGGAATGAAGAATAGACTGGAGTGGGTAGAGACAGGAGGAAGGGAGGTCAGAGAGAAGGCTGACACAATAATCCAGCCAGGATATTATGAGAGCTTGTACCAGTACGATAGCCATTTGGATGGAGAGGAAATGGCGGATCTTGGCGATATGTGGGGGTCAGGGAGTTCATTGCATTTGATTCAGAGAAATCACTGTCTAAGAAGACCCCTTAGGACTTTGACGATCCAATGGATTTTTGCAAGATGTTGAAAGAAATGATGGAGAAGTTATTGTTTCTTCACCATCACCTAAAGTCTCAGGATTAAAAAGGTTTTCATTGCTTTTTAAGAAAGTAGATACATTTATAAAGATGATTGAAGACAACGACCTTAATGGAGGGAGGTCAAAGATTCTCTCCGGTGCTCCAAATGGAACTCACAGTGTTATGAGGTGCTTTAAGAAGAGGAGGCTTCTGTTCAACCTAAACTAAACAAAGTCTTCACTTGCTGTAGAAAATCACTATCACAGTCAGCAGAAAAGGCTGCCACTTCCCGCAGAACTCCTATTTTATTTAAAAGTGTGATGTGATGTTTTGTATTACTTTAGTGATGCTTAAACAGTAGTTTAATAAAGTTTATCATAGTATATAGCCTCCAAAATAATTTCAGATTACTTTTTCAGAGGCTCTGGAACAGACCTTAATTCATAACTTGTAAATCTATAGAAAAACACACCCCAAAATACAAACATTCATGTTGCAAATACATTTTCTTGGACTATAACAGAAGTACCTCATAGGATGTGCCTGCATACTAAAGACATATATGGCTGAGGTCCCTGTCTACGAGTAGTTTGTAACCAGTGGAAAGACAACACAAAAAGTCAACTAACCTTTAAATAATAAATCATCCCTTTCCATCTCTTCTTTAAGAACCAGTCTAGTAACAGGATAGTTCCAGAACTCAAAATATTTACCATTATTAGTAAATGACTAATGAAATCATCAGATTCATTTGTTTGACTTTGACGTAGATAAGCAGAATGTACATTTTGGAGGTCAAAGCCTCTCGTATAGGTAAAAATGCTGAATCAATAGACGGTGACACATAAGTTCAAATACCAAAAGGGAAGAGGAACTATGTAAAGCATAAATAATGAATGGAAGGGAAGCATGGCAACTCATTTTTTTTCCTCATCTGTAAATTTGTTGACAGCTATCTGAGTTGAGCCCTAGAGAGCAAAGGGATTGCAAAGATAATAATTTTTCTCCAAGCCAAGGAGGCCATATTTCCCTTCTCTCGCCCCAATAACCTTTTAAGCAGTAGCAATAGTGTGTATTGAGCATCAATTTAGTGAAGTGAACTGCACCTGGTGCATGGGATTTACAAAGTAACTGATATGGTCCTACCTATAAGGTGTTTTATGCAGGGGAGACGAATATAAAAGTATTTATAACTAGAATAATCTAAATAATTGAGAAAGCATAGACAAATGAGTGATAAAATGTGAGACTTGTGGCATTGTGGCATTGGCAGGTTGAGTCCAGTGAGGAATATAATTATAATATGGCTTAGTGGAAAGAGCCCAGGCTTAGGAGTCAGAGGTTGTGGGTTCTAATCCTGACTTGGCCACTTATCTGCTGTGTGACCTTGGTTAAGTCACTTAACTTCTCTGTGCCTCAGTTACCTCATCTGGAAAATGGGGATTGAGACTGTGAGCCCCACATGAGACAACATGATTATCTTGTATCTACCCCAGTGCTTAGAACAGTGCTCGGCACATAGTAAGCACTTAAATATCAACATGATTATCATTATAATAACGGTAATGATAAATGGTATTTTGTTAAGTGCTTGCTATGTGCCTAATATTGTAGCAAAGGATAGGACAGATGCAACATAAGGAGGTTGGACACAAAGAAACTATCAAAATCTGACTTACAAACAGTAAGGAAATTTATCAGAAACATAAAGGAAATACAGTCTGTAAGAGCAATCAGGTTTACCCAGGAATTTTTTTTCCCAATCTAACCATTTTCATCTGCTGAATTTTTCTCCATTTAGCACAGAGGCTTTTATGGATTGAGTAAAATGTCTTTCGAAGAAAAAAAGTTGCAGTCCACATCCAAGCAAATATACTAAGTAGTACTATTGCCATTCTCACTTCTAAAGTACCTTTCTTCCAAGAATACTACAAATCTTTGACCTCACCCATGATTCCTCACCTTTGCCAAATAATCACTAGGTAATTGTAGAGCAACCATTTCACAGGACACTTTCTCCCCCATTGTATAGCTGGTTCTTCCAAGGGAGAAAAACACTGAATAATTTGTATCACTATTCAAAGGACAAAAGTGCCATAAGCAAACAGATTTGGACAACTTAACTTCTTGGCCTTGGCATAAACTAGTGAAATCCCTTCCAAACCTTCCCTTTTTTTATCATTAAGGGAACACCCGAGTTCAAAGTCAGAAATAGGGAAAGATATGATTCCTCCTAATACTATGACACTTAATTGTCCCGTTTCTTCTCAGAATAAAACCGACAGATTTCATTCTCTCTCAGAGCAGGACTTCCGTAATAATAGTATTTGTTAAGCACTTAGTATGGGGAAAGCATTGTACTAAATGCTAGGGTAGGTATAAAATAATCCAGTCAGACACAGTCCCTTTTACTACATGGAACTCACAGCATAAAGGGGTGGGAGAAAGGGTACTGAATCCTCAATTTACAGATGAGGAAACTGAGGCACAGGGAAGCTATGCCACTTGTCCTAGGTCACATAACAGGCAAGTGGTAGAGGCAGGATTAGAACCCAGATCCTTTGTCTCCCAGGCTGCTGCTCTTTCCACTAGGCCTCACTGCTTCTCCCTTCAGTTTTCTTCCTTACACCTCTTTCCTCTCTCCCTTGCTCCAAGCAAGCTTGGTGATCCTAGGATTCTGAAGGCGGAAGAAAGCCCTCATGGGCCACCAGCTTTATCCAGAACTTTCCTGACCCCAAGAAAGTTGCTGAACCAGTAATAAAATGACAAATTGAGAGGGAGGTGAGGGTAGGAGGGAGAAAGAATAACAGAGGGAGAGAGAGGGAGAGAAAGAGGTAGAGAAACAGCGTGGCTTAGTGGAAAGAGCACAGGCTTGGGAGTCAGAGGATATGGGTTCTAATCCCTGGTCCATCACTTGTCTGCTTGTAACCTTGGGCAAGCCACTTACCATCTCTGTACCTTAGTTACCTCATCTCTAAAATGAGGATTAAGACTGTGCACCCCACGTGGGGTAATCTGATTACCTCATGTTTACTCCAGTGCTTAGAACAGTGCTTGGCACATAGTAAGTGCTTAACAAACACCGTAATTATTGTTATCATTATTAAAGAGAAGGAGAAAGAATGAGTGAAGAAGAGGGAGGGAGAGACAGTAAAAAAGAAAGGGGGCGAGAGAGAAAGAGAAAGAGGGAGCAAGTGATGGAGTGGGAAAGAAATAGTGACAGAGGGCAAAAGAGTGAAGGGGGGGCAGAGGGAGGGAGGGAAAGATAGGAGCAGGCTTGGGAGTCAGAAGACATAGGTTCTAGTCCTGGGTATACCACTTGCCTGCTGAGTGACCTCAGACAAGACCTTAACTTCTCTGTGCCTCAATTTCCTAATCTGTAAAATGGGGATTCACTAACTGTTCCATCTCCTGCTTAGACTATGAGGCCCATGTGGGACAGAGCCTGTGTCCAACCTGATTAATTTATAACCAGCCTAGGGATTAGTACAGTACTGGGCACAGAATAAGTACTTAAATACTACTACTACTACTAATATTATAGCTAGAGAGAGAAAGGCAGAAGGGAGAGGAAGATGGGACAGACTTCCCAGTGAAGTGTATAATTAGTAAATTAGGTTATGGAGCACATGAGGCACCTTCCAGCGTAAATAACATCTGGCCTGGAGGGGCCTGGATTTACCGGTTTTCATGGTTTCTTCACACCTACTTAATCCCATTCTCTTCAAAGCCAAACACACAACTCAAATCTGAGTCCTATCCCAGAAAAGTCTCATGGCTAAGGAAGACAAGCAGACCTAAAATAGAGGTTGTTGAGCTTCAAGCAGATTGTTTACTATTGATTTTCTATGTACTTTTGGTACGCTACAAGAAAGGGGAAAATTTATCCCATCTCATTGCATTGGAACAGTTGTTTGGGATGTTGCCAGTTGTCACCCAGTGATTGCCCTATACAGTTTGACATAATCCCCAAAGGTGAAAAAAACTGGGGAAAGGGAAGTGGCCTGCTACGGCTATAGGAACGGAGTCTCTAGCTGGGAACGGAGTCAGATGTAAGGAAAATAAATCAGTGATATTTATTGAATGCTTATTATGTGCAGAGCACTCTTCTAAGCACTTGGGAGAGTATAATACAAGAGAAATTAGCAGACACATTCCTTGCCTATAATGAGTTTACAGTCTAGGGAGAATCACCAGGGTAAGAGGAGCCTGCCTGCCCAACTCTCCTTACAGTGTATATTTAGCTTGGGAAAACTCAGAACTCAGTAAGTCTGATGAGTCTCTCAGATCATGATGCTTCTCCCAGAGAAGCAGCATGGCCTAGGAAAGAGCACTGGCCTGGGATTCATAGGATCTGGGTTCTAATCCCAGATATGTTAATTGCTCTGCCAATTGCTTACTATGCGTCCTTGGGCAAATCATTTAACTTCTCTGTGCCTCAGTCTTCTCAATTATAAAATGGGGATAGTTCGCCCTCCAAGTTAAGACTGAGAGCCCTCATGCAGGACAAGGACTGTGTCCATCCTAATTAACTTGCACCTATGCCAGTGTTTAGAATGGTGTTTGACAGTGTTTATTAAGCCCTTAACAAGTACCATAAAACAAAAACAAACAGATTATGAACTCTATACTATTTTTCAACCCAGCCAAATTATCAAGCAATTACTTTCCCTTATTGATCAATCAAAACAATTACAGTGTAGAACACTGTACTGAGCCCTTGGGAGAATACAATAGAGTTGATAGATACGATCGCTTCCCATAAGGAATTTACAATTGAGGAGGAGCTTAAAGTTTAAATGCGGAGCTTGGAGTTTAGAAGAAGACTTTACAGTCTAGAGGAGGTGCTTACTTCGTAGAGGAGGAGCTTAGGGATCATATAACAATAATAATAATAATAATGATGACGATATTTGTTAGGTGCTTATGATGTGTCAGGCACTGTACTAAGCCTGGGTGGATAGAAATAAATTGAGTTGGACACAGTCCCTGCCCAGTGTGGGGCTCACAGTCTCAATCCCCATTTTACAGATGAGGTAAATGGAGGCACAGAGAAGTGAAGTGACTTGCCTAAAGCCACACAGCAGTGGCAGAGGTAGGATTAGAACTCATGACCTTCTGACTTCCAGGCCTGTGCTCTTTCCACTAGGCCACATCTACCCACTCTATTATAAAGTACTGTCCCAGGCATTTAGTAGAGTCCTTTGCACACGATAAGCACTCAGTAAATACTTCTGGTTGATTAATAGTGATTAAAATCTTGGAAGGGTGAATAGAATGACAATTTTATAATTTCTCAGCTTTGTGTCTCCCTTCCTTGTCGTCATTATTATTACTATTAATTATCATTATTAATAATAATAATAGTGATACATGTTCCAAACTTGCATGTTAACCTATTTCAACATTATAAACTAAGAGAGAGTAAAATCCTCAAGGCTAACAATCACATCTTATCTTATATTTCTGCACATTCTCGAGAGGTCTAGTACAGTTCTATGCACCCTGTACATGTTCAAATAAAATTTTTAATGATAGCCTGCATTTTGTTCTGGTTACATGAATGCTCTAAAATAATCTCCATTTGAAACAGGAAATAATTAACCTGACAGCTTTAGATTATACAAATGTGAAGCAATTACACTCGCTGTGCTTAAATTTGCCAATATAAATTTGTCTTATTTACTTACAACTTTGTATTTCTATAGTATTATACATTCTATAAGGAACATTTAAAGGGAAAATCCTTTTTTTTTTCCAACCAGCATGTTTAATTAGACTGAAATCCCAGAGCAGTGTTTAAAGCCCATTTTATAGTAAGAATATTCACAGGCACGAGGAGGCAGATACACCCTGCCCTTTCTACACACTTCTGGTCTACGTTGCATTTTGGGATGCTAAAGTCTTCTATTTATCATAGGTCGGACAGCTGAAACATGACCTGTGCCCTTGCAGAAATATATTCCTTCAAAGTAAATAGGTAATTCAGACTAATTTTCCCTTAGTCTCTCATGAGCTGAGATGCGATTACCAATTGGGCACAATTACAGGGGGTCACTTTAAGCTTCTGACCTACAGTCAGCTGGAGACTCCACAGAGATCATCTCTCCTACAGTATTTCCCCAAGGACTTCAGGTACCAATTTTAAATGCTAATTATAACATGTAATCAATTCTGTGATCAAATATAGAGCACTTTGATTTATGATGGATATTAAGGGAGAGCGTGGGGAAAAACCAGGAGATGTAAAATAAATTAAAATAGATAAACCGTAAACAGCAGGAACATTAAAACCTTTCATTTTGCCCGGTAGTTCTGAGCAATTTTCCGCTTGTCGATGCCATTCTAGGAAATGACTCCCTGATAGTCATCAATGCTCCCCCTGAATCCAGTGCCTCTTTTAAAGCCGTGTCTACACTTGCATAAGGAAGTGGAGAGTTAAAGCAATTTTCAGAAAATGCAGGCCAAAATATAGTGATTCTGAGGAAAAAAAATGGTGTTTGGTTTGAAGTATTTGGAATGCCCACGGGTTGAAGATTTCAATTTAAAATATTCCATCAAGTTCACAGGAATCCCGAAAATGGGTCTTGAGTGTAAAATCCCTGGACAAGCACTTCAAAGTGAGCTCAGCCTTGCCTGCCTACTTGACTGTTACACACCATGGTGCAGTTTGACAAGAGAATGTGACTAGTGCTGAACAGTTCACTAACACAGTTGCTAATTCCTCCATTCGGGTTCTCAGTCCTGAAGTCTAAGGGCCACAGTTCAGGTAAACTTCTCATTGGGAAATTCCATGATAATAATAATGATAGTTACAGCACTTGTTAAACGCATACTATGGGCCAACGACTGGACGAAGAGCTGGGGTAAATTCATTCATTCAAATGTATTTATTGAGCGCTTACTGTGTGCAAAGCACTGTACTAAGCGTTTGGGAGAGTACAATATAACAACAAACCAATACATTCCCTGCCCTCAACCAGCTCACAAATAAAGATGATCCAGGTGGATGTGGTCCTTGTCCACGAGGAGCAGTGTTGTCTAATAGATGGACCACGGACTTGGAAGTCCGAAGGTCCTGCATTCTAATCCCGGCTTCTCCACTTGTCTGCTGTGTGACCTTGGGCAAGTGACTTCACTTCTCTGTGCCTTGGTTACCTCATCTGTAAAAGGGGGGGGTTAAGACTGTGAGTCCCATATGGAACAAGGACTTTGTCCAATCCGATTAATTGTATTCATCCCAGCACATAGTACAGTGCCTGGCACATAGTACTTTACAAATACCACAAACAATATCACAAAAATCTCATATGGGACCCACAGATTAAGTAGGAGGGATCAGGGCTCAGTCCCCATTTTACAGGTGAGGAAACTGAGGCACAGAGAAGTTAAATGACTTCTCCAAGGTCACATAGCAGACAAGTGACTTAGTGGATAGAAGCAATGTGGCTTAGTGGGTAGAGCATGGGTTTAGGAGTCAGAAGGACCTGAGTTCTAACTCCAGCTCCACCACTTGTCCAGTGTGACCTTGGACTAGTCACTTAACTTCTCTGTGCCTCAATTACCTCATCTATAAAATTGGTTTTAATACTGAGAGCCCCACATGGGACATGGACTGTGTCTAACTTGATTATCTTGTATATACCTGAGTCAGTGCCTGGAACCTAGTAAGTGTTTACCAAATACCAGAAAAAAAAAGTGGAGGACTCTGGATTAGAACCCAGTTCTTCTAATTTCCAGCCCTGTGCTCATTCCACTAGGCAATAGTGCTCTCTTCTAATCCTCCGCCCAAGCACCATGTTTTACTACTGTGTCTTACATTGCAATATTCCACACTTTCTTCTCTTTGAATTCAATTGTCATTGCCTGTCTCTAAATCCACTTCATTTTTTCTCCACAAAAGCAGGGGTTATATCTTCTAACTCAATTGTACTCTCCCAAGGACTTAATAGACTGCTCCACAGATAGCAAGCACTCAAAAATCCTACTGATTTACTGATTAGGGTTAGGGTCAGCGTTAGGTTTGCTTGACTTCTAAATTTCATTGCTGTTTTGTTTCATGAAGTTATTGTTCTATTTTTCTGTTTGCCCCAACTGGATTTCAAGCCCCATGTGGAACAGGACCGGTGTCTAACCTGTTTACCTGGGAAATATTAGGCCGGTCTGAAAAATTGATTAAATTACTGAGAGTACTTTATGACAGCATGGTTAGCCAGGGCAGAACTAGAAGTGCTCCTGTTTGATCTACTCCCATCACAAAATGTATTGCACTTTTCCAAGCGCTTAGTATGGTTCTCTGCACACAGTAAGCGCTCAGTAAACAACATTGATTTTTCCTGTGACTTCCCTCAAGTGCATAGTACAGGCTTATGAGCAACATCACAAGTAATGTTACCACTGATTAATGGTGAATAAGTTAATGATGAAAGAACACCAGTGACTTTAATAATGATTGTTGATAGACAACCTCCTTAACCTGCTCCTGGAGAGATGGGTAGGTTGGAATCTATCGAATGATAAGACTGATTTAGAATCACTGGGCTGGAAGGGACCACATTTTATCATCTGAGCCAGTCCTCACCTCCAGGCAAAGCTTGCATAGCAATCTAAACCATCTCCTGCAGATAGATGATAACCACATGTTTAAAGAGATCCAGGGAAGAAGATTCCATATTCTCCTTTGGAAAACCCCCACTAGGTTTTAACCATCTGAAAGAAAACACGCTTTTTGATTGAATACAGTTCTGCAAGGGAAAATGTATTGACTTTCCATTACAATGAATCAAAACAAATTCAGTCTCCTCTTAGCTCCTCGTGCTAGAATTCTTGAACCTCTTATCTAGGAAGGCAGTTGCAACCCAATATTTACCTTAGATATATCTCCCAGATGTAGAAGGTAGCTACTGTGGACAATTTGGGAGGGTTGTTTAGCTATTAAGTCAGGTTAAACATAAGTGACATTCCCAATTAATGCAACTACATCTTCACAATCATTACCGTGAATAAATGTGGATTGCAGATGTGCTCTCCCTGTTTAGAGAAGCAGAATATTCTATTGGAAAGAGCATAGCCCTGGGAGAAAAGAGGAGCTGAGTTCTAATTCCAACTCCACCTAATTCAAATTCCATTATGCATTATGTGTTGTGTGAATTTGGACAAGTCACTTCACTTCTCTGGGACTCAGTTACCTCATCAGTAAAATGTGGATTAAGACTGAGAGCCCCATGGGGGACATGGACTGTGACTAACCTGATTATCTTGTGTCTCCTCCAACTCTTAGTACACTGCCCACCACATAGTAAGTGCATAACAAATACCATTAAAAGAATAAAATAAACGGAAAATCCCAATTTTCTCCAAGTGTCTGCACTGGATTGACTTGGAAAATGCCCTGGCCCAGAAGGTTTTATGGTATGTGGGTTGCTCCTGTTTTTCTTATAAGTATTAAGGAGGAACACCGTCTGCTATATATCACGTGCTTTATGCCACAAGCTTTACACTCATTCAGTGAGTTCCTTAACATGTACAAGAGAGAGAGAATTGTCATTGGCTTTTTTAGCGAGAATAGTTTCAAAATGAAGTTACATTTTCTCTCTGGGAATATATTCATAAATCAATTTGTGGCTTAGTCTCTCCGGAAAACATCTTTCCTTCATGAACTTTTTCTTTGTGTTTGAAGACAAATGTAATTGATTTCACAAATGCAATCTTTTGATCAGATTAGTTTATTGGATTAGCCTTTTATGATCACCATGATTTATTTGTTTTCCATTATGTATTTATTTAGGTATTTTATTGTGGCTTGGTCCTGTTCAATTTGGCAGATTGAAGAGAAAATGTTAGTAAATAAGTCAATGTTCAATTATAATCTTGGAAAAGGCCTGTATAAAGAATTTCAGAGAGATCCAACTGTTTCTCAAACGAGCAAAGTCTAAATATGTCCACTTTATAGAATAGGAAAAACAAGCTAGAGACCGGAGAACTTGCATTATGAAGTTGCCTGAAGAGATGAAAAGAAATTAAGTATTCACAGCTAAATGGATAAGTGCAATTTAGCTCTGGTTTCGATTCCTTTTAAATCTATGAAATCCCCCTTTCATATATTTAAAGTATTCTTATTAATTGTCCATTGTCAGTAAGCACATTAGATAAGAAACCCTTTATGCTGATTGAGGTCAGCCATTCTATGGATATTTATATTCTGACTTGTGGATAGGTGATTCTCTATAGCCCCTCACTAAATGAGTCTCTGTGATCAAGGAGGATATAATGACCAATATGAGACAATGTATGGCCCTGCTCTTCCAACTGGCTGGTGTGCAATCATGTCAACAGAAGTGTTTCTTCCCTTCCAGTCAGCCATCCGGCCAGGTAACGAGTATTTCTTGGAAATTCCCAAAGTGTATTTGGAGTCTCTATATTACAAAAGAGGCATTAGCCTACCCTTGAGAAATTAATAAACAATAGGGAATAGATAAACATAAAGCCAACACAAACAGGCTCTTGAAATCATTCAGAGTCAGCAAACGTGCTTCAGAAGGTGCTACTTCCTTGAACTGACATTCTGGGAATTCGTGTCCTGTCATGGCTATTTTCCAACCTGGAACCTACACTGCTGTGAAGTGTCAGGTAATTTCCTCCAACCCCCACAGTTTTCAACGCTTTCCTGTGGTTCGGGGACTATTTGAAGCTGCTAAGATAAATAAAAGTTTTCCCAAGTGTTGTTCTTCCTGCCCTCGTCTTTCCAAAGTCAAAAATGCGAACCATAGCTTCTTATGGTGTTTCAGAGACCAAACATGCAGTGCAACTAATTGCAAGTGGAACAAATCCAAATTCTCATGGCAATGTTGACCAAAATAAAGACTGTATTTAGCAATGGATGAACCGAAATTTGGATTCCATGAAGAATGAATAATAATGCGGCCCCTCAAACTGCCATTTAAGAAACAAGGCTCAGTGGGGTTAATCTTTAATTTGTTTATGCTCAGGACAGTAATAAATACCCGATTAATCCCTCACATAGAACCAGTTATGAACTTTCCTCAGCCAATTCAGACCTCACATAATAACAATACTTATCATATATTCAATTGTAGGTATTTTTGAAATTGTGCCTTGCTCATTTCTCCTATCATCAATCTTTTGCTCATGCTTACCTGGATCTTCCTCCCCTTTCACACCTGCCAGGTCACCACTCTCTTCATCTTCAAAGCCCTGACAAAAACACATCTCCACCAGGAAGGCTACCCTAACCAATCTCCTTGATCTATTCCGCCTCCATTGCCTGCGCTTAAGTCTTCACCTCCTAAGCACTTAGATATTCACACCACCCCTCTCCACATCCAACTGCATTTATATACCCACATTTAAACTCTTTTGCTTCCTTCTGTCTGTAATTTATTGTGGGTTCTCTCCCCAGCTAGATTATATACTCCTCGAGGCTGATGATCTTGTATGTTTAAACTACTGCACTGGAGGACAGGGATTATGTCTCCCGACTCTATGGTACTTTCCCAAGTGCTTAGTGCAGTTTTCTGATCGATAAATACCATTGATTGATTATGCCTGCTCACATGTGCTTTTAACTTGTCTATTTGTGAATCTGTATGTACTTGTCTTTTCCATCATAAATCTAATCTGTAGGGTAGGGGTTACATAATACATTTCATCTTTATATTTCCCAAGCACCTGTCTCCTCTGGATATTGTAAATGGACTATAAATAACATTGGCTAACTGGTCAAAACCGACCACAGAAGGAATTTAACCGTACCCTTTCAAGTCCAGAAAGAGATTCGCTGGGTACCCTCTTCCACCCAGTACCTTTCAGTGCACACAGTTAAGCACACAGTAAGTGTTCAGTAAATATGATTGATCAGTGAACTTGGGGAAAGGCCTGGATTCCTGGAGAACAAGCTAATCTCCACCCTGAGCTACAGCAAGTAGAGACATCCAGCTTCTCACCCTCTTAGAGGGCTAGATGAGTCCCGTCCATTTTTCCCCTGCTCTGGAATAGGCCCTTCTGTAAAACTTTGCAAAATTGCAACCTCCGTGTTATAGGAGAGGTAGCTGCATTTGTCAGTGATTTCTATATGTGTATTTATCATTTAGACTTTTCATTTATACTGATTCTCACTCTTAGTTATCACGTGTGCTCATAAATGTATGCCACTCATCCTCCACTTGAAATTTTAAGGGCAGATATGACATCTTTTAGTTGCTCATATGCCCTCCAAGTTCCTTGTACAATGTTCAGTTAATACTGATGGTAATAAACTTCAAGAAAAAAAAGTAGACTGTCATTCTCTCATTGTTTGTGACTCGGGTAGAGTTTTAGCATTTTTATGTTCATCCTGTGCCTCAAAACATCTGGAGGAACTTCTGAGCCCTTAAAAAAAAAAAAAACTTAAAGTTTGTGTTCTCAGAGATGGATAGCTTGAAGAACTAGAGTTTGAGTTTCACAGTGGACAAGGTGGGAAGGTGAGGTGTGGACATGTTGTTCTGTCCTGATGAATAAAAGAACAAAGCTGTAATGTAATACCATTCTCTTCTACAGATTCATTCTCCACTCACATATGCTTACAATTACTTTATTTATAATCCTGCTGGATAATAGTAACAGAGTTGATTTACTGGAGCTACATTTTGGGAATGGGATTTTAAAAACAGCCCAGTATCTGGAAAATCTGTTTGTCAATCCATTCTTTCTAAATTGTATGCAGAGCAAGGCTCCAAATTAGGGAAAAAAAAAAACCCAAAACATGTATCAGTGGTTTTCAGTGAGCTCACTACAAGTTTCAACATTAATGGTGTTGCATGAAGGTTGTTTGGGTTTTTGTTTTTGAACAAGGCCAAGTCATCTTGTCATGAATTCAAAATACACTCTCCAACTTAATAGATTCCAGGCTCCCGTGTGTGGTTGCTTTCCATAAATAGGAAAAAGTGTGCTTCAGGGTACAGTTCTAAGATTTTTTTTTTCAGGTTAGAATATGTGTCATATAAATTTCCTTCCTTAAGAGTAAACGTGAGTGATTCATTCCAAGATTTGTGCTACATGCTTGATGTTTATGATAACACTGAAGAAAAATGAACAAAAAATTGGAACACATAGAGGAGACTGCGAGTTTCCTAAAGATTACACAAACTACACTCATATAAGCCTAGACTCAAATACCTTAATTTTGCATTTCAGTTTATATGAAAAGTATTTGTAGAGATCAAGTTTTTTTGCTGTTTTTTTCCCTGAAGGTGCCTCATTGTCAGACTCTGGATAGTATAGGTTCACTAATGCCCACTAATTGTTGAACAAGTTTGAAAGCCTTGACTGCTTGGATTGTGGAGAAACAGAGACTGAATATTTTTGTAGAAAACTGATCTGGGCACCAGAGTGAAGTAGGGATTGGAGTGGGAAGAAAAAAGGAGGCAAGGAGGTCAGCAAGGAGGCTGATACAGTAATCAAGGCAGGCTAGGATAAGAGCAGAGATTAATGGGGAAGCAATTAAGAAGAGAGTAAAGAGTGAATTTTAGTGATATTCTGAAGGTTGAAAAAATGGGATTTAGTGATAGATTGAATATGTGAGTTGGACGAGAGACATGAGTCAAGGATAATGCCAAGGTTATGGGCTTGTGAGACAGAAAGATGGTGGTAGGATAGAGGTGGTCTGTTGTACATGAAGGAGGAGGGAGTTTGAGGCCAAAGGGAGTTTATGGGCAAGTCGTTGACAGAGAGATAGATAGGATAAAGGTATAATGAGTAGGTTGGCATTAGAGGAGCGAGGTGCGTGTGCTGGGATTCAGAAGGAAATCAGCGAGGTAAGGTCAGAGGTGGGCATGCTGATTGAGTGGTTTAAAGCTGATGGTAAGGAGTTTCTGTTTGATGTGGAGGTGGATGGGCAACCACTGGAGGCTCTTTGAAGGAGTGGAGAGATTGAACTTTTTTTTTGTAAAAATGATCAGGTAGCAGAATGTCTTATGGATGAGAGCGGGGAGAGACAGGAGGCAGGGAAGTCAGCGAGGAGGCAACAAAAGGGATATGATAAGTGCCTAAAACAATGTAGTTGCATTTTGGATGCAGAGGAAAGGGCAGATTTAAGCAATGTAGGCTCCTTGTGGGCAGGGAACACATCTGCCAACTCTGTTATATTGTGCTTTCCCAAACTCTTAGTACAGTGCTCTGCACAAAGTAAGCACTCAATAAATACCACTGATTGATATTGTGATGGTAGACCGATGGCAGGATTTGAATCGGTGCTCCCACCTGGAAGGGAACCTGGCTTCTCCCAGCAGTCTTTCCTCTTAATTCTGAAAATGGACTGAAATGGCAGAGAATTTGCCTCATGTTGGAGGAGTGAGTGGCCAGATGAAGAGAGTACCTGAGAAGTCCATCCCTTTCTTATCACTCTTGTATAAAACTATCTTATCTAGAATAAGTACAGATGAGAATTCAACAATGCCTAAATTGCTAGAAACACTGAATTCCTATAACATAAATATTGTTTCTTTTATGTTTCCTGCAAATAAATGCGCCACTCACGTTTGAAAATATTTTCACGTACAGATTTTACAGAATGTATCCACAAAGCTGACACAAATCAAACAAGAGAAATGGCTGGTCAACCTATTTTTGAGCACTTTTACAGTGCTATGGTGAGGTGCATTTCACAGACTCTTCAACAACCCATTCCACTGAGTAGCAAGTCCACAAAGTCATAAAGGCCTTTCTTATCTCTAACGTAAATCTCTCCTGCTGTAATGTAATCTCATTGTTTTATTCCCAGTGGAGATGGAGAACAGCTGGTAACCTTCCTCCTTCTAATAATCCTTCATTCTCCGGCAGACTGTTATTCCTCAAACCACTTCCTCAGTCAAAATACTCTCAGGTTCATTAACCTTTCCCCATAGGGCATAGCTTTCATTTCTTTGATCATTTTCATTACTCTCCCTTGGACCCATTGCCTTCTCATGACATCTTTCCTCAAATTGTGGAAACTCGCAATGGACATGTATCTCATTGGTACTAGGTAGGCATAAACAGCATTTAGTAAATACCATCATCATCAGGTAGGGAGAACCCTTCATAAAATGATCTGCCAAACTCCTGGTAATAAATCTTCCCACTCATCAGAAAATAGGGGACCGCAACTGAAAAACCCAAGTTCAAGAAGATATCCGGAATAGTTACATCACTATTACTAAGATCATTTGGGGGGCATTTTTTATTCATTTATATTCATGTCTGTCACCCCTCTGTACTGTAAGCTCATTGCAGTCACGGAACACGTCTGTTAACTCTGCTATATTGTATTCTTCCAAGTGCTTAGTATAGGGCTCTGCATTGAGTAAGCACTCAATCAAGCCAGTTGATTCATGGATTGCCTTTGTGCTAGATTCTATGCAGACAGAGACACTGCTTAGCTCCAATGCTTTAGTTAACTTCCTGGAAGCAGACAACATCTGTCTACTGTGGGTCTCCGTTCTACATTGTCATGAAGTGGTCA
Organism: Ornithorhynchus anatinus; assembly: GCF_004115215.2. NCBI lineage: Eukaryota > Metazoa > Chordata > Mammalia > Monotremata > Ornithorhynchidae > Ornithorhynchus > Ornithorhynchus anatinus. Next base: position 55,374,082 of record NC_041731.1, on the reverse strand, counting down.
AAATAAAATTCCCCAGCCAAAACACAGAGCCCACTTCTTTTATGGTATCTGTTTGTTTTCCCTCACGTTTTCTACAGAAGATTTTCCAAGCTTTCCTGTTGGACTTGACCTTCTGGAATTAAATCATGCATGCTGATGATCTCAGACAAAACTGGACTTGGAGAGAAACTTCCCGAGGTGGTTTGGTCTCTTCTCCTCATTTAGGTTGGTAGGAATGAGAGGAAATATGAGAAGAGCTAGCTGGAATAGAGATGGGCAATAGAGGCAGATCTATAGGGGCCCATGAAGCTTTATACTGACTTTCTGCTCTTCATGGAATGATGAAGAGCCCGTCTGGATAATCTATCTCTATAATTTATCTGCCTCTGAAGTGATCACCCTCTTCAAGTGACTCTCAACATTCTTCCGAGTGTTTCTTACACCACACATTTACTTCATTTAATCTTTTTTCACATTATTATTCAGTCAGCTGCTCTATCATATTCTTTCAACTTAACAATATTTTTCTGGTACTTATGTGTTCCAAACCTAAATGGTACCACTAGTGACTGGGTATGGGTATTAATGAGATTTCTCACCGTTTTCTTGACTGCCTAAAAGGAAAATCACCATTAGCTGCCCACCCAAATTGTATGATTTTCTTTTGCATCTTTGAAGTGTTTCACAATTCAAATTTTCCCTAATCCAGGTTAAAGGTTTTCACTAGAACCATTTGTAAAAATTGCTTCTCAAATATGATTTCTTCCTAACAACACTTGCCTCTTTTTCTAAAAATTACCTCAATTAGATCACTTGTCATTTCCCTGATAAACATTCATTTTGTTATTTACTGTTGATATCTCTCACCTCAAGTTTCTTTTTATCATCTTTATCTCTTAAGAGTGGTGTTGACAAGGTGGAGTTCAACCTGTTCTTCCAGATCATCAAAGAAAGATGGGAAAGGAAACCTTAACACCTCTACACCCCTCTATCTTCACTGGATAGCATTGTTCTGCTTACATCATTGCTGTTCATCATTACATTTCTGCAACTATTGTTTAACCATTGCTTCAGTGTATACAACACACTTTATTCACAAAGCTCCACTCACACTTTTCTGGCCACTAACCCTCAGCTTTATTGCCTAATCTTATTCCACTTCATTCCACCTGTCACACCGTCCCTTAAAAATTGAAAAATATGTCAATCAGTATGAACGAGAACTTGATTTTGTTTTCTATCCTTCCAAAAATATCCCATTCATCCTGGGGTTCTTTCAACTTACTGCTTTCCTCAGGCACTACATTTCCTTTGTCCATCCTACGAACTGTCCCATTCTCATCTCTCCCTCCTCTGGTATCTTGCTCACACATGCCTGGAATTGCCTAACACTAGCAAAAGAAGAGGTTTCCCCATATTTAAAGCCTTTCTGAAATCACATTCTTGCCTACGAATCGACACCTTATCGTAGCAGGGGAGTTTGCCTACGAAGCTTAGAGCTATGCCAAATAGGGCTACCCATAATGGAAAGGTCTAAGCCGAAGCATCAGATTCGATTCACCTGTGCTGGGCAGCAGCAGCATGGGAAAGAGTCAAAGGAGGATGATCAAGTGATCAAAATATTGATCAAAGACAACAGCAGAGACTCAAATTTTTACTGTGCAGAAGATGACAATGGTAAACCACTTCCATATGTTTAACAAGGAAACTCTATGGATACACATACAAGAATGACTTTATGACAGAAGATGGGATGTTCTGAAGAGGGTAGGTCCATGGAATCATTCAATTCAATACAGTTGAATGAATGGAGTCGCTATGGGTTGGAAACGGCTCGACAGCCTTTGACGAGGAAATCACATTGCCTTCAGGAAGCCGTCTCCGATTGATAGATTTTCCCTCCACATTATGTCCCTCCAAGCACCACTCCTGCACCAAGTACACACTTGGGTTCTCACAACCACAGTCAGAACTTGTGTCTCTACCGAGGTTTTAAGCACTAACTCAGTTGCACAGACACTTCTTCCTTTTATCTCTAAAGTATTTAAGCATTAAGTACACTAAGTATAGTAAGTATTTAAGTACATCAAGTAGTTGTTTCTCTGGCTAAATTGTAAATTCCTTAAGGACAGGAATAAAGTATACTAATTCCGTTGTTCTCTTTCAAGCCTTTTGTACAGTATTCTGCAGAGAATAGGTATTCTGTAAAGAATATTGATTGACTGACAAGTGCCAGGTGGGCCCGGTCGAGATTGTAATTCAGGAAATTTCGCAGCATTTCACTGATCCAGGTTTACCTGGCACTTGACAATCAGTTGATCTATAATCTAATCCTCATAGCACCTCATAAACTAGGTAGAGACAGATACTTTTTACCATGATTTACAGAGGGAAACCTCCCCTCCCCCAGAGACCAGTTTGCTTTGTCCAGCACAGCAAAGCATGTATTAGCATTGAGGGTGACTATGATAACTTACTCTTTCACTGACTAAGCCAGTGTAAAGCTTTCCTTATTCCCTATAATCCATTTAACTATACTAAAGCTCCATGTTTCCTGGATGTATCCTTTCTTCCAGAGACCCTAATTACTCTAAAGCCAGACCCACCTATCCATAGTTAGGAACTGTGGACAAATTGACAGAAAAGTGGATAGTTTCCAGAATGATTAAGAATCTCCAGCTCCGTCCCTCACCATGTTAGTCAGATCTCGTTGATGTTAGGTTCCTGTTAACCGATCACTCATGTTTACATTTCCTGAGTGTTTACTGTGTGCAGAGCACCATACTAAGCATTTGGGAAAGAATGGCACAACAGAGTTAGAAGACATGATCTCTGCCCACAAGAAACTTACAATCTAGTCGGGGAGACAGATGTTAAACTAAATTATGAGAGGAGGTAGCATATATATAAGTACTGTGGGGCTGCTAGTGAAGTGAATATCAGAATGCAGACCCAAGGACAGACTCAACATAGAAGGGAGGGCGATTAGGGTATGGAAATGAGAGGTTAGCAAGGGCAGGCTTCCTGAAAGAGATATGATTTTAGTAGAGCTTTAAAGATGGGGATAGTGGTGGTCTTTGGGGATTTGAAGGGCGTGGAGGTTCTAAATTGGAGGGAGGAAGCAAGTTAGGGATTGATGGCAAGAGAGATGAAATCAAGGTACAGTAAGAACGTTGGCGTTGGGAGGAGCTAAGTGCGTGGGCTGGTTTGTACAAGGAGATGAGGAAGGTTATGTAGGTGGGGAAGAGCTGATTGAAAACCTGTATAAAACTTACCAAGACTCCCAGTGGAAGATTGCAAGGGAACTATTTTCATTTCCTTCCATGGCCCAGCAATGGCATTTCTTAAGTTCTCAGGTAAAGCCAAACCCACTTTATGTTCAAGGTTACATTTCCCACTTTGAACTTTGTACTTTAGTTGTAGTTGTCATTTAGAAAAGCCTAAAAGCCTAGAATGCTTCTTCGTCATTTGAATTACACCAGTCTTTTGGGAAATGTTAATGAGTTTTCATTTGGGGTTGGGAGAAAGAGTTAGGGATGAATTCTGAGGGTCTTCCTGGAAATACAATAAAAACACTTTTCCAGAATTTCATGGTTTCTGATAATCATACCTGTTGTACTATGTCCCTCTCTGGACCAAAAAGGCAGGTGGAGGTGTAACTGTTATCCCAAATTTAAAAAGAGCAGCATATGCTCCACAACGCTGTGCTAAAGGATGAAGTATCGGGTTTACAGCATGTTTTGCAGCACACTTGCTTATCAATGGAGCGTGTATGAAGGCTAATTATCGTAATCGGAACTACTATAATTATGCCATCATTTTGTTTACTTTAGCGCATTCTGTTGAGGTAGATGGGTAGCAACATTTGCTATTAAAATATTGGCCCCTTGCTGCATTCTGGCTGTATAATCATCCAGTTCATTCTACCATCTTTGTAGTGCTATCCCGTGACTCAAAGAGGAGGAAAGCGGTAAGTCCTGAGAGTTCTGAAATTGGATCAAACAAGAAACGGCGAAAGTAATAAGGAGCACAAAAACAGCAGAAAGCTCCACTGAGGGCAGTTTGCAGAACTAGGATGAGAAAAGAACACTCTCCAGTTCAGATCATTCAATCTAATAAAAAGGGTGAAGGAACGTGATTTCAAACAAAATGCATGCACCACACCGGTTTGTCCCCGTATTTTATATAAGTGAAGGAAAGTTACGTGTCCATTTGGAAAACTGCGTATGAAGTCATAGAGGCTGAATGGAGTTGTTTGTTTTAAGAAATCTATTACCAAAATGGAACCAGATGATGGTACTTGCTATAACTTCTAAGGGATGCTGGGGTCACAATGAGAGAGACTAAAGTTATGGGGTGAAATGATACCTTCATATCTCTCAATGGGAATGTTCCCAGAATGCCAGGCAGTTAAATATTCTTCTTCAAATGTTGTCAAGTCGCTTCCGACCCATAGCGACTCCTTGGATACACCCTTTTCAGAACACCACATCTTCCGGCATAAAGTTGTTCTGGTATGTGTATCCATAGAGTTTTTACAGTTTTAAAGAAACGAAAGTGATTTACCATTGCCTTCTTCCCTGGAGTAAAAACTTGAATCTTTGCCATTGTCTTTGATCAACGTTTTGATCACTTGATCAATAGCCTTTGATTCTTTCCCATGGTGCTGCTGTATAACCAGGAAACCTACAGCTTCAGAATCACATTCTCATCCTCACCACTAGGATCATCATCATCCCAGGAACTGAGAAAGTGCCTTTTCTATTGGGGACAAGCAAAAAGTCCTACGAGAAGGACCAATTTAATGGAGAAGATGAATGTACAACTTTAAAAGAACATTGGTTACAGTGAAAATGCACAGATAATTCAGTAACAAATAAACAAATGAGAAAGATAATAAAGCTCGTTGTGGGCAGGGAATGTGTCTCTTTCTTGTTATGTTTACTCTCCCAGGCACTTAGTACAGTGCTTTGCACACAGTAAGTGCTCAATAAATACAATTGGATGAATGAATAAATCTGCAGGGTCAAGTAGTGATCTTCGAGGAATTTCCAGCATCCCACCATGGATAAACACAATACAACTGCTAGTGTCTTGGATACCAGTTTGAGCTCCTCTGAGGGTAGAATAGCATAAGAGATTGAGGTTGAGGTTGAGAAACAGGTGGCCTAGTGGATAGACCACAGGCCTGGGAGTGAGAGGACCTGGCTTCTAATCCTGACTCCACCTCTTGAATGCTGTGGGCCCCTGGGCAAGTCACTTCTCTGTGCCTTAGTTACCTCATCTGTAAAATGGGGATTAAGACTGTGAGCCTCATATGTCTCCATGGACTCTGTTAAACCTGATTAGTTAGTATCTATCCCTGTGCTTAATACAGTGCCTGGCATGTATTAAGTACATAACAAATACCATTAACAAAATTATGAGGAACAGTGTTTAGAACTTATGAAGATTCCTTCTGGTGTTGCGAAAAGGATTGCTTTGGCTATGAATCATATTTTCTAGCATTTCTACCGGGGATGTCCATCCAGCCAAGAAGAAACCAAAAAAAAATATTAATAATGATGACCATAACAACAATTATAATGCTATTGATATTTGTTAAGTTCTTACTGTGGGCTAAACACAGAACTAAGCATAGAGGTAGGTAAAATAGAGTCAGATGGAACACAGTCCCTGCCCTGCATGGAGCTCAGAATGAAATTAGGAGGGGAAAAAAAACATATTGAATCCTCATTTTACAGATGAGAAAACTGAGGCCCAGAGATGTTGTGACTTGCCCAAGGTCACATAGCAGGCAAGTTGGGGAGACAGAATTAGAATCCAGGTCTTCTGTCTCTCAGGTTCTTGCCTCTTTCACTAGGTCACAATGATGATGTACTTGGGGTTTCATTACCAGCCATCTCTCAGTGAGTGTCATTAGGCATGTAGGGGTCAGGTGTAAGAGTGTATGGATGGCTGACAAACTATCATTCCATGGCTTAGTGGAAAGAGCACGGGTTTAGGAGTCAGAGGTCATGGGTTCTAATTTTGACTCTGCCACTTGTCTGCTGTGTGACCTTGGGCAAGCCACTTAATTTCTCTGTGAGCCCACTTGGGACAACCGGATTACCCTATATCTAACCCAGCACATAGAACAGTGCTTGGCACATAGAAAGTGCTTAACAAATACCATAATAGTAATTATTATTATTATCAGAAACAACAGAACAAAAGCACTGGAAGTGAGACATGGATTTTCCCTCTTAAGCAAAGGCAACTGAGCAAAATTCATCTTTACTGGCAAGGGGCTAAAAAACAACAATGCTGGATTTACATGAATAAAGTGTGCTATGTGCAAGAGAAATTTCTCTCAGGGAAACTTACATTCACTAATGCAGTCTCACAAACAGATACCTCATGTTTGAATTGAAGCACAACGTTGTTTTCCGGCTCCTCTCCAGTGCCTCCGTCCTCCTGCCCTTTCCTCGACTCCCCTATGTTTCCCAGTAGTTTTGCTAGAGGAGATCTCCTGACTCCTCAGAAAAATCTAAGGAGAAGCAGCATGGTTTAGTGGATAGAGCCCATGCCTAAGATTCAGAAGGACCTGGGTTCTACTGCCAGCTTTGCCACTTGTCTGCTGGGGGACCTTGGGCAAGTCACTTCAATACTCTGTGCCTTAGTTCCCTCATCTGTAAAATGGGGATTAAGACTGTGAGTCCCACCTAATAATGATGATAATAATAATAATGATGGCATTTTGTAAGCACTTACTATGTGCGAAGCACTGTTCTAAGCGCTGGGGAGGATACAAGGTTATCCCACGTGGGGCTCACGGTCTTGATCCCGATTTTACAGTTGAGGGAACTGAGGCACAGAGAAGTGAAGTGACTTGCCCAAAGTCACACAGCTGACAAGTGGCGGAGCTGGGATTTGAACCCATGACCTCTGACTCCCCAGCCCGTGCTCCTTCCACTGAGCCACGCTGACTTGGGACAACCTGATTACTGAGCCACGCTGACTTGGGACAACCTGATTACCTTGTATCTACCCCAGCATTTAGAACAGTGTTTGGCTCATAGTAAGCACTTAAATACCAGCATCATTATTATTATCCTCCCTGTGATCTGGAACTCCCTTCCCCCTTCATATGACAGAGCACCATTCTCTCCACCTTCAAAACCTTATTGAAATCATATCTCCTCCAAGAGGTCTTGCCCAACGAAGCCCTTATTTCCCCTACTGCCTCTCCCCTTGGCAGTTGGATCCATCCTCTCTAAGCACTTGAAATCAACCCCACCCTTAGAACCACAATCCTTAAATACTCATCTGCAATTCATTTAATATCTGCCACCCCCTCTAGACTGTAAGCTCCTTGTGGATGGGAAATATGCTTATTTGCTCCATTGTACTGTACTCTTGCAAGTGATCAGTTCTCAGTTCTCTGCACACGGTAAGTGATCAATAAATACCTTTGATTGGTTCACAGGTGTCCATCCAGACCAGGCAGGAGTCAATATCATGTTCACACTAATGAGGATGATATTTGGGTTTTCATAACTACCTTTCTAAGACGCATCAACAGAGAGTGATATAAAGATCAATAAAACAGGAGGAAACATACTTTGTGCCCTTTTATCCCAGAGGGCTCTCTGAAAGACTCCACTGCCTCCTGTCTGCATTTTCTTGATCTCCCTGTAAGGCAAATAAGCAACTGAAAAAGCTATTAAATGGAAGTGCTCCCTTAAAGGTACATAGCATATTCTTTTTGAGAGCTCAATATGTGGAACTTTAATTCACCTACCAGATGTTTTTATTTACTAGTTGTTATTTAAAATTGCTTGTAGGGCTTTCTGATTTCATTCAAACTTCATTCCATTTGCTAGTCTTTCTGTACATTACACATATGCTCCCGAAGCACTGGTTTGTCGCCGGCATTCATTCAAGTTGGGAACTGAAAAAGCTTTCCAAAGTATTGCTCTGCCAGGTCAAATAGTTAAATATTTGACAGATTTGGAAGAGAGGCATAAAAATTGTATCATTTTAACACAATCTGATGACGCTTTTGGTTGTCTTGATTCACTGACTTTCCTACTCTAGACCATAAACTCCTTGTGGGAAGAGTACAAGTCTAGAAACTCTTTTGTATTATACTTTCCCAAGTGCTTGGTACAAGTTCTGCTCACAGTAAGAAGTTAATAAATAGTAGTGATTATTAAATATATTCTTTAACATCCTTCAGTGTTTTCAGGCACCCCAGTTAACGTGGATCTTTTTGGCACATCATACGTCTCTGTGGGGCTTTCTCTGAATATTTACTCTGGAAAACGGGCACTGAAATATTTTCCAAATTCACAGGGATCGTCTGGGAAATAGTCCCATAATGATCACAATGTGCTTTCTACGTTCAAAGAACTAAATCGATTCTAAACATTACGCTTTTCACTGAGAGATATAACAATAGCTACACTGTGATACATGCAGCAGCTCTAGTGGATTTGTACGTGTCCATAATTTTCCACTCTTCCATCTTTTAGACAGATGTTGCATAGAAAGCTTGCCAAAACATATGCATGTTTTTTAAGCAGTGAAGAAGTTAAATAAAAAAGCCACTTCCTCCTTTTCTTGAATGGATGCTTCAAAAATCAGGAAATATAATTAAATGCATATGTGGCATTTTACACAATATGTTGGATTGGTGGTTTTAATTATTATCATGCATCCCATATTTAATCTGGTAGAACATGTGAAAATGTTTATATATTTTTACATTATTGTTTAACAACACATATAAACATTTAGGTACAAAAGGATCATAAATTTTGTTAAAGGCATTGACTTACTGTCACAAAAACTTCAATAGATTTTTGAAAAGCTCTTTTGTACTAGAATAAACTGTTTCTGAAAGTAAAACTGCAGGAGAAACCAAATTGAGGAAATGAGACTGAAACGTGTCATATAAACAAAAATGTCTTTTCATGAACACTCGGCGTTCCATTGTAATGATGCTGTGCTTGGAACTAAACTTCTAGAATATATAGGTCAAGTTAGACTGTCATTTGTACCGTTTTTCTGACTTCTGAATTTTTATACTTTACTGTAATACTCACTCCAGTCTTAGTCATTAGGCTTTGCTCCTAGGATTACAAATCACTGATTCACTGTTATGAATTCTTACGGGTATTTTGGATTAAAGGAGGTGGTGTGTGTCAGAGATATAATAATTAACAACTGTGGTACTTGTTAAGTACTTACTATCTGCCAAGCACTATATTAAGCAGTGGGGAGGATACAAGCTAACCGGGTTGGACAGAGTCCCTGTCCCACGTGGGGCTCACGGTCTCAATCTCCATTTTGCAGATGAGATAACTGAGGCACAGAGAAGTAAAGTGACTTGCCCAGGGTCACACAGCAGACAAGTGGCAGAGTCAGGATTAGATCCCATGACCTTCTGACTTTCAGGCCAGTGCTCTATCCTCTGTGAGATGCTGCTTCTCACAGTGCCGTTGTCTGACCTGTTATTATGCGATGGGGAGGATATCTGGGATTCCCGGAGGACAGAAGGGGTGACGGCAATGGGCGCCACCCTCTAATGTCACCACGTGGAACTTCCCCTGGTCCATTTTAAAATGTCCACCCGGTAGTGGTTCCTCTTAGCCTTGTCCAATAGACTGGTGCTATACTGTGCAGCCAATAAGTTCCATGGTTGACAACTGCGGCCTGTATTGGAATGACCGAACTCACCTACCCACTCAGATGTCAGCAGGAAAACAATGTGAGGAAAATTTTAAGTGAGACTGCCAGGCCTAAGTCAGGGTGTGACTGACGGAGGTGGGATTCGGGAGTAGAGGTGGGACACAGGCAGGGGGAAGAGGGGAGAGAAGCAGCACGGTCTAGTGGACAGAACATGGGCCTGGAAATCAGAAGGATACGGGTTCTAATACCTGCTCTGCCACTTGTTTATTGTGTGACTTTGAGCAAGTCACTTAACTTCCCCGTGCCTCAGTTAACTCATTTGTAAAACTGGAGATTAGACTGGTAGCCCGATCTGGGACCTGATTACCTTGCGTCTACCCCAGTCTTAGAACAATGCCTGATACAGAGGAAACACTTAACAGATGTTATTAAAAAAAAGAGAGAGAGCTGGTAATAATAATAATGCTGGTATTTGTTAAGCGCTTACTGTGTGCCAAGCCCTGTTCTAAGTGCTGGGGGGGGATACAAGGTGATCAGGTTGTCCCACATGGGGCTCACAGTTTTAATCCCCATTTTACAGATGAGGTAACTGAGGCACAGAGAAGTTAAGTGATTTGCCCAAAGGCACACAGCTGTCAAGCGGCAGAGCCGGAATTAGAACCCACGACTTCTGACTCCCAAGCCCGGGTTCTTTCCACTGAGCCACGCTGCTTCTCCTTAGAGACCCGCTGCTGCTCCTCTTCAGTCCTGGGGAGGGAAAATAAGAGTCTGGCAACAGGGTCTTCTTTTCTTTATAAGCCTGAACCGGGGATTGTCCCTATTTGTTGCCAAATTGTACTTTTTCAAGTGCTTAGTACAGTGCTCTGCACACAGTAAGCGCTCGATAAATACGATTGAATGAATCAATTAATATTCACTAATTTAACCTGTCGATATAACATAGGAAGAAAGAAGAAGTTAGGGGCTAAGGAGTAAACTAGCTACCTTCGACAACTACTTCATCTTAATAAGCTAGGCTGCACCTTTGGCCTCTCATTAAATTGGGAGAGTTCAAATGCCCTCTGTCATTAGCCTCCTACAAACTAGTTAATTGTTGGCAGGACAGTGAGTTGCCCCCAAGTCTAGACTCTGTAATCCTGGTAGAGCTAATGATGACTTAAGATCCTCTCGGATCCACACCATCAGCGGTCACCAGTGTCACTGATACAGATTTGGGAGAGGGAATTACCTTTCTACAGTTTCTTCGATGCTTGTTGAACTTAGTGATATCACAGCAGCCAGTTGGTTCATCTCTAGCTTTAAAGCAGATCACCCTTACTCATTATAACTGTAAAGCAGGTTGAAAAAAACACTTTCCAAGGAGTAGTTTTAACACCAGATGGTGGTGTACTGGTGGCATTCAACGTAAAAACAGCAGACTATTTTGTGGTAGAATCATTTTCACTCAATCTGCTAACTCCTTCACTTTTATATCACTGAGATTATCAATTAATGACATTTATTCATTCATTCAATCATCTTTATTGAACGCTTACTGTGGGCAGAGCACTGTACTAAGCACTTGTACTAAATCAATCATTCACTCTGTTTCTGACCCAGTCCCAGCTCCTCCTCACCATCCCTGAAACCTGGCCCCTCCCTGGATGACACGGTCACTCCTGCCACTCTCTCTAGAGGGCAACTTCATCTTCACCCACTCTCTCAGACTCACTGGGAAAGGGGGAGGTGTCAGCTTCCTTACTAAGATTAGGTATACCCTGGATTGATGCCGATGACTCAAAAGACATTGCTAATGCTGCTTGCCTCACAAATAATTAGGAAAAATGAGTCTATGACGATTTAGCCAACTTGGATCCTTCAATTTCTTTCCTTTAAAAACATCAGCAATATTTTTTAACCCACCATTTTAGTTAGGCTGTGTTTCAGCATGCTGAACCACCTCCCCCTTTCTTCCCATCCACCTCTTGCCTTTCTTGCATCTTGCCTCGTTTCCCAGCGATAATTTTCTCAGAAGCAACCTCCTACAGTTCCCCCCACCCAATAACTACATGATTGCTCGATTGATTTCCAGGTGGAATTCTCAATTTTCTTTCTCTGTATTAAAAGAAAAGAAAGAAAGAAAGGAAGAAAGATCTCTGGCTCTTTAATCCCCAGGCAGTCACAGTGCTACTGATGAAACGGTTGTGAAGTCAATGGCCCAGAAAGCTGTATTTCACCTTTCTTCTTCTCTGTTGTACCCCATTGACCTGAATCTCTATTCCAACATACAAAAGGGCTATTTACTTCCATGAAGATACCTGCTGAATTGTTGACAAATTGTGCAAAATCAGATTAAGGGCAAGGCTTTAATGTATACACTAGCTGAGAGTGTATTTTCCAGACTGTTTTCCCCTTGCATCAAAAAATATATCATACCTACCAAAACAGATAATGGATTGGAGAGCTTGTGAGCTCCTGCTTTACCTAACGACTGGCTTTGGGGAAAATATATATATATATATATTTTATGGAAAAAGTATATTTGTACCAGATTGCATCTGAAGTCAGTTTTACATTGAAGCCATAATCTCAAATCCCCAAGGATTTCATTTCATTACATCACAAACCGATGACTCCATCTTGTCATTAATATCTCTGGCAGTCTTAAATGTGTCCTGTTTATGACTGAAATAATCTTGCCAATGATCAACTTCATTTTAAGAAGAAAAAAAGGCCCATATTCAATAAGTATTTTTTACTAATCTAGGTAAATAGAAAAGTGGAAATCTCATAAAATAGCCATTCTGAAAGGTTTAATCTTATATATGGGAACATTTATAATTTGCTTTACTTTCATTAATTTGGCTTTGCTAGGATCTGCCATGCAGAACAATCTTATAGAATGACATAGAATCAAGAATAAGTTGTCAGCTTGATAAGTAACATCACTGCAACACAGTCCTATACTGAGCTGAATCATGATTAATATTAATATTACTGTATTTGTTAAAACGTATTCTTTGTTAAGCACAGTTCTGAGCACAGGGGTAGATACAAGTTAATCAGATCCGACACAGTCTCTATCCCACATGAGGCTCGCAGTCTAAGAAGGTGAGAGAACTTGTCAATGAATTCAATTTTTAGCTGAGAAAACTGAGGCACAGAGAAGCGATTTGCCCAAGGGTCACACAGCAGCCAAGTGGCAGAACTGGGATTAGAGCCCAGATCCTCTGTTCCCCATTCCTCTGTTCTTTCTACTAAGCCATGCTGCTCCTACATAAATTCTGGATCTACACACACTAACAACCACATTTTGCATCTCCCTCTAGGCCTTTTGACTGAATAAAATGCCTTTTCAAGCTGAAAGGTTATAATAAGCCTAATATGCTTTGCAACTACAAGTATGTGGCGGTAGGATCTGGGCCTATGACAGGAGAAACATCCAGTTTCTAAAGGAAATTCAAGAAAGTCATCTAAAACCCACATTGCTCATAAACTGAAATAACGAGTTTGCAGTGAGCTCGCTTCAGAACTAGTCAGATTATGAGTCTGAGGTAATGGGCCTCACAGTGACACAATTTTGCTGGAAGGGACATGTGAAGAGAAGTAGTGGATAGAGCACGGGTCTGGGAGTCAGAAGATCGTGGGTTCTAATCCCGCTCTGCCACTTTTCTGCTATGTGGTCTTAGGCAAGCCACTTAATTTCCCTGTGCCTCAGTTACCTCATCTGTAAAATGGGGATTAAGAAAGCTTGTATCCACCCCAATGCTTAGTAGAGTGTCTGGCACATAGTAAGCGCTTAACAAAAGCCATAATTATTATTATGAAACAGAAAATCCTTACGATTGACATTGAAGCATTCAATCACGTTGCCCCCGCCTACCTCACCTTAATGCTCTCCTACTACAACCCAGCCCACACACTTCACTTCTCTAATACCAACCTACTCATCTATCTTGCCACTGTCCCCTCACCCACCTTCTCTCCCAGAACTCCCTCTTCATATATAATAAACCATTATCAACTCCACCTTCAAAGCCTTGGTGATGTAAGCAAATCGGGTTGGACGCAGTCCCTGCCCCACGCGAGGCTCACTGAATATGTCCTCCAACTTTGTTATTTATTCAATCACATTTATTGAGCACATACTATGTGCAGAGACCGTAAGCCCGTCAAACGGCAGGGACTGTCACTATCTATTGCCGACTTGTTCATTCCAAGCGCTCAGTACAGTGCTCTGCACATAGTAAGCGCTCAATAAATACTATTGAATGAATGAATGCGGAGCACTGTACTAAATGCTTGGAAAGTACAATATGGGAATAAAAAGAGACAATCCCTGCCCACAACGGGTGCAAAGTCTAGAGGGGGGAGACAGACATCAATACAAATAATCAGGCATCAATATAAATAGAATTATAGATATATACATATATATATATATATAAGTTCTGTGGGGCAGGGCAGGGAGAGCAAAGGGAGCGAGTTTTGGTGACGTGGAAGGGAGGGGGAGTTGAGGAAAAGCAGGGTTTAGTTCGGAAAGACCTCTTGGAAGAGGTACACAACTTCAGTAGGGCTATGAAGTGGGGAAGAGTGATTGGCGGATTTGAGGAGGGAGGGCGTTTCAGGCCAGAGGTAGGACACGGACCAGGGTTAGGGGTGAGACAGGTGAGATCGAGGCACGGTGAGAGGTTTAGCACCAGAGGAGCTGAGTGTGGGGGCTGGGATGTAGAAAGAGAGAAGGGAGGTGAGGTAGGAGGGGGCAAGGTGATGGACAGCTTTGAAGCCAAGAGTGAGGAGTTTCTGATTGATATGGAGGTGGATAGGTAACCACGGAGATTTTTGAGGAAGGGGGTGACATGCCCAGAACATTTCTGTAGAAAGATAATCTGGGCAGCAGAGGGAAGTAGGGACTGAAGCAAGGAGAGGCAGGAGGTTGAGAGGTCAGAAAGGAGGCTGGTGTAGTGATCAAGTCGCGATAGGATGAACGATTGTTTAAGGTGGGAGATAATGTTGTTACACTGCACACTCCCAAGCACTGCCTACAGTGATCTACCCAGATTAAGTCCTCAATAAATGTGATTCTTTGATTCATAATGGGACACAGTGACTGCAATGTACTGAACCAAATTGGGTTGCCCACATGATGAAGGGAAGACATAGATTTCAAAACATACTGAAGCCGAGCTGCAAACACAGTAATGTAGCAGTGAACTATCAGAAGAATCAGGGAGATGAAGCAAGAAACAGTATTGCCTAATGGATAGAGCATGGGTCTCCCAAGTCAGACGGACCTGCGTTCTAATGTGCCACTTGTCTGCTGTCTGACCTTGGGTGGGTCACTTCACTTCTGTGTGCCTCAGTTACCTCACCTGTGAACTGGAGATTTAGACTGCCAGCCCCATGTGGGAAAATGGACTGTGTCCAACCTGATTACCTTGTAACTACCTGAGTGGTCAGTACAGTGTCTGGCACAAAGAAAGCACTTAAATTACATTAAAAAATTTCAAAATAAAAGAAAGATACTTCTGGCTGGCAGAAACAAGAAAGTAGTTCTCAAAGACAGGAGGCTCAGTGTGGCTCAGTGGAAAGAGCCCGGGCTTGGGAGACAGAGGTCATGGGTTCAAATCTCGGCTCTGTCACTGGTCAGCTGTGTGACTGTGGGCAAGTTACTTAACTTCTCTGTGCCTCAGTTACCTCATCTGTAAAATGGGGGTTAAGACTGGGAGCCTCACGTGGGACAACCTGATTACCCTGTATCTCCCCCAGCACTTAGAACAGTGTTCCACACATAGTAAGTGCTTAACAAATACCAACATTTTAGAGAAGCAGTGTGGCTCAGTGCAAAGAGCATGGGCTAGGGAGTCAGAGATCATGGGTTCAAATCATGGCTCTGCTGCTTGTCAGCTTTGTGACTTTGGGAAAGTCACTTAACTTCTCTGTGCCTCAGTTACCTCATCTGCAAAATGGGGATTAAGACTGTGAGCCCCCTGTGGGACAACCTGATCACCTTGTATCCCCCTGGCGCTTAGAACAGTACTTTGCACATATTAAGTGCTTAACAAATGCCAATGTTATTATTATTATTATTATTAATTCCCAGAAACCAAGAGTTCAATTGTGAGCCCCTCGAGGGATGGGGTCTGTGCTTAATTCCCACCTGTGTACTCTTTCCCAGCACTTAATACTGTGGTCTGCACAGAGTAAGCACTTTAATAAATACTATCACTACTAATAAATACCATTATTACCACTGTTCCATAAACAGTTTCAGGATCCATGTAGGACAAATGCATCATAATGGCAAATATATATATATATGTATATACATATATATATATATATGCACACACACACACGTTATATATGAGAGGAATATGGGAAGCAGCATGGCATAGTGGCAAGAGTATAGGCTTGGGTGTCAGAGGTCCTATGTTCTAATCCTAATTCTGGCATTTGTCTACCGTGCGACCTTGGACAAGTCACTCTTTTCTCTGGGCTTCAGTTAACTCATCTGTGAAATTGGACTTGAGACTATGAGCTCCTACACAGGACAGGGACTGTGTCCAGCCCGATTTGCTTGTATCTACCTCATCACTTAGTACAGTGCCTGGCACATAGTAAACACTTAATACCACAATTATTATTATTATTATTCATTGCTCACTTACCCTGCTCTGAACAGAAAAAAAGATGCTCAGGAGGGCTAATAGAGGAAGGTTCAAGGAGAACTGCATCCAGTCCAACAGTCTGAATTCTATTCTGGCCATTGAAAAATCCTCCTCTGTGTGAAAGAGTTCTCCATAAGGGATCAAGTGGGCATGATTGCTTTGGAATCAGAGGATGCGGATGGCTTTACTGAAACTTACTGATTGGCAAAGTGTCATATACAGCCCAGAAGCAGCATGGCCTACAGAAAAGATCAAAGTCTTAAATGTTGGAAGACCTGGGTTGCAAACCAGGCTCCACCACTGGCCTACTGTGTTACCTTGGTCAACTCATTTGACTTCTCTATGGCTTAGTTTCCTCATCTGTAAAATGAGGATTAAATAGATGTTCTCACTCCCCTTAACTGTGAGCCCCATGAGGGACAGGAACTGATTCTGATTTGACTGAATTGTACCTACCCCAGCATTTAGTGCATTGCTTGTGTCTGATCTGATGGTACTGTATCTACCCCAGCAATTAGCACCCTGCTTGGCACATAATAAATGCTTAAATGCTACAGGTATTGTTTAACCGCTTTTACTGAACATCATCATCAGGGGTATTTATTGAGCCCTTACTAATAATAATAATGTTAGTATTTGTTAAGCGCTTACTATGTGCAGAGCACTGTTCTAAGCGCTGGGGTAGATCACTGTAATCAGGTTGTCCCAAGTGGGGCTCACAGTCTTCACCCCCATTTTACAGATGAGGTAACTGAGGCACAGAGAAGTTAAGTGACTTGCCCACAGTCACACAGCTGACAAGTGGCAGAGCTGGGAATCGAACCCATGACCTCTGACTCCCAAGCCCGGACTCTTTCCACTGAGGCTCGCAGAGAACTGTACTCAGCACTTGGGAGAGAATACAGTGAGTTAGAACCCTGTATGGCTTGGAGAAGTCTTTGGAAGCTTGGGGTTGGGCCAGGTTCAAAGGCTCCTCAACTTTCCATTTCCAGATGGAAACCACAGGGGTGGCTGGAAACTCACTTCCAGGGCTTAGATGAGAGGAGACCTTGGGACGACAAGCTTATGGCTTAGCGGATAGAGCACGAGCCTAATACCCGCTCCACCACATGCCTGCTGTGTGACGTTGGTGAAGTCATTTAACTTCTCTGGGCCTCGGTTACCTCATCTGTAAAATGGGGACGAAGACTGTGAGCCCCATGTGGGACAGGGACTGTGCCCAAACCTGATTAACCTGTCTCTACCCCAAAGCTTAGAAGAGTGCTTGGCACATAGTAAGCACTTTACAAGTACCGTAATTGCTATCATTATTATCAGCAGCATGGAGCATCACAGCTTAATACAAATTTCTCCCAGCTCTGTTGGAATGTGGATGCTGCAGAGAGGGCAGCTAGGCCAGACCGTCATTCAGGAACTTTGGGGGCTTTTGGGAAGACACTGCCCCTCACTTAGTGAGGTGTTCAGTTGTGTCATCTTCACATGCTTTATATTAGAGAAGCAGCGTGGCTCAGTGGAAAGAGCCCGGGCTTGGGAGTCAGAGATCATGTGTTCGAATCCCGGCTCTGCCACTCGTCAGCTGTGTGACTGTGGGCAAGTCCCTTAACTTCTCTGGGCCTCAGTTACCTCATCTGTAAAATGGGGATTAACTGTGAGCCTCACGTGGGACACCCTGATTACCCTGTAGCTACCCCAGCATTTAGAACAGTGCTCTGCACATAGTAAGTGCTTAACAAATACCAACATTATTATTATTATTATTCTGGCATTTCAGGAGTTTGAATAAACCCTTCTGTCCTTGTTGCTCACCTTTGGCATTTGAACGTTTGCTTTAAAAATAATAATAATTATGGTATTTGTTATGTTCATTCATTCAATAGTATTTATTGAGCGCTTACTATGTGCAGAGCACTGTACTAAGCGCTTGGGATGAACAAGTCGGCAACAGATAGAGACAGTCCCTGCCGTTTGACGGGCTTACGGTCTAATCGGGGGAGACGGACAGACAAGAACAATGGCACTAAACAGCGTCGAGGGGAAGAACATCTCGTAAAAACAATGGCAACTAAATAGAATCAAGGCGATGTACAATTCATTAACAAAATAAATAGGGTAATGAAAACATATACAGTTGAGCGGACGAGCACAGTGCTGTGGGGATGGGAAGGGAGAGGTGGAGGAGCAGAGGGAAAAGGGGAAAATGAGGCTTTAGCTGCGGAGAGGTAAAGGGGGGATGGCAGAGGGAGTAGAGGGGGAAGAGGAGCTCAGTCTGGGAAGGCCTCTTGGAGGAGGTGATTTTTAAGTAAGGTTTTGAAGAGGGAAAGAGAATCAGTTTGGCGGAGGTGAGGAGGGAGGGCGTTCCAGGACCGCGGGAGGACGTGACCCAGGGGTCGACGGCGGGATAGGCGAGACCGAGGGACGGCGAGGAGGTGGGCGGCAGAGGAGCGGAGCGTGCGGGGTGGGCGATAGAAAGAGAGAAGGGAGGAGAGGTAGGAAGGGGCAAGGTGATGGAGAGCCTTGAAGCCTAGAGTGAGGAGTTTTTGTTTGGAGCGGAGGTCGATAGGCAACCACTGGAGTTGTTTAAGAAGGGGAGTGACATGCCCAGATCGTTCCTGCGGGAAGATGAGCCGGGCAGCGGAGTGAAGAATAGACCGGAGCGGGGCGAGAGAGGAGGAAGGGAGGTCAGAGAGAAGGCCGACACAGTAGTCTAGCCGGGATATAACGAGAGCCCGTAATAGTAAGGTAGCTGTTTGGGTGGAGAGGAAAGGGCGGATCTTGGCGATATCGTAGAGGTGAAACCGGCAGGTCTTGGTAACGGATAGGATGTGTGGGGTGAACGAGAGGGACGAGTCAAGGATGACACCGAGATTGCGGGCCTGCGGGACGGGAAGGATGGTCGTGCCATCCACGGTGATGGAGAAGTCTGGGAGCGGACCGGGCTTGGGAGGGAAGATGAGGAGCTCAGTCTCGCTCATGTTGAGTTTTAGGTGGCGGGCCGACATCCAGGTGGAGACGTCCCGGAGGCGGGAGGAGATGCGAGCCTGAAGGGAGGGGGAGAGGACAGGGGCGGAGATGTAGATCTGCGTGTCATCTGCGTAGAGATGGTAGTCAAAGCCGTGAGAGCGGATGAGTTCACCGAGGGAGTGAGTGTAAATGGAGAACAGAAGAGGGCCAAGAACTGACCCTTGAGGAACTCCAACAGTTAAAGGATGGGAGGGGGAGGAGGCGCCAGCGAAGGAGACCGAGAATGATCGGCCAGAGAGGTAAGAGGAGAACCGGGAGAGGACAGAGTCCGTGAAGCCAAGGTGAGATAAGGTATGGAGGAGGAGGGGATGGTCGACAGTGTCAAAGGCAGCAGAGAGGTCAAGGAGGATCAGAATGGAGTAGGAGCCATTGGATTTGGCAAGAAGGAGGTCATGGGTGACCTTAGAGAGAGCAGTCTCGGTAGAGTGGAGGGGACGGAAGCCAGATCGGAGGGGGTCTAGGAGAGAATGGGAGTTAAGGAATTCTAGGCATCGATTGTAGACGACTCGTTCATATGCTAGGCACAGTACTAAGCACTGGGGTGGATACTAGCAAATAGGGTTGTACGCAGTCCCTGACCCATGTGGTGCTCATAGTCTCAAACCCCATTTTACAGATGAGGTAACTGAAGCCCAGAGAAGTGAAGTGACTTGCCCAAGTTCACATTACTCATGACCTTCTTACTCTCGGGCACGTTCTCTACCCACTACACCAGGCTGCTTCTCTAATTCTTGTATTATATTTTAATTCTTGTATTATACTTTTGATGCCATTGTCCACTGTGCCTAGCAATATTTCCAGTTGACCAAATATTCTAATTTTTTTTATGCAAGAGAAATTGTTTTAAGTAACTTTTATAGAAAGTTGACAAAAATGGTATAAATATGTGGCCAGGGACAGAACCTTAAGGTGGGTGGACCAGGGTAGATAAAGTACGATTTCTTCTCGTGAGGCTATGTCCGCTCAAAGCGGGGTTCGGGGTGGTGGAAACTGAAGCCCTGACATGGAGTTCAGCCATTTCTCCTCAATTTGCTCCTCGTGGAATTTGCTCAGCTTGTGTTTCTGTTTTCCTCCTTTCTATGTGGCAGCAGGGCTGAATGCTAATGCTTGCTCCATCTCAAAGCTGTCACTTACAGAGAATTCATTTGGGTAGTAAACTGGAACCCTATGTTTATGTGGGAGATTCTTGTGTCATTAACCTGATAAAAAAACATTTCATTTTTAGGTATCTAATCTACCATTAGATCAGGTAATCAAGTAATGTTAACCTTTCGTATCTGATCTTCTATTTTTAGGGTGAGTCAGAATTTCCTAAGTGTGTCAGGAGGACTTTATTCGTTTAACTGTAACCATGCCAAATGTCTAATCTATGTTTTATTGTCTGTAAACTTCCATGCATTTGTTGGCAAACCTTACTTGTGTAAATATTTAGGCACTTATTGGAGAGGTGAACTGAGAGCTATAGGAATCCCATTTCTGTAACCCTCTCCTTCCTTAAAACTACATTTGCCAGGATCCTGGAGAATTGCATTTCCTAGAATCCTCTAGGGGATAAGACCCTTCTAGAAGGAAGTGGTTTGGACAAAGGGACTTGTTAAATAATCAACAGGTCACACAGGTTTTAAAACCAATCAAGTAAGTGTTCTCAATCAATCATGCCCCATGTGGGTCAGAGACTGGGTCCAACCTGATTACCTTGTATATATCCCAGTGCTTAGAACAGTGCTTGGCACATAATAGGTGCTTAACAAGTACCATAATTATTATTATTCCTCTAGATTGGAAGCTCATTGTGGGCAGGGAATGTGTCTGTTTGTTGAATTGTACTCTCCCAAGCACTCAGTACAGTGCTCTGCACACAGTAAGTGACCAGTAAATACAACTGAATGAAGGTTTTGATGTCTGTCTCCCCCTCTCTAGACTTAAGCCCACTGTGGGCAGGGACTGACTCTCGTTATTGCCGAAACGTACTTTCCAAGCACAGTAGGTGCTCATTAAATACACTTGAATGAATGAATGAATGAGTCAGTCATACTTACTGAGCTCTTTCTGTGTGTATTTGGGAGAATACAGTATATTAGAGTTGGTAGGCACATTCCTTGCCCACAACAAGTTTGCAGCCTAGAAGGGTGCAGAGCTCTAAGTGAAACTTCTGATCTGTCAGGTATCCCCCTCTCTTCAAAGCCCTTCTGAAAACCCACTTCCTCCAACAGGTCTTTCCCGGAATTAATTGGCATTTTCATGTCACACCAAGCCAACGGCCACCATAACTACTCTCAATTTAGGTTAATTTACACTTTTATTCACATATTAATCCTTCCAAATTTTAGCTATCAACAGAGATAGTGTAAATAAATGCCTCATGTCAGTTGGGTCCCTCTGCTAGTCTGTAAGCCGCTTGAGGGCAGTTATCGGACTCTCCCAAGCAGCGTGGCTCAGTGGAAAGAGCCCGGGCTTTGGAGTCAGAGGTCATGGGTTCGACTGTGTGACTGTGGGCAAGTCACTTAACTTCTCTGTGCCTCAGTTACCTCATCTGTAAAATGGGGAATAACTTTGAGCCTCACGTGGGACCACCTGATCACCCTGTATCTACCCCAGCGCTTAGAACGGTGCTCTGCACATAGTAAGCGCTTAACAAATACCAACATTATCATTTATTAGAGTGCGCTACACAAAGGAGGCCCTGTTCCTGATGGGGCTGAGGAACTAAGTAGGAATGACAACATTTATTGACTCTCCATTTTAGAGTTGAGGAAATTAAGGCAAAGAGAAGTTAAGTGACTTGTACAAGATTATACAGCAGACAACTAACTGGCCCTCTGACTCACAGTGCTGCTCCTGCTCTGCACCATGCACCATACTGCTCCTCACTAGGCCACACTGCTCCTCAATTGCCAAATTATTATGATATTTGCTCCTCAAACAGCATATTTGTGTGTAACAGAGTGCTTAGTACAGTGCTCTGCATTACTGAAAGCATTCAATAAATACCATTGATTTATTGATTTGTGAGCAACTACTATTTTGTTTCCCAATTCCTCCATTACTAATTGATTGCAGTTAAAGTTCTTTTCTGTGGGACTATAATATGAAATATTTTCAAGACCCCAAAGTATTTCCAAAGCATATTAAAGGAGAAATTTTTAAAAATTTCCCTGTTTTCATACAAAATCTTATCATTGATGGGTAATTAATAGTGGGCAATTAAGAGGGACACGCCTACTGCAAGCCTGAAAAGTGAATGTTTTTCACTGAGAGTTTAGCTTAGTTTTAACACTCTTTGTTTTGAAAATAGCCTTCACTGCATTTCTCACAAATGGTGAGTTGACAGTAATGCACAGATTCCCTGAAAGAATGGTGAAACTGTTAAAAGGAAAAACTGAGAAATCTTCAAGGACATTTTCCCAAGGAGAACACTAGAGTTTAGTACCTGAAACAGATGCTGAGATACTTAAGGGTGAGTTCCTTGAGGCAAATTTTGTTCTGTAAAATGACACCCAGATGTTATTACCTGGAAGGCCTTTAGCATTTCTTGTATTTTATCTAACATAATGCGAAAATGACCTCACATTTGAGATTTGAGAGAGAGAATAAGTGTAGTAGAAAATGCAAGAATGGAATTCTGTGACCGGTCACCAGTGTGACCACGTTTACTTTCATAATATATCACAATGGTCTAGTTTAGACTCAGATTACTGTGCTCCATTTTAGTCATTTCATTAACATACAGTTGAAAGGAAAAACTTCATCTTCCAGGGATATCTAAATGCAGTATATCAGGGTGATCATTCATGCACATTTTTCTTGCAATTCTTAGAAAAAAGCAGCATCCTCATTTTAAGAAAAGGTTATTGCTAATAATAGAAAATAAAAATTTGAATATGTTAAAGAGGAGAAGATCTCATAGGATACACATTTAAAAAAAAATTTGGGGTGCACATCTACTCCAGGAAGCCTTCCATGATTGAGCACTTGTCTCCTTTTCTCCCACTCCCTTCTGTGCCGCTCATACTTACTCCTTCATTCATCCTCCCTCCCTTTCCCACAGCACATATGTATATATCTGTATAGTTCTGTAATTTATCTATTTACTCATTTACTTATATTAATGTCTGTCCCCTCCTCTAGCCCGTGAGCTTGTGCTGGGCAGAGAATGTTACTGATGTTATATTGTACTCTCCCAAGCGCTTAGTATAGTGCTTTGCACATATTGCTCAATAAATGCAATCATCATCATTATTATCCCCACTAATAACAATAATTTACATTTATGGAATGTGTTAAGGATTAACTTTGTGCCAAGCACTGCTCTAATTGCTGGGGTAGATACAAGTTAATCAGGTTGGACACAATCCCTATCCTACATGAACTTCACATTCCCCACCTCTAGACTGCAAGCTCCTTGTGGGTAGGGAACACTTCTAGAATTCTGTTAAATTGTACTCTCCCATGAGGTTAGCAGAGTGCTCTGCACACAGTAAGTACTCAGTAAAAAACAACAACAATTTACTAATTAAGTAGGAGGGAGGACAGGTATTGAATCCCCATTTTAGAGTTGAGAAAACTGAGACATAAAGAAATGAGGTAGGTGAGTGAAGTGAGCAGGTCACAAAGAGTGACTTTCCAAGGGCATAGGACAGACAAGTGGCTAGAGTAGAACTCTGGGAGTCTACTTTTCTTTCCACTAGGCCATGCTCCTTCCCACTCTTCCAAGCTCTCAGATGGTTACCCATGCCTATCCCTAGGAGAAGGATCACCCCTCAAAACACCCCACAGTACAGTCCCACTCAAGCGCACACCACCAACACCCACGTAGACCCACCTAAAGCCACAGATGAACGTGACTGAGTGATATTCACTCTCCCACAGTAATCACTCCCTTTCCGGTCCTGGAACTCTATCCTCTCAGCCGGCAGCTGCAGGGCCGGGGTTGCCAAGGTGGGAATCTTTTGACCCACTGCCTTCCCCTGTGGTGTCTCAGGGTGTCAGGAGGTGACAATTTGCGGCAAGGATCAGCTCAGGACCACTGCAGTGGGAGCCAAACAGGGAAAAGACCAGGGTAGGTGGGAATCTGGGGCCATGGAGGAGGTGGTGTATGACCTCTGAGTATTTGATATTCTCCTCACCCTCAACCCCACAGTATTTATGGACATATCTATAAATCATATATTATAAAAAACTTACTGATATTAACATGTGTCTTTTCCTCTAGTCTGTGAGATCATTGTGGGAAGGGAACTCTGTCATAATATACTCTCCCTAGTGTGTAGTAGAGTGCTCTGCACACTGTAACATGTCTACCAACTCTGTTACACTGTACTCCTTTCTTGTCTTATGCGGTCCAGTCGTCTCCGACCCATAGTGAATCCAAGGACACATCTCTACCAGAATGCCCTCCCTCCATCTGCAATCATTCTGGAAGTGCATCCAGATGTGGATGTGGAAATGGTTTTCCTTGCCTCCTTCCATGCAGCAA
Source organism: Ornithorhynchus anatinus (assembly GCF_004115215.2). Taxonomy (NCBI): domain Eukaryota; kingdom Metazoa; phylum Chordata; class Mammalia; order Monotremata; family Ornithorhynchidae; genus Ornithorhynchus; species Ornithorhynchus anatinus. The sequence continues at coordinate 55,349,281 of NC_041731.1, read as the reverse complement.
ACTTGAGTCTCCCCCCTTGACTCTCTCCCTTGCCGCTGCTGCTCAGCACAGGTGAGTTTTGACTCGTAGCTGATTACTTCCACTCATTAGCCATTGCCCAAGCTAGGAATGGAAGGGGTATGCCTCTCCGCTTGACTTTCCTTCCCATAGCCGAGACTGGTGGAGTACTGGAAACTCTCCAGGTGTGGGCCTGAGAGGGGATATTGTACTCTACCAAGTGCTTAGTATAGTGCTCCACGTGCAATAAGTGCTCAATAAATATGATTGATTGAAAGTCACTTTCTGCTTCCTTTCTATTCTTCAATCAGTGGTAGTCAATGAACTCTTACTACGTGGAGAGCAATGTACAAAATACCAGAGAGAATTCAATACAATAGAGTTGGTAGACATGTTTGCTGCATCAAAGCAGTTTACAATCGAGGTTATAAGCTCACTGTGAGCAGAGGATCATCCATTTATTGTTATATTGTACTCTCCCAAGCACTTATTACAGTGCTTTGCACGAAGTAAATGTTCAGTAAATACAATTGAATGCACAGTGGGGGAGACAGACTAAAAAGGCGCTACCTATGGCTAAACTATCTGTCACAACCAACCCTGTGAGTGTCAAGGATATAAGACTGCCTGACTCCTGAGCCTTCTAATCCATACTTGGACCCTCTCTAGCTATGGCCAGGTTGAGAGTTTGCTTTGTCCTAATTACGGCACTTTTCTTGTCTTGGGCTCTGGCACCTTTCTATGTCTGTCTTAGCATCTTCTAGACTGGAAGCTCATTGTGGGCAGGAAACATGTCTACCAACTCGGTTAAATTGTACTCTCTCAAAAGCTTAGTACAGTTAGCTGCACACAGTAAGCACTCAATAAATATGGTTGATTGATTTGGATGGATCTTTTTGCCCACTCCTTCCCCTCTCAATCTCAGGATCCCTGCCTCTCATACTCCGCTCCCCAGAAACCTCAAGTTCACCCCTAGGCTCAAAATGGAATATTGGCATATATGCATGCAAGCCAGACAAGAAAATTGGCCAAATCAAGCATTCCCCACAAAGTTAATTCACTAAAAAAGGGATGGACAGTTAACAGATGCTCTATTAAAAATATCATTTCCCAGGCCAGATTCTGAACCCCCAATTGGAGTTAATATAAATGGAAGGCTGACAGAAAGAAAATGCTGACAAAACTTTAACAATAATGATGCCGAAATAAAATGGTTCAACTAGAAAACATTTCATAGTAAGCTACATCTTAAACCGAAAGAGCAAATAACCAGGGGATTGTTACTTATGATTCAGTGTTAGGTTGCCTAAAAAGAAAGGCATGTGGCATCGGGAAAATGTAATTAATTTGGTGGTGTAAGCCTTCATAAATTATCAACTATTCCCAATAGCAATCCAGAAAAAAAAAAACTTAAAGAGAACATGAGCTGCCTTTAAATGACTTAGTTTGCTCACCACCAGAATTATTTTAACGTGGTTGAAAGTCTGGTGCTATTAAAAGATGTTTAAATTATTAGTGAGGCTAATGGTCTGATCCAACTTTAATTAAGGTCCTAATGTTCCTTTGGGCTCCACAAAAGCCAGCAGTGACCAAAGGCTGTTGCTCTCTTCTCTAATGGACTCGGCTCGCAGAAATAATTAATTATGTGGGGAAGGTTGTTCCTTGAGTCGGAACTGGAGTCTCTTGATTCCAAAGGAAGGGTCGTGTTGATGACCAGAGGATCTGGGAGAATGTCTGGTCCCATTGTACCCATTTCAATTTTTCTACACAAAAGAAAGATGCATGCCTTGGTTACTGGGGGGAAATAATGTGCTCTAAAAGCAGTACTGAGGCAACAGATCCCTTAATGCATTGCACAAATACCCATTTAGATGATGCACATTGAGCCCAGGAAATTTCTTCAATAACACACACACCAAGCCCACATAGGCTCACAATGATGGAAGAACTTCCCCAATTCCCTAATTACATTAATAATTATGGCATTTATTAAGCAGTTACTTTGTGATCGGATCTGAGAAGATTCAAGATTATCACACTGGACAGAGGCCTTGTCCCACACGGGGCTCAGGCTGTATTTTATCACTGATTTATGTTAAAGGATACTGAGGCCCAGGGAGGTTAAATAACTGGCCCAAAGTCACCCAGCAGGCTAATGGGAGAGGAGGGTCTAAAAACCAGGCCTTCTAACTTCCAGTTCTCGGTTCTTTTCACTGTGTCATATCCAAAAAAATATTGAAATCACTATAGCAAAATTGGGTTTTTTTGAATAGTAGTGGGTTTTAATGGAAAGACGGTGGGCCTTGGAGACAGAGAACCTCACCACCGTGCCTCGATCTCATCTGTCTCACCGCCAACCCCTGGCCCACATCCTACCTCTGGCCTGGAACACCCTTCCTCCTCAAATCCAGCAATCACACCTTCTCCCTTCAAAGCCCTACTGAAGGCTCACCTCCTCCAAGAGTCCATTCCAGACTAAGCCCCCCTTCTCCTCAGCTCCCTCTCCTCATCACTCGGACTCACTCCCTTTGCTCTACTTCCCCTCCCCACCCAACAGCATTTGTGTATATATTGTACATATCTATAATTATATTTATTTACATTAATGCCTGTTTCCTTGCTTTGATGTGTATATATCTATACTTCTATTTATTTATATTGATGCTATTGATGCCTGTTTACTTATTTTGACATTTGTCTCCCCCCTTCAAGACTGGGAGCCCACTGTAGGAAGGGACTGTCTCTTTTTGTTGCTGAACTGTACTTTCCAAGCACTTAGTACAGTGCTCTTAACCCAGTAAGTGCTCAATAAATACGACTGAATGAATGAATGAACAGGGACTGTGTACAACCCACTTGGCTTGTATCCATCCCAGTGCTTAGTATAGTGGATAGCATATAATAAGCATTTAAATACCACAATCATCCCTCTGGACTGTAATCTCATTCCTCTAGACGGTAGGTTTGTTGTGGGCAGGAAATGCCACTATTTGCAGTTGTATTGTACTTTCCCAAGTGCTTTGTACAGTGTTTTGCACACAATAAGTACTCAATAAAAATAACTGAAAGAATGAAAGAATGAATGAATGAATGAATGAATGAATGAATGAATGAATGAATGAATGAACAAACAAGCAAATCTGGTTAGATTCAGTTCACATGGGGCGCCCAGTCTTAATCCTCATTTTATAGATGAGGTAACTGAGGCACAGAAAAGTGGCTTTCCCAAGGTCACACAGCAGACAAGTGGCAGAGCTGGGATTAGAACCCAGGTCCTTTTGACTCCCGGGCCCATGTTCTATACACTAGGCCACACTGCTTCTCTTCTGGGTTTTATCCTACAGTGCAGAGTACAGAACAGGGAGTAAAAGTTCTCCCTGAAGATGCGGTTCAATACTTTAGGACAAAATTGAATATCTTTCCTACTAGCTAGAGTCCAGAATCAAGTAACTCATTCATCTTGTTGTATAGGGTCAGCAGGCTGAAGAGATTCCATAAGCTAGCATAAGCTAGCCCCCCGGGCTCTGGTCATGCCAGGAGGAATCCTAGGGGACATACACTGGTTTCCTCCAAACAGATCAAGTGAACTGCAACCAGGCCTTCTGGTAAATTCTCATCAACCCTAGGGGTTCTCTTTCCAACCAGCTCCCTCACAGCATCTCTATGCCCATCAGAAGCCTCAATCTTTGCTGAATTGGACTTTTCAAGCTCTTAGTACATTGCTCTGCACACAGTAAATGCTCAATAAATATGATGGAATGAATGAATGAAGCCTCCAACGATAACAGTGACTGTCCTCTAGGAGTTAGTGAACAAGGAATAATTAGCCTTCTAAGAACGGATTCTTCTGGAGTGAAGCAAGGACAAGATGAATTCCTAGGATCACCTCAGGCCCATTCTAATGTTCTCCGGTGGATCTCCAAACTCCCAGTGGTCAAATTTCCCACTTGTCTGGAGGTCTGTGAGTCACTGGAAGCAGAAGAAACAAACTGGCAGCCTCAGTAACCATCTCAGAGTTAATCAGAGAGCTACCTACCAAAAATACCAGGGATTTCTAACATCTAAAATAGTCAACTGGACACTCCATTCTTCCAGTTTTTCTTCTTATTGGGGCGCAAAGAACACTTCATATGACTTAGAGTCCTCTATGTGACACAAGGTGCCATTATATAATGCTGCACATGGTGCAATGGAAGAGCTTCATCAATGCAGTTCATAGCAACAGCTGTTGCTGCTAGCAGGGATGGGGAAAGAAAGGGAGATGACCAGATGAAAATAAAAGGAGAGAAGAGGGATGGGCTAATTGCAAGAGGGAAATAAGGTGAATGGAGAGAGGAGATGAGATGAGGAAGATGGGATCAGGGAAGCAGGAGAGAAGAAAAGGAGAAGGGAAGAGTGGAGAGGGAGAAGGCCCCATGCTTTTCCAAGCACTTATCATGTTCCACCTTGATTGCCATGTCAGCCTCCTCGCTGATATCCTTGTCTCCAATCTCCTCATTCTCTAGTCCATTTTTCACTTGACAACCCGGATCATTTTTCTAAAATGTCATTCTTTACGCATCTCTCACTCCTCAAAGATCTCCAATGGTTACTCATTCCCTGTCACAACAAGCAGAAAAGTCCTCAATTAACTATCTTCTTCCTATTTCTACATCTACTTCCCTGGTCACACTCTTCATTCCCTTCAAGCTAACCTAATCACTGTGCTCGGTTCTCTCTCTCTTTTTTACGGTACTTGTTAAGCAATTACTATGTGCCAAGCATTGTTCAAGGCCCTGGGGTAGATACAACTTAATCGTGTTGGATATAGTTCCTGTCCCACATGACAATCACAGTCTAAGTAGGAGGGAGTAGGATGAGGTAACTGAGGCACAGAGAAGTAAAGTGACTCGCCCAAGGTAACACAGCAGATGCATGGCAGATCTGAGTTTACAATCTAGGTCCTCTGACTCTTAGGCCCATATTCTTTCCAAAAGACCATGGTAGTCTCCCGATGTGACCCCTTGCTCAAGTCTTTCCCCCAGCCTGGAACGCTCTCTACACAATTCTCGGCTTGCTCAAAGCCCTTCTGAAGTGCCATCTCATACAGGAGGTCTTCCTCAATTGATTTCTCATCTAACCAGGTTATACCCAGCAGCATTGCCTAATGGTTAGAGGACAGGCCTTGGGTGGGGGGAGCGGTCATAAAATCATAGGTTCTAATCTGAGCTCCGTCACTTGTCTGCTGTGCGACCTGGGGCAAGTCGCTTAACTTCTCTCTGCCTCACTTTTCTGTAAAATAGGGATTAAGTCTGTGAGCCCTATGTGGGACAGGGGCTGTGTCCAACCCAATTACCTTGTATCTACCCAACATTTAGAACAGTGCCTGGCACATAGTAAGCGCTTAACGAACAAATACCGTTCCCTGGTGGTCTAATGGTTCCCTCGTGGTCTAGAGGTTAGGATTTGGTGGTCTTACCACCGCATCCTGCGGTCAATTTCCGGTCAGAGAAGTGACTTTTGTAATGTACTCTCAAGCGCTTAGTATAGTACTCTGCACACAGTAAGCACTCTGTACTCAATAATACGATTGAATGAATGAATGAAAATACTATCATTATTATTATATTCCCTCCAAGTGCCGGTTCAGCATTTTGTACCACTCACAACCTTCAGGGTATGGGCAGGGAATGTGCCTGTTCATGGCTATATTATACCCTTCCAAGGGCTTAGTGCAGTGCTCTGCACACAGTACGTGCTCAAAAAATACGAATGATTGTCTGACGTATATATATATTACATCTCCTATTACTTAACTAAAAATTACTTAGTGTCTTTTCATGCTGCTATATTATAAACTCCTGAAAGACAGGAGATAGGTGTCAAAAATTGACTGTACCCTCCAAAGTGGCCAGTACAGTACTCTGCAGAACTCACTAATTACTATCGATTGAGCAGAGAGGAGAGAGGGAAGAGTAGAAGAGAGGGAGAGGAGAGAGGGGAGGAGACGGGAGAGGGAATGATAAGGGAGCAGAAGGCATGGGATGTGTGAAAAGTCATCACGGTAGTGGTTAATAGGTTCATTACCCTATTTATTTTGTTAATGAGATGTACATCACCTTGATTCTATTTATTTGCTAATGTTTTAATGAGATGTTCATCCCCTCGATTCTATTTATTGCTGTTGCTTTTGTCTGTCCGTCTCCCCCGATTAGCCTGTAAGCCCGTCAAAGGGCAGGGACTGTCTCTGTTACCTATTTGTACATTCCAAACGCTTAGTACAGTGCTCTGCACATAGTCGTGGCTCGGTGGAAAGAGCACGGGCTTTGGAGTCAGAGGTCATGGGTCCGAATTCCAGCTCGGCCACTCGTCAGCTGTGTGACTGTGGGCAAGTCACTTAACTTCTCGGTGCCTCAGTTACCTCATCTGTAAAATGGGGATAAAGACTGTGAGCCTTACGTGGGACAACCTGATTCCCCTATGTCTCCCCCAGCGCTTAGAACAGTGCTCTGCACATAGTGAGCGCTTAACAAATACCAACATTATTATTATAGTAAGCGCTCAATAAATACTATTGAATGAATGAATCTCTTTCCCCTCACCTCCCCTTGCTCAGGGGGCCCCATATCCTCTACCTCAGCTTTAAGATAGGTTGTAGCTGCAGTGTAATACCCAACAGTAGATCTGTGCATCGTAGGGGTTCAGTTGGCCCCCTCATACTTATTTTGAGACCTCCTTAAAAAAGCAGGGTAGCTGTAGAAAGCACCCAGGCCTGGGATTCAGAAGACCTGGGTTCTAATCCCCACTCCACCACTTGCTGGATGTGTGACCTTGGGCAAATCGCAACTTCTCTGAGGCTCCGTTTCCTCGTCTGTAATGTGGGGATTCAGTGATGTCCCTCCTTTTTAGACTGAGAGCTCTGTGTGGGACAAGACAGTATCCTACCTGATTATATACCTAATTAAAGCACTCAGCCACCTCTCAGGATCACACCTGGAGAATTGCCAGTACTCTACCAGTCTCAATAATGGGAGGGGGAGTCAAGCACAGGCCTATCCATTCCATTCCTAGCTTGGCCAGTGACTAGGGAGTCAAAGGCAATCTGCTACAAGTCAAAGCTCACCCGTGCTGGGCAGCAGCGGCACGGGAGAGAGTCGAGGGCAGAGACTCAAGTTTACTGCGTGGAAGAAGGCAATGGTAAACCACTTCCGTATTATTACCAAGAAAACTCTAGGGATCCACTACCAAAACCATTGCAGATGGAGGTGGGGTGTTCTGGGAGGGATGTGTCCATGGAGTCGCTATAGGTCGGACACAACTCCACAGCTTAAGACAACAACGAAGCACTCAGCACAGTGCTTTGCACAGAGTGAGCACTCAATAAATATGATTGAATGAATTAAATGAATATCATATCTGCCCCAGCTATAAATACAGTGTTTGCCACACAGCAAGCGCTTAACAAACATAAAGAACAATAATCCATTTTTAGCTCCAAGAGTCAGTTATGTCTGAAGAACCACGGGTTGATGAACCTTGCTCTAATTACAGAGGGGTAGTAAATGAAATAATGACTCAGGTTACCAATACAAAGACACAAAGTAAGGTCGGTGAAGGTTCGGATGTAAAATAATAATAATAATAATTGTGGTATTTGCTAAGTGTTATGTGCCAGTCACTGTACTAAGCTCTGGGATAGATCAAAAATAATTGGGTTGGACACAGTCCTTGTCAGTCAATCAAATTGATTGAGTGCTTACTGTGTGCAAAGCACTCACTGTACTAAGTGCTTGAGAGAGTACAACAATAATAATGTTGGTATTTGTTAAGTACTTACCACGTGCAGAGCACTGTTCTACGCGCTGGGGTAGATCCAGGGTAATCAGGTTGTCCCACGGGAGGCTCACAGTTAATCCCCATTTTCCAGATGAGGGAACTGAGGCACAGAGAAGTTAAGTGACTTGCCCACAGTCACACAGCTGACAAGTGGCAGAGCCAGTATTCGAACCCATGACCTCTGACTCCCAAGCCCGGGCTCTTTCCATGGAGTCTCGCTGCTTCTCTAACCTAACTACAACAAAAAATAGATACGTTCCCTGCCCACAATGACCTTATAATGAAGACGGTGGGGCTCACAATCTCAATCCTCATTTTACAGTTGAGATAACTGAGGCCCAGAGAAGTTAAACAACTTGCCCAAGGGCACACAGCAGACAAGTGGCAGAGCTCGGATTAGAACTCTGGTCTTTCCTACTCCCAGGCCCATGCTCTATCCCCAAGTCCATGCTGCTGAAATGAGATCTAAGCATTTCCTCCTGCCACAAAGGGTCAAAAATGTCTATTGTAGGAAGGAAAAGGATCTCTCTCCCCCTCTCTCCCTTCCTCCCTCCCTTTTTCCTTCTCTCTCTCCCTCCCTCTACCAGGGGAGGGCAAAACTCAAAGGACACTGTGCATAGCCAAGGCTTAGCTGCAGATCACCATGAAACTTTATGGGGTAAAGGAAAATGATGTTTTTCTAACAAAATTTGCTCCACTGCCCTCAGGAGAAATGCCTGGCATATTCATTGCTGAGGTTGTTCAAAGGTTACCTATGGTTGATCAACCCCAACCCCACAGCACTTATGTAAATATCTTTAAATTATATATTATAAATTATTTATTCATATTAACGTTCACCTAGCCTTTCAGACTTGTATGCTCATTATGGGCAGGGAATTTATCCGCAAATTCTACTGTACTGTACTCTTCCAAGAGCTTGGTAGAATACTTGGCACATAATAAGCACTCAATAAATAAATAAATAAATAATAAATAATAAATAAATGGCTGACTGATTCTTCCATTGCAATTTTTACAAAATTCTGGCATAAGCAAGTGCCAGTCAGACGCATCACTAAATTGTCAGATAAAAGATTGTTTTGCTTCCTGCAGCTTGGCTTAAGTGGCCAGAAAAGATAATAAAGAGGAAATTCAAAAATTAAAGGTACCAAAAGAAATTTTGCCTGTTTGCTAATGGATGCCAAATATATGAAGAAGGCAAATGAGGCAATCATTAAAATGTAAAAGTAGCTGCTGAGCCATCCAGGGCTTAAGAAATTCCAGCCTTCTAGCTCTGAAGAATAGGCTCAAGAAAATATTGACATCACCTGCTAAAACATTTTTTTCTGATTAGATGAAATAGAATTCAATAAGTGCAGATGACTGAACTCTTCACCTTTAATATTTCAATGTTTATTTTATTCTTGGCTCTTACAGGAATAAAATAAGTGAAGCAGCATGGTCTAGTGGATAGAGGATGGAGTAAGGACATGGGTTCTAATCTCTTCTCTGCCACGTTTCTGCTGTGTGACTTTGGCCAAGTCACTTAACTTTTCTGTGCCTCAGTTACCTCATCTGTGAAACGGGTATTAAAACTGTGAAACCCATGTGGAACAGGGACTGTGCCTAACCCAACTTGCTCGTATCCACCCCAGTGCTTAGCACAGTGCTTGGCACATAATAAATGCTTAATACCACAATTATTATTATTATTCCAAGAAGGATTCTGTCCCGTTTGGGGGGTCAGCAGATAATCCGCTGCAGGATTTTACAGATTGCTGACTAAATGCTGATAGTAAGGTTGGGATATTGGAGTTGATAATCTTATACCCACTTATGTATTTTCTATCATTTCACACCTTTTCAGGCACGTTTTTTGACACAAAGCATCTCAGGGCATTTTGACTAATAAAAAAAAAATATGGCATTGTTAAGCACTTATTTTGTGCCAAGCACTGTATTAAGCACTGATGCAGAAAAATGAATCAGTTGGAACACAGTTCCTGTCCCATAATGGCTCACAGACTAAGAGGGAGGAAAAACACGTTACTGAAACATTACATATCATTTAAATATGAGGAAACTAAGGCACAGGAAGTTAAGTGACTTGCCAAAGATCACACGGCAGGAAAGTGGCAGAGCCTGAATTAGAGCCCAGTTCCTCTGACTTCCAGGCCCATGCTCTACCAGACCACGTTGTTTCATAGCCAATCAATATTGTATACCATGCTGAGTTCAGGGAGAGGTGATGGGTGACACACAATCCTAACTTAGCTAGATGTGTGGTTTCCCTGGGCAGGTTTTGTTTCACCATATCACAACCTGATGTTTCCCATCATTAGCGCCCATCGCAACACAACTCTCTGGACCGTCCAAATTCCTGGTGATCCAGCTCAGGTTTGTCCCGATCAATTTAGATGCAGATGGTTGTAATGTACCATTCACACATTTCTCATAAACACGTGAGCCCCAGTCCTGAGTCAATCAGAGCAGAGGTGGGGATTATGCCTTCACTCACTTCATTCTCAAGATGGCCCAGCAAATTGAGGCCCTGAGGTCTAATCCCACCTCTGCCGCTTGGCTGCTGTTGAACCTTGGGCAAGTCACTGAACTCCTCTGGGTCTCAGTTTTCTCATCTGTAAAATGGGAATTCAATACCTGTTCTCCCTCTCCTTTAGACTGTGAGCCCCATATGGGACAGGGACTCTCTGACCTGATTAGCTTGGATATCCCAGGGCTTAGTAAACACTTAACAAATGTCACAATTAGCTGCTTAGAATTCCTTAACTCCCATTCTCTCCTGGACCCCCTCCAATCTGGCTTCCGTCCCCTCCACTCTACTGAGACTGCTCTCTCTAAGGTCACCCGTGACCTCCTTCTTGCCAAATCCAATGGCTCCTACTCCATTCTGATCCTCCTCGACCTCTCTGCTGCCTTTGACACTGTCGACCATCCCCTCCTCCTCCACACCTTATCTCACCTCGGCTTCATGGACTCCGTCCTCTCCCGGTTCTCCTCTCATCTCTCTGGCCGGTCATTCTCGGTCTCCTTCTCAGGCGCCTCCTCCCCCTCCCATCCTTTAACTGTTGGAGTTCCTCAAGGGTCAGTTCTTGGCCCTCTTCTGTTCTCCATATACACTCACTCCCTCGGTGAACTCATTCGCTCTCACGGCTTTGACTACCATCTCTACCCAGATGACACGCAGATCTACATCTCTGCCCCTGACCTCTCCCCCTCCCTTCGGGCTCGCATCTCCTCCCGCCTCCGGGATGTCTCCACCCGGATGTCGGCCCGCCACCTAAAGCTCAACATGAGCGAGACTGAGCTCCTCATCTTCCCTCCCGAATCCGGTCCTCTCCCAGACTTCCCTATCTCCGTGGATGGCACGACCAACCTTCCCGTCTCTCGGGCCCGCGATCTCGGTGTCATCCTTGACTCGTCTCTCTCGTTCACCCCACGCATCCTATACGTTACCGAGACCGGCCGGTTTCACCTTTACAATATCGCCAAGATCCGCCCTTTCCTCTCTACCCAGACGGCTACCTTACTGCTACGGGCTCTCGTTATATACCAGCTAGACTACTGTCGGCCTTCTCTCTGATCTCCCTTCCTCCTCTCTCGCCCCGCTCTGGTCTATTCTTCACTCCGCTGCCCGGCTCATCTTCCTGCAGAAACGCTCTGGGCATGTCACTCCCCTTCTTAAACACCTCCAGGGGTTGCCTATCGACCTCCGCTCCAAACAAAACTCCTCACTCTAGGCTTCAAGGCTGTCCATCACCTTGCCCCTTCCTACCTCTCCTCCCTTCTCTCTTTCTACCGCCCACCCCGCACGCTCCGCTCCTCCGCCGCCCACCTCCTCGCCGTTCCCTCGGTCTCGCCCATCCCGCCGTCGACCCCCGGGCCACATCCTCCCGCGGTCCCGGAACGCCCTCCCTCCTCACCTCCGCCAAACTGATTCTCTTTCCCTCTTCAAAACCCTACTTAAAACTCCCCTCCTCCAAGAGGCCTTCCCAGACTGAGCTCCTCTTCTCCCTCTACTCCCTCTGCCACCCCCCCTTCACCTCTCCACAGCTAAACTCTCTTTTTCCCCTTTTCCCTCTGCTCCTCCACCTCTCCCTTCCCATCCCCGCAGCACTGTACTCGTCCGCTCGACTGTATATATTTTCATTACCCTATTTATTTTGTTAATGAGATGTACATCACCTCGATTCTATTTAGTTGCCATCGGTTTTTACGAGATGTTCTTCCCCTCGACTCTATTTATTGCCATCGTTCTTGTCTGTCCGTCTCCCCCGATTAGACTGTGCGCCCGTCAAACGGCAGGGACTGTCTCTATCTGTTGCTGACTTGTTCATTCCCAGCGCTTAGTACAGTGCTCTGCACATAGTAAGCACTCAATAAATACTATTGAATGAATGAATGAATAATTATGACTATTATTATTACACATAGTCCTATCCAATCCTTATTTATATGTTTATCATGTCTTTCATTCAAATATATGTGAGTTTGTGTGTGTGTGTGTGTGTGTGTGTGTGTGTGTGTGTGTGTGTGTGTGAATGTCCATCCTGATTGTAAGATGAGAGAGTTAACGTATGTCTCCACAAAAGCGTAGCTTATTGTGGGGAGGTGGGAGAAAGGAGAGGAGGAAGGTTATGTACTGTTTGGTGTAGACATCCAGGAAATAGACTTTCCATTTCTCTTTTCAACTTTCCTCCACAGAACAAAAAATTAACAATGTTCCCCAGAAATTTGCAGTTTGATGTTTTCATCAGGATGTATCCCTCTCGTGTCAGACCAGATACCTTGGTATCTTAAGGCCTTCTGGACCATAACCAATTTGTATTCTGGTTTAGCAGAGATGGAAGAAGTAACAGAGAGCACACAAAACTAATTATATCGCGTTCTTCAGTAGCAAGTGACCACTTTCCCCATGACAGCAGCCAAAATTAACATTTTACTGCTCCGCAGGAGGTGTTGGCTTGATACTCAAAACCCCAGTGACACCAGCTGGCCCATTCAAAGTGGCAGAATTTTTTTTATTCCAGTTTAATTGATTAAATCATGGGAACCTGCAGTGCTCATACCTGTGGGACATGCCGCTGCCAACTTTTTCTTTTATAGGTTTCCCTTTTCTATGAGGCTTGACATTTTTAAGGCTGAGTTACCAAGCAATCTATGGTGAGGCCTCCAGAGAAGCAACTACTCTTAAGTAACCATAATGGCTTCAGTTTCTATACCGCTTTACTTAGTCCTCTGAACATCAACTTAGTTTATCCCCTGAACATTCGAAAGATTCTTCTCCCCATTTTGTAGCTGTCAGTTACAAACCAAAATCTAATCTATCTTTCTGTTCTAGGTGGTTCTTCTACACAAACACTGGGAGAAAAACATATAAGAACCCCCAGAAAAGGCAGAAATTATATTTTCTAGGAGAAAATACGGGGTTTCAATAGAGAATGTTTGGAATTACAAGTTTTCTTCTCCTTCCTCTAAAACCTAGCATCAAAATCAAATTTAACTTCATGAGATAACACCACTCTCTGATGTCATTCCTGGTTTTTCATTTCAGCACATTAAAAAGGATAAATCCCCATCCATATTTTGCTTTATGGAATGGTTGGTCTTCTGGAGTTCAAAGCCCATTTAACACTCTCTTTTTCATTATTCCACTCTGATCTGTAGGGATTATTAGGCAGAAGATGGCTGTAATTGTTGATTCTGAGCATACATTTAGCTTATTTCTCTTGTGGATTGGACTCGAAAACTAATTTGTTACAAGATGTACTTTCCCTTCTCAAAGAAATACTAATTCCAACTTATTCCCTGAAATGTGGGACCTATGTCAAGCAGCACTTGAAGATTATGGGCATACTGGTGATCCAGAAACGGGCTCCCATTATCATTACCCTCACACTACAGCATACTTGCACGACTTCACGATCATCTTAATAATCATGGGTTGCGTTTCACCTGGGGATTCTGGACTAATGCAACACGGACCAAAAAAGAGGCTTCTGACTCAAAGAGCTAATGTAAATGAGGTTAATACGTCCATTGACCTTTGGTGTCACTTTCTGAGTGAAGATGTTAATGTGAAATTGGAAAACATATGACTAATTCTCTCCCAAAATTAGCAATAATGAGGCATCAGAAAGAACCTCCCAGTAATTTTTCCACATCCTACAGGAAACCTAAACCACCAAGGGACATTTCTCTGGGATGCTATCAACCCAGCAACTGACAAGACCTTGAGCGTGGCCAAGTAAAATCACCAAGATCAGTTCCATGCAATTGACGGAGAGATTAGGAAGATTTATCTCCACAAAACAAGGACTACATCAGTAACACCTTGAAGCATCTCATGACAGACTAAAGTGTGGCTCAAGACATCCAGATGAGGTTGAAAGAACCCCGCACGCTCCACTCCTCTGCCGCCCACCTCCTCACCGTCCCCCGTTCTCGCCTATCCCGCCGTCGACCCCCGGGCCACGTCCTCCCGCGGCCCCGGAACGCCCTCCCTCCTCACCTCCGCCAAACTCATTCTCTTCCCCTCTTCCAAACCCTACTTAAAGCTCACCTCCTCCAAGAGGCCTTCCCAGACTGAGTTCCCCTTTTCCCTCTGCTCCCTCTACCCCCCCTTCACCGCTTCACAGCTAAACCCTCTTCTCCCCCCTTTCCCTCTGCTCCTCCCCCTCTCCCGTACTATTAGGGAAGCAGCATGGCTCAGTGGAAAGAGCCCGGGCTTGGGAGTCAGAGGTCGTGGGTTCTAATCCCAGCTCCGCTGCTTGCCAGCTGTGTGACTTTGGGCAAGTCACTTCACTTCTCTGTGCCTCAGTGACCTCATCTGTAAAATGGGGATTAAAACTGTGAGCCCCACGTGGGACAACGTGATCACCTTGTATCCCCCAGCGCTTAGAACAGTGCTTTGCACATAGTAAGCGCTTAACAAATACCACCATTTATTTTTTTATTTACCCCTTCAGCACTGTACTCGTCCACTCAACTGTATATATCTTCATTACCCTATTTATTTTGTTAATGAGATGTACATCACCTTGATTCTATTTATTTGCTATTGTTTAAATGAGATGTTCTTCCCCTTGTTTCTATTTATTGCTATTGTTCTTGTCTGTCCGTCTCCCCCGATTAGACTGTGAGCCCGTCCAAGGGCAGGGACTGTCTCTGTTACCGATTTGTACATTCCAAGTGCTTAGTACAGTGCTCTGCACATAGTAAGTGCTCAATAAATACTATTGAATGAATGAATGAATGTTCTGAGGTAGGTAGGATACCAAAGCAGAAGAGATGTGAGCCTAAGCAGACCTTGGAGTTGCAGCTTCATCTGGTAGGAAGAACACAGTACTGGGGGTCAGAGGACCAAAGTACTAATCCCGGCTCTGCTACTTGCCTGCTGTGCGACTTGGGTAAATCCCTTAACTCCTCTGTGCCTCAGTTTCCTCTTCTCTGAAATGGAGATTCGATATCTGTTCTCCCTCCTGACGTGGCTCAGTGGAAAGAGGCCGGGCTTGGGAGTCAGAGGTCATGGGTTCTAATCCCGGCTCCGCCACTTGTCAGTTGTGTGACTTTAGGCAAGTCACTTAACTTCTCTGAGCCTCAGTTACCTAGTCTGTAAAATGGGGATGAAGACTGTGAGCCCCACGTGGGTCAACCTGATCAACTTGTATCCCCCCAGTGCTTAGAACAGTGCTTTGCACATAGTAAGCGCTTAACAAATGCCATCATTATTATTATGATTATTAGATTGTCATCCCCATGTGGGACAGGGATTATGTCTGACCTGATTCACTTATATCTATCCTAGTGCTTAGTTCAATAATTGGCACATAATAATAATGAGGTATTAGGACTTATGATTATTATTAGCCCACAAATACCAACATTATTATTATTATTATTATACTATTTTCCTGGACCTTATAAAAGCATTTCACCCTCAGTTGTGAAACAGCCTGGCCTAATGGAAAGAGCCCTGCAATCCAGATGGATCTAGGCTGAAGAGATGGCAACATAGGATAACTCCCAACCTTCAAAGACATGACACGTGTCCCAGATGAAGTCCCTAGACTTGATGCCATGTCAGGTGAAGCACTGAGGCGACGCCCTTTTAAAATATGCACAGACTGTATTTTTCTCTTCTTTAAAAAATGACACTTGTTAAGCACTCACTGTTTGGTGGGCACTGTACTAAACACTGGGGTAGATTCATTCATTCATTCGATAGTATTTATTGAGCACTTACTATGTGCAGAGCACTGTACTAAGCACTTGGAATGTACAAATCGATAACAGATAGAGACAGTCCCTGGATATGAGCTAATCAGGTTGGCCACAGACCATGTCTCACATGGGACTCAAAGTCTTAATCCCCATTTGACAGATGAGATAACTGAGGCATAGAGAAGTTAAGTGACTTGCTCAAGTTCACACAGCAGACAAGTGGAGAAGCCAGGATTAGAACCCAGGTCCTTCGGACTCCCAGGGCCCCGTTCTATCCAGTAGGCCATGCTGCTTCCTCAACATATGGAGCACTGAGGGAATGCTACAAGATGTGAATGGAAACACCAGTATCATCATCTTCAAGAAGAAAGGAGAAGAGATGAGGTTGCAGCTATAATCGAGGCATTCTAATTCTTTCCGAGAAAATTATTTCTAGCCGGAGTACTCCTGAATGGATCACTGATTAATTTTTCTAATGATTCTGAAACTCTCAGAATCACAATGTGGCTTCACATCACAAAGTGGTCTAGCAGACATGATCTATACAGCACATCATATCCAGGAAGAGTTCAGGGATGAGCACCGGGATCTCGAGCACGGACTTGGGAGTCAGAGGTCATGGCTCGAATCCCTGCTCTGCCTCTTGTCAGCTGTGTGACCGTGGGCAAGTCACTTAATTTCTCTGTGCCTCAGTTACCCCATCTTTAAAATGGGGATTAAGACAGTGAGCCTCATGTGGGACAACCTGATTACCCCAGCACTCAGAAGAGTGCGCCTAACAAATACCAACATTATTATTATTATACTATTTTTCTGGACCTTATAAAACCATTTCACCATCGGTTGTGAACAGCCTAATGGAAAGAGCCTGGTCTAGGGAATCAGAGGACTTCAGTTCTACTCCCTCTTTGCCACTTGTCTGCTGTGTGACCTTGGACAAGCCACTCGTCTGTGTTTCAGAGGTTGAGGATTAATTCCTCCTTCCTCCAACATAGACTAGGAGCTCCATGTGCAACAGAGGCTCGGTCCAACCTGATAAACTTGTATCTATCCAAGCACTTAGAACAGTGATGATGATGGCGATCGTATTTTTTAAGTGCTTAATATGTGCCAAACACCTTTCTAAGCACTGGGTAAGATACAAGGTAATCAGGTTGTCCCACATGGGGCTCACAGTATTAATCTTCATTTTACAGATGAGGTAACTGAGGCACAGAGAAGTTAAGTAGCTTGCCCAAGGTCACACAGCAGACAGGTGGCAGAGGCGGGATTAGAACCCACGTCCTCTGACTCCCAAGCTTGTGCCCTTTCCACTGAGCCATGCTGTTTCTCCAATAACAGTGCTTCACATTCCTTCGTGCCTCAGTTACCTCATCTGTTAAATGGGAATTAAGACTGTGAGCCCTATGTGGGAGGTGGACTATGTCCTACCTGATTTTCTTGTATCTACCCGAGTTCTTAGCAGCATTACCTAATGGCTAGAGTACGGGTCTGGAAATCGGAAAGACATGGAGTTCTAAAATCAGCTTTTCCACTTGTCTGCTGTGTAACCTTGGGCAAATCACTAAACTTCTCTGTGCCTTAGTTACCTCATCAGTAAAATGGGGATTGAGACTGTGAGCCTTATACGGGGCAGGGACTGTGTCCAACCTGACTAACTTTTATCTAATGGAAAGACTTGGGAGTTAGAGGTCATGGGTTCTAATCCCGGCTCTGCCACTTGTCTGTTGTGTGACTTTGGGTAAGTAACTTAGCTTCTATGTGCCTCAGTTACCTCATCTGTCAAATGGGGATTAAGACTGTGAGCCCCATGTGGGACCACCCAATGATCTCGTACTTACCCCAGTGCTTAGAACAGTGCTTGGCACATAGTAAGTGCTTAACAGATACCATCATTATTATCATCTACCCCAGTGCTTAGTAATAATTATTATTATTATTATTTTTATGGTATTTATTAAGTGCTTGCTATGTGCCAAACACTGTTCCAAATGCTGGGGTAGGTACAAAGTAATCAGGTTGTCCCCTGTGGGGCTCACAGTCTTAATCCCCATTTTACAGATGAGGTAACTGAGGCACAGAGAAGATAAGAGGCTTGTACAAGGTCACACAGCAGACAAGTGGCAGAGCCGGAATCAGAACCCACGTCCTCTGACTCCCAAGCCCATGCTCTCTCCACTAAGCTACGCCGCTTCTCTAAATACGGTGCCTGGCACATAGTAAGCATTTTACAAATAACACAATTATCACATAAATACCATAAAATAAAAATGATCAGGATTCTGGAAACCACGTAGTGAATTTGGCTGCCCTAGAAAGTTTGTCCAAATTCTCAGGTTTCTCCATGGTGGGATGGCTGGCCATGTCAGAGCTCGGGGTGCTCTACTCCATCCAATCCCCATCGCAAATGGGGTACACCAAGAATGCACAGTAAGGCTGGTCATATTCAATTTATTTTATGCTGGAGGATGAAAAAGAGATCCAGATGCAGCTATGAGAACACACTTCTGCCTCTCTGGGAAACTCTTCCATCTCACCAGACCCTATGCCTCACCTAAAGACCTAGAAAGAACCATTCCAGAATTGCTCCCCTATGTCTGAACCCTGGAGGCACTCACCCAAAAAGAAACACAAAAACTGTAAATCACTTCACTTAGACAAAGTGTGCTGTAGTGGAAAGAGCACAGGCCTGGGAGTCAGAGGACCTGGGTCCTGTTCCCAGCTCCTCCACTTGCCTGCTGTATGACCTTGGGCAAGTCACTTAATTTCTCAGTGCCTCCAATTCCTCACCTGTAAAATGGGGAATTCCTTATCTGTTCTCCCTCCTACTTAGAGTGTGAGTCCAATGTGGAACTGGGATTGTTCTTGACCTGATCATCTTGCATCTAACCCATCACTTAGTGCAATGCTCGGCACATAGTAAGTGCTTAAAGAATGCCGTGATTAGTATTACTGATTCAGTCAGGTATTACGGGATGGTGGTAAGTCTACAGAAACTGGAGGTAATGTCACAGCCTGAACTTCAGATGCCACACCCAAACTAAACATGCGGTTGTGGGTCTTACAGTGACACTTTTAGAAACACACGTGCCCCAAAATGAAGTTTGTCACCAACCTAAATGGTATCTATTGATGCTTACTATGTGCAGAGCACTGTACTAAGTGTTTGGGAGAGTTCAACGCAGCAGAGTTGGCAGACACATTCTCTGCCCGGAACGACTTATCATCACCAGATTGTCATCAATTTATTATCATCGGCTGTACCGTATTTGAGCATGAGACACAACTAAATCACTTTAATTCTTTCTGTCTTTTAAATGGAAATGTACTTCTTCTACCCCCAAGGATACTATAACAAGTCTGGGGCGAGAGGTCAGAGAGCTTGGATTCTAATTCTGGCTCTGTCATTTACCTGCCGTTTGACTTTGGACAAGTCACTTCATAACTGCTCTGCACTTCAGTTTTCTCAACTCTAAAATGAAGATTTGATACCTGTCCTCCATCCTTTCTTAGACTGTGAGCCCCATGTGGGACAGGGATTTTGTCTGACTGGATTAATTTATATCTACCCCGGGGTTTAGATGAGTACTCGACACATAATAAATGCTTAACAAATGCCATTATTAATATTATTATTACTGTTATTATAAAGATGATAACATTAGCATGGAACCCACAGGTTCTCTAACCAAACTATTAATATATTTAACAGGGAATCTTCAGTAGACATCCCATAAGTTCTTCACCAGAAGTTAGAGTGTTGGAGTTAGAGAAGTTAGAGTTTTAAACCCTATTATCAAGCCTGGCTGACTTGCTTTTCTTTGAAGATACAATCAGTTGCCATTATTACTGCTGGATAGAAGTGAGTCACTGCCTTCGGTCAGCATTGCACTGCACACTACTGGTTTCTCCAAGCACCAATGGAAATCCCTTTGTCAAAAATGTGAATATGAAAGACTGGGTGAATATTTGCCTTGGAGTTATCAAGATAATGAGTGGGGAATTCCCAGATCATCCAACATGCTTTCAAAAATATGCGGAGAAAATGGGGATAATCCCCAAAACTACAGTCTCTAGGTGGTAAACTCTCAATGGGCAGGGAACGTTCTTAATTTTGTTTTATTATACTCTCTCCATCGCATAGTACAGTGCTCTGCACCCAGTAAGTACCCAATAAATAACACTGATTGATGGCCTGATTGAATTGCAATTCAGGGTCCCTTCACAAGGTAATTCATTAAAGGTCACAAGCAGCATGGCCTACCGGAGAGAGCATGAGAAGAAGTCAGGAGATCTGGATTTTTCATCCAAGTTCCACCACTGGCCTGTTGCATAATTTTAGGTGAGTCCCTTCACCTCTCTATTCTTGTTTCATCAACTGTAAAAAGAGATATGTTTACTGTTCTTCCTAACTAGACTGTAAGCTCATTATGGGCAGGAAATAATTATGATGGTATTTGTAAAGCACTTACTATGTGCCCTGCACTGTTCTAAACCCTGGGTAGATACATGATAATCAGATTCACCAAGTGGGGTTCACAGTCTTAATCCCCATTTTACAGATGAGGTACCTGAGGCACAGAGAAGTTACGTGACTCGCCCAAAGTCACCCAGCTGATAAATGGCAGAGTTGGAATTAGAACCCATGACCTCTGACTCCCAAGCCCGGGCTCTTTCCACTAAGCCACATTTCTTTGTGTCTGTTATATTGTTATATTGTTATACCATACTCTCCCAAGCACTTAGTACAGTGCTCTGCACACATTAAGTGCTCAATAAATACCACCGACTGACAACTCTTAGTTTGTGAACCTGATGTGAAACTGGGTTCATGTCTTATCTCGTATCACCTTACCACTTTGCACAGCGCTTGACTGTGGTAATTATGAAGAGCATATTGTTTGCTGAGCGCTGGGCAAAAGGCCGAGGTAAATACAAATAAACTGCTTAGCAGGTGGTGCTTAAATACATTAAAACAACTAATTTGACTAATAATGCTAATGCTAAACAATACGATTTTATAAATTTGAGGTTTGTTTCTGAACCCAGGGCATACGGGCTATTTTTGCTCAAACTGCTAATAACTATGAACTCAAATATAGATGAGTAGGATAGCTATGTTAATGTGGTTATATTATAAAGGGGAATCAGTGCCATGGAAACACATAATAAGTTAAAAAGGCACAAAGAAAAGGAGGAGATAAAGAAAAATTATAGATAGTAGAAACAGACAATTCATTCAAACTATCATTTATTGAGCTCGGTGTGCAGAGCACTGTATTAAAGCCTTGGGAGAGTATAATGTAACGTTATAACAGACACATCCCCTGCCCTCAACGAGCTTAAAGTCTAGAGGGGAAAGACAGACATTAATATAAATGAAAATATAAATAAATTATGGATATGTACATAGCTCTAGGAGTGGAACGGGGGATGAATAAGGGGAACAAGTTAGGGCAACGCAGAAGGGAGTGGAAGAAAAGTAAAAAGAGAGCTTAGAAAGGGAAGACCTCTTGGAGGAGATGTGCCCTCAATAAGGCTTTGAAGTAGAGGAGAATAATTGCCTCTTGGATATGAAGAGAGTCTGTTCCAGGCCAAAGGCAAGATGTAGGCAAGAAGTTGGCAGCAAGTTAGCTGACATAATAATGTTGGCATTTGTTAAGCGCTTACTATGTGCAGAGCACTGTTCTAAGTCCTGGGGGAGATACAGGGTCATCAGGTTGTCCCACATGAGGCTCACAGTTAATCCCCATTTTAGAGATGAGGTAACTAAGGCAGAGAGAAGTTAAAGTGACTTGCCCACAGTCACACAGCTGACAAGTGGCAGAGCCGGAATTCGAACCCATGACCTCTGACTCCTAAGCCAGGGCTCTTTCCACTGAGCCACACTGCTTCTCTGGTACCTCAAGATACAAGGAGTAGGTTGGCATTAGAGAAGTGAAGTATGAGGGCTGGGTCGTACTAGAAGAGTAGCAAGGTGAGATAGGAGGTGGCAAGGTGATCGAGTGCTCCAAAGCCGATAGTAGGAGCTCTCGTTTGATGCGGAGAGTCTTGAGGAATGGGGAAACTTGGACTGAACTTTTTGTAGAAAAATTATCAGGGAAGCAGAGTGAAATATGGACTGGAATGGGGAGAGACAGGAGGTAGAGAAATCTGCAGAGAGGTTGATACAGTAAAGTGGAATAGGAAAAGGGCTTGGATTATTGTGTTGTCGAACTGTACATTCCAAACGCTCATTACAGTGCTCTGCACATAGTAAGCATTCAACAAATACTATTGAATGAATAGCAGTTTGGATGGAGAGGAAAGGACAGATTCTAGTGATGCTGTGGAGTTGGAACTAACAGGATTTAATGATAGATTGAATCCATGGGTTGAATGGTAGAGAGGAGCCAAAGATAACGCCATTGTCGGCTATTGAGGCAGGAAGGATGATGATGCCATCTACAGTAATGGGAAATTCAGGGGAAGGACAAGGTTTGGGTGGAAAGATTAGGAGCCTTGTCTTTGACATGTAAAGTTTGAGATGGCAGCAGTACATTCAAGTAGAGAGGTCTTGAAGGCAGGAGGAAATGTGTGATGGCAGGGAGGGAGATGAGGATTCCTTCATTCATTCATTCAATAGTATTTATCGAGCGCTTACTATGTGCTCTTCACTGTACTAAGCGCTTGGAATATACAAATCGGTAACAGATACAGTCCCTGCCCTTTGACGGGCTTTCAGTCTAATCGGGGGAGACAGACAGACAATAACAATAGCAATAAATAGAATCAAGGGGGTGAACATCTCATTAAAACAATAGCAAATAAATAATAGAATCAAGGTGATGTACATCTCATGAACAAAATAAATAGGGTAATGAAAATATATACAGTCGAGCGGACGAGTACAGTGCTGAGGGGAGGGGAAGGGAGAGGGGGAGGAGCAGAGGGAAAGGGGGGAAAAGAGGGCTTAGCTGAGGAGAGGTGAAGGTGGGGTAGAGGAGGAGCAGAGGGAGCAGAGGGAAAAGGGGGAGCTCAGTCTAGGAAGGTCTCTTGGAGGAGGTGAGCTCTAAGTAGGGGTTTGAAGAGGGGAAGAGAATTAGTTTGGCGGAGGTGAGGAGGGAGGGCGTTCCGGGACCGTGGGAGGCCGTGGCTTAGAGATGCAGATTTGGGAATCATCAACAGAGATGTGGTAGTTGAAACCATGTGAGTGAATGAGTTCTCCAAGAGAGTGGTTGCAGGCGGAGAATAGAAGGGGGCCCAGAACTGAACCTTGAAGGACCCCTACAGTTAAGGGGGTGGAGGGGGGAGACAGAGAAGGGGCCTGACATTTGTCACGTGCATTTGCCTAATTAAGTTCTGGAGACTGCTTCCTGACTTCCAGATAATTCCCAACTGGATCTGCAATGCTACCCCTGATTCCTGCACTCCAGATTAGTCTGTCTGCCCACATTGTTTCTCAACAGCCTGCTTTACCGTCATGTTGTCTGTGACTGCCTCGCCTTGTATTTAAACTGTTTTGTCTGACCTTCCCCTTTGTTCATGCCCTCTTTCCATTCACCACTCAGTAGCTTCTTGGGCACATGGCTATTATCCAACTGCTCTGTAATCCCCTGGGAAGTTGTGTTGCGTCGAACACTGCCTCAGTGCTGGCGATCTGGCTGTATTCCAGAACCCCCTTCTTGGTGCTGCTGTCAGGACTGTGCTAGTGAAAATGAATGAAAAGCTGGATATCTCTTACTTAATGCAACCCATTAAAAAAGCAGAGTCTGTTTGGCTGATGATTTCCTTTTGAAATCCACTGCCTGCCTCCCTCTTATCTTTTGCGCTGGATTTCAGCTCTTCAGCCAAGAGTCTATATGCTTTAACAGAGCCCACATTTCACATCTATTTCCTACTTCCTTCATCAGACACGCACTAAAAATGAATTATTTTGACTTCCTATAAACATGCACCCAGAATGAATTATTTTGATATCCTATACACCTAGGCTAATTCCTCATTTGAGTCCAATTCCTTGTCGTCTTTTCAGAATGGACTTCATTTAAATAACCATCTTGAGTGTTGAGGGCAGAGCGGTACAGAAGAATAAGATAGTACATGTACCCTACCCCAAAAATAATCCTCCTAAAGTTAACTGTACTGGGCTTTTCTCACAGTGGATGTTCAGTAAATATCGACTGTCATGAACTGAGAGTGTTGTGCTTTAGCTATTCTTCTAGTTTTCTTTATTTCTCTAAATCAAGGGGACAGTACTCTACTTTCAAGCTCAATGTAAAGCCCTTGGAGTTATGTCAGGTTAGAGGATGAAAATAGGCCACTTATCTTTGCTCAGTTCTCAGGAATATGATTTTCCTTTCCACATTCTGAAACTTCATGAATCTTTTGCGAGAAGAGAGGCAAGGGAGAAAAAATGTAAGCGTCCTCTGAGGATAATTTGTAAGAAATCCCAGGAATTGTACTGATTGGAAATCCAGTTCAATTGCTCTGTGTCTGTGTGTGTGTGTATGAATATATAAATATATGTGTAATATAATGTATGTGTGTATAGGTGTATATATAAATATAATTTATATTAATATAGGTGTATATATAAATATAATTTATATTAATAAATTAATGGCATGTGTTAAGTGCTTAATCTGTGCCAGGTACTGGGGTAGATAGAAACTAATCACGTTGGACACAGCACCTGTACCCCATGGGGCTCACGGTCAATCCCCATTAACCAGATGAGGTAACTGAGGCACAGAGAAGTTAAGTGTCTTGCCCAAGGTCGCACAGCAGACAAGCAATGGAGCTGGGATAAAAACCCAGGTTCCTCTGACTTCCAGGTTCACGCTCTATCCACGAGACCACGCTTCTCTTGTCAGAAACCCTACAAACCTGGAGGAAATCATTACCAGTTGTACTATCCTGCACTCTCACTCCTGAGCCCAAAGCAATTTTTCATCTAAATAGAAATTGTCCCAAATCCCTCTCCCAGAAACATGCCATCACCGGTTCAAAAATACTAGGTTTGGCAGTTGTCTTATTCATTCAAAATCACCCCTTCCCTGGCTGCCTTATCCTCTTTCCCTAGCAAAGCATGTCAAGAGGGAATACATAATTGTCCAGCATATAAGTGACACATGCTTCATCTCTCATGCCTAAGGTAGATGAAGCCAGGCAGTAGCAGCAGCCCTGTAGTCTCAAAACTAAATTTTGGCAGCCAGAGTTGAGGTGATTTTCCCATCCAGAAAACAACAGTCAGGAGTTGTCTATGCCTCAGAAGTGTTAGACTTGAGCCAGACAGATGGGCCTTTCACCCCTTCCTTCAGATGGTGCCATTACACACTGAAATGACTACAGTCTTTCAATAAGGCCCATTCTCTCTGTTTGGAGCTTAGCAGATTGTCCCCTCCACAAAACTTTGATCATGTCCCAAATGGATAATGTGTTTATTCTTTCCTCCCCACAAAGTTTTGCAGTTAGAAACCCTACCTCGACCACCAGAGGGATCAGCCTCCTCTGACCTCCCTGCCTCCTGTCTCTCCGTATTCCCTATCTTACTTCATTCTGCTGCCCAGACCATTTTTCAGGCCACGTCGCCCCATTCTCAAGAACCTCCAGTGATTGATTATCCACTTCCTCGTCAGACAGAAACTCCTTACCATTGGCTTTAAAGTACTCAGTCAGCTCTACCACTCCTGTTATTTTTCATCTTCTACTATTAACCCAGTCTGTACGCGTTGCTCATCTAATGCCAATTTACTCAATGTACCTCAATCTTGTTTATGTTGCTGTTTAGCCCTTGACCGTGTCCCCCCCTCAGGTCTGGACCTCCCTCCCCTTCCAAATGGTAGACCATCACTCTCTCTACCTTCAAAGCCTTATTAAAAATCATATCTCCTCCTTCGACATCATCTATGCACTTTGATCTGTACCTTTTAAGTACTTGAAATTCACCCTACCCTCAGCCCCACAGCACTTAGGTATACTCTGATATTTATTTTAATATGTCTTTCCCTCTAGATTGTAAGTTCTTGGTGAGCAGGGAAAATACCTACCAACTCTGTCTGGTGTTCTTTTCCAGCACTTAGCATAGTTCTCTGTACACGGTAAGTTTCCAATTAATACCAATGATTGAAAACTACTTGTTTTGTCTTGTCTATGTTACCTGGTTTAGAACGTTTGTTCCTTCGGTTGTAGTGACTAATATACTTCTATTTTCCTTTTTGTGTAAAACTTAAAATAAGATTAAATCAAATAGCAAACTAGCATTAGCTATTCTTGTTTATCATACCTTTCTCACAAGGAAAGAGAACAAATAATTCTACACTCCTTTTTTTGGTGGCAGGGAAGCTGGTCCTCAAGAGAGCCGTTATTTTCCTCAACTTGCCGATGAAGAGGAAACTAAGTCAAAATGTGGAGAAGTCTAAAAAAGCAGCATGAGCTAGTGGAAAGAGCATAGGCCTGATAGTCAGAGGACCTGAGTTCTAATCTCCACTCTACCATTTGCTTACTCTGTGACCTTGGAAAAAAATCACTCGTGTGTCAGTTTCCTCAACTGTTCTCCCTCTTAACTGTGAACCCCATACGGGACATGAACTGTGTCTCATCTGATTATCTTCAATCTACCCCAGCACTTAGTTTAGTACTTAGCACACAGTGATTAACAAATATTATTATTATCATTGTTACTATTGTTATTAGCACCCAGAAGATAATTAAGAGTAAACTTAGAAGCCAAAATTCCTTTAAGACAAAATAGTCTCTTTCATATTTTGCTTGATTAACTTCCAAACCTACCTCAAATTTATTTTAATGTTGGTCTTCCTCACTAGGTTATAAACAGCAGCGTGGCCCAGTGGAAAAAGCAGGGCCTGGAAGGCAGAGGTTCTGGATTCTAATCCAGCCTCTACCAGTTGTGTGACCTGGGCCAAGATATTTAGCTTCTCTGTGCCTCAGTTTCCTCAATTGTAAAATGGAAATTAAATACCTGTGCTCCCCCTACTTAGAGAGAAGCAGTGTGGCTTTGTGGAAAGAACATGGGCTTGGGAGTCAGAGGTCGTGGGTTCTAATCCCAGCTCTGCCATTTGTCTGCTGTGTGACCTTGGGCAAGCCAATTAACTTATCAATGCCTCAGTTACCTCATCTGTAAAATGGGGATTAAAAGCCCCATGTGGGACAACCTGATTACCTCGTATGTACCCCATCACTTAGAACAGTGCTTGGTGCAGAGTAAGCGCTTAACCAATACCATAATTATTATTATTATTATTACTCAAACTGTGAGCTTCAGAGAGACAGGAATCATGCCCATCCTGATTAATTTATATCTACCTCACTGCTTAGAATAATGTTTGACACATAATAAGTGCTCAGTAAATAACATAATAATTATTAACTCCTAGAGGACAGGGGTCATGTCTACTAACCTTATGGCTTGCTCCCAAGAGCCTAGTACAGTCCTCTTGCCCACATTAAGGGCTTGAATAATACTAATGTGCATTTTTACATCCAAATGGGGAGTATCAGTTTTCATGGCTGCAGTAAAACATGTTAACAGAGAGATGAGAGACAAGATATGTGTTGCTCTTCATATTGAAAAATGAGGTTACAAATTGGAAGATCTTATCAGTGTGTAGGTATTATTAAAAAGATTATAAACTCTTTGAGGAGAGGGATTATGTTTTCAAAATTATATGTATTCTTTTAAGTGCTTAGCTCACTGCCTTGCACACAGTAAGAATTCAATAAATATTATTTGTTACCCCATTTCTCACTGTTGTTTCTATAGTCTCCTTGACTTCTACACTCCTGTAGACTCCAAATTACTTGAAAGAGTTTACTCCCACTTCCTCCAGTTCTCTTCTTGACTTGCCTACTATCCGGTTACCACCCACTGCACTCCACCAAAACTGCCTTCTCTAAGGTCACTAATGACCCCCTTCTTGTCAAATCCAACAGTTTCTACTCCATCCTGACCCCCTCAACCTCTCAATGTGGACCACTCCCTTCTCCTGGAAACATTATCCAACCTTGGCTTCACCGACTCTGTCCTCTCCTCATTCTCCTCTTATGTCTCCGGCCATTCATTCTCAGTCTCCTTGGTGGACTCATCCTCTGCCTCCCACCCCCAGACTCTATCCCTCAAGTTTCAGTTCTGGGTCCCCTGCTATTCTCCATCTTCACCTACTTCCTTGGAGAACTCATCTGCTCTTATGTTTTCAACTACTATCTCTATGTCGATGCTTCCCGAATCTACATTTCAGCCCTGATCTCTCTCCTCTTTAGTCTCATATTTCCTCCTGCCTTCAGGGCACCTTTGCTTGGATGTCCTGATGACAGCTCAAAATTAACATTTCCAAAACAAAGGTGCTCATATTATCACCCAAACCCAGCCCTCCCCAGACTTTCCCATCGCTATGGATAGCACCATCATTCTCCGTCTCGCAACCCATAATCTGGTGTTATCCTCGATTTATCTCTCTCCTTCAACCCACATATTCAATCGCACACCAAATCGTATTGGTTCAACTTTCACAAGCATTGAAGCATAGAGGAGCAGCATGGCTCAGTGGAAAGAGCCCGGGCTTGGGAGTCAGAGGTCATGGGTTCTAATCCTGGCTCTGCCGCTTGTCAGCTGTGTGACTGAGCAAGTCACTTACCTCATCTGTAAAATGGGGATTAAAAACTATGAGCCCCGAGTGGGACAACCTGATCAACTTGTATCCCCCCCAGCGATTGGAACAGTGCTTTGTACATAGTAAGCGCTTAACAGATACCACCATTGTTATTAAAATCCACCCTTTCCTCTCCATCAAAATGGCTACAATGATAATTCAAACACTTAGCCTCTTTTGCCTTGATGACTGCATCAGCCTCTTTGTTGATTTCCTTGCTTCTCCCAACTTCAGTCCAAACTTCACTCTCCTGTCTAATTCATTTTTTCTACAAAACCATTCAGTCCATATTTCCTCATTCCTCAGGAATCTTCAGTGGTTGGCCCATTCCTCCACATTAAGCGACAACTACTTACCATCAGCTTTAAAGCACTCAATCACCTTGCTTCCTCCTACCTGATCTCCCTGAATAACTACTACAAGCCAGCCTACACACTTGGCTCCTCTAAAGCCAATCTACTCATAGTACCATCTATCTCATCACCAAATTCTCACTCACATACATCCTCTTGCCTGGAACAAAAATAATAATAATTTTGGTATTTGTTAAGCTCTTACCATGTGCAAAGCACTGTTCTAAGCACTGGGTAGATACAAGGTAAACAGGTTGCCCCACCTGGGGCTCACAGTTTTAATCCCAATTTTACAGATGAGGTAACTGAGGCACAGAGAAGTTAAGTGACTTACCCAAGGTCACACAGCTGACAAGCAGCAGAGCCGGGATTAGAACCTACAACCTCTGACTCCCAAGTCCTTGCTCTTTCCACTGAGCCACGCTGCTTCTAAGTCTCTCCTTCTTCCTATCCAACAGACTCTTCCCAGTTTCAAAACATTATTAAAATTGTGCCTTCTCCAAAACACCTTCCCTGACTAACCCCTCAATTCCTCTTCTCCCACTCCCTTGTCTGACATTCATTCAATCATATTTATTAAGCACTTACTATGTGCAGAGCACTGTACTAAGCGCTTGGAATGTACAATATGGCAACAGATAGAGACAATCCCTGCCCAGCAACGGGCTCCCAGTCTAATAGGGGGAGACAGTCAGCAAAACAAAACAAGTGGTCAAGCATCAATACCATCAAAATAGACAGAATCATAGATATATACACATCATTGAAATAGAGTAATAATATATACAAATATACAAAAGTGCTGTGGGGAGGGGAATGGGGTAGAGCAGAGGGAGGGAGTGGGAGAATGGAGAGGGGAGGAGGAGCAGAGGGAAAGGGACATCTTTGCATTTGGATTTTCACCCTTTATTCATCCCTCCCTCAAACCTACAACACATAATAATAATGATAGCATTTGTCAAGCACTTACTATATGCCGAGCACTGTTCTAAGTGCTGGGGTATATACGAGATAATCAGGTTGTTCCATGTGGGGCTCAAAGTCTTAATCTTCATTTGATCTTAATCCTCATTTTACTGACGAGGTAACTGAGGCACAGAGAAGTTAAGTGACTTGCCCAAAGTCACCCAGCTGAAAAGTGGCAGAGCTGGGATTAGAACCCACGACCTCTGACTCCGAAAACCGTGCTCTTTCCTCTAAGCCACTTTGCTTCTCTAAGTTATTATATTAATGTCTGTCTCCCCATCTATCTATCAATCAATCACACTGATTGAGTTTTGACTGTGAGAAGAGCCCTTTACTAAGAGCGTGGGAGATTACACTATAACATTGCCTGCCCACAAATAGGTCTGTCAGTCAGTCAGTTGCATTTATTAAGTGCTTACGGTGTGCAGAGGACTGTAATAAGCACTTGGGAGAGTACAACATATGAGTAAACAAACACATTCCCTGCCTACAGTGAGCTTGCATTCGAGAGAGAGGTAGATAGACATTAATATAAATAAATTACAGATACATTCTGGGTAAATCACAGCTATGGGAAGGGGAAGGGGATGTATAAAGAGAACAAATTAGGGTGATGCAGAAGGGAGTTGAAGAAAAGGAAAAGAGGGCTTAGTCAGGGAAGGCCTCTTGGAGGAGATCTGCCTTCAGTAAGGCTTTGAAAGGCAGGGAGAGTAATTGTCTGTTCTGAAGAGGAATGGTGTTCCAAGCCAGGAGGATGACATGGGCATGAGGTCGAGGGGGACAGACAGGATCGAGATACAGTGAGAAGTTTAGCATTAGAGAAGATAGAGGGGGCAGGTAATGTGTCTACCAACTTCATTATATTATACTCTCCCCAATGCTTAGTACAGTGCTCTGCAAATAGTAAGTGCCCAATAAATATTAGCGACTGGTTGATTAAAACTGTCCTTTACCATGCTGAAGTGTTTGCTAATTGCAAATCCTTCCACTGTTTTCAAATCTGTTTTTGGCTTCCCAATCTTCCCAAAGTCTCTAACCAAAGAGGATAATTCCATTCTGGATTGTTGTGGGCCAGATAGGTCGACCTGCCATTCCACTGTATGGTTTGAGTTGTTTCCAATATTTCAACAGATCTTGCCTTGAAAAATTGTGCTACGTAGTACAGCTTTGTTGCTAGTGTTACTAGGTCTCACTTTTGTTCAATAGTATTTATTGAGCGCTTACTATGTGCAGAGCACTGTACTAAGCACTTGGAATGAACAAGTCGGCAACAGATAGAGACAGTCCCTGCCGTTTGACGGGCTTACAGTCTAATCGGGGGAGACGGACAGACGAGAACAATGGCAATAAATAGAGTCAAGGGGAAGAACATCTCGTAAAAACAATGGCAACTAAATAGAATCAAGAATTTGTTGAACCTACCTGCCTATCAAAAGCTTCTGACTCAAACCTGAGCTCAGGTGATTGGCTCCTGATGCTGCCCTGCGTGAGAGGTTATCCATAAGATACCCTAAAAAAGAAATTTCCATTTACCTACTCCATCTGTTATTTTTTTTTAAACAGCATTTGTTTAGAGCTTACCACGTGCCAAGCACTTTTCTAACTGCTGGGGTAGATATGAAATAATCAAGTTGGACACATTCCCGGTCCCTCATGGGGTTCACGGTCTAAGTGGGAGGACTGTAGGATTTAATCCTCATTTTACAGATGAGGTAATTGAGGCATGAGAAGCGGAGGGACTTGTCCAAGGTCACACAGCAGAGCCAGGATTAGAACCCAGGTCGTCTGACTCCAGGCCCATGAGATTCTATTAGACCATGCTGCTCCCAATACAACCTTTGAAAACAACAAAAATAACTTTGAAGCCTTTAAAATAACTGAACCCTAATTTTTCTTTTAGCATATACATTTGTAAATGTGTGTGAGTGTGAGAGAGAGAGAGAGAGGCAGAGAAGGAAAAGAAAGCAAGAAAAATTAGCAAAGCTTAGCAGTGAAGGTTGTCATTGATCCAGATTCTACAAATTTCTGCTAAAGCTTGGAATAGCCAGACACTGGTGGAATTTTCTTTAAGCAATAAGAACATCCTCTGCAGCAGAGAATTATGCCCAAAAGAGCCTTAGTATTATTTTCAAAATAATCCCCAGCAATAACAGACCTGCTTATTCTTTATTATTGGTGCAAAGTAAATAGACAAAGAAACCATTCCAACGAAGACAGTCTCCGTAGGAAGCCAGTGGCAATCCTTCATGAATTCCTAAAGATCAATAGTTAAGCAGCCATAAGAAAACAAAACATAATATTTCTTTTCTTCTTTCCCATTAGTGCAACTCCATAGCTATTCAAAGAACAAAGTAGGACATAAAGTGAAAAATCGTTTCCCAACGGGAAGGAAAAACAAGGCATCAAATAATTAGAAATGATGGTTATAGAACACAGCCAGAAGACAGTATTAAAATTAGAAATCAACTGCCTCTTGGGATATTTTCTAGTGGATTCAAAGATACACACATGGTATGTATTCCTAAGGTGTTCTTTTGAACAAGTTGACTGCGGATTATTTCCTCACTTTTCAAAAGCCTACTCAATCTGGAGTTGGTATTTCTGTCCGACAACAGTGTTTACTGGATGGGACATGTCTTCCCATCCGTCGTCAAATTTTCAAAGGCTCTAACTGTGAAGACATTATGCTTTAAAATATTTACAATGAAATGCAAAGTGGGTGGATGGGTGAGAATATATGTCACCAGTCTCCTCTCCCAATTTTCATTTTTAGATTGAGTCCTTCAAGGGATAGGGACCGTGTCTAATTGCCACCCCTGTATTCTTTCTCAGCATGTTGTACAGTGCTCTGCACACAGTAAGGGCTTAGTGCATCCTATTATGACTACTAAAAATAGTAACCTCCCGGCAAAATGTGAGACTCGCTACTGTTGAGCAGACCTGAATGCTGAGAGGGTCTTGGAGCAAAACCAAGCTTCCTGGAAACTTTAAATGTGGTATTTGTTGGGAGTTTATTGTATGGCATGCACTGTACTACTACTACTAATCATAATGATGTTGGTATTTGTTAAGCACTTACCATGTGCAGAGCACTATTCTAAGCAGCGGGGGAGATACAGGGTAATAAGGTTCTCCCATGTGAGGTTCACAGTTAATGCCCATTTTACAAATGAGGTCACTGAGGCCCAGAGAAGTGAAGTGACTCGCCCACAGTCACACAGCTGACAAGTGGCAGAGCCGGGCTTCGAACACATGACCTCTGACTCCCAAGCCCGGGCTCTTTCCACTGAGCCACGCTGCTTTGGGCTAGATTATAAATCAGTCAGGTCCAACACGGGGCTCCCAGTCTAAGCCACTTTGACAATCAATGCACGCCTCTTGGACAAACCAGATGGCCAAGCCCTGCTCCATACTGCAGAGGCCTTCTTGGATCAATCATTCCCAAGCCAGATGCAATCATCTTCTGAATCGGTAAGGAAAATAAGACAGTGCTTCATAATAATAACAACGTTGGTATTTGTTAAGCACTTACTATGTGTCGAGCACTGTTCTAAGCGCTGGGGTAGATACAGGGTAATCAGGTGGTTGCACGTGATCACAGTCTTAATCCCCGTTTTACAGATGAGGTAACTGAGGCAGTGAGAAGTCAAGTGACTTGCCCATAGTCACACCGCTGACAGGTGGCAGAGCCGGGATTAGAACTCATGACCTTTGACTCCTAAGCCCATGCTCCTTCCACGGACCCAAGCTGCAGGTGCTTAGTATATTGCTCTACAAACCGGAAGCATTCAGTACATGACATTGATTGACTGAAAGGGCCCAAGGCAAATGAAAAGCTCTATAAAATAAAAATAATAATAGTGCTATTTGTTAAACACTTAACTATGTGCCAAGCACTAAGTGCTGAGGTGAATACAGGCAAATTGGGTTGGACAAAGTCCCTGTCCCAGGTGGGGCTCCCAGTCGCAATCCCCATTTTACAGATGAGGTAACTGAGGCCCAGAGAAGTGAAGCAACTTGCCCAAGATCATACAACAGACAAGTGGAGGAACCAGGATTAGAACCCATGAAGCAGCGTGGCTCAGTGGAAAGAGCACGGGCTTTGGAGTCAGAGGTCATGGGTTCGAATTCCGGCTCTGCCACTTGTCAGCCCTGTGACCTTGGGCAAGTCACTTCACTTCTCTGTGTCTCAGTTACCTCATCTGTAAAATGGGGATTAAGACTGGGAGCCCCAGGTGGGACAACCTGATTCCCCTGTGTCTACCCCAGCGCTTAGAACAGTGCTCTGCACATAGTAAGCGCTTAACAAATACCAACGTTATTATTATTATTAACTCCCAGGGCTATGTTCTATCCATTACACTACGCTGACTTCATCATGGTCAACAGGCATCAGAGTCCTAGAGCTTTACAGGTTTAGTTATAGTTAATAAAAAAAAAAGTTGATGGAACTGTTCTAGATATCAGGTGTGGCATCTATAATTAGTTCAGGTTTCAGTCATATAAAAGCTTACACACAATTATTTTCTGATATGTAAGCTCTAGACTGTAAGCCTGTTGTAGGCTGTGAACTTGTCTACCCACTCTGTACTCTATCAAATGTCCCAGCATGGCTTTCCCAGCATGGAAAGAGCCCGGGCTTGGGAGTCAGAGGTCATGGGTTCTAATCCTGGCTCTGCCACTTGTCAGCTGTGTGACTTTGGGCAAGTCACTTAACTTCTCTGTGCCTCTGTTACCTCATCTGTAAAACGGGGATGAAGACTGTGAGCCCCACGTGGGACAACCTGATGACCTTGTATCTACCTCAGCGCTTAGAACAGTGTATGACACGTAGTAAGCGCTTAACAAATACTATCATTATTATTATTAATACAGTGCTCTGCACAGAGTAAGTGTTTGATAAATGCTACTGAATGATGCGATTTTCTTTGAACTTTGATGCCACGTTGGTACCCCATCTTTTCAGCATCCCCCACGCATAAGACCTTTTTGATAAGAGGTTCAAATAAATGTTATGGAGGCTGCCATTAGGGATGTTGATGTTAGGGATGGAAGGAATATAGAGGATAAAGTCATGGATGTGAAATGTTGCTTCCTTAACCATTAGGATGGGCAAGAAGGAGGGCAAACATCACATTGTCTCAACAAGCATCCTGTTAGAGCTGGAGACAGAATACTGAGCTCGATAGACCAGCGTCCTGACTCAATAATGGAATAACGTTCTTCATCTCTAGATACCGCCTCAATTTGTAATGAATCACACTGAATGGTGATTATCAAAGATGGATCAAGCCTTCTAACTTCACGAGACTAATCTAAAGAGATGGGAATAACATTTTTTTTAAGTTGAGGATAATCCAAATCGAAAGGAGTATCTACTGTCCGAGTTAAATCTTGTATATGAGGTCTGTCCCCTTACTGGATGCCAGAACTGCTCATAGTTGTTTGATGGTTCTCACACATATGATGTTCATGAGACAGCATTTTTATATCACCAGATGTAACCCAGATGGTGCATATCAATTTATATATGGGCAATGGAAAATATATGTGGGCTTTCCATCTGAAGTCTTTTAAGTATGATTTTAATATTCATTTGAACATTGACTTAGTACGTACATCATAATGCAGTCCAGAGAGCGTTCCCAGGTGAATGAATGCATATGTGCTGTCTTCAACAGAGTTTCAGGTCTGTGGCTTTAGATTTTGGATGCATGTGTTTGTTTCACTCCAGACTTGATTTTAACTGGCTGAAACACAATGTATCATTGTGGCAAACAACCATAATTGTGTTGAAAGGATGTGCTGATTAGATAAATTTAGAACATCTTTCATCTCATTTTCAATATTAACAACTGCTCCATAGCCTTGCCAGAAGACACAAGTGTGTGATAAACTCTGGGCAGTTAAATTTTTCTCTCTCTCCTGTTTTGATCAATATTAGAAACAGGAGTAAGCCTGAAACACAGTCTAAAAGCCTTTGGTTTATGAGGAAATCCAGTTCACTCTGAGCAGAAAAAGCAACCAGTCATATGTTCAAAATTAACCGAATGTAAACGTATGGAGGATTTGACCCATTCTGTCCACTGCTATAGGGGCACAAATCAATCAATCAGTGGTATTTCTTGAGCACTTGCTGTGTGCAGAGCACTGAACTAAGCGCTCGGAAGAGAACAATGCAGAAGAGTTGGTAGACACTTTCCCTGCCCACAAGGAGCTTACAGTCAAGAGATGAAGTCTAGAGTTGACGTTGAAACACAAATGGTTGTGTTTAAACTACATCCTGCTGCAGTCCCCTCATCCTACTCTGGAACTAGTGCATGAAGAGGAGAAGATTTAGAGATGAGACTAAAGGAGTTTAAATCCCAAGAATGCTTTCCAGAGGCCCAGATTGTGCAGATGGGCTTAATTAAACTTCTCTCTTTCATTTCTTCATCCTGTACATACATGCACTTCAAGAATGGGACCCCTGCTATCTACCTACCACTCATGTTCATTCAATGAATGGTATATTTTGAGCACTTACTGTGTGCAGAACACTGTACTGAGCACTTTATGTTTATCAGTGCTTGATGTTCCAGTATTAGAAGCCTAGATAATTGCTTTGTACATGACAAAGATCTTCCCCTCTTCAAAGCCCTATGAGAGCTCACCTCCTCCAGGAGGCCTTCCCAGACTGAGTCCCCGCTTTCCCTCTTCTCCCCCTCCCCCCCACCCTTTGCTTTTCCCCCTTCCTCCCCTCAGCACTGTGCTCATTTGTATATATTATTTATTACCCTATTTATTTTGTTAATAAAGTGCACATCTCTTTGATTTTATCTTGATGATGTTGTCTTGTTTTTGTTTTTTTCTGTTTTGCTTTGCTGTCTGTCTCCCCCGTTTAGACTGTGAGCCTGTCATTGGGCAGGGATTGTCTCTAACTGCTGCTGAACTGTACATTCCAAGCGCTTAGTACAGTACTCTGCTCATAGTAAGCGCTCAATAAATACTACTGAATGAATATTAGACTGTTTTTGGAGATGCCTCTTGAACTGAAGTGTGACTTCAATAAATGACAATGACATTTATTATAAGGGATTTGGAGGGAAGTTGCTTTTTTTTTTCAGTGGTACTTGTTAAGCACTTGCTGTTTTCCAGGTAGATAGCAGATAATCAGATTTCACACAGTCCCTGTCCCTCATAATAATGGTGGTATTTGTTTAGTGCTTACTATGTGCCATGCACTGTACTTACACTGAGGTGGATGCAAGCCAATGGAGTTGGACATAGTCCCTGTCCTATGAGGGGCCCTCAGTCTCAATCCTCATTTTACAGATGAGGTAACTGAGGCCCAGAGAAGTGAAGTGGCTTCCCCTTGGTCACACAGCATGGAGTTCTTTGTCTAAATTGAAGAGAGGATGATTCCCTATTTTGCAGATGAGGAAACTGAGGCATAGGGAAGTGAAACGACTTCCTTGTGGCTTTCATGGGACTTGGTGTTGAAAATTTCCTAAAGCCTCTTTCTCATTTGTAGTTGTGGACTCAGGCCACATGTCTTGGTATGTCATCTGAGATCTGATGCCTCCTCGTTACTATTTTAAACCACTGAAAATCCCTCAAATCTTCAAGGGTGGTGACTTGTTCAAGGGTAACTGCCTTAGGAAGAGTAGAAAAAGAATATACTGGGCACAAGACTTAGGGATAAGATATCATAGGTGAATCTAGATAGATGGTATTGTTATGATATTCCTTAAGTGCTTACTATCTGCCAGGCATTGTACTGAGCACTGGAGGAGATACAAGATAATCAGGTTGGACCGGTCTATACCCAACTTGGGTTCGCAATATTAATCCCAGTTTACCAATGAGATAACAGGAATAGAGAAGTTAGGCGACTTGCCTAAGTAATGGTAAGAGTAATTAATAGTAACTGTGGTATGTGTTAAGCACTTACTATGTGCCAGGCACTGTACTTAGCGCTGGGGTGGATATGAGTAAATTGAGTGGGACACAGTTCCTGTACCACTTGGGGCTCACAGTCAGATGAAGAAACTGAGGCCCAGAGAAGTGATGTGACTTGCCCAAGGTCAGGCAGCTGACAAGTGGTGGAGGTG
Organism: Ornithorhynchus anatinus; assembly: GCF_004115215.2. NCBI lineage: Eukaryota > Metazoa > Chordata > Mammalia > Monotremata > Ornithorhynchidae > Ornithorhynchus > Ornithorhynchus anatinus. The sequence goes on along the minus strand of NC_041731.1, from coordinate 55,311,184 downwards.
GGATTAGAACCCATGACCTTCTGACTCCCACGCCTCTGCTCTATCCACTTATCCATGCTGCTTCTCGGTTACCTCAGGTTACCTCAGAAAAGTGGCACAGCCAGGATTAGAACCCAGGTCCTTCTGATTCCCAGGCCTTTGCTCTATCCACAGACATACTACTTCTTGGACATGAGGCAGGATGTTAGGAAGAATTGTTAGGCTGGATGTGGATATATATTTTCAGAATTAGCAAATCTTTCCACAGATTTCTTAGCACTACTCGTAAGAAACGAGAGCAAAATATTTTCTTCGGCTCATAACATTTTTTTTTTCAGCTTCATGGGAGAAAAACACTCGATGAAAAGCTGATAAATGATGTATAGCACAGGACAGAATAAGGAATTGGAATGAGTTGGTGCTATGTAAATATAGCTTCGAGACTGGGTCAAAATGTGTCTAATGCATTGTTAGGTGGATCTGTGAGGGAGTATGGATTTTGCCAGATGACCTTGGAGACACATTCACCAAAGAAGTGAATCCCATCTTTGTATCTCCCTGCCCTGACGGCATCAGAAGTGGCCCATGTTCCACCCTATTAATGTCTGTTTATTCGTATTGATGTCTGTCTTCCCCCCTCCAGATTGTGAGCTCATTATGGGCAGGGATTGTCACTATTGTTGTATTGTACTTTCCCAAGTGCTTAGTACCGTGCTGTGCACACAGTAAGTGCTTTATAATTACGACAATGAATGAAAGGAGTGAAATAGTATCTTCTTCTGTCTTACCAACACCCTTGGGGAACCCCTGACTATCTTTTGATGAGTTCCATGTGCAGGTCCGCTCTCCCCATTTTTATTTTTAGATTAGGAGCTCCCCGGGGGACAGGAATCGTGTCTGACTTCCAGCTGTGTATTCTTCCCCAGTGCTTAGCTCAGCTCTCTGCACACTGTAAGAAATGAATACTCTAACTGCAACTGCTACTATCTTCAAATGACAAACGAAACTGAAGTCAGAACATGTCAAATTTACCTTAAATAATTTAAATCCCTATTTGTACCCTCTATTGCTTTCAGAGGTTTATAACCAAAAGCTTTGTATGAAGTAATAATACCATAAATCACATCATACCATTGCATATTTAGGGATATTTAGATCGATGGATTTCCTAGATACTATTATTTCTCAATAATATCTGAGTGATATTATTTAATCAGGGGTATATAATAAGCACCTTCTGTGTACAGAGCATACTAAAAGTTTGGGATAATACAACAGAGTAGGCGGACACATTCCTTGCTCAGGAGTTGACAGTCTGGAAGGGACCTACAGTCTACGGGGAATTTATAGTCTACAGTCTGTTAAACAATAAATCCACATGTGAATCTCAGAGCAATAAATTTAGCCAAATAGAAAATAGCTAAATAGAAAATGATGAAATAAGAAATAATGTCATTCTGGATATACACCAGCACATCACAGTAGGCTGGTGGGATCTGCTTTGGTTGGGGAATGAGCCAGACTTTGATTGATTTTGGGAAAGAAAGGTGCTCCCTTGAAGAAAGGATCCAGAGAGGACTGTCTTTTCTCCTTCAATCGACTGTATTTACTAAGTGCTGACTGTGCAGAGCACTGTACTGGGAAGCAGCGTGGCTCAGTGGAAAAGAGCCTGGGCTTCGGAGTCAGAGGTCATGAGTTCGACTCCCGACTCTGCCACTTGTCAGCTGTGTGACTGTGGGCAAGTCACTTAACTTCTCTGTGCCTCAGTTCCCTCATCTGTAAAATGGGGATTAACCGTGAGCCTCACGTGGGACAACCTGATTACCCTGTATCTCCCCCAGCGCTTAGAACAGTGCTCGGCACATAGTAAGCGCTTAACAAATACCAACATTATTATTATTATTATCTGTACTAAGCGCTTGGGAGAGCACAATACAATATAGCTGGTGGACTACATTCCCTGCCCACAACAAGCCCTGGAGATTTTTCTCAGAATATTACTTTATAGCAAGCGATGAAGGCAAGCACAATTCCCTCTGCTGCTATAAACCCAGCACAGATAACCCTCAGAAGAAAGCTCCAGTGCTTCTATGATCTTTCTGATGGCCTCAAGCACACCTGCTGTGCTGAGATTTCTTGCTGTCAGAACCCCTTAGAAAGCAATGACATTGACATCCTCAGGCAAGCGCTACTGTCCTAAATTCTGCAGATCCTCTACAGTTTGACTATTCAAGGGAGATTGCCATAGCTCCCATCCAGCAACAAAGTCGACTTCATCCATTCCTGCTCAGCGCAAAAGCTGGATAATGATACTGGTGCCCAAGACTCAAACCCCATAAAACTAACCATTGTATATTTCAGAACACAATTTTCCCCATATCCTGATCCTGTCAGCGCTGGTGACTTCATATCCGTCTGCTTGGCATTACCAAAGGACATCATGAGGGTATTCAACTTGCAGACTTCCCTAAACAACTGTTTATCTTGACCATTAGTTGCATAAATTGGCCATTTGAAGCAACATCAGAGGTGTATGTTGGGGAATTAGCTATACTTTGTTTTCTAAGCACTAATAGAGGAAAGCAGACAAGCAATGGCGTTTATTGAGCTCTTGCTGTGTTACAGCATTGTAATAATAAGGAAGATGATAATAGTATTTGTTAAGCACTTAAGTATGTGTCAAACATTATTCTAAACACCAGGGTAGATACAAGTTAATCTTGTGGACACAGTCCCTATCCTACATGGGGTGATCAGAGTAAATAGGAGAAAGAACATGTATTGAATCCCCATTTCAAAGATGAGGCAACTGAGACAGAGAAAAGTTAATCGAATTGCCCACGGTCTCACATCAGACAACTGGTAGAGCTAGGATTAGAACCCAGGTCCTCTGACTTTCAGGCCTGTGCTCTTCCATTAGGCCACACTTCATTTAAGTGCTGTGCTAAGCACTTGGGAGAGGATAATATAATAGATTTAGTGGACGTAATCCTTGGCCTCACTTTGGGAATTGGGTATATCTAACATCATACTGGCCATTGATCATGCCTAGACAGAGGGGGGAAAAGTCACCAGCATTTGAATGAAGAGTGTCTGGAAAAGGGCACTGTGGTCTGCTGAAGAAAAACCCCTTCCACGGTAAGCAAGTGACTACACTATCAAAGTTCTTGGGTTTGGGGTTTGGTCAAGCACCAACAAAAAAAGCAGCGGGGCTCAGTGGAAAGAGCACAGCTGCACGTGACAGAGGACCTGGGTTCTATTCCTGGTTCTGCCACTTGTCTGCTTCTGGGCAAGTCACTTAACTTCTCTGTGCCTCAGTTGCCTTATATGTCAAATGAAGATTAAGACTGTGAGCTCCGTATGGGACAGAGACCGTGTTGAACCTGGTTATTTTGTTTCTAAGCCAGTGCTTATTACAGTGCCTGGCACATGAGGAAGTACTTTAGTATCATTAAAAAAAATTCTTGTGTTGCATTGTGTAATTATTCCTGCTGGACAAAAATGCCTCCTGAAAAGTCACTTGGTAACATGGGCAGCAGAGACCACAGTAGCTACCAAGATAGCTACATCCAGCTATAATTGGCCACAAATTCTGAATGATTTCTTTTGTGTAAAACGATTGCATGCATTTTACAATGTACCATACCAGCTGTCCACCATTTGCCAACAGCACAAGGAGTGGAGCCGAGCAAACCAGGAGATAGCAAACATATCTTATATACAGGTTTTCTTCCCCAGGCTGGTATGACTGGACCCAACCTCATCCATCCCATAGGTTATGACAAAATATGGTGTTGAAGGGGAGAAAAAGGAAAGAAGGAGATAGCATCTGAGGTCCTTCCTCAGCGGGTAGAGGTTAGGGAAAGGGATGCGAGTAGAGAGAATGAGGTCAGGGAATGTACAGCAAGAAGCAGAATAGGGGGAGAGATTTACGGTTATAACAGTAGCTCTCAATTAGAAGAAGGTGGAGTTTGACTGGTCAGGGGACACTGGCAAAAGTGTGGTTAAAATCCCTTTAAAGTTTGGGGCCTAGCAGGTGTAGTAGTATTTATTAATCAGATAACTATCCTAAGCACTGGGAAGAAATATGCCGGTCTCTATCCCTTGGAGGGCGGGGGTTTCACAATCTAAAAGGATTATTGGACTGATTTTCCATTCCTTAAACAGAGCTCTGGCTAAAATAAAGAGGACATTTTCAGATTACCATGTGATTTACATTCTGTGATCATACCCAAGTTTATATGGCCTGGAGCATCTCTTGCTCATCCTCCAGGAAATCTATTTGCATAATAGTGGCCAAAGTTCAAAAATAAATGCTGAACACCTGATCAATTAATTATGTCGCTATTAGAAACAGTGAACAGATGAATAAACTAGGAGCTGTTTAACATTGAATTTGTATTCTCCTTGTGCACACTGGTTCCGTATATATTTGATTTCTGCCCTAATACTATTCATATTGTAAAAAGTAACCTTACTGAACATTTACAGCTGTGTTTCATTCTTTGCTAATCATCTCAGGTGTTATTATAATAGAATGGAGAGTACTAAGTCCTCTGTTTCTCACTGAATTTTACAAAAGGCTGAAAGGTGAATACCATCTAACTACTAAGGAAGCAAGAAAATATTCCTGGTGCTCAGGGGAGTTACCTTGGAAACATTTTTGGATGTGGCTCCCATCATACTGCATTTCATTCTCCCATATTCTCCATTGGCAAGGAGAGTAGTCACTGTCAAGAACCAAAGTATACCTCTTCTCAAAATAGCTCTGCACTAATAGTAATAATAATAATTGTGGTATTTGTTAAGCATTTACTATGTGCTAAACACTGTACTAAGTGCTGGAGTAGATACAAGATAATCGGGATGGATATAGTACCTGTCCCACATAACAATAATGTTGATATTTGTTAAGCGCTTACCTTGTGCAGAGCACTGTTCTAAACGCTGGGGTAGATCACTGTAATCAGGTTGTCCCAAGTGGGGCTCACAGTCTTCACCCCCATTTTACAGATGAGGTAACTGAGGCACAGAGAAGTTAAGTGACTTGCCCACAGTCACCCAGTTGACAAGTGGCAGAGCTGGAATTCAAACCCATCACCTCTGACTCCCAAGCCCAGGCTCTTTCCACTGAGCAAATCTCCATTTTACAGATGAGGTAAATGGAGGACAGAGAACTTAAGTGACTTGCTCAAGGTCACACAGTAGACAAGTGATGGAGTCAGGACTAGAACTCAGGCCCTCTGACTCCCAGGCCTCTACTCGTTCCACTAGGCTATACTTGTTAAGGGTCTTCAGAAGTTATTGGGATTTCTGCCCAAACTTGATACAAAGGGAGCAAAGGATATTTAACAATGCATTCCAGATACTCATAGGTCACATCTGCAAGGGCTAAAACAAGCAGTTTGAAAAGACATTTGCAGAAACTATATGCTTTTAAATAGCTGTCATGAAATTGTCCCATGAAGGATTTTCTGCTAGTGTTATTAGTCACGAACTACTTTGGAAGGGGATAGGTTTAATATCAGATAGAAAAGCAGTGTGGTTTAGTGGAAAAAGACCAGGTTTAGGAGTCAGAGGTCATGGGTTCTAATCCCAGCCCCTCCACTTATCAGCTGTATGACTATGGGCAAGTCACTTAACTTCTCTGTTCCTCAGTTACCTCATCCGTAAAATAGGGGTTAAGACTGTGAGCCCCACGTGGGATAACCTGATTACCTGGTATCTACCCAAGAGCTTAGAACAGTGTTTGGCACATAGTAAGCGCTTCCCAAATACCATCATTACTGTTATTAGATGGACATCTGGATTAGCCTGAGGCCACCTGATTGATTGCTGCCTGGTGTTTATTTTTATCATCATTCTGATATTTGTTAAGTGCTTAATATATGTCAAACACGGTTCTAAGCCCTGTGAATAGTACAAGTTGGACACAGTCTCTGTCCTAATTGGGGCTCCTAGCTGTTTAGGAGGAAGAACAGATATTGATTCCCCATTTTATAGCTGAGGAAACTGAGCCACAGAGAAATTCAGTGACTTGCCTAAATTCACACAGCAAGCTATTGACAGAGGGAGCATTGGAATCCAGGTCCTCTGACTCCTTGGCCTGTGCTCTTTCCACAAAGACATGCTGCTTCAGTGGTAAACTGTAAACTCTTTGTGGCAAGGGAACGTGTCTACCAACTCTGTTATATTATACTAATGATAATGTTGGTATTTGTTAAGCACTTACTATGTGCAGAGCACGGTTCTAAGCGCCGGGGTAGACACAAGAGAATCAGGTTGTCCCACGTGGGGCTCACAGTCTTAATCCCCATTTTACAGATGAGGTAACTGAAGCACAGAGAAGTTAAGTGACTTGCCCAAGGTCACAGCTGACAAGTGGCAGAGCGGGCATTCGAACCCATGACCTCTGACTCCCAAGCCCGGGCTCTTTCCACTGAGCCACGCTGCTTCTCTATACTAGTCCAAGCCTTTAGTTCAGTGCTCTACACACAATAAGCACTCAATAAACATATTGATTGATTGATTGTGATCTGCCCAACCACCTGAGGAGCTTCCCTTCTGCCTCACCACCAGCATCCTGAAGTAAAAGTGTTGGCCATTGTCATTTGATCAGTCCAGAGGGGACTCCTTAAATACAGATGACTGACTGCTTTCCACATAACTCTGTCATCCTCTATTTAAAGAAAGGAATGTAGCATCATCATCATCATCTTTTTCTTTCTTTCTTTTCATGTGCCCAGCACTCTAATAAATGCTGGGAGAGAAACAAGATAATCAGGTCTCACATGGGACTCACAGTCTAAGTAGAATGTGGGAACTGAGGCCCAGAGACGTTGTGACTTTTTCCAAGGTAAGTTAAGTGCCAGAGCCAGGATTTGTTGCCTCGTGTTCTCTCTCCTGTGGCTTTCCCAGTCAAGATAAGTGGGAGAAGCTCCTTTTTTGGCCTGGTCTCCCTCTCTCTCTCTCTCTCAAAAGATGGTAGTCAGGGAAATCAACTTGCTGAAAAAGGACTTTCGTCTTTGGCGTGTTTGCTCGCTAAATCCCCTAACTGGGTTACATTTTGGTCACTTGAATTAGCGCTGCACGCCTCTTTACAATAAACATTGGTAGAACTGTGAGGCTTGGAGACAGAGATTGAATCCTGAAGGGCAGAAGCATTGGGTGTTAGGGAGACAGTGGTAAACTCTTGTTCACAAATGGCTTCCAACCTTCTTTGGAACCCTAAGAGAACCTCTGATTCTGGCTATTGACATTGGTGCATTAGTCATGCTCATTCTGAATGTCTGGGACCAGAGAAGAGCACACCTATATTTTTGTAGACAAAGTGGGCAATTGTTCCAAGCATTCCTTTCTCTCGATGACACTCACGCTTATGATACAGCCTCACAGGATGGAGCATGACCTAGTGGATAGAACACTGGCCTGGGAGTCAGAAGGACCTGGGTTCTAATCCTGACTCGGCCATTTGTCGGCTAAGTGACCTTGGGCAAGTCACTTAACTTCTCTGTGCCTCAGTTCCCACATTCTACTTAGACTGTGAAACCCTTGTGGGACAGGGACTGTGTCCAATCTGATTATTTTGTATCTACCCCAGCGCTTAGTACAGTGCTAGAGTATAGTAAGTACCATTAAAACAAATACCATTAAAAAAACAACAAACAACCCAAAACAGAGCAGACCTGAAAAATAATTCTATAAATAGTAGTAGTATAAAAAGTATACATCAATTGCCCGCTCGGCATGATATCCTGGATGAAGTGTTTGGGAAGAGAAGCATGAGACACTTTCCCTGCCCTCAATGAGCTTTTATAGTTCTCTGGCTCATTGCAAATTGATGCACACTAACTTTTGTCCAAAAAGTTAATTACATCCTGAATCACACTATAGCACCTGGTGGCAACTTAAATACTTCCAGTGTGAACTACTCTTTAGATGCTGGCTGGCTCAATAGATCATTCCAGGAAGCAACATGGCATAGTGAATAGAACACGGGTCTAGGATTAGGAAAATCATTGATTCTAATCCCAGCTTCTCCAGGTGTCTGCTGTTTGACCTTAGGCAAGTCACTTCACTTCTCTCTGCCTCAGTTCCCTCATCTGTAAAATAGGGAATAAGACTGTCCTATGCAGGACAGGGGACTGTGTCCAACCTGATTTGCTTGTATCCTCCCCATCGCTTAGTACAGTGCTGGGTACACAGTAAGTGCTTAACAAATATCATAATAATAATTATAATTACTATTATTTGTTGGTACCGGCAGATGAATAGCTTATTTCATTACTGTACTCCCAAGAACTTAGTACAATGCTCTGCACATAATAAGCATTCAGTAAATAGTACTGTTTGATTGGTTGATCATTACATAGTAAGAGCAGTCATATCCTCGGGGAAAAAGAAACAGTTCATAGAGTAAGACGTTATCCTTGCTCTGTCAACTTAATCAGACCTCTAAACTTTGAAGAACTTCCTCATTAGAAAGCAAAACATTTTGGTTCCAAAATCAGAAACATCATCATTGAGAATCTTCATTAGGTCCATACATCCAAAGGATAGATGCAATTGTCTGACATAGTATCTTTTCTACAATCTCTCCACGTGAAGTAGACCCACTAGGAATCATGAAATAGAATTTCTCAGTTCATGAATGTCCCAAAAAAATAAAAATGGTAAAGTGGAACCTAGCCACACAACTCTGTTTTGAGCATGGTTAATGCTAAAAATCCAATATACATTGTCACTCCATTTCCTCATTGGAATCAGTGGCTTTGAAATTTGACTATCATCAAGACCCTCATTACGTGGACTTCTAAACATTTTACCTGGGGAAAAATATAAACATATTTAGTACTAATGAGGTGATATATTGCCTTTTTATTTTCAATATGGCTTAATTATTGTGATAGCTTCAGCATTTGAGATCAGGGACTGATATCGTTTATGTGAAATCACACAAACAAGTTCAGGCTATGCTGCCATACAAGTTCAGGCTATGCTGCCAAAATTCAAGGAGCCTCTTTTACTTGACTAAACCGCCGTGTATCACCTTCTACAAATAGTAATAGTAATGGTAGTGTTCGTGAAGTGCTTACTATGTGCCAAGGTAAGCTTTGGGGGTAGATACAAGATGATCAGGGTATTCTAAGCTTTGGGGTAGATACAAGGTAATCAGGGTGTCCCACGTGGGGCTTACGGTCATAATCCCCATTTTACAGATGAGGTAACTGAGGCACAGAGAAGTTAAGTGACTTGCCAGAGTCACACAGCTGACAAGTGGCAGAGTCGGGATTAGAACCCAGGAACTCTGACTCCCAAGCCCGGGCTCTTTCCATTAAGCCACACTGCTTCTCAGCAACTCAACCCACATACTTTGCTCCACTAGTGCTAACCTTCTCAATGTGCCCCGGTCTCCCTGTCTCGCTGTTGACCCCAAGCCCATGTCCTGCCTCTGGCCTGGAACATCCTCCCTCCTCAAATCTGACGATTACTCTCCCCCTCTCCTTCAAAGCCTTATTGAAGGCACATCTCCTCCAAGAGACCTTCCCAGACTAGACCACCTGCCTTTCATTCATTCATTCATTCATTCATTCAGTAGTATTTATTGAGCACTTACTATGTGCCGAGCACTGTACTAAGCACTTGGAATGTACAAATCGGTAACAGATAGAGACAGTCCCTCCCCCTTGACGGGCACACAGTCTAATCGGGGGGGACGGACAGACAAGAACAATCTTCAATTTCCTCTTCTCCCACTCTTTTCTACGTCACCCTGACTTACTCCTTTAGTTCTTCCCCTCTCCCAGCCCCACAGCACTTATGTACATATCTGTAATTTATTTATTTGTATCATGTCTCCCCCCTAGACTGTAAGTTTGATGTGGTCAGGAAACGTGTTTATATTTGTTTTGTACTTTCCCAAATGCTTAGTACAGTGCACTGCACAAAGTAAGTGCTCAATAAACATTATTGAAGGAATGAATAAGATGTGTAATATTAAAAAAGAAAATCCAGAGAACTCAAGGAAATCAATACTATATTTTCCCAGAGGTTTTTTTCTCTCTTGGAGTGCTGTAAATGATCAAATCTTTAAACTCTTTTCTCTTCTCTACAGAATATATGAAACCATTTTCCAAATGTAATATGTTTCCTTTAATACCCATGTAGCTGATCCAACCAAACATCATTTGGTCTATTGGAAGAACGTTAAGGCCATAAACTATTATTGGATCAAACCAGTGGTTCATCAAACCCAGATTTCTGAAGCTACCTTTGCAACAGAATTTTGGAGGAACAGTATGATGATTGCCCTTCTCGACTTTCATCCTACGTGATAACAATGTACTAGTTAGTTAGCATCCCTAACTTTACCCTTCACATCCTTTTCTTTCTCCCTAGTAACTCTTGTGTCTCTCTTAGCCATAAAATATATCCAACTGCGAAGTATGTCTCAAGTACACCCAGAAGCAACCCATCCCCTCTCCTGAGAGAGGGGCACCAGGAAACCTAGTTGGGTTCTAATCAGTTAATCTAGGGAGATTATTCCAATCACAGCGCATTCATATCCCTTTCCTTACCCTCCTCCACATGATGCATTTGGTGTTGGGCCAACAGGAAATATAATGAATAATAATAATCATAATAATGATCATAATAGGTACTTACTTTGTGCCATGATAAAAGTAGATACAAGTATCTACAAGGTTAGACGCAGGTTAATCAGGTTGGACAGAGTCCCTGTCCCACATGGGGGTCACACTCTTAAACCCCATTTTACAGATGAGGTAACTGAGGCCCAGAAAATGAAGTGCATTGCCCAAAGCCACACAGCAGACAAGTGGCAAAGCAACATTAGAACCCAGTTCCTTCTGACTCCCAGGCAAATGCTCTATCCACTTAGGCACACTGCTTCTCTTCTCTGGCCATGGTTGTAATGACACTAAAAATGGCTTCTGTGACTCTCTCTCCATCTGCTGACTTTGGTGACCTCACACCCTGAACTAATGTTCTGTCTTAAAATAACGCAAAATAAATGCTTTTAATTATCATCATCATCACAATTCTGGTATTTGTTAAGCACTTACTATGTTCCAAGCTCTGTTCTAAGTGCTGAGGTGAATACAAGGTAACCAGGCTGTCCCACGTGGGGTTCACAATTTTAATCCCCATTTTACAGGCCAGGTAACTGAGGCACAGAGAAGTGAAGCAACTTGCCCAAGGTCACAAAGCAGACGAGTGGTGGAAGTGGGATTGGAACACACATCCTCTGATTCCCAAGCCCAAGCTCTTGCCACTAGGCCATGCTGCTTCTCAGGTGCTTGCTTAACAGCTTTTCTAGTTATGTAAAAGAACACTCTAAATAATACTATCTCCTGTAAATGCCTCAACCCTACTTGGGAGAAACTAACTGTTTATCCATGTCTGAACTTAGTGCTGAGGGCTACTTAAAGGAGTTATGACAGGGGAGTGCGTTCTGATTAAAAAAAAAAAAAAAGAATCATTTGCTGCCTTTCACATTCAATTTGCTGTTTATACCGGAATGCATTATTTCCCTAACTAATTTGCAGAGAGATTTTTTACAATGGAGAAATTTGCTAATCCAGTATACTTTTACCAGGTAATAATCGGTCACTCTATGAAATGTAAGCTAGTGATTAATATTTTAGCCACCCATAATGTAGTTATCTCAGAAAATGCATCTGTCAATATATAGAACATTACATTATGAAACAGAAAACTAATTGTATTCTCTAACCCATCTTAACTTTTTTCTGAAATTTAAGTCTTCTGAAATTTGATTGAGCATTCTTCTCTGGTTTGCTATATTTGGCATTTCATTTCACTGGCCTGGGTCTCAGTAGCCTTTTCCTTAAATAGTTGTGGGAAGTGGCTTAAAAAGTGATATCTATTCCAGTGCTAAATGTGTTTCATATTATAGACTACTGTACACAAACTCACTGACCAAAATGACTGGAGCCTTTCCTCTCTCCAGGCCATGCTTCACTCTGCTGCAAGTATCATTTTTCTTAAGAAATTCATTTTGCGCACATCTCCCCACTCCTCCCAGCCTTCCAGTAGTTGTCCATCTATCTCTGCATCGAGCAGAAACTGTAACCAAACCATCAGCTTTGAAGCACACAAATCAGCTTCAAGCAGCCAATCATCTCTTCTCCTCTAGATTGCAAAGTGATTGTGGACAAGGAATACCTTACTATTATTTTTACATTGTGCTCTTCCAAGTGCTTAGGAATAATAATAATAATTGATAGTATTTAAGCATTTACTTTGTGTCAAGCACTGTTTTAAGTTCTGGGGTAGATACAAGATAATGAGGTTGTCCCACGTGGGGCTCACAGTCTTAACCCCCATTTTATGCATGAAGCAACTGAGGCATAGAGAAGTTGAGCAACTTGCCCAAAGTCACACAGCTGACAATTGGAGGACCCGGGATTAGGACCCATGACCTCTGACTCCCAAACCCAGGCTCTTTTCATGAAGCCAGGCTGCTTCTTGTAGTACAGTGTTCTGTACACAATAAGTGCTCAGTAAATTCCACTGATTGAGAGATTTCCCTCCTCTCTACTACAAAATCAGTCCATACAGTGTGGCTCAGTGAAAAGAGCCTGGGCTTCGGAATCAGAGGTCATGGGTTCGACTCCCGGCTCTGCCACTTGTCAGCTGTGTGAGTGTGGGCAAGTCACTTCACTTCTCTGTGCCTCAGTTACCTCATCTGTAAAATGGGGATTATCTGTGAGCCTCACGTGGGACAAACTGATTACCCTGTATCTGCCCCAGCGCTTAGAACAGTGCTCTGCACATAGTATAGGCTTAACAAATACCAACATAATTATTACTATTACTTCACTCCTCTAACACCAATCTACTCAATGTGCCTTCATCTCATCCTGGCCACCTTTGATACCTTTGTCACGCCCTCCCTCGAGCCTGGAATTCCTTCTACAGACCACCAGACATGCGACAGACCAGCACCATTTCCAAAGCCTTCTAAAGTCATCTCTTCTAGGAATCCTCCCTGACAAATTTCAAACTCCCCACCTTTCTGCATCCCCCATGTATACATATATACACATATATATATATATTTACACAATGCAATACAATTAGGCTATTTGTTAAGTGCTTACTCACCGGTCACTGTACTAAGCGCTGGGGTGGATACAAGCAAATCGGGTTGGACACAGTCCCTGTCCCAGGTGGTGCTCCCAGTCTCAATCCCCATTTTACGGATGAGCTGAGTCCCAGTGAAGTGATTTGCCCAAGGTCACATAGCAGACATGTGGTGAAGGCAGGATTAGAACCCATGACCTTCTGACTCCCAGCCCCGTGCTCTATCCACTACACCATGCTGCTTCTAGATTAGTATTCCTTAACAAATTTGATACTCACCCCACCCTCACCATATTTTTATTCATACCCTTAAATTCTGTTGCATTTCCCTACCTGTAATCATTCCAGTATCTGTCTCCCGGGTTAGACTGTAAGCTCTTTAAAGGCTTGGATTGTTTCTCCCTACTACACTATGGTCTTCCAAGAACTTAGGACAGGGGTCTGCACTATACTAATTACTCATTACCATTGATTAAGAGAAGAGAATTCTAGATTCTAAACCAACTTGATTGTATTCTAAGCCTTTAGAGATAATTCTAAGCATTTAAAACCAACTAATCTTCATTAATTTGGGGTCCTTAGGAAGCAAAATTTATGAAAAAAAACCCCATAAGCCTAAGTACAGTGGGCTAATAGGAGATTTCTCATTAACTAAATTTGTGGTTTTGTATTCAAGAGCAATTTTTCTTGATTTCTCTTTGAATGCAATACTTTGAATACTCAGAATATGGTTGAACCATATAGGAATTCCAAAGCCAGAAACAAAGAATCCCAGAGTTTATCCAAAACTTTTTCATATTAATGACAGCATGTTTCTGGTTCTTAGTTAAGATGAAAGTGAGTAATAGATCAAAGATCACCAGTGATTCATATAGTTGTCCCTGGGGCAAACAAATCTCCTGAAAAATGATTTCTTTTGTAACTTTCTCATCTTTTTTTTTTTTTTACATGTATTTCCTATGATCTGGAATCCTTTTAGCAAGACTGTGGAATTGTCTCACTAGACATGAAAATCAACCTTTCCTAAAATGAGTTAATCTCCACCCCTACAGCTTTTATGCACTGACCCATTATGAGCATTATTTCTTTTCTTGCCTGAGGCAGAATCACTGAGAGACAGTGACAGGCACAAGAGCAGCACTATTGAGAAGCAATGCACTTTTTAATTCAATATGAAACTTAAAATGGACTTCCGGTGGGCCTCGAGCCCACTGTCCATTTTCCCCAAAGTCTTCAGTTTCATCATCTTTTTCCTTCACAGGGCTCACAAAATTGGATCCCAAATCGGGATTGAAGTCAGAGGTGTCCCTTGACCGTCACCTAGTTCTGAGAAGCCAAACGGTAGCGTTTTCAGAGAGAAGCCCAGGTTCAATCAGATCATAAGACTATGAGCCCTATGTGGTACATGGACTGTGTCCAACCTGATTATCCTGTATCAATCCGTCGATTAGTATAGTGCCTGACATGTAGTAAGCGCTTAACAAATGCCACTTAAAAAAATGCAAAAACTGTTTTCGATATTCAAGTGGGGCCATGTAGAATAAATGTTAGAGAAATAACATACTGGATGAAAATCAGCAGCAATCTCTGACACTTACTAACCATTTGCCCAAGTCAGTGTGATGTATTATAAATAAGTGGATAGAACAGTGCACAGTATGCTTCAGTTTTTAAAAACAATTTATCCAGAGCAGCTCAATTCACCTCAAATAAAATCATTGCTCTTTACCAAGGTCTTTGAAATTAAAGCAGAAAACAACAACAACAACAAAACTGGTCTGTGCCAGCTGCAGGTGGGAGGAAGTTTGAGACATTTTTTCTCTCAACACTTTAACAGTAACTGTGGTATTTGTTAAGCGCTTACTACATGTCAAGCAGTGTACTAACGGCTGGGGTAGAAACAAGAAAATTGCTGACCCACCTGGAGCTCACAGTCTAAGTGAGAGGGTGAATAGGTACTGCAGATGAGGAACCTGAAGCATAGAAAGGCACCATGGCCTGGTGGAAAGATCAAAGGCGTGGAAGTCAGAGGACATTGGTCATGCCTTCACCTCTTGTCTGCTGTGTGACCTTGGGCAAGTCACTTAACTTCTCTATGTCTTAGTTACCACTTCTGTAAAATAGGGATTGAGACTGTGAGACCTCTGTGGGACATGGGCTTGTCCAACCTGTGTTACTTGTATCTACCCTAGCGCTTCTACGGTGCCTGGTACATAGAAAGAGCCTAATACCATAAAAAAAGACTTGCCCAAGGTCAAACAGGCAAATGGAAGAACTGTAATTAGAAGCTTGGTCTTCCGACTCTCAGGGCCTGTTCTTTCCACTAAACCATGCTGCTTCTTAGTGTAAAGAGCTAACATTTTACAACATATTTGTAGTAGTGGTCCTCTTCCCTCAAAAAGCCAAATATTTACGTCATCTTACACCACTCTTCAGACACTTATCCATTCATCGATTTTTCCAGGCTTTTTTCCCTTGCTTTAATCTATCTCCCCCATTAGATTATAAACTCCCTTTCACACAATTTATTGAGTGCTTACTATGTACAGAGCACTGTACTAAGAGTGAGGAGAGTGCTTGGGGACACGTTTCCTGCTAAGAAAGAGCTTACAGTCTAGACGGGGAGACAGACATTAACATAAATCAATAAATTATAGATATTTAGTGCTGTGGAGTTGAGAGTGGCTATTGAGTGTTTAAAGGGTACAGATTCATTTAATCATATTTATTGAGTCCTTACTGTGTGCAGAGCACTGAACTAAGTGCTTGGGAAGTACAATTCAGCAACAAATAGAGACAATCCCTGCCCACAATGGGCTCACAGATACAATTGCATAGGTGACCCAAAAAGGAGAGGGAGTAGGGGGGAAAAGGGCCTAATCTGGGAAGGCCTCTTGGAGGAGATGTGACCTTAAAAAAGCTTCAAAGGAGGGGAGAGTGGTGATCTGACATATATGGAGTGGGATTGAGTTTTGGCTTGGAGGGAGGATGTGGGAAAGGAGTCAAAGTTGAGATAGATGAGATCGAGGCACAGCAAGCAAGCTGGAGCTAGAGGAGCAAAGTGTGCAGGCTGGGCTGTAGTAGGAGATCGTTTAGTAAAAGTAGGAGAAGATAGCTTGAGTGGGTTAAAGCTGATAGTAAGGAGTTTCTTTTTACCATGAAGGTGAATGGGCAACCACTGGAGGTCCTTTAGGATTAGGGAAACATGGACTGAACATTTTTTTAAAAAAAAATACGGTGTGGGTAGCAGAGTGAAGTATGGACTGGAGAGCAGAGAGACAGGAGGCAGGGAAGTCAGTGATGACACTGATGCAGTAATCCAGGTGGTACAGGATCAGTGGTTAGATTAACATGGAGTCGGTTTGGATGGAGAGGGAAGGGTGGATTTTGGTGATGTTGGGAAGGTAGAACTGATAGGATTTGGTGACATTGAATATGTGGGTTGAATGAGAGAGAGTTGAAGCTAATGTCAAAGAAATGGGTTTGTGAGAGCAAGAATCATGTCGTGCTCTATTGAATTGCTCCTCCGCATTCACTACAGTGCTCTGCACACTGTATGCTCTCATTTAGTACTCTAGAATGACTGTGGTGATTCAGAACCAAAGCAATGCCAGCACAACTATCCTTAAGGAGATACAAACTCCTAATGATCAACGTAACGTGTTGAATGCTCATACCATTTGTGTTTATTTCTTCACCTGTGTCTTCCTTGTATCCATTCTCTCACCCTTTAGATGTTAATTTTCATCTGATTTTTCCACTGGATTTCAGCTCCTTGAGGGCTGGTTTCAGGTCTGTTACTTTCTTTCCATGTTCCCCAAGAGTTCATTCAGTAGTATTTATTGAGCGCTTACTATGTGCAGAGCACTGTACTAAGCGCTTGGAATGTACAAATCGGTAACAGATAGAGACAGTTGGCATAGGGGTCTGCATGAAGAACTCTTGCTCGGTCAATTGTCTGTTGCGTGACCATGGGAAACTCACTTCACTTCTCTTTGCCTCAGTTACTTCATCTGTAATAATTAATGCAAATTAGGGTATTTGTTAAGTGCTTACTATGTGCCAGTCACTGTACTAAGCGTTGGGATGGATACAAGCAAATTGGGTTGGACACAGTCCCTGTCCACATAGGGCTCACAGTCTCAATCCCCATTTTATGGATGAGGTAACTGAGGCACAGAGAAGTTAAGTGATTTGTCCAAGGTCATACAGCAGACAAGTGGGAGAGTCAGGATAAAAGGCGGATGAAGACTGTGAGCCTCATATGGGACATGGACTGTGTCCAATCCGATCATCTTGTATCTATCCCAGTGCTTAGAACACCACTTGACACACAGTAGGCACTTAACAAATACTATCATAATAATAATAATAATGTTGGTATTTGTTAAGCGCTTACTATGTGCCAAGCACTGTTCTAAGCGCTGGGAGATACAGGGTAATCAGGTTGTCCCACGTGAGGCTCACAGTCTTAATCCCCATTTTACAGATGAGGTACCCGAGGCACAGATAAGTTGAGTGACTTGCCCACAGTCACACAGCTGACAAGTGGCGGAGCTGGGATTCAAACCCATGACCTCTGACTCCCATGCCCAGACTCTTTCCACCGAGCCACGCTGCTATCATTATTATCATTATTACAGAAGGCAGTTATCAATACTGCTGACACTTAATAATGACAGTTCTGTCTAAGACTTAGATTACCTACTCAATGAAATGGTTGGCAGTGGATTCTCAAAGCTTTCACATTTCCCACAAGTATCAAGACCACAGCTATGGTCATAGCGAGAGAAAACAATATGCAAGCATGTTAAAAAAATAGCACAGAAAGTATTTCTCCAGCCAGCATTTTCATACTGAAAAGAAGAGAGGAAAAGCTCATCTCCGACTAAAGCTTAACAGGTTCCTCTTAATATACTTTGAAAACCTCAGGACTAGTTGTATAACCCTATCACATCTCCCTAACAAGTATTTGTGCTCACTTTGAAAGCGGAATGGGGTTTCTCAATCCTCCTAACATCTCTCTTTAATGACACAGCAGGGGATCAGGGACTTTACTTTCATACACTGGCTTCCCAACAAGTATTACCATTGTGCCGGCACTCAGCATGAAGCCTCTCCATTTCTGTAAAATAGCTCTCTCATAGAAATTTCATCCCTGGACTAATGGTTTCAGTATAGATTGTCTCCCAAACCTAGAAAAAAATACTGCATTTATTTTTGAAAATTCCTCTCTCCTTCTCTTTCCAAAGCCACAATCCCTCCATCTGCAGCTAAACCTACGAAACAGCACCGCCTGATTCTGGCGGTGCCTGTTCATAACAAATACAACCACTCTGAGATTGCTTTTCTTTTAGACATGACAGGCATTTTTATGTTGGAAATACCAGGTTATTCTCCTCATTTGACACCAACATTTCAGGTCCTCTTCCTTTCCAAATGTTTTCCTTGGAAAAAGCCACAGGAATGGAATGTGAACCAGGTTTTTGCCGTTTCATACTGGGCCTTATAATCAGTGTCTATTCTGTTTGGACTCACGTGCTTAGAGAATCAGTGCGTGGGTTTAGGAGTCAAAGGACCTGGGTTCTAATCCCATCTCTGCCAATCACTTGCTGTGACCTAGGGCAAGTCACTTAACTTTCCTGTGCCTCATGTTCCTTACCTGGAAAATGAGGATTAAATCCTCCTTCCTCCAATTAAGACTATGGGACAGGGACTGTGTCAGACCTGATTATTTTGTATCAATCCCTTTGCTTAGTCCAGTTCTTGGTACATACTGAGCATTTAACATATTCCACGATTTTGTTACTGCTAATAATAACTGTAATATCAACAATATCTATTAAGCACTTACTGTGTGGTAGGCACTGTGCTAAACCCTCCTCCTCCATACCTTATCTCACCTTGGCTTCACGGACTCCGTCCTCTCCTGGTTCTCCTCTTATCTCTCTGGCCGGTCATTCTCAGTCTCCTTCGCTGGAGCCTCCTCCCCCTCCCATCCTTTAACTGTTGGAGTTCCTCAAGGGTCAGTTCTCGGCCCTCTTCTGTTCTCCATTTACACTCACTCCCTCGGTGAACTCATCCGCTCTCACGGCTTTGACTACCATCTCTACGCAGATGACACGCAGATCTACATCTCCGCCCCTGTCCTCTCCCCCTCCCTTCGGGCTCGCATCTCCTCCCGCCTCCGGGACGTCTCCACCTGGATGTCGGCCCGCCACCTGAAACTCAACATGAGCGAGACTGAGCTCCTCATCTTCCCTCCCGAACCCGGTCCTCTCCCAGACTTCTCTATCACCGTCGATGGCACGACCATCCTTCCCGTCTCTCGGGCCCGCGATCTCGGTGTCGTCCTCGACTCGTCTCTCTCGTTCACCCCACGCATCCTATCCGTTACCGAGACCTGCCGGTTTCACCTCTACGATATCGCCAAGATCCGCCCTTTCCTCTCCACCCAGACGGCTACCTTACTGTTACGGGCTCTCGTTATATCCCGGCTAGACTACTGTGTCAGCCTTCTCTCTGACCTCCCTTCCTCCTCTCTCGCCTCGCTCCGGTCTATTCTTCACTCCGCTGCCCGGCTCATCTTCCCGCAGAAACGATCTGGGCATGTCACTCCCCTTCTTAAACAACTCCAGTGGTTGCCTATCGACCTCCGCTCCAAACAAAAACTCCTCACTCTAGGCTTCAGGGCTCTCCATCACCTTGCCCCTTCCTACCTCTCCTCCCTTCTCTCTTTCTACCGCCCACCCCGCACGCTCCGCTCCTCTGCCGCCCACCTCCTCACCGTCCCTCGGTCTCGCCCATCCCGCCGTCGACCCCCGGGTCACATCCTCCTGCGGTCCTGGAACGCCCTCCCTCCTCACCTCCGCCAAACTGATTCTCTTTCCCTCTTCAAAACCTTACTTAAAACTCACCTCCTCCAAGAGGCCTTCCCAGACTGAGCTCCTCTTCTCCCTCTACTCCCTCTGCCACCCCCCCTTTACCTCTCCGCAGCTAAACTCTCTTTTTCCCCTTTTCCCTCTGCTCCTCCACCTCTCCCTTCCCCTCCCCGCAGCACTGTACTCGTCCGCTCAACTGTATATATTTTCATTACCCTATTTATTTTGTTAATGAATTGTACATCGCCTCGATTCTATTTAGTTGCCATTGTTTCGACGAGATGTTCTTCCCCTCGACTCTATTTATTGCCATCGTTCTCGTCTGTCCATCTCCCCCGATTAGACCGTAAGCCCGTCAAACGGCAGGGACTGTCTCTATCTGTTGCCGACTTGTTCATCCCAAGCACTTAGTACAGTGCTCTGCACATAGTAAGCGCTCAATAAATACTATTGAATGAATGAATGAATGAACCCTGGGGTAAATGCAAAATAATCACGTTCAACACTGTCACTGTCGCACAGGACTCATAATTTAAAGGGGAGAAGAGGCATCTTGTCTCTGTTTTACAGAAGAGGAATCTGAGAAGCAGAGAAATGAAGCAACGTGCCCAAGTTTACAGTAAGGTTAGAACCCAGCTCTCCTTACTCCCAGGGCCTCGCCTATTTCCACTAGGCCAGGTTGCCTCCGATCGTCTAGCTGGGCAGAGAATGTGCCTACCAACTAGGTTACATTATATTGTTCTCTCTGAAGTGTTTAGTACAGTGCCCTGCACACAGTAAGTGCTCCATAAATATGACTGACTGAATTGGGATTGTTTGATATCAATCTCCAACTTCAATCTCACTTTCAGTAATCCTCCTCCCACACATGCCCATAGCACTTAAGGGGTGCCCTTGATCTAACGACTCTTTAGCTGTGAAGTTTTCCAGTCAAGTGAAATATCAATTCACCACATCCTCAACCTTCCTCCATAATTCCATATTCTCCAAGATGGTCCCCACCTGTTCATTTTTTTCCCCAACTGATGTAACTGCACTTTACGGATCAATTGACAATGCTGAAGCATCCTCATTTTATGTGCTGCAGCTCAAACTGACCTCCTATCATCTCTACTGAGTTCACATAGACACTGATCAATGGTATTTATGGAGTATTGTATTGTGTGCAGAGCACTGTAATAAAAACTAGCGAGAGTGAAATACAGAGTGCTGCTAGTAGGAAGCAGCTTGGTCTAGTGGAGAAAGAACAAACTTAGGAGTCAGAGAACCTGGTTCTCTCTGCCACTTTGCTGTGTGATGGCACACTTAACTCCTCTGTGCCTCAGTTACCTCATCTATAAAATAGAGATTAAGACTGTGAGCCCCATGTGGAATATAGATTTTATTCAACCTTGGGTCTACCCCAGTACTTAATACGTTGTCTGGCACATAAGTAAGCATTTAAGAGAATACTATTAAAAAAATAGGGTTGGAAGAAACATTCCCTGCCCACAGTGAATTTACAGTCTAAAGGGGCCTTACAGCTTACAGGACTGTAGTCACTGAATTGACAGAGCAGAACAGACAGTAAGCACGGATGACCACTTGTTGTAAAGAAAGATTCTGCTTCCCTAAATGATGTACCGGCCTCAATTCTGTCACTTCTGATGTCCAGTGAGATGGTCAAACAGAACGAAGGGTAAGGTGCTTGGCTGATCTCAGACCAAAGAAGTGAAAGTTAATCTTGATTATTTCACCTAATATACCCTTTCACTAGTGGAAGAAGGCAGTGGTAAACCACTTCTGTATTTTTACCAAGAAAACTCTATGTATACACTACCAGAACGATTACAGGTGGAGGCGGGGTGTTCTGGGAGAGAGGCGTCCATGGAGTCGCTATGGGTCGGAAACGACAGCATAAGACAAGACCCTTTCACTTAGTACATTTCTCCTGTGCAACAACACTGCGTTTATCCTGCATCATGATTCAAGTTCCCAGGTACTGTGGTCAGTGGAAGATATTGAAGTTTTCCCTCTGGCCACCTCCAATGTCTAAGTTTCAGTCTTGGGTATCCTCTTAGTGTCCAGCCATACCAGATAATTACACCAGGTGTTTGTGATCACACAGCATCCCAGGACTGGTGTTCGGGATGAGATTTTACCAATTTATGCTGACCATTCATCTCAGAGAGCACAGATGAAACTGACTGAGTTTCTCGATGGGCTAGAGGCATAGATTACACATATACAAATATATACGTTAAGTGCATGGCAGCGTGATAGAGGTCCAACTTTGCCTTAAGATAGACTCCCCTGTCTTTTCCATTCACACTTTTTCAAATGTTGCACTGGCTGGGCCTTTTAGGAGTGTTATGTCACCATCTTTGGTTGCATTTCATGAGGGCAGGCTTCCCTAGTGTCAGAGGTTTTCTACAATTTTAAGCTGCACACCACTGAAGCTTTGTTGGTATATGACACCAGCCTCGTTCAGGCTGCCAGCGCAAAGCTAAGCAATTAATTGAATGTCTCCAAGACTGCTGGTCATTAGTGCACAGACATCAATCAAGAAATTGTATTTATTGAGCACTTACTAGGTATGGAGCACTGTACTAAACACTTGGGAAAGTACAATATAACAGTTGGTAGACACGTTCCCTTTTTTAAATGGTATTTGTTAAGCGCTTATTGTGTGTCAAACATTCTTCTAAGTGCTGGGGTAAATACAAGTTACTTAGGTTGGACACCTTCCCTGTCCTGCGGGAGTCTCAAAGTCTATATAGGAGGGAGAACAGGTACTGAATCCACATTTTATAGTTGAGAAAACTGAGACACAGAGAAGTTAGGTGACTTGTCCAAGGTCTCACAGAGCCGAAATTAGAACCCAGGTCCTTCTGGTTCCAGGCCCGTGCCGTCTCCGCTAGGCTATGCGGCTTCCCTGCCCACAACAACCTTATGGTCATCCGCTAACAGCTCAGGAATCTTTGCCATCATTATCATCACACATTTCAAGGGTCCAAAATCTAGGCAATGCTGCGTTAGACTTTACATTCATCCAAAAGTGAGTTTGCGAACATTGTGAAGAACATCAACATTAGCATAAAGTCTTGCCCAATGCCATTTGTGACAGAAAAGAGTATCAAGAGATCCTGGATCAAGAACCAACACAGAGCTACTGCATGATATTAAACTTTCCTGAACAGCTGGACATGCAAAGAGCAGCTCGAAGGTCATCCTCACCTGAAAACTTCTGCGATGTTGATGAATCAATCAGTGGTATTCGATGACTGCTTACTCTGTGCAGAGCCTTGCAATAAGCACTTGGGAGAGGACAGTACAAGAGAGCTCACCATCTAGAGGGGGAGAATGAGAGTAAAACAAATAATTTATAGATATGTACCTAAGTGCTGTGGGGTTGAGGGTAGATACCAAATGTCCAAAAGGTACAGATACACATGGATGATGCAGAAGGGAGAGGCTGTTGGGGAAAAGAGGGCTTAATCAGGGATGGCTTCTTGGTGAAGATGTGACCTTGATAAGATTTTAATGTGGGGAGAGCAGTGGTCTGGCATATATGGACAGAGAAGGAGTTCAAGGCTGGAGGGAGGATGTGGGAAATAGTTCATTATCAGTGAGATAGAAGTTATCGGCACAGAGTGAGCGTTCTGGATCTAGAGGAGAAAAGTGTGTGGGCTGGGCTGTAGTGGGAGATCAGTGAGGTGAGATAGGAGGGGGCAAGCAGAGTGAGTGCTTTCAAGCTTAAGGTAACGAGTTTCTGTTTGATGTGGAGGTGAACGGGCAACCACCGGAGGTTCTTGAGGAGTGGGGAAATATGGTCTGTGTGATATTTTTGAAAAATGATCTGGGCAGCAGAGTGAGGTATATACCGGTGTGGGGGGAGACAGGAGGCAAGGAGTTCATCAAGAAGGCAGATGCGATAGCATAGCAGTTTGCAGTAGCATAGATGCAGCAGATGGGTTGTATGAGAGAGATGAGTCCAAGACAACACCAAGATTATAGGTCTTGTCATATAGGGAAGGATAGTGGTACTGTCTACAGCGATGGGGAAGACAGGGAGGACAGCTTTTGGGTGGGATGTTCTGTTCGGGACATTTGAAGACCAAATAGATTTCCTGGCTCTTTTCTCTGTCCCTCTCCTGGGATGGTTTGATGGCACAGATCATTTCAGATATAATAAACGCAGTAAGCGCTCAATAAATACGAATGAATGAATGAATGAATGAATAAAACCAGAATGAAAGTCACATTTACTTTCAGGATGATTTGTTTTTTCTTCCAGTTGGTCAGACTGACCATTCAACATGACGTTGGCTGATTATGATGATCGGGTATGTTGTCATAAGTGTACAAGCCTTAGTCCAGACACAAAGGAATTACTGTAGTGCTAGTGGTCTTTTTAATGGTATTTGTTAAGTGCTTACTATGTGCCAGGCACCGTACTAAGTTCTGGGATAGATACAAGCTAATCAGGTTGGACAAAGTCCCTGTCCCACATGGAGATCACAATCTTAATCCCCATTTTACAGATTAGGTAACGAAGGCACCTAGAAGTTAACTGACTTGCCCAAGGTCACACAGCAGACAAGTGGGGGAGCCGAGATTAGAACCCTGGTCCTTCAGAGTCATAGACCTGTGCTCCATCCACTAGGACGGGCTGCTTTCTATTGCACCTCACACTTACTTGTTCCTGCCAATCCCAATGACTCCTCTGCTGCCCACCTGCTATCCCTCCTCGACTCTGCCGACCTCCTGCTCCACCGTACTGTGCCCACTCACCGACTCGGTCACACTCTCGATCTCGTCATCTCCTATCGCTGCACTATCTCCTCCCTCACCGACTCTGAAATCCCTCTCTCTGACCATAACCTTCTCACCTGCCTCATCTCTCACACTCCCTCCCCCTGCAAATCTCTGCTACTCCCCCATAGAGACCTCCCCTCTCTCGATCCCATCCGTCTTTCCAATAGCATCTCTCTTCACCTTGCCGCCCTGTCCTCGCTTCCCACTCTCGACGATCAGGTCTCCGCTCTCAACTCCACCCTCTCTACTCATCCCGACTCTCTCGCCGCCCCCTTTCCCTCCGCCGCTCTCGCTCCACTAACCCACAGCCCCGGATCACCTCCTCCGTCCGCCTCCTACGCTCCTATGCTCGAGCTGCTGAGCGCTGCTGGAGAAAGTCCAAGCACAAAGCCGACCTCACACACTTCAAATTTAACCTTTCCTGCCTTAACTCTGCCCTCTCCTCCGCCAGGCAAAACCTCTTCTCCTCCCTCATCGACACCCATGCCCGTCACCCCCGCCGATTGTTCCGGACCTTTAACTCTCTCCTTAGGCCCCCTGTTCCTCCCCCTCCCCCATCTCTCACCCCCCATGATCTGGCCACCTACTTCATCACGAAAATCAACACAATCAGGTCTGAGCTCCCCAAAGTCACCCCTCCGCCTCTCCCCTCCCCCCCTCCGACCCTCTCCCCTACTTTTCCATCCTTCCCTGCAGTGTCCTCAGAGGAGATCTCCTCCCTCCTCGCAAGTGCCACCCCCTCCACCTGCGCCTCGGACCCCATTCCCTCTCACCTTCTTAAAACCATCGCCCCTGCCCTCCTCCCTTCCTTAGCTTCTATTTTTAACCACTCAATCTCCAATGGCTCCTTCCCCTCTGACTTCAAACATGCCCACGTCTCCCCCATCCTAAAAAAACCCGCTCTCGACCCCACTTCCCCTTCCAGTTATCGCCCTATCTCCCTACTACCCTTCCTTTCCAAAATCCTAGAATGAGTCATCTACAATCGCTGCTTAGAATTCCTTAACTCCCATTCTCTCCTGGACCCCCTGCAATCTGGCTTCCGTCCCCTCCACTCTACCGAGACTGCTCTCTCTAAGGTCACCCATGACCTCCTTCTTGCCAAATCCAATGGCTCCTACTCCATTCTGATCCTCCTTGACCTCTCTGCTGCCTTTGACACCGTCGACCATCCCCTCCTCCTCCACACCTTATCTCACCTCGGCTTCACGGACTCCGTCCTCTCCTGGTTCTCCTCTTATCTCTCTGGCCGGTCATTCTCGGTCTCCCTCGCAGGCGCCTCCTCCTCCTCCCATCCTTTAACTATTGGAGTTCCTCAAGGGTCAGTTCTTGGCCCTCTTCTGTTCTCCATTTACACTCACTCCCTCGGTGAACTCATTCGCTCTCACGGCTTTGATTACCATCTCTACGCAGATGACACGCAGATCTACATCTCCGCCCCAGTCCTCTCCCCCTCCCTTCAGGCTCACATCTCCTCCCGCCTCCGGGACATCTCCACCTGGATGTCGGCCCGCCACCTAAAACTCAACATGAGCAAGACCGAGCTCCTCATCTTCCCTCCCAAGCCCGGTCCTCTCCCAGACTTCCCTATCTCCGTGGATGGCACGACCATCCTTCCCGTCTCTCGGGCCCGGGATCTCGGTGTCATCCTTGACTCGTCTCTCTCGTTCACCCCACACATCTGATCCGTTACCGAGACCTGCCAGTTTCACCTTTACAATATCGCCAAGGTCCGCCCTTTCCTCTCCACCCAAACGGCTACCTTACTGCTACGGGTTCTCGTTATATCCCAGCTAGACTATTGTGTCGGCCTTCTCTCTGATCTCCCTTCCTCCTCTCTCACCCCGCTCCAGTCTATTTTTCACTCTGCTGCCCGGCTCATCTTCCTGCAGAAATGCTCTGGGCATAGCGCTCCCCTTCTTAAACACCTCCAGTGGTTGCCTATCAACCTCCACTCCAAACAAAAACTCCTCACTCTAGGCTTCAAGGCTCTCCATCACCTTGCCCCTTCCTACCTCTCCTCCCTTCTCTCTTTCTACTGCCCACCCCACACGCTCCGCTCCTCTGCCACCCACCTCCTCACCATCCCCCATTCTCGCCTATCCCGCCGTCGACCCCCGGGCCACGTCCTCCCGTGGTCCTGGAATGCCCTCCCTCCTCACCTCCACCAAACTGATTCTCTTCCCCTCTTCAAAACCCTACTTAAAACTCACCTCCTCCAAGAGGCCTTCCCAGACTGAGCTCCCCTTCTCCCTCTATTCCCTCTACCACCCCCTTCACCTCTCCGCAGCTTAACCCTCTTTTCCCCCCATCTCCCTCTGCTCCTCCCCCTCTCCCTTCCCATCCCCTCGGCATTGTACTCGTCCGATCGACTGTATATATTTCCATTACCCTATTTATTTTGTTAATGAGATGTACATCGCCTCGATTCTATTTAGTTGCCATTGTTTTTACGAGATGTTCTTCCCCTTGACTCTATTTATTGCCATCGTTCTCGTCTGTCCGTCTCCCCCGATTAGACTGTAAGCCCGTCAAACGGCAGGGACTGTCTCTATCTGTTGCCGACTTGTTCATTCCAAGAGCTTAATACAGTGCTCTGCACATAGTAAGCGCTCAATAAATACTATTGAATGAATGAATGAATGAATCTTGGGCAGCTTGTGCAACAAGTGAGTATGTAGGAAGGACTGTGAGCCCATTGTTTGGCAGGGATTGTCTCTATCTGTTGCCGAATTGTACATTCCCAGCACTTAATACAGTGCTCTGAACATAGTAAGCACTCAGTAAATACGATTGAGTGAATGAAGGGGTTTGGTACACTGCAAAGTGTCCACCAGAGCTTATACACACTGCCTGTTCATGGCCGAAGAAACTCCAGCATTAGTGTCGATGTTGTGCCGTAGCGTCACAGTCAGGCAGATGGGAGGCAGGGAAGCCACCTCATTAGCCTAGCCCCTTTGGTCTTTATCACCCGTATTCACCATTTAGTTTTAGGATTCCGACTGAATCTCTCTGTCACATGAAACTTCCTAGTTGATTCCTTGATCAGAAGCTTGCATCGATAAAGGCATGGCCACAGGAAGCATTCCCATACCCACCTCCAGTTCACCCCAACTCTGCAGTGCATTCTAAGTCACATTTTATGGTGTTTGATTTTAGGAAATTTAAAATAATCCTCTGGGATTTTAGAATAAAGAGAACTTTAAATAGATGAACACTCCCTTAACCAGACAGGGAACTCTCACCTTAAGGTAACTCTCTACTCCCAGTAAGAAGATTGAGAAGCAGTGTAGTCAGGGAGTCAGAGGAACTGGATCTAATCCCATCTCTGCCACTTGTCTGCTGTGTGACCTTGGGCAAGTCACTTAACTGTTCTCT
This sequence comes from Ornithorhynchus anatinus, assembly GCF_004115215.2. NCBI lineage: Eukaryota > Metazoa > Chordata > Mammalia > Monotremata > Ornithorhynchidae > Ornithorhynchus > Ornithorhynchus anatinus. The sequence continues at coordinate 55,283,021 of NC_041731.1, read as the reverse complement.
GTCTCAGTTTCCTCAAATGGAAAATGGGAATGATAATAATAATTGTGGTATTTGTTAAATGCTTACTATGTGCCAGTCACTGTACTAAGTGCTGGGGTAGATGTGAATCAATCAGGTTGGACACAGTCCCTGTCCCACGTGGGGCTCACAATCCTAATCGCCAATTTACAGATGAGGGATCTAATTAGTGTTATCCCTTGCATCTACCTCAACGATAAATCAGTGCTTAACATGGAGTAAGCACTTACCAGATATTAAACAAAAGTGTAAATGCATACAACATATGATCATTAAAAGTAGCAGAGAAGCAGGGTGGCACAGTGGAAAGAGCCCTGACTTGGGAGTCAGAGGTCATGGGTTCGAATCCCAGCTCTGCCACTTGTCAGCTGTTTGACTGTGGGCAAGTCACTTAACTTCTCTGTGCCTCAGTTACCTCATCTGTAAAATGGGGATTAACTGTGAACCTCACGTGGGCCAACCTGATTACCCTGTATCTACCCCAGTGCTTAGAAGTGTTCTGCACATAGTAAGCGCTTAACAAATACTAACATTATTATTATTATTATCTATTAACTGTTATGACAGCCAATAAACTGTTATGACAGCCAATAACGTTTCTATAGGCAGACTCCTTTCATTTCTGGGCTGCTGAAATCAGCACCATACAACTCCCAGCATTGAAGATATTACAGAGGAATAAAGAACATTGCGAGATATCCGATTCCACCTTAGCTGACTCACAACAGCTTTTCTAAAAAGAGCTAAAATGAGCAGATGAACAGAGCTAAACCAGGAACAACAAAACGGCTAAAGGAATCAATCTTGGAAGAGTACAGTACAGCAGAGCTGTTAGACACGTTCCGTGCCCACAGGGAGCGTAGAGTATAGATATAGTCTATAGCAACATGCTTTGGAAACTGTTTCCCAAAATACTAGTCACTGATTGATGAAGAACATTTGCTTGAAACTTATGTACTGTAATTTTGGTAAAGAAAGACCTGGCATATCCATCTCTGACAAGATTAACTTATTTTGTCACCATTTTCCCAAGAACAAAGACACAATCCTAACCCCCCTTCCTTTTCATTTCCTTCTTTCTCCGTCCGTTATGCTTTCTCCTTCCACCTCTATACTGACTAAAGCAGTCTGAGAAACTAAAAAGATATCAAGTATATTTCTGGTTATAAAAAGAAATTACTTTCAGTCATGACCACAGCCAAAAGGAAAATAATCTTTAAAATCACACAGGGATGATCTGTGTCAAATTTCTTTCCCAGCACTTAACTGCTCGGCGCTGAAGCAACATGTCCTAGTGGAAAGATCATAGTCCTGGGAGTCAGAGCACTTGGCTTCTAATCCTGCCATTTCCTAAACTATCACTGCCACTTGCTTGCTGTGTGGTCTTGGGCAAGTTACTTAACTTCTCCATGCCTCAGTTTCCTCATCTGTAAAATGGGGAGTAAATATCTGATCTTCCTCCTACTTAGACTGTGAGTTCCATGGAGGATAGAACCTTATTAATCTGTACCAACCACAGTGCTTAGAACAGTGTTTGACACATAGTAAGCGCTTAAACACTGTAAAAAATAATAATTATGATTATTACTATATTACAGTTAAAAGTGTGTGGGCAAGGAACATGCCTACCTACTCTGTTGTATTGTCCTCTACCAAGTGCTTAGAACAATAGCCTGCTCACAGTAAGCACTTGGGATTGACTGATTGATTGATAATGCAAGTCATTTCCCAGGTTCAGAGGGTCCAAGTTACACCTCTCAGGGCCATGGTAGGATGAAAATCCCTTCCTAAATATTCCATCTGAAGCAGACATAGGTTTATTTTCAATGTAGAAGCAATCCCCAGGTAGTTGGACACGTTTCTACTACTCTCTTCACTCCCTTCCAAAGACAACCACGGTAAGAACATATTAGAGGGAAGATGTCAGTGTACTCAGTTCAAGAATATCACACAGTAGTCTTCCAAGCACTCATTCATTCATTCATTCAATAGTATTTATTGAGCGCTTACTATATGCAGAGCACTGTACTCAGCGCTTGGAATGTACAAATCGGCAACAGATAGAGACGGTCCCTGCCCATTGATGGTCTTACAGTCTAATCAGGGGAGACAGACAAAAACAGTAGCAATAAATAGAATCAAGGGGACGTACATCTCATTAAAACAATAGCAATAAATAGAATCAAGGTGATGTACATCTCATTAACAAAATAAGTAGGGTAATAAAAATATATACAAATGATCGGACGAGCACAGTGCTGAGAGGAGGGGAAGGGGGAGGGGAAGGAGCAGAGGGAGAGTAGGGGAAAAGGGAGCTTAGCTGAGGGGAGGTAAAGGGCAGGGTAGAGGGGCAGCAGAGGGAGCAGAAGGAAAAGGGGAAGTTCAGTCTGGGAAGGCCTCTTGGAGGAGGTGAGCTCTAAGTAGGGCTTTGAAGAGGGGAAGAGAATTAGTTTGGCGGAGGTGAGGGGGGACGGCATTCCAGGACGGCGGGAGGACGTGGCCCAGGGGCCGACGGCGGGATAGGTGAGACCGAGGGACGGCGAGGAGGTGGGCGGCGGAGGAGCGGAGTGAGCAGGGTGGGCAGTAGAATGAGAGAAGGGAGGAGAGATAGGAGGGGGCAAGGTGATGGAGAGCCTTGTAGCCTAGAGTGAGAAGTTTTCGTTTCGTGCGGAAGTTGATATGCAACCACTGGAGGTTTTTAAGAAGAGCAGTGACATGCCCAGAGCGTTTCTGCAGGAAGATAAGCCAGGCAGCGGAGTGAAGAACAGACTGGAGCGGGGAGAGAGAGGAGGAAGGGAGATCAGAGAGAAGGCTGACACAATAATCCAGCCGGGATATTATGAGAGCCTGTAGCAGTAAGGTAGCCGTTTGGGTGGAGAGGAAAGGAAGGATCTTGGCGATATTATAAAGGTGAGACTGGCAGGTCTTGGTGACGGATCAGATGTGTGGGGTAAACAAGAATGACGAGTCAAAGATGACACCGAGGTTGCGGACCTGAGAGTTGGGAAGGATGGTCATACCATCCACGGAGATAGGGAAGTCAGAAAGAGGACAGGGCTTGGGAGGGAAGATGAGGAGCTCAGTTTTGGACATGTTGAGTTTTAGGTGGTGGGCAGACATCCAGGTAGAGGCATCCTGGAGGCAGGAGAAGATAGGAGCCTGAAGGGAGGGGGAGAGGACAGGGGGCAGAGAGGTAGATCTGTGTGTCATCTGCATAGAGATGATGGTTGAAGCTGTGAGAGCGAATGAGTTCACTGAGTGTAAATGGAGAACAGAAGAGGGCCAAGAACTGACCCTTGAGGAACCCCAACAGTTAGAGGATGAGAGGTGGAGGAGGAGCCCACGAAGGAGACCGAGAATGAACGGCCAGAGAGATAAGAGGAGAACCGGGAGAGGACCGAGTCCGTGAAGCCAAGGTGAGATAAGGTGTGGAGAAGAAGGGGAAGGTCCACAGTGTCAAAGACGGCTGAGAGGTCAAGGAGGATTAGGATAGAGTAGGAGCCACTGGATTTGGCAAGAAGGAGGTCATGGGTGATCTTTGAGAGCAGTCTCGGTAGAGTGGAGGGGACGGAAGCCAGATTGGAGGGGGTCCAGGAGAGAACGGGAGTTGAGGAATTCTAGACAGCGAGTGTAGACGACTCATTCTAGGAGCTTGGAAAGGAAGGATAGGAGGGAGATAGGGCGATAACTGGAAGGGGAGGTGGGGTCGAGAGAGGGTTTTTTTTAGGATGGGGGAGACATGGACATGTTTGAAGGCAGAGGGGAAGAAGCCATTGGAGAGTGAGCAGTTAAAAGTAGAAGTTAAGGAGGGGAGGAGGAAAGGGGCGATGGCTTTTATAAGGTGAGCGGGAATGGGGTCCAAGGCACAGGTGGAGAAGGTGGCACTTGCAAGGAGGGAGATTTCCTCTGAGTATACTGCAGGGAAAGATGGGAAAGTAGGGGAGAGGGTTGGCGGGGGGCAGAAGGGGGAAGGGTGACTTTGGGGAGCTCAGACCTGATTGTGTTAATTTTCGTGATGAAGTAGGTGGCCAGATCGTTGGGGGTGAGGGAGGGGGGAGGGGGAGGAACAGGGGGCCTGAGAAGAGAGCACTTAGTACAGTGCTCTGCACACAGTAGCTGTATGGCCTAATGGTAAGAGTGCCGACCTGGAAGTCAGAAGGACCTGGGTCCTAATCCCAACTCCACCACTTGTTGCTGTGTAACCTTTTGCAAGTCACTTAATTCTCTATGCCTCAGTTACCCCATCTGTAAAATGGGGATTAAGACTCTGAGCCCCATGTGGGACATGGACAGTGTCCAACCTGATTAGCTTGTATCTACCCCATCACTTACTGTGCCTCTCACATAGTATGTGCTTAACAAATACCATAAAAAAGAATAAATGCTCAATAATTACCACTGACTGAAGGATTAATCCTGTAATCACAGGGGTAGGGGCTCTATGTCTCACCCCCAGAACAACAGCTGGAACACTGAGTAAACAGAAGGGGAGAGTTAGGATCAACCTATAGGCAAATCTTTCTAATCCTTCTGTTTCTTCTCTTTCGTTACCTCCAAAGGACAGACTACAAAAATCCCTCCTTATTGCATTGAGAAATTCTCTTTATCTCTCGATTAGAGCTATATTATCCAGGTACTCAGAGGTCATGGGAAAGTGTGCAGTACTGTTTAATGTACCTGAATTAGGCTGCTACTGTGAATTATGAGAGTGTAAAACTTTCATCCCAGATGGATGAATTCCCACCAAAAAAATATAGAAAGTTGGTCCTTAACTATAGCTTCCTCTCTTTTCCATTTAAATTCAAATTGGCTCCTAGAAAGCAAAAGTCTCTTGCGATCAAAATGGAGACCCCTGTTTGTATCTATATTTAAATATAGGAGAAAGGGCTATTCCCAGGAATTAAATGCTTCATCATTGAAACCATATTAAGAGATCACTAAGTGTAGCTCACATTAGAAGCGGGAAGATGACAAAGTACAACCTAGTGTTCCCCTACTGTCTTATGACTACTATGCTTCTGCAGAATAATGTGTTTTCTCTTCAGATTAACTAAATGCCTCCAGTCATTGCAGCCTTATCAAATTATTTTGAAATGGTGATCAAATCCATAAATTACATCATTACAGGCATATTGGCTTCTGGACATTTTAAGAGTAACCTATAAAGTGCTAAGCGAGCTGGATGAAATTGGATCACAAAGATATATATGGGTTTGGGGGCATTCCCTCTATCTCCTGAGTGGTTAAAGGTACCCATTCTGCAGGAAGTTCACATGGGATGCAAGAAGAAAAAGCCTCATTCTTTTAGTCACAACAGTGCCTTTCCAGAACAAGCTGTCTACCAAAATTGAAGTCTAAGTTGGAGATCAGACCTGGATCCCAGCCAATGGTGGCCCAAGGTAACGGCTCTGGATATTCGGTCCTTCCAAAGCGAATTCAGGCATCCTGCACCCTAAAGTTAAAAGATCCCAGAAGCTATCATAAATGTCTGTGTTTAAAGATCCTCTGGATCCCCTAAATACGGATCAGAGGAGCAGCGTGGCTCAGTGGAAAGAGCACGGGCTTAGGAGTCAGAGATCATGTGTTCGAATCCCGGCTCTGCCACTCAGCTGTGTGGCTGGGGGCAAGTCGCTTCACTTCTCTGGGCCTCAGTTACCTCATCTGTAAAATGGGGATTAAGACTGTGAGCCCCTCTTGGGACAACCTGATTACCCTGTATCTACCCCAGCGCTTAGAACAGTGCTCTGCACATAGTAAGCGCTTAACAAATACCAACATTATTATCATTATCTAATATGAAGCCTGAATGCTTACATGTCCCCTTTGCTTTTTCCAAGGTTTAATTTCCCACTGGCCACAGATTCTCTATAAACATGAGAAGAGTTTCCCAGGAAGGTGAATGGTATTTATTGCACATGAGCCAACTAGACACTGAGCTATGAAATGAAAAAAAAAACGATTCCTGATGAAGGACACTTCAAGGTCTGAAAATTGGCTAGAAAATCAAACTCTACATCCCCCTATATCCGGGAGACCCTACGCAATCCCAACGATCTCCACTGAGGATTCAGAATTATATGCTGTCACTGAAATTCTACTACCAATGACAAAAGAGGAGACAAGGTAGCAAAATGAACTGGGAAGGTCAGCCTACCTTTAGGGAAACAAGACAACAATAGGTGCCACCGACATAGCATCAGAATTTGGGATCGAAAGCAAACTAAAGGTCTAGGAAATCACTGCAGGGTCTATCTTCTATTCAGCAGGGAGACTTGATCTAGCCATAAACCTGAATACCCAAAATCTAGAGGTGTGCTATCAGAGCCACCTAGATTTCTTACTTATCAAAGGCACCCCCTTCATGGGAGCTTTGATGACCACTGCCGCCATGGACTTGGAACCACACAGGTGAACAACGCAAGCTAAGCCCCCTCCCCAAATTTTTTAGCTGGATAGACAGTCATAGCCAGCTCCATCCACCCAGTGGAGTCAGAAGTGGACCAGAGGTGGAAACAAAGATGGGAGTTCCACCTCTTGCCCTCTTTAGGAGGAGGGAGATGATGGGATCACCACAGACAGGTTTCTGGTCCACACAGGGCATTCCTGGCTGGGTGAAGGCAGAGGTCTTTACATCAGGAGTGGGAATTGGGGATCAGCAGGGGACTTTATGTCATTCATTCAATAGTATTTCATTCAATAGTATTTATTGAGCACTTACTATGTGCAGAGCACTGTACTAAGCGCTTGGAATATACAATTCGGCCAACAGATAGTTATGTGAGAGGGAGGGGGTAAGGGGCCTGGACAGGTGTTGGAACAATGGAGCCATAGCAACTTGTGCCCTGAATTAACTAACACGCCACCACCAATGCTGCTGATCCAAGATCCGTGACAATGAAGGCAGATCATTTCTGTAGCCACAACAGCTATAGTAATGATTGGAGGATCTTGAGTGACGGATTCTGGCCCTAGAACAATGTCACTCATCATGCTGAGGGGCACCGGCAGCCATGACGGTTTGGGCAGTGGTGAAGAAAGTGGGCAGAACAGCGCAGGAATAAGGCAAAGGGAGCTGCTCAAATCCAGACAGGCAGCAGGCCCAGGTGCTGCGGGGCAGGAGGAGATGGTGCTACTCATTTTACCCCTTTAGCTTTTTCCTCCCCTGTTCTCTTTTGATCCTTTTTGCCTCCCTCCTACATTCACGGCCTCTTCTCCTCCTGTTTCCCTTCCATTTTTCCCCCACTCCCACAAAAGCCCACTCAATCCCCAAAGTCAAAGGTGAGCACTTTCCTTAACATCAGATGGCATAACTCACAATGACAACTGTTGTTTTTGTAATGGTATTTGTTAAGCACTTTTCTAAACACTAGGGTAGATATAAGGTAATGAGATACAAGGTATCTACAAGGTAATCAGTCCATATCCCAATCATGGGTCTCACAGACTTAATCCCCATGTTACAGATGAGGTAATTTACAGTTCTGGTGCCCATTAACTTCTCCCACCCACTTTCTTGCCCACCACACATGAAAAGAATCCAGAATGCTTTTGCACACTTAATAATGGGAGTATTTGTTGAGCGCTTACTGTGTGTCAAGCACTTTACTAAGCGCTGGGTTGGAAACAAGAAAATCAGGTCAGTCACAGTCTCTGTCCCACATAGGGAACTTCAGGTACCAACTGTGACTGGACCATAAAGAGACATCCTTTGTATAGACACAACATAAAAAGAATTGTAGCTCACACCACATAATCAGACATGGATAGCATTTCTCCTCCAGGAGTATCGCAACTGAACCCTAAAGCACAACTCTTTCTCTCTCGGATATATATCATCCTGAATACAATCCCTGTTTGCACAGAGGAAAACACCATGAAAATTAATGTCCACTAACATCAGTGTTTGTTTGAAGTAAAGAGTCTATTATAACTCCATTAGAAGAGAATTGCTTGTGACATAAAATTACTGTGGGAAACTGGTTCATTGCTCCACCCTCTCATACACATATTGCTAAATCCCTGTTGAGAATCCATTAGTGAGAGTTGGAGTCTCACTAGCCTGTAATTTTTCTTTACCCTAGGAAAACAGTAGCCTGTAATTTCTTTCTTTCTTTCTTTTTTTTGGCCCCAGGTTCTAAAAGGGCAATCTTTGGCTCTATTTCAAGCATTTGTTCATAACTGCCCAATCTCCAACTCCTATCATAGCTTCCTATCAAATGGCTTCTAAAGCTATGGAGCCAACAGAAGTCTCTTGTCCCATGATTTACCCTGAAAGCCAAGAAATCATTTACTGACCTAGTTTTCTATAGGACACTCACATCTTCTACAAAGATTTTAAAGGTGCTTCCCTATTTGGTTTACAATTTTGTCTTCAGTGAAATTATATCTGTCCTCCAAAAATTTCATTTTAATGGAGCAAGTATGTAGTAGAAAAGAAACTGGCGCACAATGAAACAAATCGTTAGCTTTTGTGGATTCCCATGTTTTTCCAATTAATGCAAAGTGTTCTCTGCAGAACATACTTTAAAGAAACTATATCTATCTAACACAGTAATGGAATTCATTAAAGGCTTATTATGTTCCAAGTACTGTACTAAACACTGGGATAGGTGCAGTATAATTGGTCAGAGATGGTCTCTGTTCCTCTCACAGACTGAGTGGGAAAACTAGTATGTAATCCCCATTTTAAAGATGAGGAAACCGAGGCACAGAGAAGTTTGTCTAAGGTCACATAGCAGGCAAGTGGCACAGCCACAGTTAGAACAAAAGTCTTCTGACTCTAAGGTGTACGTTCTTTCCAATAAGATACACTTCTTTTGTAAGGAAATAAGACCATAGGAAATGCCTTCATTGGGACTATATGGCTCATTTTCTATATCTGACAGGGGCATCTCGAGAAGACTTGATTGGTATACAATGTCCAAGAGAGGTAAGGAAGACATTGGCATTGATAAGAACCTAGGCATCAAGCCCAATTAATAGTTGAACCAACTCTTGATTATCTTTAGAAGAGGAAACACAAGGCCAATTAAGATAAGTAACATCCACAGAGTCCTTCTCCCCAGTTAGACTGTAAGATGGGCAGGGATTGTCTCTATCTGTTCCCGAATTGTACATTCCAAGCGCTTAGTACAGTGCTCTGCACATAGTAAGTGGTCAATAAATACTACTGAATGAATGAATCTAGGACCCTCACTTACCCAAGTCTTCCAATTTTTTCCCCCAAGTCTGTTACCAAGTGTCAGGAATTACATGGTATCTCCTTGGATTTGCCCTGCCACTTCTCAGTTAACAAGAAGATGGAAATGAAGAAAAAGTAAGGAACAGGAAGGAATGTGCTAGGACTCTGGACTTCATGATGGGAGGCACCTCTCTCTCCTACCCATTATTCCAAAGAGGAAGTCACACTGTTGAACATAAAATTGTTGACAGTTTTAGTAGGCTGTTCCAGAAGAGATTTGATCTGGGGAAGCAGTGATACTAAAAATAGGCTTTTTTTCCCTCTCCCATCTTTCTATTATTGAAAATATAATTATTGGATTTTTACCTATTTTTATCTTAAAGTCCTGAGTTTTGAATTCTATTCCATGTTCCTGTCCTCTCCTTTTTAGAAGGTGAGCTCCTTGTGGGCTAAGGTTGCAATTATCTTGCATGTATTCTCTCTCCAGGGTTAGTACACTGCTTTGCACTATAAAAGCATGTAATAACTTTTGTGAGAATGATATGAAAAAAAAAGGAAGAGAAACAAAAACTGTGGGCACCCCACAGACTGGTTAATCGCTCGTAAATACTTGGAGGTTAATTGCTCATTATTTTCTTAGCCAGTGACACAGTAACTTGAGCGCTCCCCAAAACCAGATTTCATCATTTTAGCACACATTGTCCTTTACCTTGAAGGAAAGATCACCTGGGAAAAAACAGCCTTTCCCACCTCCCCTGTTCCCCTCCCCCCTCAAGCCAGAAAAAAAGGATGAGTTTTCACCTCCAAACTGTCTTTCATGTTCTCAAAAACCTGCTTGAAATGGAAGTGGTAATATAAGCTTTAAAAACAAGCTTCCTGCTTTCACAAAACTGTGAAAATGGAATCTCTTGCCATTTTTGCCAGCTCTAAAATTCCTTTTTTCAAAGCATTAACTTCTTTACTCCATGCTGGATAAAATTATCATTATAGGATGCTTCTTAGGCTACTTCTAGTAGCTTTTGTTCGATTTTCTGCTCTACCACAGTTGCTGTCTGTGCGGCTCAATATTTGACCCTAGGTTTTCCTAGAATGAAGCTCTACTGGCTGCCTTTATTACCTAGGATGGACTTTTAAGTGTGACTGCCATGCATATGACACACCAATTTATTGCTCCTGTGATTTTAGGACATCTAGCTTTCCTAGGCCGGGAGATTTAATTGAAAATGGTACTTCTCCCAAATGTCAGTCCTTTTGCCTTTCTCATTTCAGCTCTCTCTTACTGTTGAGCAGCATGAGGCCTTCCCCTTCACTGGAACTAAAACCAAACAAAACAAAGTCCCAGAAATCTGTGTCCGAAGAAAGTCCACATGGAAGAACATTCCACGAATAAAGGTCCTACAGATTAACACCAGGCAGCATTCATTTTGGTATATCCTTTTCCCCTCTTGTAGGAAATCTGAGGAAGTCTGTTGGTTTCCTTCATCTCGAAGCCAACCTTTGTTTGCCACACCCTTCTGACATCAATTGAGCTATTCAGAATCAATTACTCCCCACTGATTATGATCCTGAAATCGCACAGAGGTAGAAATGACTTCTCCTTCTATGCGTGAATCTTAAGATATTGCAAGAGCACGGGTCAGAGAGTTAGAGGACCTGGGTTCTCATCCTGGCCCTGCCCTACGCCTGCTGTATGACCATGGGCAGATCACTTAACTTCTCTGGCCCTCGATTCCCTCAGCTCTGAAGTGGGGATTCAAAACTTGTTGTCCCCCCCTCGACTGTGAGCCCCATTCGGGACAGGGACTGTATCCAACCTGATTAACTTAGAACAGTGTTTGACGTAAGTAGAACACTTAAATACCACAGTGATAATTGTTATTATAAGAAAGTTTAAAATAAAACCTTGCTACCAATTTACACAAGTATATTTAGTCAAAAACAGTTGGATCACCTCAGGCTTAGGGGCAAGAAGAATGATCATCATTTTGGGACTCTGTGCTTATGAACAATTTTACATGCTGAAAGCTACAACTATATACCTAGGAGGGCTGCCATTGTTTTAATAAAAACCAGGGAACAGACCAGCTGTAAGCATCCCCTCTGAACGGCAGAGCAGGCCTGAGCTGGAGAGGCTTCGAGTTGTCACAGGTATTCTGGGTAAATTGACTAAACTAGTCCTACCTTTCATAGGCTGATGGGATAATTAGTTAAATTTAAATAAAGACCGAAAAATTTGCTAAGCCCAAGGTACTAGCTTGGCCTCATGGAGACAGCATGGGCTTAGGAGTCAGAGGAGCTGGTTTCCAATCTTGATTCTGGCACTTGCCTGCTGGGTAACTTGGACAAATCCCTTTAACTTTTCAGTGCCTTAGTTTCCTCTCCTATAAAGTGGGTAGGAAAAAGCAATCCTTGCACTGTAAACCCCATGTAGGACAGAGCCTGCGTCCACCTGGGTTATTTTGTATCTGTCCCAGTGCTTGGTACATAGTAAATGCTTAATTAGCACAAATATTAGTATGATTTTATTATCATGATTCATTGTCACCTTTATCATGGGAGTGCCTACTTTTATTGGTCAATGCCATTCCACAGGATGTATATAATTCTCTCTTCAGATCAGTGTCTACATTTCTGAGGGGTTTTTCTTGGTCATACATTTGAGGGAATGTAAAAGTCTTCCTGTCCAACAAGAAAGAAAAGAATTCAGTACGCAAATAGTTGAAAGATCTTTTTTCCCTCTCCTGTAAATGGCACACAGATGGTGCTTAACTTTCTCTGAATCAATTCCAGATCCATCCAAACTCCTCAGGAGGAATGAGAAAACCGGTAGGGTTGAGGTTCCATGGAAATCTTTAGAACTTGGTGAAAATGTCTAGGTGGCAGCCTGAAATATTTTAACTGCTTAAACGTTTACTTTACTGCAAATAATTTTCATGGGCAGTGACAGAGTAGAATGCAACAATATTTTTATAAAGGAATCCTTCAATTTACATTCTGTGCCACAAAAATTATCCATAAAAAACTTACTCTCAGTGCCCTCCCCCAATCCCTTGGCTAGCTAGTTCTTCTACAGATGGAGCTTTTGACAATTTTATTTGGATTGGACATTTTCTTAAGAAATGTCTTATTCTGCTTCCAGAGCTCCGTCTATCTTCTTTTCTTGGAAGAACTCTTACCGTCTTTCTTTTCTTGACACTTTTCCCTTCTCAAAGCTAGCTGCACGCTCGTTTTTACCAGTTTGTTTTTTTCCCTTCTCTATTTGTCACAAGAGGAGGAGAGCTAGGAGAACAGAAAGAGGAGAGAGAAGAAAAAAAAGTGACCTTCACATGATGACGAGGTCAGAGTTACAGTGACACTGACAACCAAACATCTAGTGCAGGAAATTATTATCCTTTTGCCATGCTCGAGGGGAAATCCAGAACACTGAAGAACTGTCTGGTTTAAACTCTTGTGGCGTGTTTTAAAGCAGGTGAAAAGTATGCAAAGGAATCTGGTTCTTTTATCAATCAATCAATTGTATATTTTGACCACTTACTGTATGCAGAGCGCTGCATTAAGTACTTTGGGACAGTACAGTACAAGACTTTGGAGACAGTCCCTGCTCACAAGGAATTTACAGTCTAGTAGGGGAAACAGACACTAAAATACATTAAAGAGGTTGGATAAGGATATTGAAGGAATGGGGATGAGAGAAGTAGCAAAGATCTTAAGAGGAAAAGAACCAAGCCCATAGGCGACAGAGAAAGAAGGACAAACAGAGGAAATCATGGCTTAGGGAAGACCTCCTGGAAGAGATGTGATTTTTGGATGACTTTGAAGGTGAAGAAAGTGGTGGTCTGGCATATATGAATAGATTGAATTGTACATTCCAAGTGCTTAATATAGTCCTCTGCACATTGTAAGCGCTCAATAAATACTATTGAATGAATAAATGAATAGGGAGTGCCAGACCAGAGGCAGGATGCGGGCAGTTGGTGGGCAGTGAGATAGAGGAGATGGAGGTACAATGGGAGGGTTGGCATTAGAGGAATGAACTATGCAGGTTGGGATGTAGTAGAAGATTAGTATGGTAAGGTAGACAGAACAATGTTTTAGAAAAATGATCTGAGCAGCAAAGTGAAGATTGGAGCGGGAAGAGACAGGAGGTAGGGAGGTCAGCAAGGAGGCTGATGTGGGAGTCAAGATATGATATGAGATGTTCTTGGAAAAGCATAGAAGTAGTTTGGATGAAGAGGATATTGTGGATTCTAGAGGTGTTGCAAAAGCTGAACCAACAAGATTTGATGAAAGATTGACCATGCACTCTTAATAAAGTTGAGGAATAGAGAAAGCTAAGGACACGAGCTTGTGAAACAGAGAGCATGATGGTGCTGTCTACAGTAATGGGAAAATCAGGGGGACAACTGAGTTTGGATGGGAAGATGAGGAGTTCTGTTTTGGACATATTATTTTAGAGGTATATTAATGAGGTACTTATTAAGCACTTACTATGTGCCAGGCATTGTACTAAGTACTGGGGTGGATACAAGCATATAGGGGTGGACAAAGTCCCTGTCCCATATGGGGCTCACTGTCTTAATCCCCATTTTACAGATGAGGTAAATGAGGCACAGAGAAGTTAAATGACTTGCTCAAAGCCACACAGCAGACAAGTGGCGGTGCCAGGATTAGAACCCATGACCTTCTGACGCCCAGGTCCATGCTTTATCCACCACACCATGTATCAGCAGGACATCCAAGTAGAGAAAAAGGCTTTAGAAAATCAAAGACTACAGAGAAGGAGAGGTAGATTTGAGAATCATCCACGTAGAAGTAGTAGTTTAAGCTGTGGGAATGAACGAATTCTCCAAGGGAGTGGGTGTAGGAGGAAAATAGAAAAGGACACAGAACTGAGTCTTGAAGGACTCTCCATGTTGGGAAGTGGGAGGAAGAGGGGCAAACAGTAAAGGAAACTGAGAATGGGTGGCCAAAGAGATAGGAGAACCAGGACGGCACAGTTTCAGTGCATTGAATTGTGAGAATTTAGTCCAGAGACCAGTGTGTACCTCAATTCAATAAAGTCTCAGAGCCTTAGAACCATTTCTCTCAGTCAATAACACTTATTTAGCACCTTTTCTGTGTAGAACAGTCTACTAAGCGCTTGGGAAAAGACAATACAACTACCCTTCCATTTTGCCTATGCATGTGGGGCTGTACTTTCTTAGCACTTTGATGCTCATCCCATCTCCAGCACTTAAGTATATAGTCTTATATCCTGTATATAGTCTTATATCCTGCTGCCTCCTCTACCTGTCATTTATTTCACTGTTTGACTTCTCAACTAGAATGGAAGCTCCTTGGCTGCAGGAATTATTTCTACCAACTCTAGTATGCTATACTTTCCCAGGAACTTAATAAAGTGCTATGAACAGAGTAAGGGCTTAAATAACTACTCATTCATTTAATGATCCCTTCCCTCCAGGAATTAATGTCTATTGAAGGTGGTGGGCTAAAACAAATTACTGATAGGATTAAGTGATAGAGTAAAAATATATTTCCACTCTCAGGATCGCACCTGGAGAGTTTCCAGTACTCTAACAGTCTAGAGTACGGAAAAAGAGTCAAGCAGAGGCATACCCATTCCATTCCTAGCTTGGGCAGTGGCTAGCAAGTGGAAAACAATCTGCTACAAATCAAAACTCACCTGTGCTGCAGCATGGGAGAGGGTTGAGAGTGGAGACTCAGGTTTATTGCACAGAAGAAAATGGTAAACCACGTCTGTATGTTTACCAAGAAAACTCTATGGATACACTACCAGAAAAATTGCAGATGGAAGTGAGATTTTCTGTGATGCGCACATGGAGTCACTATAGGTCGGAGATGACTTCACAGCATAAGACATGACAAGAAATATACTTACATCAATGCCACGGAGATGTGTTATGGGAAGTTGAGCAACCAAGGGCTAAGTGGTACAGAAATAATGAAGTGGCCAGAGGAGATGGGATTTCAGAAGAGCCATGAAGATGCAGGAGCAGTGAGATGGTGGGTATTAGCAGTAGAGAGTTTCAGGCAGTAGGCAGAGATGACTAGTTGGGTGCAGTGAATACTGTAGCTGGGGAGGAATAAAACCTGTGACCCCTGTAAAGGGAGAAGATATTCCATAAGTAGGGGCAATGGTTCCCTGAGTGCCTTAAAGCTAATGGTCAGTAATGTATTTATGAAGAGAAATAGTCAAGCATTGGATATTTTTGAGGGGTGGGGAGAGAAGTGCAGAATGTTTTAAAAAGATGATCCAGGTAGCCAAGTATGAGCTGTAAAGAGGAGGGGCTGGATGTGGGAGAGCTGACTGGAGAATGAAGCAGGATTTGACACGAGATGACAAGTCCTTGCAGCAGCATGGTGGCCATTGGGATAAATAGGAAGAGTTGGATTCTGGGAATGTAAGGGAAGAAGAACTAGCAGGGTTTGGGAGAAGACTAAATGCGGGGGTCAAAAGAGAAGATTAAGGATTTTGCCAAGATGAATAGGTTTGAAAGGTGGGGAGAGTTGAGGAGGACAGTTGTAGTGCTTTTAACTGTATTGGGAAAGTTAAACTAAGGAGAGGATTTGGGAGGCAAGATGAGGAGCTAAATTTTGGACACGTTCACCTTGAGGTGATGGCAAGACATCCATGAAAAGGTAAACTGGAAACAGGGAAAAGTATGAAACTGCAGAAAAGGAGAGGTGAGCCACCTGCACAGAGGCAATATGGAATCAGATGAGCTGTCCAAGAGATTAAGGGTATATAGAGAGAAAAAGGGATCTGGAATAGAACCTTGAGGGTTAGAAAGTAATGGACAGTGGAAAAGTCAGAGGATGATAATAATAATGATAATGTTGGTATTTGTTAAGCGCTTACTATGTACAGAGCACTGTTCTAAGCGCTGAGGTAGATGCAGGGTAATCAGGTTGTTCCACAAGAAGCTCACAGTCTTAATCCCCATTTTCCAGATGAAGTAACTGAGGCACAGAGAAGTTAAGTGAACTGCCCACAGTCACACAGCTGACAAGTGGCAGAGCCAGAATTCGAACCATGACCTCTGACTCCTAAGCCCGGGCTCTTTCCACTGAGCCACGCTGCTTCTCAAAATATCAGAATCATGATCAGAATAACCAAGGTTACACAGTATTTCCAAGAGAAGGGACTGGACAGTGTTTAAGTCTAATCCTTGATTCATCTCTCTCATTCAACCGACATATTCGGTCTGTCTCCAAATCCTGACAGTATACCTTCACAGCATTGGTAAAATCTGCCCTTTCCTCTCGAAACTACCACCCTACTGATCCAAACACTTATTTCCTACCTCGCCTACTGCATCAGCCTCCTTGTTTACTTACCTCCCTCTTCCCACTTCAGTCCGTACTTCACTTGGCTGTCCAGATCACTGATTGAAAAAACATTCAATCGATATCTCCCAACTCAAGGACCTCTAATGGTTGCCCATCCACTTCTGCATGAAACAAAGTCATTTCTACTGTCTCCGATTCTATCTTACCTCACTTATTTCCTACTACAACCCAGCCCGCACATTTCACTCTTCCTATCACGAAAGTACTCTCTGCACTTGATCTCAGCTCTCTCACTGCAACTCCTTGCCCATATCCTCTCTCTGATCTGGATTTCCTTCCCACTTCGTATCTGACTGCCACTCTCTTCATCTTCAACGCCCTGCTAAATTCACATCTTCTCCAAGAGGCTTCCACAACTAAGTCCTCATTTCCCGTACTTGCTCTCTCTTCTGTGATGTCTGTTCAGTTTGGCAAAGAGGAGGTTATTGGAGCGTTTGAAGAGATCAGACTCAGTGGGGTAAAGCGACAGAAAACAATTACAAAGGAAAGTTAAGGGAGTTGGACAGAATATGGAGGAAGCAGGTGGGTAGGGAATGTGTCTTTCTAATCCTGCTCTAAAGTACTCTCCTAACTGCTTCGTACAGTGCTCTGCGCATAGTAAGTGCTCATTAAATACCTCTGATTGATTAATTAAAGGAGGTTGGACAGGAATGAGAGGAGAGGGGGCCATAGCTGACTGGTGCATCCAGGATCAGAGAAGTGTTTTTTAGGATAGGGGAGATCATGGTGTATTCAAGGCTAAGAGGAAGCACTCGCTTTCAGCTACTCCATTCGGCTTCTACCTAAGGAAGGTTCACAGTTTTTTTCACAGCTTCTTTTTAGAAAGCTAAATATTCCAGGATTGTTTATCTGTGGTTTTCTCCCCCCACCTACCTTTTCTTCCCTGCCCCACCTCACACAAACCAAATGTTAAATTTTATTGAAAAGGGATGGATCTCAGAATGGTTCTCCCACATATGCCTCTTGCACCAGATCCTGCCAACTGCTCAGAATTAAATCCAATATATTATATTTTCTTGTTGGCTCTACAAAAAAGCTGTTCCAAAAAACTTTATTTGCTCTTCTCTTCTGGAAGAGTTATTGAGACAAGCAAAGTGAAGATGATTGAAGTCTTCCACAATATCACCTGCTCTATCTTGAGAGTTTCCCCAATCCCATCTAACATTTCCCGATTACTCTCTTCACCCTTTTCAGAGGGGTTACAGAACACTCCATCTATGATATTTTTTGTGTGAAATGTATCCATGTGTTTAAGATTTCTTTGATCTTTCTTATTTTGACTTTCATTTGGGTAATTCCTATATAATCCACAGAGTCAGCAGTGCTGCATTCTATTTGTTTCCATTCTCTAAATTTGTCAAAATCCTCACTAACCTCCAAGAAGCAGCATGGCATAGTGGATAAAGCACGGGCCTGGGAGTCAGAAGGTCATGGGTTCTAATCCTAAATCCTCCACTTGTCTGCTGTGTGACCTTGGGCAAATCACTTCACTTCTCTGAGCCTCAATTACCTCATCTGTAAAATGTGAGGCCTGTGTGGGACAGGGACTGTGTCCAACTTGATTTGCTTGGATCCACCCAACACTTAGTACAGTGCTTGGGACTTAGTAATTGCTAAACAAATATAATGATTATTATTATTCCAATTCCCATATTTAAATTTCTAGGTTTCTAGCATGAGTGATTTTGAATATTTGGGTCTTGCCTTCTCTGTCAGTATTCACATCTGCCCTCATCAGTTACTTCAATTTCACTTTGAATTGCCTTTGTAAACCATCCCCCGCTATCCACCGGACCCCGAGCACCCTTGCATCTTGGGCCATATCTTTCAGTGGATTGAAGGTATTGAGTATTTTGTATGCAGAGCACTGTACTAAGAGCTTGGGGGAGTACAACACAAAAAGATTGCAGTCTAGACAGGGAGTCAGCAAGATCATTTACAGACAGGGAAATAGTAATGTATAAGGATATTCATCTAAGTGCTGTGGGGTTATGGGGGAGGGGTGAATATCAAGTATTTAGGATTACAGAGTTAAATCCATAGGTGACACAGGAGTGACAGGAAATGGGGGAAATGAGGACTCAGTCAGGGAAAGTCTCTTGGAAGAGATCTGGTTTTAGTAGATCTCTTGTGCTAATGATCTGGCCATGCACTTTATTGATAAAATTAAAACCATCAAGCATGATCTCTCTAAATTATACCCTGTTCCTATAAATCCCTCCCTCATCCTGCCCCCTCCTCAACTCTCCTGTCTTTCACAGAATATCTCAAGAGGCGATCTCTCACTTTCCACCTGCACTTCCAAAACATCTCTTCATACCTTATCAAAAGACTTGTTACTTCCTTTCTTCCCTCCTTAACTTCCACCTTCAACTGCCTTCCCCACTTCTTTCAAATATGTTCATGTATACTCTATCCTGAAAAAAAACTCCCTTGATTCCATCCCTCCCTCCAATTATCACCTCATCATCTTCCTACCAAACCTCTCCAAACTCCAAACCCATTGCGTCCACTCCCTCTCCTCTAATTCTCTCTATTCTGGGTCCTGCTCCTTTCACTCCACAAAAACTGCTCTCTCAAAGCTCACCTATAATCTCCTTCTTCCCAAATCCAATAGTCTCTACTACATCCTAATTTGTCTTGACCTCTCAGGTGCTTTGGATACTGTTGACTCCCTTTTCCTAAAAATGTCTTTTGGTTCACCTATCTCTCTGGCTGCTCATTCTCAGTGATTTTCATAGGGTCTTCCTCTGCTTCCCACCTCCTAACTGTGGGAGTAATTCAGGGCTCAGTTCTGGGTCCCCATCTATTCTCCATCTCCACCCACTCCCTAGGAGAACTCATTCATTTCCATGGCTTCAAACTACCATCTCTATGTGGATGATTCCCAAATCTGCATCTCCAGCCCTGATTTCTCTGCTTCAGTGCAAACATTTATTTCCTCCTTTCTGTATATCTCTACTTAGATGTCCCACCAACACCTCAAACTTAACATGTCCAAAATAGAACTCCTCATCTTCCCACTATACCCTGTCCTAACACTGAATTTCCCATCACTATAGACAAGACCACCATTCTCCCTGTCTTTCAAGCCCATAACCTTAGCATTAGAGCATTACCCTTGACTCATCTTTTGCATTCAACCCACATATTTAATTCCACCAAATCCTGTTGGCTCTAACTTCGGAAAAGCTCTAGAATCCACGCTTTCCTCTCCAAATTGTTACTATCCTAATTCAAGCACTTATTCTATCCTGCCTTGACTACTGAATCAGCCTCCTTGCTGACCAACCTACCTCCTGTCTCTCCCCACTCCAGTCTTTACATTACTCTGTTGCCTGGATCATTTTTTTCTAAAAATAAAAAAAAAATACCATCTACATCTCCCCACTCAAGAACCTCCAGTGGCTACCCATCCACCTCTACATCAAATGGAAACTCCTTTACCATCAGCTCTGAAACAGTCAATCACCTTGCCCCCCCATATTTTAACTCATTAATTTCCTACTATGGCCTAGGACACTTCACTGTCTCTTGATTTTTCCTATCCTGAAGCCAACCCCTCACCCCGAACTTGCCCCTGGCCTGGAAAACCCACCCTCTTCATATCTGACAGACCATCATTCTCTCCATCTATAATACCTTATTAAAATCACAACTCCAAGAGGTCATCTCCATCTAAACCCTCAATTCCTCTACTCATTCAATAGTATTCACTGAGCGCTTACTATGTGCAGAGCACTGTACTAAGCACTTGGAATGTACAATTCGGCAACAGATAGAGACAATCCCTGCCCATTGACGGGTTTACAGTCTAATAGGGGGAGACAGACAAAAACAATAGCAACTAAATAGAATCAAGGGGATTTACACCTCATTAACAAAATAAATAGGATAATAAAAATATATACAAATGAGCACAGTGCTGAGGGAAGGGGCAGGGAGAGGGGAAGGAGCAGAGGGAAAGGGGGTAAAGGGAGCTTAGCTGAGACAAGGTGAAGGGGGGGCAGAGAGGAAGCAGAGGGAGTAGAGGGAAAAGGGGTAGCTCAGTCTGGGAAGGCCTCTTGGAGGAGGTGAGCTCTCAGTAGGGCTTTGAAGAGGGGAAGAGAGTTAGTTTGGCGGAGGTGAGGAGGGAGGGCGTTCCAGGACGGCGGGAGGATGTGGGTCAGAGGTCAAAGGCGGGGTAGGCGAGAACGGGGGACGGTGAGGAGGTGAGCGGCAGAGGAGTGGAGCGTTTGGGGTGGGCAGTAGAAAGAGAGAAGGGAGGAGAGGTGGGGGGGGCAAGGTGAAGCCTAGAGTGAGAAGTTTTTGTTTTGTGCAGAGGTTGATAGGCAACCACTGGAGGTTTTTGGCATGCCCAGAGTGATTCTGCAGGAAGATGATCCGGGCAGCGGAATGAAGAATAGACTGGAGCGGGGAGAGACAGGAGGAAGGGAGATCAGAGAGGAGGCTGACACAATAATCCAGCCGGGATATTATGAGAGCCTGTACCAGTAAGATAGCCGTTTGGATGGAGAGGAAAGGGCAGATCTTGGCGATATTATACTCCCTTCGGCTATGCCCCTGCATTTGAATCTGTACTCTTTATGCACTCGACATTCATTCTCACCACTGGATTTAAAGCACTCCATCACCTTGTCCCCTTCTACCTCACTTCTCTCCTATAACTCAGCCGCAAACTTCGCTCCTCTGGTGCCAACCTTCTCACTGTGCCTCGGTCTCTCCTGTCTCGCTGCCAACCCCTGGCCCACATCCTGCCTCTGGCCTGGAATGCCCTCCCTTCTCAAATCTGCCAATTATTCTCCCCCATTTCAAAGCCTTATTGAAGACACATCTTCTCCAAGAGGGCTTCCCAAACAAAGCTCCACTTTTCCTCATCTCCCTCTCCCTTCTGCATCACCCTGACTTGCTCTCTTTTCTCTTCCCCCATCCCCCTCCACATAACTTATGTATATATCTGCAATTTTATTTATTTCTATTGATGACTATACATTTGTATTGATGTCTAAGAGAAGCAGCGTGACTCAGTGGAAAGAGCACGGGCTTTGGAGTCAGAGGTCATGCGTTCGAATCCCGGCTCGGCCACTTGTCAGCTGTGTGACTTTGGGCAAGTCACTTAACTTCTCGGTGCCTCAGTTACCTCATCTGTAAAATGGGGATTAAGACTGTGAGCCCCACGTGGGACAACCTGATTCCCCTGTGTCTACCCCAGCGCTTAGAACAGTGCTTGGCACACAGTAAGCGCTTAACAAATACCAACATTATTATGTCTGTCTCCCCACCTCTAGACTGTGAGTTTGTTGTGGGCAGGGATTATCACTGTTTATTGTTGCAACTGTACTTTCCCAAACACTTAGTACAAAGCTCTGCACACAGTAAACACTTAATATGATTGAATGAATGAATTCATCCCACCCGCAGCTCCAGAGCACTTACATACGTATCTGTTATTTATTTTATTGTTTGTCTCCCTGTCTAGACTATAAACTCCTTGTGGCCGGGGAACATGTCTACCAACTCTGATGTACTGGCCTATCCCAGTTGCTTAGTATAGAGCTGTGCACACAGTAATCATTCAATCATCATAACCAATCGTTTGTAAAGCTTTGAAGATGGGGAGAACCGTGATCTGTTGCATATGAATGGGGAGGTCGTTTGAGGCAAGAGGGAAGACAGAGCTAAGGGGTGGAAGGGAAGGTTGATGGGATTGAAGCACTCTGAGTAGGTTGGGGTTTGAGGAGTGAGGTGAATGGGCTGAGTTGCATTAGGGGATCAGCTAGGTTAGGCAGGACAGGGAGCCAGTGGTAAGAAATGTGTTTGCCTCCACATCAAATAGACAGCCAGTGGAATTTTTTGAGGACTGGGGAGACATGGACTGAACTTTTTTCAGCAGAAATTATCTGAGTAGCACAGTGAAGTATCTTTCGGAGTGGGGAGAGATAGGAGGCGGGAGGTCAGCGAGGCGGCTGATGCGGGAGTCAAGGCAGGATATTTTTAGGGCTTGAATCAGTAGGGTAGCAGTTCGGATGGTGGGTCCTAGAGATGTCGTGATAGTATTTGGTGACAAGTTGAATGAAAATATGTCAAAAATAAAGCCAAGGTTATGGGTTTGTAAGACAAGGAGACTGGTGGTGTTATCTGCAGCAATGGGAAAGTTAAGAAGAGGACAGGGTTTGGGTGGGAAGAGGAGGAATTCTGTTTTGGACATGTTATGTTTAAGGTGCTGGAGGAAAATCTGGGTTGTGACATCCTGAAGGCCGGAGGTAATGTGAGTCTGCAGAGGAGAGAGGGCAAGGACAGAGAGGTAGATTTGGGAATCGTCTACGTAGGGATGGTAGTTGAAGCAGTGGAAATAGATGAATTCTTCAAGCGAGTGAGTGTAGGAAGAGAATAGAAGGGGATCCAGATTTGAGCCTTGAGGGACTCCCACAGTAAGGGGGTGGGAAGCAGAGGAGAAGCCCATGAAAGTGATTGAGAATGAGTGGCCAGAGAGATAGGAGGAAAACCAGGAGAGGGTGTTGTCAATGAAGCCAAGTTTGAATGCTTCAAGGAGAAGAGGGTGGTCTAGCTGGGTTTCATTCTTAGGTAGACACTGGCTTTCTCCTTGCTTCTAGCTGTAAAAGCTGTTCAGCCACAATTTCAATTTGTCAGGCATCTCCATTTACACTGATCTGCATCTGTTCCATACTGCAAGCCTTCTGTCCCCACTCCTTCAAAAAACATTGTTCTCAGTCTCGCTTTCTCAGTTTTTTTTTGCAAATGGCCTAGCCTCTAGTCTAAATCCTCTCAGAGAGGAGCAAACTTTTTCCACATAATTTAGTGATTGGAAAAGGTCATCACAAGCAATTTATAAAAAGCAGAAGTCTGAGCACAATAATAATATAATTTTAGTAATTGTGGGGTTTTTTGGTGCATACTACGTATCAAACATTGTACTAAACACTGCGGTTTAATCAACATAATCAGGTCCCACATGGGGCTCACATTCTCATTAGGAGGGAGAACAGGTATGGAATCCCCCTTTTGCAGATGAGGAAACTGAGGCACAGAGTAGTTCAGTGACTTGCCTAAGGTCACACAGCAGGGATTAGAACCCAGGTCCTCTGACCTCCAGCATCATAATCATTCCACTAGGCCACACTGGCAGTGGTATAAAATATTTCTAATGACAAAGAGAAAATAGGTTGGATACAGTATTTAGCAGGATTTTGGTCTTTCTCCCCTGTTGCTCAGTTGGGTTCACATCAGTTTCAGGAGGAAATAGCTAGCATGTGCATTCCTTAGGCCACGCATCTTTGAAGAACTTAAGGTTTTGACTTCCCCAAGAGGTGTGCAGCAAAGTGTCTCTGGCTTCTTTTTTATGGGCACTTGCCACAGTCGTGATCTTCCCTTCAGTGGACTATAGGACAGTCATCCAAGATGAATACGGTTGGTCAGTCAATCTTATTTATTGAGTGCTTACTGTGTGCAGAGCACCTAGAAGCTTGTATTGAATTATACTTGGATGACTTATGCAATGAAGGTTATTATCAGTATTACATCTTTCACAAATGGAAACCTCTATGTGAGGCCGGATTTAATCCATTCATTGTTTTATGGGCTCACCAGTCTGACTCACAAATCCACATGATGTTCTTGAGTGATGAATTTTGCATTCTCATCTCAGCCCCGCTGCAAGGGGAAGAGTTTTTGCTAGTGGTTAAGAGAGAGCACAAAGTATTGTAAATCTTTCCTCATCCTGTTATATTGTATTTTATGTAATATGCATATATAATAATAATCATGGTATTTGTTAAGCGCTTACTATGGGCTGAGCACTGTTCTAAGCGCTGGGGAAGATACAGGGTAATCAGATTATTCCACATGAGGCTCACATTTTTTTTAATCCCCATTTTTACAGATAAGGTAACTGAGACATAGAGAAGTTAAGTGACTGGGCCAAGGTCACACAGCAGACTAGTGGCGGCCCTGGGATTAGAACCCACGACCTCTGACTCCCAAGCCCAGGCTCTTTCCACTAAGCCATGCTGCTTCTTGTTATGGTTTGTATATGTATATATGCATATTTGTGTGTGTATGTATATATATATATATGTTATATTGTACTCTCCCAAGTGCTCAGTGAAGTGCTCTGCACATAGTAAGTGCTCAGTAAATACAACTGACTGTGACCCGATTCCCTCTAATTATTCCTGAAACTCTTGCAACACTACTTGTCACCAATGAGTGCTTATCCTCTAGACTGTAAGCTCCTTATGGGCAGGGAACATGTCTACCAGCTAACTCTGTTATATTGTACTCTCCCCAGTAATTAGTATAGTACTCTGCACACGGTAAGCACTCAATACACACTGATTATTAGTGGCAGAGACCCAACCCACTTGGGATGGAGAAATTGAAATAAATTCCTTTTACAGGATGGTCATTTGGCATGTTTTTACTGGTCAGTCTTCAGTTTACCTGTTCTGTTTCCTTCCCAGTACAGATACAGCGATAGATCTCTTTGTAACCATCATCAGGTATTTGTTCAGAACACTCAACTCCCTTTCACCACAACTCCTGCTGCCAGGTTCAGGCCAAAGGGATTGTTGGTCCACTGAGGTCAAGGTCTGAGAGAGCAGCAGGCTGTGAAGGGAACTCAGAATTCCTCTGGATGGGGAGTGGATTTCTTTCTTCACATTTGGATTTCCCAGCTCGGTATGATATGGCTTAGTGGATAGAGCACAGGCATGGGAGTCAGAATAACCTGGATTCTAATGTTTACTCCACCAAATGTCTATGTGACCTTGGGCAAGTTACATAACTTCTCTGGGCTTCAGTTACCTCATCTGTAAAACGGGGGCTAAGACTGTGAGCTCCACATGGGTCAGGGACTGCATCCAACTTGATTAGCTAGTATCTAGCCTAGCGTGTAGAACACCTTTGAATAAAGGGTACAAAGCCAAGTTCAAGGGCTGCACGGAAGGGAGTAGGAGAAGAGGAAATGAGGGTCTAGTTGGGGAAAGTCTCTTGGAGAAGATGAATCTTCAATAAGGCTTTGAAGGTGGGGAGAGTGATCGTCTGTCAGATATGAAGAGGAAGGGGGTTCTAGGCCAGAGGCAGGACATGGGTGAGGGTACGGTGGTGAAATAGATGAGATCGAGGTACAGTAAGTAGGTTGGCACTAGAGGAGCGACGTGTGCGGGCTGGGTTGTGGTAGGAAATTAACAAGGTGCAGTGGGGTGGGGGGGTAAAGGGGAATGCTTTGAAGCCAGTGGTGGAGTTTTTTCTTCGATGCGTGGGTGGATGGGCAAGCACTGGAGTTTCTGGAGAGGTGGGGAAACATTGCCTGAATGTCTTTATAGGAAGATGATCCAGGCAGGAAAGTGAAGTATGGACTGGAATGGGGAGAGACAGGAGGCTGGGAGGTCAGCAAAGAGACTAATAACGGTAATCAAGGCAGGATAGGTTGCGTGCTTGAATTAGCATGGTAGCAGTTTGCATGGAGAGGGAAGGGTAGATTTTAGTGACATTGCGAAGACTGAACTGACAGGATTTAACGATAGATTGAATATGTGGGTCGAATGAGAGAGATGAGTCGAGAGGATTATGAAAAGGTTATTGGCTTATGAGAGAGGAAGGATGGTGGTGCTGTCTACAGTGACAGAAAAGTCAAGGGGAGGGCAGTGTTTGGGTGGGAAGAGTTCTGTTTTGGACATGTTAAATTTGAGGTGTAGGAGGGACATCCACGGAGAGTTGTTTGAAGGAAATGAAAGAGAAAGAATCTTTCCCCAATAAATTTCCTGTAGAATTCTCTTTCCTTGACATACACATGAAGTTACAACCTTTGGAGATTTCATAATAAGAGTTGTATTTAAATGCTTACAAAGTGTCAAATACTGTACTAAATGATGGGATAGATAGAAGATAATTAGGTCTGACACGGTACTTGTCCCAGTTGGATCTCACAATCTAAGGGGGAGGGAGTACAGCTACTTAATCCCCATTTATAGAAGAGGAAACCGAGGCACAGAGCAGTTAGTGATTCTGCCGTGCTAGACTAAGCTCTCTGAAGGCAGGAATTTTGTCTACAAACTGTATTGTACTCTATTGTATTATACTGTATTGTATTGAACTTAGCACATTGCTCTGCACAAAATCAGTGTTCAATAAATACCACTGATTGACGGATCACCTTGCCCAAGGTCACACAGCAGGCAAGTGGAAGAGCAGGGATTAAAATCCAGGACGCTCAGGCCCCTGGTTTTCCTAGTACATCATGCTGCTTCTTAATTCTGAGAAATGAAATTGCTTCTCAATTTTCAGAGAGAAATGGAAAAGGCATTTATGCCAATGGGTAGGTCTGATGAGAAATGCATACATTTTTAGCATCAAAGTCATATTGTTCTGCACTCCTTTTTTAAAAAAAAATAATTGAACGGCCCATGTCCCATTCTGAATCCCAATATTCGAAAACACATGCCAATATCTATCGGAGCCTTAGCTAAAAAACATCCTGCTATATAGCACCACCTAAATTTTAGCGAGGTATGGAGTTGAGTGTCAAAATGTGCTTCTCTGTAGACAGTCTGGTGTGCCAGTTGACACACAAAAGGAAATGATTTACTATATTTTCTGGTCTTCTAAGTCATTTTACGGAAAATCTGCCATCGATGCAAAGGGACAAATGTCTTTCTTGTGGAAGGGAAATAGTGACATCTCGTGGTAGGGTCTAATTCTGTCTGAAAAATCTAAGAGCAGCTCTAGTCCTGTTTTCACCATCTACCCAAGCTCTGTACAGACTCTTGGCTCATATTTGGAATTGGCCCTTTTTATAAAGACTATAAAGAATCCGTCCAGGGTTCCGGTATCAGTTCACAACACAGTCCTTTAGGATGCCTGAAATATAATGCCACAAGCGAGTGTGAACTCTGCTATGACCTCCCGCTAAAATACGAATATACAAGAATTAAACACAAACACTATGAGAAAAATAATTATATATATATATATATCAATAAGGGCAAATAAGTAACAAACCTATGAGAAAAATATAGATATACACACACAATTATATACATATATCACTGAGGGCATATAAATTACAAACCTATGAGAAAAATATAGGTACACACACACAACTATATACATATATCACTGAGGGCATATAAGTTACAAACCTATGAGAAAAATATAGTACACACACACAATAACTATATACATATATCAATGAGGGCATATAAATTACAAAACTGAGGGTATTGTTTCTATAAAGACATATACTAATAATCAAAAGGAGCATAGAGGGAAGCAGTGTTGTCTAGTGGAAAGAGCAATGGCCTAGGAGTCATAAGACTTGAGTTCTAATCCCATCCCAGCTCTACCACTTGTCTTCTGTGTGATCTTGGACAAGTCACTTATTCTCTGTGCCTCAGTTACATACTCTGTAAAATGGGAATTAAGAATGTGAGCGCTATGCGGCACAGGAACTATATTTAGCCTGATTAGCTTTCATTTATTCCCAGTGCTTAGTACACTGCCTGGCACATAGTAAGCACTTAGGAAATATCATTCAACAAAGAGTATCCTCAATTCTGTTACTCATTCAAAACAACTTTTAAGCCAGCATCTGTTAACAAGTACTACACACACCAGACCTTTGACCCACAGACATTCCCTAGAATTTACTAAAGTAGAAAATGTTGCCCTGGAAAAGGGCTAGTTCTGAGGAACTGGGTGGGCTGATTTGGACAGGGGTGCAATGGAACCAATGATAGAATGCCACTCCATCTGTGGATTTCCCTTTCCTCTATACAACTGTGACCCTGTTGGAACCAAGAGAGCTGATTTACAGTTTATACAGATTGTGATCGACTCCTTCTGATGACGGGTCAATAAGGAACTTCCTGCTCCCTATTTTGTGTTGGGGGCCATCTTGAGATTATTGAACTTCTGAGTTTCTATCTTGTGTCTGGGAGTGGGCTTTCTAGAATGACCATTAAAGGAGTGTTACTATCCAAAAAGGCATTTGTTGAGTGCTTATTTTGTGCAAAGCACTGTACTAAACACTTTAGAAAATACAACTGGTAGGCAACATTCATGTCCCCAAGGAACACACAACTATTAAAACTTATTGGTTGAACAAACAGGAATATACTGCTGATAAGAGAAGAAACGATGAGACCTAGATGTTGGGGTATAGATAATAATAATGGTATTTGTTAATTACTTACTATGTGCCTGTTCTAAACACAGACACCATTCTGAGCTCTGAATCACTGTTCTTAGCTCTGAGGGAGTAGCTACTCCTTGAGGAGGGAGCGACTGGGGAATAGTAGGCAGAACATGATGAAATAAGGAAGAATAGAGAGGGGTGGAACATGGGATGCTGACTCTGGCCAGCTAGGGCAGCACCAGGAGGAATAAGAGTTAAATAGATGTATGTAAGAAAGAAGTTACCAGTTCTGTGCCGCTGCTGGTGTCAGCCCTTCAAGTGGGATTAAATGTTACTAAAAGATCCTTATATTCTACCCTCCTCGATCAAGAACAAAGAATATGTATCCTAATTTCTAATTGTACTTTTCCAAGCTGTCGGTACAGTGTTCTGGACACAGTGAGGGTGTTGTATTCTTTGGTCCTGCCCTAGTAGCATGGAATTATGTTCCGAGGCACTTTGTGGACTGGGCCTCCTAAGACTGGACAGAATCCCAAGGCTAGAGAAGACCACCCAGTGGGGTAATTCCTACCCTGACAGTTCCTTGGCAAGAGATGCACATTACCACCATATTATGTACACGAATCATCAAAACAAACACACTTTGGCCATAAACTTCTGAAAATTTGGATCAAGATACAAGAAACCAGTCATTCTGGTTTCCCCACCTTAGTCCATCCCCTGCTCCACTAGGAGGGTTTCCAGAAGAGCTGCCAACCATCATGCCAGGAGACCTGGGAGATTCGAAATCCTACATTCAATTTTACTATTCGGTGCCCAGCACACACAGGGCATATAAGGTATCTGAAGATACCTCCTCCTTCCTACTTGCTTATGTGATGTGAGAGAAGATCAAGACTTTGATCTCTTCTCAAACCTAACCCTTCCCCAGTGTTCCTTGGGTTGGAAAAAAAAAGAGGTAGTTTGGCATGGTCATTTTTACCCCCCTGCCATTCTGCCAGAGAATGGTACAGTACATTTTCCTGATTTATATATATTTTGGGGATTGAACTATGGCCAGTTCATTCATTGCGCTGAGGTAATAATAAGATAACAAAAGGATACTACAAAAGATCAGACAATTTGGAAATAAGGGAAAAGGAGTTCCTGACCTTTGACACAAAGCTGAATAATCAGGAAGACAGGAAAAAAATTTTTTGGTGATACATGAAAGGTTTCTCTTTGTTAGAGAAAGTTGCACCATTACTCTCAGGCAGGGGAGGCCGTGAGGTCTAGTGGAAAATACACAGGACTAGAATCAGGAGACCTGGGTTATAGTTCTGGCTGTACCACTTGTCATGTGTCACCTTAGGCAAGTGACATAACTTTTCTGTGCCTCAGTTTCCTCACTCACTAAATTGGTTAATGCCTAGTCTCTATTCTTATATTTGGAATTCCAGGTGGAAAAGGGAGTGTGCCCAATTTGGTTGTCTTTTAATAATTATGATGGCATTTGTTAAGTGCTTACAAAGGGTGAAGTAGATTGAAGATCAGTATCGTCACTGATAGATATCCCCCAGGTATTCATTCATTCATTCAATAGCATGTGAGTGCTTACTATGTGTAGAGCACTGTACTAAGCACTTGGAATGTACAAATTGGTAACAGATAGAGACAGTCCCTACCCTTTGATGGGTTTACAGTCTAATCGGGGGAAGAAGACAAGAATAATGGCAATAAACAGCTTGGCATTGTTCTAAGTGCTGGGGTTGGGGGGGGGGGGGGGCGGGGTACAAGGTAATCAGGTTGTCCCACATGGGGCTCACAGTCTTAATCCCCACTTTACAGATGAGGTAACTGAGGCACAGAAAAGTTAAGTGACTTGTCCAAAGTCACACAGCTGACAAGTGGCAGAGCTGGAATTAGAACTCATGACCCCTGACTCCCAAGCCCGGGCTCTTTCCGCTGAGCCACCTATTCCAAGATGCTCTGGACATAAGCATTTAAAATCAATGGTATTTGAACACTGTGAGCGGCTTGGGAGAGTACAAATACAGTTGGCAGAAATGATCCCTGCCTTCAAGAACCTTACAAGTCTAGTGACAATATCAACTAGGAGAAAATAGACAAGTTGCTCCTGAAGAGTGTGTTGGAAGAGAGGAAATGGCTACAGATGGCTACACATATACAATTAAACATTTGACCATACAATTTGCAGTCAGCTATTTCATCCTGATACTTTTGTACTATTTCCTGTAATATCCTTATTGTTCTTCTCGCTCACATTATTAGTATATACTTCTCATTTTGAATGCCATATTAGTTTCTAAGCTCCTGGAGGATAGTTATTTTTTTCTTCCTTCCATTATATGCTCCTAAGTGCTTGCTAATAGATAGCGCAATGAGAGTCAAAAGGACCTGGGTTCTAATCCTGATTCCACCACTTGTCTCCTGTGTCATCTTAGGTAAGTCACTTAACTTCTCTGTGCCTCAGTTACCTCATCTGTAAAATGAGGATTAAGGCTGTGAGCCCCATGTGGGTCAGGGACTGTATTCAGCCTGATTAGCTCTTATCTACCCCAAAGCTCAGCAGGGAGCATATAGTAAGCACTTAAATACCATAAAAAAGTTGTTGCTCAATAAAATCCCATTGATGTATCCTGGACACAGAATAAACAGGGTGAAGTTGATTGAAGATCAGTATCATCACTGATAGATATCCCCCAGCTATTCATTCATTCAATAGCATTTGAGTGCTTACTATGTGCAGAGCACTGTACTAAGCGCTTGGAATGTACAAATCGGTAACAGATAGAGACAGTCCCTACCCTTTGATGGGTTTACAGTTTAATCGGGGGAAGACGGACAGACAAGAACAATGGCAATAAACAGAATCAAGATTGATTCCATAGTATAGGACTAGGTGCTTGAAATGGTTATGGTAGATGGGCAGAATTCTATGCCTAATTAGGACTTACACAATTCCTTTCCTCAGAAGAATTTAGTTCAATCAGTGGCATTTATTGAGTGCTTACTGGGGGCAGAGATCACCTCTAGATGCATTAGCTCAATTACATTCCTCCTGGTTCTGCAGAGAGTCAGACTGGGAAAATTGGCCTTCTTGGGGTATGACTGGATCAGCCAGCCATGAAGTAAGGACTCTTCTCTAGGGACATTGTTGACCACCCTGTCCTAATTATTGTGGCTTATTCACTATCCTGTATCCCCAAAAGAGAGCTGTCCTTCCTATTTGGATAGGCTATTGATGGTGAAATCCAACTTGGGCCCTCAAGTCTGATCGACAAGACTGATGTGCAACTGACACTCCATTACACAGGGTCGGAACCAAAAGTGGTCCTTTGCTGTGCTGCTGAATTTTCTACTTTCACACCCACCGCTTCTGTCTCCCAATCTGCCCATAGCCCCTGCTCCAGGAGAGCAGCTGCTTTCTCGATTGCTGCATCCCAG
Organism: Ornithorhynchus anatinus; assembly: GCF_004115215.2. NCBI lineage: Eukaryota > Metazoa > Chordata > Mammalia > Monotremata > Ornithorhynchidae > Ornithorhynchus > Ornithorhynchus anatinus. Next base: position 55,250,850 of record NC_041731.1, on the reverse strand, counting down.
CCAGGACGGTTTGAAGCTGCATTGTCTAATACAGTGCTCTGCATGCAGTAAGTGCTCAATAAATGTGATTGACCAACTAGTAGAAAGAACAGAATCCTGGGAGTCTTAGGACCTGGGTTCTTAGAGAAGCAGCGTTGCTCAGTGGAAAGAACCCGGGCTTGGGAGTCAGAGGTCATGAGCTCGATTCCCGGCTCTGCCATTCGTCAGCTCTGTGACTGTGGGCAAGGCAATTCACTTCTCTGTGCCTCAGTTGTCTCATCTGTAAAATGGGGATTAACTGTGAGCCTCACATGGGACCACCTGATTACCCTGTACCTACCCCAGTGCTTAGAACAGTGCTCTGCACATAGTAAGCGCTTAATAACATTATTATTATTATTATTATTATTATTATTAAACCCAACTTTGCCCCTTGACTGCTGCATGACTCAAGCAAGTCTCTTAAATTCAGAGTCTCAGTTTTGTCATCTGTTTGCCTCTAGACTGTAAGCTCATGTGGGCAGGGTCTATTTATTGTTGCATTGTACTCTCCCAAGTGCTTAGTACAGTGCTCTGCACACAATAAGCACTCAATGAATGAAGAAAATGGGAATTTCCCCCCTACTTAGACTGTGATCCCAGTGAGAGACGGGACCATGTCTGACCTGATTATCCCGTATCAAACACATTGTTTAAACATAGAGTAAGCACAAACAATTATTATTACTTATACAGTTGTCTTCCAGTAGTTTGATGTTATATCACTTTATTTGGACGTGATTCTTCCCTGTGTAGGTTCTGCCCTCCTGTTTGCAGAAGCCCTATTTCCATTTTCATAGAGTGGTGTCCTTGATAACTTACTCTCGTCCGTTGCAATTTCTCTCTTCCTGTCCTGAAAAAGAGAACCCCTCGCTGAATTTTTTGGGTTTGGGGGGAAAGGAGGAAGGTGACTGCTGCATTTCAACAACTGAAGCCAATAGGCCTTTAAGCCTTCAAATATTCTTCAGCAAAGATTCTGAGATCTGACATTTGCATTTATTTCATTATGTTTGACTGGCATATTGAGATCCATAAGCTTGTGGTTAATATATTGGCAGGGATTCTTAATTAAACTGGTGGGTTAAAAAAAGGCCCTGTAGTCTCCTGTGGAAAGCGTAATCTTCTTCGGTCATTCGCTTTTGAATTTGACTTGTTCCCACGATGGTAGGGCAGTAGAACCCACAGTGTTATTACAGATGCTGAATACTGTAAAAGTACATTCAGTGTTATAGTACTAGAGGGGAGAAAAGCGAAATGTATCTGGAGGGTCGAGTGAGGTGAAAGAGCTATCCTCAGTTCCCAACAGAAGAATGAAACCAAAGAATAAAACAAATGATAGCCCAAGCTGCTACTAATCTTACTCCAAGGAATCTGAAAATTAACATTTTTTAATTTCTGCTTACCCTTTCTATTAATCTTTTCATGAACTTGGTAAGACTGTAAATGTAAAGCCAGAAAAGTAGTCTCTGAAGACCTAGAACCTATAAAGCCCATGCAAGGTGTTACATATTGTATAAAGAGCAGCGTATCTGTTCCAGGTCAGTGAAGCTCAAATTCTATGGTGCTTTTTTTTTTTTAAGTGCCTACTATTTGTCAAATACTGTTCTAAGTGTTAGGGGAGATACAAGATAACCAGGTCAGACACAATCCCTGACCTGCAAAGGCCTCACAATTTAAGTAGGATGGAGAAAAGGTTTTGAGTCCCCATTTTGCAAATGTGGTAGCTGAGGAACAGAGAAGCTAAATGACTTGTCCAAGGTCACAGAGCAGATAAATGGTCTGGATTAGAACCCGGGTCTTTTGACTCCCAGTCTCAATGGAATGATCCAAAGGTGAGCAAAATGATGCCTTACCCAAGCATCCAACATAAGCCCCCAACTCTATCTCTTCTCCCCTGGTCTGCTAAAAGTCCGGGTATAATCAGATTGACACAGCAGGGGCAGAGATGAAATGAGATCTCTGTGTAAGCACATCCTTGACAAACCTCACTCCGGACACTAACATCAGCTGTTTGCCACCTACAGTGACTCAGATTTCACCTCTCTGGTGGAGATCTTGGTGGCTATGAGCTATCTCTAGGGGTGAACCTTCTGGACAGGTGAAACCTCTCTCTTCTGAAATGTGACAAGTTGCAAAGGAATCTGTATCCTGAAGGAGCCATGGAGAATGGGAGTTAGCTCCCAGGAACAGGAACATCTCCTCTCCTTCCTCAGCTCCACTTCGGTCCGGCTCTTCCTGTGTGTGCCCGGTTTAAGTGCCAGGACTAAGTAGGGGGCATGCTAAGGTCGAGGTATTCAGCTGGGACCTGTGCACTCTCCTCATCCTATTGCTTTCACCCAACCTTTTTCTCAGCTCTGTTAAAAACCTCCCTTGCGTACGATGACCGAGACATCTGTTCCGCCGTGACTCGCTAGGAAATTATAAAGGTTCTAGAATGGATAGCGGGCCTCAGTCCAAACAGTGATCGGTGGCATTTTCCCTGAACACGGTCTGTCTCTGTGCCACGCACCACGCACCCAATAATTACTCTACCAGAAGGTATTTGAACACAAACAGGAACCGAAGCATTAAAGTCTCCCTCTCCCTGTGGATGCCTGAGTTGTTTTTCTTTTGCAGTTCACTCTGAATGTTGTCTAGCCTTTATCAAGTGATTCTGGTGCTCTGTCCTGGCCACAGGCTTCATCAGCTACATTTTACTGAAGTTCAATGGAAGGGAAAAGGTGGAGCAAAAGAGGCAGAGGCAGGATGTGTGGTATTTACATGAATCCAGTAACTTTGAGCATGTTTGTGTGGAGGGCTGCCTACTCTTATCTGGGTGGCTTACTGAAGAGAGCACAGGCCTGGGAGTCAGAAGGATCTGGGTTCTTATCCTGGCACTGCCACTTGTCTGCTGTGTGACCTTGGGCAAGTCACGTTCTTTCTCTGGGCCTCAGTTACCTCATCTGTAAAATGGAGAGTAAGACCGTGAGCCTCACGTGGGGCAGGGACTGATTGAATTCTATCTACCCCAGTGATTAGAACAGTGCTTGGCACAGAGTAAGTGCTTAATACAATAATAAGAATTGTTATTAATTCAATCACATTCATCGAGCACTTACTATACACAAAGCAATGTATTAACCACTTGGGAGAGTACAATACAGCAACAAACACATTCCCTGCCTACAACAAGCTTACAGTCTTATTATGCCATTATTATCTGAAAGAATAATATGTTGTCCAGAGCCAGAGAGCTCCTAAATCTTTTATGCAATCTGTAGGGATGGTGACCATCAATGAAGTCACTTGCAGATGCTAACAAAGGTGTGTCATGCCTGGCAAATTACTTCTGATTAGTGTCAAAGATGGAGAGGCTCAGCATTTGATTTCAGCACTGTTCGGTTGTTTCAGGACATGGCTTAATGGATAGAGTACAGGCTTGGGAGTCAGAAGGACCTGAGTCCTAATTCTGGCTCTGTTACTTGTCTTTGGGCAAGTCATTTAACTTCTCTGGGCCTCAGTAACCTCATCTGTAAAATGGAAATTAAGAATGTGAGACCCAAGTGGGACTGGGGCTATGTCCAGCCTTGTTAGCTTTCATCTACCCCATTGTTTAAGACAGTGCTTGACACATAATAAGCAATGAACAAATACCATCATTACCATTTTGTACCACATCCCATCCTTGAGAGTGGGACCAGCATTTTCTAGCCCTTTCTGCTCATATATTACCCAATTCTTACATGTTCAGTCACTGTAGCCAGCCCTCTTTTTTATGGTATTTAAGTGATTATTATATGCCAGGCACTGTACAAAGCACTGGGGTAGATACAACCTAATCAGGCTCCACACAGTACTTGTCTTACATGGGGCTCACAGTCTTAATCCCCAGTTTACAGATGAGCTAACTGAGGCACAGAGAAGTTAAGTGACTTGATTTACAGCAGACAAGTGGTGGCTTGAAATTAGAACCCTGGTCCTTCCGACTCTCAAGCCCGTGCTCTATTCATTCATTCATTCAATAGTATTTATTGAGCGCTTACTATGTGCAGAGCACTGTACTAAGCGCTTGGGATGAACAAGTCGGCAACAGATAGAGACAGTCCCTGCCATTTGACGGGCTTACAGTCTAATCGGGGGAGACGGACAGACGAGAACAATGGCAATAAATAGAGTCAAGGGGAAGAACATCTCATATAAACCGATGGCAACTAAATAGAATCGAGGCGATGTACAATTCATTAACAAAATAAATAGGGTAACGAAAATATATACAGTTGAGCGGACGGGTACAGTGCTGTGGGGATGGGAAGGGAGAGGTGGAGGAGCAGAGGGAAAAGGGGAAAATGAGGCTTTAGCTGCGGAGAGGTAAAGGGGGGATGGCAGAGGGAGTAGAGGGGGAAGAGGAGCTCAGTCTGGGAAGGCCTCTTGGAGGAGGTGATTTTTAAGTAAGGTTTTGAAGAGGGAAAGAGAATCAGTTTGGCGGAGGTGAGGAGGGAGGGCGTTCCAGGACCGCGGGAGGACGTGACCCAGGGGTCGACGGCGGGATAGGCGAGACCGAGGGACGGCGAGGAGGTGGGCGGCGGAGGAGCGGAGCGTGCCGGGTGGGCGGTAGAAAGAGAGAAGGGAGGAGAGGTAGGAAGGGGCAAGGTGATGGAGAGCCTTGAAGCCTAGAGTGAGGAGTTTTTGTTTGGAGCGGAGGTTGATAGGCAACCACTGGAGTTGTTTAAGAAGGGGAGTGACATGCCCAGATCGTTTCTGCGGGAAGATGAGCCGGGCAGCGGAGTGAAGAATAGACCGGAGCGGGGCGAGAGAGGAGGAAGGGAGGTCAGAGAGAAGGCCGACACAGTAGTCTAGCCGGGATATAACGAGAGCCCGTAACAGTAAGGTAGCCGTTTGGGTGGAGAGGAAAGGGCGGATCTTGGCGATATCGTAGAGGTGAAACCAGCAGGTCTCGGTAACGGATAGGACGCGTGGGGTGAACGAGAGAGACGAGTCGAGGATGACACCGAGATCGCGGGCCCGAGAGACGGGAAGGATGGTCATGCCATCCATGGTGATAGAGAAGTCTGGGAGAGGACCGGGTTTGGGAGGGAAGATGAGGAGCTCAGTCTTGCTCTATCCACTAGGCTATGCTGCTTCTCAGCCCTCTTGATATCACTCTTGAAAGTTATCCCTCTTGACATCCAGGCCACCTCTCGGCTACTCCAAATATACAGGAGAAAAAGATTTCTGGATTTGGATTGGGGTGATTTTTACAGAAGATAATTAATGCAGGGTTGCCCCACCATAGAGACTTTACCTTGGAGAGATTCTTCTCTCTTCCTCCTATGAATTCATTCACTGATTCCAAAAGAGAATTCAATCAATCATATTTATTAAGAGCTTACTGTGTGCAAAGTACCACACTAAGTGCTTGGGAGAGTGCCATGCAACAATAAACAGACACATTCCCAGCCCATAACGAGCTTACAGTCTAGAGATGAGCCTACAGTCTAGAGTTGGATTAGTGTTTCTCATCCTCCCTTCCCAAACCTCAATCAAAAACCTATGATTTAAGAATTTAGACTGATCTGCTTGGTCTTTTTATGTATTAATTGTATGAATCATCAGTGGATCAGACATTGCTATAACTCAGCTGACTGTGCTACAGACACACATACACACACACCTTACCTATAAATTAGCTCACGCTCTTTCGGTGGGCAGCGAGACTAAAGAAAATCCAAATTATGAACCTGGCTACACTTTGGAAATCTTAGTGTGTAGTATTTCCAAAGTCAACCCTACTGACTGAAAGGCTGAAAAGATCTGAGTACACCAACAACCTATTCCACATGGTGGCACAAAAGATCTTCTGCTCTGCTGACAAACTCACCACCTCCAGGGACTGTCGCCTTTTGAAGCCTCTTGCAATTTTCTTCTTCCTGAAACCTCTGACCAGTTTGAGTAACCCTTCAATGAGCAGGGAACATGTTTACTAATTCTGTTGTACTGTATTCTCCCAAGCATTTAGTACACTGCTCTGCATATAGTAAGGGCTTAAACTGAGGCACAGAGAAGTGAAGTGACTTGTCCAAGGTCACACGGCAGACACGTGGCAGGGCTGAGATTAGGATCCACATCCTCTGACTGCCAGGCCTGTGCTCTTTCCACCAAGTTATGCTGCTTCTTCTGTTTACCACTACCAGGGCAATCTGTCAACAGTTATCTCAACAATCCATATCTGATATCACATTGTTTGAGATGGTTTCACCTAACTTTTAAAACATTTATTCTTCCTTCCTTACTTGTATGTCTCATTTCAAATTTACCATACAGCAGCTGTTTAGGATCATGCTATAATCCATTCTCCTCTTCCTCAAAATAAACATTACCTACAGCAAGTCTACAAGAACACGAGAGTATAATGTGCATCTTTTTAATGGAAATGTTCATCTACAGTGAGAAGCAGCCTGGCCTAGTGGAAAGAGCTTGGGATTCAGAGGATCTATGTTCTAATCCAGTTCCGCTGTGTGTCTGTGGTGTGACCCTGTCCAAGTCCCTTAGCTTCCCTTATCTGTAAAACAGGGATTAAGACTGTGAGTCCCAAGTGAGACATGGATGGTGTTCAACCAGACTATTTTGTATCTATCCCAGTGTTTAGAGGAGTGCCCAGCACATATCAAGCACTTAAAGAATGCCATTTTTAAAAAAAAGTGAGATATCACACACCTCTAAAAAATTGTTGAGCTTGCTCAGCATAAACCATTCTCAATTTTTATTGAGAATTTACAGTGGGCAGAACAGGATACTAAGCTTTAGAGCAAACATTTGAAGTTTAAAGAGAAAACAGCTAGGCACTCAAGGAGTTTGCCAAATGAAAAAAAATATACATCTGGATCCAACAGCTAAGAAGTGTATATATAATTTAGAATTAAAATTAAATCACTTGTTCTTGGAGCTCTAAACCTCAGAAATGAAAAGGACTTCTTCCAGAAGAGATTAACAGAGACTAGGTATTTATTTTCCCACTACAACCCAGCTATATTCTTCATTCCTCTAAAGTCTAATCATCATCCTTGACCCCTGAATTCTTGTTGACAACTCCCTCTCGCTCTGTCTCTCTTTTCATATATGGGAGACTGCTTATTCCTCCAATCGGGCAAATAGGGCAATTTCTTGAATGCTTACTATGTGCAGAGCGCTGCCCTAAGAGCTTGAGGGAGCACAATACACCATTGTTGGCAGAAACATCCCCTCTAGACTGTAATCTCATCTGGGGCAGGGAAAGACAGACATTGATATGAATCATTTATAATATATAATTTAAAGATATGTACATAAATGGGGTAAATATCCAATTCCCAACGGTCATAGATCCAAGTACATAGACTATGCAAAAGAGAGAGAGAGAGCACCAGGGGGAAGAGGACTTAATCCAGGAAGGAGGAGATGTGACTTTAATAATGCTTTGATGGTGGGGAGAGATGGTGTGACATATATGGAAGATGAGAGAGTTCTAGGATATGGGGAGAACTTGGGAAAGGGGTTGGTGGCTAGATAGACATGATCAGGGCACAGTGAGAAAGCTGGCATTAGGGGAGAAAAGTGTACAGGCTGGGCTGTGGTAAGAGATCAGTGAGGTGAGATAAGATGGGGTAAACTGAGTGCTTTAAAGCCAGTGGCAAGGAGATTCCATCTGATGTGGAGGAGAATGGGCCACCCATCTAATACTACAAGAAGGAGAAGCATGAAGCTTCTTTTGGAGGTTGAACTAATTTTTATAGGTAATGAAAAAGACATGAAAGATACTGGTTTTCCTTTATGGAATCATTTATTCAATCATAATTATTGAGCACTTACTGTGTGCAAAGCACTGTACTAAGTGCTTGGGAAAGTACAATACAACAATGAATAGTGGCATTCCCTGCCTACAGGGAGCTTACAATCAAGAAGGGGAGAGGCAGACATCAATACAAACAGATATGTGCATAAGTGCTATGGGGCTGGGAGGAGGGAACAGCAAAAGGAGCAAGTCAAGATGACACAGAAGGGAGTGGGACATGAGGAAAAAGTGGGGCTTAGTCTGTAAAGGCCTCTTGGAGGAGGTGTGCCTGCAATAAGGCTTTGAAGCAGGGTAATTATCTGTCAGACTTGAGGAGGGAGGGCGTTCCAGGCCGGAGGGAGGACGTGGGCTAGGAATCGGCAGTGAGACAGGTGAAATCGAGATTGAGGCACAGTGAGAAAGTTAGCACTAGAGGAGCCAAACTGCAGGCTGGGTTGTAGAAGGAGAGAAGTAAGGTGAGGTAGGCGGGCTCAAGGTGATGGACTGCTTTAAAGCCAATGGTGAGTTTTTGTTTGATATGGAGGTGGATGGTCAATTTTTGAGGAGGGGGGGTAAAATGTCCTGAACATTTTTGTAGAAAAATGATCCTGGGAGGAGAGTGAAATATGGAGTGGGGAGAAATAGGAGACTGGGAGGTCAGCAAGGAGGCTGATGCAGTAATCCAGGTGGGTTAGGATGAGTGATTCTATTAACATGATAACAGTTTGGATATAGAGGAAAGGGTGGACTGTCTAAAAATGTAGCCACTCATTTCATCATTGACTACCTCCACAATTTGTAACCTTCAGATAGAATGTTTTCTGTAACGCCTATCAATTTGTGTACCCAACTACATGTAGTCATTTTTCTTCTCTCCATAGACAATAAAAATTTGCACAAATCTCCTCCCTCAGAGTAAGCTCCTTAAGGACAGTTACTACATCTTCTAATTACTTTTTTCTTCTACTGGCTTAATGTTAACCCTCTGCATACACTTGGTGCTCGGTTCTGGTTCCTGGGGAGGGAGGAGGAGGGGGCTGTTGAGAACTTGATTCTATTTATTGTCATTGTTCTTGTCTGTCCGTCTCCCCCGATTAGTCTGTAAACCCGTCAAAGGGCAGGGACTGTCTCTGTTACTGATTTGTACATTCCAAGCGCTTAGCACAGTGCTCTGCACATAGTAAGTGCTCAATAAATACTATTGAATGAATGAATGAACTGCCTGTGTCCCTCAGGCTTTCTCCCCTGCCAAACTCAAATTGAGAAGCAGCATGGCCTAGTGAATCGAGCAGGGCCCTGGAAGTCAGCAGAAGCTGGGTTCTAATCCCTGTTCCACCACTTTCCTGCTGTGTGACCTTGGGCAAGTCACTTAATCCCCATTTTTCAGATGAGGTAATTGAGGTAAAGACTATGAGCCATATGTGGGACAGGAACTGTGTCCAATCTGATTAACTCGTATCTATCCAGTGCTTAGTACAGTGCCTGGCATATAGTAAGCACTATATAAATACCATAAAAAAAATAACATGGCAAATGCCAGGTAGAGAGAGAGTTTACAGCCAGAGAATGGAAAGACACAACTGGGGAAGGGAGGGGAGTGTTACAATGAAGACAAGCAGAAGGCCTGTCCTGTTCACTCTCTTCTCACGTCCTGTCCCTTAACACTAGTTCTGGTGAAAGCAAGACTTCCAGGTCTTGTAAAAGCATCTAGTCAGCCTCCTGGCTACCAATCTTTAAGGAATTCACCAAATAGAAGCATCGCTGTCCACAGTGTTGTATTTTCTTCTGGGAACTGAAGCTGAGGCACAGAGAAGTGCTTTGTGGCGGAGCCGGGATTAGAAGTTTGGTTTCCTGACACCCACACCTGTGTTCTAATCCACTAGACCAGGCTGCTTCTCTATCAGAACAGTGTTTGAAAAGAGTGAAGCCATGCCAATAAGGTAAATATGATAAGAAGTTTGTCCTCTGGCCCAGTATTCTTCTGAACTTATGAACCACCAAGTTCTTTGTATACACATGATTTTACAGTGATTTACAGTTTCTCCCAATAGAGAGATGTCCAGCTTGGTTACTAACTCAATTATCTGCCTCAGAGACTTACTACAGGAGGACAGCACATTAACCGATGAAATAGCCTTGGATAGTGTTAAAGAGTTAAAGGGTCAAAAAGGTAAACAGAATCTGGGCCGTAGAGCTTTATAGGTCATTAAAAGGGTTTGAAAAAGCCATATGCCGCCAAAAAGGCAGCCAAGACGGAGATTGTATGATGGGAGAAATATGATCCTGAGCTCAAGTCCTAGTAACTAATTCTGGCAGCAGCAGCATTCAAAACCATCTGCAGCCAGTTTAGCAAACAATCTGGAATGACACCAGGAACAAATTAAAATAGTCAATCCTGGCAGTAACAAAAGCCTGGATGAGTGAAATGGCGTTTGCTGGAGAATGTAGAGTCCATAATCTTGTAACATTCTTGAAACCATAAAATGACTTCTTCACCACAACCCAAATATGGAGTTTGAAAGCAAAACAGAGGGCCATAAAGGAAAGACCGCATTACAGTGGTACAACTTGAAGTTTTCAAAGGGGATTTGGACAAAAGCGTCTCATGGACTAATGGACTAATCCCCCAAACACAATCATAGGACTCTGAAAATGGTAAATCCAGAAGTCTATCGACGGCACTCAGTGGTCTTATTCTAAACTAGCTACAATAAGGCCAGCCTTTGCAATAAGGGAAAATTGATATTTTAGAATGATGTGTAACATTTGACACAAGAAATGTTTTTGACATTGAATTAAGCAAGAATTTCATTTTGGATATTCAGGCACATGAGAAATGGTGTGGCCTAATGGATATAGCATGGGCCAGGGAATGAGAAGGACCTGGGTTCTAATACCAGCTCCATCATTTATCTCTGTGCGACCTTGGGCGAGTCACTTAACATCTCTGTGCCCCAGTTACCTTAACTGTAAACTGGAGATTAAGACTGTGAGCTCCATGTGGAATATGGACTGTAATCAACCTGATTGCTTTGTATCTACCCCAGGGCTTAGAAGACCTGGCAAATAGTAAATTCTTAAAAAAATACCATTAAAAAGTAGTGAAATGGCTCATAAAGGAAGGTGCTTCTGGGGACAGGGTAAAAATTGGTCGGGAAGAGAAATGAAAGTAGAGGGTATATGGAGATCGTAACCAGAAAACCTGAATGGTACAGCTACCAAGCCTCAGTGTTGCAATCAGAACCAGTCACCGAGATTACTGCCAGAGAGACACAGAGTGGGGAGAAAACAGTGGAAAGCAAGGTAGAGATAAGAGACACCAGATGAGAGGGAGACAGGCCAATAGTTACTAATTAAGCATATGTATAGTAGTGTGTATAGTAGTGACAATATAATAGTTATTATGGTATTTAAGAGCTTACTTTGTGCCAAACCCTGTTCTAATTGCTGGGGTAGATTGAAGTTAATGAGGTTGGGCACAGTCATTGGCCCCCCAAAGAGCTCACATACTTAATCCCCACAAATGAGCTAACTGAGCCACCGAGAAGGGAAGTGACTTGCCCAAGGTCATGTGGCAGAGCCAGTATTGGAACCCAGGTCCTTCCATCTCCCAGGCCCATGTTCTATCCACTAAGCCACACTATCAAATACAGACTGGAAACAGAGCCCTGTACTAAGCACTGATAGAGAATACACAGTGGAGAGTCAGACACATTCCCTTACTTTCAAGGTCGGGGGTCGGGGGGGTGCTCTAAATGTGAAGCATAGCCCTGTACTAAGCATTTGGGAAGTACAATAGAATCCGTGGACCTGAAGGAGCATGTCAGGTAAGGTAGACGTGAAAATAAGTTAGGAAGTAGAGATTCTATAACACTGTTTTATAGAGTGTACAGCTGTGTGAAAAAGTGCTATTGGAGGCTGTGAATTCAACTCTTTATGTGGGGCAGACATGCTGAAGGAGCAGTAGGAAAGGATGTAAAGAAGAGAGATCAGAATTCATTAGGGAAAACCTCCTGGAAGAGATATGATTCAAAAGAGTTTGGAGAATGGAAAGAGCTGTTATCTGTAGGGCTAATACGTGTGAACATGAGGCAGGAGAGATGACAAAGTAAACAAAAGTACCAGTTTTTATTTTAATGGTATTGGTTAAGGACATATTAAGTGAGACACTGTACTAAGCCCTTGGGTATGTATAAGATAATCAGGTTGGATGCAGTCAGAGTCCCAGCTGGAGCTCATAGTCTTAATCCCCATTTTACAAGTGAGGTAACTGGTGCACCGAGAAGTCAAGTGACTTGCCCTAAGTCACACAGCAAGCTGGGATTCAAACTGAGGTTCTTGGTCTCCCAGGCTTGTGCTCTTTCCAATAGGCAATATTGCCAAGTGGGGTGGTATGGGAGAAAAGATTGGCTAGGTAGGAGGGAGAGAACTCTTTGAGAGCCTCAAAACCAATTAACCAATTAAAGCCTTTTTTGCAAATGGTAGTTAAGGGCTTACTCTGTGCCAAGCACTGTTCTAAGCACTGGGGTAGATTCAAGTTAATCCGGTTGGAAAGAGTTGCTGTCCCCCATGGGCCTCAGAGTCTAAATAGGAAGGAGAACAAGTACTGAATTTCTCTTTTATAGTTGATGTAACAGGCAGAGAGAAGTTGTGACTTGCACAAAATCACACAGCAAGCAATTGGCAAACAGATTAGAGCCCAGGTCCTCTAACTCACAGGTCCAGGTTCTTGCCATTATGCCATTCTGCTTTTCACTAACATAAAAATAAAGGCTTATGAGAAATAGGGCGATGTGCTACAAAATATTGCTTTAGAAAAATGATCCATGAGCAAAATGAAGTATGGATGAGACTGGGCAGAGGTTGGAGGAAGCTGATGTCACAGTATTCAAGCTGAGATGTCACATATTGGGCATTTGAATGGAAAGAAAGAAGAGGAAACAACTTGGAGGATTTTAGATGTCAGTATAGGGACGATTGGAAGAGGGAGGAGTCAAAACTGTGAGTTTGAGAGATGGGAAATTAAGGTGGAGGGGAGGATTTTAGGGGGAAATCAAGGAGTTCAGCTTCGGAAATATTGACCTTAGCGGGGTGGGCGGCCATTGTGTTGAGGTATCTAGAAAGCAGGAGGAAACAATTGCAGAGAGGAAGGAAGGGAGAAGTCAGAGCTGATGAGGTTGATTTGGGAGTCATCTGCTCACCAGGGCTAATTGAAGTCACTGTAGCAAATGGACGCCACTGAAAGTCTGAGTGCAAGCGGAGAAGATAAGGAAACCCAGGACAAAGCCTTGAAGGAAACCGCAAATTAGAAGGATCATCCAGAGATATAAGACAATCAGGAAGGAGTTGTTCCAATGAAATAAACCTTATCACTAGGAGAAGGGAGTGGTCCACCATGTCAGTAGAAAAATTAAAGAGGATTCAGCCGTGGAATTAAATTTGGCTGGAAGCATTGTGACTTACCGGAACGAGCACGGGTTTGGGAGTCAGAGGACACGGATTCTAATCCCAGCTCTACAACTTGCCTGCTGTGTGGTCTTGGGCAAGCCGCTTAACTTCTCTGTGCCTCAGTTACCTCATCTGTAAAATGGGGATTAAAACTATGAGCCCCACGTGGGACAACCTGATTACCTTGTATCCACCCCAGCGCTTAGTACAGTGCTCAGTACATCTTAAGTGCTTAACCAATACCTGAATTATTATCTCCCTCAAAAATTGTATTTCCTTACAATTTGCAATCTAAAGTAAAGAACACATTTGAGGGGTAAAGAAACTTAAACAATGAATATATCAGAAGCAAAAGAAGTCTGCCAAGCTCTTTATAAAATCTCAAACCACAGGATACTATTATTCACATTGCATTTAGGGATATCTGCTCTATCACAACTAGGAGGAAGAAACCTGGGGAAGAGTTTATGGATCTCAAGTCATTTTACTAATCTCAGAAAACAGATAAAGAGTTTTAGCTCAAGACACAGGAAGAGAAACTGAGGTAAGCTAAACCAGATCCCAACACTGACACATATGTGGTTGGAGAGGCTTTGCAATACAGAAACTTATACAAATTCACAAGCAAAGTTCTTTAGCTACACAAAGTTCTAAATAGCTGTACTCACAAGTTATAACCGGTGCTAGTCAGCAAACAGAGACAAGAAAAGTAATAAACCGGCCACTCTCTCGTACTTTAAAAGGCTTTACCTAGTTTGTTGAATGACTGAGAGAAATACGGTTCCCAGACACCAGGTTTTGTAGGTTTACCTGCCCTGCTTCTCCTCTTGACCTTTCAATCAAGGCTTGAACATTCACCCAATCAGGTTCTGAGAACACTTTAAGGAAAAAAAAAAAAGAAGCAAACACGCCTGCCCTATTGCAGAAGGAAGCAATAGCTGAAATACTGGGAGCAAATGCCCTTTTGGCAACTATTCTCTGAAGGCAATTAGGAGAAAAACAGTGGTTTTTTTTTAATATAAAGTTCTGAAGATGAAAAAAATGAGGAATCCTCTCAGAAAAAATGATAAATAATCTAGATAATATACCCCATCAGCCATGGTTGACAAAGATGAAGTGATACGATAAGGCTTAAGTTTAAGTGAAATATCTTTACGTTCTGTTTTGGAGAAAATCTTTGACTAATGTGTATGTTAGGAGAGTGGATATAATAAAGAGAAGCAGGGTGGCTTAGTGAAAAGACCACAGGCTTAGGAGTCAAAGGATGTGGGTTCTAATCCAGTCTCTGCTACTTGTCTGCTGTGTGACCTGGGGCAAGCAACTTAATTGATCTGTACCTCATTTACCTCATTTCTGAAATGGGAATTAATAATAATAATAATGTTGGTATTTGTTAAGCACTTACTGTGTGCAGAACACTGTTCTAAGCGCTGGGGTAGACACAAGGGAATCAGGTTGTCCCACGTGGAGCTCACAGTCTTAATCCCCATTTTACAGATGAGGTAACTGAGGCACAGAGAAGTGAAGTGACTTGCCCACAGTCACACAGCTGACAAGGGGTGGAGCCGGGATTCGAACCCATGACCTCTGACTCCAAAGCCCGTGCTCTTTCCACTGAGCCACGCTGCTTCTTTTAAGACTGTGAACTCCACAAGGGACAACCTGATTACCCTGTATCTACCCAAGCACAGTGCTTGGCACATAGTAAGCACTTAACAAATGCCACTATTATTATCATAAGTGCTTAGTACAGTGCTCTGCACATAGTAAGCACTCAGTAAATACTATTAAATGAGTAAATTTCAGTACTTTTTAAACACCACTCAATCCAACTACATGCTTTGAAAAGAACACTTGATTTATTATTCTTTAAAACAAAAAAAAGAGATTCTGCTTAATTGAAACCCTAAGCATTGAGAATATATTAAACACCTACTATGTGCAGAGCACTATACTAGGTTTTAGAAGAGTAAACTAAAATTAGTAGACATGATCATAGCCCCCATTAAGCACCCAAACCAGTGGTTTGCCTTTACTTTAGACATGGTAGAATGGCATTTGGTATCCAAATGGACTTTTCCTGAGTGGGACATCTTACAAAAGGAGCACTTGAAAGCACTCAGTTTGATTACACCATTGAAACCGTTCCCGATGCGCATACTCGTAAAATAGCCATTTAATTTGTAAGCAATTTTTAGTTCAAATTACAACCAAGCCACATAAAAATGAAGTCTGACTATTAGCAGTCCACAGTAAAGGGCATCATTCTATTGTCACAGGGATCCAAAATTTATAGTGATATTTTTATTCATCACACTATTTCTAGGTCTCTGTCCCAGTGTCATTCTCTTATGCTTGAAGTTTGGCGTAGTGGATAATGCATGTGCCTGGGAGTCAAAAGGTCCTGGGTTCTAATCTCCACTTCTCTATTTTTCCTCTGCGTGGCCTTGGGCAAGATATTTCACTTCTCCCTGCCTCGGTTACCTCTTCTCTAAAATGGGTATTAAGACTGTGAGCCCTAGAAAGGACAGGGACAGTGTCCAAACCGATTTGCTGGTATCCACCCCAGCGCTTCGTACAGTGTCTGGCACATAGTGAGCACTTAACAAGTACCATAATTATTATTAAATACTCCATGTCAGCAAGTGCCCAGATCCTCAAATAGTGATTGCCTCAAATAAGGACCATGTCTGATCTCCCCCACATCTCTTCCCGGCTCCGCCGCTTATCAGTTTTGTGACTTTGGGCAAATCATTTCACTTCTCTGTGCCTCAGTTACCTCATCTGTAAAATGGGGATTATGACTGTGAGCCCCACGTGGGACACCCTGACTACCTCGTTTCTACCCCAGCGCTTAGAACAGTGCTTGGCACATAGTAAGCGCTTAACAAATGCCACCATTATTATTTATATTTCAATTAGACTGTGAGCCCGTCATTGGGCAGGGATTGTCTCTATCAGTTGCCAAATTGTACATTCCAAGCTCTTAGTACAATGTTCTGCACATAGTAAGCACTCAATAAATACTATTGAATGAATCTCTTTTGATTAGAAAACCCATTTGATCTGGAAAAATTAAAACTCTGCTTAAAGAGTATTTCCATACTTGAATCTTGTTTGATTTTTGTCTGCCTTGCTCATCTATGAGATTTAGGTGTACCTTACATATCTACCACCTTCCTTTTTCTCTCTTTTTTCTTCTCTTCATCCTCTATTTTTTCCTCTTCCTTCTTCTCTTGCCCCTCATCCTCCTGGTCCTCTTCTTTTTCTCCTCTTTGTCTTCCTTCCCTTCCACCTTTCCCCTTCCCCTTCTTTTCCTCTTACTCTTCCATCTTTATCCGCTCTTTTCCCTATCCCATCACCTTTTCCACTGGGCAACCGTGGTATGAAACTTGGGGTATCTGAACCTTATATATCACATGAATCATAATAACTATAGACTCTTGCTCGACCAAAGCTCTGAGAAAAAAATCCAGCCAAGAGACTTTGTCCTGCACTTCCTCAAGGTCTCACTTTGAAATCCTTATGTTGTCTTCATATCACATCCAATAGCAATAGCTGTCATGGAGGTATGGTAGGTGAGAAATTATATTTCTGAGTATCAACTACACTTTAGGATAGCACCTTGCTCATGAAGGTAATGAGTAATCATGAAGGAAGTGTGTATTCATTATTTGATGACAGTGATAATGGGTGATGAATTATCTTCAAATTTGACCTTGAGGTGTAACAAGGGGTAGGATGTTTAGGGGAAAAGTAAATGGAAAATGTATAGGTGTAAATGGTAGGGCAGGGAAGCAAAGAAGATATTCCAAGAAAGAGAGAGAGCAAAAGAGAGATGAAGACAGAGATGAAGCCAGAAAAAATAGGCAAAGGAGTAGAGAAGTAGGCAAAAAAGGGAGAGTAAAAGACAGCAAGAGAGAAAGAAAGAGATAAACAGGGAGAACAGTGGGAGAGACAGAGAAAGAAAGAGACAGACACAGAGAGAGAGAAGAGAGAGAGGGAAAGAGAGAGAGAGAGAAATACAGGTAGACAGACAGGCAGATGGACAGGAAAAGATGAAAAAGAAACAGTCTTCAAGTCCATTTCTGTGGTGTGAAAATACTCCTTTCTGAATTGTCTCCTGTACTGGTAAAATATTAATGTAGGCTTTATGCATGTGTAAGCCTTAAGGATCTCAAGGACCTTAGGTTTTTTCTTGTTAATGTTCAGGTAAAAACAATCAAAGTAATTGACAGTTGAAAATAAGAGATATATCCCAGTAGCAACTGAGACAGGCAAAGAAATGGACCTCCATCTTCAAACCTTCTGATCCAGGACACCACACATAAGACAATGCTGCCTCCCACATAGGATGGAGCGGTTCAGCCTAGGATTCGGCTGATGATTTTAGTATGGAACTTGGTGGTGTTTTCTTAACCCCTTATCCAATAGAGCTGACGCAATGGCTCTCTTGTCAAACTGATTGTATTTGGGAAAACTCTTGCTCTATGGAAATCATCGTAAGCCAAAAATGGAAATGAAATTGGGTGGTGGCAAGCGCTCCACTTCATAAAGAGGTAGGCGGGGTGACTTTATATGTCCAGAGAAGGACCGAGAATAATCCAGAAGAGGTCTAGTGAATGGGAGTCTGGGAAAGTTGGAAGAATACTTTGATAAGAAAGGGGGAAAAGGGGGACTCTTTCCAACAGGTGAGGAAACTGTAAATAACTTCAGAATCCTACAAGTCCAAAGACAGTTTTCTGTTTGGCAATTAACGAAGAATTGATGAACATCCTATTGTGCTTCAGAATAGCAGGGGACCTTTATAAACCACAGTAGGCAAGTCCACTCTTTCAGTGATTAATATCTGGAGGTTCTGAGTAAATTCAGAGTATAATAATATTGGTAATTGTCCAAATAATAGTAGTATTTAAGGGCTTTTTTCAGTGGTATTTGCTAAGTGCTTACTATAATAGTAATTATGGTATTTGCCAAGCACTGTATAAACAGTCGGGGTAAATGCAGATAATCAGGTTGGACTCAACCCATGTCTCACATGGGGCTCCCATTCTCAATCCCCATTCGACAGATGAGGTAACTGAGACATAAAGAAGTGAAGTGACTTACCCAAGGTCACACAACAGATGAGTGGCAGAGCTGGGTTTAGAACACGGGTCCTCTGACTCCTAGGCCTGTGCTCTTTCCACAAGGCCATGCTTCTCTAACAAGATGAAGGATCTCACAACACCTAGAGAGAGCTCTTCAAGAAGCAGAAGATTTAGGAAGTTCAAGATACTGATGGGCAGTCATCAAAGCAGCAACAAGCCCTGGATAGCAAAAGCCAACATGGAGCAGAGTTCTTATCAGCCTGAAACACACATTTGGATAAGCTCTCTCTATCTTTAAGGTCACCTTCAAAAGCTAAGGGCAGGGAGAAAGATAAATGAACAGATAAATAGATCATAGACAGATGGTAGAGATGAAAAGATAAATAGAAAGTTAAAGTCCGACAGAAAGTCAGAAGACTAGGGTTCTAATTCTGGCTCCGCCACTTGACTGCTGTGTGACCTCAAGCAAGACACGTAATTTCTCTGGATCTCAGTTTCCTCATCTGTAAAATGGGGATTCAATACCTGTTCTCCCTCCCCTTAGGATGCGAGCCCCATGTGGGGTTTCTTCCAGAGTCCTCTGCACATAGCTAGCATTTAACGAATGCCACAGTACCAACTCTTGTATTGTTCTCTCTGAAAAGCTTAATACGGTCCGCTCCACACAAAAAAATTGCCCTGTAAATACTACTGGTTGCTTGAGTGATTGATTGAATTATTAGGTAGATATACAGAGACCTTGTATTTCATTTTTGCAGGACTCTTTGGTTCGCAACATGTATCCAATTTGAGTGACTCACATTTCTAACATTTAAGTGGGCTTAGAGTTTTTCAGTGCTCTTGACCACCCCAAGTTCCCAATTATTGCTATTATCTCTGACCTCTCTTATGTGGTTCCACCAGGGCTGCAGCCCATTAACTGGAGGAAAAGGATTCATCTCAGTTTCTTCCCAAGGGCACTGAAATTTGGCTACGGGAATCTTTTCTGGCCCTCCAGGGCTCTCTGCAAAGGAAAAGAAAACAAAGCAATGACATTGATTCGAGTAGGCCCGTTTTCCTGCTCATTCTCACTCATGACTGTTTTTAGCTCCCTGGTATTTCGCAAAAAAGTCCTCTGGGCAGTGGCAGCGTAGTTAAGAGCTGCAAGATTTATGACTTTAATTGTTCAGTTGGATGGCAATAATGCATCCTGACAGGCCTGGTGGTTGGGAGAGTTAGCTGTTATTACTGGTCTTCTTTGAGAAATAGGCTTTTGAGATAAGCAAGGCGAAAAAACCCCAAAAAACAAACAAACAAACAAAAAGGTATCTGTTCAACATTACTGTTTTCTGGAACCTAACCCACAAAGATTTTCAGTTTCCTTATAGGACAGAGCCAGCTTGCATTGATCCAGACGATCATCTCTACAGAAGAGATTAAAAGCAGATGGCCGTAGATTTGTTCTTTGGCCGTCAGCCTCAAACGAAGTGCAGGAGGTAGTGCTCTGGTGGTTGACCACAAATGAAAACAAGGGATTGTTTGATTTTTGGCTTCTCCACAGTCAATAGATAGAATTGCCCATTTTAATGCTATCATACTTAGCACTCTATTCTGGAAGTATGGCACAAAAGTCTCCAAGAGGCTGAAAAGACACAGATATAGTTAACGGGATTAAAATACACTGTTTACAGGAGATGTGATGTCAGCTTGTTTGGCTGGAATTGCACACTTAACCAATGACATGTTTTCAGATATACCAACAGTCCTAAGAGTGATGCGAAGTAAAATGGCCAGGAAAAATAAAATATGCTCAAAGGGCAGCAGAAGTCACAATCTGTCAGGACAAAGTGCTCTGAAAAGTGAAGATCATCCAATCCTTTGTGATCAGTTCTGGTTAGACTGTAGTTTCCGTGACGATTCATCCCGTTTTCCGGTCCTCACAGCTACCCACTTAGGGAAAATCTGTGCTTTATCATTCAGCCAGTCGACCAATGATATTGATTGAGTGCTTGTTATGTTGGGGAAGGAGAGAATTTGCGTGAGAAGGTGAAGATTTACTCAAGAAATTCAACACTGAGCACTTGCTCACAATCACTTCTGACACTATAGCATCTTGTATTCTAGTAGGCTTGGTTTTTGGAAAAATGTTCCTCAATTCCCCCACAGAGGCAGCATGGCCTAGTGAGAAGCAACATGGCCTAGTGGGAAGAGAATGGGCCGTAGAGTTGGAGGACATAGATTCTAAACCCGCTCTACCATTAGCTTGCTCTTCCTTTCTTTTTTTAAATCATATTTGTTAAGCCATTAGTATCTGCTGGGCACTGTTATAAGCGTTGGAGCAAATACAAGCTATTCTGGTTGGACACAGTCCATGTCCCACTTGGGGCAGATGTGGAAACTGAGGCACAGAGAATTGAAGTCACTTGCTTAAGCACACAACAGCTTAGTGGTGGAGCCAGGATTAGAACCCAGGCCCTGCTGACTCTCAGGCTTCAGCACATCACTTAACTTGCTTTGCCTCAGTTTCTTCATCTATAAAATTGGAATTAAATCCTACTCTCTCCTACTTAGATTGAGAGCCCCAAATGGGGCAGGGACTCCATCCAGCCTGATTATCTTGTATTTACCCCAGTGCTTCGTATAATGCTTGCCACATAGTAAGCACTTAATAAATACCATGATTATTATTATGAACAATTTTCTAGGCCCAGTGTATAGTGAACATTCTGGCAGAACTGGATCGATTAGGAAACTGTCTCGGGGAAGTGTCAACCCAGAGCATCCCTCACTTTAAGTCACAGAAGGCTGACCTGCTAGCCTTTTGGTGAAAGGAAAACCAAATAGATATCACTCTGTGGGAATTACTTCAAAATAAGAAAGGGTGCCTTAACAAAAAGCAGAGGGAATTTATATGGAGACCATAATGTAATTTCACCTGTCCTTCCCTTTGTTCCTAGGCTCAGCCATTTGAGAATTCTTAGAAACAGCTCAACTAGGTATGCAGATGTGTTATCTACATACCCCAGAAGACCTCTCACCCAAATCCTGCCTCTTGCCTGGAATGCCCACCCCTCAACCCTCTTCCTGAAGGCATGTCACTCCCCTCCTTAAAAACCTCCAGTGGTTGCCTATCAACCTCCGCACGAAACAAAACTTCTCACTCTAGGCTTCAAGGGTCTCTATCACCTTGTCCCCTCCTACCTTTCCTCCCTTCTCTCTTTCTACTGCCCACCCCATACGCTCCTCTCCTCTGCCGCTCACCTCCTCACCGTCCCCCTTTCTCGTCTATCCCGCCGTCGACCCCTGGCCTACATCCTCCCGCTGTCCTGGAATGCCCTCCCTCCTCACCTCCGCCAAACTCTCTTCCCCTCTTCAAAGCCCTACTGAGAGCTCATCTCCTCCAAGAGGCCTTCCCAGAGTGAGCTTCCCCTTTTCCCTCTGCTCCCTTTGCTGCCTCTCTGCCCCCTCCCCTCACCTACCCTCAGCTAAGCTCCCTTTCCCCCCTTTCCCTCTGCTCCTCCCCCTCTCCCTTCCACTCCCCTCAGCACTGTGCTCATTTGCATATATTTTTATTACATTATTTATTTTGTTAATGAGGTGTACATCCCCTTGATTCTATTTATTGCTATTGTTTTTGTCTGTCTGTCTCCCCCGATTAGACTGTAAGCCCGTTAATGGGCAGGGATTGTCTCTATCTGTTGCCGAATTGTCCATTCCAAGTGCTTAGTACAGTGCTCTGCACATAGTAAGCGCTCAATGAATACTATTGAATGAATATCTTGAAGGCATATATTGAAGGCATACCTCCTCCAAGAGGCCTTCCATGTCTGAGCCCTCCTTTCCTCTTCTCCCACTCCCTTCTGCATCACCCTGACTTACTACCTTTATTCATCCTCTAGGACCAACCCCATTGTACTTATGTACATAACTGTTATTTTATTTATTTATCATAATACCTGTCTTCCTTTCTAGACTGTAAGCTCATTGTGGGCAGGGAATATGTCTCATATTGTCCTCTCCCTAGCACTTAGTATGTGCTCTGCACACTAAGTGCTCAGTAAATATGATTGACTGACAAAAAAGCAGACAGCAAGTGAAAATTATTGATGTGATTAATCAATGCAGCAGTGTGGTCTGGTGAATAGATCATGGACCTGAGAGTCAGAGGACCTGTGTTCGAATCCTAGCTTCACCACTTGTTAGCTCTGTGAGTTTGGGGAAGTCACTTAACTTTATCTCCTCTGTAAAATAGGAATTGAGCCCTATGTGGGATGGGCACTGTGTCCAACCCAATTATCTTATTTCTACACCATACAGTGTCTGGCACATAAGAAGCGCTTAAGAATACCATAAGAAATGAAATAATCTAGAGCTGACTCTACACTGTTGAAGGGACTCTTGGGAAAGCCCTGGAAAGAGTATCAATGTGACACAAGGTAAGCACTTAAGAAATGCCACTAAAGAAAAAAAGCATATATTCCAGATACTTGTAAAGAGTCAATCATTTCTTCCTTTCATTATCTTCCTTATCAAGTCCCATTTTACCCAATTCCCTCTTCTTTCTACATTGTATACACTTGAATCTGTAAACTTTGGACATTTGCTATTTGCCCCATCCTCGGCCCCACAGCACCTTATGTACATATCTGTAATTGTTTACTTAGTTCAATGACTTCTTCCCCCTCTAGACTGTAAGCTCCAAGTGAACATGTCAACCACCTCTGTTGTATTGTACTTTCCCGAGTACTTAGTTCAGTGCTCTGCACACACTAAGCATTTAGTGAATACCATTTATTGATGGTAGGAAACTGTGGCCAGTGGGAATTCAAGACAAGGCAGAATATTGGAGATCTAGATTATTATCTTACTCTTTTATCCTAATACTTGCTTCAGGGTAACCTGCTGGTGGACAGGCAATGCTTCTGTTATACTTTTCCAACTTCTTAATATGAAGGAGCTCCATAATTACCAGAAGAAGCAGCGTTTCCTAGTAAATAGGGCACAGGCCTTATCTTATCTCTAAATCAAACCCGAACCCTGTCTTCTCCCTGATTTTCCCATCACTGTAAACAGCATCACCATCCTTCCTGTCTCATAAGCCCGCAACCTTCACGTTATGCTCATCATCTCTTTCATTCAACCCACATATTCAATCTGTCACTAAATCCTTTCAGTTCAACTTTCACAACATCACTAAAATCTACTCTTTCTTCTCCATCCCAACTGCTACCAAGCTAATCCAAGCATTTAGCCTGCTTTGATTACCATATCAGTCTTCTTGCTTTCCCTTCTACCTCCTGCTTCTCCTTACTCTAGTCCATTTTTCATTCAGCTGCCTGGATCATTTCTCTACAGAAATGTTCAGTCCATGTTTCCCCACTCTTCAAGAACCTCCAGCGGTTGCCCAGCCACCTCCACATCAAACAGAAACTCCTTACCATTGGCTTTAAAGCACTCAACCGCCTTGCCCCCTTCTACGTATTTCATTGCACTCTTACTCCAACTCATCCCATACGCTTTGCTTCTCCACTGCCAATATACTCACTGTACCTCGATTTCATCTATCTCGTCGCCGATTCCTGGCCCACATCCTGCCTTGGCCCTGGAATGCCCTCTGTCTTTATATCTGACAGGCAATTATTCTCCCCACCTTCAAAGCCTTGTTTAAAGCGATCCCTGAATAAGCCCTCATTTCCTCTTCTCCCACTCCCTTCTGTGTCATCCTTGCACTTGGATTCTCTCCCTTTTTTCATGCCTCCATCAACTCCACAGCACTTGTGTACATAATTGTTAATAATAATAATTATTATTATGGTATTTGTTAAGTATTTACTATGTGCCAAGCACTGTTCTAAGCGCAGGGATAGAGAAGCAGCGTGGCATAGTGAAAAGAGCACGGGCTTAGGAGTCAGAGGTCAAGGCTTCTAATCCTGGCTCCACCACTTATCAGCTGTGTGACTTTGGGTAAGTCCCTTAACCTTTCGGTGCCTCAGATACTTCATCCGTAAAATGGAGATTAAGATTGTGAACCCCACGTGGGACAACCTGATTATCCCGTATCTACCTCGGCAACTAGAACAGCACTTGGCACATAGTAAGCACTTAATAAATACCAAAATTATTATTATTATTGTTATACAAGGTAATCAGGTTGCCCCATGAGGGGCTCACACTTTAAACCCCATTTTACAGATGAGGTAACTGAGGCACAGAGATGCTAAGAGACTTGCCCACGGTCACAGAGCAGAAAAGCGGTGCAGCCGGGCTTAGGACCCACATTCTCTGACTCCCAAGCCTATGCTGTTTCCACTAAGCCATGCTGCTTCTCTACATATCCATATGTACATATCTACATATCATTTATTTATATCAGGGTCTCTCTCCCCCTCTAGACTGTGAGCTTGCTGTGGGCAGGGAATGTGTCTACCAACTCTGTTATGGTGATATAGTGCACTTTCCCAAGCAGTTAGTACAATGCTCTGTACACAGTAAGTGCTCATTAAATCTGATCGATTGATTGATTGATGGACCCAAGAGTCAGAAGGACCTGGGTTCTAATCCCAGCCCCACCACTTTCCCGCTGTGTGACCTTGGACAAGTCACTTAACTTCTGTTTGCCCGAGTTCCTTCCCGCTATCCCTTCTACGCTAACTCTGTGGCCCTTGTGGAACCTAATTATCTCATACCTACCCCAGCATATTAGTACAGTGTGTGTCACATAGTAAGCACTTAATGAATACCACAGTTATTATCATTATATTATTGCCATTATTCTTATTACCATGCAATTACAAGTCTGTTCAGTTGGATTCTGCGAAGGAAGCAAATGTAGTTGAATTAATCACAATCTAAAACTAATTCATCTTTCATCCATATTCAGCAAGTTAGGGCTTCGACTTTACTAAGTAAATAAGGAAAGGTCAGCTATTTCAGCAGGGCATCTAGCAGTCCAGGAGAATCAAGCAGGTCATCCTCATCCGAGTCCCCTAAGGACTAAAATTGGATTCAGTGTTTCAGTTCTGATTAGTAGATATTTTGGAATGTATACACAAACAGCTTATAGATTTGAAGGTCATTTATTAAGCAACTGTCAGCCAAGTTCACAATGCTTCTTTGATTAGTAAAATTGTTTTTTCATGTTTGCCTTCGGATGTTTCTTCAACTTCCTTCTCCCCCAGATGGACTTTAGTAACTCTTCTTATGCTGGTTTTTAGCACAAGAAACAGTCTATGCTATGTAGAAGGAAGTGTAAATGAAACAGCCACCTGAATGATTTCTTGACCCTGAGTAATTAATTCAGGGCATGAACAAAACAATAGCAAGGTAAAGCCATGTGAAATTATTGTGTGCAATGTATTGCACAGATTTTGAAATGGTTACAAATGATATGTCCCAGTTTGAAAAATGGTAAATACTTCCTCTCCTTCTTAGATGGTGAGCCTCATATGGGACAGGGACTGTGTCCCACCTGATTTTCCTGTATTTTGTATATCATTACTGTGGGAAAGATTTTTGGATTCTAAATAACTGCTGAAACCCCTGTGTGGGTTTTTTTATTTATCCAAAAGCTATTATCAATCCTGGCCTTTAAGCAGAGGGATTGAAGAACTGACTGGAGGACTCTGAAATTCCCTCTATCTGAATGCAAAAGCCTCGGATATTCAGGCTATTTCAACCTATCCATTAGTCCCATTACTTAAGAATTTCTGCTAGCGAAAAACACAGTCCATACTCACTATGCTGAATGTAAGTCTAAATGTGTCTCAAATTATTCATTCTAACCATTGTGGTTTGGTCTTCTTGAATTAACTATAATATTTCTATACTTGGCCCTTACCCAAGTGTATATCTGTATAGTCACACTTGCTCCAAGGATCACACCCCTTAATATGGATACAGAAACTGCCTCTTTTTCCAGGTATTCTGGTAGTGATTAATATACCCCAAAATGTTGTTGCTGATTGCTTCTAGACTTGATTTTCAACCAGGCATGGATCTTCTCCCTACAGGTCCTTTGGAGAAAGCTTCCTGCACCGTCAGTGGATTCTGCTCAGCACAGTGCTCAAGCATTAAGTACATTGCTCTATCTACTGTCAATGCTCAATAAAAACCATTGATTGACTCGGTGTCTGCTCTATGCCACTATGCATTTCAAAGTCGATCTTTTTAATATCGATACTTTTGTCTAAGTGTTGTGGATTCCCACCCAATTGCAGCCAATAATCTATTTATTATTTGAATGCATCCAGTGGTTTGGCAATAGGCAAAGTTCTATAAATTTAATCAGGATCTGGACTGATTCGGTAAAGTAACCGTCTGGTTTTACTTTGTGTAATGTAAATATATGTTATTGTTTTGTTGGAGCCAGAGGCACTGGGTGCTGTTCTCTAAACTTAAATAAGTAAATATTGAAACCTAATGCATCAAGGGAAAATCTCCAGCAGCTCTCAATTCCATCCAATCCCCTCCTTCTCAGTGTTCCTCTGCTCCCCCTCTCCTTCCCCATCAGACAATCTAGAGTAAATTATGACACACCAATAGAGAAGCAGATGAAACGAGAAAAGCCTCAGGACAATGCTAGTAGTGGTCATTTAGCAGATAATGAACATCATGGGCCAATCTATTTGGTTTCACAGTTTTCAGAGTGACTAAATCAACCTCAAAGGTACTGTGGACTCTTAGATTCTCCTTTGTACTCAGATAGGTCCAAGGCAGTGTAACAAATCCCTATTCCTATTTTAAATGCTTCATAAATTTGATAATGAATACAGTTGTCAGGTCTCCTTGGGACAGACAAATTTTATGACAAGAATTTTCATTCATCAAAACATGTCTCGATTGTTTTTTTCTAAATCTTCCCAGAATACTGTTAGGTACCATGGAAACAGAAATAAAGGCTGAGCCAAACCCATTTAGCATTTTTGGAGACACATATTTAGTCATCCCACCTCCCATTCCATCCTTGGCTCCTGGGCCCATCTTTACTAAATTGTGACCAACAGTACTAATGTGCTAAATAGCATTCAATTTGGTTAAAAATATATAGATTGAATAAAAATCTTTCAATCTGCTTGTAGGTAAGAAATCACACTATGTGTTTTTTTTTTTGCTTGAGGAAGCTAATAATAATAATAGCATGTGTTGCATCCTTGCTTATTAGGGGCCAAACACTATACTAAACACTGGGATAGACAAGTTCAGATCAGACATCGCCCCTGCTCCACATGGAGCTTATAGTCTTAGAGGGAGAAAGAGGGTATTTAATCCCCATTTTGCAGATGAGGAAGCTGAGGCACAAAGAAAATAAGGGACTTACCCAAGGCCACACAGCTGTGGCAGACACAAGATTAGAACTGAGGTCTTCTAACTCTCAGTCTTGGGCTCTTTCCACTAGCCCACAAAATAAAGATCTGAAATGATAATTTGCTGGAAACATACTTTGTTTTCATTATCTTTTGGCTAAAGAAAGGAAATTAATTTTAGTTTAATTAAAGAGACAGACAAGAAAGAGGGAAAAATTGTTCTGAGTATCCCAATCCTTCAGTCCCACACTCTCACACTTGGATATTTATTTATGTATGCCCATCCTCAGTATTTGAGAAGTATATACATTTGATAGTACTATATCTTTCTCCCCATTTAGAATATAGGTTTCTGTGGACAGGAAATATATATATACATATATATGTATATATATATATATGTGTGTATATATATATATATTTAAGTGGTATTTGTTAAGCGCTTACTATGTGCCAGGCACTGAAGTAAGCACTGGGGTAGATACAAGGTACTCAGTTTGGACACATATTGGAAATGTCTTTCGTGCTCCTGTTTCGTCTCCCAAGGGCCTAGTAAGAGTAATAGTATTTATTAAGCTCCTACTGTATGCAAAGCACTTTGTGCAAAACATTACTAAGACCATACTGTGTACAAAGGTGTGGTTAGAAATATGGTTAGAAGTCTAAGGAAAAAGGGGAAGGGAGTTTCACAATGGACACCTAAGGAAAGATGAAAGAATGAAAAGCATAAACACAACAAGAGAGAGGGAAAATGGGTATGGGTGGCCCTCAGAACCCACTGTATCTTGCTTCTCATGGGAACAGGCATTCCTTTTTCCAGGTTTCCTGTCTATCAGTCCTGTGCTGTTTCCATAGTGAAAGGAAAAACTCTGGTACAAGGGCTAACAGCAACAGCAGGAGAGAGATTACTGCATCAGCCTCCTTGCTGACCTCCCAGGCTCCTGTTTTTCCCCACTCCAGTCCATACTTCACTCCTCTGCCCGGGTCATCTATCTGCAAAAACATTCAGGACATGTCATTCCCATCCTAAAAATCTCCAGTGATTGCCTATCCACTTCCATATCAAAAAAAAAAAAATCTTCAACACTGGTTTTAAAGCACTCTATCACCTTTCCTCCTCCTACCTCACCTCATTTCTCTCCTTCTACAACCCAGCCAGTATACTTCACTCCGGTTTTAATCTCACTGTGCCCCATTCTCGCCTGTCTCACCACCACATCCCGGCCCACGTCCTGCCACTGGCTTGGAACGCCCTTCCTCCTCAAATCAGACAGAAAATTCCTCTCCGTCCCCAGCTTCAAAGCCGTACTGAAGGCAGATCTCCTCCAAGAGGCCTTCCCAGACTAAGCCCCACTTTGCCTCATCTCCCACTCTCTTCTGCATCTCCCTGCCTTGCTCCCTTTGCTCTTCCTTCTCACACCCCTATCAGCCCCACAGCCCTTATGTATATATCTGTAATTTTATTTATTTGTACTGATGTCTGTCTCCCCCACCCAGACTGTGAGCTCTCTGTGGGCAGGAATGTCACTGTTCGTAGTTGTATTGCACTTTCCCAACACTTACTACTGGTCTGCACACAGTAAGTGCTTAATAAATACACTTGAATGAATGAGGAGGTGGAGAAGTTCAGATGGATGACTGGGAGGATGACAAAACCAAGTCGCCCTTGCTCAGGACCCGGCCCACTTCAGGAAAATCATGGGTAAATGAGTAGCACCCTGCTTCCCCATGATCCCCACAAAACAACATGGCAGAACTCCAATCCACCCTGCTCCCTCCCCATAACACGACCCTCCTTCACAGGAAATACCGAAGGTGAGCTTTAGTAGAGTCGAGAAACGGAATAATGGCTTAGTAAAGTCACCTCCAAAACGATAAGTCTGGTGGAATTTGCCAAACATGAGGATCTCGGTCGATAAAGTAAGATTAGCTTCATGGTACCAGGAATATGCACTGCCGCTGCTTAATTCCCTCTCATCTCCTCCATGGATAGGTTGGTTTAATACTGTGGGCTGAACTCAGTGTACGCTCAGTGAATGTCCTCATTTTTGTTAGCGTTTCTGAGGGCATCAGTGGAGAAGACAACCAAATCTCATTTTGAGGAGAAGAAAGCTTTTTTGAGATGATTCTAGTGAGTTATTCTATTCTTTTTCAGATTCTTTAATCTAATTAAAAGCTAGATGAATCAAAGTACAACAAGTCTGCATCGCTGTCAATATGCAAGGCTGAAGGTCTATCATTAATGTTGCTAATGATAGACTTTTTTAGCCAACATTTTAATTTTCCATCTGCAAATGGTTTGCCTATGTCCAACATGACTTGAGCTACAAGAAAATTATTTCTGAGAATATTTCAAAAAACTTTTTTGAAATACCAAGAAACCCTCTGAGATTTTATTGCCCAGTGGAGATATCATTTTAAAATGCAGTTTGAACTCAAGAGGATTTTAACATCAGTGTCTTCCTCCCTAATCTAAAACATTTGTAAATTATATTGTTTACCACTTCAAAACAACAACAAAAAAAATGACTTAAATGAATAGCTATGGTCTTTTTCTCGAAACATCTGGCTCCCAGACTATACACCTAGTTTAGCCCAGAAACATTTCAAACCATTCAAATCTGGAAAAAGAGAGTGGCAATGAAGGATACCTGTGTGTATAACCTAAAAATTTTAGTTCTCATTTTAGTTTCCTGCCTACCATCCTTTGTTCCAGAGATATTTCTAAGATGTTAAATTGCTTCAGTTTGAATTACATCTCTTTACTTTGCTCAATTAATTATGGAGCACCCACTGAATGTAAGGCACTTGGATAAATACCCAGTAAGCACTTAATAGTCACCGCATCAGCTCAGCCCCAGAGGCCTCCCGTACCTATTCTTATACTCTGCCATTTTCCCTATCTGTAACTTATTTTAATGTTTGTCTCCCCTTCTAGAGTGTATGCTATTTTGGGGCAAGAATCACATTTGCCAAATCTGTTGTATTGTTCTCTTCCAATCACTTAGTTGCATTGATTGATTAGTTGATTAACAGAGGAGAACACACCATGTCTGCTTGTAGAGCGCTTACAATCTAATGGAGAATTTGCAATCTAATGCTCAATCTCTGATAAAATTCATCAATCTGGCCTGAAGACTAACTGCTGGCAAAGAAAGATAAGTAAACAAGAGCCTGAATAATCTACTATTGCTATCAACCCTGAATAACTAGGAGTTATTACCAGATTTCTAATATTCCAATAATTCATCTTCAAAGAAAAAGAATCTATGCCCAAAAGCACAGCTTAGAAATCCTTAAAAAAACAACTTTGTGAGTCTAAGGGAATCACTTAAAATCATGCTGGAGCTCGTTTAGTGCCATAGCTTTATGGTAGGGCCTAGCAACCTTGTACCATTGAGAATAACAGCAAGCAGTCTGACAGTTTCCTGAATTCTGCCAAGTTTTAATCAGACATTATTTGCAGTAAGTATCATATTATTCCCCCAAAACAGTCATTATTATATGAACACTGGATGAGAGCCCCATTTTAGCAGTGGAATTGTTCTCTTCAGTAGGTTTAAAAGAAAATATATATATTCTGAGAATGGAGACCAAAATCACCATTTGGACATATCTTCAAATTCAGCTCCACACACTACTCTGAAATGAAATTAATATGTAATATCAAAATATTAATTTTCTTAATATAGATTAAAATAGTACAATTTTAATTTTATTAAATTATACAAATGTAAAGAGATTAACATTAAAATATATTTTAATTTCATTTCAAAGAAGTATGTGGAACTGAAATTGAAGATATGTCCAAATGGTAATTTTGATCTCCATTTTTTTCACACCAAATCAATCTATTATGGATAATAACAGCATGCGTCTGTTTCTGAGTCAGTTCAGGTTATATCTTTGGAAGCACAGCCAATTAGTATCGGAGGGTATTTTACACTTCAGCTAATTATTAACCATCGATCACAGCAAAGTAGGTAGACTTAAAATTTCTATATGACATTGTAAATATAGATGAAAATCTGGCTGCAGTAATGTAAGAAAAAAGACATAGGCAATTAATCAATTCCAAAAGTGTTTTTTCTTCATACATATTCTCTTCCCAGATCTTGCCACCCTCCTGCTTTACAGGCTAAGCTTGGGAAAACTAATGAAGCCACTGGGACTTTGTTGGTTCTCTGTCTTAATCTGTATGCCCCAAGGAGAAAACGACTCAATTCAATCAAACAGTGATATTTATTGAGAGTTTACTGTGTGCAGAATCTGTACTAAGTGCTTGGGAGAGTACAGAACCATAGAGTTGAAAGACATGATCCCTGTACATAAGGAGGTCACA
The DNA here is from genome assembly GCF_004115215.2 of Ornithorhynchus anatinus. Classification (NCBI taxonomy): domain Eukaryota; kingdom Metazoa; phylum Chordata; class Mammalia; order Monotremata; family Ornithorhynchidae; genus Ornithorhynchus; species Ornithorhynchus anatinus. The sequence goes on along the minus strand of NC_041731.1, from coordinate 55,218,885 downwards.
GTCTGTAGTAGGAGCCAAGCATTAAAATTATTTACAGATAAGATAAATGGGAGAGTATCAGGGCATAGACATTAAGTGTTGTTGGGCTGGGAGTGGGGTGAATATTGGGTGAATATGGGGTGGTTATAGGAGACACAGAAGGGAGGGCAAATAGGGGAAAAAGTGGCCACAAATCACCAATGAGCAGGCAAAGCCTAGGATGTGTGAGCTTTCTGCATTTTATGGAACAGATGCTGTGTCCCAGAACTCCCCATCTCCCTCAAGCACATTCTGGTATCAGCTCTTTGGTAAATGGGTTTTCATAATGAATTTAGTTGTTAATTCTCTCACATACATACATCATTAAAACAGCATTAAGAGCCTGACTGAAAGATACAAAACATTGGAAATCCAGGAGACTCACTTCATCTTGTGTCTTTGGCTCCCCTGGTTGTGCCTAAGCATTGCAGAAGAGCAAAAGAGCCAATAATTGCTCAGAGGGTGTCCATGCCAGGGTTGAGGATATGCCTTCAGCCAAACTTCCTGCTCTGGTTTGACTTTGTTTCATCAATTCAGGTCAGCTGGGACAATAGAAGACAGAGGCAATTGGCCAATGGACCCAGATTAGTAGTACTGTAAACTTAAACTGCCTAAGGGTGTTGTGGGTGAGTAGCCAGGAGGAGAAGGGAGATTTGGAGAGAGTGTCTCTTTTCCTACTATCTCTTCAAAGATCATCCCCTTCCTGGACTTTTGCCTCTTGTGAACATCCAGCTGGACAGTTGCAGAGTCAGAGTAAGGTCAAGGGCCGGGGTGAGGAGAGTGGGTAGGAAGGCATGGGAAAGAGTTGAGGGCTAGAGTTTAAGTAGCTTGTATGTATCTACCAACTCTATTGTATTATACTTTCCCAAGTGCTTAGTACAGGGCTCTGTACACAGTAAGTGATCAGTAAATACCACTGATTGATTTATTATTCATGCCAGGAAGGAATGGGTAAGGCCAGAGGGCCAGATTCATTATTCATGGCAAATCATTCAGCAAAATCCTTTCCATTAGGGCTATTTGAGGCAACTGTATCTTCTTTAAAATACATAGCTTTTCCAAAACAGGAGAAGCAGTATGAGACAGTGGATAGAACAGGGGCCTGAGGGTCAGAAGGTCATGGCTTCTAATGTTGGCTCCACCACTTCTCTGCTGTGTGACCCTGAGCATGCCACTTTGCTTCTCTGTGCCTCAGTTACCTCAACTGCCAAATGGGCAGAGAGATTGCAAGCCTTGGGTGAGACTGTGTCCAACCCAATTTGCTTATGTACACCCCAGCACTCATTACAGTGCCTGGCACATAGTGAGTGCTTAACAAAAGCCACCGTTACTATTAATAAAACAAAATATATTTTCATCTCTTATTGGATCAAATGTTTCAAACGGGCACCTCCCCCAGCTGGAGTATTCATTCAATAGTATTTATTGAGCGCTTACTATGTGCAGAGCACTGTACTAAGCGCTTGGAATGAACAAGTCGGCAACAGATAGAGACAGTCCCTGCCGCTTGATGGGTTTACAGTCTAATGGGGGAGACAGACAAGAACAATGGCAATAAAATGGAGTACTTGGGTAAACAATTAGCCCAGTGCTGATGGATTAGATTAGGACAACAGCAATGATGAGGTAAACAGGAATGGAAATGAGTGGAGCTCAAAATAGGAATTGGAAATGTTGGGGTCTGTCGTCTTTGCTAAAACAGCGCTATGGTGCTGGAGAGTTCAGGGGGCTGGACACGTATGACTCAGTTGCTCACTGTCAGTTGAATCACAGGCCTATGGGATCCCCATATTCCCTTATCCAGATGTTTATTCCTAGTTCTTGCAGCTGGCCTGTGGTGCTTTTCAACGATAGCATGAACTCCCTCCACCCCACCCCAGTTTTATCCCGAACACCTGCTTGCTTTGGATTGCTAATGTTCCAAGGGTTCACAGCAGCAGTCGGTGAAGGATGTGACTCTCACAACCCCCTCGGCCAGGCGAAGGGGATAAAGGAATCATCATGATAGGCTTAAAGTGTTTACTATGTGCCAGTCACTATAGCAAACACCTGGATAGACACAAGATAATCAGGTCGGACTCAATTCCTGTCCCACATGGGGCTCACAGCCTAAGGAGGAGAGAGAAGAGGGTACAAGTAAGGTAACTGAGGCACAGAGAAGTTAAGTGACTTGTCCAAGCTCATATAGTAGGCAAGGGTTGGAAGTGGGATTAGAACCTAGGTCCTTTGACTTTATAATGATGGTGTAACTCAAAAAGAGAATGGAACTAAAAAAGCAGTGACGATTCAAACCCAAGGTGGCGATGCAAGCAAGGAAAAGTAACACTCAGAGACAATGCTGGATAGATTAGAAAAGGGAGGAATATGACCGAGTTGCCCGTTCACCTCCGGAGAGGTAAGGGTGACACAGCGGCCCGCCTCTCCAGTTTGGCTATGCTTTTAATTACAACATAGAGGAGAAGTAGCCAATCACAAAAGAACTTGGACAAGTGTGTTTTCTTCAAGGACAAAAGAGACTCTTCAAGCAGACCTTATCTGTTTTGGGTAAGAAGCAATCTCCTGTCCCCCAGAATTTGTGGAATTTGCAGATGTAGTAATAATGATGTTGGTATTGGTTAAATGCTTACTATGTGCAGAGCACTGTTCTAAGTACTGGGGTAGATACAGGGTAATCGGATTGTCCCACGAGAGGCTCACAGTTAATCCCTATTTTACAGATGAGGTCACTGAGGCACAGAGAAGTGAAGTGACTTGCCCACAGTCACTCAGCTGACAAGTGACAGGGCTGGAATTCGAACCCATGACCTCTGACTCCCAAGCCCAGGCTCTTTCCATTGAGCCACACTGACCTGAAATGGGGGACTTCCTGAGACAAAAACAGAGTCATTTAGATCAAGCGCTGCTATCCTCAGAATGCTGATCCAAAATAATGGTATTTGTTAAGTGCTTATTGTGTGCTTACTATGTATTAATAATATTGGTATTTGTTAAGCGCTTACTATGTGCAGAGCACTGTTCTAAGCGCTGGGGTAGACACAGGGGAATCAGGTTGTCCCACGTGGGGCTCACAGTCTTAATCCCCATTTTACAGATGAGGGAACTGAGGCACAGAGAAGTTAAGTGACTTGCCCACAGTCACACAGCTGACAAGTGGCGGAGCTGGGATTCGAACCCATGACCTCTGACTCCAAAGCCCGGGCTCTTTCCACTGAGCCACTCTGCTGTTCTCAGATCTGGGGTAGATACAAGGTAATCAGGTTGTCCCTCGTGGGCGCTCGCATTCTTAATCCCCATTTTACAGGTGAGGTAACTGAGTCACATAGCTGATAAGTGACAGAGCTGGGATTAGCGCCCATAATCTTTGATTCCCAAGCCTGTGCTCTTTCCACTAGGCCATGTTGCTTCTTAAGGGGATGTTTTTGTATAGTCATCTCAGCCAGGTGGCTCCCAATAAGGGAAAACACACTCATCTTCTGTGTCTTTAAACATTGCCTTTCTCCTAAAAACAGGCCTCAATCGGTCAAACAATGGGGCAGAGCCCTGTCCTAGCATTTAGAAGAATGCATCACAACAGAATGAATGTTGTCTGCCCAGATCAAGCTTACATTCTAGAGGGGTAGATAGACATTAATATCAATAAATAACTTAGAAGGTATAATTTAAAGATGTGCACATGTTTGTGTGGTTGGGAGTGGGCAAATATCAAACATCAAAAGGTCACAGATAATAATAATAATTACAGTATTTGTTAAGCACTTACTATATGCCAAACACTGTTCTAAGTGCTGAGGTAGATGCAAGGTACTCAGATTGTCCCACGTGGGGCTCACAGACTTTATCCCCATTTTACAGATGAGGTAGCTGAGGTGCAGAGAAGCAGTGTGGCTCAATGGAAAGAGCCTGGGCTCGGGAGACAGAGGTCATGGATTCTAATCCCGGCTCCGCCACCTATCAGCTGTGTGACCTTGGTCAAGTCACTTAACTTCTCTGTACCTCAGTGACCTCATCTATAAAATGGGGATGAAGACTGTGAGCCCTACGTGGGACAACCTGATTACCTTGTAACTACTCCGGCGCTTAGAACGGTGTTTGATAAGCGCTTAACAAATACTAACATTATTATTATCATTAAATGGCTTGCCCAAGGTCACACTGCTGACAAGTGACAGAGCCAGGATTAAAACCCAAGTCCTCTGACTCCCAAGCCTGGGCTCTTTCTACTGTGCCATACTGCTTCTTTGAACACGTCTATGCACAGATCCAAATGTACAGACGATGCAGAAAGGAGATTGAGCTGGGGAAAAAAAGGGGCTTAATCAGGGAAGGCCTCTTGGAGGAGATATGACCTTAACAATGCTTTGAAGGTGGAAAGAATTGATGGTCTGGCATATATGGAGTTGGAAGGACTTCTAGTCCAGGAGGAATATGTGGAAACGTGATCGGGGGACAGTGAGAAAGCTCGAGCTTCAGGAGCCGAGTTGGTAAAATGGGGATGAAGACTGTAAGCCTCAGGTGGGACAACCTGATTACCCTGTAACTACCCCAGCGCTTAGAACAGTGCTCTGCACATAGTAAGTGCTTAACAAATACCAACATTATTATTATTATTATGTGAGCTGGGCTTTAGTAGATCAGTGAGGTGAGGTAATAACAATACATGCTGATTGTTTACCCAAGGACTCCATCTGGGGGAGGTGCCTGTTTGAAACATTTAATCCTACATCTGATACCGTAAGAGACCGAATTGTATTTTGTTTCAGAAGAGCTATGTATTTGTACGTACTCTGTGTAGTTTACCTTATGGATGGAAAATTTCATAGACAATTAGACTTGAAACAACTTAGAATGCGGTGACAGAGTTGACATCTGTGGCAAACAGCTAACAGACCAAACTTTTGATAATTATCTGGAGTGAAGTGGCATATTTAATAATGTTGGTATTTATTAAGTGCTTACTATGTGCAGAGCACTGTTCTAAGCGCTTGGGTAGATACAGGGGAATCAGGTTGTCCCACTTGAGGCTCACAGTCTTAATCCCATTTTACAGATGAGGGGAGGCACAGAGAAGTGAAGTGACTTGCCCACAGTCACACAGCTGACAAGTGGCAGAGCCGGGATTTGAACCCATGAACTCTGACTCCCAAGCCCGTGCTACCACTGACTCCCAAGCCCGTGCTCTTTCCCCTGAGCCACGCTGCTACTCAGACCAATCATGGATCTAAGAAGGAATATCACAACAGAAACACGCTTGGCAAATAGAGGCTGTGTCCTCACACTGAAAGGTGGGCTTTTTGGTGTGGCAGGATGGGTCTAGTTAATGATTTCTTCATATCCTGTCATGATGATCATGATGATGGTCATCATCATCATCAGTGGTATTCAATGAGTGCTTGCTGTGGGCAGAGCACTATTTTTTAGCACTGGGAGAGTACAGTACAATAGAATTGGTAGATAGGTTCCCTGACAATTACACTCCCCCAGTTCATAGCTTTATTGAAGGCACATCTCCTCCAAAGTCCTTTTTTCCTGATTAAGCTCTTTTTTCCTCTTCTCCCACTCTCTTCTGCTGTTCCTGTCTTGATCCTTTTATTCATCCCCACTCCCAGGCCCACAATATTGAAATTACGTATCTGTAATTCCTTCATATTAACTTCTGTCTCTTCCACAAGACTGTAAGCTTATTGTGATCAGAAAACGTGCCTGTTATATTGTTATGTTGTACTCTACCAAGTGTTTGGTACAGTGCTCTGCACACAGTAAGTGCTCAATAAATACGATTGACCGGCTTACGATCTAGATTCAGGATGAGCTTACAGATATGCAGACTGTATTCCAGTAAAAAAAAATCCCAGAATGAAGTCACCTGGTGTTACCTAGTGTAGGGAAAGTATTAAGGTTAACTACACCAAGCAGGCCAGCCCACCTGAGTCTGATGCACCCCAAATTTGTTACAGGAATTTCCATCTCTGTGAGACACTGATCAAACATGATTTAGTAGTGAGGTGTGAGACACTTTACATGTAGCCCAGCTGTGTGGGAACAAAAACAGGTACACCCTAGCTAAAGGTAAAACTTTTTCCCCCGCCAAGACTAAGGGACCAGAAAAGTTCGTTCACCTTGAAAGATGTTCCCAAGAAAGTTCATTAATATGGGTAGGATAAAAACATCAGCAGGAGTCAACCTCTTGCTCATGCCCTCCTTTCTGCCTGAAACTCCTTCCCCCTTCCCATTTGACAGACCGGTTCTCTCATCATTTTCAACGTCCTACTGAAATTATGACCCTTCCAGGAAGCTTCCCCATCCTCATTTCAAGTCTGTCACCCATGCACTTCAGTTGCAGTATGGTGTAGTGGATAGAGTGCAGGCCTGGGAGTCAGAAGGTCTTGGGTTCTAGTCCCAGCTCCATCATTTGTCTGCTTTGTGACCTTGGGCAGGTCACTTCACTTCTCTGTGTCTCAGTTACCTCATCTGTAAAATGAGGACTGAGACTATGAGCCCCAAGTGGGACAGGGACCATTTCCAACCCGCTTTGCTTGTATCCACCCTGGTGATTAGTACAGTTCCTGGCACATAGTAAGCACTGAATAAATACCACAATTATTATTATTACTATCCCCTAGGCAATTAAGTACTCATATCAGGCCTCTCCCTTTCTGTGTCTATTTCAATGGATTAATTGACTAATTGATCTTACAGTAGATATCGAAGATAGCCTCCTGGATAATCAGAATGTTAATCAGAAGAAAGGAACATGAGTGAGACTACAGTGAAAGTAGGCTTTGAAATGGGAGGCTTTTAGTCTACAAAAATAGAAGGATAAAGACAGTTTCTTTATGTTCTTTGGATAGTAAAGCTGGTCCTTCTTCTATCTGCTACCTGAGATTAGATTGATTAGAATGTGATTAGAGATATTGCAAGCTGCAGATGTCATCACATTGACCAGAACCAGGGTCACTTGAAGTAATCTAAGAAGGCCTGGGGAGGAGATGCTATCCCAGAGTTGAATTGATCTAATTAAATGTCTTCAAAAGTATCATCACATGTAAAATAAGTATTGAATGTCCTCCCTCTTAGAGTTTAAAGCCCAGGTAGCAAAAGGAGCATCTCCAACCTGATTACCTTGTACAGCGTGGCTCAGTGGAAAGAGCCTGGGCTTCGGAGTCAGAGGTCAAGGGTTCAAATCCCGGCTCCGCCACTTGTCAGCTGTGTGACTGTGGGCAAGTCACTTCACTTCTCCGTGCCTCAGTTCCCTCATCTGTAAAATGGGGATTAACTGTGAGCCTCACGGGGGACAACCTGATTACTCTGTATCTATCCCAGCGCTTAGAACAGTGCTCTGCACATAGTAAGTGCTTAACAAATACCAACATTATTACCTCAATGGTTAGTGCAGCGTTTAACACAGAGTAAACCCTTGACTGATACAAGAATAATTTTATTACTGCATACATTCTCTTATACAATCGTCGTTATCAATAGTATTTTTAAGTGCATACTGTGTGCAGGGCAATCCTTTGCTTATAAGTATGTTTGCGTGTGTCAGATTGTGGGGTTGTAAAATGAGATAGTTCATTTGTTCCTGTTATTTCCTCCATGAAAGTGTGGTTAATTGCTGTGCATTCATCTTCCTAAGCCCCACAATTTTGGGGCGCATCTTTGTCTCTCTGTCACGCCAAAGCCTTACATTATATTATACTAGAATCAATCAACTGATGAAATTTACTGGGCACTTACTATTTGCAGAGCAATGTATTAAGTGGTTGGGAAAGTATAATGCAATAAAGTTGGTAGACCTGTTTCTTGCCTACTAGGAGCTTATACTCTGAATGGAGAGACAATTATACATACCTGTGTAAGTGTTGTGGGACTGAGAGTGGGGTGAATATCAAGTCCTTAAAGGGTCCAGTTCTAGGTGCATAGGAAATTCAGAAGAGAGAGAGAGTAGGGAAAAAGAGAGTTAGCTTGGGAAGGCCTTTGGAAGGAAATAGGATTTGAGAGTGGTGGGGTGGGGAGAGTAATAGTCTGTCGGATATGAAGCGGGGAGGGAAATCCATACCAGAGTGAGGATGAGGGTAAGGAATACAATAAGGGATTCTGAAAAGTAGAAAATCATTTTATTTTCCAGGATTAGACCCACCTTCTTCTGACTCCCAGGCCCGTGCTCTATCTATTAGGCCAAACTGCTTCGCATCATGAGACCTAAATATCCACTCGATTGCACAGGATGAGTGATAGAATTCCAAGTCCAGTGAGATTGAAGATTATGAGGATAATGTACAGCCAAAGGACCATATGGTTATAGAGCAACTACTTCAGTTAAAGAGGGCTCTTTCCTCATCATTATCAATATCTTCTGAGCTCTTATTGTATACAGAGCACTGTACTAAGCACTTGGGAAAGTATACTGTAGCAGACTTGGTTGACACATTCCCCACCCTCAAGAAGTTCATAGTCTAGAAGGGGAGACGGCCATTAAAATGAATTACAGATATGTAAATGAGCGTTGTGAGGCTGGTTGGGGGGGGAGTGGTAAATTTGTACAGATACAAATGCAAGGGTGAATCAGAACAGAGAAGGGATAAGGGAAATAAAGACTTAGGAAAGGCCTCTTGCAGGAGGTGTGGTTTTAATAGGGCTTTGAAGGTGGGGAGAGTGGTGGTCTGGCAGATACGAAGGAGAGCGCTCTAGGACAGACACAGGCTGTATGTAAGGGGTTGACAGTGAGATAGATGAGATTGAGGTAAGTGAATTGGAATTAGAAGACCCAAGTGAGCATGCTCAGTTGTAGATGAACTCAATAAGAGATAGAGACTGAAAGACCTGGGAGATGCCAAGAAAGTGAGAGAGATTATCGTGTTTTGAAATATAATTAATATTTATGAATTTTTACTTTGAATTCTTGAGAATATGTTGCCCTAATGTTCTGATTTACATAGTAAATTTACTACTTGCCAAGCACTTACTAAGAGCTGTGGTAGATTCAAGGTAATTATGTTGGATACAGTCCATGTCCCAGATGGGGCTTGCCGTCTTAATTCTCAGTAACTGAGCCTTGTAGAAGTTGCCCAAAGTCACAGAGAAGACAAGAGTTGGGATTAGAACCCAGATACTCCAACTCCTGAGCCTGTGCTTTTTCCCCTAGGTTATTTTGCTTTTCTTTGAAAACCATTGCTATATAGTGGTAACGCAACTCGAATTATGGAGAGGCTGTTTCATGTGCTTTGCCACCTCTTCTTTTTGTGTTTGTTTGGGAGATGCTATACAGATATTTGTTTATTACTAGTTGCCTCTTCTGTAGATTGGCTATCTCAAATCCATTATTCTTGGGGAAAAAAAGCTCTTGAAATAGATGATTGTCCATTTATTTCACTAGATGAAACACAGGCAAGCACTCCCTCATGTCTGGCATGGATTAATTCCTGACTGCTCTTTTGTCCTTAGGATATGATGATTTACATCACCCACCCTCTCCAAATTAAATAGTAGCTGAGCAGCAGCATTTATACCCAGTTGGTGTCTCTGCTCCAAGTGCCCTTGCATAGAAGTATAGCCATCATATCAGACATACAGTTGCTCTCCTCACCTTCAAAGCCTTATTGAAGACACACCTCCTCCAAGAAGCCTTCCCTGACTAAACCCTCCTCTCCTCTTTTCCCACTCCTTTCTGCGTCACCCTGACGTGTTCCCTTCCATTCATCTCCCCTCCCAGCCCCTTGGCAGTTATGTATGTTTCATTTACTTATTTATTTACTTACAGTCTCTCTCCCCCTTTAGTCTGTGACTTCACTGCGGGCAGGGAATATGTCTGTTTATTGTTGTGTTGTGCTCTCCCTAGTGCTTAGTACAGTGCCTTGCACACAGTAAGCGCTCAATAAATATGATTGAATGAATGAACCATCATTCATGGAGAGAACAATCCCGTTGATAATTTTGATCAACAGATGGTACTGAGTGCTTACTGTGTACAGAACTGTGTACTGAGTAAATTGGGTGAGTAATAATAATAATAATAAATACCATACAACAGAGTTGGAAGACACACTTCCTGCTCACAAGACACTAAGGTGTTGAAAGAAAATTAGTCTTCCCAAAATTGTATTTCCAGTGTCTATTTGTGAGAAGCAGCTGAGTGTCTTTTTCATTTTTGAGATCATATGGGAGTTCCCAGTGATACAAGTTGGTGATAAAGCATAGCACGTTTCCATTCAGGGTTGTTATGATTTGAAACCTTACTGAGATGTCTGGCTGTGTGACCTTGGGCAAATCACTTCAATTCTCTGTGCCTGTTACCTCATCTGTAAAATGTGGCTTAAGACTGTGAGCCCTATGTGGGAAAGGGATTGTGTCCAACCCAATTTGCTTATAAGCCCCCAGCACATAGTACAGTGCCTGACACATTAGTAAGCGCTTAACAAATACCATAATTTTTTATTATCCTGCATAAAATATTTCCAATCTTGGAAAATGTATCGTTTCATTCAATTCATTTAATCATGTTTATTGATTAAACAGTACAGTACAGTGCAGATCACTGTACTAAGCACTTGGAAATTGACAGGTCATGTTTTAGGATTCCAAAGAATGTGTGATTGGAAATGACATATTAAGACTTTGAGCCCTGTGTGTCCAACCCTATTACCTTGTGTCTACCCCATTGCTTAGTCCAGGGTTTAGTACCTAGTAAGTACTAAGAGAAGCAGCGTGGCTCAGTGGAAAGAGCACGGGCTGGGGAGTCAGAGATCGTGGGTTCAAATCCCGGCTCCGTCGCTTCTCAGCTGTGTGACTTTGGGCAAGTCACTTCACTTCTCTGTGCCTCAGTTACCTCATCTGTAAAATGGGAATTAAGACCGTGAGCCCCACGTGGGACAACCTGATCACCTTGTTTCTGCCCCAGTGCTAAAAACAGTGCTTTGCACATAGTAAGCACTTAAATGCAAACATTATTATTATTGTTTAATAAATACTACAATTGCTATTATTATTACGTGTGACAGTTTGGGGAAGCTATTTGGAACATTTTTAAAAAAAAAATCACCACCGGTTGCTAATTCGGATGGTCAGCACCTGGATAATGTACTAGATCCTATCGTTTGAGGCAGTGTGTCCCGGATGAAAATTTCTATGCATCCATCATGTACCCACTGGGTCCTGGAGACCTTAGTAAAAGCCGCATATAAAAATATTGAGAAATTGGTAATTAGGATTATTTAAACTCTAATAAAAAAATTATGGGTATCTTTATGCCAGACCTAATGGGAGTTGAGGTGTTAGACAGCAAGGTCACAAGATTTACACTGGGACAAATCCTCCTCTACTCCCCAGTATTGGTTGGAACATACTGGCAGGAGGCTGGTTATAGTGGAAATGTTTTTGTTCCAATCGTTTGGGAATGGGGGTGTGATTTTTTCACTCCTCCTAACCCTGGGGTTGGTCAGATGCTTTCCTGTAGGGAGAGTGAAGGGAAGTCAGTCAATCCTATTTATTGAGTGCTTACTGTGTGCAGAATGCTGTACAAAGTGTTTGAGAGAGTATAATACAGTTAGATACATGGAGCCTGCTATTGGCTGTGATGTGTGCTCTTACCTTCTAGCCTAAAACCCACCAGAAGAAAATAAAAACTTAATCACATCTACAGAGTGCTTACTATGTGCAGAGCCGTATACTAAGAGCTTTGGAGAGTACATTACGATAGATATGATGTCGGCCACAGGGAGCTTACAGTTTAGCGGGGTAGACATATATTAAAATGTTTTATAGGTAGAGAAAAAGGCAAAATCTATGTACAAAAGTGCTTTGGGGCTAGGAGCAGGGAGCGTATCAATGTGCTTAAAGGGTACAGACCTAAGAACATAGCCAACCCAGAGGGGATGGTGAATAGGGTGTACTAAGTGCCTACTACAGTGCTTTGCACATAGTAAGCACTGAATACATGAGACTGAATGAACAGGATGTCCCAACTCCCCATAGAAGTTGCATAGTCTCCCTCCAACTCACTTCTTGATTTCCTTTAGTCCATTTTCCTTCCCCTTTACTCCACTGAGACTACTCCTATTACTGTTACTTCTACCTATATGTAATTCATTTTAATATCTGTCTCCTCCATTCGATTGTAAACTCCTGAACTCAGGAATCATTGTGCTAATTGTATTGTACTCTCCCAAGCACTTAATACAGTGTTCTGCATTCAGTAGGCACTCAATCAACACTATTGATTGATAATTGTTTACAAGGAATGGGAGAATCGAACCCTAAAGTGCTCTTCATAATCTTGCCGCCTTAATCCAAAAACGTGACCAAACAATAACCTAAGAAAGAATATATAGAGAATGGGGAAATAAAGGAATGAGAGAAATGTGGAATGTGGAATTAGTTTTCGCTACTACTTGAAGGATGTGCACCTCAACACTAGGAAGAAAAACAGAGGACTGACAATTCACTCACGGGGGAAAATGTGTTAATAATTAATGTAAAACACCTCCAGGCACTGTGGCCCGAAGTTCTGCTGGAAATTTCGCAAGAACACATTTCTATAAATACTAGATGCTTCCAGAAATGTAAAAAATGCAGTGCTCTGTGGTCAGCTGGAAAAAGCAATGTGTTAGGGCTGCATTTCAAGGAAAGGAAAACTCTGAAATAATGGACCCTTTTCTTTTTAAGCACGCGACTAATTTCACATTTCAATTTATTTCCATATAAATTGGTTGTTACACACTGTGTTAGTACAAAGAATTACAAAAAAAAGCAATTAAATGCATTGATGTTTTACAATGTGCAGATTATTAGGCTATATGATCGTAACTAAAAATCCTTTGGATTGTGCAAGCACCATTTTACTCTCTATTTGAAAGCTGGCATGGCTCTCACTGCCAAGAAATCCTGTTCTGTATGGAGTGAGAATGGCATCCCGCAAAACACAGAATGCACATTTCTAAGGCATTCATATGTTCACCAACTCATTCATTTATTTTGGGAACCAGTAAATGTCAGACAATATCCATACAGGCTATTGACACATTAATGTTTTCATTAAACAAGGAAGCTACTTTTCCTCATTACATTACATATTTATAGAGAGAGCTCTGTCAAATAAATTACTTTGAAGTAGCTCATGCCAGACTTACAACACTTGAATCATAGAACTGGGGGCAAATAACCTTTAAAATGAAAGACAGATGCGGAAAATTAAGGATATTTAATTTGCCTAAGTGTAATGTTAACCGTCTTTCCCTTCTTACAAATTGTAGGTCCAATTTATAAGTGTCACTCTATTAGTTCTTAACATTTTTATAGGTCAGTTTTAATTCTTTCCACTTTCATTTTCCCTTTAAATAAAACGTGAACATATTGTCATTGGGGAAAAAGAGAAGGTCATCTCAATTTTTAAAGTCAAAATGAATATTTGCCCATTGCAGAAAGCAGATGAATTCAGACCCCAAATAAAAACTGAGTTTCTAAAAAGCAAAGGCCTAAAACTTTAATGTTAGGACAAAGAAGTTGCTGGATCCTCAGTGTTGAATTATTTGAAAGAGTTGCCTCTTCAGCTTGTGTAGCTTCCACTGACTATCCAGAAAAATCTGAGGGTGGAGGGAAGCAGTATGAGGAAATTCCCTTTTCCGTACTCATACAAACTGAGCCTGGGAATTCTCATAATAATAATAATAATGACGGTGGTATTTAAGCTATGAACCAAGCAGGTACTGTGAGTTGGGGGTAGATAAAGGATAATCAGGTCCCACATGGGGCTCACAGTCTAAGTAGGAGGGAGAACAGGTATTGAATCCCATTTTCCAGTTGAGGGAACTGAGACACAGAAAAATTCAGTGACCTGACCTGGGTCACTTAGAGGAAAGTGGCAGAGCTGGAATTAGAAACCAGGTCCTCTGATTCCCAAGCCCAAGCTCTTTCCACTTTGCTTCTCACTAAAGTATTAACCTCAATATGCAGTAACCAGCATCTTGTCTTCTAAGATTTCCCCTCATGGAATAAAAAATACTTAAAACTGTTCTGCAACCTTCTGCTTAATTTAAAAAGTTCAATCAGTATTTCCCAAATTCCTTTCAACAAGATTCTCTCCAACCGGGAGATGGGAGAGTGAGGTACTATACGATGTATAATCCCTAATGGGTAGACCAGGCTAAAAGATCTAATAATCAATAAAGGTAGAGACCTTAAATTCCTCAAGAGCAGGGATCTTACCTTTCATTTCTTCTATGTGGTCACCAAACTCTTAGATCAGTGTTTGGCCCCAAGTACGGGCTCAATTAGCACTGTTGGTAAGGATGGTGAACTCAACCACGGGGTGACAAATCTATTCTCAAGGCCCAGTGGAAAGATCCTGGCTCTGTCACTTGCTGTGTGACCTTACACAAGTCATTTCACTTCTCTATGCCTCAGTTACCTCATCTGTAAAATGGGGTTTAAGACTGTGAGCCCCATCGACTGTGTCCAACCTGATTACCTTATATCTACTTCGGCCCTTAGTACAATGCTTGGCCTAGAATAAGCTCTTAACCAAAACCACTGAAAAAATTACCTCTCCTGTTCTGTATTGTGTTTTGGTGAACAACAATTCTGGTGATCAATTAATTAATGGTATCTACTGAGCACTTACTGTGTTCAGAGCAGTGTGCTAAGTGTTTGGGAAAGTACAATACAACAGAGTTGGTTGACACTTTCCCTGCCCCTAATGAGCTTACAGTCTAGAAGGGGGATGATGTGATAAATGCTCTTCTCAACAACAACAGTGGTCACAAATGGAGAACCGGGCAGAACCTAGAAGTGTTAACCCCCTTTTCTTTCATGTCTCCAACTTCAACCGGTGGTATTTATTGAGCGCTTACCATGTGCCGAGCACTGTGGAAAGCACTCGGTAGAGGACAATCCAAAAGAGTTGGTAGACAAGCTCCCTGCCCACAAGGAATTTCACAAATTGGTGTCCTGGATATCAATGCAGAGCTTTATATACATCAAGGAATATGTGAAAATATACCTGAAGAATTAAATGTAATAATTAAACCTCAATATCAAGATGCCTGTCAGGATTGAGAATTACAGGTCTCATAACACCCAGTTCCTTTCTAATAAGAGAAAAAATACTGATTTATGGATTTATATTTTGTCAGTGTAATTATATTACCATTACATCAACTGCCCTTGTGAAAAGGGAAGTGCCCCCAAAGGATTTATGAAATCCTCATACACAATGTGAGGTTATAAATTTCCTTGCCCAGAAACAGCCCACAGTTGATCAATTGATAATGGTGTCATCTCTTCCAGAATTTACATCAACTGAAAGGCATGTGATGATGTATCACTATGAACTTCCTACATTTCCAAGAACTGGAGAACCTGACTCTTACATAGTGCAGCAGAATGGCAATCAGAACCCAGAAGATCAAGATATAAGGTCCTGAGTAGTTCCTATAATGATAGAAGATTTAAAAAAAATAGATTCTAAATCCGAATTGGAAGATGTCACAAACACCTTCCTGTAGCTCTACCTGAATTTATTACCAAATTCCATAACTTAGATTGGGAATTGCCCTGGTATACACATGCCATAGTAAGACCTGAAAAATATAAAAATATTCCTAGAAATCAGAAAAATGACTGTATCTTTCGATGGATATTAACTCTTTGCTCCATGATCCTATTGCCAATTAAAACAAAAAAAAGTGAGGTGGTTTTAGTTGTAACAGTGAGATTTTTAAGCATGTAAATGAAAACAGTGAATTTAATGTTCAAACCTCCCTTATGTTTAATGGCTTGTTTTCTAGAAAAGAAAGGCACATTTGATAAAATGTTCTTTACATATGGCTCACTGTTTCTTAGATTTTTAGAGGTGACTTGTAATTAAGGATCTTATTTGTTTAATCCTTCGGAGAAAAGCATATCTGTATGTCACAAATTAACACAGTAAAATAGAATTAAACCATTATACAGTACAGTAATAAATTGTCAAAACGTCATGTTTGTACATTGTTTCTAAATGCATACAGAATCTATACATAACCATTAAGGGGCAACGACATATGAACTCTCTCAAGAATGACAGAGCTTAACAAAAACAAACAAAAAAACTCTTGGAAAACCCAGATCAATAACTAGCTACTAGATCGGTTTATTATACCTGGTGTATAAATGTTTCTTATATGATCTAAGACACAGCAAAAACGATGGAAAATGCCATGAACTAGATAGTCTGGTGGAGTGGCTAAGTGAGTGCCCTTTTGTAACATGCCGGTCTCAGACTTCACTATGTTCATTAAGTTTGCTTAAATTCTGAAAGAGACAAAATGGGAAAGTGCATTAGTGTGCTTACAAAGAGCATGGCAACAGTGCAAATCAGAACAATATATTTCTGAAAGAACGCTTGTTTGGGTAGTATATAAACCTTATTGAGGGGAATCTGTGTCCACCTGAGATTCCAGCGGGGCCGCAATCGAAGAAGTATGACCTAATGGTTAGAGAACAGGATGGGGAGACCTAGGTTCTAATCCTGGCTCCGCCGCCTGTCTGCTGTGCAACCTTGGGCAGATCACTTAATAGCTCAGCTTCTTCATCTGTAAAACGAGGACTGAGAATACAGTGTGGCCTAGTGGAAAGAGCCTGGGCCTGAGAGTCAGAGGACTTAATCCCAGCTCTGCTTCTCATCTGCTGTGTGACCTTGGGCAAATTACTTAAATTCTCTGTGCCCTCATCTGTAAAATGGTGATTGATACTGTAATCCCCGTGGGGGCTAGGGACTGTCAGTCAGTCAGTTGTATTTACTGAGCACCTACTGTGTGCACAGCACTGTTCTAAGTCCTTGAGAGAGTACAACATAGCAATATAACCAGATTCAATCTGATGATCTTGTATCTACCCAGCTCTTAGTATGGTACAGTTACTATGTTCCAGAGAACGTAGAAACTGCTTTTCAAATATCATTTTTTAAAAAAATACCCCATTTCCTCCCCTCGAGTATGAGCCCCTCAGAGGACATTGACTGTGCCTGATCTGATTATCCTGTAATAATAATTATGGTATTTGTTAAGTGCTTACCGGGCACTGTACCCTGTACCTACCCCAGTTATTATTGCTATACTTATTATTAATATCATGAAAGGGGACTTTCTCAGTGTACACAGACCCCTCAAAGCCACTCTAAAATAAGTCACAGATTCCAAACAATAGTCTTCATATCAGAGTCGTGCGGGAAGATTAAAGTGGGCACGAAAGTGACAGTGTTTGAATAGAAAGAGGTATACAAATAGGTTCTTTGAAATCATACCAAATTGGAGTAGCACAACATTTAAATCACCTTGGAACTGAGATAAAGGTCACTCAGAAGGATTCTGATGACTGGAACTTAATATATTTAGAAATTCAATTGGGGAATCCACACCTTACTCTCAAAACTCACTTTGTTTAGATGGATGGCCCCAATTGCAGCAGGTACTGATTCAAAGAAAACTTGTTTGTCAGATTCTATGTTTCCACTGTACTGCATTGCTTTTACCAACGAGGCTACAAGAAAAACAAAATCATGATACAAATTTACTGAACAATTGACCGCTTCTTCACCAAAATCTGCCTTTGGGTACGTACTCACCTTTGCAGTGTGCTAGGAGCACATCCACACTTCTGCTTCTACAGTCCATGCAAATCTAGAGATGTCAAAAAATCATATATCAGTGAGTTATTTTTTTTAAACCAATAATTTGGAATCTCAAACACGTTTAAAAATGACAATAATATGTAATTCCTCCACCAGGGGGAGGCGTTTTATAACCCAAGCACCACAATAGAATGACTCAGTCCATTAAAACCTTCCCTTTTTCTGGTAGAAATAGTTTTCATCACCCGAATCATTCAGATTATCTCGCGAGGAGAATTTCTGGGCTTAAAAGACAATAAAGCAAAGATCAGATTTCCCTCTCCAGGATTCATTCATTCATTCATTCAATAGTATTTACTGAGCGCTTACTAGGTGCAGAGCACTGTACTAAGCGCTTGGAATGGACAAGTCGGCAACAGATAGAGACGGTCCCTGCCATTTGACGGGCTTACGGTCTAATCGGGGGAGACGGGCAGACAAGAACAATGGCAATAAATAAAGTCAAGGGGAAGAACATCTCATAAAAACAATGGCAACTAAATAGAATCAGGGTGATGTACATCTCATTAAACAAAATAAAATAAATAGGGTGATAAAGATATATACAGTTGAGCCGAGGAGTACAGTGCCGAGGGGGTGGGATGGGAGAGGGGGAGGGGGAGATCTCCCTCCTACTTGACTCTGAGCCTGAATAGCCCATAATTATTATTATGGTTTTTGTTAAACACTTACTATGTGCCAGACACTGTGCTAAGTGCCGGGGTGGTTACAAGCAAATCTAGTTGGACACAGTCCCTGTCCCACATGGAGCTCACAGTCTCAATCCCCATTTTACAGATGTTTTACAGAGACGTTAAGTGACTTGCCTAAGGTCAAACAGCAGACAAGTGGCAGAACTGGGATTAGAATCCATGACCTTTGACTCCCAGGTCCACGCACTATGCCATATCTATTCATTCAATCGTATTTACTGAGCGCTTACTGTGTGCTGAGCTCTGTACTAAGTGTTTGGAAAGTACAACTGGGCAACACATAGAGACAATCCTTACCCAACAACGGGCTTACAGACTAGAAGGGGGGAGACAGAAAACAAAACAAGTAGACAGGCATCAATATTATCGAAATAGATAAATAGAATCATAGATATATACACATCATTAATAAAAGAGTAATAAATATGTACAAATATACGAAAAGTGCTATGGGGAGGGGAAGGAGGTGGAGCAGAGGGAGGGAGTAGGGGTGATGGGGAGGGGAGGAGGGCAGAGGGAAGGGGGGCTCAGTCTGGGAAGGCCTCCTGGAGGAGGTGAGCTCTCAGTAGGGCTTTGAAGAGGAGAAGAGATGTAGTTTGGCGGAGCTGAGGAGGGAGGGCATTCCATGTCAGAGTGGTGGGATAGGCAAGAACGAGGCACAGTGAGGAGGTGAGCGGCGGCAAAGGAGCGGAGTGTGTGGGCTGGGCTGCAGAAGGAGAGAAGGGAGGTGAGGTAGGAGGGAGCAAGGGGATGAAGAGCTTTGAAGACAAGAGTGAGGAGTTTTTGCTTCATGCAAAGGTAGATAGGTAACCACTGAAGATTTTTGAGGAGGAGAGTGACATGCCTCGAGCATTTCTGTAGAAACATCATCTGGGCAGCAGACTGAAGTATAGACTGAAGTGGGGAGAGAGAGGAGAATGGGAGATCAGAAAGGAGACAGATGCAATAATCCAGTCAGGATATTATGAGAGTTTGTACCAGCAAGGTAGCAGTTGGGATGGAGAGGAAAGGGCGGATCTTGGCGATGTTATGAAGGTGAAACTGGCAGGTTTTGGTGACGGATTGTATGTGTGGGGTGAATGAGAGAGCAGAGTCAAGGATGACACCAAGGTTGTGGGCTTGTGAGACGGCAAGGATGGTCATACCGCCCACAGTGACAGGGAGGTCAGGAAGAGGACGGGGCTTGGGAGGGAAGATAAGGAGCCCAGTCTTGGACATGTTGAGTTTTAGGTGGCGGGCAGATATCCAGGTGGAGACGTCCTGGAGGCAGGAGGAGATACGAGCCTGAACGGAGGAGGAGAGGACAGGGGCGGAGATGCAGGTTTGTGTGTCATCTGCGTAGAGATGATAGTTGAAGCCGTGGGAGTGAATGAGTTCCCTTAGGGAGTGAGTATAGATGGGATGGGAGGAGGAGGAGGAGCCCACGAAGGAGTCGATATGATTAAGGTAAATACAATTGAATGATCATCTACCCCAAAGATTAGAACAGTGCTTGACACATAAGAATTGATTAACCAATACCACAATTATTATTATTATTAGCCCATCATCAACATGCCTGAAAAGGGATGCAAAATTACGCAACAAAGGCACTGAGTTTTCAGGAGTCAGGAGGAGACTGTTGTCCAGTGTAGTGGCCAGGCTGAGGACTGAGCCAGGCTGAGGGGAGATCCGGAATTAGAACGGGCTGATGTGGTCAATTTAAGCAGAATCCCCCAAGCTGAGGAGGAAACAGGTTGGTCCTCCAGGCAGAGTTCAATAATAATAATAATGTTGGTACTTGCTAAGTGCTTACTACGTGCAGAGCACTGATCTAAGCGCTGGGGTAGATACAGGGGAATCAGGTTGTCCCACATGAGGCTCACAGTCTTCATCCCCGTTTTACAGATGAGGGAACTGAGGCCCGGAGAAGTGAAGTGACTTGCCCACAGTCTCACAGCTGCCAAGTGACAGAGCCGGGATCTGAACCCATGACCTCTGACTCCCAAGCCCGGGTTCTTTCCACTGAGCCACACAAGGGGATGACAAAGTAGGCCACTGATAAATAGGCATTAAGATAAGCAACAGACAAGCAGGGATTAGGACAAAATCAAGCACAGAAACAGTTCTTTATCGATTTTTCCTGAAGCATTTAGCAAAGTGCTAGTTGCATGCTAACCCTTGATTCTGAAGCATGGTGTGGTGGATAGAGCATGAGCCTGGGAGTCAGAAGGTCTTGGGTTCTAATCTCAGCTCTGCCACCTGTCTGCTCTGTGAGCTTGGGTGAATTACTGTACTTCTCTGTGCCTCAGTTACCTCATCTGGAAAATGAGGATAAAGACTGTGAGCCCCACATGCTACAGGGACTGTATCCAACCCACTCTGCTTGTAAGCACCTCAGTGCTTAGTACAGAGCCTGGCACATGCTAAGTGCTGAACAAATACCATTATTGCTATTATGATTATTAAGACCTGAATTCTAATAATAATAATAATAATGTTGGTATTTGTTAAGCGCTTACTATGTGCCGAGCACTGTTCTAAGCGCTGGGGTAGACATAGGGGAATCAGGTTGTCCCACGTGGGGCTCACAGTCTTGATCCCCATTTTACAGATGAGGGAACTGAGGCACAGAGAAGTTAAGTGACTTGCCCACAGTCACACAGCCAAGTGGCAGAGCTGAATTCTGGTCTTAGTAGGATGAGGAAGGCTCTAAGAGGGGTAACAGAAACACCGTGACCTAGGGGATAAAGCCTGGGAGTCAGAAGGACCTGGGTTCTAATCCTGGTTTTACCACTTGTCTTCTGTGTGACCTTAGACAAGTCAC
Source organism: Ornithorhynchus anatinus (assembly GCF_004115215.2). Classification (NCBI taxonomy): domain Eukaryota; kingdom Metazoa; phylum Chordata; class Mammalia; order Monotremata; family Ornithorhynchidae; genus Ornithorhynchus; species Ornithorhynchus anatinus. The sequence goes on along the minus strand of NC_041731.1, from coordinate 55,197,710 downwards.
TTAACTTCTTTGTGGCTCATTTACCTCATCTGAAAATCTGGGATTGAGACTATAATATTTATGTGGGACATGGACTGTGTCCAGCCTGATTATCTTCTATCCACACCCCCCAGTGCTTAGGACAGTGTCTGGCATATAGTAAGCACTTTACAAATACCAAACAGAAGGAGCGTGGCTCAGTTGAAAGAGCCTGGGCTTGGAAGTCAGAGGCCATGGGTTCGAATCCCGGCTCTGCCACTAGTCAGCTGACTGCGGGCAAGTCACTTAACTTCTCTGTGCCTCAGTTACCTCATCTGTAAAATGGGGATTAAGACTGTGTGCCTCACGTGAGACAACCTGATTACCCTGTATCTACCCCAGTGCTTAGAACAGTGCTCTGCACATAGTAAGTGCTTAACAAATACCAACAAACGCACACAAAAAAAGAGATAAAGCAGGTGAGAGAATGGGAGGGGGGAGGTAAGGGATGGGAAAGTGTGGGAAGAAAGGGCGTGGGGAAAAAGTAGCAGGGAGAAAGGAATCAGCCACAGGAATTGAATCCCCATTTTACAGATGAGAAATATGTGCCCATGGAAGGCAAGTGGTAAAGTCTGAATTAGAATCCTGGTCTTCTGACTCCCAGGCCTGCGCTCTTTCTATTAGTTCTATAAATTTTTACCGACTGTGTTTGCTGTCAGTTCCTCATTAAAACCTTTTCCAAGCTAAAATAAGTTTCACAAAAACTTACCCAAAAAATATTTCAACCTAAAGAGGGAGATCTAAAAATGGATTTGATTCAATTTGATTAAATTCCATTCAATAAACAAAATCGTTTATAACTAATCCTCTGAGGCTAACCTTAATATTTATTGAGCACTTACCATGTGCAAAGCACTGTACTAAGCGCTTGGAAGTGTACAATATAACATCAGACACATTCCCTGCCCACAACAAGCTCACAGTCTGGAGGGGGAGAAGGACAGTAATATAAATAGATAAATAAATTACAGATACATACAAATGTGCTGTGGAGAAGGGAAGGAGGATGAATGAAGGAGCAATCCCTAGGGCTTCTTTTCTCTACGCATATTGGAGAAAGAAGTTCTAGTCCTTCAATTGGGAAATGAGTTGAAATTCTCCCCTTTAGTGCCTAGATTTTCTTCACAGAGCAAATCACCCGCAGCCCGGAGAAGCTCAGCATATGCCATGGTCAGAGAAAGAGGACGGACATGAGTTTGGCGAGGACAAGATGATTTGCAGCAAGGATGACATGAGTAGGGCTACCATGAAAGAGATTCTTGCTCCTTCCACAACAGCTGTCCAGAGATCCCAGCTCCAGAATCTGGGACCCACATTACTGAGGATTGTTATTAGTCCCCATTGGGTTCTCATTGCCAGATTCAGATTCCAGAGTTCTCAGACCTACTTTTCTGGGAAAAATTGAAATACCCACTTTAACCTTTCTCTTGGCCAAAGAAACTCCTGGGGCAACTATAATAGGATTCTGATATTTAGATTTTAGAGCCTTTGATCAGATATCCTTCCAGTAATGGGTAGCCCAATCCCCACCCCTTAGGCCACTACCACCAATTAATCATATTTATAAGGCGCTTACTATGTGCAGAACACTGGACTAAGTGCTTGGGAGAGTTACAGTATAACAGAGTTGGCAGACACATTCTACACTCACAATGAACTTAGAATCTAGAGGAACACTTAATAATAATGTTGGTATTTGTTAAGTGCTTACTATGTGCAGAGCACTGATCTAAGCGCTGGGGTAGATGCAGGGGAATCAGGTTGTCCCACGTGGGGCTCACAGTCTTAATCCCCATTTTACAGATAAGGTAACTGAGGCACAGAGAAGTTAAGTGACTTGTCCACAGTCAGCTGACAAGTGGCAGAGCTGGGATTCGAACTCATGACCCCTGACTCCAAAGCCCGTGCTCTTTCCACTGAGCCATGCTGCTTCTCACTTGATTCTCAGGTAAGCTCATTCAAACAATAAGGGGATCACTTGAGATCCTTAGACCTTTATACCAAGAATCCCTTGTGGGACAGGGACTAAATATGATTTTCATGTCTTGTATTGACCCCAGCGCCTCTTATAGGCTCACCTCCTCCAAGAGACCTTCCCAGACTAAACCCCCCTTTTCCTCAGCTTCCCTTCCCTTCTGTGTCACCTCGACACACTCCCTTTGCCCTTCCCCACCTCTCCCCACCCCACAGCACTTATATATATATACACCTGTAAAATGGGGATTAAAACTGTGAGCCCCACGCGGGACAACCTGATTACCTTGTATCCCCCCAGCGCTTACAACAGTGCTTGGCACATAGTAAGCACTTAACAAATACCACCATTATTATTATTATATGTGTATACCTATAATTCTACTGATACTTGTTTGTTTTGATGTGTATACATTTATAATTCTTTTTATATTGATGCCTGTTTACATGTTTCTGATATCTGTCTCCCTCCTTCTAGACTAAGCCTGGTGTGGGCAGAAATTGTCTCTCTTTTGCTGAATTTAATTTCCAAGCACTTAATACAGTGCTCTGCACACAGGAAGTGCTCAATAAATATGAATGAATGAATTTTTTTTTAAAATGGCATTTGTATTAATTGATTTCCTTCTTTCTTATCTTTCTCCACCCCCACCCTTTTTCTCCACACTTTCCCATCTCTTACTTCTCACTATCCCTTTGTCTCACCTGCTTTGTCTCACTTTTTTTTTTTAGTGGTATTTGTTAAGCACTTACTGTACACGAGACACTGGATTAATCCCTGGGGTACATACAAACTAGTCAGGTTGGACACAGTCCCTCTCTCACATGGGATTCACGGTCTTTATCCCCAGTATACAAATGCGGTAACTGAGGCACAGAGAAATGACTTGCCCAGGGTGACACAGAGGACAAATAGAGATCAGAATTAGAACTCAGGTCCTCTGATTCCCAGGCTCATGCTGTTTCCACTAATCTCATAAGTAAATGCTTAATCAGGATTATCATCATCATCATCATCATAGTATTTGTTAAGTATTTACTATGTGCTAGGTACCGTATTAAGCACTGGGGTGGATATTAGTAAAGCAGATTGGACACAGTCCCTGTCCCACATGAGGCTCACGGTCTCAATTCCCACTTTACAGATGAGGTAACTGAGGCTTGGAGAAGTGAAGTGACCTGCTCAAGGTCACACAGCAGACAAGTGGCCGAGCTGAGATTAGAATCCATGACCTTCTGACTCCCAGCCCGTGATCTACCCACTATGCCATCGTCAACATCATCATCATAATCACCAGCCAACAAGCCATCCTCTCCCCCCCCACAACCCAACCACCCCAACCCCGAGGTTGGCTGCCCATCCTCTCTCTTCCTCTACTCCCTCTCCCTCAGATTCCCAGGCAAACATATCCCTCCAGCATCCAGAATTCATTTGAGACTCTTGTCCAAATGCAAACACGGTGGTTAGAGCATTACCAAAGTTTGTAAAAAAGACACTGAAAATATTTTTAATGAGTCAAGAAACAAATACAAAAGAACCCTGATCTTAACTACGCCTTTGCCTGTTCCTGTAATATATTCTCCTTCCCAAGACCCTTTCTACTCCCTGCTCAGCATCCTGGTACCTACATAAGCCCGTCAATAGGCAGGGATTGTCTCTATCTGCTACCAAATTGTAAATTCTGAGCGCTTAGTACAGTGCTCTGTACATAGTAAGCGCTCAATACTATTGAATGAATGAATTTCTCTGTTCCATTCCCCTCTTCCTCTATCATGGAATCCCAGGTCTCAGGATCACTCCTTACCAGATCCTTCCCTGAGGACTTTCATATGTTGGATGTCATGGTAAAACTGTCTCCCTGGTTCTGGATTGTAAGACCAATGGAAACCATGCAGTTTCCCCTGTTTTTTGGGGTTTTTTGTATGGTATTTGTTAAGTGCTTACTATGTGCCAGGGACTATACTAAGCACTGGAGTAGGTACAACCTAATCAGGACGGGGACAGTTCATGTCTCACATGGGGCTCAAAGTCTTAATCTCTCATATTACAGACGAGAGAACTGAGGCACAGAAAAGTTAAGTGACTTGCCGAAGGTCACACAGTAGACAAGTGGTGGAGTTGGGGTTAGAAACCAGATCCTTCTGACTTTCAGGTCCATGCTCTATCCACTAGGCTATATTGCCTCCACCCAGGAGAAGAAACTTCTTTCCTCATGGGTCCTAGCCTCTGGACCCCAACCTGGAGAAACTTTTCATCTGCTTCCTGTCCCAAAGATCTCTAAATTAAAAGGGCTGAGAAGCTTATTCTCTTCAATAAACTACCTCCACCTCTTTTCTGGCCCATCATCCTGTGATAAACTACATTCCAGTTGAACCCCCTACTTAAGTACCTGATACTAAACTAGATTAGCTTTCTCTCAGGATGAAGACCTCAGTAGGAGGTGTCCCACCCTGGGTTATCTAATATTTGTAAATCTGAGAACTATCCATGCCAACCTCAATGCCACAACACAGATTTTATGTCTACGCAGAGAAAGTGTGCAGGCCAAGCGATGGACCATTTCTTTTAGAAAATCTAGCAGCTCCAAGTGGAGGTGTAGTCTTTCCAGTCAGGGTGACATTATGGTAAAGATGGGCATCAACCAAGACAACCTAAGCATGGGCATCAGCCTAAACATGCTAAGCTTGGACATCAACCTAAACGAGCTTTATGGGAAAGGCAGGACGGAAGACTATAATGGCATAGAGGATAGAGCAGGGGCCTGGGAGGCAGATGGTCATGGGTTCTAATCCCTGCTCCACCACTTGTCTGCTTTGTGACCTTTCATTCATTCAATAGTATTTCTTGAGCACTTACTATGTGCAGAGCACTGTACTAAGTGCTTGGAATGAACAAGTCAGCAACAGATAGAGACGGTCCCTGCCGTTTGACGGGCTTACGGTCTAATCGGGGGAGACGGACAGACGAGAACGATGGCGATAAATAGAGTCGAGGGGAAGAACATCTCGTAAAAACCGATGGCAACTAAATAGAATCGAGGCGATGTACATCTCATTAACAAAATAAATAGGGTAATGAAAATATATACAGTCGAGTGGACGAGTACAGTGCTGAGGGGAGGGGAAGGGAGAGGGGGAGGAGCAGAGGGAGATGGGGGGAAAAGAGGGTTAAGCTGCGGAGAGGTGAAGGGGGGGTGGTAGAGGGAGTAGAGGGAGAAGGGGAGCTCAGTTTGGGAAGGCCTCTTGGAGGAGGTGAGTTTTAAGTAGGGCTTTGAAGAGGGGAAGAGAATCAGTTTGGCGCAGGTGAGGAGGGAGGGCGTTCCAGGACCGCGGGAGGACGTGGCCCAGGGGTCGACGGCGGGATGGGCGAGACCGAGGGACGGTGAGGAGGTGGGCGGCGGAGGAGCGGATCGTGCGGGGTGGGCGGTAGAGAGAAGGGAGGAGAGGTAGGAAGGGGCGAGGTGATGTAGAGCCTCGAAGCCTAGAGTGAGGAGTTTTTATTTGGAGCAGAGGTCGATAGGCAACCACTGGAGGTTTTTGAGAAGGGGAGTGACACGCCCAGATCGTTTCTGCAGGAAGATGAGCCGGGCAGCGGAGTGAAGAATAGACTGGAGCGGGGCGAGAGAGGAGGAAGGGAGGTCAGAGAGAAGGCCGACACAGTAGTCTAGCCGGGATATGACGAGAGCCCGTAGCAGTAAGGTAGCCGTCTGGGTGGAGAGGAAAGGGCGGATCTTGGCGATATCGTAAAGGTGAAACCGGCAGTTCTCGGTAACGGATAGGATGCGTGGGGTGAACGAGAGAGACGAGTCAAGGACGACACCGAGATCGCGGGCCCGAGAGACGGGAAGGATGGTCGTGCCATCCACGGTGATAGGGAAGTCTGGGAGAGGACCGGGTTTGGGAGGGAAGATGAGGAGCTCAGTCTCGCTCGTGTTGAGTTTTAGGTGGCGGGCCGACATCCAGGTAGAGACGTCCCGGAGGCGGGAGGAGATGCGAGCCTGAAGGGAGGGGGAGAGGACGGGGGCGGAGATGTAGATCTGTGTGTCATCTGCGTAGAGATGGTAGTCAAAGCCGTGAGAGCGAATGAGTTCACCGAGGGAGTGAGTGTAAATGGAGAACAGAAGAGGGCCAAGAACTGGCTCTTGAGGACCTCCAACAGTTAAAGGATGGGAGGGGGAGGAGGTGCCCACGAAGGAGATCGAGAATGGCCGGCCAGAGAGATGAGAGGAGAACCGGGAGAGGACGGAGTCCGTGAAGCCAAGGTGAGATAAGGTGTGGAGGAGGAGGGGATGGTCGACGGTGTCAAAGGCAGCAGAGAGGTCAAGGAGGATCAGAATGGAGTAGGAGCCATTGGATTTGGCAAGAAGGAGGTCACGGGTGACCTCAGAGAGAGCGGTCTCGGTAGAGTGGAGGGGACGGAAGCCAGATCGGAGGGAGTCCAGGAGAGAATGGGAGTTAAGGAATTCTAAGCAGCGATTGGAGACGACTCGTTCTAGGATTTTGGAAAGGAAGGGTAGTAGGGAGATAGGGAGATAACTGGAGGGGGAAGTGGGGTCGAGAGCGGGTTTTTTTAGGATGGGGGAGACGTGGGCATGTTTGAAGGCAGAGGGGAAGGAGCCAATGGAGATTGAGTGGGCCTTGGGCCTTGACCTTGGGCAAGACACCTCACTTCTTTGTGACTCAGTTACCTCATCTGTAAAAGGCATATTGAGACTATGAGATCAGCCTGCTATAGGGACTGTGTCCGCCCAGATTTGCTCGTATCCACCCCAACTCTTAAACAAGTGCCTGGCACATAGTAAGCACTTAACAAATATCATAATTATTTATTACCACTGCTCTTTCCTTACAGCAGTTGCGGGGCCCAGGCCCTGAGCTACCGCTGCTGTGGCCGAGCTCCCCACCACAGATCAAGCACAGACACCTGGGGACAGACTGACCTCAGCAGCAGCCAGTGACAGTGAATGTTTACTGTCATATGGTACTGTCCCAAGCACTTAGAACACTGCTCTGCACATGGTGAGCTCAAACAATACGATTAACCGGTCAGAGTGTGGCAGGTTGGAGGCCCCATAGCTACCACCAATGCCCCCTGAATTGTTGTCAGGACAAATCCGTAGGTGGGCCCCACCAGCTGGCGGAAAGGGTCACAGTGAGGAGGTGCAGGTGGCCAGCCAGGGACACAATCTTCCTTCTCCTCTTCTGGCTCCCCCCACAGTTCCCCCTGTATCGTAGCCTCACGGGGTCGGCAACGGAGAGGGAGGAATTCATCGGAAGGGATGGCCTCCGATGCTCCACTGAGTCGCTACCACCGACGATGTCTCCAACCCAGGAGACGCCAGAGTGCCGAGCGTAGGGGCATCTCAGGCCTTCTCCAGCCCTAATGTGTCAGTCCCGCCTACTGCTCCAGCCCAGCCCATCTCTAAAAACTACCTCCACAGGGACCCTCAGGCCCAGACTCTAGCTGCCTGCTGTAATCATCATTATAATGATCACTGTGCTATTTGTTAAGCACTTACCATATGCCAGGCACTGTTCTAAACCCTGGGGTGGATACCAGCAAATCGGGTTGGCCACAGTCCCTGTCGTTCATTCAATCGTATTTATTGAGCGCTTAATGTGTGCAGACCACTGTACTAAGCGCTTAGAATGTACAGTTCGGCAACAATTGTCCCACATGTGTCCCACATGGGACTCACATTCTTCATCCTCATTTCACAGATGAGGTAACTGATGCACAGAGAAGTTAAGGGACTTGCCCGAGGTCACACAGCAGACAAGTGTCAGTCGGGATTAGAACCCAGGTCCTCCTGACTACCGAGCCCGTGTTCTATCCACTGGACCGTGCTGCTTCTGCTTGTTGTAGTGCTGCTGCAGCATCAGCCCTCCCTCCCCTCAACCTCGGCAAGCTCCAGTGGGTGCTAGATTTCCCCCTCACTCCCCTCCGCATCTGGATCCTCTCTATTGTTCTGCGCTTCTCCAATTTCTCCTTCTGCCTCAGCAGACTTGGGTCTTGGCGGATTTCCCAGAGGTGCTTCACCACTTCCTGCCATAAATGTATAGACAAACCCTCGAGCTCCTCCAGTCAAATCCGCTCTTTAGCCTATGTTCAGTTTAAAGGAAAAATGAAGGGGTTAAAATGTGTTTGTATCTTCTAGATTATTTATGGGGCGGTTATTCTCTCATTGTATAGACTACTACTGCACCTAAATGATTGCCGTTTACAATAATTTTCAATGTAAATACAGTCATAAAGTTAAAATACTCATCTATTACAACTGACCAAAACAATCATCATCTAAAGGGAGGTGGGAGGATAGGTTTTGAAACCCTAACAGAGTAACCATGGAGACAATGCTTTTTTTTTTCTTTCTAATTTTGGAAGCAAATTACCAAAAAAACAGAGTAATTCCAAAATCAACATTTTGCAATTGCAAGATGTTAAATCCAAAAGAAAGATTAAAACATGATGTTTGTTGAATAACAATTTTAGACTTAGGTTACTCATTTTATTTTATTCCATTATCTGCATTGTCACCATGCCTCACACCTTAAATTTATTAAGTACCCTCATGCCCTTTGCTCTAAAGAATGTAATCCCGTCGATTAGACTGTAAGCCCGTCAAACGGCAGGGACTGTCTCTATCTGTTGCCGACTTGTTCATCCCAAGCGCTTAGCACAGTGCTCTGCACATAGTAAGCGCTCAATAAATACTATTGAATGAATGAATAAAGAATGACTGACAAATGACAGATACAGTGATCATAAATGCCAAGACATTATTGGAGCCTTAAATTAGTTTAAATGAAAAGAATAGCTGAACTATCCAACTTGACGCATCATGGTTAGCAGTATGGCCTAATGGATAGAGGATGGGCCTGAAAGTCAGTTGCCTATGGCATCATTCTGTGCAAGTCACTGCACTTCTTTGTGCTTCAGTTTTCTCAACAGTAAAATGGGGAGCCAATACCTGTTATCCCTCCTACCTAGACTATGAGCCCCATGTGGGACAGGATGGACTGTGTCCATCCTGATTGATTTGTATCGACCCCAGGGTTTAGAATAGTGCTTGACATAGTTACCACTTAACCACCATAGTTACCACTTAAATACCATTACAACAAACAGAATGTCCCAGAGGTTAATACTGTTCAAACTTGATCAGAAATAGCACCTTCAGTCAGGCTCACCAACACCTGTGGTCAGGCATATCAACTCATTCCTGTAGTTTGATCCCTTATGCGATTCTATTTTCAAATGTGGATATTAGTTTTAAAATACTGCACATTATTAATACAGTTCTGGTTTAAATAGTAATCAATGTACTTATTAATTAGAACAAAAGAAAATGAAAATGATAAAGAGTGTTTTATTCACTAATGTCCTGCAGACAGTGCTTAGTGGGTGAATCTTCTGTGGTCCAACATTCGTGTGCTGAAAGGACGAGACAGGGACAGACAGATCCTGAGAGAAAACAGAGATGTAAAGGAAAAAGATACGGAGAGAAGAGAGAGCCCCTGTTCCAAGGTAAAATGCTGGATAATGAGAAGTATAAGCTGAATCCCAAAACTGTAATAATGCATTACCTGTGTAAGCATAGACACTCCTGTGTAGTCGAAGAAGGCTAACCCACTGCAGTCTAATATTAAAGTGCATCCCTCACTGGAGTGTGCTTGTGATGATTCTCCTGTGGGATAAAATAGAGTTTTGAAATTCCAGAGAGCATTTATGAGATGAGAGAAAGAGAAATTATTGTGACATAATGTATAGGGAGATATATGCTTTATGAATCAGAATATCCAAATGGCTCAGCAAAGTGATTCCCCTTCTCCTTGCCCGACACCCCGGAGTAACAATCATCCCGCAACTTCCCCACGTTGTTATAAATGTTGCTACAGGTTGAATTAAGTAATACAGAAACAAGGATTTAACTGTCTCTCTTAAAAATGCTTTTTCTGATAGTTGATGTTTTTTAATTTCGAGCTTATTGTTTTTCCCATTTGATATGTCCTCTTCATCTTTTAGCTTGTGAGTCCCTTGTGATCCCAGAGGTTGGGACTGAAACTCTGTCTATTCATTCTTCCCACTGTTTAGTTCGGTGCTACAGTGCTTGTCACATAGTAAGCCATCTGATGCACATTTTTTATTTATGGATTGATAGGTCAGAAATGTCTGAGCTCAGTCCGGTTTTTACATTTAACAGTGTCACAACCTCCTCAAATGAAAAATACATTTTGCCTCACAAGGGTGAACACATAACACATAAATGAAGACAGATGCTTAATGAGTTGTTTGCCAGTTGACCAATTATTTCTTCAGTTGGCTGTGGTAAAGGAAGTTTAAAATAAGATAGAATGGCATGAAGATGACATTCATAAACAAAATAACTATTGCTTCTATTCTTTCTATAAATATAAGCTCGATTTGCTCATCTCTGTTGCTTGCCTCTCACCTTTGGCATATTGGTTCCACTTCTGGAAGAGTGAGTTGGAATAACATCAAATACACACAAACACACATGTATTTTCTTCATTTCCAAGATGTCACTTCTGAGGCTACAATCCTATCCATGGGTAACGGTGCCAAAATGATCTGTGTGAGACTGACAGAGCATTCTGCACTGTTTTCTCATAATGCCAAAAAATGGCATACTAATAGGTTTGTCCTACATAGTGATGTAGTGGTCCAGGGGTCACTCTGCAAATGACATGCCAGCTGCAGAATGATAGCAGCAAGATAACAGTACTGAGATTGAATCGGTTCAAGGTGTACAATCTAGTCATTCATTCATTCCTTCAATTGTATTTATCGAGCACTGTGGGCAAAGCACTCTACAAAATGCCTGAGAGAGTACACTATCACAATAAGCAAACACATTCCCTGCCCACAGTGAGTAGGTTCATGCATCAGAGATTGCTCAAGGAAAATGTTCCTGGACACTATTAACAAAGGGGAGGAATCGGTACCGTTTACATCAACAGGAGAAGACTTTCCCTTGAGAAGAGATTCCTGAAGGAGCTAACTGTGAGCAGGAAACATGTCTACTTTCATTCAATCATTTAATCGTATTCATTGAGCACTTACCGTGTGCAAAGCACTCCACTAAATGCTTGAAAAGTACAATTCAGCAACAAATAAAGACAATCCCTACGCAACAATGGGTTCACGAGACAAACAACAAAACAAATTATATTGTACTCTCCCAAACACTACAGTGCTCTACACACAGTAATCACTCGAGTGCTCCAGCGCTTAGAACAGTGCTTGGTACATAGTAAGCACTTAAATACCATTAAAATAAATAAATAGATAAATAAATAAGATTGAGTGATCTATTTTGAGAAGAGATGTTCCTACATGCTCTTGCATACTATCAGCAAAAGAAAGGAGGAACTTAGCATGCAGTACTCTTGGATGGATGGGAAAATAAGGAGGAGGAGTTAGGGAAGCATTTGAGAGTTTGGATTTATTTGGCTATAATAAGTGCAAGCCGTGGCTTTAAAGTTGTGCATCTACCAGATGATGCCAGGATGGTGACCCTGGCATGCGAGGCAAAAGAATCTGTCGTTAAGTCATGACCCTCGAGTTTAGTCCCTTCAGTGCTTGGCAGATAGTAAGTGCTTAACAAATACCATCATTATTAATGGTTACCTACTGATACAACCATTTTATCCAAGCGGGTCATTGGTAACATATTGGACTGGACCTTTTTTTTTTATGAGACTGTCTCTCAATAACTTGATCTCTGTTAACACTTTAAGTGTGAAGCAGCGTGGCCTAGTGGGTAGAACATGGGCCTAGAAATCAAAAGGACCCGGCTTCTAATCCCAGCTCTGCCACTTGTCTGCTGTGTGATACTCGGAAAGCCACTTCACTTCTCTGTGCCTCTGTCGCTTCATCTGTAAAATAGGGATTAAGACCGTGAGCCCCATATGGGACATGGACTATGTCCAACGTGATTAACTTGGATCTACCCCAGCACTCAGTACAATTCCTGGCACCTAGTAAACTAATAAGCGCTTAAGAAATACCATTTAAAAATATAGCCTGATTTTGCAAAGACTTTACCAGTAGAAAGCAACCCCTTTCATGATTGCTGTCTACCAAGTTGGTCTGTTTATAGGAGCATTCCTCATCGGCTCATTGTTGTGTCACATTGCTTGGACTTTAAATTATTTATTCTGCCAATATCTAGTGGGGAATGCAGTATAGGTTGTGCAAAGTTCCTGTCGTCCATCCCTACCATATGAATTACAATAATGGTCATATTTGTTAAGCGCTTACTATGTGCCAAGCGTTGTACTGGGCTCTGGGCTAATATAATTAGGTCCCACATGGGGCTCACAGACTAAGTAGAAGGGAGAAGAATTGATTACCCACTTTGCAGATGAGGGAACTGAGACAAGGGAAGTTATGGGATTTGCCCAAGGTCACGTAGTAGGCAAGTGGCAATTCTGGGATTAGAACCTGAGTCCTTTGACTTTCAGGCCCATGCTTTTTCCCCTAGGCTATGCTGTTTCTCTGAATATCTTACCATCAGAACTGCTATCATCAAACTCAAAAGAGTTTGGTCTTAATCACTGGTCTTAATCAGGTCAGAAATGGTCTTAATATTTTTATTGTGCATCTCTTGTTCTCAATGGGAGAAATATCTAGACAACATCCTGCTTTCTAAAAATCTCACAGCACTAACCTATTTTCTTGTGATTCTTAATTCCCATCAAGCTCTCATTCAGTATTTGAAAGAGGAAGATAGAAAGACAAAGATCAATCACCAACTGTGATGTAATTTTTGAAAAACATTCACTGTCTTGATGCAAAAAAAATCTACACAAGGACTCCATGGAATGCCCTCCCTTCTCACATCTGCCAAACTAACTCTCTTCCCCTCTTCAAAGCCCTACTGAGAGCTCACCTCCTTCAGGAGGCCTTCCCAGACTGAGCCCTCCTTTTCCCTCTGCTCCTGCTCCCTTCCCAATTGCTCCTACTCTTTCCCTCTGCTCTAACCCCTTTCCCTCCCCACAGCACTTGTCTATATTTGTACCTATTGATTGCTCTATTTATTTTATTAATGATGTGCATTTATCTATGATTCTATTCATCTATTTTGATGGTAGTGATGCCTGTCTACTTGCTTTGTTTTGTTGTCTGTCTCCCCCTTCTAGACTGTGAGCCCATTGTTGGGTAGGGATTGTCTCTATCTTTTGCTGAATTGTACATTCCAAGCACTTAGTACAGTGTTCTGCACACAGTAAGTGCTCAATAACTACGATTAAATGAATGAATGAATTTCCTAGAAGGTTTAACTGTGTTCTTTTCCTAGTTTGTCTCCATCTGGCTTTTCGCCATGACATTTCCTCCTTCATCCCAGCCATGTGAGAATACATTCCTCTCAGTTCAAAGCCATTTCCTCCATTGTCTTTTCAGTGATGATGATGATGGCATTTGTTAAAGGCTTACTTTGTGCCAAGCACTGTTCTAAGTGCTGGGGGCAAGGTAATCAGGTTGTCCCACAATGGAGCTCACAATCTTAATACCCATTTTACAGATGAGGTAACAGGCACAGAGAAGTTTAGTGACTTGCCCAGTGTCACACAGTTGACAAGTGTGTACCAATGGACAATAATAATAATAATGTTGGTATTTGTTAAGTGCTTACTATGTACAGAGCACTGTTCTAAGCGCTGGGGTAGGTACAGGGTAATCAGGTTGTGCCTCGTGAGACTCACAGTCTTAATCCCCATTTTACAGATGAGGTAACTGAGGCACAGAGCCGTTAAGTGACTTGCCCAGAGTCACACAGCTGACAAGTGTGTACCAATGGACAACATAGCCAATGGAAGTAGTATGGCCTAATGGAAAGAGTACTGGCCTGGGAGTTAGAGGACCTGGGTTCTGATCCCAGGTCCGCCACTTACCTTCTGTGTGAACTTGGGAAAATCATGTAACTTCTCTGTGCCTCAGTTTCCTCATCTAGTAAAATGGGAATTCAATGCCTGATCTTTCATTCATTCATTCAATAGTATTTATTGAATACTTATTGTGCAGAGTACTGTCTAAGCACTTGGGAAGTACAATTCAGGAACAAATAGAGACAATCCCTGCCCACAACAGGCTCATAGTCTAGAAGGGGGAGACAGACTTCAAAACAAGTTAACAAGCATCGGTAGCATCATTATAAGTAGAATTATAGATATGTACACATAATTAAAACAAATAGAATAATAATTATAAATATGTACATGTATATTCCCCTCCTATTTAGACTTTGAACCTCCCGTGGGACAGGAATTATCTCTGACCTGCTTAGCTAGCATTTATTCATTCATTCAATAGTATTTATTGAGCACTTACTATATGCAGAGCATTGTACTAAGTGCTTGGAATGTACAATTCAGCAACAGATAGAGACAATCCTATCCCAGTGATTAGAACAGTGCTTGACACATATTAACTACTTAAGAAATCCCATTATTATTACTACTGATAACCTCCTCAGGGCATTCATTAAACTGTATTTATTGAGCACTTACTTTGTGCAAAGCACCGTACTAAGTGCTTGGAAGAGTACAGTGTAACAATAAACAAACACATTCCCTGACCACAGTGAGCTAAATGATGATCAAACATTTCTATAAATACTTCACTACAAAAACTAGCCTGAACTAAAGGAGAGAGAAAAAGAGAAAATCTAAATTAAAAGGAATCACATTCACATATCCATCACAATCCCTGGAAAATGAGCACCTATGTGAATTTTCCAATTTCAAGAAGTGAAATTAGATTTTATTTAGAAATTTAAAATATCAGGTAGAGTAGAATGATTAACTAAAATGGCATTTTTGTGTCTCAAGAAAGAAATGTTCACCTTTAAAAATAAACTATTTGGTGATGGGTTGGGTTTATCAAGTTCAATCTCTAAGTTATACATAGTTGTCCTTTAGGGTTTGAAGATGATGTTAGTGATTGTGAAATTTTGTCCATGTTTATGAATGTGGCTGCTGACTTTGATGCATGACTGATATCCCTTCTACACAAACTCGCATAAAGATTGTTGCACTGCTGGAGCTTTTACTATGGACACTCTCTTGCACTGTTTATTTCTGCCTTTTAGTTTTGGAATCTTCTTGAAGACTCCAACCTAAGAGACCTCCTGCATCTAATTACAATGTGCCAGATTGAAGTATCTTCAGCAGAGTTTCTCAGCTGTCCACTGCTCTACCATACTGTTTGGGGTTTTTGACCCATTGTGTCTTTTAAAATGTTTCTTTTGATGTTTACAGTTTCCCCATTTCCGCTTACCATCCAACAGTTACTTGGGTACCTTTTAAGTTCATGTTGACTGTAGTACAAAACTCAAACCCATTATATTGTACTGAACCAATCTGGAGTTACCAAGGGAAGAAATTTTAAAGACACCTTTCTTAGCTCCTTCCTCATTTGGTGTGATAACTTTTTTTCTGTAAGAAGCTACTCAGATAATCAGAGCGTTGCAAAAATTCTGCTGTTTATTCAATGCCTGAACAGCCATGGCCCAGGGTTACCTAGTTGTATGAGAATTTTCTTTAGGATAGGGTCAGGAAAAGCCCACCATTAATAGGACACTGGCTTTATTTGTATTTCAGTGATTTGTATTTCAATCAGTGGTGATGGGTTGTCCTGCTCATCTGAACTTTTTCTCTCTCAGTTTTCTCATGGCCAACAGCACACCTTTTGATATGAGAAATAAAAAAAAAAGCTCTCCTTCTGTCCCTCCGTCATTCTCTCTTTAGATGGGGCTTAATGCCCTTCAGTCTCATTGAATGCCAGAAGAGCCAATCCTCACATCTGAAGAAGCAGCATAACTATGTTTCCACTGGGAAGAGGTGTGGTAAGTGCTGCCAAATCATCTCTCCCCTTTGCCAAAAGCCTTCCGCAGCCCTATGCCCACCCAACTCGGTCATCTTCTTTTTGAAGATAGGTGGGACTGTAACCACACCAAAAATCTGGAGGCCATCCATCCTATATGTCTAGTAATCTGAAGAGTTGAAATTTTCTTTCCCCTGTTAATTTCATGACATGCCAATCTGCACCTTTTCCTCAGCCCATTCTCCCTGCTGGGAAAGAGGTTCACACTGAAATGTACTTTCACGTTTTTGAACATATACAAACCAGCTGAAAACTGGGAGTCATTTGCCCAAGAAAGACCAGCGTGGCACATTGCAAGGAAGGAAGGAGCTGTTCTTTAGGAATGAAAGCTTCAAATGAATTGTGAGACAAAAGGACAAAATTGAGAACAGTACCAGATGCTGCGAACAACAGGTACGTCAGCATAATTAAAGATGGATTTTCTCTGACACAGTCTGGCTGGACTGTGGGTCCCACGATCAATCAGTCAACCAGTGGTGTTCACTGTTTACTGTATGCGCAGCACTGTTCTAAGCACTTGGGACAGTGCAGTATAACAGAGTTGGTAGACCTGTTCCCTGCCCACAACAAGCTCACGCTCTAGAGTAGGAGATAGGTCCTGCTTTGACGCTTTCAGTCACACCCACACTTATCACTGAATTTCTGTGTCAGTGGCATCTTCCCTGAGTATGAGGGACAGATTTCTGTAAGTACACATGCATACAAAGCCAATGTATACACTCTCAATGCATAGGTTCCATATCGTCACAACAATCCCATAATAAAACCATATCGTCATAATAGTCCCACAATAATAGGCCAGATATTATTAATGTTCTCATTAAATAGGTAGGAGAGTTGAGGAGCAAATGTTTGACAGACCTAGGAATCCTGTACTCTTATATCAGGTGGCTTTCCACTAGACTAGCTCCCTTCTTCTTGAAAGTGGGTATCATTTTACCTGAAATGGAGTGAATATCATACTGAAAACCTAGGAAACCTAAGTGAATAACATAATTGTCCCTAAGTTGACAATATGAATAAATATCAGTTATAACTGTAGGTCCCAATTCAACTTGCACTCTCCTCTCTAAAAAAAATAAAAATGGGAGTTTAAGGACAAAAGTGTGAATAAACTTTCATTACAAGTACTAAAGAGTGCAAAAATTCAACCTGGCATATTTTATGAACAAAACAGTGAAACAAATGAGTACTAAAAATAAAGCAGAATCTTTCTATTGCTGGGGATGTAATCAGACAACAGCATTTCCAATGTGTCTTCCAAGTGGCTAACTTACCATTACAGCTGCCATTAGAAACCAAATTGAGCAGTGTGTTCTGTTCACACTGAAATGAAACAGAAAGAAAATTATACAGAAATATGCATAAACTTTACATCCTGAAATACAAGTTTCTCCACTTTCTGATCTAGAAGTAAATACTTAGTGCTCTTTGGGCAATAGTTTGGCTATGCAGTGATTAGAAATCATAATCTGTATCATATTAACAGGAAGCTTTTCAATAGAATATTGGTAAATATTACCCTGTATCTCCCCCAGCGCTTAGAACAGTGCTCTGCACATAGTAAGCGCTTAACAAATACCAACATTATTATTATTATTATTATTATTATGTCCCGGATAACCCAAACTGTCCATAGGTTAGTCTTTTAAAGTGATCTTTAACCTAAGAAAAAGTAGTTTCATCAGATTCGACTTTGAGGTGGAATCCATGCTACTAATATCAATGATGGTTATGCGCTTAGTGTCTGTCAAGCACTGTTCTAAATGTTGGGGTAGATACAAGGTAATCAGCTTGGACACAGTCCCCGTCCCAAACGGGGCTCACCGTCTTCATTCCCATTTCATAGATGAGGTAACTGAGGCACAGAGAAGTGAATTGACTTGCCCAAGGTCACACAGCAGACAAGTGGCAGAGCTGGGATTAGAACCCACGTCCTTCTGACTCCCAGGACCAGGTTCTCTCCACTAGGCCACATAACAGTTTTAGTGGCTAAATTAGCCTGAGGTGGAATGTCTGAAATTTTCCAGGGAACCCATCTTGCCTTCCAAGGGTTATGGATGTTGAGACTCTGCTCACAAAAAAAGCTACTACAATACATTTTCTTCCCAAAGGGGCTAACGAGCACAGTCAGTTCTCTGTCTCTAATGCATATTTTCTAGAGTGACAACAAGCTAAGCAGCACAAGGAACCAGAAGGACTGGAAAAGTCTGAACTATCATTATTTCAGCATGGCCTAGTGGAAAAAGCATGGGCTTGAGGATAGGAGGACCTGGGTTCTAATCCCACTCTTGACACTCTGCCCCTCACCTGCTGGATAAACTTGAGCAAAAAGATTTTTTTTTTCCCCTCAGTGGTATTTATTGAGAACTTACTGCCTTCAGAGCACTGTTCTAAGCCGTTGGGACAGTATATCACGATATGAGTTCCTAGAGGTGATCCCTGCTTACAACAAGTTTATAATCTAGAGGGAGAGACAGACGTTAATATAAATAAATAATTTATAATATATAATCCATAGGGATGTACATATGCATTGTGCCTTGATTTCTCCATGCCTCAGTTTCCTCATTAATAAAATGCATATTCAATACTTGTTCTCCCTTCTTCCCTCTTAAAGTGTGAATGCATCCCCAAATCTTATCAGTCCCATATTCACAACATTGCTAAAATCCACCCTTCCCTTTCCATCTAAACTTCCCCCATGTTAATACAATCACTCATCCTATTCCACCTGGATTACTGCATCA
Organism: Ornithorhynchus anatinus; assembly: GCF_004115215.2. Taxonomy (NCBI): domain Eukaryota; kingdom Metazoa; phylum Chordata; class Mammalia; order Monotremata; family Ornithorhynchidae; genus Ornithorhynchus; species Ornithorhynchus anatinus. The sequence goes on along the minus strand of NC_041731.1, from coordinate 55,179,059 downwards.
GCCTCCTTGCTGACCTCCCAGACTCCTGTCTCTCTTCACTCCAGTTCACACTTCACTCTGCTGCCCAGATCATTTTTCAATAAAAACATTCAGGACATGTCACCCTACTCCCCCCAAAACACCAGTGATTGCCCATCCACCTCTGCATCAAAGAAAATCTCCTCACACTGGGATTTAAAGCACTCTATCACCTTGCCTCCTCCTACCTCACCTCGCTACTCTCCTACTACAACCCAGCCTGCACACTTCACTCCTCTAATACTAATCTTCTCACTGTGCCTCGATCTCACCTAACCCACTACCTACCCCAGCCTACATCCTGCCTCTGGCCTCTCTCCTCAATCCAGCAGACAATTACTCTCCCCCTTCAAAGCCTTATTGAAGGCACATCTCTTCTTTGAGACGTTCCCAGACTAAACCCCTCCTTTCCTCTTCTCCCACTCCCATCTGTGTCATCCTGACTTGCTCTCTTGGTTCTTCCTCCCTCCCAGCCTCACAGCAGTTATGTACATGTCTGTAATTTTTTTATTTGTATTGATGTCTGTCTCCCCACCTCTAGATTATAAACTTGCTGTGGGCAGCTAATGTGTCTGTTCATTGTTGCATTGTACTCTACCAAGCTCTTAGTAGAGTGCTCTACACACAGTAACCGCTCCATAAGTGACTGAATGAATGGGGGACACCAACTTTATGATATGATTGTATTGTATTTATCCCAGAGCACAGTATAGTGTTTGGCACATTCCAAGCCCTTAACAAATACCACAATGATTGATTAATTTACTATATAGCTTGGATGCCAAACAAAAATGCTGACATCCAGGTTCCTGGGGCTGGTTTAAGACAGGATTACCGCCAATTCATTTTTTGAGACAGGCTCAATCATGGCAGGCAATTAGCATGAAGCTTGCCGTGGGCAGTCTTGAGGCAAAAAAAAACAGAATTCTCTTCTGTATTATATTTCTAAAGTATTAGTTCAACATGACAAGCTGAGTCTACACGAGAGAAGCATTTTCCAAAAATACTGTATTATTTGGCCCAAAATCCTTCTTCCTACTTAGTCTTGTTTGTGTGCAGGGAACTAGAGAGAGAGAGAGCACATTCATGATAAGGAAAAGTGAGACTTTTTCCTAGCTTGGGAGACTCTCTTCAGTTCTTCAGAACTCATGACTTTCAATCAAACTTTTAAATAAAGCTTTCCTAGTAGGAACCAGGCCCTATATGAAGAAAACCGTACAAATAACCCTCCTACAGGTCCCAGTTTACATAAATTTATTTATGGTACTTGTTAAGTGCTTACTTTGTCCCATTCCTTAAGCTACTAAGTGCAGGGATAGATTCAAAATAATCAGGTTGGACAAAGTCACTGTCCCATATGGAGCAGCGTGACGTGGTGGATAGAGCCAGGGCTTCAGAATCAGAAGGTCATGGGTTCTAATCCAAGCTCTGCCCCTTTCTGCTGTGTGATCTTGGGGAAGACACTTCACTTCTCTGCGCCTCAGTTACCTCATCTGTAAAATGGGGATTGAGACTGTGAGCCCCATATAGGACAGGGATTGCGTCCAACTTGATTTGCTTGTATCCACTGTAGTGCTTAGTACAGTGTCTGGTGCACATACTGAGTGCTACCCAAATACCAGAATTATTATTATATGGGGCTCACAGTCTATGAAGGAGGGAGAACAGGCATTGAATTCCCCTCTGACAAATGTGGAAACTGAGACCTAAGGCCACACAGCAGACAAGTGGTGGAGCCAGCATTAGAACCTAGGTCCTCTGAGTCCCAGGCCTGTGATTTTCAATTAGGTCACATCGCTACCTAAATTTTATTTCTTCCCAAAATGTATGTTTGTGATTGTGTCCACATATACTTAAAGTGAACTGGATATACCAAAATAAACAATTCAGTCTTTTTTTCTTCTAGGATTTTTAGTGTCTGAATATGAATACAGCAAAAGGAGACTCATTAAGAATAAGTTAAAATTAATACAAACCTTTTAATCATTTCAGATTATGGCACTTCAGTCCTATTCCATGTGACAGAATCATGAAAGTAGCAACACAGATATATTCGAAAATGCAGAATACAATTTTAGGCAAATGACGGTGTCATTTCTATCTATGTAGTTCAATTTTCTAAGACTCTCATTGATGAAACAGCTCTACCCAATCTGACTCTCTATTCATGCAAATAACATATCTTACCTTATTAATATCATCAAGTGGCTGGGAGGTTGTGTTATCTTTCTGGATTATTTTAATTAGATCAGCATGAAATTTACTGGCATTCAGGAAAATGAGTGGATTGTTAACTGTGATTATTTTCACCTGCTGCAAAGATTCCTTTAGGGAAGAAACAAAGATTCAGAATTTCTTAGTGAGGTACTTTAGAAGATAAATTATTTCTTCCTATAGTCAGTCCAAAAAATAGACAATATTATTTTTTTCAAAATATTAATAATTTTTAGTTATGTTCATAATCCTTTAGATGATAATTTTTTTAGCCATTCCTTGAGTGTTGACGAGGAGGTTCAATCACACCTCTCTGCAAAACACTGAATATATGAGATGTTAACTCCATAGAAAAGGCAAATCCTCCATTACTAAGTAGATTAGAAAGCATAAACAGTGTCATAATTACTGAGTATTACTTTGGATTCATAGTGATAAACTAATGGTAAGCATTTAGACATAGAGAAAACCTTCAAGACCCTTCTGGAATGAAAAGCATTCCTCTGGAAGATATGAACAACAGTTAAAGATAATCAAAGAAAATGTCCGTGTATACCCTGAACAGTAAATAACAATTTCCTGTACATTCTCCATTTCAATAATGGCAAAATGCTCTTCAAGCTTTATTCAGTCCACCACCAACCCAGCAGAACTGTACCCTTGCATTGTTTAGGGTTCAATAATGCTTCTTGTTAGTTTCATTTTTCTTCCTGTAGGAAAAACTGGAGCAGCATCCCAGCCCCTCTGCAATTGGAGAGGTGAGAAACCCTCAATAAATGTCAGTAGTCAACAAGTAGGAGGAACCAGAAAACAAACTTCTAATTTTTATAAAGGTAATTATATAGAAGTCTTTAAAGAGTTGCTGCTGCCATGAAACATTTCACAATCCCTCAGCTCTACTTTCCAAAGCCAACATTTCTGAAGAAACTTACTTACATACCATAAATGCTCAAGAAAAAATGCTCGAGATAAATTTCATGTTAAAGAAAGCAATGATTCTGGAACTTTTTGAAGATAAAGGCATGAATCAAAACTTTATCAGAAGGTGGCCCCTCACATGTTAAGGTTGGAAATTGGTTATAGAAAATAAAAAAATCCATTCTAACCTGATTTCAGTTAGTGAGATTGAATGCCATTTTTTATCATCAGGATTATTAGGAATAGAGGATTAATGTAGGGAAGATTGAAGACTGGGAAACACAAGAACGTATACCTTCAATGTTGATGGGAGTTGAAGATTGCATGCCTGCCAGTTCACATTTGAATTTGACTTGTTTTCATTTGACTTTTTGGATGATTATCATAAGAAATATTGAACTCGATGCTAGGAAAGAGCTGAATCTCTTCAGCAAAAAGAGAAAAAGCGACTGGCAATATATTGATTTGTTTATTTGGAGAAAAATCCGCCATTACTCTGGGTGGGACTTAAATGACTCATTATGACAAAAATCAATTCCATCCAGCAAGTTTCCTTTCTTCACTCAGGTGGAGGGTGGAATTGAGACTAATGATGTTTGGAGAGGAAAAAAAAATATTTGATCTCTCCTCCTTCCTTCAAATCCTCTCAGGATGTCTCTCACACATTTGCTCACTGGGAAAAGCTTGAGGCAGCCAGGACTCATGGAATAGTGATTCACGAGCTCTCAATTAAGAGTGCTCCAATCCTAAGGTTCCCTAAATTTTGGACAGGTAGTTGTGTAGGCTCTGGGGCCATCAATCTGAGCTGGTTTCTAACATGGAATTAATTTACAATGACTACAGAAAGCAAATGTCATACTAGCATTGTTAAGCAAACCTGTAGAGGTTCAGAGCTCAAATCTAACCCTAAACAAGAGGAGACTTTCATGCTAATTCAAAGCTTCTGAACCTGCTTGGGGGAGTAATTTCAGGGGTAAACTTGGTGTGGCTACCAAGGTCAAAGGACCCAAACCAGTAGATGTAGGGGTCCTGGCCCCATATGATCTGGAGGTGTTTTTAGTTATCTACTGGACTGCTAGTTGACCATTATGACTTTTCAGAGTTTGGAGGTCTGGAAGAAAGAGGCACAGAGTTGACAGGATTAAACATCAAATCTTCCCCTCTTTCTTCTTCCAGCTGAGGCTAGCCAAAAATCTCTCATTCATTGATTCAATAGTATTTATTGAGCGCTAACTATGTGTAGAGCACTGTACTAAGTGCTTGGAGTGTACAATTTGGCAACAGATAGAGACAATGTCTGCCCAATAACGGGCTCACAGTCTAAACGGGAGAGACAGACAGCAAAGCAAAACGGAACAAAAAGCAGGCAGTCTAGTGCAGACATCATCAAGATAAATAGAAACACAGAGATATACACATCTTTAACAAAATAAATAGGGTAATAAATAATATATACAAATATGCACAGTGCTGAGAGGAGGGGAAGGGCAGAGGGTGGGAGGGGGGAATGGGGAGGGGAGGAGGAGCAGAGGGAAAGGGGGGGGGCTCAGTCTGGGAAGGCCTCCTGGAGGAGATGAGCTCTCAGAAGAGCTTTGAAGAGGGGAAGAGCGTTAGTTTGGCGGACGTGAGGAAGGAGGGCATTCCAGGACAGCGGTAGGATGTGGGCCAGGGGTCGACGGCGGGACAGGCGTGAACGGGGGATGGTGAGGAAGTGAGCGGCAGAGGAGTGGAGTGTACGGGGTGGACAGTAGAAAGAGAGAAGGGAGGTGAGGTAGGAGGGGGCAAGGGGATGGCGAGCCTTGTAGCCTAGAGTGAGAAGTTTTTGTTTCGTGCGGAGGTTGATAGGTAACCATTGGAGGCTTTTGAGGAGGGGAGTGGCATGCCCAGAGCATTTCTATAGGAAGATGAACCGGGCAGCGGAAAGAAGAAGAGATTAGAGCGGGGAGAGACAGGAGGAAGAAAGATCAGAGAGGAGGCTGACACAATAATCCATTCAAGATATTATGAGAGCTTTACCAGCACGGTAGCAGTTTGGATGGAGAGGAAAGGGCGAATCTTGAAGATATTGTGAAGGTGAGACCGGCAGGTATTGGTGACAGATTGGATGTGTGGGATGAATAAAAGAGCAGATTTTGTACCAGAGTCCAGAATTAAGTTGTTTCACCCACTGAGCCAGCCAGCAGAGCAGCCACTTCCATAAGTGCCAGATTTTTCAAAAGGATTCTGGCTATTTCCAACTTTCAGTCTATTTCTAAATCACCTGAGAATGATGCCCCTGATGGGAAACCTGTTCTTGACATTTCTGAAGGGAACCATGGAATTGGATAGGCAAGTGAACATTAAAGATACTGAAGGAAAAAAATGTTAACCAAACTTCCCAAAAAGGTTAGGGTCAGGACCCATTTGAGAAAGTGATCTATTTACAAATGTGCATTTTTACTCCTCTTTTGAAGTTCGTTTACTCTTCCCTAAGAACATTAAGTTAATAATAATAATGTTGGTATCTGTTAAGCGCTTACTATGTGCAGAGCACTGTTCTAAGCGCTGGGGTAAACACAGGGGAATCAGGTTGTCCCACGTGGGGCTCACAGTCTTAATCCCCATTTTACAGATGATGGAACTGAGGCACAGAGAAGTTAAGTGACTTGCCCACAGTCACACAGCTGACAAGTGGCAGAGCTGGGATTCGAACTCATGAGCCCTGACTCCAAAGCCCGTGCTCTTTCCACTGCGCCACGCTGCTTCTCAATTAAGTTGAAAATTTAAAGTACATAATCAATCAGCGGTATAGCAGAGCAGCCAACTGTGCCTCATGTCAGTAAACCAATAATATCCCAAGTGCTTAGTAAAGTGCTCTAAACACAGTAAGCCCTCAAAAAATACCACTGATTGATTGATTACAGTCTTTGGATTCCAGAGTTTCTGATAATTGCATCTCGTGGTTCAGTGGAAAGAGCACAGGCTTGGGAGTCAGAGGTCACAGGTTCGAATCCCGGCTGTGCCACTTGTCAGCTGTGTGACTGTGGGCAAGTCACTTAACTTCTCTGTGCCTCAGTTACCTCATCTGTAAAATGGGGATGAAGACTGTGAGCTCCACGTGGGACAACCTGATGACCCTGTATCTACCCCAGCACTTAGAACAATGCTCTGCACATAGTAAGCGCTTAACAATAATACCAACATTATTATTATTATCTCAAGTGCATCTCCTAAAGAGCCTCCTTTTCCTTTCCAATCCACTTTAATTCTGATCACTTTACTTACCTATTTAAACTAATACTCCATGGAATTTTGCGGTACCAATATAATCCTGACAACAATTGTCCCCAGTATAGTAGATAGAGCACAGGACTGGAAGTCAGAAGGTCATGGGTTCAAATCCTAGCTCTGCCACTTGTCTGCTGTGGGACCTTGGACAAGTCACTCACTTCTCCGGGCCTGTTACCTCATCTGTAAATTTGGGATTGAGACTGTGAGCCCCACATGAGACAGGGGCTGTGTCCAACCCTTTTTGTTTGCATCTCCTCCAGTGCTTAATACAGTGCCTGGCACATAGTAAGCGCTTAACAAATACCATAATTATTATTACTCGTCTTTTCCATAATGAAACCTGTTTCAAAGATTGGCAATCAATGAACTCAAGGTCTCTTCCTCCCCTGAATTCCCCCATAGACCCCAGGCCTATTTAATCAATATATTTCTTATTTGGAAGTTACAATCATTATACTTATGCCTGATCTAGATACACAAATGACACTTCATAAAAAATCAAGAGTGGGGAAAATTATTATTTTTTAACTTGATCATTCGTCAGCTGTTGTATTTAGGGAACCTCCTTTAAACTCCTGGCACATGCAAATCCAACTAAATTGTGTAAAGAGAAAAGGGTAAACTTACAGAATCAGTTTCAGTTTTCACTTTATATTCCATTTCTTTCATACTTCTCAAATTCAAGGTCTTTGCTCTGAAAAGAAGGCAGAAAAAACAATGAAGTAGACAATTTTCTTATTGTTCAGAGAGATGAAGTATTTAAAGAATAAAGAACATCTTAAATTTATCAGACCTTTAAACCGTTGAAACTTTAAATTATATTTTCCACCAATAACAAATTCATTAATCTACCTGTTTATTTGTGGCAGCTCAAATAATCTTTTACCTGTTCATTTACTAATTCTATTCTGAAAGCAGGATTTTTTTCCCTCTTTCATACATGCTTTTTCTTTCTTAGAGAAGCAGCGTGGCTCAGTGGAAAGAGCCCGGGCTTGGGAATCAGAGGTCAAGGGTTCAAATACCGGCTCTGCCACTTGTCAGCTGTGTGACTGTGGGCAAGTCACTTCACTTCTCTGGGCCTCAGTGACCTCATCTGGAAAATGGGGATTAACCGTGAGCCTCATGTGGGAAAACCTGATTACCCTGTATCTACTCCAGTGCTTAGAACAGTGCTCTGCACATAGTAAATGCTTAACAAATGCCAACTATTATTCTTTCATACAGTCGATTAGACTATAAGTCCATCAATGGGCAGGGATTTTCTTTACCTGTTGCCGAATTGTACATTCCAAGTGCTTAGTATAGTGCTCTGCACACAGTAAGTTCTCAATAAATACTATTGAATATGCTAATTATGAAAAAGTAGGATGATCTATCAGTGATGGGCTTGTTCATTCATTCATTCATTCGATCAAATTTATTGAGCACTTACTGTGTGCAGAGCACTGTACTAAGTGCTTAGAAATTCACTGTTAGTCTTTAATACTCAAAAATATGAGTATTAATTGAATGTGTTCTATCTTTTATGGACACTGATATTTATAAAATGGTAACCTTACATTATAATAACAATTATAATATTTGTATTTGCCAAACACCGCAGTAAGCTCTGAGATAGATACAAGATAATCAGATCCCACTTGAGGTTCATGGTCTAAGTAGAAGGGAGAATACGTGCGGAATCCCCATTTTGGAGATGAGAGAATTAAGGCACAGAGAAGTTAAATGACTTGCCCAAGGTCACAGAGCAGACAAGTGGAGGAGTTGGAATTAGAACCCAGGTCCTCTGACTCTCAGGTCCTTGCTCTTTCCACTAAGCCACTGTGCCTCTGATTCTCATTATCATGATTAAGACTAGGATTGGATTGAAGGTAAAAGACCCTTTATTTGTGAGGGGCTCCACCTAAATTTTAGCACATATTCAACTATTCAAAAGTGAGTCCTTGACAGATTCATCCTTTTTTTCTTCACGGACTGGCCTGGTCCAATCTGCCACCAGATGCTAAACAATAGCCAATCTGCCTTCCAACTGTTAAGGAGACAGCTTGAGTAATAACCTTCAAGGAGCTGACAAGGAACTGTCCCAGATTATTGTGATTTGGGGAATCGGGACCATCTTTCCTGGGTCCCTTAAAATAATCTTAATCAATTGGTAGTATTTATTGAGTTCTCAATGTGTAAATCACTGCACTAAGCACTTGGGAGAATACAATAAAACAGAATAATAATAATAATGATAATCATGACATTTCTGAAGAGCTTACTAAGTGCCAAAGATTTTACTGTGCACTTGGGTAGATGTAAGATAGTCAGGTCCACATGGGGCTCCAAGTCTATGTGGGAAGAAGAACAGATAATGAATCCCCATTTTGCAGATGAAGAAACTGAGGTGCAGAGAAGTTAAGTGACTTGCCCAGGGTCACAAAAGGCATAGTGCTTAGAGCTTGGGCCTGTGAGTCAGAAGGTGATGTGTTCTAGTCCCGGTTCTGCCAGCTGTCTACTTTGTGACCTTGGGCAAGTCATGTCACTTCCCTGGGCCTCAGTTATCTCATCTGTAAAATGGAGACTGAGACTGTGAGCCCCACTTAGGTCAGGGGCTGTGTCCAACTCGATTTGCTTGTATCCATTCCAGGGCTTAGTACAGTGCTTGGCACATAGTAAGTGCTTAAGAAATACCATTATTATTACTATTATAGGTGTGTGGCAGGTTGGAATTAGAACTCATGTCCTCTGACTCGCTGGCCCATGCTCTTTCCACTAGACCACACTGCTTCTACACCTCAATGAAAAGGAGGCGAGCAAATGAGGTGAATCAAGGGAGGAAGGGACGTTGAAGGGTTGACACTGGAAGATTGGACCTGCAAATCAGCGCTGTTAGGGAAAAGGTGAAAAGGAAGGCATTCAGAGAGATGTACACTGGGTTAACGGCATAGACAGTAGTGGAGAAGAATAGTTACAGGAATAATGGAACAGTGGATGTAAGGGGGATTTTAGGGGGAGGTGGGTCAGAGTAGACGATCTGAAGGGCTTCTAGCATGGCCAGTTTCTATTAAAACAATCCTATATCATCCTTTTATTCGGGTCCACAGCGAGGGAGAGAATCAGGATCACTTTGGGTTCTTATCAGAGAGTATATGAACTTGGGCTTTCCAGGAATCCGGAGCGACCTCAAAGAATGGTGTTGATTGACACCTAGAAAGTAAAGGGGATGAACATAACACTTCAAGCTGTTCATGTCCCCAGATGAGTAGACAACACTCCTAAGCACTCTAGACTGTAAGTTTGTTAGGGGCAGGAAATGTGTTTACAAACCCTGTTCTACTATACTCCCCCAAGCACTTAGTATAATTCTTTACCCAGTAAGTGCTCAACACATATGATTGACTGATTGATTGATAAACAGTACAGAAGAATAGGTGAGAGAAAGTAAGGGTCATGATTTATTTTGGGAAGAAACATGGCTTAGTGGAAAGAGCATAGGCCTGGGAGTCAGAGGACCGGAGTTATGCTCCCCACTTTGCCATATATCTGCTTTGTAACCTTGGGCAAGTCATTTAACTCTTCTGTGCCTCAGTTCCCTCCTCTGCAAAATGGAGATTCAGTACCTGCTCTCCCTCCTATTTAGACTGTGAGCACCATGGGGGATCTATCTTGGATCAACCCCGGCATACGGTATAGTGCTTGGCACACAGTAAGCACTTAACAAATACCACAGTTATTGATTATTATTGTTACCCCAAAACTCTTACCTTGGGAAGCGGGCGATCATTATAACTATAGTGCAGCCTACTCCAAATAGCAGTCCTACATTAGCAGCAAAACATATTGTAAAGATATATGTACTGACCCAGATGCTCTGGAAGAAAAACAACATGCAAAATTATCAGTTTCTTCTTCTTCCCCTCAGAACATCAACCTCTGTGAGTACCATGATCCTAATTGTGCTTTTCATGCTAGAAAATATAAGGTCCTGGAGAAGAGGCCAATCCTTCAAACGAACCTTTCCCAGATTTATCTCTTTGCCCAGATTTTCAAGTCACCGGTGATGAGTTTATATATGGCAATATCAATGGTATTTATTTACCATTGTGTAGATCGTTGTACTAAGCACTCGGGAGACCACAATACAACAGAGTTGGTAGACATGTTCCCTGCCTCCGATGAGCTTGCAGTTTAGGGGGACCTTAGAGACACGTCCGGGGAACCTGTGGCTCATAAGCCAAGTGTGATCTTCATCAAGGGCATCCATCCATGGACTCAACATTGTGAGGCCAGGCCATTAGGTTTGACTACACGCCAACTTGCTGTGGAGGAACCTGGACAAAAAGTAACTGAGCCATCCTTTCGTGTCCAAGACAGAAAGGGGCTGAGGGGGAAGCCAAGATGGCGACTCAGTGTCTCGCTGAAAGGCAGCGTAAGCTCAAGTGGCTCTGCCCTCCATCTCGCCCTCCTTGTCCACCACTCTCCTGCTGTAACAAAGCAGGAGCACTGTGATGGGCCAGCCAAGGTAGGCAGAGCAGGATACCCCTCACCTATCACGTGTTCCCCCATGCTGGGTGCCACCCAGACTGATGGTGGCTAGAGCAGGGAAGTGAAGCCTAGAAAAGCATCATGGTCTAGTGGTTAGAGCACAGGCCTGGAAGTCAGAAGGACCTGGGTTCTAATCCCAGCTCCACCATATAACTGCTATACGGGACCTCAGGCAAGTCACTTCCACTTCTCTGTGCCTCAGTTACCTCATCTGTTAAAAGGGATCAAGACGGTGGCCCCACGTGGGATATGTCACGTGGGGTTGGCCATAAAATGCAAGGACCTTTGTGCAGCTACTTTATTTTATGGTATTTGTTAAGCACTTACTATATTCCAGGTCTGTTCTAAGCTCTGGAGTAGACACAAGTTTATCAGCTTGGACACAGTCCCTGTTCCAAATGGGGCGTACATTTTTAATCCCCATTTTATAGACGAGGTGACAGAGGCATCAAGAAGTCAGTTGACTTGCCCAAGGTCACACGGCAGGCAAGTGGGAAGCTGGGATTAGAAACTAGGTCCTTTTGACTTCCAGGCTCATCCTTTAGCCACCAGATCACATTGCTTCTCAGTGCTCAAAGGTTTGAGCAACTGCTCCAAGGTTTGATTTCATTCATTCATTCAATCGCATTTAGTGAGCACTTACTGTGTATAGAGGACTATACTAAGCGCTTGGAAGAGTACAATACAACAACAAATAGACACATTCCCTGCCCAGTCTATTTCCTGGCCCAGCAGTTACAATTTGGAGACCTGGGGGAGAGTCATGTAGGAGATTGTGAAGTTTCTTTCGCTGCAGGGCTCTAGAGATAACAGTCAGAGAATGGTGGATTGTATTAAGCGCTTTACTATGAGCCAAGTACTGGGCTAAGTGCTAGGGTAGATAATAGAAATAATAATGATAATAATGGTATTTCTTAAGGGCTGATTAAGTGTCAAGCACTATTCTAAGCACTGGAATAGATGGATACAGGCTAATTGAGTTGGACATAGTCCCTGTCCCACATGGGGCTCACACCCTTAATCCCCCTTTTATAGATGAGGGGACTGAGACACAGAGAAGTGAAGTATCTTGCCCAGGTGAGGTGGATAGAGCACGGGCCTGGGAATCAGAAGGTCATGGGTTCTAATGCCGGCTCCGCCGCTTGTCTGCTGTGTGACCTAGGGCAAGTCGCTTCACTTCTCTGGGCCTCAGTTACCTCATCTGTAAAATGGGGATTGAGACTGTGAGCCCCCCATGGGACAGGGACTGTGTTCTATCCAATTTGCTTGTATCTACCCCAGTGCTTAATACATTGCCTTGCGCATAGTAGGTGCTTAACAAGTACCATTATTATTATTGTTATTAGACACAGCCCCAGACAGGGGTCACTATCTAAAAGGGGAGGGAGAACAGATATTTCATCTCCATTTCACAGCGAGGAAATTGAGGCACTGAGAAGTTAAGTGAATTGCCTTAGTTCACATAGCTGGCAATGGTGGGGCTGCGATGAGAACCCAGGTCTCCCAACTCTTAGCTCTGTGTTATTTCTATTAGGCTACACTGCTTTTGCAGTGAAGACTGAGAGTTGCTTGTCTCACTCAGGTAGTCTGGGGCAGTTCTACTCAGAAGCAGGGGGTGAGATGAGAGGGCCCGGGCATTCCTTTAACTTTGCTTCTAAGCACCCAGTCTTAGGAGTCATTTCCTTTTACTCATTTCCAAACAAAGGTTGCTGACACATGATTTATTGGGACCACAGTGTATTCCCCACCTGTCTCCAACATAAGCACCCTGGCCATGATAACCAAGATAATGTAGCCAGGAGATAGATCATGGAGCATCTTCTGTTCTCACCTCAGAGGATAATTACTCCCCCAAACTATGAACCCCAACATTGGCCCGGTAACCCAGACCTGTCCCAGCTCACAGTCCTCCACTCTAACCCCAAATGCAAGTTTGACAACTAAACCCTCTTTTTTCTCCCCATCATACCTGTGACTAAATTCTTCAACAAACTTTTATTTATTTTTTAAGGAAATATATATATGCTATATGCTAAGCACTGTACTAAACACTGTGGTTCATACAAGATAATCAGTTTTGACACAGTCTCTGACTCACATGGGGCTCACCATCTAAGTATAAGGGAACAAAAATCTCAACTTAGTAGAGCACCTACGAACTTTGCTCCCTTGTCATGTTCAGAGCCCCATAGCAAGTAGGGTAACAAACCCAGGAAAATAATTTCAGGTGAAGAGAATCCCAAATCATATTTCTCCAATCAATCAATCAATCAATCAATTATGAGTGCTTACTGTGTGCAGATAACTGTACTAAGTGCTTGGGAGAGTACATAATACGTAAGTGGTAGACATGTTCCACGTCCACATAGAGCTTACACTCTAGAGGGCGAGACAGACATTAGTATTAATTACAGATAATAATAATAATAATAATGGTATTTGTTAAGCCTTTACTATGTGCCGAGCACTGCTCTAAGCACTGGGATAGATACAAGGTAATCAGATTGTTCCATGTGGGGCTCAGAGTCTTAATCCCCATTTTACAAATGAGCTAACTGAGGCCCAGGGAAGTGAAGTGATTCACCCAAGGTCACACAGCAGACAAGTGCGGAGTCGGAATTAGTACCCACATCCTCTGACTCCCAAGCCCGTGCTCTTGTCACTAGGCCACAGAAATGTTGCGGTGCTGAGGGTGGGGTGAATAAAGGATCCAAATCTAAGTGCAAAGGCAATGCAGAATAATAATAATGTTGGTATTTGTTAAGCGCTTACTATGTGCCGAGCACTGTTCTAAGCACTGGGGTAGATAGAGGGTCATCAGATTGTCCCACGTGAGGCTCACAGTTAATCGTCATTTTACAGGTGAGGTAACTGAGGCACAGAGAAGTTAAGTGACTTGCTCATGGTCACACAGTTGACAGGTGGTAGAGCCAGGATTCGAACCCATGACCTCTGGCTCCCAAGCCCAGGCTCTTTCCACTGAGCCACGAGAGGTAGTAGGGGAAATAAGGGTTTACTTGGAGAAGGCCTCTTGGAGGAGATGAAATTTTAATAAGGTTTTGAAGGCAGGGAGAATGATCATCTGCTAGATATGAAGTGGGAGGAAGATCTAGGCCAGAGGCAGGACATATATATAATACTACTTTGATATCACATTCCTACAGTATAAATTCACAAAATAGGTGCCTAGAGTACGTGGAGTGCCTTCCAGTTGGGTTCAGGTTGAAGCCATTTTATGCAGGAGGTAGCTTCTGGATATTTAAATAAATAATAAATAATGCTTATGGTATTTGTTAAGCACTTACCGTGTGCCAAGCACTGTTCTAAGCACTGGGGTAGATACAAGGTAATCAGGTGTTCCCCCATGGGGCTCTCAGTTTTCATCACCATTTTATAGATGAGGAAACTGAGGCACACAGAAGTTAAGTGACTTGCCCGAGATCACACAGCCGGCAAGTGGGGGAGCGGGGATTAGAACACACATCCTCTGACTCCCAAGCCCGTGCTCTTTCCACTAAGCCAACACTGCTTCCCAGCAGTGTTAGCTTCACTGTGACGTAGTAGAAAGAACACAAGTTTATAACTAGAGGACATGGGTTCTAATTCCACCTCTGCCACTTGCTTTCTGTGTTACATCTGACAAGTCATTTAACTTCTCTGTGCCTCAGTTTCCTCATCTGTAAATAAAATGTGGATTCTATACCCGTTCCTCCTTCCTCTTTGAATGTGAACCCTCTGGGGACAAGGACCTGATTACTTCATATCTACCCCAGAGCTAAAGTCAATGCTTGGCACACAGTAAACATTTAACATATATTAATAATATTCATATAATTGCTATTGCTTACTTTACAGATGAGGAAACCGAGGCCCAGAGAGGTGAAGTGACTTTAACTTCTCTGTGCCTCAGTTACCTCATCTGTAAAATGGGGATTAAGACTGTGAGCCCCACGTGGGACAACCTGATTCCCCTGTGTCTACCCCAGCGCTTAGAACAGTGCTCGGCACATAGTAAGCGCTTAACAAATACCAACATTATTATTATTATTGCCTAAGGACACAGAAGGCAGGTGGTGGAGCTGGCATTATATTCCAAGTCCTCTGGCTCCCAGGGCTGTAGCTTTTGCACTAGGTCATACTCCTTGTTAAGTGACTCAACTGTAGGTGACTCAATGTGGATAATTTTTCATTTTTTAATAGGCCAGTGGCTGAGCTGGGATTAGAACTGAGACCCCTGATTCCCAGGCCCACAGTCTTTCCAACAAGCCATGCTCTCTCTAAATCTTGCTCTACAACTGGGCTTAAATTGCTTTTCAGTTCCTGAACCCCACTATTACAAGCATTTACTCTCCACCACCAGGTTAAACTGTCTAAGTTTAAAACCCTTTTCTGCTTGTTAAACATGTCTTGAAAATCTATCTACGATGTTTGCTTGACTATAGCTCTTGGATCCAATTTCTGACCCATGAACGGAGAACATTTTAAAATATTTCACCATTTAAATACTATCTTTGCAGTAATTCTATGCCAATTAGCTACGAAGGGGCAAGATATGCAGTAAGACAAAAAAGCCGAGAAAACTATCCACTTTGGTCGACGTTCAGCATTGATGCAGTTTCCAAATTTGTCTAATACTTCCACAGAGAGTCTGGCTCCCTCTCAAGGATCCTAAATATTTATAGTTTTCATAAAAATCTTATACGAAATCAGTTCAAAAAACACTGACAGAAAAATAAAAAATGCATAGCCAATCGATTCCTGACTCATATTATTTTCTCCTAACCAATCTATTTTCATTTGATATGGAAATTCTGTTTCAGCCAACTCAATCTAATGGTGTGTCTTTCAGGCAGAGTTATTTAAGGCATTTCAAACAAAATCGCAAACACTTCAGAGACTCTTGAGTCTCTGTTTTCCTAGCACTAGGAAATATGCCTTACAGGAGTCCTGGAAAATGAACACAATGTCATATTTCAGTTTCTGATTTTCTTCTTGTTCTAAGACACACTTAGGAGATGAGGGGCATTCCTCCTTCTGCTTTTGGCAACCACATCCTTCCTTGACCCCTGGCTCTCTTGGACTTGCAGAGGGAACCCACTTATATTCCTTTGGCCTATGGCAGTAGCCATTCCTGTTCCATATGACTGGGAATTCTGACTTCACTGACACTGTCCTCTCCTGGTCCTCCTCCTATCTCTCTGGCCACTCCTTCTGAGTCTCTTTCTCAGGCTCTTCCTCTTCCTTCCATCCCCTAACTGTGGGGGTTCCTCAAGGTTCAGTTCTGGGTTTCCTTCTATTCTCCAATCCCTTGGAAAATGCATTCACTCCCATGGCTTCAACTATCATCTCTATGTAGATGATTCCCAAAACTACTCCCAGCTCGCCGCAGTCTCTCACCTCTCCTTCTCTGCAGTCTCACATTTCTTTCTGCCTTTAGGACATCTCTACTTGGATGGCCCTCCAACACCTCAAATTTAACGTGTCCAAACCAGAACTCCTCATTTTCTCAGCCAATCCCTGTCCTCTGCCAGATTTTCCCATAAATGTAGAAATTTCCATCCTCCCCGTCTCACAAGCTCTCACAAGCTTATAACGTTGCCATTTTCCTCCACGTCGTTCTTATGCAATCCACATAATCATTCTGCTACCAAATCTTGTGGGTTTTACCATCAGAGTACCTCTAGAATCCACCCCTTTCTTTATCCAAACTACTATCTCACTGATTTCTTATCATATCCCCCTTTGACTATCACATCACTGTCCTCGCTGACTTCTCTGACTCCCATTCCTCCCCCTCAAGCCCATACTTCACTCTGCTGCCCAGATCATTTTTCTAAGAAACTGCTCAGTTCATGTCTCCCCTCACCTCCAAACCTTCAGTGGTTACCCTTGAGAAATAGCGTGGCTCAGTGGAAAGAGCCCAGGTTTGAGAGTCAGAAGGTCATGGGTTCTAATTCCAGCTCTGCCACTTGTCAGCTGTGTGACTTCGGGCAGGTCTCTTCACTAATGTTTTCCTATATAAATTCTGCTAGTGCTCTGGTACTGAAAAGGTTATATTCTCAATGCTGTCGTGCTTTCTCACTGAGGTATGTTAGAGGGTGGGAACAACCCTTTACCAAAGAACGTTTTTTACCAAAAGAAGTTGAGGGAAGCAGCTTGGCCTAGTGGAAAGAGCACAGCCTGAGAGTCAGAGGACCTAGGTTCTAATGGAGTCAGAGGTCATGGGTTCAAATGCCGCCTCGGCCCCTTGTCAGCTGTGTGACTTTGGGCAAGTCACTTAACTTCTCTGTGCCTCAGTTACCTCATCTGTAAAATGAGGATTGAGACTGTGAGCCCCACGTGGGACAACCTGATTCCCCTGTGTCTACCCCAGCGCTTAGAACAGTGCTCGGCACATAGTAAGCGCTTAACAAATACCAACATTAGAAGCAGCGTGGCTCAGTGGAAAGAGCACGGGCTTTGGAGTCAGAGGTCATGGGTTCGAATCCCAGCTCGGCCACTTATCAGCTGTGTGACTTTGGGCAAGGCACTTAACTTCTCGGTGCCTCAGTTACCTCATCTGTAAAATGGGGATTAAGACTGTGAGCCCCTCGTGGGACAAACTGATTCCCTTGTGTCTACCCCAGCGTTTAGAACAGTGCTCGGCACATAGTAAGCGCTTAACAAATACCAACATTATTATTATTCACTTCTCTGCGCCTCAGTTACCTCAGCTACAAAATGGGGATTAAGACTGTGAGCCCCACGTGGGACAACCTGATTACCTTGTACTGATTACCTTGTAACCTTCCAGCGCATAGAACAGTGCTTGGCACATAGTAAGCACTTAACAAATGCCATAATTATTATTATCATTATTATTATTATCCACCTCTTGATCATACAGAAATGCCTTAAAATTTGCCTTAAGGCACTCAATTAGCTTCCCCCCTCCTTTCTTACTTCAGTGATCTACTATAACCCAATCCAAACACTTTGCTCATCTAATGCCAATCTACTTGCTGTACTTCAATCTTGTCTTTCTGTTCACTGACCTCTTGCCCACATCCCTCTCTGGCCTGGAATTCCCTCTCCCTCCACATATGACATACCACCACTCTCCTTACTTTCAAAGCTTCACTAAAATCATATCTTCTCCAAGTGTTCTTCCTCGACTAAGCCCTCATTTCCATTATTTGCCCTCCCTTGTGAATTACTTCCTCTATCTACCCTATCTTTTGTGTCACCTATGCACTTGGGTCTGTGACCCTTTAGCACTTTGATTTTTACTCCAACCCCACAACATTTTCATACATATCATCTGCAATTTATTTTAATGTCTGTCTTCCCTTCTAGACTGTAAATTCCTCCTAGGTAAGGATTGTGTTTACTAACTGGATTATATTGCACTGTCCCAAGTACTTAGTACAGTCTTCTGTATACAGTAAATGCTCCATAAATACCACCGATTGACTGATTGAACTTATTTTTGAAGATGAGCAGTGCTTTTGAGAAGCACATGGCCTGGTGGATAGATCATGGACCTGGGAGTCAGAGGACCAGGGTTCTAATCCCGATTCCACCACTTATCTGCTCTGTGATCTTGGGCAAGTCACTTAAATATTCTGTGCTTCAGTAATTTCATCTGAGGAATAGGGATTAAGAGTGTAAGCCTTATATGGGACAGGATCTATCTACATTAGCTGAACGAAGTTACATCAGTGCTGATTGAAAGCGTTCAGTGAGTAGACATATTATTACACCTCTAAACTTCTCACTCTAGGCTTCAATGCTGTCCATCACCTTGCCCCTTCCTACCTCTCCTCCCTTTTCTCTTTCTACTCCCCACCCCGCATGCTCCGCTCCTCTGCCGCCCACCTCCTCACCATCCTTCGGTCTCACCTACCCCGCCGTCGACCCCTGGGCCACATCCTCCCGTGGTCCTGGAATGCCCTCCCTCCTCACCTCCGCCAAACTAATTCTCTTCCCCTCTTCAAATCCCTACTTAAAGCTCACCTCCTCCAAGAGGCCTTTCCAGACTGAGCTCACCCCTTTTCCCTCTGCTCCCTCTACCCCCCCTTCACCTCTCTGCAGCTAAACCCTCTTCTCCCCCCTTTCCCTCTGCTCCTCCCCCTCTCCCGTCCCATCCCCTCAGCACTGTGCTTGTCCGCTCAACTGTATATATCTTCATCACCCTATTTATTTTGTTAAATGAGATGTACATCACCCTGATTCTATTTATTTGCTATTGTTTTAATGAGATGTTCTTCCCCTTGACTCTATTTACTGTCATTGTTCTTGTCTGTCCGTCTCCCCCGATTAGACTGTAAGTCCATCAAAGGGCAGGGACTGTCTCTATCTGTTGCCGATTTGTACATTCCAAGCGCTTAGTACAGTGCTCTGCACATAGTAAGCGCTCAATAAATACTACTGAATGAATAAACCCTATCCTAATACATAGATATTTTATTTATTGTTCATATCCTCACAGAGTAAACCTGATGGCCAGATTATAAAGTGTTTGCAGAATCTGACTCATTCGCTTTAAAGGACGTACTTTGTAGTAAGCATTTGGGATTGTGGAAAGCCTTGGTTTGGTGATCAGATGACATTGTCTTTGGATGGTGTCTTTAAATACAACTCCTGATTGGCCATAGAGTAAGCTGACTGACAGCTGATGTCTGAGGCTGCTGACTGTCTGACTTTTGTAACTCACCACTAGTCTGCATCTACCTAGAGTAGCTGCAGACTATGAGGACAAGAATTGGTGAGAGTAGTGGAAAATATCCTATTAATCAGAGCAACATACTGAAGCCAGGGATTGTAGGTTAGCTTGGAGGCAGGGCAAGTGATAAACATAACTTCAAAAACTTCGTACTTTTCTGCACATTTCAAGCACCATTAACATGGTGTAAAGTTTGCCCACTAAAAGGAAGGCTTGCTCCATACAGATCTGGGGAAAAGTCAAAACTTTCTTTGGAAAAATAATCTCCCCACACCATTCTTGCCCTGGGTGGACACATCAATTCCTTCTTCCAATAACGGTAACAACTGGGCCTGCCGTTGCTGGAAGAACATAATGTGTTTTTATCCAAGGCTGGGTCAGGTTTATTAGCTGGTAGAAAGCCAACAAAATGAAACCCTCATCATCAGCTTCTGCCATCGAGATAGAAAATGCAGATCTGCTTTCCAAAATGGGACTACACTGGGAGAGGGAAAGAGAACAAAGGACATTTGAGTTTTTTAAATTCTCTAACAGACTTTGACATTTGTGACCTCAACCATAATATCAAAAACAGAGGAGTGTGGAAAGGATGAGCCAAAGCAATCACATTTTTACATCCAAGTTACCCTTTTGGATGCTTTTCATGGCCGTGCCCCAGTCCTTAGTTATTCGGAACCCAGACACTAACAAAAGCAGGTTTGTCGATGCTGGTCCGGGTAATTGTTGACTCAAAGGCAGCCGCAGATATCAAAGATTTCCTTGGCAAGCACCCATGAAAAAGAATGGATCATCAGATCACTTGACTGGAATGTTCCTTCAAACCTATCGGCATATCAAGTGTTGTGTTTGAGATAATTCTAAAGAATAGACAAGAACATGCAGAATTGCGATAGCTTGATTTAACTCGTGCTGCACTGGAAATTTTACTTTTAAAATACAGCATCAGAGTTCTCACCTACATTGTCCACATACAAAGAGGATGCTTCTTGGGCACTCATCATTCATTCATTCATTTAAGAAATATGATGGAATGAATGAATGAGCGAGTGTCCAAGAATCATGGCTAGTTAATCATTTTTTGGCTTATTGGTTTATCATTCTGTTCATTGGTTTAGTTTGGTAAGTCATTTCTAGTTATTTGGACTAGATAATTCTTGCAACAAAATGATAATGTAGATCCATAATATACCTCTGTTCTCTGATGGCATCACACACACACACACAAACACAATTTAATATATTTACTAAATCTTATATGGTATGGAAGAAAGGTATCTTGTAGACCTCCCTGAGCCTGGTCATAAAGTACAGGAAAAAAAAAAAGCAACACCACAGATGGGACACACCTGGAATACTGCATACAGTTATAGTTCTAGCTCTGAAATGTCATAATGGATCTGGGGAATGTTTGGAGAAGGAAAACTGAAACAAAAAAAAATGGGTGGAGAAGCTTCTGAAAATAAAGAAGTAACATGGCATAGTGATAGAGCATGGGCCTGGGAGTTAGAAGGTCATTGGTTCTAATCCCAACTCTGCCACTTGCCTGCTGTGTGACCTTAGGCAATTCTCTTGGCTTCTCTGTACCTCAGTTACCCCATTTGTAAAAGGAGACTTTTACCCTTGAGACTATGAGCCCCATATGGAACAGGGACTGTGTCCACCCGGATTTGATTGTATCCACCCTAGAACTTAGTACAGTGCCTGACACATAATAAGCCCTTAACAAATACCATAGTTACTATTACAAAGTGAGCTGTAAATTCACAGAAGTTGTCCAAGCAGCAAATAGGGGAATCTTCAAAAAGAGTTGGGATAGAGTTGGGAAGCAGCATGGCTCAGTGGAAAGAGCCTGGGCTTCGGAGTCAGAGGTCATGGGTTTGAATTCCGACTCTGCCACTTGTCAGCTGTGTGACTGTGGGCAAGTGCCTCAGTGCCTCATCTCTGTGCCTCAGTGACCTCATCTGTAAAATGGGGATTAACTGTGAGCCTCACATGGCACAACCCATTACCCTGTATCTACCCCAGCGCTTAGAACAGTTCTCGGCACATAGTAAGAGCTTAACGAATACCAACATTATTATTATAAAATGGAAGACCAATACATACTGACAGACCAGAAGGAAATTTGAAACTCTAGGGAGACAGATTAGGGGTGTTAGATGGCAGATCCTTAACCATTAGGATGGATGTCAAAGTGGGCAGTCAGCACACACAACTCCATGTTTCCTGTGGCCTCTGTTGAAGGTAGAGGCTTCCTGTTTGGAGAAGCCACTGATCTCCACTCATTCTGCCATTTTTGATCTTATTTCTTTTATCAAATAATTAGATACTCTTTTAAGTAGGAGTCTGCCTTTGTTTTTTCCCCTTTCTGGCTAAATGGATAGAGCACTGGCCTGGGAATCAGAAGGCCATGGGTTCAAATCCCAGCTCTGCCACATCTGCTGTGTTACCTAGGTCAAGTCACTTATCTTCTCTGTACCTCAGTTACCTCATCTGTAAAATGGGGATTAAGACTGTGAGCCCCACATAGGACAGGGACTGTGTCCAACCCGATTTGCTTGTATCCACTACAGCGCTTAGTTCAGTGCTCGGCACATAGCACTTAACAGATACCACAATAATTATTTCATTTTGAAAATGCTCTGTCAATATTTACACTTTCACCTTTTAATTTTCTTATCTTCCTAGCCAGAACACAAAGCTATCTTAAAAATCCCATCTTCTCCAAGAGGTCTTACCTGATTTAGCCATCATTTCCCTTACTCCCTCTACCTTCAGCATCACACTTGCACTTGGATTTGTATCCTTTATTCACCCGACACTCAATACCACAGCACCTTTTTTTTTAACGTTATTTGTTAAGTGCTTACTATGTGCCAGGCACTGTAATCAGCACTGAGGTAGATACAAGTTAATCAGGTTGGATACAGTCCATGTCCCACATGGTGCTCACAGTCTTACTCCTCATTTTAGAGATGAGGTACCTAAACCAGAGAGAAGTGAAATGATTTGTTCAAGGAGATAGATCAAACGCTTAGAGGACCTGGGATTAGAACCCAGGTCCTCTGACTCCCAGGCATGTGCTTTATTCACTAGTCCACACTGCTTCCCCAAAACTTAGATCCTGTCTCCGGTGGGGGTTTTTATAGTATTGTTCAGCATTTACTCTGTGTCAAGAATTGCTCCAAGTGCCTGAGAAGATGCATGTTAAGTAGCCCACATATAACCCTGTTCCACATGGGGCTCACAGTGTATGTGAGAAAGAGAACAACTTTGGAATCGCCATTTGACAGATGAGGAAGCTGAGGCACAGAGAAGTTAAATGACTTTCCCAAGGTCACATGGGAAACAAGTGGCAGAGCCAGGATTAGAACCTGGATCCTCTGGCTCGCAGGCCCATGCTTTATCCACTAGGCCACACTGCTTCCCACTTACATTCATATCTGCAATTTATTTATAGGAATGTTGGGCTCCCTCTCTAGACTGTAAAGCACCTTGTGGGAAGGGAAAATATCTACAACTCTATTATATTGTAGTCTCCCAATGCTCAGTTCAATGGTCTACAGACAGTAAGCATTCAATAAATATGATTTATTGATTTACTATCTGAGCTCTCATTGATATTTATATGTTTATATCTGTGAAATTCTACATTCAACTAAAGTACATTTTAAAAATGTTTGTTTCGTTCTATTGTTTCTCTGAAGGATGACACAGAAAACTTGAGATACTTATAAAGCAGCCAGCATGTGGAGAATACAACAGAATGACCCAGAATAAATGATCAACAATGTAATGACCAGGCAGGGATCTTAAAGACAAGATCAGTAATTCTACACATGCAAAGAACATACATTTCCACTTGGCTTATATATACACACAAACCTTTCTTTCTTTACAAGCTAGTGAAAATATCTGTGGATAGTGGATATCCCTCAAGATTCGGTTCTGAGGTCCTCTACTCTTCTCCGTTTTCACTCACTCCTTTGGGGAACTTATCTGCTCTCACGGCTTCAACTTCCACCTCTCTGCAGGTCACTTTCATGTTTCTCTGTAGCCCTGACCTCTCTCTTTATAATTTTGTATTTCATCCTGCATCAAGGACATCCTAGGAGGACATTCCACCAGCACCTCCAGCTTAATAAGTCCAAACTCCTCCTCTTGCTTGTCTTCCAAATCCTCCTCTTACTTTCCCGTCACAGTGGATAATACTACCACCCTCCTCGTTTCTCAAGCTCAAGATCTTGGCATTGTCCATGAGTACTCCCTCTTTTTTAACTCCCATATTCAGTCTGTCACAGTCCTTTATGTTCTTTCTCCACAGCATTTCCAGAATCCACCCCTCGCTCTTCTTTCAAATGGCCACCATGCTGGTCAAGGTTCTTCTCATTTGCCAGCTTAGTGACTGCATCAGCCTCCTCTCTGATGTCTTTGTCTCTAGTCTCTTCCCTGTTAAGACCATAATTCACTCTGCTGCCTTGATTATTTTACTCAAGTGTTCTGTGCATGCCTCCTCATTTTTTAAAAACATCCAGTTGGCTGCCCATTCCCCTCTGCATCAAACAAAAAATGACCAAAGCTCACTGTGGTCAGGGTACACGGCTGCTAACTCTGTTGTACTGTATTCTCCCAAGTACTTATTAGAGTGCTCTGCAAATAGCACTCAATCAATTCCATTGATTAAATTAGATTAGACTTAAGACACTCAATCAGCTCTCCACCTCCTGTGTATCCATTCTCTGCTTACAGCTTTCATTCCTTTTAAACTAGCCTATTCGCTTGTGACACATTCCCATCTCTCTTGCAACCGATCTCTCACATTCTTCCTCTTTCCAGAATCCCCTTCCCTTTCACATCTCTTAGAGCACTGGTCTCCCTAGATTCCAAACCCATCTGAAATTGTATCGCTTCTATTTCTGGTTTTTCAGTACTTCCATGCTACCAAAGCTCTTGGGTACACATACTCTCCTAGTAGCACATATGTACATGCACACTTATGTTCTATATTACTTCCTCTTTTTTTGTAATTCTATTGTCTGTCTTGCCTACCTGATTTTCAGCTCCATGCTAGGCAAGAATCATTTTTACTTAATAATAATGTTGGTATTTGTTAAGCGCTTACTATGTGCAGAGCACTGTTCTAAGCGCTGGGGTAAACACAGGGGAATCAGGTTGTCCCACGTGGGGCTCACAGTCTTAATCCCCATTTTACAGATGAGGGAACTGAGGCACAGAGAAGTTAAGTGACTTGCCCACAGTCACACAGCTGACAAATGGCAAAGCTGGGATTCAAACTCATGAGCCCTGACTCCAAAGCCCGTGCTCTTTCCACTGCACCACTATTCTACTGCATTTTCCTAACCATTTAGCCCAGAGCTCTACACACAGAATGCATTCAATAAGAATGATTTAAGGATTGATTGATTGATTGACTGATGAGGAATCTAGAGAAAAAGCATAGGGGCCATGAAATGAAGACTGGGGGGAGAGAAGTTCAAAGAAGGGAGGAAGGAAGTTCAAAGAAGGGGTAAAGCAGAGACACTGACAAAAAGCAGATCAAAAGGAGCTAGAAAACTTCTTCATCCATGTAAATATCTACTTTTCACAGATGATATCACTGACTGTTGGATTTTATTAGTGTGTACAAGATGATTTATAAGACCAAAGTACAAGTAAGTGAACATCAGTGCATAATCTGTGCTGGGACTTGCCCTGCCTAGTCCTTGAATCAGTAGCAGAGGCACAAGACCAGTCCTGTTTATCCACTAGACAAGGCACTATGGTCAATAAATGCACTGGTGCGGTAAGGGGAAATTTTTCCACACAAACAATGGAATATAACAGTCATGTATCAGTCTTATCGGTTAGACTGACCCCCATTGATTCATTCATTCGTCCATTTCATCATATTTATCGAGTCCTTACTGTTTGCTAAGCACTGTACTAACAGCTTGGGAGAGTACAATATAAGCCCTTGGGAGAGTACAATATAACAGAATTTGTAGGCATGTTCCCTGACCACAACGAGCTTATAGTCTAGAGGGAGACAACAATAATTATGGTATTTGTTAAGTGCTTACTATGTGCTAGGCACATAGTGGATGCAAGCAAATTGGATTGGACACAGCCCCTGTCCCACATGGAGTTCGGCGTTTTAATCTACATTTTACAGATGAAGTAACTCAGGTACAGAGATAAAAATATTTCTTTCAGTAGCATCATCATCAGATCAGTAGGACAGCTACGCATTCCCCATATTTATGTGAGGCCAGATATATCAATATACAACTGACTGACACAACATTCCACTTGTGCAAAGGATGCTCTTTTCAGATATATTACTTTCAAATGTCCTATTGTATTCTATCTTTATAATTGAATTCCAAAGGGACACTGCAGTAGGAGTAGTAATCAGCTTCCCCTCTAGACTTGTAAGCTTTCTGTGGGTTGGTAATGTGTCTGTTATAATGTAAGATTTTACTCTCCTAAGTGCTTAGTGAAGTGATTGTGATATTTATTAAGTATTTACTATGTGCCAGGCACTGTTCTAAGCTCTGTGGTAGATACAAACTAATTAGGATGGGCAAAGTCTTTGTCTCACATGGGGCTCAAGATCTTAATCCCCATTTTACAGATGAGGTACCTGAGGCACAAAGAAGTTAAATGGCTTGCCCAAGGTCACACAACAGACAAGTATTGGAGTCGGATTAGTACCCAGTTCCTTCTGACTCACAGGTCAGTGCTCTATTCATTCATTCATTCAATAGTATTTATTGAGCACTTACTATGCTCAGAGCACTGTACTATCCACTAGGCAGCAGCGTGGCTCAGTGAAAAGAGCACGGGCTTTGGAGTCAGAGGTCGTGAGTTCAAATCCCAGCTCTGCCACTTGTCAGCTGTGTGACCGTGGGCAAGTCACTTAACTTCTCTGTGCCTCAGTTACCTCATCTGTAAAATGGGGATTAAGACCGTGAGCCCCACGTGGGACATCCTGATTCCCCTGTGTCTACCCCAGCGCTTAGAACAGTGCTTGGCACATAGTAAGTGCTTAACAAATACCAACATTATTAGGCCATGCTGCTTCTCTGCTCTGCATATAGTAAGTGCTCAAAAAATATGATTGACTAGTAGCAGTTGAAGTACAACTACCTAGCACTTGGGAAGTATAAAATTAAGAATTAATTGATGGCAATTATTGCTCACTTTCACTGTACAGAACACTCTATAAGTGATTGGAAAAATACAATAGAAGAGTAGGCATGATCCTTGCCCACAAGGAGCTTACAGTCTGGTATCGGAAACAGACATGGTCCATTCCCTGCCCAAAAGGACCTTACGTGCTGATGGAGGAGAAAAAAATAAAAATAGTTACAGATGTGGTTAAAATAAATCATTGTTTATACAGTTGAATCAATTGCCACTTGCTCTAGGAACTGGACGGAACCCAAAATGAACACTCATTACAGGTAGGCACAACTGTTTCGTATGATAGTCCACCAGCACAGTTTATAACAGGAAGCCACTGCTTCCTCCACTTTTAATCTGCCCGAGTGACTAAGAAAATACTACTATGCCTTTGCCCTTATACTATGCACTGATTTTCTCTTTTGAGAAAACATTCATGTTGGGGCATATATGATCCAATCAAGTCAGCCCCAGACATCAATATTTCCTTGAGCTCTGATCACCTTAGTCTCAATTTAAACCCAGTGATCTTTCACATAAATTTTCTCACTACTCTCTGTTCCTCTGCTCTCCATGCCTCTAGTAGTGTTTTGGGAGCAGAGGGGTGAAGATCTTGAAAAAATAAAGCACAATGAAGGAACACTAAGAGCAGCAATAGATGTATTTTCACATAAGAACTGAATATAAACATTGAAAAGAATGAAGGTGAAAATTTCCCTCTTTGCTGGAGAGATAATTTCATGATTGTCTCTTGGGGTTATGCTCTATGATTGTGATGGACATGGTAACAAGATTTGATAAAGCAAATTGGTATGACCTTTGAACTTAATCATGCCTTCATTTGATTAGTTTGCAGGCACACTGACTTTTAGGATTAAAACAAATCAGTTATGGTCCTTGGTCATTGTTTTCCCAGGACTATATTTTCTGTGACGTCAGATAGGAAGAATCTGACTGAATTGTCCCGGGAGGAGAAAATACGAGGGTTTTCTCTCCCGCACACTCAGTAACACAGAACAGAAGTTTGAGAAGAAATGGGTTTATCCCAAGTTTGTGGGCAAATCATTTAAATTCTCTGTGACTTGGTTTCTCTACCAGTAAAAAGAGCCTGCAAGTAACCTTTGTTCCTGACTCATATGATAATGAGAATGTCATTTTGATAGTTTTCCAGAAGGTGCTATCTATAACCTGAGATTCTGAATCATTGTTTTCTGCCTTCCCTCTCTGCAACTGTCTGAAACCTGAATCTGGTATCTATTGATTACATTAACAATAGAATGTTGCTAAAATGAGAAATCAGAATATAACCCTTACCTCTCACTTTAGTATCAATCGCTCAGTCATATTTACTGAGCACTTACTATGTGCAGAATGCTTTACTAAGCTCTTGGGAGAGTAATTTTGTTAAGCGCTTACTATGTGCAGAGCACACCATTCTAAGCACTGGGGTAGATACAGGGTAATCAGGTTGTCCCAGGTGAGGCTCACAGGTAATCTCCATTTACAATATAACGGAGTTGGTAGGCATGTTCCCTGCCCACAACAAGCTTACAGTCTAGCAGGGGTGACAGACATTAATATAAATATACTACGGATATGTACATAAGGGCAGTGGAGCTGAGGGAGGAGTGAATAAAGGGTGCAAATTCAAGTTCAAGGGTGATGCGGAAGGGAGTGGTAAAAGAGTAATAATAATAATAATGTTGGTATTTGTTAAGCGCTTACTATGTGCCGAGCACTGTTCTAAGCGCTGGGGTAGACATAGGGGAATCACGTTGTCCCACATGGGGCTCACAGTCTTAATCCCCATTTTACAGATGAGGGAACTGAGGCACAGAGAAGTTAAGTAACTTGCCCACAGTCACACAGCCGACAAGTGGCAGAGCTGGGATTCGAACTCATGAGCCCTGACTCCAAAGCCCATGCTCTTTCCACTGAGCCACGCTGCTTCTCTAAAGAGTAATTGAGGGCTTAGTCAGGGAAGGCCTCTTTGAGATGTGCTTTAAATTAAGCTTCAAAGTTGGAGAGAGTGATCACAATAGTAATTATAATAATAATCATCTGCTGGATATGAAGAGGGAGGGCATTCCAGGCCAGAGGCAGGGGATAGGTGAGAGGTCAGCAGCGAGATAGACGAGATTGAGGTACAGGGAATAGGTTGGCATTAGAGGAGCTAAGTGTGTGGACTGGGTTGCTGTAGGAAATGAGGGAGGTAAGGAAGGAGCTGGCAAGATGACTGAGTGCTTTAAAGTCCAGTGGTAAGAAGTTTTTGTTGGATCTTTCTGTTTTCCTCGCAGTGTTTCTTGGGAATAGTTGTTTCTATTGATAATCTTGCCTATTGGAGAACTGATTAAATTAAAAGGAATTTTTCTTGGAAATGACTTACTAGCAAAATGCTCTAATAGGATAAACCATATCACACATGACCATTGGAACTTTGGGAGACATGTTCTTCTGTCTGTACCAGGACCAACATGGAAGGGAAGAGTGATTCTACCTTTTAACCCAGTGTAGAAGGACACCAGGCATACTTGCTACATCACTACATAACCTGGGCCAGGAGCCTCAGATTGGGATTTAGTTTTTTCCTCAACTGGGGGTTCCATTTGGGATAGTGACTGAGTCCAATCTTATTATATCTACCCCAGCATTAAGTATAGTACTGGACATATAGCAAATGTCTAATATAAACCATTATTGTTATGACGAGGTTGGTGTCAGGGCTGATGAAGAGATAGCAGTTCAGGGATGGCTTCTCAGCTCCATTTATTCTACTATGGCAGTGTACATCTTGAACACTCTGACCTCCTCCCATGCCACTGAAAAACAGGGAGCAGTAGCCTGGAATTCTCTGGTGTGACCATATTGGTACATATTTCAGGATGTCTGGGCCCTTGGAGAATCTGGGAAGTGGTTGAGGAAGGTTTCTTTCCTCTACCCATCTTGGGGAGCAAATAGCTACCAACTTCTTGGTTCCTGCATGGAAGGGAATCAAGAGTCTTTCCTATTAGGTGGGTCATCCTGTAGAGATCTAAGTATGATGAGGGGTTCCTCTTTAAAGGGCTCACATTGTTTTAAACATCAACAACTTGATTGTAAATTCTGGTCTTTTACAGGTGGCATTGATGTTCGCATTACTATTCATTCATGCCAGATGGGCCCAATCCACTAGAATTAACCATATTTCACTGCATTTTAAAAATTTCACAGTATCCTTTGAAATCTGCCCAATTTCCATTTCAGTTCCTCATAAAAGCAATGTCCATTTTCATACTGTTACTGAAAGCCTGGTAGCTTATCCACTGCTTCACTTGTCAGTCTCTGTCCGAGGTGACGTAAAGCTTGGGGGAAATTTCACTCACCCAGTCTATTTTATCCACATTCCAATACTTCTTTAAGTCCCGGAACTGTATGAGCATGCCCTTGAGTCCCACCACAATGATACTTGCCAGAACGCACTAGAAAAAAAAAAAAACGGGAAAAAGCAAAGTGAGCATTTCTTCCAACTTTAAAAGTCCCAGAGTATAAAATTCCAGACTCTGAATTTTAATGAGAGTACTTAGAAGATGAGGACCTGTGGTAAAAACTTGATTTTATTCAACAGAAGTGATATCAATAGTTTAAGAATTATCTCCCCCATAAGGCGTTTAGATTGGAATTACTCTCTGACCATTAGTTTTTGAACAGGGAATGTGTCTACCAGCTCTGTTATACTATACTCTCCCAAGCACCTAGTATCGTGTTCTGCACACAGAAAATGCTAAATAAATATCGACTGACTGATTGATTGAACTTTTTCTGGACAGGGAACAATCTTACCATGTGCATAACACTATACTATGTTCTTGGGGGAATACAATACAATAAAGTTAGTAAACACAATTTCTGCCCTCAAGGAGCTTACAGTCCAGTAGGGGAGACAGATATTAAAATAAATTAAAGATAGAGGAAATGTCAGAATGTCAAGATATGAACTTTAGTGCTGTGAGGCTGGTGTGGGGTTAATAGCAAAAAGCTTAAAGTAGATATGGGGCTGGGGTGGGGAGAGAATCAAAGCACCTGAGGGATACAAACTCTAGAGCCTAGGTGATACAGAAATGAGGGTGAGTATTTGTGGAAATGAGAGATTATTCGGGGAAGGCTTCATGAAGAAGTGGTTTTAGTAGAGCTTTGAAGGTGGGGAGAATGATGGTTTATTGAGTATAAAGGAAGGGATGGTTTTGGGTTGGAGTTTTAATGGTATTTGTTAAGAACTTACTATGTGCCAGGTCCTGTATTAAGCACTGGGGTAGAAACAAGCTAATCAGGTTGGACACACTCCATGTCCCACATGGACCTAGCAATCAAACCCCATTTTACAGATGAGGTAACTGAGGCACAGCTCATTGTAGTCAGGGAATGCACCTATCAACCTCTCCCAGCTGGTATGGGGAATAGGCCTAGGGGTCAGTAAGGATGGAGAAGTACTGTTGCCAAATAGAGGAGAGGGCAGAGTTAAAGCAGGTGAGCTTGTTTGAGACGGACAAGGTGTCCAGATTTCCACTAGAAGTGAGCCATGCATGAGCAGAGCAATGGAGGAAGCGTACTGTGGAGGTGGATCCTGGGCTGAGGGTTGGTGGTAAGAGACTGTAGGAGGGACAGGAAGGGGAGGGACTTACACTCCGTGGAGAGGGTGGAATTAATGGAAGGAGCATGACCTAGTGGAAAGTGCATGGGCTGGGGAGTCAGAAGACCTGGGTTCTAATCCTGGCTCTGCCACTTGCTTGTTGTGTGACCTGGGTCAGGACAATTATCTTCTCTGTGTCTCAGTTTCCTTAACTGAAAAATGGGGATCTGAAACCTGTTTGCCCTCCTACATAGACTGTGAGCCCCATATGGGACAGGGACTGTGTCAGACCTGATTAATTTGTATCTACCCCAGTGCTTAGAACATAGTAAGTGCTGAACAAATACCATAATTACTTTTACTATTATTAAGGGTGTGGATTTATGCACTGAGACAGAGTTGGGTGAAAAACAATGTAGCGCATAGCGGATAGAGCACAGTCCTGGGAGCCAGAAGGACCTGGGTTCTAATCCCAGCTCCGCCACTTGTCTGCTCTGTGAACTTGGGCAAGTCACTTCACTTCTCTGTGCCTCAGTTACCTCATCTGTAAAATAGGGAATAAGACTATGAGTCCCACAGGGGACAGGGACTGCATCCAACCTGATAACCTTGAATCTACTCCAGCGTTTAGAACAGTTCTTGGCACATAGTGAGTGCTTAATAAATACCATCATTATTATTATGAAAACCGATTGGGCCATAATGACCTAAGATCATTGGAGGGTGTCAATCAATCATATTTATTGAGCACTCACTGTGTGCAGAGCACTGTAGTAAGCACTTGGGAGGGTACAACATAGAACAGACCACAATTAGCTTACAGTCCAGAGGGAAGAGATTGGAGATTTCTGTAAGGAAATAAGGTAGTTTTATGGGGAAAGGGAATGTGGGAGAGAAGGCAGGGGAGGAGGCTGTGGTCATATTAAGGAATTTCAGAGTTAGTGAGGTTAGAGAAGGTACAGTGACTAGAGATGATGAGACTGGATATGTGTTCCAGTTGTTAGAGGGTGAGGTGGGGTGAAGCAGGAGGTCAGTGGAGTTGAGGAGTTGAGGGAAAAGAAGAGGGCAGCAGGAAGGAAAACTTGTCTTTCGCTCTTGCTCTACTTTCTTCAGTGTTTTGTAAAATGAGTTGATCTCAATAGGTGCTCAATGAGTACTGTTACCTCTGCCCCAGCTAGAAGACTTTTTGAGGAGCCCTTCTCTCTAGCAAATACAGAACTGTATGTTGGCTGTGCCTCTGAGGTAGATTATTAGGAAGATGTGTTCCATGCAAAATGATATTAAAAAGAAACAGAAACCAAATATTCTATATTCATTTGTATTTGCCTTGAGCATCAACGATCTGGTTACATGTGCTGATGCTATAAAATTCCTAATATTTAACAGTCTTCAATTTCTACCTTTCAAGTTTTTTGCAAACATTCCCCGATTGAGGCTCCTGGAAGAGGGATTAGGGAAGTGGAAACTAAGTGGGGATTCCAAACGCCGGGCAGTTGGTCCAAGTTCAAACCAGAACAAGAAAGAGGGACAATGTGTCCTCGGGAAGACAGGCCTGCACCCCAGGGAAATGGAGGATTGGCCTGGTGGTGCCCTCGACTGGTCTCTATAGAGGCTGCTGCTCCTCATGAGATTCAACCCGGGAAGGAGCTCTGGGAGTTGAGGCCTGTGAATTTCCCAAACACCAGACCTCACACTCCCCTTCTCCTCATCCCTACCCTACCCCCAATCCCCATCA
Source organism: Ornithorhynchus anatinus (assembly GCF_004115215.2). Classification (NCBI taxonomy): domain Eukaryota; kingdom Metazoa; phylum Chordata; class Mammalia; order Monotremata; family Ornithorhynchidae; genus Ornithorhynchus; species Ornithorhynchus anatinus. The sequence continues at coordinate 55,145,879 of NC_041731.1, read as the reverse complement.
GCAATAATTCCTGAAGCAGGAGCCAAACTCAACAGGACACTAGAGAGAAGAAGGAATTTGGAAGGAGGCAGGATGAGCTGGAGTAGGAAATAGAAGATGAGAGGGAGAAAAAAAAATAGGATGCTACCAACTCTGAAAACTGAATCTTCTACCACTCCCAGTGTAGGAACTGTCATCTTGGGACCAAAATCCTGCCCTTGCCCACTGAGCATGCCCAGTGTGACTGTTAAACCATAAAAGAGTCCAATCCTCAGATTTAAATTCTGTTTACCTCAGAGATAAAGGGGAAGGGGGGAGTGGAGAAGAAAGGGAATAAAGGGAGTGCACTAGTACTCCAGAAGAAGTGAAGGTCCACACTCCCTCCAAGAACTCAGTCCCGCTCTGGTTTCAACTACCATCTATATGCAGATGATACCAAATCTACATCTCCAGCCTTGATTTCTCTCCTCTGCTGTCTCATTTTTCCTCCTGGTTTCCAGACACCTCTCCTTGGATGTCCCTCCAACACCTCGCACTTAACATGTCCTGTTTCTGGCCTGGAATGCCCTCCCTCTCAAATCCAACAGATAATTACTCCCCACCCCCAATCCCCACTCCCCAATACCTTATTGAAGGTACATCTCCTCCAAGAGGCCCTCCCAGACTAAGCTCCCCTTTTCCTCATCTTGCATCCCCTTCTTCTTCGCCCTGACTTGATCCCTTTGTTCTCCCTCACCTCCCAGCCCCTCGACACTTACGTCCATATCTGTAATTGTATTTATTTGTTTTGATGTCTGTCTTCCCACCTCTAGACTGCAAGCTCGTTGTGGGCAGCGAAAGTCACTGCTTATTGTGTTGTACTTTCGCAAACGCTTCATACAGTGCTCTGCACACAGTAAGCATTCAATAAATATGACTGACTGAAATGAACTCCTCTTTCCACCCAAGACTTTCTCATCACTGCAGACAGCACCATGATTATTGCCGTCTCACAAGCCTGAAACCTTGGTATTATCCTTGACTCATCTCATTAATTCAACAAACTTATTCAATCTGTCACCAAATTTTGTTAGTTCTACCTTCAAACAACATCACTAAAATTTGCCCTCTCCTCTCCATCCAAACTGCTATTACGGCGATAATAATAATGTTGGTATTTCTCAAGCGCTTCCTATGTGCAGAGCACTGTTCTAAGCACTGGGGTAGATACAGGGTCATCAGGTTGCCCCACGTGAGGCTCACAGTTAATCCCCATTTTACAGATGAGGTAACTGAGTCACAGAGAAGTTAAGTGACTTGCCCACAGTCACACAGTTGACAAGTGGCAGAGTCGGGAGTCGAACCCATGACCCCTGACTCCGAAGCCCAGGCTCTGTCCACTGAGCCACGCTGCTTCTCTGCCTTTCTCATTTTGACTACTGAATCAGCCTCCTTGCTGACCTCTCTGCCTCTTTTCTCTCCCCAGTCCAGTCAGGCAATTGTATTTATTGAGCACTTATTGTGTGCAGAGCACTGTACTAAGTGCTTGGGAGAGTACAATATGACAATATAAAAGACACATTCCCTGCCCACAACAAGCTTATGGCTTAGATTCTGTACAGTCTACAGTCCATAATTCACCAGATACTGGGAAAAGAAAAGCTCATCCATGTTTTCCCCCTTCTCAGGAACCTCCAGGGGTTGTTCACCTCCACAACAAACAGAAATTCCTTTCCATCAGTTACAAAACAATCAGCATACCCCCTTCTACCTTTTACTGATTTCCTTCAGCACACCCCCTTCTACCTTACCTTGTTGATTTCCTACTACAACCCAACATGCTCACTTCACTTAATGCCAACTTTACTATACCTCAATCTATCTTACTGCTGACCCTTTGCCCACATCCCACCTCAAGCCTGGAACTCCGTCCCCTTTGATGCCCAACAGATCACCCCTGTCTTCACCTTCAAGGCCTTATTGAAAATGCCTCTCTACCAAGAAGAGGCCTTTCCCAACTAAGCCTTCATTTCCCCTAATCCCTCTCCCATATGTGCTGCTTATGTACTACTTGGATCAGGACCCTTTAAACATCTGATATTCACCCCACCCTCAGCTCCACAGCACTTAGTTTTATATGTTACTCATTTTAATGTCTGTCTCCCCGTTCTAGACTGTAAACTCCTTGTGGGCAGGGAACATGACAACCCTCTCTGTTATATTGTAATCTCTTGCTTACTGTAGTGCTCTGCACACAGTCAGCACTCAATAAATATGATTAATTCATGGTTTGATAAAGGGAGAAGGGAATCAGTAAAGCTAACAGCTATTGGATTTCCAATGAAATGACAAAAAGGGAGTCATTTCATTGGAAATCCAAATAGCTGTCCAAGATCAAAGAGTAGGATGATAACACAGAAGTGCAGAGTCAGGAAGAGAAGGGGTAGGGGAGAGAGAGGGAGAGAGAGGGAAAGGGAGAGAGAATGCTCCACAAGCACCTGGAATTTCTTTTGGCTTGGTTTTAAGCATGTTTCCCTTTAGTTATTTTACTCCAAAAAGAGAAGAAGGGATCAGAGCCACAATAATAGCCTTAAACTAGTAGAGGGGAGTGGTGGATTTCAGTCCTCGTTCTGTCTTTGAGAAATGTTTCTGCTGCAAAGACTAACCAGTTAACAAATAAAAAAGAGAAAATTGGGCTAGGCAGTGTGCACTACCTCTGAGTTAGCTCAACTTCCCCTTCCTGGGAAGTCCCACCCCTCGAAGTGCTTCCTCCCAAAGACCCGACCTCCCAAACACTTCTTGTTCTTCCTGGAATGAAAAATTTTTTTTGGTCTGTTTTGAGAAGATAAATCTAAACTCAATCCTGAAACCTAAAATACTGCCTGTAGAGAGGAGCAGTTAATTTCCTGAAATGAATTAGTTAGATTACAATGGTCTGACACATTTGATTTTTCAGTGAGGTATAAGAGCAAGTTCTTTACCATGGGCAGCCAGTAAAGCAGTGGTCCGATGGCATAGATGATGATAAGAATCAAAACACAAGATATTAGGCAAGCTACCTGGAAAAAAAAAAAACGGGAAAAAGATAAAATGCGTACATTCCTCATTTTTCAGTACATACAGAAAATGTAAAATAATACTGTAAAATCCACTTGTATATAAATGGCATCTTTCATTACGGATGGAGAAGTATCTCATATACAAAAATTCATTTTCTTAGCCTCTTAATTATTTCCATTTTATGAATCAGAAAAGTGAAGCCCTGAACGAGTGTCTCTGCATGGAAATGACCTGGATAACTGAGATATGAAAATACTCCTGTGCATTATCCCTGTGTTTTCATAATACCACAATTATTATTATTCATTATTATTATTATTCTAGAATTCCTCAAAAGTTTTTCTCCCACCCTGGAATTTCCTCTTCCTCACAAAAATCTTCCAGACCGCAGCTCTCCCCATCTGGAAAGGACTCTTAAAAATCCCTCCTAATTCTCTACATCCCACTCACTTCAACATCACCTTTAGCCCTTACACCCTGTCTTCCCATTATCGGCAGCAATTGTAAAGGTATCTCTTGAACTTGGGAAAAGAAGCATTGTGTAGTGGATAGAGCACAGGCGTGAGAGTCAGAAGGTAATGAGTTCTATTTCCACCTCTGCCACTTGTCTGCTGTGTGACCTTGGGTAAGTCTCTTCACTTCTCTGTGCCTCAGTTACCTCATCTGTACAATGGGGACTGAGACTTTGAGCCCCGCATGGGACGGGGACTGTGTCCAACTCGATTTTATTGTATTCACCCCAGTGCTTAGTACAGTGCCTCATACATAATAAGTGCTTAACAAATACCATTTTCATCATTAGTATTATTATTAAGCTCCCACAAGTTGCAGCACACTGTACAAAGCAATAAGGAAAATTTAATAGAAACAAAAGACCCAGTCCCTGCCCACATGGAACTTACACTCTAAAGGGGAAAACAAACTTACACTATTTACAAAGAGCATTTACGTACCTTAGGTATATTTCTTTATATATTTTTTAATATGCACTTCAATCTATAACATTTGTGCACTTGATATTTGCCCCACTCCCCACCCCACAGCACTTATGTACATACCCTTAAAATGTCTGTTGCCCCTTCTAGACCGTAAGCTTGTTGTGGGCTGGGAATGTGTCTGCTAATTCTGTTGTATTGTAAGTGCTTAGTACAGTGCTCTGCACAGAGTAAGTACTCAATAAATATGATTGATTGTATACTGTTATTTTTCAAGCTGGAATATCTTGATACAATTTTCCTTCTTTGGGTTATATCTGTGTTCTTAACCCCTTCTCCAAATTTACTACTCGTAAATAACACTTGTATGGCCACCACATTAAATTCTAAACTCCTGGAAGCAGTTCACGTGTCATCTGATTCTGTTGAATTATTCCAAATGCTTAATACAGTGTTTTGCACACAGTAAGTCTTTTGTAATTAGAAAATCAGCGTGTCTTAGTGGCTAGAACACGGACCTGGATTCTAATCGCAGCTCTGCCACTGGTCTGCTCTGTGACCTTGAGAAAGTCACTAAACTTTTCTCTGCCTCGGTTACCTCGTCTGTAAAATGGAGATTAATATTGTGAACTCAATGTGGAACATGGATTGTGTCCAACCTGATTAGTTTGTATCTACCCCAGTACTTAGTACAGTGCCTGGTACACAGTAAGCACTTCACAAATACCATAACAAAGTAAGTGTTTAATAAATAACACTGATGATGATAATGTTGATATTTTCCCTGTATTGAAAATACCCTATATAGATAGGAAAGCTGAAATATTGAACTGATCAAGTGCACATATGAGTCAGAAGACTATCTTAGGAAGTACAGATTTAAAGAGAATTATGTATTTTTTTCTAAGACGGCTCAGAGAGCTTAGAGAAATATAGGATCGTCTCCTGGCTCAACCAGGAATATGGCTGGCCTGTGTATAATTCACAGATGACATCAAACCCTCAAGGTAGCATATGTAAGTGATTCAGGATGACAAGTTGTTTATACATTGAAGACATTTAGCAATTCTATAATTTAGGTTTTAACATCTGGTGGGTTGTTATTTAGGCCACCCATCAAGCTCTTTGGTCACTAGCAACAGGCATGAGAGTTTGAGAAGCAGTGTGGCTCAGTGGAAAGAGCCCGGGCTTGGGAGTCAGAGGTCATGGGTTCTAATCCCAACTCCTCCGCTTCTCAGCTGTGTGACTTTGGGCAAGTCACAACTTCTCTGTGCCTCAGTTCCCTCATCTGTAAAATGGGTATGAAGACTGAGCCCTATGTGGGACAACCTGATTATCTCGTATCTACCCCAGTGCTTAGAACAGTGCCTGGCACATAGTAAGCGCTTAACAAATACCAACATTATTGTTATTACTATTTTTGTTTGCTTGTTTTAATGGTATTTAAGTGCTTACTGTATGCCGAGCACTGTACTGAACACTGGTGTAGTTTCTAGCTAATCAGGTTGGACAGTGTCTGTTTCCTCATGGGACTCAGTATTTATCCCAGTTTCACAAATGAGATAGCCGAGGCACTAAAGCCAAGTGACTTGCCTCCTTGGGAGCTCACCTCCTCCAAGAGGCCTTCCCAGACTGAGCTCCCCCCTTTTCCCTCTGCTCCCCCTTCCCCCTTCACCTCCCCTCAGCTAAGCTCCCTTTCCCTCTGCTCTCCCCCCCACCCCATCCTCTGTTCCTCCCCCTCCCCTTTCCCCTCTCCTCAGCACTGTACTCATTTGTATACATTATTGATTACCCTATTTATTTTATGTTGGTGTTTGTTAAGCAGTTACTATGTGCAGAGCACTGTTCTAAGCGCTGGGGGAGATATAGGGTAATCAGGTTGTCCTACATAAGGCTCACAGTTAATCCCCATTTTACAGATGAGGTAACTGAGGCACAGAGAAGTGAAGTGACCTGCCCACAGTCACAAAGCTTTTGTTAATGAGGTGTACCTCCCCTTCATTCTATTTATCGTGATAATGTTGTCTTGTTTTTGTTTCGTTCTGTTTTGCTCTGCCTTCTGTCTCCCCCGATTAGACTGTGAGCCCGTCATTGGGCAGGGATTGTCACTATCTATTGCCAAATTGTACATTCCAAGCGCTTAGTACAGTGCTCTGCACATAGTAAATGCTCAATAAATACTATTGAATGAATGAACTTGCCCAATGTCACACAGCAGACAAATGGCAGACCCAGAATTAGAACCCAGATCCTTCTGACTCCCAGGTCTATGCTCTGAGATGAAAACCCAGGTCCTTCTGACTCTTTTTAAAGGCCTGGGCTCTTTCCTCTAGGCCATGCTGCTTCTCCATAGTTTGGAATATACAACGCCATCCAGCCTTGGCAGCAATAAATCACTCAATCAGGAAATATACCTTTGCACATAGGAAGAATCCCAGCCACAAGAGGATTTTTACATGCAAAATGTCACCATGATTCAAAGTAACATTGTTATTTATAAAAATGAATCTATTGCAGGAAAAGCAGAGAATAAAAATGTCAAGCTCTCACACTTGTTTATAATACATTACTCACATTGTAAAAAAAAAGTCAAACAGGAAAACACATTAAAAGTAGGGTTGTTACGATGGCCAAACGGAAGGAGCACGGCATTTAAAACCACACAAAATATACGTTCTAACCTCAGCTCTGCCAATGTTATTATAATCAATATCATTATTATTTGCAGTAGTACTAATAATTGTAATTTGAATAATAATTAGAATATTTGTTAAGCACTTACTCTGTTCCAAGCACTGTGCTAAACTCTGGGGTAGATACAAGACCATTAGATCAAACACAATTCCGGTCCACAATGCTTTTCAAATCAATTAATATCTTTGTTCCTCCATTTATTCATCTGTAAAATGGATATCATACCTGCTCTCCTTACCTTTTAGACTGTGAGTAGTATGTAATAATAATAATAATAATAATGTTGGTATTTGTTAAGCGCTTACTATGTGCCGAGCACCGTTCTAAGCGCTGGGGTAGACACAGGGGAATCAGGTTGTCCCACGTGGGGCTCACAGTCTTAATCCCCATTTTACAGATGAGGGAACTGAGGCACAGAGAAGTTAAGTGACTTGCCCACAGTCACACAGCTGACAAGTGGCAGAGCTGGGATTCGAACTCATGAGCCCTGACTCCAAAGCCCGTGCTCTTTCCAATGAGCCACGCTGCCTCTCTAGACTAATCTGATTATCTTGGATCTAATGCAGCACTTAGCACCTAATAAACACTTGATAAATACCATCATTATTAGATGGCATTGAATGTAAAGTAAAAACAATATACCCCACTATAGGGAATTGTGCAGAAATCTAGTTTAAGACGCCTCCAATGTATAGTAGATCAATTTACCATCAGATTATACTTCCATTGCAGGCTATATATTCAATCACTACTCATTTTGCCCAACTCTCAGGTATCAGTACAAAGAGAAGAAAGAAGAGACACATTGATTCAAAGAAATGGAAGCATCTTGAGGCATAGCACTGCTAGGATAATAGATAGATTAGATAGATAGATTCTAGATAAAGTCAGTATTGTAAACTGTGAGCCCTGGTTGGGGAGAGGAGGTGGAAGGAAGGCAAAGCTGGATGTATATTTTGTGTGGTTTTAAAGGTTCTGTCATAGATAATCCACTCATCTATCACCATGAATGCCTTATAATAGTCCAACAGCAAAATCAACCCTAGGTGAGGTTCAACAAGAACACTTAAAGACAAGACCTTTTTGGAGAGCAGCCCAGAGGTATTTAGACTGCTATAAAAGACCCTTTGCTGAGTCAACCAGAAGGAAAGAGCATAAAGAACAGAAGCATCTACTGAAGAGACATTCATGCATTTATTCAATCACATTTATTGAGCACTTATAAGCTTCAGTGAGCTTACGGTCTAGAGTTGCTTGAAAGGGATATTGGAAGGAAAACATCATAGTCACAGTCTTAAATAAGAATTAAGCTGGACTTAAATATCTAATATCTAAATATCTAATAGCTAATTAGGTTGTACACAGTCCATGTCCCAAATGGTGCTCCCAAGTCTTATCCCCATTTTACAAATGAAGTAACTGAGACATAGAAAAGTGAAATGACTTGCCCAAAGTCACAAAGCATGCATTCATTCATTCAGTCATGTTTATTGAGCCCTTACTGTTTGCAGAACACTGTACTCTGTGCTTGGGAGAATACAATATAGCAATAAATGGTCATATTCCCTGCCCACAACAAGTTTACAATCTAGAGGGGCAGAAAAGTGGCAGAGCAGGAATTAGAACCCAGGTCCTTCTGATTGCCAAGCCCATGCTCTATCCAGTAGGCCACACTGCTTCTCAAAGTGTTTACTATGTTCTGAAAGCTGTATTAAGTGCTGGAGTAGACACAAGATAACCAAATTGGATGCAGGCCCTGTCCCCCATGGGGCTCACAGACTAAGAGGGAAGGTGAACAGATATTGAATTCCTGATTTACTTCTGGGGACTCCGACGCACAAAGGAGTTGAGTGACATGCCAGGTCACACAGCAGGCAAATGGCAGAGCTGGGATTAGAATCCAGGTCTTCGGTCTCCCAGGCCTGTACTTGTTCCTCTAATCCAGAAACTAGTTCGATGTACTAGACTCTCAGGAAGAAGCAGCTGCTCCTATTTCAGTGGAGGATCAATAAAATGCCAAAAGTCATATGGCTGAGGGTAGCAACGAAAACCTCTCCCTCTGTGCCTCTCCTTCTTTCTTTCTCTCTCTCTCTCTCTCTCTCACTTTCTCTCTCTCTTTCTCATACACAATACGCAACCACGTGATGAAGAGAAATATAGTAGTGGTCAGTGGTCAGTGGTCAGTGACTCTAACAGAATTTGTCACCCAGATAATGGAGATAATGGATCTGGGAAATAGACTCTTCAGTGATCTTGTTGGCCCCTCCCACTAGAAGAACACTCAGTTCTGCCAGAAAAAAAAAAGTTGTGCTTTCATCACACATTTTGTCTAGAGGGCATTGCACAGCATCCGGTCAGTCAATCATATTTACTGTTTGCAGAGCACTGTACTAGCTCTTGGGAAAGTAACATATAACAATATAACAGATGCATTCCCTTCCTCAAAGAGCTTACAGTATAGAGGGGGAGATGGATAATAATATAAATAAATAAATTACAAATACACATTTTAGTCCTGTTGGGCCTAGAAAATGGGAATGAATAAAAGGAGCAAGTGTAGGCATCACAGAAGGGAGTGGGAAAAGAGGAAAGAAGGGGTTTTTCAGGAAAGGCCTCTTGGAGGACATGGTCTTCAATGAGGCTTTGAAGTTGGGGTGCAGTAATTGTATGTTGGGTATGAAGAGGGAGGTCATTCCAGGCCGGAGGCAGGATGTGGGCAAGCTCTCAGCAGTGAGATAGACGTGTTTGAAGTACAGTGAGAAAGTTAGCATTAGTGGAGCAAAGTGTTTGGGCTGAGTTGTAGAAGGAGAGTAGCAAGGTGAGGTAGGAGAGGGCAAGGTGACTGAGTGTTTTAAAGCCAGTGGTGAGTAGTTTCTGTTTGATGTTCATTCATTCATTCAATCGCTTTTACTGAGCGCTTACTGTGTGCAGAGCACTGTACTAAGCACATGGGAAGTAAAATTCAGCAGCAAATAGAGACAATCCCTGAGCACAATGGGCTCACAGTCTAGAAGGAATGTGGAGGTGAATAGCCAACTACTGGGGGGTTCTTGAGGAGAGGGGAAACATAACCGGAATACTTTTGCACAAAAATAATCCAGGCAGCAGAGAGAAGTTTGAACTGGAGTGGGGAGAGACAGGAGGCTGGGAGGTCAGCAAGAAGGACGATGCAGTAAACCAGGCGGGATAGGATAACTAACTGGATTAATGTAGTAGAAGTGTGGATGGGGAGGAATGGGTGGATTTTAGCAATGTTGTGAATATCAAACCCACAGAATTTAATGATGGTTGAATATGTGGGTTGAATGCGAGAGAGAAGTCAAGGATAATGCCAAAGTTACGGGCTTGTGAGACAGAAATGATGGCGGTGCAACTACAGTACTGGTAAAGTGAGGGGGAAGACAGCATTTGGGTGGTAAGATAAGAAGGTCTGTTTTAGACATGTTAAGTTTGAGGTGACAGGACGACATCCAAATAGTCTATCAAATAAAAGTAGGACATGTTGAGTGTAGGACATGTTGGTATCCGATTTAATGGCTCATATACATATGTGTGCCTTGAGGTTTCATGAGGACTACAGCTCCAACACTCCTTAAAGCAGAAATCTGCAAGAAAATAAGTCTGTATTTGAGGAGAACTGAGTGTACATTATTCATTCAAAATTGGCAGATAAAAAAGGAGTTGGTGTTGTCTTATATATCAAAAATATCTACACACGCTCAGAAACAGAGAAAGACCAAAAAATAAAGTGCCTCAGTCAAACTAAAACATGAAAAAAGGACGACATCATGATACATGATAGGAGCCTATCACAGATTCCCAAATCAGTTGGGTGAGGTCCGTTTTGATCAACTAACCCAGCTGCTTCGAGACAGCAAGTTGGGGAGATGAGAAGCCTATCTATCTAGATGGTTGATGGAAATCACAGATCTTTAAACAAGTTTTTGACAGTTTACTAGCACAGAAATAGAGGTATTCACTAAGACAATTTCCCTCCATTTGATTCTAATGATTGGGGAACAACTACAAAAGCGAGACTGAAATCCTGATGGAATGGATCCAGAGATGATCATAGTCACAATCTTAAGTAAGAATTAAGCAAGACTTAAATATCTTCCTATGGCATTTGTTAAGGGCTTACTATGTGTAAATCACTGCTCTAAGCACTGGGTAGATACAAGTTAATCAGGTCAGACACAGTCCCAGTAACACAGCAGACTTAGGAGGGAGAATAGATATTTAATTCCCAATTTACAGATAAATGGGGATTTCATTTACAAAGAAGCAGCATAACATAGTGGAAAGAGTATGGGCCTGGGAGCCAGAGTACCAGGTTTCTAATCCTATCTCTGCCATTACCTGCTGTGTGACCTTAGGTAAGTCATTTAAATTATCTGTGCTTCTGTTTCCTCATCTGTAAAATGGAGATTTTTCCATCTTCAACTGTGAGTTCCATGTAGCTCAAACACTTAGTATGGTGCTCTGCCTGCAGCAAATGCTCAAAAAATACCATTGATTGATTGACTGTGTCTATCAAGATTATCTTGTGTCTACTCCAGTGCTTAGTAGAAGCTTAGAGAAGCAGCGTGGCTCAGTGAAAGAGCACGGGCTTTGGAGTCAGAGTTCATGGGTTCAAATTCCGGCTCGGCCACTTGTCAGCTGTGTGACTTTGGGCAAGTCACTTAACTTCTCTGTGCCTCAGTTCCCTCATCTGTAAAATGGGGATTAAGACTGTGAGCCCCACGTGGGACAACCTGATTCCCCTGTGTCTACCCCAGCGCTTAGAACAGTGCTTGGCACATAGTAAGCGCTTAACAAATACCAACATTATTATTATTATTATTAGTAGAGTGCTTGGCACATAGTAAGCACTTAACAAATACCACTATGTCATTATCATTATTTTATTTTTATGCCTTTAGTAAATACCACAGTTATAATTTGGCTAAGTAAAAGGAAAGCAGATTTCAGGTTTAGACCACTGGTCAAAAAACACACCTGAAAAATAAGGCCTAGCAGGGAGCAAGACCAATAGAAGATTTTCATTCTCCTAAAAGACAGTTCTGCATGCTGAGAAACCAAGCACATCATTGTTTGATAAGGACAAGAAAAGAGCCAGGATACCAAGTTGACTATAACCAGAATGACAAATTGGAAATCTTCAAAATATGAAACTAAGGCCAGGTCACTTAAGAGAAGTATAAAGCAACAAAATGAGATTAAGCACTTTCAAAGTCAGCATGATGCTTAATGGGGGACAAAGCTAGTTTTTACAATTGGATAAGAGAAGAGTCTGAAAGCTAAAATACCTAGGACAGACAGGTAGGGAAAGCTGATTAGAGATGACTTAAAAGGTGGAGTCTTTTAAAACATTTTCAATTCTATTTTTATGAAAGAAATCAAAAAGAAATTGGTGAATCGAGGCAACTCTTCTAGGATGAAAAACTGGTTATCCAAAATATAGTTGATCTAGAAGAGAAGGTGCAAAGTGTAATCCCAAGATTTGCAGATTTGTGGAAGTCAAAATCACTTTGCAGATGAGGACACACTTAAAAGCAGATGTCGTGGAATTGAACTTGTAGACCGAAAAGTGGGAGATAAGCTTTACTTTGAGCGAGTGTTAGACAATGCACCTGGGAAAACAACAGTCAGAAGTTGTTGGACTGTAAACATCTCAGTTACAACCCCATAGAGTACTTGGTCCATTATTAGTTGTCTCAATCAGTCAATCAATTGCATATATTGAGTGCTTACTGTTTGCAGAGCACTATACTAAGCCCTTGGGTGAGTACAAGATAACAAAGTTGGCAGACAGGTTCCCTGATCATAACGAGTTTATGGTCTAAAAGTACTCAAATCACTGGGTTCAAGGTTCTGCCTTTGCAATAGGTCCAAAAACAATTCTGGGAATCAGCAACATTAGAAAGGAAATAATAACATCAACAATAAAAATATTTGTTCAGTGCCAAGCATTTAAAAAAATTATTTACTATAGTAAGCATGGTTTTAAATGTAGAGGCTAATACAATACAGGTAAGACACGGTCCTTGTTTCTCATGGGGCTCAGAGTCTAAGTAGAAGGGACAACAGGAATTTAGTCCCCATTATACAGAGGAGGAAACGGAGGCAGAGAGCAGTTAGGTACGACCTAGTGACTACAACACAGATCTGGGAGTCAGTTGGACCTGGGTTCTAATCCCAGTTCCACCACTTACCTGCTGTGTGACCTTGGGTAAGTCACTTAACTTCTCTGTGCCTCAGTAACCTCATCTATAGAATGGGGATTAAGACTGTTACCCCTATGTGGGACCCAGACTGTGTCTAACCTGATTAGCTCTTACCTATCCCAGCACTTGGCACAGTGCTTAGCATGAAGTAAGCACTTAACAAATACCTTGAAGAAGAAGAAACCTGAATATCCAAGGTCACAGAGCATTCAAGTGGCAGACAGAGCTGGAATTAGAACCCACGACCTCTGACTTTCAGGCCCGTGCTCTTTCCACTAGACCATACGGAGAAGAGCAAGCGCAATATACATTTACTTTAATTGCAGAGGAAGCGATCTAATTGAAGTTTACAAAATCCCAAATAGTGTGGATAGGATGAATTCTAAGAAATGCTAAGAGGAAAGGAGAACTGCCTGGAGGAGGGAAGCCTAAAGGAGCACTGAATCACGATCAAGAATATGAAGCAGAGGTTATAAAAGTCAGCTCCTCCTTCTCCATCACTTTAGCTTCAGGGGATGAGGATGGAGAGGAGGGCAGAAGGGAAAGTTTTCAGGGCAGAAAGAAGTGGAAGATACTTTTTGTCACCAAGAAATATCAGGGCTCTACTTACTGGTGCTGGGTTTAAGCCTGGGTCATATTTAGCCCTTTTAATGAAGGGTTTTACAGGGAGAGTGCAGGTCAGTTGTTCTTCATGTTCTCTAAGGAACAAACAGAAATAAATGGGCAGGGAATGTATCTGCCAACTCTGTTGCATTTTACTCTCCCAAGTGCTTAGTACAGGGCTCTGCACACAGTAAGCTCTTGATAAATACCATTGAGGAAGATGAAATGAGTTTAAAAGCAGGAGAGGTTTGAGAGGAGACAACAAGAACCTTATAATCAGGGTGACGGGGCATTAATACAAGCTACTTTCAGAGGTTGTGGTGTTTCTATTCTTGAAGATCTTTAAGGAAAGAATAGACACCATCTATCCTGGCTGACTTATTTGTTTTTGTGAGGTAGGAAGCGTCCTCGAGGTTTATTCCAGAGTCAGAATTCTTTCATTTCTTTTACCACCTTGTCTGCTCTTAGTTCCAAATCTCCTTGGCAGTCACTAGATTCTGGATGCAATGATATAATGCAGCTTGGCGTAGTGGAGAGACCACGGGCCTGGGAGTCAGAAGGTCACAGGTACTAATCTTGGCTCTGCCACTTGTCTGCTGTGTGACCTTGGGCAAGTCACTTCACTTCTCTATGCCTTAGTTACCTCATCTGTAAAATGGGGATTGAGACTGTGAGGCCCAGGTGGGACAGGGACTGTGTCCAACCTGATTTTCTTCTATCCACCCCAAAGCTTAGTACAGTGCCTTAACAAATGTCGTAACTATTACAATCACTTCCAAGTACATGTGTGCTGATGTCCTTTATAAAGAAACCATCTAGAAAACAAATCACTCCAGAGTTGATATAGGTGTCAATGTAATTTCAGTTCATTCCTTCAGCCAGTTAAGATTCAAATATCCTTAACCAATTCAGTTTGGGGTGCTTTTTCTCCAAGCAGGAATATGTTTCTTATGCAATAGGTGAATCATCTGAATTACCCTTACCCTGACACCTCAGGCTTTTCAGGTATGATTTGATGGAGACAGACTAGAAAGCCTAAGTAATGATGACCAGGTCTTTTAGTATGATCCCTGGGCCAAAATGACCATTATTAATTGAAAAACGACTCTCTTTAGTATTCTAGTCCATCAATCCTTGCCTTCAAGCAGAATAATTTCATGTTTTCAAGCTATGGGTGTGTGTATGTGTGTGTAAATCAAGGACTTTCACATTTTCCAGCTTTTTTTTGTGCACAACTAGACACAGTCTACCCCCAGAGGTTGTACTTTTGAATGAGCGTGAAAATTATTTTCTTTTGCATTATTGGAATCTCCCAAATAATATGGAGCTCAACTAAAATGACTTCTCTTAAAACCAGAATCTGAATACTTGGCTTATCCACTGCCTCCCTCCAACTATTTCAACTATCAGGACACTCCACACCAAATAAAAGCTATGTGATGTGAAAGGTCTATGTGATTACCATGGGAAAGCATGCTGGATCTAGGGATGAACATTGAAACAGATCTTTTTTCTAAGCAATTTTATAGGAACTCTCTCATAGCTCAAAAAACATTTCAACAGGATACACACGGTATGCATTTTACTAATAATCCAGTACCTTTTTCCACTGGCCTATGGTTTTCACAGCTTCTCTCCTTTTGTCCAGTGTCCACTGAGCAGAATATTATGAAGGCAAATAATTCAAAATAAAAATATTTGAAAAGCTATTTTTTCTAACTGATTAGAGGCAAATATGTAAATATGTTTTACTCTTTTCCCTTTCTTGTCCGGAAAGACATTAGGTAAATCTTTACCTCCCTTGATCATTCTCATAATCCATTCAATCATATTTTTTGAGTGCTTACTGCATGTAGTGGACCATACTAAGAGCTTGGAAAGAACAATTCAGCAACAGATAGCGACAGTCCCTACCCAACAACGCTCTCACATTCTCCCCTTCAGCCTGCTTTATGTCTGCCTTTAGGGAAGACTATCTCCCCAGTCCTCATAGCCTTAAATGCTTGTAAGCAGAGAACTTTAGATAATCCCCTTCAAAGTAGATTCAACCAACTTCCTGCCAGGATATATTACAAAGAATTGCCAAGACTGCAGTAGCTGCTCCTTCTTGATTTAACATGGCCTTTCAAGGCCAGAGGAAGATTCATAGTAACTGAATGATTGAACAAGGAGCTATTTCCATAGCTCTGTAGTCCAAAGGATTACTGCACATTAGAAAAAAAATATAGCCAAGTCCAGAAATTAAATACTGGGATATAATTCACTGGCAACTAGAAACTTACTATGATGTTATGTAGGTTGCAGTCATTTGTTAAATTGCAGAAATATATTTGGAGATAGCTCTGCATTTTCTAAGTTATTTCAATTCATGTAATAAATATTCAAAATCATTCCAAATTCCAAAACAAGACACGGTAAGCCAGTGCTCCCAAGCAACTGCATCCATTACAACCCTAGCTGCAAAATATTCACTAATTTACAACCTCAGACTCTCTTTAATAATAATAATAATAATAATGTTGGCATTTGTTAAGTGCTTACTATGTGCCAAGCTCTGTTCTAAGCGCTGGGATACATAGAAGGTAATCAGTTGTCCCACGTGGGGCTCACAGTCTTCATCCACATTTTACAGAGGAGGTAACTGAGGCACAGAGAAGTGAAGTGACTTGTCCGAGGTCACACAGCAGACAAGTGGCGGAGCAGGTATTAGAACCCAGGCCCTCTGACTCCCAAGCCCGGGCTCTTTCCACTAAGCCACACTTCTCTCATCTTTAGTATGAGGGTGCATGTAAAAAAGACTTTAAGGAGCATATTTAAAGATCTCTGATTTCACTACATTTCACTAAACTGAAAAAAAAAAAATCACTGGACTGTATTTTATCAGATTGATAAACTCAACTAATCCATATGATATCCTTCCTAAAGCACCAGAGGGCGCTTCCACCTCAATGGTTGCCAAGCACACGTGTCAGAAGTAAGGGAAATACGTAGAATCTGCTCTTTTCACCACCTCTAAAAATTCTCATAATGTCTGAAGACGTGGTTAGTGTCGTGGAAAAGCAAGAAACAACCTCAAATTATACAATTAAGTCTTCAGAAATCTGAAGACATAAATGAATGCTGTCCCAGACAGAGGCAAAGAAAACTGTTCTTTCCTCTGGAAATCACCTGTGTCTTTGCACCCGTGCTGTAAAGTCCGGCCGTCCTTCCCATGGCTGCAGCACTTGGTATGCAGAAGAAAAAGGAAGGAATCACATTGCTGAGTCCGTGAGCCAAAAACTCCTGCAAAGATTAAAAAACAAAAACAAAAAAGTCTTCTTGATTGGAATGTTAAATGTTTATAGGCAACTTAGCAGAAAACTTCACGAATGAGCCATCGCTCCAAGAGCCAAAAAACCCTGCAAAGATCTTTTTAAGCCATTTTGATTGGAATGTTAAATGTTTATAGACAACTTAGCAGAGACCTTTATGAATGATACCCTCAAGCAGTTTCAATTCAGCAATCTTGAATTTGGGATTATGGAGAACCTTTATAGCCATTTTGGCACTCTCGGTCCTGGTCAGTCACTCAATCGGTGGTATTTAATAGAGCACTCACTCTGTGAAGAGCACTGTACTAAGTAGTAGGGTGAATACAGTATCAATCAATCAGTGGTATTTATTGAGTGCTTACTGTGTGCATAGCACTGTAATAATAATAACAATAATACTTGTTAAACACTTACCATGTGCCAAGAATTGTTCTAAGCACTGAGGTAGATACAAGTTGACCAGATTGGATGTTGAACACAGTCTCTGCCCCACTTGGGCCTCACACTCTTGTCCCTGTTTTTACAGGTGAGGTAGCTGAATCCCAAGGAAGTAAAGTGCCTTTGCTCAAGGTCACACAGCAGACCCGGGATTAGAACCCAGGTCCTTCTGACTCTCAGGTCCACGCTCTATCCATTGAACCACCCTGCTTCTATACTAAGCACTTGGGAGAGTACAGAGTTGGTAATCACATTCCCTGCCCACAGGGCTCTTACAGTCATAGAGGGAAGATGATAGTCACAATCCCTGCCCTCAAGATCCTCACAATCTAGAAGGGGAGTGGCTTTTAGATTTTGTTCCCCACTGAATAGGTTTGAAGGAAAGCTACAGTGAATCCAAGGAAAACAAGACAAGCTCTCTGTCTGTGAAAGTCTGATCCATTAGAGGCCATATTTTCTGGACTCCAGAGAAATACCTATTTTATTTTCCTAAGGTGTTTGTCTGAGTTCTCTGGTCGAAATGAATTCCGGGCTACAACCAGAAGCTAGAACTTGTCTCCATCAGTACCATGAACTCTGACTGGCTGGACGTAAGCCTGGAACAGTTGAAACTTAGAGCCGGGAAAAGAAAACGTCCTGGAACAAGTGAGCTGGGGCAGTGCAGACTGAAGTGTCTGACCAACATGGGGACGGGCAACAGGAGGGCTCTTCATCCAACCGGGCCCCTGGACCCCACTGTCTCCTCCCCTCTGATCATCAGTAGGCAGAGCCCCCTCCCCACTTTTCACTCCGCCTCGAGACGGTGGGGGCGATGGCAGTGTCCGTTAGAAATCATTTGCACTTTTAGTACTGGATAGGAGCAGGAGCGGGAGCCTGGAGGTGTAAGAAGAGCAGCAGGATGGAGGAGGGAGGACAGCTGGGTTCTGAGAAAAGCAACAGAGTCAACCCGCCGGGGAGAGAGTCCCATGGAAGGGGAACAAGTGTAGAGACCTGGCCTGCTGGAGAAGCAGGAGCACTGACAGACACAGCCACCAAGAGGGGAGCAGGAGCACTTTCATTCATTCAATTGCCTTTATTGAGCACTTACTATGCACAGAGCACTGTACTCAGCTGATGGGAGGGTACAATATAACAATAAACAGACACATTTCCTGACCACAACAAGCTTGCAGTCTAGAGTGTCTAGGGTCCAGGTACTACACTCTAGAGCACTGACAGACTCAGAAGTCAGGAGAGGAGCAGAAACAGAGGTGGGGAATGGAAGAGGAACACCTATGAATTGATTAACTCTTATTTTTTTTCTTTCCACTATACATTCAAATTTGCTTGACAAACAGGACTTTCAATTCACTTTGAAAAAAATACAATTCTAAAGGAGATGCTTTTCCATATATTTGGAAAATTGTATAGTGTTTAAATAAAATAGTGGTATTTGTTAAGTGCTTACTGTGTGCCAAGCCCTGTTCTAAGTCCTGGGGTAGATACAAGATAATGAAGTCCGTCACAGTCCCTGTCACACGGAGGAGGAAACTGAGGCACAGAGAAGCTAAGGGACTTGCCCAAGGTCTCTCAGCAGAGAAATGGTGGAGACAGGATTAGAACCCAGGTTCTTTGACTCCCAGGCCCGTGCTTTATCCACGAGGCCATGTTACTTCTACTAAAACCCAGCCTTGTATCCACCCCAGCGCTTAGTACAGTGACTGACACGTAGTAAGCAGGCTTAACAAATACCAATTATTAATGTTATTATAATTATGATCCCCAGCACATGTTATATATGTATTTATATCTGTAATTTATGTATTTAATGATTCAATTATTCATCTATTTATATCACTGCCTGTATCCCCTTCTAGACTGTGAGCCTGCTGTGGGCAGGAGTGTATCTATTATGACACTGTACTCACCCAAGCATTTAGTACAGGGCTTTGCCAACAGTAAGAGCTCAATAAATATAATTGAATGAATGAATGAATGCTTCCTTAGTGAAGGAGTTTCTTGTCCAGCCCTCTTCCTTTGGTGACATTTCAGCTTCCATTAAGTCCAGCAGCACCTTCGAAAAACCTCAGTCAGCCAGAGCTAAACGCAGTAGGAGGGAAACCACGTTACCTGATTGTCATCCACTGAGTATTTGAATTTTTTGGCTGAACCCTGTGCCAGGGCCAGTGAGGCCACGTAGCCCACGAGGGCCACTCCAAAAGCTTCAGTGATCACCTCCGAGAGGATGTTCATGGGAGGAGCCCTGGGAGGAGGGATTCTGTGGAGATAAAGGTTGTGAAAAGTCACTCTACTGACCCCATTTACCAAGTCCAGGAAAACTGAAATGAGGAGGCTGAGACCTAGGAAGCTTTTTAAAATAACCCCGTGAAAAACCTAAGTTCCTCTTTCCTGAGACTTGCCAGCTCCTAACTAAACACAGAGTCTGAGCAGTCCTATTTAGCACTGCTACACATCCTGAACCAAGTGGGTCCAAGAAATCAATTGCTGTCCAAACATTGCCTCAACAAACCCAGATCAGGCTCACCAGAGGACTAATGTGGTGAACCTTTATCTTCCAGCATAGATAGGGTGCATCCATCTGTTGTGTCATTCTCGATAAACGAGGGAAACACAGATGTATATATAGATATACATATATAGAGAGCATATTTACATATATATGTATATTGCATAGAATCAATTAATGATATTTAGTGCAGGCTTACTGTGTGCAGAGCACTGTACTAAGCACTTGGAGAGTACAATTCAACAGAGGTGGTAGACATATAACCTGCCTACAGTGAGTTAATACAGTATATACAGTGGGTACTATGGCAATTTATTTTTTCTTTAGTTTATCATTATCACTGTGGTTGAATTACATGTTTGACAATCTATTCACAAAGCCTTTCACTGTGTAAAATACAGGTTAAAAAATGCTCCATCCTTAAAATCAAGCCTGGATTTTCCATTCTTTTTCCATTCTTGAATATTTGCCATTTGATTGCTTTTTGCATGGTAAAATGCCTTCCAGTGTTGCACTGGACACCTAATTGTTTTGGCGGTTTTGAGGGTAAACCTGATGATATGGAAAGTTTGAAACAGAAATTCAGTTCTGCATTCATTCATTCATTCATTCATATTTATTGAGCGATTACCGTGTGCAGAGCTCTGTTCTAGGCGCTTGGAAAGTACAATTCAGCAACGAATACAGACAATCCCTGCCCACAATGGGTTCACAGTCCTAGTTCAAGGGTATGTATTCTTTATGGGTACTTATCCCAAGTGTAATACCAAGTATAATAATAATAATAATTATGTTTGTTAAATGCTCACTATTTGCCAACCCCCATTCTAAGAGCTAGGATAGATAAAGGGTAATCAGGTTATCCCATGTGGGGCTTACAGTTTTAATCCCCATTTTACAGACGAGATAGCTGAGGCACAGAGAAGTTGTGACTTGCCCAAAGTCACAGCTGTTAAGTGGCGGAGTTGGGATTAGAACCCACGACCCCTGACTCCCAAGCCTGTGCTCTTTCCACTAAGCCACACTGCTTCTCTCTGTTATTTATCTCAATCGATAGATTTATTGAGCATTTGCTGTGTGCAGTGGACTGTACTGAGCACTTGGGAGGAATCATTAAAATAGCAACAGTAGACATGATCCCTTCCTTTACGGAGTTTGCAACCTAAGTGGAGTCAAGAGACTTGGGTTCTAGCTCCTCTTCACCCAGCTTGCTGGGTGGCCTTGGGCAAGTCATCTAACCTCATCATGCCTTAGTTCCATCATTTGTAAAATGTGGATAAAATACCTGCCACTTCTAGATTGTGAGTCAGTGAGGGCAAGGTCTGTGAATAATTTGATTATCTTGTACCTACACCATTGCTTGGCACAGAATAAGTACAGGGTAAATACCTCATTTAATAAAAGTAGTAATAATAATAATAATAATAATAATGGTATTTGTTTAGCACTTAATATGTGACAAGCACTGTTCTAAGCAATGGAATAATAATTATGGTATTTGTCAAGGGCTCACTATGTACTGAGCACGGTTCTAAGCACTGGGTTAGATACAAGTTAATCAGATTGTCCCACAGAGTGCTCACAGTTTTAATCCCCATTTTACAGATGAGGTAACTAAGGCACAGAGAAGTTAAGTGAGTAGCCTAAGGTCACACAGCAGGCAAGTGGTGGCAGTGGGATTAGAACCCACAACCTCTGACTCCCAAGCTCACCCTCCCAAGCTCTTTCCATTAAGCCACATGATAATGATTATAATAATAACAAAGGTTATTTTAAAATGCAAAATACATTCATCTAGCATGAAAATCACTCGAGAATGGAAAAGGAATACAAAATCCATTGTGGCTGTAGAATTTAGGTTAGGTGTCTATTTTAGGACTGAAAAAATGCTTATGTCTACCAAAACCATTCTTTTTGAGACCTCGAAAGAACTATTTTTTCCTGCTCATTGTTCCAGGGGAGAGGGACTATTGCTCTGCTATCCTCACAGGTTTTAGCCCTTCTCACCTGGAATATTAAGCAGTAGAAAAAATATCTCCTTCAGGGAGCTCCCGGGGTCTTCGAGGTCCCCGGCATGAGAGTGCCATTCGGCATGGCAGCAAATGTTCCATTAATAGCAGAAATGCTTTGAGTTTGACATAAATGACAGACACAGGCACACACAGAAACAATTACCCTTCAGGAATATGGCCAACAACTTCTAGTCCATAGGTGTATTCCATATTGGCACAATAGCAAGCAAATGATGCAGCAATAATCTATTCGATTTAATAAAGCAAATATGTTAATGGGCCCCTCGGGCATCACAAAAAACATTCTGAAATGTAAACATCAAGACAAAATTCCCATAAGAGCAACACTTACAACTGAATAACATGCTTACAACCATTTGGAGAAACGATATCTTAAACCTCAGAAAAATAAATGTAGATCTCGGGAATAGTTAATAGGTTTAAAAGGATGTGGCATCCAGAATGAAAAATGGGGTCAGCATTAATCTTCAATCCAATTTTTCCCACATTCTGTTTTATAAGAAAAAACACATGTCTATGTTACCCTTAACATTCAGCCCTCCCTGAATATTTTGCTATCTATGTCTATAAAATATTTTCTTCCCCATAGCTCTAGGCTCATTGGTTCACTTTCAGAAACACTGACAGCATCCTGTAGAGAGAAACCTCTGTCATTTTTGATAAGATAGAAGCTCTTTTTAATAGCTGCTCTGGAGTAGTTTTCTAACAAAACATTGTTTTCAGAACCTCTAACCAAGATATCGGTCTTCCCTGGACATTAAAATGAAGTGGATCTCGGGATCTGGATTTCAATACATTAGACCAAAATCAGTCTTCCCCTCCTCCCCAAATTTGATTTTATCTTGGGACATCCATTTGGTTCTAAATACAATAATTCTGACTAAAGAGAAAATAGGACATGCACATCGGTCGCTACTGATGGGATGAGCCTTTTGGAGTTGCTATTCCAGTTTGGTCATTCCCATTCAGTTTTGAAAGAACCAAATTTCCCCCTCTGTATTACACTCCACCTAAAATACTTGCTTCCTGCCCTGTGAAACAATTACTTCTCCACTTAATTAACAGAAATAATTGCCAGTAAATTTGGTCAAATTTGGCAGTGTGAAGACTCCTTAGTGGTGTCGTGCCTGACAACCATGGCTAGAGAATACGCATCCATTTGAAATACACACACAGATGACTTTTATCTGCCACTCTTGAAAATGGACAGAATCTGGGCTAAATTGGGGATTCTTATCAATTTCATCAGAGTTAGAAAGTTTATCCTCATCAAACACCAAATTTTTGTCTGAATCAAGGGGACAAATAAGTGATATTGAGTAAGGAAACGGCCTGATTAAGACGTCACGGACACATAGCACTTCTTATTAAGGCTGCCAGAGATCTCTACCTTTAGCCTTTCATTACTGTACCCTGATGCATCATATGAATGACCTTTTTTGTTCTGCATTTAGAAACGTCTTGCAGCTTAAAGTCCGAGGCTATACGTTCTTATATTTGCGCAAGCAATCATAAACATATGAGAAATGCTTGATAAATCAAAAACATATGTCTTCTTTTTTTAATTATTTGTTCAAACTGTTTCCTGTTCTTACATTAATGTATATCCAGGCAAATTAGTCCTACACTTAATGAGAGGCAGGTGTAGTTGTGGGTAACCATAGACAACATAATAAGTATTTGCAGATTACTTGAACGACTGCGGGCTCTGGAAGACAAAATGTCTAATAGTTGATTTCATACTTACCAAAACTAAATCGACGGGAAGAACAACTTTAATTTTCCTTTTAAACTGTTCATTCAGTTCTTTAACAAGAACGAGTACCACAATGCTCAGCAAGGACAAGAGAAGGGCTTCTAATTGCACCGACTTGATGTTTTCAAAGACATAGGCATAAATCTATGGGGATATAAAACACACATACACATACATACACAAAAGCAGGCACCAGTGACAAAAGGCTGCTGTATGCTCAAGCCCAGTCTAAATACTCTCAACGCAGATATACTCGAGCCATAGCCGAAAGCTGAGTTTGTGCTGACACAGTAACGATTCCATCTTGTTTCCATAGATGTGGAACTAGTTAACTGTAAACTTGGAGTCCCCAAAGCAGCTATTTTTCGTGCACTGGACAGTCAACACGGAGAGCAGTGGCTTTGTGATTGTCAGGAGATTATGGGTCCACACCACAATTTGAGGTCACACCAGCTTGGTGTAAACTGGAATTTTTAGGGAGGGTGAACTACTAAGAGTAAGTCTGTCCTGGGATCTTTCATCAAGTCCCCAACAGATTGGTGGAGGAGAACTGCATTATGCAAAAAAAAAGTCTTGGGGGGGCATGGAAGGAGAGGGAAGAATTGTGTCTCTCAGGGTCCTAAGGAAGGTGGGCAAGATTAATTTTCAAATTATTAATTATTACTCATTAATGGAATGGACTGTGCTTTGGCAATAAAAGTGCCATAGAAAACCAAGGTAGAAGCAGCATGGATAGAGCACAGGCCGGAAAGTCAGGAGGACCTGGGATCTAATTCTGGCTCCACCATTTGTCTGCCGTATGAATTTAGGGATGACACAACTTCTCTGTGCCTCAGTTGCCTCATCTGTAAAGTGGGGATTAAAAATAGGAACCCCAAGTGAGACAGGGACTGCATCCAACCCGATTTGCTTGTATCCAGCCCAGCGCTTAGTACAGTGCCTGGCACATAGTAAGCACTTAAATAATAATAATAGTAATAATAATAATGATAATGTTAGTATTTATTAAGCACTTACTTTGTGCAGAGCACTGTTCTAAGCGCTGGGGTAGATACAGGGTAATCAGGTTGTCCCATGTGAGGCTCACAGTTAATCCCCATTTTACAGATGAGGGAACTGAGGCACAGAGAAGTTAAGTGACTTGCCCACAGTCACACAGCTGACAAGTAGCGCAGTTATTTATTAGGAACTTTCTGTGTGCCAAGAATTGTTCTGCTAAGTGCTGGGGTAGATGCAAGATAGTCAGAACGTAGTGCTGGTTCCACATGGGGCCCACAGTCTAAGGAGGGAGGAGATTTTTTTTTTAATCCCCATTTTACACTAGCTGAGGTACCCCAAAATTAAGGGATGCTCATTCAACAGGCCAGTGGAAGATCTGGGATTAGAACCCAGGCCTCCTGACTCCCAGGCCTAAGCTTTTTTTTTTTTTTGGTTAAATGTAAATCCTGTCCATGAAAAGAGAAGCAGTATGGCCTAGTGGAAAGAGCATGGGCCTGGGAGTCAGAGAATCTGACTTCTAATCCTAGCTCTGCCAGTTGCCTGCTGGGTGACCCTGGAGCAAGTCAATTATACCTTTTCTGTGTCTCAGTATCCTCATCTGAAAAATGTTATTCAAAACTTAGACATTGAGCCACATGTGGGACAGGCACTTTGTCTCACTTGAATAACTTGTATCTAGCTCAGCACTTGGAACAGTGCTAGGCATATAGTAAGCACTTAAATATAGTAATAATAATAATATTATATTGTCAATAATAATTTTAAAAAACTATGCTCTTGCAGGCAAGTGCAATCCAGAGAGGTTCATTGCCTATGAGAAGCAGCGTGGCTCAGTGGGAAGAGCACAGGCTTGTGAGTCAGAGATCATGGGTTCGAATCCCTGCTCTGCCATTTGTCAGCTGTGTGACTGTGGGCAAGTCACTTAACTTCTCTGTGCCTCAGTTCCCTCATCTGTAAAATAGGGATTAAGACTGTGAGCCTCACGTGGGACGACCTGATTACCCTGTATCTACCCCAGCGCTTAGAACAGTGCTCTGCACATAGTAAGCACTTAAATACCAACATCATTATTATTATTATTATTACTGAAGTGTCGCTCAGTACAGTGCTGCCTGGTTATTGAGAAGCAGCGTGGCTCAGTGGAAAGAGCACGGGCTTTGGAGTCAGAGGTCATGAGTTCGAATCCCAGCTCTGCCGCTTGTCTGCTGTGTGACCTTGGGCAAGTCACGTCACTTCACTTCTCTGTGCCTCAGTTACCTCATCTGTAAAATGGGGATGAAGACTGTGAGCCCCACGTGGGACAACCTGATTCCCCTGTGTCTACCCCAGCGCTTAGAACAGTGCTCTGCACATAGTAAGTGCTTAACAAATACCAACATTATTATTATTATTATTTTTACCCTGCCCCTAGTAATGTATGTGAACTTCTTGAGAGACTCCCCCTGGGCTTTTTCCCCACAGCAGCTTGGAAACTCAGTGCACAAGTCGCCAGTGTCAAACGTGGAAAGTCCGCTTCTCATATGAAGCTGAGTTGTGACTGACTTGCTTGCCTCCTCCCCTCTGCCCTCAGAAACAAGCCTTTACTCGCTTATAAATCAAACAATTCAACCTAAGGAATTAAAGCAACTTGGCCCTGGATGGCACAAGGATTGGAGTTATTTTTATAACGAGGACCTTGCTTGTACTCGAGACCAGATAAGGTTCAAACTCCAACTGTATTTCCCTATATGGACAAAAATATATGTGGCAATGCTAGAATGGCACATTCTTCACAATAGTTCTCTAATTAAGTGGTTGCTTTTTGTGGAACTCCACGTTAAGGAAAGCTAACACTGTAGTTCTTCCTGAGTGACACTGTACACATGCAAACAACAGTTTCTTCCAACACCATGTCGTGCTGACCCCAGACACATTCTCACTGTGTGCAGAACAATCCCTAATTCTGCCACTGCAATCTAGCCAAAATATATTGGGAAAACACGAACTTTGAAAGAACTAAGTGAAAGGTATCTATTCTTTCTTCTGGGTCTAAACCCTAAACATAATTTCTCCCAGGGGCAGGGGATGAAGAAAACCCTCCTTCCATCTTCTGCTTTCCGTTTCCATCCTTTCAGCTGAACTCCTCTCTAAATACAGAAGAGAATCAAGTCTGAGGCAGCATGATTTAGTGGGAAGAGCATGAGCCTGGGAGTCAGAGGATCTGTGTTCTAATCCTGGCTCTGCCACTGTGTGCTGTGCGAACCTGCGCAAGGAAGGGGAAGCAGCGTGTCTCAGTGGCAAAAGCCCGGACTTGGGAGTCAGAGGTCGTGGGTTCTAATCCCACCTCCACCACTTGTCTGCTGTGTAACCTTGGGCAAGTCACTTCACTTTTCCGGGCCTCAGTAACCTCATCTGTAAAATGGGGATTGAGACTGTGAGCCCCATGTGGGACAACCTAATTACCTCGTATCTACTTCAGCTCTTAGAACAGTGCTTGTTGCATATAAGCACTTAACAAATACTATCATTATCATTATTATTATTATTACTTAACTTATCTGTGCCTCAGTTGCCTCATCTGTAAAATGGGGATCTAACTGTGTGTTTCATATGGAACATGGACTGCTTCCAACCTGATTATCTTGTATCTACCCCAGTGCTTAGTACAGTACCTGGCACATAGTAAGTGCTTAACAAATACCTTAAAAAAATCACCTGCAATCCCACTACCCATGGCAAGAGCCCCTTGTTGGGTAGGGATTGTCTCTATTTGTTTTTGAGTTGTACTTTCCGAGGGCTTAGTACAGTGCTCTGCATGCAGTAAGCACTCAATAAATACGATTGAATGAATGAATCAAGGCTGGCAACAGGACCCAAATCTGCTGACCCCATCTTTCCCTGGTGGTAGAGTCTTAGAGAACACTCAAATCCTCAGCATGAAGGAGTGTTAAAATTTTATCTAGCCCCTCTCCTCACCTCCAAGACAGACTATGCCTAATCCACTCTAAGCCAATATAGCCTATTGGTAAAGATTTTTTTAATGTGTGGGCATAGAACAATCAGAAGCAATTAAAGTGATAGTTCTCAATATACTTAAAAAATTGAGGGTGCCAAAGAGAAGTGCAAACTCCTGAAGAGATCCAGATAAGAAAATCATTCTATCAATTAATCAGGAGCATTTATTGAATGACTTTGTGCAGAACATGCTATATTAAGTATTGGGAACTGAAATAGTGTTAGAAGGCACTACCCTCCCTTTTGAATCCACTTAAACTGTTAGACTGGAGGAAAGATTGAGTCGACTTTACTTGGTCTGCGAAACAAATGGAGAATAGGAAAATGGAAAGTCCCTCCTATTAATCAAGAATAAGCTACTGTCTACTTATTGGAGGACTGGCAATAAATATTCATCTTGCCTATTTAAAACTGTGATGAGATGCATTCAAGACCCTTGCTTCTTACCCAGATAATATACAACAGATTTCTAAAGCATCCCAGAACTCAAAAAAATAAAATGCAAGTCACCAAGACACGAGAAATATAACATATCATAAAAGAAAGTCGAATCTTTCAAATTATTGATAGAGAATAGATCACTTCTCTGTGGAAAATTTTCTCAAAAGAGTTCCTCATCATAGATGTTTGCCATCACAGTCTGAACAGAAATCTTGAGATCAAGGATGAGAGGAACAAGGGGAGA
This sequence comes from Ornithorhynchus anatinus, assembly GCF_004115215.2. Lineage (NCBI taxonomy): Eukaryota > Metazoa > Chordata > Mammalia > Monotremata > Ornithorhynchidae > Ornithorhynchus > Ornithorhynchus anatinus. The sequence continues at coordinate 55,117,680 of NC_041731.1, read as the reverse complement.
ACCTAAAATAACAAATCCTCCAAGAGGTCTTCCCTGAATAAGCCCTTATTTGCCCTACCCACCCCTCCCTCTGCATCACCCGTGCATGCAAACGCCCACTTTGCGGAGGAGGGAATTTAGGCACAGAGATGTGAAGTGATTTGTCCGAGGTCACCCAGCAGGTAAGTGGCAGAGTCAGGATTAGAACCCAGGTCTTCTCACAGCCAGGGTGTGCTCCTACCACTAGGCAACACTGCTTCTCATTTCACAAGATCTAGTGAAAAGAGGTCAATAGTGGGAGTCAGAGACCTTGGGCTTAGTCCTAGCTCCATCACTTGCCTGATGTGTGACCTTCCCAGGCATCAACCCTCCTTGAGCCTCCTTTTCCTCATCTGAGTCTCCTCTGGAACAGAGAAGGTGTATAATCTGAAGACCATTTATCTCTCCCGGTGCTTAGCAGATGGTGTGTGTTTAATAAACATCATAATCATTATTGTTATTGTTTCTTTCCCCCTCCTCTTTTTCTTCTACGATATACATCTTTTCTGTGGTGAAAATATCATGTTTGGTGGACTGTCAATCAATTAATGGTATCTAGTGGACATTTGCTGTACTAAATGGTTGAGAAAGAACAGTGCACGAATTGGTAGATGAGATCACTGCCCACAAGGTGCTTACAGTCTACAGGTGGAGACACACATTAAAATAGATTAGGGGTAGGGAAATAATAGTAATAATAATGATAGTATTTGTTAGGCGTTTACTATGTGCCAAGCACTGTTCTAAGCAATGGGGTAGATACAGGTAATCAGGTTGTCCCACATGGGCCTCACAGTCATAATCCCCATTTTACGTATGAGGCAACTGAGGCACAGAGGAGTGAAATGATTTGCTCAAGTCACAGCAGACAAGTGGAGGGAAAATAATAGAGTAAGAAAATATTTTAATAAGTATTGTAGGGCTGGGGTGAGCTGAAGGGGTATCTATCAATCAGGCAAGCAAGTATATTTATTGGACATTTACGGTATGCACAGCACTGTACTAAGCTCTTGAGAGAATACAGTACAACAGTACAACAGATATTCTCTGCCCACAGTGAACTTACTGTCTACTGGGACCGCTTACATGCATCCAAGTTCAGAGTCAGTGCAGAGGGGAGGGCAGATAGGGGAAATAAAGGGCTTAGTATGGGAAGGTTTCTTGGAGCAGATGTGGTTTTAAGAGGATTTTGAAGTGGGGAGAGTGGTAGTCTGTCATTATGAAGGGGGAAGGAGTTCCAGGCCCGAGGGACAACATGAGCAAGGAGTTGTTGGTGGGATAGATGAGATCGAGACTCGGTGCATAGGTTAGTGTTAAAGAAGCAGAGTGTGTGGGTTGGGTTAGAGTAGAAAATCAATGAGGTTAGGTAAGAGTAGAGAGCTGACTGAGTGTCTTATAGCTAATGGTGGGGGATTTCTGTTTGATGTGGAGGTGGTTAGGCAACCATTTGAGGTTTTAGAGGAGTTGGGAGATGTGGACTGAATGTTTTTTCAGAAAAATATTCTGGACGGCAGAGAGAGCTATGGACCGGAGATTATGCTTCTTGTAAAAACCCACTGGAGATCCAAATCTAAATGGATATTCCATGTATTTCTAAGATCAGTAAGTGTGAATTATTATATGGGCTTTTGGGAAAATATTACATAAGCCATTGATGATGATAATGATGTTACTGATGGGTTTTCCATCAGGAGAAATGGACAAGTCTCAGTTCCGAGGTCCTCCAAGGGAGAATTGGTCCATCCATGCATGGAATTGTACAAAACTGAGGACTAATTCAAGCTCTGAAGAAAAAGCCAAGGAGTTCTGAATAAGCCAAAACTCAAAGTGCCCAGTCAGGAAGAAATTATGATGCTCCACTGACTTTAACTATCTTCTTTGTAGCATCTTCCTTTGAATTGAAGTCACAGAAAACAGCCTCCAGGTGAGACGTCACAAACAGTTTCATTTCCACACTAGCCACAAGAAATATGATTCTGACAATCTTTAAATCATTCACTTCTGGATCATTAGACAAAACTCTGTGGGTTTTCTGAAGAAAAGAAACAGCAGTGTCTCAGGACCACCTCCTGTTGGAAAACTGACAATGGACCCATGAACATGGATGTGGAGAAAATAAGGGGAAGAAATACCCCTGGGCCACATTAAAGTGACTATAATGTACATTGTCAAGTACATATGTTTGCAGTAATAATGATGACCACTCCAGAAGGAAAGGAAAGAGATACCCCCTAAGGATAGTGTCTGGATAAGACTACAACTAGTAGAGGAAAGTACATCTCCCATGAAGATGCTTGAGGAGAGCCCTCATCAAAACAGCATTTAAACACAATAGAAAATCTGTCTGGTGCAGAATGTGGCTATAATGAGTGTCATGTGGGTTCGTACTAGATGGTCTACAATGAAGGGGTAATTTCTATAACTCTTTTTAGAAGAGATCTGATGAGAGTACAGAAGATTAAAGGATCGGTCTATCCAGGCACGGGATTGTACAGAGATGAAGACTAATTCAAACTCTGAGGAAAATACCAAAGAGTTTTCTTAAACTCGGTCACTCATTGCTTACACGCATTAAAAAAACAAAAACAAAAGTCAAGACAGATCAGAAGTGATTGCAAATGGAAGGAATCTCTCAGCTTGCCTTTCTCTCCTCCTCTAATACATTCTCCCAGGACAAATCATCTGTGATAGGCCTCTTATACTCTGGGGGTTAAAAATAAACCTAAACGTTGGCCAAAGTACATAGAACGTGATGCTCTCTCAATAGCTTTCATTAATAATAATAATAATAATAATGTTGGTATTTGTTAAGCGCTTACTATGTGCCAAACACCATTCTAAGCGCTGGGGTAGATACAGGGCAATCAGGTTGTCCCACGTGAGGCTCACAGTTAATCCCCATTTTACAGATGAGGTAACTGAGGCACAGAGAAGTTGTGACTTGCCCACAGTCATTACTGCATATCAGCCCAAATCAACCATTCGAAAGGATATCAGGATCATTTTTCTTAAAAGAAAAATGTTCAGTCCATGTCCCCCACTCCTCAAGAAACTCCAGTGGTTGCCCACTCACTTCACACCAAACAGAAACTCCTTGCCATTGGCTTTAAAGACTCAATCGGCTTGACCCCTCCTACCTCACCTTACTGATCTCCTGCTACAGCACAGCCCGCAGAGTCTGCTTACCTAACATTGGAGCCCAACCTCTTTAATCTCACCTCCGATCCATTTCTCACATCATTCCTATGAGCTGGAACTCCCACCCCTTCCATATACATCAGATCACCACTCTCTCCACCTTCCAAGCTTTATTAAGGTTAAATTTCCTCCAAGAGACCTTCCCTGATTAAGCCCCTTTTCCCCCTGCTCTTTCTCCCTTCTATTTCATCTAGACACTTGGATCTGTGACCTTTGGGCATCTAGTATTTGCCCCACCTTCACTCCCACAGCATTTATGTTCCTATCTGTACATTATATGTTATACGTTTATATCACTATCTGTCTCCCCTCAAGACTGTAAACCCGCTATGGGTAGGGAACATGTCTACCGACTCTGTTATATGGTACTCTCCCATGCTTTTAGTACAGTATTCTGCACACAGTAAGCCTCCACGAGTTCCACTGATTGAATTATTGATTTATTGAACAAAAAATCATTAAGGATGAATAAGACCCAAGCAGGTCTTTTAAAGAAATATATCTTGTTTTAAGAAATATATTCACTTGAGATTGTTTGAAAAATGCCCCGTTATAAAATAGTAAATGACGACTAATGAAGAACACACATGCACACCCGTCCTTTGTTTCTGAAGATGATGCTACACACGGTGGGATTCCCTTCATGTGTGCAGGGTCCCTGAAAAGACTCATGTGCATCCAACAGTCTAATCCACACTGTATGGCCATAGAGACCATTCCTTTCTGAAGAGTTGAATTGGCTACTTTCACGGTCCATTATATTTTGGGGGTCTGTTTTTTAGCGTTGTGGTCATTCGACCATCTCTGCTTAAGAAAAACAAGAAAGGTTGGTCTGGGCAATGTATGAATAATGATAACAATAAGAATAATAACAATTGTGGTATTTTTAAGCACTTACTATGTGCCAGGGACTGTGCTAAGTGCCAGGATGAATACAAACAAAGCAGGTTGGACACAGTCTGTGTTCCTCTTGGGGCTCACAGTCTTAATCCCCATTTCACAGATGAAATAGCTGAGGCCCAGAGAAGTGAAGAGATTTGCCCAGGGTCACACACCTTTGATTCCCAGGCCTGTACTCTTTCTACTAGACCATTCTGGGTTCCCAACATTGTTTTGAGCCCCTGTGATTACCTTTATGTGAATCTTCCCCTAAGAGGTGGTAGTGATAGTACCGGGAGGAAAATTATGGGGATTTGCTCCCACACCTTACTACATCCAGTTCTTCCTACAGTGTGGAAGAGGTGGCCTTGAAAAACAGCATCTGAAGAGAAACGCGATCTGTCATACTCATCCATTCAGAAGTCATGCCTAGGTGTATGTGCAGAGAGGCCATTTCTTCTGCTACTGAGGGCCCTGTATCCAAACAGACTAGCATTATTGAATGAGCATTCGTTCCCTAATTTCCTAACCGTGGTCTAGCCAAATCACACAGTTAAAAAATTTGTGTTCCAGCAGATCCAAGCTTACTTCCACCACAACCGCTTTTCATAGGAGCTCAGGATTTCATGAGAAGCAGCATGGCTTAGTGGACAGAACATGGGTCTGGGAGTCAGAAAGTCATGGGTTCTAATTCTGGCTTACCAGTTGTCTGCTGTGTGACTTTGGGCAAGTTACTTCACTTCTCCATGCCTCAGTTACCTCATCTGTAAAATGGGGCTTGAGATGGTGAGCTCCACATGGGACAGGGACTGCATCCAACTCTATTAGACTGTATCCACCCCAGCACTTAGTACAGTGCCTGGCACATAGTAAATGCTTAACAAATACCGTCTTTATTATAGGTCCAGAGCAGCCATGGCTATCCTACACTGCAGGGTGGCTCCCAAAGGTCAGGGTCTGTGAACAGTGCTTTCAACTTCCCTCTCTTTTAATCTCTCTGAAAGAGCAGAAAAGTGGTCTCTGAAGTCCGGCAAGCGTTAACTTTGTGCCCTGAAAAAATCAGTAGTACAGTCTTGCACCGTGTCCCCATAGCTATCTGTGGAGTAGAGAAATGCAACGTGCTTGAGATTCAAGTAGCTTTTTTCACCCTAGCAATTAGGACGATTTCTGAGTTTTCTCTCTGGAAAACCACATGGAAGACTTTTCTGGATACGTATTTTAAACCTGAAAGGGTCCCACCACACCATGATCTCTCAGTCAACTCAATGTAAAGGGCATTATGGCCTAGAATATGAGTATTCATAAGCAATAGGAGGCAGATGAGAGAAGCAACAGCAATGTTTAGGTGAACACTGGAAAGAGAAAGAACAAGTGATGACTAAATGTTGAATAAACTGGGGAAGCAGGACAAGATATTTCTGCAAAGCCATCATACATCTTGTAGGTGTTCTGCATTCCCTTTGCTTGATTGTGCAATTGATAATAATAAATATAATAATAATTGTGATATTTACTGAGCTCTTAATCTAAATCAAGCACTGTAGTAAACTTTGGGTTAGATATGAAATAATCCAGCTAGGCAGAGACCCTATCCCACATGGGGCTCACCATCTAATGGGGAGAGAAAGGAAGAATTTGATCCCCGTTTTACAGATGAGGAAACTGAGGTACAGAGAAGTTAAGTGACACGCCCAAGGTAAGGCAGCAGTCAGGGGACAGAGATGGGATTAAAATCCAGATCCTCTGACTTTCAGAATCATGCATTTTCTACTTAAATGGAGAAAAAAATGAGAACGGACTTAAGGGCTTTGAAAGCATTTGGCAACAGTGCATCTAGTTTCATGCCAAATTGAACGCCTAAGGGGTTGTGATTGTGAACCCTCTAGACTGTAAATTCATTTGTTCTTTTTTATGGTATTTGTTAAGCACTTACTATGTGCCAGGCATTTTACTAAGTGCTGGGGTAGATACAAGCTAATCAAATTGGACACAGTTCATGTCCCACATGGGGATCAGTCTTAATCCCCATTTTATAGATGAGGTAACTGAGGCACAGAGAAGTTAAGTGACATAGCAGACAAGTGTCAGAGCAAAGATTAGAAACCAAGGCCTTCTGACTCCCAGGACTGCTCGGGGAATGCCATGCCCCTCCTCAAAAATCTCCAGTGGTTGCCTATCAATTTTCACATGAAGCAAAAACTCCTCACTTTTGGCTTCAAAGCTCTCCATCCCCTTGCTCCCTCCTACCTCACCTCTCGTCTTCTACAGCCCAGCCCGCACACTCCACTTCTCTGCTGCTCACCTCTTCATGGTGCCTCGATCTCTCCTGTCCCGCCATTGACCCCTGGCCCACGTCCTACCTCTGACCTGGAATGTCCTCCCTCCTCACATCCACCAAATTAACACTCTTCCCCTCTTCAAAGCCCTACTGAGAGCTCACCTCCTCCAGAAGGCCTTCCCAGACTGAGTCCTCCCTTTCTCTCTGCTCCTCACCTCCCCTTTGCCCCTACTCCCTCCCTCTGCTCTAGCCCCATCCCCTCCCCACAGCACTTACATATATTTGAACATATTTATTGCTCTATTTTTTTTATTAATAATGTGCATTTATCTATGGTTCTATTTATCTATTTTGATGGTAGTGATGGCTGCCTACTTGTTTTGTTCTGTTGTCTGTCTTCGCCTTCTAGACTGTGAGCCTGTTGTTGGGTAGGGATTGTCTGTATCTGTTGCCAAATTGTACTTTCCAAAGGCTTAGTACAATGCTCTGCACAGAGTAAATGCTCAATAAATACGATTGAATGAATGACCATGCGCTATCCATTAGGCCATGGTGCTTCTCTTGTGGGCCAGAAACTTGTCTACCAACTCTGTTGCACTGTTCTCTCCCAAGAGCTTAGTACAGTACTCTGCACACAGTAAATGCTCAATAAATACATCATGATGATGATGATGATGAGCAGATCCTACCACCAAAAGGAGATTGACTTTTTTTCTTTTGGTATTTGTTAAGTGTCAACCTTGTGCCAGGAATTGTACTAAGCACTGAGGTAGATATGAGCTAATCACATTGGACACAGTCAGTGTCCCACATAGGGCTCACGGTCTTAATCCCCAGTTTACAGATGATGTAACTGAAGCATTGAGAAGGTAAGAGACTTACCCAAGGTCACACAGCAGATGAGCCGTGGCTCTGGGATTAGAATCCAGGTCTTTGGACTCCCAGAGCCTGTACTCTTTCAACTAGGCCATGCTACCTCCAACTGCTTCTCAGAGATTTCTCAAGCAGTTTCATAAGGGACATCGGAAACTATGTTCGACATCAATTTGCCCCCTTGGAGGCAATGTCCCACCAGTGTGGAGGCAATGTCCACCATCCATGCAGCTTCTCGGGGCAAGACTCATGAGACGAATGGATAACTGAAGGATTCTCAAGTAGCTACTTTATGGTGAGTTGTCTTGGGGCCGACACATAGGGAGGACAGAACAAAGGTTTTAAAGATCTCAGTGAATCTAAGTCTCGGGTAAAGTGGTACATCCAATAATGGGACTATCCACAGTCCCCCCAATCCCAGTGTTGAGTGGGTTTCTTTGAGACGAGGGCAACTCCCTCCCGCTTCATATAGGACAAACAAGCAATCTCCCCATCTCCAAGCCTTACTGAAAGCACAACTCCTCCAAGAAGCCTTCCCTGTCTAATAAAGCTCTCATTTCCCCTATTCCCTCTTCCTTCTGCATCGCTTATGCACTTGGATCTGTCCCTCAGCTCCTGAGACTTATGTACTTATCCATAATATATTTTAATGCCTGTCTTCCCTTCTACATTGTAAGCTCCTGGCGTGTCTGCCACTTCAGCTGTATTATGCTCTCCCAAGAGCTTAATACAGTACTCTGCACCCAGTAGGTTAGTTGACTGGTGGTGATTGGCTGACATTTGAGGGGACAGGGGACTGGGAACAATAGTGGGAAATGCATTCATTCATTCAGTCATATTTATTGAGCACTTACTCTGTGCAGAGCACTGTACTAAGCACTTGCAAGAGTAGAATATGCCCTCCCTGGTCTGGGCCACACAGGCGGGAAACTTCTACCAACACCACAGACCCAAAACACCATCATATGGGGATTTTTCCTCTCATGGGAGGTGAGTTCCACCCATTCTGATTTCCTCCCAGCCCTAGATAAAACAACCTCCTCTAATCCTGGAGGTAGACCAGCTTGCCCTGCATCACTTAAAGCGGGGCCTGCTCTATTTGAGCAGAGGCGTAGGGAAGAATGGAAGACATAGAGGGAGAATCAAAAACAGCAACAGACTCTGCTTCTAATGAAAAATGCATGATCATAACCAAGTTTCCATGCATACCCTGTGGAACAACTACTCTCACATATCTATTTACAGAAACTCACTATCAGAAGGGTCATGTTTGAATACAAAGGGCAACCAGGAGACCAATCAGGTGGATTTAAACCCCAAGCAAAATATACAACTTCGAAATGGCCAGATGAGCTTCTTGGTATGGAAGGTACCATTAGCCCTGCCTATGGGTCATTTCAACCCTTAAAACCACAGAATCAGTGGGAAAGCCATTTGCTAAAGCACAGGGAAGGAAGAAGGACCCTTTTTTATGACTCCTCAAGTTGGTGGCTATTAATGCATAAAAAATGGAATTTACTGCTCTATAGCTTTGCAGTAAATGTGACAAGGTACAGAAGGAAAGAAGGAGAATAGAAAGCAGAGGAAGAGAGGGATAAAGAAAACACAAAAGAGAGAAGGAGACAGATTGCCCTGGCAAAATAAAATGTTCTGTTGTAAACTGTTCTTTACAAGGAGGTGGAGGATGCAACTGATTAGAAACTTGGGACTCCAAATTTCATTCATTTTTCTGTTTTGGTTGAGTTGCCACATCACATGCTTTTCCTGGAAAAAACCTCTGAAAATCTTAAAGAGGTTCTTCACTCCTTCCCGCAGGTCCTTAAGTAGCAAGCTGTAGCACATAAAGCAAGGGCCTGGGAGTCAGAAGGTCATGGGTTCTAATCACAGCTCCATCACTTGTCTTCACTGTGACTTTGGGCAGCTCCATCACTTGTCTTTAATGTGACTTCACTTCTCTGTGCCTCAGTTACCTCATCTGTAAAATGGGGATTGAGACTGTGAACCCCACACAGAATAGGTACTGCAGCCAATCTAATTTGCTTGTATCCACCTCAGCACTTAGTACAGTGCCTGGAACATAGTAAGCACTTAACAAATACGACAATTATTATTATTGTTTGTTCTGTATTTCACAGGTCAAAAACAAACACCAAAATTACCTCCCAAAAGGGTGTTGTCAAAAACAAACACCAAAATTACCACCCCAAAGGGTGTTGTCGAAAACGAACACCAAAATTACCACCCAAAAGGGTGTTCATCCAAAAAAGAGTTAAAGAACAAAGGCAAATATGTCCAGACTTAAAGGACCTAGGCGTCTATCCTTGCAGACTAATCTCAAAGAAGGAGAGAAAAGATTTCATGTTTTGGGTTTGGTTTCTTGTTTGTTTGTTTTGCTTTGTATCATGCTTCATTCCAATATTCTGAGGAGTAAATGTAACCCACGTTGAGAATGAATTCACTGGCCGTTTCTGCAAGGGACAGTTGAAGCCTGAGACCTGCCTTGTAGCAGGGGGGAAACCTGGTATAAGTTAAAAAGCCAGAGACAGAGAAAGTACAGAAAATTTTTTGGAGCAAAGGTGCAACTCAATATTCCAGGTCCCAGGTGGCACCCAGCCACCCCTTGTTTCAGAAAAGCAGTTGAAGTTGAATTACTTGAATCCCCAATTTTGTGGAGATGCATTTTTCAGTTACTTATGGGGAAGGAGATGGAGTAGACTGGGCCAAGATGGTTGAGTTGTAAAAGTATTTGCTCGAGTAGTAGGGTAACCTTTGTTACAAATTCCCATATAATTGTTTCATATCCAAATTAGACCTGCTGCATTTTCTACTCCTGATTGAATCAAGCTGGAGTGAGGCATTCTTTTTCTCTCTCTTTTTTTCTTCTATTTATTCTGTTCCTCTTTCAGGGTATACTGAACATCCCTTCAGTGCACAATAGAAATGTTACAAATTGTACACAGAAAATATGGGGTTTAATAAATCACTAAAGTGTGTTCTTTATTCAGAAATCCCAAGGGTCCCATGTCTTCAAAGTAGATTTGTTCTCCACATATAAACCTCATTTGTACATATTTAATTGTGATCTCATTCTCTATAAAAGAAAATGTCTCATTGGCTCAGATTCACATTTGACGTTTCGCTCCCACTTTATTAACATTCTTGGTTTCTATTTTGCAGGCCTAAGGCAGCCCTAAGGGGTATCCAAACCAGAAAAGAGGTTGGAATAAAGTGGAGCAAGAAAAAGAAGGAATCTGTGTTCCAGCATTGAGACTCCACATTTTTAAGAGGAAATAAAAGGAAACTTTTTGACTATTTTGCCAAATTTGTCTTCTGCTTATTGGTCCAACGCTCAGCACTGTATACAATTATTCAGCCCAGTATTCACATAAAACTAATGCCATGGCAACTAGCCTCGCCAAATTTATTGTATGCTGCTGTTGACGGAGATGCTGGCACCATCTCAAAGAAACACACATGTGCTAATATGTGCTAGGAATTTTTGTAATTTTTATAGAGCCTTTAAGGAGAAGACAAGCTCTCAAGAGAACAGATAATTTTTCACTTCACCATCATTTTTAAGATTCTTTTGCATTATATTTTTCCTCATGTATTTGTGGGAATTTTACAGATGAGTCTAATAAGAGGTTCCCCTAGGAAGACTGGGAATGGGGGAATTTAATAGCTTGGCCCAAGTCTCGAGACACAAGGGCTTCCTTGTTCGCTGCTGCTTATTACTTTGGAGATTACACGACAATATATTGTTTATGAGTCCAGCCTGGAGCTGCTGTCCCGTGGTTTATTTTCAGTCAACAGATGGCAATATTTCTTTAAACTGGGACAACCCTGAACAAGTGATGGAACATAATTCTGAAGGTTAAATTCCCTTTCTGGACCAAACTCTGATTAAAAACGGGCTGGTATACTTCATTTCGAATCTCCATCTCTCCGTCACTCTGTCTAGACTTTTCAGCATTAGTCAGGACTTTATTTCAGTATCCACATCTGGATTTTACACATCTGGTTGAAAGAGAAATTTCTAGTTCTACACTAGAATAGAGCCAGCCCTCTGTTTACAGTTCATGTCACACCTGGAGGAAATATGCACACTCATCTTGGGTTCACATATCTCCCTGGAGCAATCATCCTGACGAAAAGGCTGATGAGGCAATGGAACGGAGTCACTTGTATTATTTCATGTGTTTATAGTGTATGGTTTGGATATAACACGATGGACTGAGTAGTAAATGTTTTTCCCAGAATGTAATTGTGTCCTGGTACACCGCTGGAAGTAGTGGGAAATGACCAGATTCAGCTTTGGAAGCAAAAGAAGGCCTCGACATTTCAGTGCAACAGGAGGTGGAGGGGGTGGAGAAGACAGAGGAGGAGGAGGTGGAGGGGGCAGAGGGGATCGAGGGCAGGTGAGGAAGCAGAAGGGGACAGAGAGAGTGGAGGAGGCAGCAGAGGAGGTGGGGAAGGCAGAGGGGTGGAAAAGGTGGAAGGGGAATTGGGAGCAGAGGGAGAAGAGCTGAAGAAAGATGGCACAGGAGGATGAGACGGAGGTACGTAGGGGGCGGAGGGGGCTTGGGGGTGGAGGGAGTGGAGGTCCTAGAGGAGTTTGAGGGGCTGGAAGAGGAGGATGGGGGCATGGGGGAGGAGGGGAGAAGGCAGAGAGGAGGCTGAGTGGACGGAGGGGGCATTGGCCATCGGGAGACAGGCATGGGGTCAGGCCCCAATCCACCTCTTCAATTTCACACTGTCCTGAAGCCTGAGCTACTTTTCTGGTATCATCTCCACTGTCTGGCTAGCTGGCCACCTGGCCACCCACCTGGCCTTGCCCTCAGGGAAAATTGGAGAAGGGCCAAGAAGACTGCTGAATGGAGTCCACATTTCAAATCTTGGCCCTGATGAAACTGCCCTTCGCCCAACCTCACCCTCTCACCAGGCTTATGCCAGCCACTCCTCCCCCCTAGAGCCCTCCCACCGTAACTGTTGCCACTACCAGCATTTCAATCAGAATTTTTCCTTACGTTCAGCACTGTCCTCACGTAACACAATCCACAAGTTGATGAAAGTTGATTCTAATGCAGTGATGTCAGTCAATAATAATGGTGGCATCTGTTAAGCACTTACTATGTGCCTGTACTAAGCATGGGGATTGATGCAAGCAAATTGGGCTGGACACAGTGTCTGGGACTCACAATCTTAATCCCCATTTGACAGATGAGGTAGCTGAGGCCCAGAGAAGTGAAGTGACTGGCCCAAGGTCACACAGCAGACAAGTGGTGGAGCAGGAATTAGACCCCACATCCTTCTGAATCGAGGCATGACTCTCAGGATAACAGGGATGTAGCCCCCACTTTCTCTAGCCACCTTCTCTAAATTCCTAACAGCAATAATGATGATGCTAATAATTATGGCTTTTGTTGAGTGTTTACTATATGTCAAGTACTATACTAAGTAATGGAGAAAGTACAACACAATCTGACTGGACAACATCCCTGTACCATATGGGGCTCAGAGTCTAAAAGAGAGGGAGAACAACGATTAAATCCTCATTTTACAGATGAGGAGACTGAGGCGCAGAGAAGTTAAGTGACTTGCTGAAGTTCATGCAGCAGGCAAGTGGCAGAACTGGGATTAGAACTCAGGTCCTCTCACTCCAGACCTGTGCTCTTTCCACTAGGGCACCCTGTAAAGTGCACTTGTTATTTGTCAGTCAATCAGTTGTATTTATGGAGCACTTACTGTGTACAGAGCACTGTCTTAAGCAACTGGGAGAGTACAATATAACAATAAACAGTTACATTCCCCGCCCATAATGAGCTCATAGTTTAGACTAAATAAAATAAAATAAAAGACAAATCATGGATAAATGATCCCAACAGCTTTCCCAGGAGTAACTCACATAAAAGAATCCCAGGGGTCCTGATATGTAGGGCATTTTCATTCCCAGGAGGAACTTGACTTGTGATGTCACCACGTGGGTAGCCGCTCCGGTTGTCATGGCGCTGATCACCGGCTCCGTTAGCAGGAATGTGGCCCGGCCCAACTGCAGCATAAACATTGCCACCTGTGGAATCAAACCCAGGTCCCAGGCTACGATGAGAGGCAATTCCAGAACTTCCTCCCCACCGGCCCCGTACGCCTGCCCTCATTCTCTCAGTCCCCGATATCCCACTTCTTTGGAATGAACCATACACTTTCTATGAAACGTTCTGAAGATCACTTTTAAGATCAATTCTCTACAATGGAAATAATGGCTTGAACTAGGAAACACACTTGGGAAATGGATGATGCTCTCTCTCAAACGTGACAGCTTTGAGTGCATTTTAACTAAGATTTAATGCAATGATTGGTTGAGTCAAAACCTGCCCACACATGACAAGGCAGCTGAAGATGATGATGATGATGATGATGATGATGATGATGATGATCTCTGTTTTGGCTCATAGTCATACTGAATGAGACATGGGGAGAAATCACTTATTTTCCACAATGGGGAGAGGTTGAACAAAATAAGCAAATGTATTTGATGCCTGGAAAATTTTTATGGTATTTGTTAAGCACTTACTATGTGTGAAGCACTGGGTTAAGCACTGGGGTGGATACAAGCTAGTTAGGTTGGATACAATCAATATCCCCCATGGGGCTCATAGTCTTAATCCCCATTTTGCTGATGAGGTAACTGAGGCACACAGAAGTTAAGTGATTTAACCAAGGTCTCGCAGCAGCCAAGGGGCAGAGCCAGAATTACAGCCCAGTTCCTTCTGACTTCCAGGCCCGTACTCTATCCACTAAGCCATGCTGCCTCTCAAGGGCTAATTATGTTTAATCCTTTTTAGGCATTCTGAATTTCCACACATGTTATAAAAATGAATCAGTAAGCTTCCAGAGAAAGGGAAACACTTCTTGAAAGTTCCCAGTTGGCATTACTCCCAATCAACTCATTGCCAGCTCTCAAATGATGCAATTATTTAGATGGTAGAGACAGCAAATTTAGACAACCTCAGTTCAGTATGGTTACTTTGACCTAAAAGGTGGTTCACACCACCCAAAATGACCAGACAAATCAATCAGTGGTATTTACTGAGTGCTTCCTGTGTGCAGAGCACTGAACTGAACTCTTCTACTGCCCATCTTTCCATTTCCTTTCAGTAGTGTCAACTTGTCAAGAGAAACTGCAAAAGTAGTTTTCATTAAATGGTAACAAGTAATTCCGATGACTGGAGTTAACACTGGGGAAGGAAGCAAAATAGGATAATCTGCTAGTCTCTTCATTTTTTTGATGAGCACCATTTTTCAGAAATATGAATCTCTGCAAATGTAGTTTATATTGTAAGATCATTGAGGGAAGGGAATTTGTCTATTATTATATTGTTCTCTCCCAAGTGCTTAGTACAGTGCTCTGAATACAGAAAGTGCTCAATAAATATGATTGACTGACAGTTTAGAAATTCTGGAGTGATCCCCACTAATATGTAGGGGTATGGTTTGAATTTGACTCTGCCAAGGATGAGATATTATCTGTGAAGGTATCCGACAAGAGAATATGGATAATGTCATCCCATCTATTGCAAAAAGCAACTTAAGGCCATATCCTGCTGGTGGTAGGGCATACCTTCCTCCTCTTAACCACTGGTGTCTCAATTACTACAATGATAATAATAACAATAAACAATAGTAATTTCAGCATTTGTTATACACTTACTATGTGCCAAGCGCTGCACTAAGTCCTGAGATACCAGATAATCAAATTGGACTCTGTCCCTGTCCCAAATGGGGCTCGCAGTCTAATTGGGCAAATTAATTAACTTTTCTGTGTCTCAGTTACCTCAACTGAAAAATGGAGATTATGACTGTAAGCTCCATCTGGGACATGGATGGGGCCAACCTGATTACCTTGTATCTACTCCATCACTTACAACAGTGCCTGGCACATAGTAGGCATTTAACAAATACCATAAAAAGCAAAAAAAAAAAAGAAAGAAAAGAAAATAGCATAAAAAAAACAAAGTCATCGTGAATTTTGCCCCAGAGAGTCTGGCCACACTACATGTTCCATTTCCAGGAAACCTGCTGCAGCATTTAACCAAATAAGAACTTTGATCTTGTCCAAGTGCTCTTCCCCAGTGGGTCCTTCACCTCCTGCTAACAATTCTCTTGACATATTTATCTTATTTAGATTGCAAAATGGTATGGACTCAGAGTTTTCTAAGTAAACTTGGTGAACTAGGGCTATTTCACAATCTATATGGTAAACTCTAATTCAACTCAAATAGGTCACCACGGTCTACATTATCAAATTATCAAGGTAATTCATCCTAAAAATGTCCATTCGTTTCCCTCATCCACACAGTCCTATCTCCTGAAATATTTGGATAATTAAGGGCCTAAAATTATTTTCGGGTTGCATTACTTGGGTAATTTGCGAGGTCCTGCGATACACTGAAGCAACATTTGCCCCATCATTAGAGGGAGAGAGGGAGACGGAGGGGAGAATATGAGAGGTTGGTTAATGACAGCAGGATACCCAATCAACTGCTCTCCATTTGGAAATCTCTGTTTTATTAAGAAAAATGTTCCTCAGAAGAGTTAAAATTGAAAGTCATTGATCTTGAGGCTTCAAAAAAAATCCTAAAATTATTACCTAATGCAAGATTGCAAAACAATGTTGCAAAAGTAAGAGATTAGTTTGAAGCATAATTTAGTCTTTTCACAATTTCAGTAAGTTATTTAATGAAAGATGTAGGGGTAGCAAAGGGGGAAATTAATCTTTTTTAAAAATTTTTTTTGGACCAGCAGCACTCTAAATGCAGAGCCAATTGTTTAAAATAATTTCTGTAACAATAGCCAAGCTGCTCAGATTTTATTGTAATTTTCTCTATTAGCTCTTTCAAGCTCAGTCGGCTAGTGGAAAGAGCGTGGGACTGGAAGTCGGGAGTTCTAATGTCCACTCTGCCTCTTGCCTGCTGTGCGACCTTGGGCCATTCATTTAATTTCTCCCAATGTATCAATCGTATTTACTGAGTGCTTTACTATGCTCTTTGAAAAGCACAATATAACAGAATTGGTAGACATGTTCTCTGTAGCTCAGTTTTCTCATCTGTATAATGGGGACAAAATACCTATTCTCCTTCCTCTTTACACCTGATGACTCCTGTGAAACAGTGACTGTGTCTGTTCTGATTGTATCTCCCTCAAGGACATGGTAAGTGCTAATAAATACTGTTATTATTGTTATTATTGCTTTTATGTGCTCCCTGTGTGGGACAGGGCCTGCATCTATGCTGATTGTCCTGCATCTGCTCCACCTCTCAGCACATAGTAAGCACTTAATAATCATTAATCCTAAGTACTTAATAATCATCAGCACATAGGGGAGCACTTAAATTGGCCATTTAGAGAAGTCAGAGAGACCAGTAACACGTGCTCAGCTGAGGATATAAGGCTCCTGATTCATCCAAGTGATGGTTGGAGCAGATTCAAATCTGCAGCTTTTGCGGCTTGAGTTTGATGGACTCCAGCTGGTGAAACAAACATGATGAGCAACAGTGTGCTGCAGAAAGGCAGAGAGGCAGGAAAAGAGGGAAGGAAAAAAACTTCTTCAAGTGCCTTGGAGACTGGCCACGCTCATAAGACATTGGTTGTTGAGGAAAAAGCATCACTTACAAAGGATGTTATTAGGCTTTTGGATCCATAGCAAACTAACTGTCTGATCTGCTTCGAACAACAACAAAGAAAAACATTTCCAGAAAGTTTCTTGCCCCACAATGCCAACTTTCCAGGCAGACACACATTGAGTCAGTTCCTCTCCAGTGCCCAAATCCTATCCTGGTAGCTATGAACAGCAGCCTCAGCAGCCTAGGTGCAAGAAGTACAGCTTTTCTTCCCAGGTAGACTTGGAACTGGGTGGGCAGAGAGCGGGGCCAATGGTCCACCCGTTAGTCGGGAGAGAGAAAGAAAGAGAAAGGCATGGAAGGGAGTCAGAGAGACACAAGTAAAAGGAAAGAGTGAGGAGAAAACCAGGAGATAGAAAGAAGGAGAGGGTGACAGGTAAATTAAAAAGGCAGAAATTCCTTAAATTTAAATTTAATTTTTAAATAAATTAAAAAAGCAGAAATTCAAGAAGAAAACAGTGGAGTCAGTAGACATGATCCCTGCCGTCAAAGAGCTTACAATTTAGTGAGAGTGAGAAAAACTGAAATAAACTACAGATAGAATTAATTTTTAGAGGATATACACTTTATAGATATATTCGCTCACTATCATGGAGAGAAAGAGATAAAAGCAGCATGGACTAATGGATAGAGCACTGGTCTGGAATTCAGAAGGACCTGGGTTCTAATTCCAGCTCCACCACATGTCTGCTGTGTGAATTTGAAGAAATCAGTTAACTTCTCTGTGCCTCAGTTACCTCATCTGTAAAATGGGGATGAAGCCTTAGGGCCTTATGTGGGGCAGGGACTGTGTCCAGCTCAATTACCTCGTATCTGTCCCAGTGCTTAATACAGAGATTGGCACATAGGAAGGGATACCTTAATAATTATTATTGCTATTCTTATTAAATACTACAGTGAGGGGTAGTGTGATATAAATGCCCAAATGCTTAATGACTAGAAATGTTGGAGTGGCAGTTTGGAAAGATAGAGAGGGGAAAGAAAGGAGATTAATCCAAAAAGAACTTCTGAAGGAGAGGCGGTTTCAAAACCATTTTCTGGGAAAAGCAGTGGTCTTTTGAACGTGACGGAGAGGGAGTTTCAGGCAGGAGGAAGGGTGTGAGTGAGGGGTCAGTGGCAAGTGAGACAAGAGGAAAGACACTGTAGTGGAAAAAAAGACAGTGCCTTAAGTAGGAGGAAGAGACCTGACCGAATCCCTTAAAGCAAATAGAAGTTTCTTCTTATACTTCTCTGTGTGGGAAGGTATCTAAAGGTGTTTGGAGGGGGAGGCGCATCAGTGTATTTACTTGTAGTTGTCCATATAATACACATGGATTTATACATGTGTTATTCTTTGTTTCTCATTCCTTTTGTGTGATTGCATTGCCTCCTTTGTGCATCCTTGTGGGGTTTCCTGAAATGATTTTTTTAAGTGGGGGGTGTGTGTATGTGTATACACACGTGCCCGCACACACACACACGTCCACACCCACGTTTACTGATTGCATCCATCTCTCCTGCAGTCCTCTCTTGTCTTTTCATGCCATTGGGTATGTGAGGGAGTGATTAAAGAGCAGAGCTGCAGTTGCCTCTTTCTTGAGCCAAGAGAAGGAGCCAAATGTTTTGAAGTACAAATGGTGGTGAGCAGCTGCTCTGTGTTCCTCCTGAGAGGAGACACGGAGGAATGGACCGAAATTGAAGCAGGAGAAACTTAGGTTCGACGCCGGGAAGAACTTCCCGATAAGTCATAAGCAGTAATGCATTAGCAAGGGAGATGATGGAAATGTCTTCTTCAGGGCTTTTTCTGGAAAGGGTGCAGCAAACTGTCTGGGTTAGTTTAAGGGCACTCTTGTTCAGAGGCAAGAAATGGGCTTAAGTTGACCCATCACTCCTGCTCTACCCCTGGCCTGGAACTCCCTCTCCAAACACATCTGGCAGACCAACACTCTCCCTACCTCCAAAGCCTTTCTAAAAATCACAACTCCTCCAAGAAGACTTCTCCAACTGAGCCTTCATTTCCTCTACTCCTTCTCCCTTTCTGCATCATCCTTACACTTGGATTTGTATCCTTTATTAAAAATAATAATAATGCCATTTGTTAAGTGCTTACTATGTGCAAAGCACTGCTCTAAGCACTGGGGTAGTACAAAGTAATCAGGGTGTCCCACATAGGGCTCACAGACTTCATCCCCATTTTACAGATGAGGGAACTGAGGCCTAGAGAAATTAAGTGACTTGCCCAAAGTCACACAGCTGACAAGTGGCAGAAGCACTATTAGAACCCATGACCTCTGACTCCCAAGCCTGTGCTCTTTCCACTGAGCCACGCATCCCACCACCAGCCCCACACCACTTAGGTACATATCTGTAATTCATTTTAATGTCAATCTCCCCCTCTAGACCGTAACCTCCTGGTGAGCAGGGAACATAATAATAATAATAATAATGTTGGTATTAGTTAAGCGCTTACTATGTGCAGAGAACTGTTCTAAGACCTGGGGGAGATACAGGGTAATCAGGTTGTCCCACGTGAGGCTCACAGTCTTAATCCCCATTTTACAGGTGAGGTAACTGAGGCACAGAGAAGTGAAGTGACTTGCCCACAGTCACACAGCTGACAAGTGGCGGAGCCGGGATTCGAACCCATGATCTATGACTCCCAAGCCCGGGCTCTTTCCACTCAACCACGCTGCTTGCTACCAACAACATGTCTACCAACTCTGTTATACCCTACTTTCCTGAGTGCTTAGCACAGTGCTCTTCAATAAAGATTGATTGACAGATTGACAGTAAGTACTCTAGAAGTAAAACTGATTGATTAATTGGAAATCTCTTCCAGCTCTGTGAAGTCACAATTTCATCGTTTTTTCTCCTTTGGAATGCAAAACTCAATGACAGTGGAAGACCTCCTGGTACAGGCCTATCTGAGTTTTGTATTTGACTCAGTTAAAGGATCTAGACAGTCTAACTCCCCTGTTAGACTGGAAGCTCCTTGAAGGCAGGGATTAGACCACCAACTGCTCTGTACTCTCCCAAGTGTTAGTACAATGCTCTGTATCCAGTAAACGCTCAATAAATACCATTGTGCGATTGTGTGTTTCCTCAGACACGAGAGGCCTGTCCCACTGTCTGTCTGTCTGGCTCCGAGGGCCATCCTAGGTCTTGACCCTGTCAGACAATGAAAATATGTATCCCTGAGTCACCCTGGCTAGGACCTGTATTTTAATCCCAGCTCCGCCACTTGTCCGCTGTGTGGCCTTGGGCAAGCCAGTTCCCTTTTATGTGCCTCAGTTATCTCATCTTTAAAATGGGAATTAAAATGGTGAGCCTCATGTAAGGACATAGACTGTGTCCAACCTGACTACCCTGTATTCACCTCAGTGCTTAGAACAGTACCTGGGACACAGTGAGGGCTTAACAATTACCACGATCATCATCGTTATCCTGCATTGCAGTGGCTCCGGGTTGGAGAGCCGGGAAGACAGCCAAGAGTGAATGGGCAGGGGAACTCCTCTCTGCTCTTGAAAGAACAAATGGGCAAGGATCCCATATTGGGGGAACACAAAAACAGCAGGGAGAGCAGAAGGCTGAGCTTTTTAAAGGGCTGGGATGCTCAACGAGGTTGTGCTTCTCTGACTGGAACACCGCTGAATGCTGGAACATCTCAGCGGGCCCAGCTTGGCTTGGAAGTAGGCACTTGGTAGCTGTGCGTGGGTACAGCTTTGGTACCTTGGCTGTGCTCGATGTTTGGCTGTAGGTTATTTCTAGAGAAGCAGGACCGATGTCCCAATTTGCATCTGAATGCTCTCATTTCAGATTGAAGCAGTTTATCTTTCTTTTGAAATAGGCCGCAACTGCATAAGGAAAATCCTGGTCCACAGTCAGCGCTTAGTAGTCTGGCATATAGTAAGTGATTAACAAATACTATTTTTATTGTTCTCATTAATATCATCTTCAATGGTACTTAGC
Source organism: Ornithorhynchus anatinus (assembly GCF_004115215.2). NCBI lineage: Eukaryota > Metazoa > Chordata > Mammalia > Monotremata > Ornithorhynchidae > Ornithorhynchus > Ornithorhynchus anatinus. Next base: position 55,096,809 of record NC_041731.1, on the reverse strand, counting down.
ACTTACAATGTGCAGAGCACTATCCCAAGCACAATTCAAAGGAGTTACAAGACACATTCCCCGCCCACAAGGAGCTTACAGTCTGGAGGGGGAGACCCAATCACTGATTCATGAGCAACGTCTGCCGGGCACCAAATCCCAGACATTCCCAACCCCTTGCAAGACAAGAGTAGAGACCCAGGAAAATCAGTTGAGAATCACAAGTACCGGGTCTGATCCCACTTCCTGAATTTGAACCCTGCCTCTTGTGAATTTGCATATAATAATAATAATAATAATAATGGTATTTGTTAAGGGCTTACTATGTACCAGACTCTGTACTAAGCACTGGGGTAGATACGAGCTAATCAAGTTAGACTCTGACCCTGTCCCATGTGGGGCTCTCAGTCTCAATCTCTATTTTACAGATGAGGGAACTGAGGCACAGAGAAGTTAAGTGACTTGCCCAAGGTCACACTGCAGACAAATGGCAGAGCCATGATTAGAACCCATGACTTTCTGACTCCCAGGCCCGTGCTCTATCCAAGATGCCAAGCTGTTTCACCATAGGACCAAAAGAAGTAAATAGAAAAGGAAAAACAAAATCCACATCCCAATCAATCAGTGATATTCACTGAGCAGTTATTGTGTGCTGAGCATCGTCCTAAAGATATAAGAGAGTTCAATATAAGTGGTCCCCTCTCAGGGTTGCACCTGGAGAGTTTCCAATACTCTACCAGTCTACCTGTCCTGCTTTTTGCCCAATCTCTTGCCTCTAATGACCTGGCCATGTACTTCATGAAACCATCAGGTGTGATCCCCTAAAATCTCTGCTGCTTCTCTCCAGTCCCACCCTCCTCCTTTTCCATCTTCAACTGTGTCATCTGTCCTAGCAGTACTGCAAAAGGAGAACTCCCATCTCCTCTTAAAACCTACCCATCCAATCTATTCTAATAAAACCCTCCCATGACCTTACAGATCTCTCCGATTATCGCCCCATATCCCTCCTATCATTGTTTTTGAAACTTTTTGAGTGGCTTGTTTATACTCACTGCCTCAACTCCCTCTTCTGCTGTTCCTTTGACCCCCTTGCAATTGGGTTTCTGTCCCCTTCACTCCACGGAAATGGCCCTCTCTAAGGTTACTAGTAACTTATCTTGTTTTATGCCATTGATTCACCTCTGGCCACCCTTAGCTATGCCATGGACACATCTGTCCCAGAAAACCCCACTTATCCATAGAGTTTTCTTGACAAAAATTGGAAATGGTTTACCATTGTCTCTTTCCACAAAATAAAATTGAGTCTCCACCCTTACAGTGCAGCATAGGGGAGTTTTGACTTGTAGCAGATGGCGTTCCACTTGCTAGCCACTGCCCAAGCTAGGAATGGAATGGGAATGCCTCTGCTTGACTCTCCCTGCCGTGGTCGAGACTGGTAGAGTACTGGAAACTCTCCGAGTGCCACCCTGAGGGGGATACTAATAACTACCTTTTCCAAAGCTAATGCCCTCTACTCCATTCTAATCCTTCTCAACCTCTCAGCTGCCTTTGACAGAGTGATGGTGTCCATCATGTATGAAAGGGGACGGAGTTCCAAGATAGGAGGAGGATGTGGGCAAGGGTTTGGCAGTGAAACAGTCGAGTTGGAGACACAGTGAGAAGGTTAGTGTTACTAGAGATAAGTGTGTGGGCTGGACTGTGGTAGGAGGGGGAGAATAAGTGCTTTAAAGCAAATGATAAGGACTTTCTGTCTGATGTGGAGCTGGATGGGAAACTGCTGGAGGTTTTGAGGAGGTTTAGAGGGTCATCTAAGTGTTTTTTGTTATTTTTGTATTTTGTTTTTTCAGAAAAATGAGCAATGCAGCATCCTTCTCTGACTTGCCCAATATTGTAGACAACACCGCCATCCTCCCTGTCTCACAAGTCTTTAACCTTGACATTATCCTCCATCCATTTCTCTCAAACAGCATTTTCAGTCTGTCATTCATTCATATTTATTGAGCAGTTACTGTGTGCAGAGCACTATACTAAACATTCGGAAAGTACCATACAGAAATTGAGAGACAATCCCAGCCCACAACGGACTTACAGTCTAGATGCCAGGGAGACAGACATCAATACAAATAAAGACAATTACAGATATGCACGTAAGTGCTGTGGGGCACTTAATCAGCTCTATTCTTCCTACTTTACCTCATTGATTTCCTACTACAACTCAGTTCTAAACACTTCCTTTTTCTAACACTAAGCTATTTACTGTATCTTTATCATGTCACATTTGATCCCTTGCCTACATTCCCCCTGATGCCTGTAACTCCCTCCCCCTTCATATCTGACAGAACACCACTTTCCCTACCTTCACAGCCCTTCTTAAAATCATATTTCCACCAACAGGTCTTTTTTGACTAAGTCTTGATTTCCCCTATTCACCCTCCCTTCTGTGTCATCTATGCACCTGGATCAATAACCCTTGAGAATTTGATATTCAGCCCACCCATGCAATTATATCCCACTTTCATAGCCCACTTTTTATCCAGAATTTATTTTAACGGTTCTCTCCCCATCTAGACTGTAAGGTCTTTGCAAGCAGGGGTTATGTCTGCCAACATTACTGTATTGTACTTTTCCATGCACTCAGTACCAGTACTGCGCTCTGCACACAGTAAGTGCTCAATAAAAGCCAATGATTGATTTAGTGATTTTTTCCTCCAGGACACTCAATTCGAGGAATCTAGGTCTTAGGCTAAAAACATCAAAGGGGAGGCATTGTGGTTGCTTTGACCGATTTTCCTTTTATTTTTTCTACAGTGGTGTTTTAATTCCCTGACCAGAATGGGTGGGCGAGTCTCTTCCATTCACCCAGATGAAGTGATGTAGAAAGAAAGGTGCTTGGTCTGATTTTAGTGAGAGTTTTGAGTATCTTTCAGAATAGAGAGATTTATATCTGCTTTTCCTGGGCTAATTTTCCTGTAAAGGAATTTAGAGGAATTTCAGAATGGCTAGGCTTAGAAGAATGATCATTTTAAGGAAAAATGCAGATGGAACAGAATTTTTAGGTCATTATGGGCATTTGATCATTGCTGGATTATAATCAATTATATTTATTGAGCACTTACTGTGTGCAGATCACTGTACTAAGCACTTATGAGAATACAGTATAACCGACATAATCCCTTCACACAATGAGATTACAGTATAGAGTGGGAAACAGACATTAATATAAATATAGTATATCCTCTCACATATTCCCTAGGGATTTTTCTAATCCACTTGGTGATGTGTGTGTGTTGTGTGTGTGTGTGTATTTCTCTCTCTCTTCCTCTCTCCATAGAGAGTTTATTGTCTTTGGTGTAAACATTTGCATATGGAAATAATAATTATGGTACTTGTTAAGCACTTACTATGTGCCAAGCACTGTTCTAAGAGTTATATACATTTAATCACCAAGGTCAACAAAAATTGAGTATATATGTCCTTTATTTAAAAAAAATCAATAACTCAGTGGTATTTATTGAGCACTTACTGTGTGCAGAACACTGTACTAAGTGCATGGGAAACTACTATACACTTTTGATGGCAGTCATGATCCCTGCCCACAGGGGCCTTACAGGCTGCAGTGAGAGACAGACATTAAAATAAGATACTCAGTTTTTATTGACCTTGATATTTGTACCTTATGAAATGTGTACTTTTCCTGGAAAATCTTATCTTGTTTGCTTGTTACATTGTCTGAGTACAAGAAATGTTTTACATTAGTGCAGATTTTGTGTATTTGTAGTACTTCTCAAGACAATAACTTGTGACTAAACTATGAACTTGTCTTTCAAAATATATTTTTTTTATATCATGTCATTTTGTCATTTCTTGTCATCTCCGTGTAAGTTTATATTTTTTATTATCTAATGTTCAGGTTATGATCTGAGCCAATCACAAAACTTAACTCCCTTGGGATGTCCAAATGTGTTTTTCAATGGAATGGAAAGTAAGGCCAAGCACAGTTCAAAACCGAGGTAACGGATCCATGTCTGACCCGTTAATTTAGTTGGCAAATTAATTTTCAGTTGTAACTTGTTGCCAGATCTCTTGGAGAGACTCAAATTATATCCCAAGGTCCAAGTCAAGAAAACGTCTGCCAATTCTGCCTACATAAGTCCCAGAATATGCTTACATCATCTGTAGTGGGAAAAAAAAAGGTGAAGATGAATCTGGTAGCTGGGCAACCGTTTTATTGGTTCAGAGACGCACAGACATTAGCCATGGAAAATACCTCTTAGTCCTAATGGGCTCTTGACCAGCCAGACAACATTGCCTCTTAGTCTGTTAATCCAGTAAACCTTCCAGTGCCCCAAATGTCCCTGTCCACATATTACCTTCATTCCCATAAGGCATCTTTTCCCTCATCCATATTTCACAAACACCCTTTTTAGTGTGGATTATGACTTTCCCCCTGCTATAGTTTCATTCCATTTGCCTTATCCATCATCTTCAGCCCTCAACCACAGCTCTCTCTTGTTAGAGTTACAACTTACAGGTAATAGAGCTTTGCCTTATCTAGGCCCTCAAAGGAAGTCAGAGACATCATATCCCTCACAACAGCGCTCTCGCTGAAAATTATCCATGGTCATACGTCAAACCCAAAATGCTTCCTAAGCTTTAGAACCATATCTGACGCCTTGGTGGGCAATTCTTCTCCACCTCACTGAGCTGCTTTTTCATTTGTTTCCCAAATTGCCACTGCCAACCCTACTTTCCTCCCCTCTACTCTCCCCACTCCCTCCCCAGTCCAGAATGCAAAAATGCCAGTGGCATATTCATCCTCACAATAGCTCAATAACAAGGAAAGGAAGGAGGAGGAGAAGGAAAAACAGAGGCCATTTTGTCCAGATTTTACTTATGAGGAAAGTGATCCTGGCAAGAATTCATGACTTTCGGGGGATTGACTAAGAATTCAATTTAGCAACAAATCCTGGTCCCCAGTCCTTCAAATCAAGCCTTCCTATTAAGCCAAATCTGAGCAAGTTTTCTTTGGCAAAGATCTCAAAGAAAATTAGGTTGCTCTCTAGTTGGGATGAACTGAATGCAGACCTATCCTGATGCTAGGAAATTATTAGGTTTTCATGAAGTTCCTATTGGTCCTGTGAGCACATTAAGCAGTAAGGCGTTCCTTGACTATATATGTGTCCATGAATGACTATCCTTTGTAACCATACACAGCTATTCTTTTGGCCTGTACATGGACAACATTTCCCCCCCAAATTTTGTTTTTTTTAATGGTACTCATTAAGCATTTACTATGTACTAAGGGTTGGGGTAGATACAAGACATATCCCCATCCCACTTGGGGAATCACAGTCTTAATCCCCATTGTACAGATGAGGTAACTGAGATACAGAGAAGTTAAGTGACTTCCCCTAGGTCACACTGCAGAAGAGTGGCAGAGCTGGGATTAGAATCCAGGTACTCCTGATTCCCAGGTCGTGCTCTATCTACTAGACCACACTGTTTCAGCTTTCTTATCTTTCTAGTCGTTTTATCACTTCTGCCCTCCTGATAATCAAGGGTCCAAGACATATTTTGAAATAGATATATATATATAAGGAGGCATATATTCAGAGAAACAGCATGGTCTAGTTGATAGAGCATGGGTTTGGGAAATCAGAGGACCTGTTATATTGTTATCCTGTACCCTCCTTACAAGAGCTTAGTACAGTGCTCTGCACATAGTAAGTGCTCAATAAATATGACTGACTGACTGACCTGGGTTCTAATCCAGGCTCTGCCAATTGCTTGCTTTGTGACCTTGGACATGTTACTTAACTTCTCTGTGCCTTAGTTTCCTCAACTGTAAAATGAGGATTCAATCCTACTCCCTTCTACTTAGACCGTGAGCACCATGTGGGACAGGGACAGTGTCCAACCTGATTGACTTGTATCTACTCCAGTGCTTGGAACAGTGTTTGCCACATAGTAAATGCTTAACAAATACCATTAGAAAAAGGCTGCATCAGGGCTGAGGGATGGACTAGGAGGCTAAGTTCTTTGTACAGTGCTCTGCACACAAGAAGTGTTCAGTAAATATCAGTCATTGATTGAGTCATTGCTTTTAAATGGCAAATGCTGTTTTCTCCTCCTGATCTCCTCCGGTTTCCTCACACTCCCTGCCTTATTTACTCCTTCTTGTTCCAGGTATTGGCATTGTAAATAGAACAGAGAAAGAGGAGACAAATTCATTCAGTGTATTCCTGCATCCTGTACCTCTACCCTTTGAATTCCATGCTCTCTACTTTTCCTGTGCTCTCTGCTAAGCACAGCTGTCTCTGAAAACAGGAATTGTCTTTTCTGCCTGATAGATCTCAGTTTTAAATTAACAGAGGTGTTCCTTTTTCAGGTTAATATCTCTAGGTGAACTGACAAGAAGCTCTAGACACTTTAGCCACATCTTCATCCTGGCCAACTCCATAGAGATGGACCCTAACATCTCCCACTCTACAAGTCTAATATAGAAATAATCATCTTCCTTTCTAACCTCACCCCTCTTCCAAAGTTTCCCTTCTCAGTCAACAACACCATCATCCTCTCTGTCCCAGAGGCCTGAACCTTATTGTCCTCTTGGAACATCTCTGTCTTATCCCTCTTACATTTAATCTACTGCTAAACCCTGTAGGCTTTTCCCCAATCTGTCTCTTTAACTCCAGTCAATTGCTCATTATCAAGTAATTTACAGATCTCTAACTGCCCTCATCAGAGATGATAATAACAATAATTATGCCATTTGTTAAGTGCTTACTATGTGCTATGCACTATGCTAAACATCAGTATGGATACAAGCAAATCAGTTTGGACACAGTCCCTGTCCCACGTGGGGTTCACAGTCTCGATTCCTATTTTACAGATGAGGTAATGGAGGCACAGAAAAGTAAAGTGACTTGCCCAAGATCACACAGCAGGTAAGTGGTGGAGCTGGGATTAGAACCCATGACTTTCTGACTCCCAGGCCCATGCTCTATCCACTACGCCATGATGTTCCTCTAATCTCCCAGATTAGATCTCCAAGCCTCCAGCTGGGATTACAGATCTTCCAACCTCTTAGATCTCCCAGTCACCACCCTCTAACCACTTCAGTCTGTATGATAATCTTTTGCCTAAATCATCTTCCTAAACTGTTGTTGTCTCTCCACTCCTCAACTACCTGGTTGCATATTTCCCTCTACATCATCAAGCTGAAAATCATTTCCCCCAAGACTATGAACTTCCGCTAGACTGTGAGCTCATCGTGGGCAGGGAATGTCACTGTTTGGTGTTGTACTGTACTCTCCCAAGCACTTAGAACAGTTCTCTGCACACAGTAAGCACTTAATGAATACAATGGAATGAATGAATATCCTTGGTTACAAGGATCTCAACCCTCTTTCTCCATCCTACATATCAGCTATCTTCACTTGTTAGACTCCAATTTATTCTCTTTTTTCCTCCCAAGTTCAGCTTCTACCTGTACCTTATCCTCGATTCTTCCAACAACTTGTTTCATTTCCTCTGCTTGGAACTCCCTTTGTTTCCATTATTATCCAACCTCAGTGCTCCCCACCTTCAAAACTACCCTGAAATCCCAACTCCTCCAAGAAGTGCTTGATTTCTACTACTCCGAGTTTGGTCAAGCCCTTCTTAGCACCAAGTCAGTCAGTCGTCAATCATATTTATTGAGCACTTACTGCCCGGAGCACTGTACTAAGTGCTTGGGAGAGTACAATACAACACCAGATACATTCCCCACCCACAATGAGCTTACAGTCTAGAGGGGGCCACAGACATTAAGGTAAATAAATTACATTACGATAAATAAATTACATTATTTTTTAAATCCCATACATGCTATCATCATTGGAACTTACGTAAATTGGACCCACCTATACTATTAATTTACTTGTTCATTCATCTGGTTCATCTTTCCATATTTTTATTCTGGACTAGTGGATAGAACGTGGACCTGAGAGTCAGAAGGTCATGGATTCTGATCCCAGCTCCGCCACTTGTCTGCTGTGTGACCTTGAGCAACTCATTCATTTCTCTCTGTCTTAGTTACCTCACCTGTAAAATGGGGATTGACACTGTGAGCCCCATGCGGGACAGGGATTGCGTCCAACTCGATTTGCTTGTGTCCACCCCAGCACTTAGTAAAGTGCCTGGCACACAGTAAGCACTAAAGAAATACCATCATTATTATCATTATTACTCTGACCAACTAAATCCTTGTTCCCCTCCTGCTCCACTATTTAGAAATGTTTTAAGTCTGCCTGTCTTCTCATTAGAATATAAACTCCATGAGGGCTCAAATAAATACAGACATTTAGCCCAATAAGCCTACTTACCTGAATGACTCCTCCCAGGAATGAAACTGCTGCTGCCACTCCAATCCTTTGCATCTCAAAATCAGACAAACCCAATACACCAGAATTACTGGGAAGAGTGAAGTTGTGGCTCATTTGAGGGACAAGCCGCTCCACCGCATTGGCAGATATTAAGGAGGTTAAAGCAAATGTTCCTAAAGAGAAAGAGATGCATTAATAACAGTTTGATCACATCCTTTCCCCCTCCAAAAGCTGAGTCAAACCCCATTTCCAACAAGAAGCCTATGCCAATTTCCTCCTTCCCCTACTTATCAGTCAGTTGTATTTATTGAGCACTTACTGTATGCAGAAAACTTTACTAAGTTCTTGGGAAAATATGATGCAAGAGAACTGATAGACACATTACCTGCCCACACTGAGCTCAAAGTCTAGCAGGGGAGACAGAAATTTATATACATAAATTATGGATATGTGCATAGTGCTGTGGGGCAGAGGGAAGGGTGAATAAAGAGAGCAAATCAGGACCATACAGAAGGGAGTAGGAAAATAAATGAGGGCTTAGTCAGGGAAGGCCTCTTCGAGGAGACTTGCCTTCAGTAAACCTTGGCAGGTGGGAAGAGTAATTGCCTGTCAGATATGAAAAGGGAGGACTTCCAAGCTAGATGCAGGACGTGGGTGAGAAGTCGGTGGCAAGATAGATGAGAGTGAGGAAAGGTGAATAGGTTGGCATTAGAAGAGCAAAGTGTGCAGGCTGGGTTGTAGTGGAAGAACATGGATTCTGAGATGAGAGAAGCCTGAAATTCTTTGTTTTTTTGCTTTATGCTGTTTTCATCTCTCAAGTGTTTTTCTCAAATCCCTTGTCCCCCCGTTTTTACTTTTAGACTGTGAGTACTCTGATGAATAGAGACTAATTCCCACCTGTCCATTTTTGCCCGCTACTTAATTCAGTGCTCTGCACCCAGTGAGCACTTAACAAGCGCTATTACTATACCCCAGCAACTCAGTTACCTATCTGCCAAGTTATTTCTGTACTCTCTGTTTCATGTTCACCATTGCCAAATAGACTGCAACCTCTCTGAGGGTAGGACTCTTCTCCTACTTTCCTTGTACAGTGTTTTCAATGCTGCTCATTTATTCAGTTCATTCAGTCGTAATTATTGAGCACTTACTGTGCGCAGAGCACCACCCCAAGTGTTTGGGAGAGTACAGTGTAAAAACAGACACATTCTCTGCCCACAACGAGCTGACAGTTTAGAGGACTGCTACTTCCCCTAGCATTGCAAGAGCAAGATTCTTCGTGAGGGAAAACACTACCACTTTAATTTAAAACTCCTAAGGCCTCATGGAAAAGTTTAAGAAGTATGATTTGGGGCACGTATTTCTCTGGCTCCAGCAACAAGGAAACCCTCCTGTCAGCAGACAGATGGTGTGAGGGCAAATCCAAGCCGAATGCCAGTTCTCTCAACAAACACTTTCCCGAGAACTGGCAGACAGCACCAGTTCCGCCTGCAATGCAGCCCCCGACCTCTGGCACGTGCCTGTGTTCAGAACTGATGGAATCAGTCAAGCTGAAGGCAAACTTCAATTTCCAGTTACCTGCTGGCTGAAGCGGAGCCCGAGCTAACTTGACTTTTGCATCCACACCTGGATTTTCCCACATTCATTCCTGCCCCCTCTCTTTTCATCCTGCCCTGGCTGCCTGTGTCATCGCAACCACTGACAGCGAGGACCACTCCTCACAAGATCTCTGATGCCCCCCCCGCCAGCTGACAAGGTGGAGGGAAGCAGACCTTGAATGTCAGTCAGGTGATAGGTGGAGCAACAGAAAAGTGTGAGCTGAATACCAATTTTAGGGGACAGGGATCAGCACTCAACTTGGGCTCTGCCAGTGTCCCTTAGAGAAGCAGTGTGGCCAAGTGGAGAGCACACAGACCTGGGAGTCAGAAGGACCTGGGTTCTAATTTTGGCTCTACCCATTGATTGCTTTGTGACCTTGGGCAAGTCGCTTAACTTGTCTGTGCCTCGGTTTCCTCAACTGCAAAAATGGTGATTTGTGTTCTCCCTCCTACTTAGACTGTGAGTCACTGTGGGACAGAGACTGTGTCCAACCACATTAATTTGTACCTACCCCAGCTCAGAACAGTGTTTGACACATAGTAAGTACAGAGAAGCAGCATGGCCTAGTGGCAAGAGCATGGGTTTGGGAGTCAGAGGGCATGGGTTCTAATCCTGACTGTGCCACTTATCAGCTGTCTGACTTTGAGCAAGTCACTTAACTTCTCTGTGCCTCAGATATCCCATCTGTAAAATGAGGATTAAGTCTGTAAGCCCCATGTGGGACAACCTGATGAACTTGTATCTACCCCAGTGTTTAGAATAGTGTTTGGCACATAGTAAGCACTTAAAAACACCATCGTTATTATTTTTACCTAATAAATACCAAATAAAACCCCCAAAATAAATTATCAGAAGCAGAGGAGTCAGGAAATCAGGCTCCTACTGCTGGTGTTGCTATTAACTGGCTGTGACTTTAATCAAGTTGCTTAACTTCTCTGGACCAGTTCTACCTCTGCTTACCCCTGCCTCTCCCTGTAATATCTGCCCCTTTGAGAAGCAGTGTGACCTAGTGCAAGAAGCACAGGCCTGGGAATCAGAGGACTTGAGTTCTAATCCTGGTTCTGCCGCTTGTCTGCTGTGTGTCCTTGGGCAAGTCACTTTACTTCTCTGGACCTCAATTCTCTCATTTGCAAAATAGGAATTCAAAACCTGTTCTCCCTCCTACTTAGACTGTGAGCCCCATGAGGAGCCTGATGATCTTTAATCTACCCTAGAGCTCAGTATAATGCTTGATATATAGTAAGTACTTAACAAATACTATTATTATTGTTATTATTATTATGTGTAACACCTTGGAAAAAAATCTTTATTTTCCTTTAGAGTTAAAGAGGGAAGGAAAGCCCTGGGGTTGAGAGAATTAGAACAAGATCAACTTTATTTTATGTTGTTTCTCCAATCTAAAGAAAAACGTCTGTCACAACTTTATATCTAAAAGTCAGGGTTTTACTGTGGAAATAGACACATTTTATTTGGAGGCTGAAGAGAAAGTCCTTGGTCAGATGAGGAATTCATTACTAAAACAGGACTGAAGTGAAATGCTATGTAGTTGTAAAATATTTTCCAAATAATTAAAAAGAAAATTTGGCTAAGGTTATATATGGACTCAGTTGTTTTGGAAATCAAAGATCATTTGACGGCCAAAACTTAATTCTGTCATATCAGTTTATGTAGTTACCCTGATATACAGTGCCATGCACAGGAAGGCTCAGGGATTCAACTTTGTCCTACATAAATAATTTTAAAATTGTGTGTCACCTAAAATGTAAATATATATGAAATCAAAGCCAACACTCCGGAAATGGGAATTTCTGTAGAAAAAAATCCATTCTTGGTCTGAATCTGCCTAGTATAAGCTTTATCTCCCTAGGATAAGCTTTATATCCTAGCAACCCAAATAAAAACTTTAACATCTGATGATGATGATGATGATGATGATGTTAATAATAACAATAATAATAAATAACATTTATTAAGTGGTTACTATATGCTAAGTGATGGAGTAGATACAAGGCTACGAACTCGTACACAGCACTGGTCCAATACGGGGCTCACAATCCCTCTTATCTACATTTTACAGATAGGAAAGCTGAGACCTAGATAAGTTAAATGACTTGCCCAAGGTCACACAGCAGGCCAGTAGCTGGGACTCAAACCTGTGTCTTTTGATCCAATTCTCATGATCTGGGAAGAGATATTCTGACTGTAATAGTGTGAATATGATGAAATACAATCCTTTAGGTGAGGATTAGAAAGTGTATTCTTACAAATGTAGTTTATATATACATTACATTATTCTATAGCCAGTGTTTTAATAATAATAATAATCATGTTGATGGTATTTGTTAAGCGCTTACTATGTGCAGAGCACTGTTCTAAGCAATGGGAGGAAAAACAAGGTCATCAGGTTGTCCCACTTGGGCTTACAGTCTTAATCCCCATTTTGCAGATGAGGTCACTGAGGCACAGAGATGTTAAGTGACTTGCCCAAAGTCACACAGCTGACAAGTGGCAGAGGTGACAATAGAACCCATGACCTCTGACTCCCAAGCCCGGGCTCTTTCCACTGAGCCACGCTGCTTCTCTAAAAACTTGGTTAGATGCCACAAAGCAGGTGGCAATGCCTTAACCATATATGTGTTGTAAAGGCCACTAGGACCTCTTCTTTCCTTCTCAGGGGGAGTGCTAACCTTCTCTCTTTTCATAAGCATTCTAGAGAGAAAGCTGTTAGGAAATTAGGGAATTCTGATAACGCACATTTCCCTAAAAAGACCATCACTTGGTATCGGAAGAAATAGTAGTGTAGAATGTGTCAGTTAAAATGTATTTATTACAATGCCAGTTTTCATTATGGGATATCCATCAAAAACTCTTCACCATTGGCTTTAAAGAACTCCATCACCTCACCCTCTCCTACCTCAAACCATTTCTCTCCTTCTACAACCCAACTCGCATACTTCTCTCCTATGGGGCTAACCTTCTCACCTGTTTCACCGCCCGACCTTTGGCCCACATCCTACCTCTGGCCTGGAGCGCCCTCCCTCTTCAAATCCACCAGACAATTGCTCTTCTCCTCCGGCAAAGCCTTACTGAAGGCACATCTCCTCCAAGAGGTCTTCCCGGACTAAGCCCCACTTTTCCTCATTTCCCACTCCCTTCTGTCACCGTGACTTGCTCTCTTTGCTCTTCCTCCCTTTCCTGCCCCACAGTACTTATGTATATATTTGCAATTTTATTTATTCATATTGATGTCTGTTTATTTGTATTGATGTCTGCCTGTCTCCCGCTCGCCGCCCCCCCCCCAGACTGTGAGCTCGCTGTGGGCAGAGATCATCTCCCTTTATTCCTGTATTGTAGTCTCCCAAGCGCTTACTACAGTGCTCTGCACAGAGTAAGTGCTCAATAAATATGATTGAATGACAATCAGGGCCACGAGTCCAGCCTCATAGGAGAACTAAGTCTACATATTTTGGAATATGTATTATTTACCTAGTATTTCACAAGTATCCTTCAGAGCTCTCAATAGTATTTACTAAACACAAATTCTCATCCCCATAGTAATTTTAAATCCATGTAGTCACTAAAAGTCACTATAATGATTCCTTAGGAAATAAAATAGCCTGCATAAAAACATAATTGGGCATGTACCAGTAACATGGATTTTTGACTTACTGGAGACTCTTGCATAAATCCATTTTGCCTTACCCTTGACTAGTTTCAGAGGAAGTGTTTGGCAAAGCATGGCAGACTACTAGCTTTATGTTCCTCTTTTCATGAAACAAATCTTATTATATTAATACTTGTGGTATTTGTTAAGCACTTATCAAGTGTCATCCACTGTACTAAGCGCTGGGGTAGAGAAAAGATAATCAGGTCCCACATGGGGCTCACAGTCTAAGTAGGAGGGAGAACAGGTGCAGAATCCCTCTTTGGCAGATGAGGGATCTAAGTCACAGAGAAGTGAAGTGATTAGCCCAAGATCACACAGCAATCATCTGGTGAGGCAGGATTAGAACCCAGGTCTTCTGACTCCCAGGCCTGTGCTCTTTCCACTAGGCCAAACTGATTCCCTAATAAGTAACATTAATTATGGTCTCAGGGTATGTCTTTAAAAACATTTTTACAAAACACCCAGTGATAACCATCTCTTTGATTTTTCTTAAAATCCTCATGAAGAAGGGAGGGGCGGGAATCATTATTATCATCCTGAGTCTACAGTGTCCCAGAGAAGTCAAGTGCTTTTCCCAAGGTCAGCATATTGGTTTCATTCATTCATTCACTCAGTCATATTTATTGAGTGCTTACTTTGGCAGACCACTGTACTAAGCGCTTGGAAGAGTACAATACAAAAGTACAACAGGCACATTCCCTGCCCACAACGAGCTTATAGCCTAGAGTGGGGAGACTGACATTAATATAAATAAATTACAGATATGTACATAAGTGTTATGGGGCTGGGCGGGGGATAAATAAAGGGAGCAAGTCAGGGTGACCCAGAAGGGAGTGGGAAAAGACAATGGAAGGGCTTGGTCAAGGAAGGCCTCTTGGAGGAGGTGTGCCTTCAATAAAGCTTTGAAGGGGGAAGAGTAATTGTCAGACAATCCTGTCCAGAACCAGGATTAGCAACCCAGGTTTTCCCACACTGTAGACTCTGTTTTTGTGAAATCATCTTTTACTAGTATGTCTGGGTCAGTTATGAATAGCAAAGGTAAAATTTTGAAAGTATATGCTTGTTAGAGAAATACCATGGTTAGGAATGCTGGGTCAGTTTGCTCAATTTTATCTGATAAGCATACCATAAAATTGCATATTCTCAAATTCTTCTCAACCTTTATTTACACTGGTGAAAACAACTAAACCATTTTAATGGAAATGAAATATCCATGATTGACTTATTTTTCATTTAGGATGAAGCACATTTACATACAAAAGCCACACCCCACCCCACCAGCCCCTGGAGAATATCAGTTGTCTAAGAGTAAATGGTAGGATATCTTTTAGACTCAAATGACTCTGATAATTTTTTGGAAAGCATTTATTTCAAATAGAATAGATTTTAAGTGATTAAAAGAGAATGACCCTATTCAAGCAGCAAGCGTGGCTCAGTGGAAAGAGCCCAGGCTTTGGAGTCAGAGATCGTGAGTTCGAATCCCAGCTCTGCCACTTGTCAGCTGTGTGACTGTGGGCAAGTCACTTAACTTCTCTGTGCCTCAGTTACCTCATCTGTAAAATGGGGATTAAGACTGTGAGCCCCACGTGGGACAACCTGATTCCCCTGTGTCTACCCCAGCACTTAGAACAGTGCTCTGCACATAGTAAGCGCTTAACAAATACCAACATTATTATTATTATTCAAGGGCATTTTGGTACTACTAGGTAAAACAGGAGTAATTCAAGGCACATACCTGTTGCCACATGGCGTCCCATTCCGAAAATGGCATAAATAATGGCAGGAAATAGAGATCCATACAAACCGAAAACTGGGTGGACTGAAGACAGAACAGCAAAGGCCAATCCTATAAAAAAGATTAATTGTCTTTAGCTAAAATTATATTACTCCAAAACATGGTCCACAGTAATTTTAAAATGTTTCAGAGCTATTAAAAAGATAATTAACATCCAGAAAGCCAAGATTAATTTTCATATTTCCACTATGGTAAACAAATGTTACTGTTCTCAGGGAACAGGAACATGAAATATATACACAGAGGTTAGAGGTAACAACCAAGATCACCTAGAAAGTCAGCAAGAGCAGAAATGAGTAGAGGTGGCATAGCAAGGAAATTTTAGCAATAATATTCATTTATTGCCTACTAGAATACTATCTCTACTGTTCATTCATTCATTCATTCATATTTATTGAGTGCTTACTATGTGCAGAGCCCTGTATTAAGCGCTTGGAATCTAGGTGCCCTTATCAATTACAAAAAAAGATAGCGCCTGGCCTCAGATTACAGGTCAATGTGGGCTACAAACTTGCAATAGTAGGGACATAAATTATGAGGGAATTGAGAAACTTCAAGGTCTAGTGGAAAGAACACAAACCTGGAATTCCCAAAGGACCTGGGGCACCTGCAACATGTCTGCTGCGTGACCCTGGGCAAGCCACTTAATTTTTCTGTGCCTCAGTTACCTCATCTGTAAAATGGGGACTAAGACTAAGACTATGTGGGACAGAGACTGGGTCCAATCTGACCTAAGTGCAGTGTTTGGCACACAATAAGTGCATAACAAATACCATTCAAAAAAAAGTAATAATGGAAGTTAGTGTGCCAAAGAAGCAGAGGGTTAGGAAAAGCTTCTTTAGAATTCACTATTTCCAAGTTTATATCAGGCTACTGTTTAATCCACTGAACCACACCATTTATGAGCCCCAAATTTCAAAACATTTATATTCTCATCCTCTTTTCACCATCATATGAATGTTAATGTCTCCTACACCACATTTCCTGTAGTTGAGAAGCCTTGGGGCCTAGTGGAAAGCACACAAGCCTGAGAGTCAGAGGACTCAATGTTTAATCCCCGCTCCACCACTTGTCTGCTGGATGACCTTGGGCAAGTCACTTAACTTCTCTACTCCTTAATTTCCTAATGTATTAAATGGGGATAAAATACCTGTTCTGTCTTCACTTCCCTTACTTATACTGTCAGTCCCCTGTGAGGTAGATTCTGTCTACCTGAACACTTAGTACTGTAAGCCTAGCACATAATACACACGACTGGCATATCATTCCTCCAGGTCACCTTAACAATTCTCCTTCTTCTTATTATCATTATTATTATCTTATGGAACTGATCCAATGACTTAGAGGTCTAGTGATTAGAAGACAGTCCTGCAAAACAGCAATACCATCTTCCTGCCTCACAGACCTGTAACATTGGCATTACCCTCCTACTAATCTCTCTCATTCAACCCCCATATTCAATCTGTCACCAAATCCTGTCAGTTCTACCTTTTTGAGGGTATTTATTGTGTCCTTACTATATCCCAGGCATTGTTCTAAGCATTAGGATACAAGATAATTGGGTTGGACGCAGTCCCTGTCGCACACAGCGCTCATAGTCTAAATCCCCATTTTAAAGATGAGGTAAGTGAGGCACAGAGAAGTGAAGTGACTTGCTCTATCACTATATCCATCCTTTCCTCTAAATCCAAACTGCTATTGTGCTGATCAGGCTCTCATAATATCCCGGCTAGATTATTATTTCAGCCTTCTCTCTGATCACCCTTCCTCCTGTCTCTCTCCGCTCCAGTCTATTCTTCACTCTGCTGCCCGGCTCATCTTCCTGCAGAAACGTTCTGGGCATGTGACTCCCCTTCTTAAAAACCTCCAGTGGTTGCCTATCAACCTCCGCACAAAACAAAAAGTTCTCACTCTAGGCTTCAAGGCTCTCCAATCACCTTGCCCCCTCCTGCCTCTCCTCCCTTCTCTCTTTCCACTGCCCACCCCGCACGCTCTGCTCCTCCGCTGCCCACCTCCTCACCGTCCCTCCGTCTCGCCTATCCTGCCGTCGACCCCTGGGCCACAACCTCCCGCTGTCCTGGAACGCCCTCCCTCCTCACCTCTGCCAAACTAATTCTCTTCCCCTCTTCAAAACCCTACTGAGAGCTCACCTCCTCCAAGAGGCCTTCCCAGACTGAGCTCCCCTTTTCTCTCTGCTCCCCCTATACCCCCCCATCACCTCTCCTCAGCTAAGCCCTCTTTTCCCCCCTTTCCCTCTGCTCCTCCCCCTCTCCCGTCCCATCCCCTCAGCACTGTACTTGTCCGCTCAACTGTATATATTTTCATTACCCTATTTATTTTGTTAATGAGATGTACATCACCTTGATTCTATTTATTTGCTATTGTTTTAATGAGATGTTCATCCCCTTGATCCTATTTATTGCCATTGTTCTTGTCTGTCTCCCCCGATTAGACTGTAAGCCTGTCAAAGGGCAGGGACTGTATCTGTTACCGATTTGTACCTTCCAAGTGCTTAGTACAATGCTCTGCACATAGAAAGTGCTCAATAAATACTACTGAATGAATGATCCAAGCACTAATCCTACCCTGCTTTGATTACGGCATCAGCCTCCTTGTCTCCTGTCTCTACCCATTACAGTCCTCACGGCTGTCCACATCATTTTTCTAAAACCTTTTTAGTCAACGTTTCCCCATTTCTCAAGAATCTACAGTGGTTGCCCATCCACCTCTACATCAAACAGAAGCGCTTACTCTTGGCTTTAAAGCACTTAAACACCTTGCCCCCTCCTGCCTTACTCACAGATTTACTACTACAATTGAGTGGACCTGCTCACTTCAATCCTCTAATGCTACTGTAACTCATTCTCGTCTATTTTGCCACCGTCTCCTTGTCCACATCCTGCTTTTGGCCTGGAACTCCCTCCCACTGAACTCCCTCCCACTTCATATACAACAGACTAACATTTTCTCCACCTACACAGCCATATTAACATCACATCTCCTCTAAGTGCCCTTCCCCACCTAAACTCTTCTCTTCCTTCTGCGTCACCCTTTCACTTGGATTTGTACCCTTTAACCCCTTGATATTTATCCCACCTTCAGCTCCACAGCATTTATGTCCATATCTGTAATTTATTTGAATATCTGTCTCCTGGTCTAGACTGTCGTAAGCTCCTTGTGGGCAGGGAACATGTCTACCAACTCTGTTATATTATACTGTCCCAACTGCTTAATATAGTGCTCTGCAAACAGTAAGCACTCAATAGTTAAAATTGTTCCATTTATTAACTGAGCCCTTGGCGTGAACAACCCCGAATTCCTCCAGATCACACATTAAAAGTAATAATAATAATAATAATGATAATTGCAGCATTTGTCAAGCCCTTACTATGTGTTATGTACTTAATACTGGAGTAGATAAAAGATACTACTTTTATCTCAGGTCCTGCATGTAGGAGGGAGAATGTGTACTGAATCCCCATTTTGTAGATGTAGAACCTAAGGCACAGAGAAGTTAAGTGACTTGCCCAAGGTCACATAGCAGATGAGTAGAATAACTGAGGTTAGGTCTTCTGAGACCCAGGCCCATGCTCTTTCTACTACATCATACTACTTCTCTAAGGAAGTGGTGAAATCTGTCTGACTGTTGACTTTAAAGCACTCGATGACCTTGAAATGAAAATCAAAGTTACACCGGTCGACCCAGAATAAATTAAAGGAATTCAGATCACACTGACTTTTTCATGACCTCGTATTAAAATGTAAAACTCTCCCTCTGAGCTGTACTATTCACACTCTCTGGAAACTTTGGCTTAGACTTGAAAAGAAATGGAACAATACAGTAAAACAATGGAGACACTGAGCCAGATATACTTACTCTCGAAACCGACAGAATTGAAAACTGCAAAAGCACATTCCGGAAAGTTGTTCTGTCCTACCTAATATTCTATTGCTCACTCATATTCCACTTTTTAATATGGCAGTCTTTACTCCTAAAGTCAGAGTTGCCTATGGTCCATCAGAAAACCATCATCACATCGATCTGTTTGTCACTTCTAATCAGTGGAAAGCTGGTTGTTATATAGAATGAGATTATTCCCACAGCCACACCCGAAGACCGAAATACAGTTCTGCTGTATTAATCATGGCTCCCTATATTACATAACGCAGTACCGTCATCTTTGGAGTGCAGCAAAGAGAATATGCCAGGCAACGCATGAGGTCAGAATCCCTGGAAAAGCTTTCGAGACTGAAAACAAAATGGACCTGATGCCAAAGGAAAATGGCAATTTCCAGCGCGTGAAATGGAACCCTCAGTGATTGTTTAGATGTGGCTGATTAGCTTTCCGAGGCCAAGACCCGGTTGATTTTACCGTCTGTGCCAGCCCTGAGAGAATGACACAACGGCAAAAGAATGGTGCCTAGGAGACTGTTGAAAGATGTCTTTCCTCATAGCACAAGTAGCAGGGCTGTAGTAATCGTGGCCTTACAGGAGTGAGAGAGGCTCCATATTTCCAAGGGAAAACAGCAGTGTTGGTGCAAGCTGCCAGGTTTCCCATCCCCCGAGGGTGAAGTCATTTATTTACCCTCACAAAAGATGCTGCCCAGGCCATAGTAATGACAGCTTCCTTATACTTACTAATCTGCTGTCTGGGTCCGTTAGAGGATTTATGTCCGCTTGATTGCCCCATTGGAAGGCCAGTTCCACGAGAGGAGAGATTGTCTTAAACCCTTAAGCATCTAATGTTATGTTCCACACAGTAGAAGTTCAGTCAGTACTATAAGTGATGAGGACTAGTTTACAGTTGCTAGATTGTGAACTCCTTGAGAGCAGGGATCATGTCTTTTAACTCTATGCTGCTCTCCTTAATAACATGCTCGGCACAGAATAAGTGCTCAGCTGTCTATGAGCTCTATTGTACTCGCCTTTGTATTCACTCATTCAGTTGTATTTGAGTGCTTACTGTGTGCAGAGCACTGTACTAGCCGGTTGTGTTGTATTGAGAGTACAATATAACAATAAACAGACACCTACCTTGTGTCCAGATACAAAGTAATTGGGTGGGACACAGTCCCTGTCCCACATTGGGGTCACAACCTTAATCACCCTTTTACAGGTGAGGTAGTAGAGGCACAGAGAAGTGCAGTGAGTTGCCCAGGGTCTCTCAGCAGACAAATTGAGCGGAATTAAAACACAGGACCTTCTGACTCCCAGGTCTGTGCTCTATCCACTAGCCACTCTGTTTCTGTTCCGCTCAAGTGTCTACTAACTCATACACTCTCCTTCATTGTGTGCTCTACACTGACTAAGCACTCAATAAATTCTACTGATTGACTGATGGATTGTCTCACTTCAGAGACAAACAGTTCAATCCTTAGCCCTAACCCTTACTCTCTGCTGGCCCTTTGGCCAGGAGCGGCTAAAGCTGGGCCCCTCCCACTTTATTCTGTTCTGGGGGTCTGGGCTGAGTCCCTCTTGGCTCCTTCATTGGCCTGCTGGCCACCTCCCCTAGCTCGCAAAAAGCCTTTTTGGCTTCCCAACAGGGCATTGGGAGCTGTGGGGCTGCCAGCATTCCAGTTCATTTTTTTTTTTAACTTTCACCAAGCAGCATGGCCCTAGAAGACAGAGTACAGGCCCAGGAGTCAGAAAGACTTCGGTTCTAATCCCGGCTCTGCCACCTGTCTACTGTGTGACCTTGACTTAAGAGCAAGACACTTAACTTCTCTGTACCCCACTTACCTCATCTGTAAAATAGGGATAAGCATGTGAGCCCAATGTGAGACAGGAACTCTATCCTACCTGATTAACTTATAACAGTGCTTGGCAAATAGTAAATGCTTAACGAGTACCATTACATATTAAGACCAAAAGGTACGGCTAATGATATAAAATAAAGATGCTTAGGGGAAGGAAGAGAAGTGTGGGGAAGCTTCTGGAGAATATTCTTAAAGAAATGAAATTTTGCTTTATCCACGGGATGACTCCTCCATCAGTCAGTCAATTGTATTTTTTGAGCGCTTTCTGTGTTCAGAGTTTTGTACCAAGTGCTTGGGAGAGTACGATATAACAATATAACAGACATGTTCCCTGCCCACAGTGAGTTTTAAGTCTAGAAGGGGAGGCAGACCATTAATATAAATTAAAAAAAATACAGATATGTACATAAGTGCTGTAGGGCTGGGAGAGAGGATGAAATATAATGATAATAAGAATGATGGTATTTGTTAAGTGTCAAGCACTGTTCTAAGTGCTGTGGTAGATACAAGCTAATCAGTTTGGACCCAGTACCTGTCCCACATGGGGCTTACAGTCTGAGTCCCCATTTTACACCCAAGGTGATTGAGGCCCAGAGAATTTTAGTGACTTGCCCAAGGTCGCACAGAAGACAAATGGTGGAGCTGGGGTTAGAACCCAGATCCTTCTGACTCTCAGACTCACGTTCTATCCACTAAGCCATGTTGCTCCCCAAGAGAGCATGTCAAGGGAGACAGTCAAGACAACTCAAATGGTTACAAGAAGGGCAACAAGGGAAATTAGGGTTTGTTAGGGTGCAGAGTTGAGGTGAGGAGGCCGTTCTGTGTCCTGACTAGGGATGGATTCTGAATGATGATATCGAGATGGGAATGTTGGGGGATAGGGAGGCTCAGGAGGGAAAGGGAGATGTACAGCTTTGCATGTGTTGAGTGTGAGGTGCCGGTGGGCCATGCCAGTGAAGATGTCTTAGAGGCAAGAGGAAATTTGAAATTGAGTGGTTGAAGAAGTCAGGGCCAGAAAGGTAGAATTGGGAATCGTCTGCTTGGAGATGGTAGTTGAAGCCCTATAAGCAGATGAGCTCCCCAAGAGCACAGGCCAGAGAGTTAGGAGACTTGGGTTCCAATCCCAGCTCTGTCACTGACGTGCTGCCTGACCTAGCCTTTGCCTCAGTTTCCTCAAATATAAAATGGGAATGAAATACCTGTTTTCCTTCACCTTTAAACTGTGAGTCCCATGTGGGACAGGGACTGGCCAATCTGCTTATATTGTATCCATCCCAGCAGTAAATCAATCAGTCAGCTGTATTTGAATGCTTACTGCTTGCTTAGCACCGTACTAAGTGCTGGAGCGAGTACAGTGTAGAAGAGTTGGTAGAGTGCTTGGCACATAGTAATACCTTGACAAATACTGTTATTATTATTATTTGAGCACAGAAGAATAGGATACCCAGAACCCAGCTTGGCAAGACCTCCATAGTTGAAGGATGGAAAGGTAGCAAATGAATGAAACTGGGGAGTGGGCAGAGAGTGGAACCGGCTTCAGATATTCAGCATTTCCACCTATCAGTCAATTAATCACATTTATTGAGCACTTTGTGTGCAGAGCACTGTGCCAAGCACTGGAGTGAGTACAATGTAACAGAGTTGGTAGACACTTCCTTGCCCACAAAGAGCTTACGGTCTAGAAGGTGAGACGGATATTAAAACAAATCAACTGAGGATATGTACATAAGGGCTGTGGAGCTGAGGGAGGGGTAAATTAAGAGTGCAGATGCAACTGCAAGGGTGACACCTGTTTCAGATCATATGGAATACGTGTATATAAATCATGTGCACACACTGTAGCACACTGACAAAACGAATGTCTTCAAATCCCCGAACCTAGAGTAATTTTCCAAAGTGCCCCTTGATCCCCCTGCCTTGTTCCAGAGTCATTATCTTTCCCTCACAGGTCCCGGTTTACACAGGAAGAGTTTCTGATTCAGGTTGGGTAGTTTAAAATTTTTAACCTGCTTTTCTTGCTGTCATAGGCACCTGGAAGGGGTTGCTTCTGGTGGCTTCCTGCCTGAAGCTAGATCTGTCAGTGAGGTAAGATGTTAGTTTTGCTAAGGGATGCCACACCTATTCTCTAAGACTTTCTAGGGACTGATCAGTACTGCTGAAGATAATCAAGTAGATTTAGGAATCAGCCATTAGCAAGGGAGCTGAGGTCTAATCCGATGCTCTATATCCAATTTAGCTTTGTCCTTTAAGATTTCTACCATCATTCATTTCCCCCAAAAATGTATTTATTCTTTTCCACCCGGAAGAGGGTGTTTTAGGTCACCTAGATGTAGATGCCAAGCTTTCTGTGTAGGATGTTAAGGATTCTAAACGGCATTGAACGCCTAAACACATGTTTGGTTCTATTTAAAACATTACCACTTATGATTTACAATCTACCAGGCCCCAAAATTATTTCAACTTCAATCCCCCAGGATTCAACTCTGCAAATTTAGATTTCCATTGGCTGCAAAGGGCTACTGACCATTGCCAGTTTCGCCGAATGTAAAATGATCAATCGACGGCATTTAATGAACATTTACTTTGTATAGAGCGAGTACGAAACGAGGCAATTGGGAGAGTTCGATAGAGTGGGTAGGCACGATCCCTGCCCACAAGGAGCTTTCAGTCTAGAGGAGAACTCCTTGAGGCACTAAATGGAGATCTAAAGTCAGCCTAACCCTTCCATAGAAGACTGATACAAAAGACATCTCTCAACAGTGCAGTTTTCAGCAGCATTCTTCAACTACCATCATTTTAATTAGTGTAGGAAATGGGGCCAGGAGAAATGCAAACGATGCCACATGAGAGGGAGGATGAGATGACCGCATTTGGATCTGTGGAACTGCGAGGCACGCAAAATGGAATTTCCACAAGGAATGAACTAATTCAATTTGCCCATTAGACGCACTGATTCAGAGGACCAAAGGAACCAAAGCTTCTTCCATAACGTTGAGGGGGCTGAACCCGGGCCGGTGATGTTGAATTTCTGTGATACGCTGACCTTCCTATTCCCCAAAGCATTTCACATACTTCTGCTCTATTTTGCAGAGGTGAATTGCTTCTGATTACTCCATGCCTACGTTATGTAAGGGAAATTACCACAGCATGGGCTTATTTGGCCCTCTGGACAACACTTCCCACAGTCAGACACCTAGTCATTTCTACAGATATTCAATTCACGAAGTCATTCTCCAAGAAGCGTTTGACTGAATTCTTTTCAAAGAAACCAAACAGAAAGAAAATAATGGTTTTCTATTCAGAATATTGATCCCGACTATGAATCCCGACAGCACTGGGCCACACTGTTTACTTCCTTTTTTTTTAATGGTACTTGTTAAGCAGTTTCTATTTGCCAGGCACTGTACTGAGTATGGGGGGAGATAAAAACTAAGGTTGGACACAGTCTATGTCCCACATGGGGCTCACAATCTTAATCCCTATTTTACAGATGAGGTAACTGAAGAATGGAGAAGTCGTGACTCACCCAGGTTCACACAGAAGACAAGTGTTTGGGGATCCCACAACAAGCTGCCTTATCATTGACTGTGAGCCCATGAGCAACAACAAGGAAGAGACTGGTGAAGGCAGTGATGGGCTCTACCTGAGACAGGTGATTGTGGGCCTGTGGGGGTGAAGCATGGAGGGAGGTGGGACTTGCCTTGTTCTGGACCAATCAATGACTGACACATAGAGTTTAAGCTCCGATGCTTAAAGCCGATAAAAAGGTGGTCCTTTCAAATCGTGAGGGGGCACAAGCAGGGGTATGTTAAAGTACGTAGGAGATACAGAGGGAAGCACGTGTAGCAGAAGCATGCAAAGGAGAGGCAAGCACTGAGGGAAAAGCATTGGAGCAGCTGAAGCAGCAACACTTGGAAGCAGAAAGAAGAAATGAGCAGCACTGGAAAGCAGCAGAAGGTAACAGCACTTGGAAGCAGAAAGAAGAAATGTTGGCAGAATGGGCACCCTTGACCAGAAGACTGATATTGGATCCGTGGTGGAGTGGACTGAGTATGTTGTATGTGTCACTGCCTTGCACATTGGTCAAACTAAGTAAAAACCTTTCCACAGTAACGTTGGAGATCAGAGGTGTGGTTTGACTTTACCATATGTCACCAAGGCCCCTCTGGTCCAGGAAGGTCCTGGTTGGTATGAGCTGGTGGGGGCTCGTGACAAAGTGGAGGCGCCGGGTTTAGAACCCAGTCCTTCTGATTCCCAGGACCGTGCTCCGTCCATTAGGCCACACTGATTCTCTAAATTACCTCAAAATAGAATCGGTTCTTGTACAAATAAATCTCACTACCACTCCTTACCTGTATCCAAACTCGCATCCCACAGAAATATACTCAATATTGTTATGATTGTGATGAACAATTATCAAAGGATTATAATGTACAGAACACTGTACTAAGCACTGGGAAAGTTAAAAGAAAATTAACAAAAGGCATACTCCTTAGCCTATAAGGGATTTACAGTCTAAGTGGGAGAGAATATACATGAATACTACTACTGCCTACTATGACTATTACTACTGCTAACAATAATAAAATAATAATAATAAATGAAGGAAACATTAAAATTAAAAATAGCACTACGGGCAAGTTAAACAGCTCTTGTAAGGGACAGTCATTGGGTAACTCAGAGCATCATGTCAACAGTTGATGGTTACAGATGGCCTCAAACTTTCCAATATCATAAAAGCTCAAAAGATTGGCTTTTAACCACTCTCCTTTCCTGCAGGTGATATTATAATAATTATTTTTATGGTATTTGTTAAGCACTTACTATATGCCAGGCATTGTTCTAAGCACTGGAATAGACTCAAGATAATTGGGTTGGACACAGTCCCTTTCCTACGTGGGGCTCACAGTCTTAATATCCATTTTATAGATGAGGGAACTGAGGCACAGAGAAGTGAAGTGAGTTGCCCAAAGTCACGCAGCAGATAGGTGGCGGAGCTGGGACTAGAACCCATGACCTTCTGAGTCCCAGGCCCATGCTCTATCCAATGTCTTCACTCCTATCTTGTTTGGCGGGCGGTAAGAGGCTGGACCAGGCACCAGGATGATTCAAGAGCTCCAGTGGCATAGGAATCTGTCAAGCAATGGTATTTGAGTGCTTACTATGTGCATAGCACTGTACTAAGTGCTTGAGATCAGTACAACACAATGGATTTGTAAGACTTTCCACACCCACAATGAGCTCACAGTCTAGAGGCAGAGACAGACATTAATATAAGTAAATAAATTGCAGATACATAAAGTAATTATGGATACATAAACTAATTATGTTTATGAAGCAAATGGTTGCAGGCTTCTGCCTAGCCTAATATACTGGGCCAAATGTTCTGCCAGGATCCTTGCGAGGACTGAAAATTGTAGGCAAACAAAGGAAGTGAAGAACAGGGGAACTAGCTTAGAAGTGGTTCTCTGGTCACATTTCTCTGGTCACATCATCCCAGGCAAAGCTAAATGATCAGTGCCACTATTCGGGACCACAATTTATGGACTCACCAATTAGTTGTATATTCCTCTGGAATAACTTGTCTAATGTTTTTACAAATCCCGGTGCAGTGATTCCCTTAACAGTCAGAAAGCAAGAAGATGAGCGGGACACTTAATTTGAAGTATGTGCATCATTCCACACACTTTTATCATCAATACATCTCATTTCCTCTAGGAATGAAAAATCATTTGCTCTAAGGAGAGGGGAAGGCATTTGGAAGACTAAGACTTGATAATGAAAGCCAGAATGGTTTCAGGGCATAAAAAATGAGTAATGCCTCATTCACTGAATGCAATGTTTCTGAGTTGGTTACTATCTGGGTAGACAAAAAGTATACAATTGGACACATAGCTCAAATACTCTGAACGGTCTGCAGACAGGCTGGGGCAGGGGACTGAAGAGAGGAGAGAGGATGGGGAGGAAGGGAAGAGAGAAATGTCATTCTTGGCTTCCATCTGGTGGAGCAACTCTCTAACTCGAAATTAAACAGATGGGGAGGCAGGACTATGGATGGAATACATGGGAGAGCAGTACTTTGGATGGGATGCATGGGGGAGCAGAATTTTGGATGGGATACACAACTTTGTATGGAGAAGCAGCATGACTTGGTGGCTAGAGACAGACCTGGGAGTCGGAAGAAACTGGGTTTTACTTCAGACACCCCAACCTGTCTGCTGTGTGACCTTGGGCCAGTCACTTCACTTCTCTGGGCCTCAATTACCTCATCTGAAAAATGGAGATTAAGAGCGTGAGCTCCATGGGGGACGTAGACTGTGTCCGACCTGATTAACTAGTCACTATCTCAGTGCTGAGAACAGTGCTTGGCACATAGTACAAGCTTGGCACTGAAGTATGATCATTTTTAATTATTATATATTAGGGCACAGAACTTTGGATG
This sequence comes from Ornithorhynchus anatinus, assembly GCF_004115215.2. Lineage (NCBI taxonomy): Eukaryota > Metazoa > Chordata > Mammalia > Monotremata > Ornithorhynchidae > Ornithorhynchus > Ornithorhynchus anatinus. Next base: position 55,069,207 of record NC_041731.1, on the reverse strand, counting down.
GGGTTCATGGGAAGACGTATTTTGGGGATATTTAGCTTCTCTGTAGTCTCACATATTGGCTTGGAAGTTGGAAACTCAAAAATAGAAAGGGTCGTAGTCTTCCTCTACCCTTTCCGGGCCAATGCACACAAACACACACACACACAACATCCCAGTACACTACTCTGAAGGTTGAAGAGCTCAAGAATCTTTTATTTATTTCAAGCACACACTACGAGTTTCCTGATGATAAAAACTCCTCTGTATACCTCGGGAGATTACTCTCCCCAATCTCTCACAGTTACTGATAATATCCTGGCCACCGTGAGTCACATTTGGGATGGGGACTGTGTGCAACTTGATTATCTCGCATCTATCCAAGAGTTTAATACAGCGCTCGACATACAGTAAGCTAAGCAGCATGGTCTAGGGAAACAGTATGGTCTAGTGGAAAGAGCACGGGCCTGGGGAGTCAGGGGATATGGGTTCTAATCCTGGCCCTGCCACTTGTCTCCTGTGTGACTTTGGGCAAGTCACTTCACTTCTCTGTGCCTCAGTTCCCTCATCTGTAAAATGGGATAAAGACTGTGAGGTCCACGTGAGACAGGGACTGCATCCAACCTGATTAGCTTGTATCTACCCCTGCGCTTAGAACGGTCCTTGACACATAGTAAGGGCTTAATAAATACCACAGTTAGTATTATAATTATTTTTTTCCACTAGATTCTAAGCCCCTTGAGGGCAGGGATCAGGTCTACTAATTATATTGTATACTTTTTCAAATGCTTAGTGCAGTGCTCTGCACATTGTAAGAGCTCAAGGAATACTGTTGATTGATTTTGTCTATTATTCCAAGTGACCCCCTTAGCCAAACCCTAAGGATAATCCTACTGACAGGCCAGAGGAAGTACAGGAAACATACTTACACCAAAGCCAGTGGAAAAAAAAATATTCCCCAAGGGATGAATGGAGTTACTACCCCAAGGTTATTTCCATCCTTCCAGCCGTTCCCAAGATACCAGGACACTATATGGAGCTGCCGGGGATGAGTCTTTTGGGAATGGAAGATATTCTGCATCCTTAGCTTAACTCCAAGAGGACAAGAGCCATGTCATTACTCTTACTGCATGCTCTCAAGTAATTGCAATAATTGTATTTGTTAGGCACTCTATGCCAAGCCCCGTAATAATAATAATGTTGGCATTTGTTAAGCATTTACTATGTGCAGAGCACTGTTCTAAGCTCTGGGGTAGATACAGGGTAATGAGCACTGGGGCAGATACTAGATAACCAGGCCCTGTCTCAGACATGAGGCTCGCAGTCTAAGTTGGAGGGAGAGCAAATGAGAAAACTGAGGCACAGAGACGTTAAGTGATTTCTCCCAGGACACACTGCAAACAAGTGCCAGAGCTGGGATTAGAACCCAGATCCTCTGACTTCCAGGTCCATGTTCTTTCCACTGGACCTCGCTGCTTGCTCTTCACTCAGTAGGCTTTCCAAAACACCTAAAAATGTTGGAATTGTTGACATAATTTGGAAGATAGACAGGAGACCAGTAATACTGGGAGAATGGAGGCACAGCGCTTACAGTGTCTAGTCTGATATCCTTCTTTAAGAACGCACTGTCAGTTTCCCAGCTTCTTAATAAGGTGATCAATCGGTCAATCAATAGTATTTATTGACTGCCTACTGTGTGCTGAGCACTGCACTTAAGAGCTTGGGAAAGTACAGTACAATAAAGCTGGTGATCTAAAAATATCATTCCAGATGACATTTTCAAGTGGGAAAACATATTAAAATGACCGGTAAATCTCTAGGTCTCGCAACAGACAGGATAAGTGAGTCCCTTGAGGCAAACTACACAATCTTACAATTTACCGTGTAGAAATTATTTCTGTTGATACTTGGACAGAATTCATTTTTCACTCCAAGGTAAGTTCCTTGCAGACAAGACTGGTTTGCTGATCTTGGCTAGACACAAGGCAATGTTAAATCGAGAAAATGAAAAAAACCTTTCCCCAGGGGAAAAGTCATACAACCCTAAATCTGGTATTGGAGAAAGACTGTCATTCTTGTATGGTTGATCAATGTAAGGTTGTAGCAAACATTCAGAAACTACGGTAAAGATAATGTGTTAATTATATTAGAAAGCAACATGCGAAATGGATTTGTTGCCGAATCGTACTTTCCAAGTGGGTAGTACAGTGCTCTGCACACCATAAGTGCTCAACAAATAAGCTTGCATGAATGAATGAATAGCACACAGGCCTGGGAGTCAGGTCATGGGTTCTAATCCCGGCTACACCATATATCTGCAGTGTGACCTTGGGTAAGTCACTTCACTTCTCTGTGCCTCAGTTACCTCAGCTGTAAAATGGGGATTGAGACTGTAAGCCCCACGTGGGAGAGGGATGTGCTTAACCCAATCTGATTGTGTCCACTTCAGCGTTTAGAATGCTAGGCACATGGTAAGCACTTAAATTCCACAATTCCACAATTATTATTATTATTATTATATTGCCATAGAACCAGGGTCTTTTATTGCCATTGTTCTTGTCTGTCCATCTCCCCCGATTAGACCGTAAGCCCGTCAAACGGCAGGGACTGTCTCTATCTGTTGCCGACTTGTTCATTCCAAGCGCTTAGTACAGTGCTCTGCACATAGTAAGCGCTCAATAAATACTATTGAATGGATGAATGAATGGATGAATGGATGAATGAATGAATGAATGAATGAATGAATGAATGAATGAATGAATGAAAGGTCTGTGTGCCAGGGACATTGGACATTATACCACTCGTGAAATTGTCAAATAGCCCTTGCTCTGCGTGGATGTTGCTTAGGGTATTTCTTTTGGCCCTCTAATGCCAACCAACTCACTATATCTTGTGATCATCTATCTCGCCACCGATCCCTTGCCAATTAACTGCCTCTGGCCTGGAACTCCCCCTCTCTTCACATCAACAGACAATTAATCTCTTCACCTTTAAAGCCTTATTAAAAAATCACATTGTCTCAAAGAGGCCTTCCCTGACCAAATCCTCATTTCCCCTACCCCCACTTCCTTCTGTGCCACCCTTGGACTTGGATTTTCACCCTTTATTCACTCTACCCTCAGCCCCACAGCACTTTTGTCCATGTCCATAATTTATTTTAAAGTCATTCTCCCCCTCTAGACTGTAAATCCCTGTGGGCAGGGAACGTGCCTACCAACTCTGTTATATTGTACTCTCCCGAGTGCTTAATACGGTATTCTGCATACAGTAAGATTTCAATAAATATGATTCATGGATTGACCATGAGTCCTTCACACCAGAAGCCACTGCTTTGAGCACTTTTGCAACAGTCATTTCTGAAGTCAAGAATCTTGTCACTGAGAAGCAGCGTGGCTCAGTGGAAAGAGCCCGGGATTGGGAGTCAGAGGTCATAGGTTCGAATCCCCACCCTGCCACTTGGCAGCTGTATGACTGTGGGAAAGTCACTTAACTTCTCTGTGCCTCAGTTCCCTCATCTGAAAATGGGGATGAAGACTGTGAGCCTCATGTGGGACAACCTGATTACCCTGTATCTACCCCAGTGCTTAGAACAGTGCTCTGCACAAAGTAAGCGCTTAACAAATACCAACATTATTATTATTATTATTATTATGTGATATGATCATGGCAGGGCAGTTATTTACCTTATCAGAGATGGAGGAAACTGATGAAGTATAATTAAAATCTACTGGAAACTGGTCAGGTTAGTGAGTTGTTCTCCAGACCTCCTAGGCTAGACGATTCCGGTAGATACTGGGTTGGTCGGGGTAGCGTAGCAAACAGTGGCCGAGCAAAAGGCATTCAGATACCTCAACGTGGCCAGTAGACAACGGCTCAAGTAGAGACTTGGGAGTCAGAAGGACCTAGGTTCTAATCCCGGCTCCACCACTAGTTGTTGTGTGACCTTGGACTAGTCACTTCACGTGCCTCAATTATCGCATCTGTAAGATGGGGATTAAGACTGTGAGCCCCATGTGGGACATGGACTCTATCCAAACTGATTATTTTATCTCTATCCCAATGTTAAGTTTAGTGCCTGGCAAAGAGTGAGACCTTAACAAACACCATTAAAAAAAAAAAAGTGTCTCTCTGACCATCATCCCAGGGAGCAGGTCTCATATGGGGGACACATGGCATTTGGAATAGGATGGGCTTCACAGAGTAATTTGGGGCTGAGGCAGGTTAAGATGCCCATTTTGGAGTCCCCTTGAAAAGCTGAAGCTCACCTTGGAATACAAGAACCACCCAAATGGGGAACACCATTTGACAGTTCTTGGTCAACAATACTCTGCTGTGCCTACAGCTTAGACCGGACCCTTAATAAAAATACTAATTTTGGTATATAAGTGCTTACTATGTGCCAGCCATTGTGCTAAGCACTGGGATGGAACAAGCAAATGAGGTTGGACACACTCCCTGTCCCATGTGGGGCTCACAGTCTTGATCCCCATTTTACTCCCTATCTGTTGCTGAACTGTACATTCCAAGTGCTTAGTACAGTGCTCTGCACATAGTAAGCACTCAATAAATATTATTGAAGGAATAAATTTTACTGATGAGGTAACTGAGGCACAGAGAAGTGAAGTGACTTGCCCAAGGTTACACAGAAGAAAAGTGGAAGAGCTGGGATCAGAACCCGTGACCTTCTGACTCCCAAGCCCGTGCTCTATCCACTGCACCATGCTGCTTCTGATCCAACTTTCCCCACGCCCAAACTGCGGAAACTGCCACGTATTAACTACTTAGGACCCTGAAAATCGACGTTAAAAGCTTTCATTTTCAATCATGCAACAGATTTAAGCTTTTGCAGTGTTATCATTTAAACTCTTTTAGGCTTGTGTAAACATGGCTTGGTTGAATTATCTGGCCAACCATAAATGTGAGCTGTTGTGATGTTAATTGTTCCTGATTCATTTTCAAGTTCAGCCATTGCCCTTCGAATATCGGAACACGGGTATGAAAATGTTGACCTCTTTTATCATTCTAAATAATCAGAAATGAAACGAAAGAGAGGTAAATGTTCCACAACACTGGAGTCATATGACCAGGCTAATAATGTCTCCGTTTGATGCAAGCAGGTGACTTTTGTGTAAGAGCTATTTCTTTGGCACAGTCTCTATGTGACAAGCATTGTGGTCCTGTGACAAGGGATTTGGGAGTTCTGTGCCTTTTACTCCTGCTTCCAAGACCCAGGAAATCTTGATAGCAGCACACTGGACCTGACTGACGGAGAGAGGATCGTGCTTTGACATTCTCCTACCCTTTGGATGGCCTAAAGGCAGAACCTGGAAACAAAGCTTGCCAGTGGCTGAAGGAATTCAGGAGCAGCGTGGTCTAGTAGAAAGAGCATAGGCCTGGGCATCAGAAGTTCTGGGATCCAATTCCTACTCTCCCACTTTTCTACCATGTAATAATAATAATAATGATGTTGGTATTTGTTAATCACTTACTATGTGCAGAGCACTGTTCTGAGCACTGGGGTAGATACAGGGTAATCAGCTTGTCCCACGTGAAGCTGACAGATTTAATCCCCATTTTACAGATGAAGTAACTGAGGCACAGAGAAGTAAGTGACTTGCCCACAGTCACAACTGGCACGTGGCAGAGCCGGCATTTGAACCCATGACCTCTGACTCCCAAGCCTGGGCTCTTTCCACTGAGCTACGCTCTTGGGGAAGTCAAAGTCACTTATCTTGGAGAAGCAGCATGGCTTAGTGGAAAGAGCACAGGCTTGGGAGTCAGAGGACATGGGTTCTAATTATGCCTCTGCCGCTTGGTCTGTTGTGTGACCATGGGCAAGTCACTTAACTTCTCTGCACCTCAGTTCCCTCATCTATAAAATGGGGATGAAGACTGTGAGCCCCATGTGGGACAACCTGATTACCTTGTATCTACCCCAGCACTTAGAACAGTGCTTAGTACATAGTAAATGCTTAACAAATATCATAATTATTATAATTAGTATTAAAATTATCTTCTGTGTGCCTCAGTTCCTCATCTGTAAAATAGAGATTTAGTACCTGTTCTATTTCCTAGTTGGACTATGAGCCCCATTTGGAAATAGACTATGTCTGATCAGATTAAGTAACATCTACAGAAGTATTTCAATCCATCCTCAACCCATAGTAAAGGTTTTACAAAAATATGATAATAATAATAATAACAGAATTATTAAGCCATTGCTATCAATCATATTTTTTGAGTTCTTACTGTGTGCAAAGCACTGTACTAAGCCCTTGGGAAAGTACAATGCAACAGAGTTGATAGGCATGTTCTCTGCCTACAGTGAGCTTAAGGTAGAGATGGGAGAGCTATTAGTGTAAATTAAAACTATGTACATATGGGATGTGGGGCTGAAGATGGGGTGAATCAAGAGTGCAAATTTAAGGGCAGGGTGACACAGAACGGAGAGGGAGTAGAGGAAAAGCAGTGTGACCTAATGGAAAGATCACAAGCCAGGGAGTCAGAGGAGCTGGGTTCTAATCACAGTTGTCATGTGTCTTCTGTGTGACCTTGGCCAAATCACTTATCCGTGCCTCAGTTCCCTCATCTGTAAAATGGGGATTTAGACTAGGAACCCCACGTGGCACAGGGACTTTGTCCAATCTGATTAACTTGTATCTATCCCAGCACTTAAAACAGTGCTTGGCAGAGAGTGTTTAAGAAAGAATCAAAAATTGGTGAGGAAGATAGAAGGAGTAAGGTGATTGAGTGCTTTAAAGCCAAGGGTAAGGAATTTCTCTTTGATGTGGAGGTGGATAGGCAACCAAAGCAATGTGGCATAGTGGATAGAGAACAGGCTTAGGGAATTAGAAGGTCATGGGTTCTAATTACAGTCTGCCCCTTGTCTGCTGTGTGACCTGGAACAAGTCACTTCACTTCTCTGTGCCTCAGTTACCTCATCTGTAAAATGGGGGTAGAGACTGTGAGCCCCATGTGGGACAGGGACTGTGTCCTGCCCATTTTGCTTATAACCACACCAGTATAGCGCTTGGCACATAGTAAGCACATAACAAATGCCATGATTATTATTATCATTTAGGAGTGATAAAACATGGGGTGAATGTTTCTGTAGAAAAATGATCCAGATAGCAAAGTGAAGTATGGACTGGATCAGGGAGAAACAAGAGGCAGAGATTTCAACAAGAGGGATGAGACAGTAATCACGGTGGAATGGGCAAAGTGTTTGGGTTAATGTGGATGAAGAGGAAAGGGTAGATTTTCACAGTATTATTAAGGTTAAACTGAGAGGGATCGTGATAGATTCAAGGAGAGAGATGAGTTGAAGATAGTGCCTAGTTTATGGGCTTGTGAGTCAGGGTTGATGGTGGTGCTGTCTACAGTCATAAGAAAGTTATGGGGAAGACAGAGTTTAGGTGGGAAGATGGGGTGTTACCTTTTGGTCATTTTAAATTTGAGATATCAGCGTGGCTCAGTGGAAAGAGCACGGGCTTTGGAGTCAGGTGTCATGGGTTCGAATCCCGGCTCTGCCACTTGTCAGCCGTGTGACTGTGGGCAAGTCACAACTTCTCTGTGCCTCACTTACCTCATCTGTAAAATGGGGATGAAGACTGTGAGCCCCACGTGGGACAACCTGATTCCCCTGTGTCTACCTCAGTACTTAGAACAGTGCTCTGCACATAGTAAGCGCTTAACAAATACCAACATTATTACGTCCAAGTAGAGTTGTCCTGAAGGCAGGAAGGAATATGAGACTGCAGAGAAGGAAAGAGATCAGGGCTGGAGAAGTATGGAAGTTGGAGCCATGGGAGGGAATGAGTTTTCCAAGGGAGTGGGTGTAAATGAAGAATAGAAGAGGATCCAGAACTGAGTCTTGAGGGACTCCCACATTTACAGGGTGGAAGGCAGAAGAGGAGCCTGTGAAAGAGACTGAGATTGAGTGGCCAGAGAGAAAACCAGGAAAGAACAGTGTCAGTGAAGGCAAGGTTGGATAACATTTCCGGGAGAAGAGGGTGGTCAAAACTACTGAAGGCAACTGAGAGGTCGAGGAGCAACTGGCAGTCTAAGCAGGAGGCAGGACGGGGGTTGAATCCCCGTTTTGCTGATGAGGGAACTGAGGCACGGAGGAGGGGAGGTGGCACGGCCGAGGTCACGCGGCAGGTACGTGGCAGAGCCGGAATTAGAACCCAGGGCCCTTGGTGGGGAGAAAGACTTGAAAATAAACTACGGACACGGACATAAGTTTTATTACCCTATTTATTTTGTTAATGAGGTGTCCATCCCCTTGATTCTATTTATTGCGATTAAGTTGTCTTGTTTTTGTCTGTCTGCCTCCCCCAATTAGAATGTGAGCCTGTCAATGGGCAGAGATTGTCTCTATCTGTTGCCTAATTGTACATTCCAAGCTCTTAGTACAGTGCTCTGCACATAGTAAGCGCTCAATAAATACTATTGAATAAATGAATGAATGAATTAGGATGGAATAGAGGTTGTTGCATGTGATAAGAAAGGAGATCACTGGTGACCTTTGAGAGGACAGTGTCTGTGGAGTACGGGGGGTGAAAGCCAAACTGGAGGGGTCAAGAGTGAATAATCTAAGGAGGGGAAGTGGAGGCAGTGTGAGTAGACAACTCACTCAACAAGTAGGCTAAGCAGCGTGGCTCAGTGGAAAGAGCCCGGGCTTGGGAATCACAGGTCATGGGTTCGAATCCCAGCTCTGCCACTTGTCAGCTGTGTGACTGTGGGCAAGTCACTTCACTTCTCTGTGCCTCACTTACCTCATCTGTAAAATCCGGTCTATTCTTCACTCCGCTGCCCGGCTCATCTTCCTGCAGAAACGATCTGGGCATGTCACTCCCCTTCTTAAACAACTCCAGTGGTTGCCTATCGACCTCCGCTCCAAACAAAAACTCCTCACTCTAGGCTTCAAGGCTCTCCATCACCTTGCCCCTTCCTACCTCTCCTCCCTTCTCTCTTTCTACCGCCCACCCCGCACGCTCCGCTCCTCTGCCGCCCACCTCCTCGCCGTCCCTCGGTCTCGCCTATCCCGCCGTCGACCCCTGGGTCACGTCCTCCCGCGGTCCTGGAACGCCCTCCCTCCTCACCTCCGCCAAACTGATTCTCTTTCCCTCTTCAAAACCTTACTTAAAAATCACCTCCTCCAAGAGGCCTTCCCAGACTGAGCTCCTCTTCCCCCTCTACTCCCTCTGCCATCCCCCCTTTACCTCTCCGCAGCTAAAGCCTCATTTTCCCCTTTCCCCTCTGCTCCTCCACCTCTCCCTTCCCATCCCCACAGCACCGTACTCGTCCGCTCAACTGTATATATTTTCGTTACCCTATTTATTTTGTTAATGAATTGTACATCGCCTTGATTCTATTTAGTTGCCATTGTTTTTACGAGATGTTCTTCCCCTTGACGCTGTTTAGTGCCATCGTTCTTGTCTGTCCGTCTCCCCCGATTAGACTGTAAGCCCGTCAAACGGCAGGGACTGTCTCTATCTGTTGCCGACTTGTTCATCCCAAGCGCTTAGTACAGTGCTCTGCACATAGTAAGCGCTCAATAAATACTATTGAATGAATGAATGAATAAAATGGGGATTAAGACTATGAGCCTCACGTGGGACAACTTGAGTACCCTGTATTTACCCCAGCGCTTAGAAAAGTGCCCTGCACATAGTAAGAGCTTAACAAATACCAACATTATTATTATTGGAGAGGAATGATAGGAGGGAGATGGGGGCGATAACTGGTGGGAGCCAGTGGATCAAGGGGGGAGCATTTTTAGGCTAGAGGAGACATGAGCACGTTTGAAAGCAATGGGAAGAAGCTACAGGGGAATGAACGGTTTCAGATGGCAGTCAGTGAGAGAAGAATGGAGGGAGCAAATGTTTGGATTAAGTGTGAATGGATGGGATAGTAGGAGCAGATGGAGGGGATGGATTTTGAGAGTAGGTGGGAGATCTCCTCTTGAGATACTGCTGGGCAAGAAAGGAGACTCCAAGAAAGGGTAGGAAGGAGGGGAGACGGAAGGAGTAGGGTAAGCCAAGCACTATATTAAGTATAAGCACAGACACAAGATACCCTTTCAGAATCACAACCGGAGAATTGCCAGTAGTCTTCCAGTCTTGGCTATGAGAGGGAGAGTCAAGCAGAGACATAGCCATTCCATTCCTAGCTTGGCTAGTGGCTAGCGAGTGGAAGGCCATCTGCTACAAATCAAAACTCACCTGTGCTGGGCAGCAGTGGCACGGGAGAGAGACAAGAGCAGAGACTCAAGTTTCCTATATGGAAGAAGGCTGTGGTAGACAAAGTCTGTATTTTTACCAAGAAAACTCTACGGATACACTACCAGAACAATTTTGGATAGAGGTGGGGCATTCAGGGAGCGATGCGTCCATGGAGTTACTATGGGTTGGAGACAACTTGACAGCATAAGAAGAGACACAAGAGAATAAGTTGAGATGCAGTTCCCGTTGCTCAAATGTTCATAATTTAAGAGGTATTGGTGACTTGCCCAAGGTCACCAAGCAGAGCAGTGGCAAAGTTGGGATTAGGACCAGTATCTTCTGACTCCCAGGCCCATGTCAATTCTACTAGGTCATGTTACCGCCTGGGGATGGGCTGGTAGACCAGGACACCAGTTCCCCAAGACAGCAGTTGTCAATCACTCCAATGCACTGGCCAATCAGGAACAAGAACAAGGAATACATTGCTTTGTCTCTCTCAATACATATCAGCCATTATCAGGATATCTGTGTGACCAGTTCTTTTCAGTTAGATTGAAAAGGATGCTGCAAAAGTCATTAAAGCAACATGTGGTATCTACTCAGACTTCTTTCTTTTTTTTTCCAATGGATACACAGTTGCCAGTGATAAACACAATTAAGAGTGGAAAATATTGCTCTAATTCAACATCAGCCCTGACAACCAAGATTGAGAACTTGTGGGCAAAAAATTGGGACCTAAAATAGCACTTTGCCCAAACTGGAGATTTCCAAGCCAAAATATTACTTCTTTGGGAAATAATGAACACGATTACCTCAGTCCCCAGTGTAACCAGTACTAACCTTTCAGCTGGCACGTTGGACTGTGACACAATTAAACACTGGGTAAACCTCACATTTAATCCATTCTCTCAGTCAATGAGCTATTTTCAGGCCTCAAGCAAACTCTACTGATCCCGTCTTCAAGCCCTTCCCCAGAACCCTGAGGTTGTCCCATCGATCCAGTCGATAGACACCTCAGCCTTCATCATTTCCTCAGCCTTGGACATAATAATAATAATGTTGGTATTTGTTAAGCACTTATTATGTGCAGAGCACCGTTCTAAGCGCTGGGGGAGATACAGGGTAACCAGGTCGTCCCACGTGAGGCTCACAGTTGATCCCCATTTTACTGATGAGGTAACTGAGGCACAGAGAAGTTAAGTGACTTGTCCACAGTCACACAGCTGACAAGTGGCAGAGCCGGGAGCCGAACCCATGAACTCTGACTCCGAAGCCCAGGCTCTTTCCACTGAGCCACTCTGCTCCACTTCACTGAACTCAAACTTCTGTCCAGAGAGTCTGACTGACCTCACTGACCTCAGAATCTGAGCAGGCTAGCAAAAGGGTAGTGGCCCCAGCCACTAGATCTCCTGGCATAACCAATTGTCAGTGCCATGGTCTTTGAGGTGAATACCAAGGGACGTGCTGTTTCACTTCCAGAGGTGAGACAAAAAGCTAGCTTAATTCAGCCACATTTGTGTATATTTATCTGCAACAGTTATGGATAACAAAGAATGGCTAGATTTCTGGATGCTGACCCCTACATAAAAGCAGAAATTAGACGTAAATGATAATAATAATGTAATAATAATGTTGGTATTTGTTAAGCGCTTACTGTGTGCCGAGCACTGTTCTAAGCGCTGGGGTAGACACGGGAATCAGGTTGTCCCACGTGGGGCTCACAGTCTTAATCCCCATTTTACTGATGAGGGAACTGAGGCACCGAGAAGTTAAGTGACTTGCCCAAAGTCACACAGCTGACAAGTGGCTGAGCCGGGATTCGAACCCATGACCCCTGACTCCAAAGCCCGTGCTCTTTCCACTGAGCCACGCTGCTTCTCAGAGCAATCGAATCCACCATTCTGACACAACTGTAAAACATTAAATTTTCACTTCTACCAAATTTTCTTGGTAGTCCTAGTTTCCCCAAGATTTAGTAACCCCCCCCACCACTTTTACAGTAAAATGAGTAAACCAGCATTCTTTACTCCTGGCCAACCAGAGAACTGAACTTGTTCCAAGCACTGGGGTATAGTGCTACTTCCGATCAGGCATAACATGGTATCACTCCCGTTTGTAAGCTCTTTGATTCCAGACTCCCCAAATTCCATATTCTAATGACAAATTTATAATTTGTATATTATAAGAAGGCAAGATCCTCGAAAGCTACATGAATGGGCAAGAGAAGACGGTACGGATGATGTGAGGTAAGAATTGCAGTAAATTCTGAATCCTAAGGGACTTCAGGATTCTGTTCTTAGAATTGAAATGGGCCCAAATCACATCCACAGACCAATATAGATAAGGACAAGCACATAGACACAGAAAGGCTCTTGCCTACAGCACATCCTCACCTATTAGTGAATAATTCCTCCAGAAGCAAGGCTGTCATGCCAGCTGTAACAAGTAATGTTTCCTGGTTACTAGGAACTAGTACAGGAAGTAGAACACAGTAGAAATGTTTGGAAGAAGTGAGTGCTCTGTAGAGCTGATTTTCTGGATTTTTTTTTTTCCTTAAAACCGCATGGAAAAAGGCTAACTTGTTAGAGAAGAGTCGCCGAGTGGAGAGACCACAGGCCTGGGAGTCAGAAGGCCTGGGTTCTAATCCTGGCTCTGCCACTTTTCTGCTCAATGACCTTAGGTAAGTCACTTCACTTCTCTGTGCCTCAGTTCCCTCATCTGCAAGATGGGGATTTCAATACCTGTTCTTCCTCTGACTTAGAGTGTGAGCCCATATGGACCCGATTACCTTGTATCTACCCCAGGGCTTAGTAATGCTATTACTAAGCATAGAAAGTCCTTAAAAAATACTACAATTACTATTGTTATGATTATTATTCTCGATGATAATGATTACTATTATTATCATCGTGTCAGTGCTTCCTGAGTTGGAGAGATGAAAATTAACATTAGCAATGTTATTTACCCCTTAATCCTTCCTCTTTGTTCCACCTAGATTGGAAATTTGATCCAAGGGAGATCTCGGGATTTTCCCACTTCCCTCCGACACCAACTCCTGCGGATCTTTGGTAGCCTTAGGGTGGCCCTTGGAGTTCAGGCGGATGAGAGAGAAACCAGGGAAGTGCAGGAACTTCAAGCCCCCTGGGCAGCTGTTGTCAATCACTGGACTCCTGGGCCAATCCCAAAGCTCATCAAAGAAGCAAACCCACATTTGAGCTGCCTTGGCTCCATAAACCCAATTTAACATTTTCCAGCCCTTTCACACTTAATCATAACCAAAACTACTAGTTACCAAACTTCCTTTTATCAGACTGAAAATGAGTTCAAGGCATTGCTGTTAGGAAATACTGATTGGGTGCATTTTTTTCCTTCCCCAACCTGCCACACACAGACAGGGGCTGGGTCTACTGGCTCAAAGTAAAGAGAAGAGCTGACAATCATCCAGTTAATTTATTCCACATGGAGAATATTAATGGTATTTGGAAAGTGCCTTCTATGTGCCAAGCACTGTTCTAAATGTTAGGGTAGATCAAGATAATTAGGTCAGATACAGTCACCGTCTCAAATAGATCTCACAATCCAATAAGGAGGGAGAGCAAGTTTTCTTCTCCTTTTTATGGTTGGGCAACTGAGGTCCAGAGACGCTAAGTTACTTGCCCAAATCACACAGCCGGCCAGGGACAGAGGTGGAATTAGAACTCAAGTCAACCCAATCCCTGGTCCCTGCTCTTTCCAAATGGCCTCATTCTCACTTCCCTATCTTGAAAGGAAAGAACTAGAGAGCTGAACTCTATTCCTATCTAAAACACTGCCTAATCTCTCCAATTAATTAATTACCTTTGATTTCCTCACAGTTTCCATCTGTTAAATGGGGATTAAACCCTACACCCTCCTATTTAGTTTGTGAGCACTCTATGGAACAGGGAGGGTGTCCAAACTGGTTGTATTGTATCTACCCTAGTGCTTATTACACTCCTTGGTATGCAGTAAGAGCTTAACAAGAACCATTATCATTGTTATCATTATTATTATTTTATAGAAACATTTGCTTAGGGAAAAGGGAAATTCCATAAAACTCCAACAATCAACTGAACAGTACTAGGCACATAATAGGTGCTTAAATGCCATCATTATTATTATTATTATTATTAACTGTATTTATTGACCCCTTACTGTGTTCAGAGCACTGTACTGTGTTTGGGAGAAGCAGCATGGCATAGTAGATAAAGCATAGGGCTGAAGGATTTGTGTTCTAATTCCGACTCTGCCACTTCCATGCTGTGTGACCCTGGTCAAGTCACTTCACTTCTCTGGGTCTCATCTATAAAATGAGAATTGAGACTGTGAGCCCCTCATGGGATAAGGACTGCGTTCAACCCAATCTGCTTGTATCCACCTCAGCGCTTAGTACAGTGCCTGACACAGTAAGTGCTTAAGAAATACCATAATTATTATTATTATTATAATGCAGCCATATAACAGAGTTGGCAGACACATTTCCTGCCCACAATGAGCTTACAGTCTAGAGATGAGGTCCTCATAGAAAGGTATCCCACTAGACCGTAAATTCCTTGAGGGCAGAGGTTGTTCTACCAGTGCTATTTTACACTTTCCAAATGCTTAGTACAGTGTTCGGCACAGAGTAAATGTTCAATAAATACCATTAACGGAAATGGCATCCTGTTGTTATACCACAGTAAAATGATACTTCTCAAACGCAACAAGGAAAGATTATGTATAAGCGGAAAGGGAGGGAAACCATAACCCATGAAGGATTATTTATATTCGTCCCACTGAAAAGCCTTAAACACCCTTGGAATTGAACCCTCCCTAGGGTTTAAATCTGATGGGCTTTTACCAACCCCACATTCGTAGAACAGTCGGTTTTCCTATCACGCTGGGTTATGTTCTTAAAAGGGCTCACATTATTCTACAGCTGGACCAACATGGTGCACATAAACACAATTTTGTTTCTTCCAACACCAGATCAGGTTGTATCCAAACACGCATATTTAGCCTTGAGCAGAAAAGATGGTGGGGAGACTTAACAAGTATCTTCAGTCATGTGAAAAGTATTTTGTGGAGAGAACACCGAGGATATGGGTTTAAACTGAATAAGAGTGAGATTAATTACACATAAAGAAGATTGTCTTGACTTTAGGACTGTGAGCTCATTGAGGGCAGGGAATGTCACTGTTTATTGTTGCATGGTACTTTCCCAAGTGCTTAGTATAATGCTCTGCACCCAACATTTGCTTAATAAATATGACTGACTGACTGAATGAATTTAAGAAAGGGGAAACTCTGCTGCTGGTAATCAATGGAGACTGTGGAGTCACCCTATCCCTGGGGATAACTAAGAAGAAACATGCATCTGACCAGGATAGACAAGGGTTAGTGGTTCCACCCTATCGTGGTCCCTCCCGGGCTCAAAATTCAATCAATCAATGAATGGTATTTGTTGAAGACTTACTATGTGCAAAGCAGAGTGATTAATTACTAATTAATTACGGCATTTGTCAGCACTTACTCTGTGTCAAGCACTGTTCTAAGTGCTGGGGTACATATAAGTTAATCAGGCTAGACACATGCCCTGTCTCACGTGGGGCTCACACTCTAAGTAAGAGGGAGAACAGGTCGTCAATCCCCATTTTATAGTTGGGGAAACAGAGACAAAAGATATTAAGTTATTTGCCCAAGATCATACAGGAAGCAAATGGCAGGAGCTGGGCTTTGAACCTAGGTCCTCTGATGCCCAGGCCTGGGTTTTTTCATTCAATCGTATTTAATGAGCGCCTACTCTTTGCAGAGCACTATACTAAGTGCTCTGCAAAGTACAATTCAGCAACAAATAGAGACAATTCCTGACCACAACGGGTTTACAGTCTCTTACTGCTTCTAAACACTTGGGAGAATAAAGTACAATAGAGGTACTAGACACAACCCCTACTCATATGGTATTTACAGTCTTGATTCTTTTTCAATGTCAATTTGGTGGATACAGATGAAAAAGATAGTTGTGCCTTTGGCAGGGTAAGGGTGAGAAGTGTTGGAGCCAAGCCCCGCACCCCCACCCTAATTTCTGATCATTATCAAAATCCGCTGCTTAAAATCTGCTTTCGGACATCCTAAACAAGACTGAATTCTGCCTTCTCCTGCAGGGAATTACAACTTCTTTCTAAATGCCACTGAGTTTTGAGAGAAGCATACATAAATTGCTACAGAACAAAATAACTGCAAATGGTTATGGCTATTTTTCCCATTGTCTGTGCTATGATGCAATGCCAAGGATTTCCCTTTTTTTAACTCTAAGGCTCAGGGTAAACAGAGGAGACATCGATTGCCAAAACTCTATGCAGACAATTAAAGGCTGAGGAGCTTTGGGTTCTCTCATTTGTTCTATGTTTGGTTAATGTATTATTTTTATGTCTCTGTGTTTTATCCTGATAACTACAGCTATTAAGCCTGCAAGCGATACACAGGGAGCTTGAAAGGCAATGTAATCTGGAGCTTTTCAAAGCAAACAGTGGGCTCTGTCCTATGTAATACTGGCATCTGAATTGGGAAAGCCTTAAGCATTATTTTTTTTAAATGTAAAAATAAACTTCTTCAGCCCACACCTCCCTAGAGGTCATGGAAAGGACCCATATTTGAAAGACTTGAATTGGGGTTTCTTGTATTCATTCAGTCATTCATTCAGTCATATTTTTTGAGTGCTTACGTGTGCAGAGCACTCTACTAGTCCTTGAGAGAGTACACTATTACACAATAAATAGACACATTTCCTGCCCACAGTGAGCTTACAGTCTAGAGGGGGAGACAGATATTAATATAAATGAATTACAGATATGTACGTAAATGCTGGGGGGCTGGGGGGTGGGAGGGGATGAATGAAGGGAG
Organism: Ornithorhynchus anatinus; assembly: GCF_004115215.2. Lineage (NCBI taxonomy): Eukaryota > Metazoa > Chordata > Mammalia > Monotremata > Ornithorhynchidae > Ornithorhynchus > Ornithorhynchus anatinus. The sequence continues at coordinate 55,052,105 of NC_041731.1, read as the reverse complement.
CAAGTCAGGGAGACGTAGAAGGGAGAATTGGAAATGAGGACTTAGAGAAGGCCTCTTGGAAAAGCTGCGCCTTCAATAAGGCTTTGAAAGAGGGGGAGGGGAGGCATCACTGTTTCATCACATTTGAGGAGAGAGGGCCACCCAGGCTAGTTTTAACAAAACTGATCTCCTGGCTCACTGAGAAAGTCAACCATGAGAACATCATCTGTGCCCTGCCAACCAAAACAGCCATCGCTATTATTATTAATAACAATAATAATGTGTGGTATTTGTTAAGTGCTCACTCCATACCAGGCACTGGTCTAAGCGCTAGGGTGGATACAAGCAATTCGGGTTGGACAAAGTCCCTGTCCCACATGGGGTTCACAGTCTCATAACCCCATTTGACAGATGAGGTAAATGAGGCCCAGAGAAGTAAAGTAACTTGTCTTATGGTGACACGGCAGACAAGTGGTGGAGCGGAGATTAGTACCCAGGTTCTTCTGATTTCCTCAGAAGGGAGTCAGGATATGACTGAGATCTGCAATTTGATTTGGGATCCCTCAGACCAGAGAAGCTGAAAACAGAGCAGCCCAGATGCTGGCCCAAGAATTTCCTTTGCAACAGGTGACATACACATGTGCTAAAACAAAATCGCTCTCTGATTGAGATTCCCAGTTCCAACCAGAAAAAGATCCTGTACACTAAGCAACCAGGAGATGGCACGGTGGTGGGTTCTCTGGCATTGTCAAACAGGTGGGTTTTAATGGAAATTGAGTTTTCTTACTGACCCGACTCACGGTCCAGCTAGGAGTGGACTTGATTTCTAAATGAGACCATTCCATTAATGGAAAGCAGGATGAAATAAACGCATGGGCTGAAACCTCCTGGGAAAAGAGCATTTTAAATCTGGCAGAGAATTTAAAGGAGTAGAACTGGTTGGTGATGGGGTTGGCTTATTTTGAAAAGACAGATTAAGGGAGGTAGATTAAAGTGTTACAATGTAAACAGTGATACATTCTTTTTGGCTCTTTTATTTCTGGCAAATTGGATAGATCACTATGAACAAAATAGTCATTACAATCACTACAAGATTCTCCAGTGAAACCAGATCCATCAGAGTATTACAGTACTATAGTTCTTAAAGTTACAGAATGCCAGTGCAGATGTTCTTAATTACCCTAAAAACACAAATACTTACACAAACCGGTTTGTTCCAGCTCCAGAATAATTCAATTAAAGGCATGCTTATAATTTAGTAGAATGAATAATAGTCAGAGCCCACTAGTCTGTGAAAACTGTTCAGGAATATAAACTAAACACATAAATCGTGCCAAGCAACAAACTCTCGATACATGTGGGGTTGCAAATCTGCAAAGTAGGATTTTTCTCTAGCAGGGAGAAAAATGGTACCTGAGTTAGCTTGGGGTTGAGACAGAGGCAAATCAATTGAATAGTCAGTTAATGTTGACTGTTAGCTTCAATACCGTGAGAACACCGTAGGTAAATCCCTTTAAGCCTGATGATGAACTCCTTGAAAACTGTACTATCGCTCCTCCCCTGGGTTAACTGGTCTCTTGAGAAACAGATCTGATAAGTAATGTGATATAGGCATTCTCACCAAATCTACTCATGCTTTGCAATACGTGCTCTGGAGTCTCCGCTGTTTTGGCAGAGTGCCTTCTTTATGTACTTTAAGCTCCGCTGTTCACTCAGAGGAAATCCAAGTCGGTGACAGGTAACTGTGTACAGCTAATAATGTTTACACATACTAGGCAGGAGATGCTTTTTTATAATTGCTTTAAAGTAAGGAAAAGATCAGCAGGAGCCAAGCACAGCAGATACCCCACTAGTCCACATACATAGGTGCTGTCTATGAATCTTTCTCTCTGTAAATATGGGAAAGTGATTCATTCAGAAGCACTTGGAGATCAAACATAGTGCATAATGGCTATTAAAATTACATGGAGAAGCAGGGGTGCAGGAAATGAACTCTAGAACATTAGAAAGTTTCAACTGATTAAAAATGCGCTCAATGCCCAGTTAAACGATCTCATTTGGCAAGTGCTGCTCACATTATTTAGTTGTTAGACACGTTTTCAACCCTAAACCTCCTCACAGTCCCACACAGAAAGAAAACATAGAACTGAGAAAGGCGTGCATGAAATGGAAAAATGAACCAGATTACATTACCTTGTGTCACCTGTTGAATAGCCAACATCAATCCTGACACTGCATCGGGAATCAAATTTTCCTTCAGACTGTAGCGTGGTGCCCACTCGAGAATAGGCATTCGCCTTCGACACCACTGTTTGATGTCTTCACAGTGCAGGGAATGCATCTTCCTCCACACCAGGCTTTTCTTTTTTCTCTTTGCTCCTGTCATTTTTCAGTTCCCCTCCCCCCAAAAGTTCCTTCTTCAGAACAGGAAAGTTGTGACAAACAGCCCTCTTCCAGTGTCAGTCAGCAGCTCGTCAGTGGTGCAACAAGGTCAAAGCTACAAAGAAAGAGGTGAACAGAAGCACTTAAATCTCTGCAGCCGGACTGTATCTTTTGGGGGGGTGTGGAGTGGGGGGAGGTTGTTAATTATTTAAAATTTTAAATGATTTTTTTAAATCACTCATCTTCATTGGAATGAAGCAAATCTAGTTTCTGCTAAGGTAACATCTGCCTAATCTTTGGGAGAATTTGGTCCTGCCTTATGTTACTCTATGGCTCTCTAGCCAGTAATTTCACCCTTATATTCACTGTAGTGCTTATGTTTTTGGCTCCGGTCCCGATGGTTAATGAGGTAGTGCTGGGCGTGTGTTGGAAGAAGGCTGGACTATGCTAATACAACGAGAAACTGCTCACAAACCCAGGCTCTCCCTATGATCTATGCAGAAAAACGCCAGAGGCTCTGTAGAAGAGAAACTAACTCACGGAACCCTTTCCTCTTCCCCCATAAGGAAACGGATTCCACAGATTAGAAGTGTGTTCTTCTGAAAATGTTCAGGGGCATTCCCTAAGTGATCTATGCTTTTTTTAAAAAAATCCCCCCTGGGCTTAAATATGGTTCTTATTCATAATGAGATGTTCAGTTATCAAACTCTCTAGTTTGGAAAAACGAACATTCATGTCTTCTAAGTAAACTGAAGCTTCAAACTCATGAGATTTATAAATTGTCCCCCAAAATGAACTAATGCCTGTATTTCCCCTTTGGAAATTGTTCTGTCTGCTTCCTCTATTTTTCATTGTTTAGTATGCATTCATTCTCATTCTCTCTCTCCCCCCATTATTACTAATATTTACAGAGGAATGACATTATCCTCAGTGTCAAACAAATCACATTACCTAGTTCCTGAAAAGACAAGTAAGTCATAGATAGACCTTTCCAATTCTTTTTTCTATTTTATAGTCAGATCAAGAATCGATCAATGTTTGATGTTTTTGTTAAAGAAAAAAACACCCTACTTTTATGAGCTGTTCAATTGGAATTAAACCAGAGAAACAGTTCATTAAATAAAAATGTGGCAGCCAGGAAAGAAAGTAATATGTACATAGTTCACTATGATCCCTTTAATGTTCTTTATCCCAAAGACTGTAACTCTGATTTCTGGAAGCTTTTAGAATAACACAAATCTTGGATTTCTTGGGCACATCTATGTTCTTTGATGCACCTTTTCTTGTTCATGTCAAATACGACTTTCAAATTAAGATGTACTGCTAATTGTCCAGCCTATCAAATATTGTCCTAGTTGTTTCCCATGACAGTCTCCAATATACTCCCCTGATATGCGTTCAGTATTTTACAAACACTGCCGTACTCTATGTACAAACCAACGTACATACTCCAGGTTGATGCATACAACGCAGAGTCACAACAATCATGGTCTGAAACCTTGGCAATCCAATATATTATTGCAAGATAATAAAACAGATAAAATTTTGCTCCCTCCATCAGGTAAAGTGGTGACAACCTCTTGCATTGGTTTAAAGGAAGTGGATGATCTAGGCTAGTCACTTAACTTATTCATGCCTCAATTTCCTCACCTCTAAAATAGGGATTCAGTATCTGTTCTCCCTCCTGCTTAGACTGTGAGCCCATGTGGAGAGGGACTGTGTCCTATCTGATTTTCTTGTATCTACCCCACGGCTTAGTACTTAGAACTGTGTTTGGAACATAGTAAGCACTAAAAAATACTAGTTATTATAATTATTATTATTATGAATAAATTAGAATGATTGAAGAAGACTCTGAAGGAAAGAGAGCTTCAAAGGTGTGAAGAGAAATTCAGAAATTCAGGCTTGCTATAACGTATACATTGAAGACAACGTGAAGGTTGTTTAAGCCAAGTTGTATAAATAATCACAAAAGTTGGAAAGTCACTATCACAATGTGAATAACAAGCTTCCTTTTGTAGCACCGTACAAGGTCATTATCTTCGTACTATGACTCCTCAGTTTATATTGTGAGTTTATGCTTTGAAGTATTTTAACAAAGTCTAAAGAATAGTTTAGTGGAACTTAATGCAATAGCCTATATCACGCTCGATCGATCAATGGTATTTATTTAGCCCTTCCTAGATGCAGAGCACTGTGCTAAGCACTCGGAGATTACTAAACAACATTTGGTAGACATGTTCGCTGCCTACTAGGACCTTACAGTCTAGAGGGGGAAACAAACATTAAAGAAGTGCTGAGGGGCTGAGGGCGGGATGAACATAAAGTGCTTAAAGGTTACACTAAAGATTATCATACTTATTCAGAGGTTTTGGATGGATACCGGTGTTTAAAACTATTTAAGTCTTAAGGGAAAGAATGCACCCCATGATTCAGCCATTTAGGATAGAATCATACTTTCAAGGAATGTAACACCACTGTATAGTGAGGTATTCCTGTACTAGCTCTTGGGAATGGGAAGACAGTGTCTCTGTTATATTGTACTCGCCCAAGTGCTTAGTACAGTGCCCTGCATGCAGTAAGTGTTCGGTGAATATGATTAAGTGAATGATGGTGGAAGGGAGCAGGAAAGTCCCTAGAAACCAGGGAGGGTAATAAATGAGGTAAGGAGGAGGGGAGACATTTACACTGTGATTTTTACCCACTTCTAGGACCCAGACATAATGTTGGAACAGTTTATGGGACAGAATCTAACAAATTGCAGGCAATTCTATAGGAAAATGTCCCCTATCTTTAAGCCATTCACAGAACCTCCACGCTCTCAAGGAAGACTTCATGGGCTTATCATGGGGCATGTCTTTAATCAACAATCTTGCCAGTGGACTTTATTGAGCACTTACTGTCTGCAGAACATCATACTAAGCACTTGGCGTGGCTTAGTGGAAAGAGCACGGGCTTGGGAGTCAGAGGTCATGGGTTCTAATCCCAGCTCTACCACTTGGCAGCTGTGTGACTTAGGGAAAGTCACTTAACTTCTCTGTGCCTCAGTTACCTCATCTGCAAAATGGGGATTAAGACCGCGTTCTACCCTAGCGATTAGCACAGTGCTTGGCACATAGTAAGCACTTAACGAATACAAATACCATTATTGATTACAGTACAACAGAGTTGGAAGACACGGTGCCTGCCCACAAAGATCTTGAGTGGGACCTTGATATAATTTTTCTCCACTAGTTTCCTCTGTACCCAATTATAATTGTGCCTTCGGCCACTAAGGTGCTCTCAACATCATGATCCCAACAGAGGAGAAATTGGCATCTCATTTCTTTAATCCTTTGTAGTTTTAATTCCTTCATTTACATTTTTGTTTTCCAACTGTTAAAATGGAGTTTGGAATCAGAAGCTCATGCCCCTCAAAATAATCTAGGTCAGGACTCTGGAACAGGAGAGAATGCATAAAATGCAGTTAAAATCTGCCTAATGGGGCAGCTGGTGGAAAAACAGTTTTTACAGAACCATTCAGTGTATGAATGAATACAATGATGCTGGTTGAATACCCAGCAATGCCTCATCAGATGACAAAATGTTAGAATTAAGGATGGATCTTCACAGGGCAACATGCCATTCACCAGCACCTGAAGTTGCTCTAGAAATTCCATATTATGACTCTGGAGATCCAGAGCCAAGACTCTAGCCCCTTTGTCCAAAGTTTGAAATGGATCTTTTTCAATATCAAAAATTCAAACTTAAAGGTTCATTTTTCTTTTCACAAATTCTCACTTTTTCATAGGGCTGTGAGTTACTGTTTTCCAGAATATCTTTCTCTAATAACAAACAAAAGTGCCCCAAACTTTGTGAAGAAGCATACTCCCACTCAAGAGGTTTCCAGTGCTATTCGGTAGGGCCCATGAGTTTCCAGCTGGTTGGCTCGACTTTTCAACTCGCAGTTATTCACCTTAACCCCACAATGCGTTTAAATGCTCCTTCCATTGGGGGAAAGCCAGGCAGAAGAGGCCAATGCACCTCAGAAGAGATACTGACTGCCTGGGGACCCTGGGATCCTTCAATGAGTCACGTCCTAAATCCCACATTCAACTTCTACAACCATAGACCCACATATTTACACACAGACATATGAATATACATAAAATTATTGCACAGATGTTTGATTCATAAACAGGATTAGCTTCCTGTTTCTCTGATTGAAACCGGGGGCCTTCCCTAGAGAGATGTCATTTGCTTATAATTTTTATGATCCCAGAACTGCAAATTCCCACTTGGCCAGCGCAAGATGGATTTATTTGATAGACATGCTAACATATACATGAAAACAGGAGTAAAAGCTGAAATGTCCTAGGAGTACAATCACCAAATCATTCCCCAAAATACCTAAATAAAAGGTTATAAAACAAAACACACACATCTCCTTGGTCCATTACCCTCAGCTCCCACATCCAGACTCTTACCAGCTGCTCTCCGCATCCTGGGACACCACGGTGGAATGCCAATCTCCTTTATTCTGCATGAGCCAAAACCCATTTCACCCACTGGCCTTTTTATAGCCAGCTCGTCGAGGTTTGGCAGGGCTTTTTCTGAAGCTGGCGTCCTTCCATCAGCCCAACCCCATGGGCACATAGGCAGAACGAGACCCTGGGGAAGGCTGGTGAGAAGTTCGTCAACACTTTGAGACAGTGGGCCTTTGAGACGCTTCCCCCCCATATTTTACCGCATCTGGTTTTTGAGACCTATCAGCTTCCAAGCGGGAGGTAATTGTCTCAATGCTGGCTTCACAGTCCTCCTCCCCAGATGGTATTTTACTATGGCCAAGCTCTATTTCCCAGTTATTAATGTTAGAATTCTAACCCTCACGGACCCATGACATACTGAAAATTTTTTTAAAAAAAACTGGCTTTTACTAGTTGGTTTTCAACCCACAAGAGACAATGTTATTCATATTTGGGTTGCCACTGGTGCCTTGGTACCAAAGATCACACAATAATATTTGCAAACTCCCAGGGCCCAAATCTGTTACTCAAGGAAGCTCGTGTTGGTGGCTCAGAAAGAACTGGGTCACCAATTAATAGAGTGGGAAAGGGAGAGAAACAGAGAAGAGAAGGAGAGACAGATGGGCAGAGAGAGAGGGTGAAGAGAGATAGAAGGGAAGTGTAATAGAGAGAAAAAGAGAGTGAGGAGGGGGAAGAAAGAGAGACCTGGGCCGGGGGGCGGGGGGGAAGAGATGGAAAATGAGAGAATGGGAAAGAGAGAAAGAAAAGGAGGTTCACCGGGAACTGAAAACGCTAGATAGTAGAAAAGGGGAATCAGGATTTTATGTTTTTCTGAGATTTGATTCTTTAAAGAAGGGAGGCAGGATGGTCTAGTGGAAAAATCCTGAGTCCACCACTTGCCTGTTGTTTGAATGTAAGTCATTTAACCTTTCTCTGCCTCAGTTTCTTCATCTATAAAATGGAGATAAAATACTCTGTCTCTCAGCCTGAGAGTCCTGGGTAGGACAGGGACGGTGGCTGATTAGATTACCTAACATAGGGGAAGCAGCGTGGCTCAGGGGAAGCAGCGTGGCTCAGTGGAAAGAGTCTGGGCTTCGGAGTCAGAGGTCATGGGTTCGACTCCCGGCTCTGCCGCTTGTCAGCTGGGTGACCGTGGGCAAGTCACTTCACTTCTCTGGGCCTCAGTTACCTCGTCTGTAAAATGGGGATTAAGACTGTGAGCCTCATGTGGGACAACCTGATGACCCTATATCTATCCCAGCGCTTAGAACAGTGCTCTGCACATAGTAAGCGCTTAACAAATACCAACATTATTATTACTTCATTATCACAGTGCTTCATACATAACAGGTTCCTAATAAATAAGGGTTTCTATCCTCTCAGTTTAGGTGTCCTATGCTTAATTTCCTTTGGGTCTTGCTAAGAAGAGCCTCTTACTAGAATAGTGTCTGTACTGTATTATGGTTCCACACCACTGACTAAAGAATAGAAATCTTATGGTGATAGATAACCTGCTCTGGTGCATATGTGGAAAGGTCATGGGAGGTAGCGTGGACTAGTAGAAAGGGCCCAGGACCAGGAGTATGGAGACCTGAGTTTTCAACCTGGTTCTACAATTTGCTGTCTGTGTGACCTTGGACAAGTCACTAATTTCTCCGTATTTCAGTTTACTCACCTGCAAAATGGGGATAAAGTACCCATTCTCCCTCTTTGTCTTTGACCCCTGTGTGGAACTGATCAGATCATCTTATACATAATATACTCTAATACTTAGCAAACTGCTTGCACATACTAAGCACTTGATAAATACCATGATTATCACTATTACACATCAAAATAACCTTATAAGCAGTATCAAGCAGTCAACCAGCTGGCATTTTGGCAGCCAAAAGTTGAAATGCAAAAATCATTGAACCAACTGTGGAAAAATCTGTCTTATCCTCTTCTCAAGATTAAAGTACTTATTGAAGCAATTTGGCATCTTCAAAGAAATGTCCTACACAGCTTGGAACTTGTTCCAAATCATAAGCTCCTTGTCCTCTCCAAAGGGCAAGGATACACGTCTCCCGGGGAAGCTGGAGAGAGGAGAGACTAGCTATTAATCAATCAATCATATTTATTGAGCACTCCCTGCTTGCAGATCCCCATACTAAGCACTTGGGAGAGTACAATATAACAGAGTTGATAGACACGTTCCCTGCTCACAAGTTTACAGTCTAAAGAGGGATATAGACAACATAAATAAATAACAGATATGCACATAAATGTTGTGGTGACTAAAGGGAGCAAATCCAAGTGCAAGGGTGAAGCAGAAGGGAGTGGGAAAAGAGGAAGTGAGAGCTGAGTCGCAGAAGGCCTCTTGGAGGAGATGTGCTATTCCTCCCCCTCCTCCCGTCTAATCCCCCGAATTCACTGTGACCAGGAAATGTGTCTTCCAACTCTATGATAATGTTATATTGTACTCTCCCAGGGGCTTAGTACAGTGCTCTGCACGCAGTAAGCACTCAATAAATATGATTGATTGATTGTGGCGCACTATGTGAGACCCTTGGGAAGTACAGAATAAAGAAGTGGCATGTTTACTGACCAGAAGGAGTAAACAGTCTAATGGGGGCGATAAACATAAAGCTATCTAATAGTAAATGATAATAATAACTTTGGTATTTGTTAAGTGTTTACTATGTGCCAGTGACTGTTCTAAGCGGTGGGGTACATACAAGGTAATTGGGTTGGACATAGTCCCTGTCCCACATGGGGCTCGTGGTCTTAATCCCCGTTTTACAGATGAAGTAACTGGGCCACAAAGAAGTTAAGTGACTTGCCCAAAGTCACACATCAGACAAGTGGTGGAGCTGGGATTAGAACCCAGGTCCTTCTGACTCCCAGAATAAACACCTGAGAACATATATATATATATATATATATATATATATATATATATATATATATATATAGAACATATATAGAGAGAGAGAGAGAACATATATATATATATATATGCATATATACACATATTTGAGCTGAGGACCCAGGAGGACTTGAAAGTAAGGCTGGACACAGCTCCCAGCTGGCAGACCACAGAATTGCTGCTGGTGCTCGGCTCTATCCCGGCTCTGCCACTTGTCAACTGTGTGACTGTGGGCAAATCACTTAACTTCTCTGTGCCTCAGTTACCTCATCTGTAAAATGGGGATTAACTGTGGGCCTCACGTGGGACAATCTGATGACCCTCTATCTACCCCAGCGCTTAGAATAATGCTCGGCACAGAGTAAGCGCTTAACGAATACCAACGTTATTATTTATCCTTTCCCCAAATGGCACCAAACGTTACTGCTATGTGCCGAGCTTGGGGTCCAGACATGAATTTTCCTGCGGGTGATGTGTGCTCCTTCCTCTACTGCACTGAAGGGCAGCCTTTGGGGTTCATATAATAACGTTGGTATGTGTTAAGCGCTTACTGTGTGCCAAGCACTGTTCTAAGCTCTAGGGTAGATACAAGGTAATCAGGTCATCCCACGTAGGGCTCACAGTCTTCATCCCCATTTTAGAGATGAGGTAACTGAGGCACAGAGAAGTTAAGTGACTTGCCCGAGGTCATACAGCTGACAAGCGGCAGAGCTGGAATTAGAACCCATGACCTCTGATTCCCAAGCCTGGGCTCTTTCCACTGAGCCATGAGACGAAACTTCAATACTAACAGCTTTCCAGCTCTTTCACAATCCAGAGAGTAAGCAATGCATTAAGGTAGACTTCCTACTAATCAATACTCTTCTAACTAAATCTGAACTTCCTGAAGCATCCAGATAGAAAATAAATTCCTTAAATTGCTCAGAAGAAAAATGGGCTCCATGACTAATCTGTTTTGGGATCAATCATGAGGTATTATCCCAAGCAGACATTTCCTGAAGTTGAAGGAATACTACAGAGATGACTATGAGAGGTAAGTTCTCCAAAATAGGAGAGACCAGAGACTTAAAGATTTTGTTTTGTTTTGTATTTGTTAAACCCTTATTATGTGCCAGGTACTGTTCTATGCGCTGGGGTAGATTCAGGTTGGACACAGTCTATGTCCCACATTCATTCATTCATTCAATTGTATTTATTGAGCGCTTATTGTGTGCAGAGCACTGTACTAAGCACTTACGGGGCTGACAGTCTTAATCCATATTTTACAGATGAGGTAACAGAGGTCCAGCGAAGTGAAGTGACTTGCTTAAGGTCATACAGCAGACAAGTGGCAGAGCCAGGACTAGAACCCGGTTTCTTCCGACTCCCAGGAGCCTGCTCTATCTACTAGACCACACTGCTTCCCTTAGTTTTCCCCTTCTAAGCTGCCTTTCCAGTCGCTGCTGCAAGATCCAGTGGCAGAGCTAAGGATCACCTTCAGAGGGATCTTCTCTCTCGAGCATGTGGCCCCGACGTACCTCACCAATTGCAGGCAAGGAGTCTCTTGTGACACCGCTTGCTTTTTGCCAGCCATGCAGCATAAGGACATGATGTAATAATAATGTTGGTATTTGTTAAGCGCTTACTATGTGCAGAGCACCGTTCTAAGCGCTGGAGTAGATACAGGGTAATCAGGTTGTCCCACATGAGGCTCACAGTCATAATCCCCATTTTACAGATGAGGGAACTGAGGCCCAGAGAAGTGAAGTGACTTCTCCACAGTCACACAGCTGACAAGTGGCAGAGCCGGGATTTGAACCCACAGGCGCCTCTTTGCACAAGTAAATATAGGTAAGGCTGATCTTAGAGCATCTGTCTGGGCGGATATTCAGAATCCCTCACTCACTCCAGATTTACTGCATTCTCCTGTCAGTAACCCACTCACGCCAGTGCCACGTCGGACCCACGGGACTGGCAAAAGCAACTGCAGTGGAGGGAAGCCAAGAGCTTGAATTTTTTTTAAAAAAAGAAAAGTGACCGGTTTCTTTCGATACCAGATCAGGGTAGACCTATCTGAAATCTGGGTGGTTCCAATGTAGGGGTTGCTTCAGATCTGCCTCTCTTGCTTGGCTCACTTCTCTTGGATGGCCCTGTATACCACTTAAACAGCTAACTAGCAGAGAGTACAAGGGTGTCCCTGCCCCTCTCAGGGCCTCACAAATCCTGGTGGAAGAGAAGGTTTCTTTGGGTAGCCCAGGAATATTTGGTGGTGGGGCATGGGCCGGACGACTTACTATTCCTGGGAGTCCCTCTCCTAGAGGGCTGAGAAAAGTGTAAATAAATTGGTCTTAGGTCACTTTTGGATCTGTTGCTTCCAGAAGAATCTTCCTGGCCGGCAGTTTTAATTCATTCATTAATTCAATCATATTTATTGAGTCCATACTGTGTGCAAAGCAAAGTACTAAGCACTTGGGGAAGTACAGTATAATAATAAAGACACATTCCCTGCCCACACTGAGCTTACAGTCTAGAGATGAGTTTACACTCCCCATAATATGGATGGCTCTCCTATTGTTCCAGCATGTCAACTAACAAACATACCAATATTTCATGTAACATTCTGGGCAAAGTCAAGCCACTTCTCCTTTGTCTGGTCAGGCCTCGATGTCAAGTGGCTGGATGGAGGTGTCCCGGCTTTTGCGGGAGAGTTTGATCAAGGAGATGAGATTGCTTCTCTGCCCAGCCCCTTCACCCCACCTTTGCACAGGTGAGTGTGAGGCTGATAGCCAGCTGTTATTTTCCCAGTGTACTATAAGGTTAATTGGACTCATTTGTCAAGCACAGTGCTATCGGGTGAACCGGAAGAGGGTACCACCAGTGTAGAGGTTGGAATAGACATCTTAGGGCCCAGTGAAGCCTAGGCTCAAACAATGCACAGCAGCGGTCGGCCAGAAGACCGCAGAAGCGGACGGACCACTCCGGAGAGAAGCAAGAGGGGAGGAGGTGCTGCTCCCTTAAGTACAGAATTCCAGAGGTTCAGGATACCAAAAGATAAATTAAAATCGAGAAAAGCGGGGTGGTCTAGTTGATAGAACATGGGCCTGGGAGTCAGAGAACCTGTGTTCTAATCCCAACTCTGCCACTTGTCTGCTATGTGATCTTAGGCAAGTCACTTAACCTTGCTGTACCTCAGTTTCTTCATCTCTAAAATGGAGATTAAATATTTTTCTCAATATAGCATCTACTGAGCACTTCTTGTGCACACTGTACGAAGCGTTTGGAAAAGTATAATATAATAGAGTTGGTAGCACGACACTGTCCACAATAAGCTATCGTCCCTCCTTCTTAGACTGTGAGCCGCATGTGGGACAGGAGCTATGTCCAACCTGATTAACTTGTATTTACCCCAGGACTTAGAAAAGTGCTTGACACATACTAAGGGCTTAAGAAATACACTATTACTACTGCTACTAATAACAATAATGAAAATAATAATGATAATAGTAATGTGGGACAGGATTACCTGATCATAAGGTATTTTACCACAGTCCTAGCATTGCTTTGCACATAGTAGGGGCTTAATAAACATTATTATTATTACCACCGTTTTTTGTTCATTATCAGACTTTTCAGGTAGATAGGTTTTTGCCTTCAGCTCCTTGAACAGGAAGGAAAGCTGCTAGAATTTTTTCACCTATACCTGGGAACATGAACCATGTCAAATTTCCCCCAAAATCAATGGCATTTATTAAGCACTTACTGTGTGCAGATCTCTATTCGAAGTGCATGAGGTGAAGGGATTTTAAATTCTCTAAGTGTTTGCCACCAAGAGCCAAAAGTCTTATTAGGGAATTCCAACTGTCCCAAAGTCATATTTTTCCTAACCAGAAATGTTGATCGTCATCTTCCATGTTTATATCTAGGTCCACGTCCCTCTCTCCTCTCCAAATCTCTCCTTTCCCTGTTCCCCTTCTCAATTCTTATCAGCTCGAGATAACTAAGGCAACCACTAAAGGCATCCAACAATACAGGATTTCAAAAAGCATGTGATGTCATATACACGGCTCCAGGCTTATAGCGTAACGTGATGACATCAGATGCGCCGTTTAGCAGAAGTTCGCTGAGTCCAAGCAAACCTAGAGCTTTTCTACAATGGAAACCTGATTCCACGCTTGCTTCTTAGAATCCTCTGAATACACGTGCTCTGACTGAGCCACAAAATACAACGGGAGGAACGACAAGAGAGGGATCCTGAGCACTGAAAATAGAAATATCAGACAGTGAGGCATCTCTGTACCAGACAGGCAAAAGATCAGTTGAAACTTGGACTGTCTGGTAGAAAACAGAAGGCTGACCACTCTATAATAATAATAACGGGACTTCTTAAGTGCTTACTATGTGTCAAGCACTGTTCTAAGTATTGTGGTAGATACAAGTTAATCAAGTTAGACACAGTCCTGTCCCACAAGGGGATCACACTCAATCCCCATTTTACTGATGAGGTAACTGAGGCCCAGAGAAATGAAGTGACGGGTCCAAGGTCACACAGCAGACATTGGAGGAGCTGGGGTTAGAACTCAGTTCCTTCTAATTCCCAGGCCCATGTTCTATCTACGAAGCCACGCTGCTTCTCTAGCAATTGTTCTCAATTCCTCTCCACTGAGGTCAAGCAACATAACCTGTAACCGCCTCTTTTCCTCCAGCCAGCAAGGCCCCCTGCTCTTGACATGCTCTGTGCCCACCCGGAATAAAAACTGCTGCTGCATTGTCTCAGTTCCTCTTGACTGAAGCTGAGCAAAGCAACCATGATAATGGCCACCTTCCCCCCTCCCACCAGGCAGTCGGTCAATCGTATTTATTGAGCACTAACTGTGTGCAGAGCACGGCACCGAGCTCTCGGAAGAGTACAAGATAACAATAGAGAGACGTATTCCCTGCCTGCAATGGCACCGAGGAGCCTTCTCCAATTAAGCCCTCTTTTCCCTGGCTCCTCCTCCCTTCTGGATCGTGTACATACTTGGATAGAAGCAGCAAGGCTTAGTGGATCGAGCACCAGCCTGGGAGTCAGAAGGTCATGGGTTCATTCATTCATTCACTCATTAGTATTTATTGAGCACTTACTATGTGCAGAGCACTGTACTAAGCGCTTGGAATGTACAAATCGGCAACAGATAGAGACAGTCCCTGCCCATTGACGGGTTTACAGTCTAATGGGTTCTATTCCCGCTTCCGCCACTTAACTGCTGTGTGAGCTTGGACAGTCTCTTAACTTCTCTGTGTCTCAGTTATCTCACCTGTAAAATGGGGATCGAGGCTGTGAGCCCACTTCGGGCAGGGACTGTGTCCAACCCGATTTGCTTATATCCACCCCAGCGTTTAGTACAGTGCCCGGTACGTAGCAAGTGCTTAACAAATATAATTATTATTATGGTTATCTGTACCCTTTGGGCACTTGATAGGTTTATATGGACCAAGTGATCTGCAAATATTCCCATCAGTCCCACAAAAGGTATATAGATATCCATAGCTTATTTTACTGTCTGTCTCCCCTTCCAAGACTCTAAACTCCTTTGGACAGGGAACGTGCCTAACAGCTCTGTTATATTGTATTCTATGAAGCGCTTAGTACAAACAATGTGTCTGATGTGTCTGCCTCCAGGACCTTCTCCCGGAGTTATACTTTTAAATTGTCAGCCAGTCGTATTTATCGAGCGCTTACCGTGTGTCGAGGACACTCTACGCTTATTGTGGGCAGGGAATGTATCTGACTATTTTGTGTTTCTTGTTACATTGTACTCTCCCAGGTGCTTAGTACAGAGGTCTGTATACAGTAAGCGTTCAGTAAATGCAATAGAATGAAGGAATGAAGTACAACATAACAATAAGCAGACACGTTCCCTGCCCACGACGAGAATGACAGAGAGCATCTCTAAAGTCCCCAAAGGGTGTTCTTCCCCAGGGCTTAGTGTAGTCAGTGCTCTGCATGCAATAAGCACTTAATATATTTGACTTCTGGCAAGTACTTAGTACAGTACTCTGCACATAGTAAGCGCTCAATAAATACTATTGAATTACTATAGAAAACACCAACATCTGCCCGCAGCAAACACACTCCGAATTTCTTCTCTCCTCTCCCTCCCATCTCCCCCAGGTTCCCATGAAAACGTATCAGTGAATTGGAGCTTAAAGGCAGGGCTCATTAAATGCCCTGACAATTTGTCTATTTTCTCCTTTAATCTAGGCCTTAAGCATGTAAAACTTAGGACGTATGCAGAGTATAATTATTATTGCCAAGAATGTGGATGTTTGTCACCATCGTCAGTAATTAACAAGGTATAATAACATTTTCTTAATGATCGATACAGGTGATAAAACCGTACCCCGAGTGGCTCTCAAGGAACTACATAAGGAGGAACCTTAAATTGCATGAAAGCTCGGCCTGTAAAAACTATATGAGGCAACGGCGACCCCACGTGGTTGATTCCTTGATCAAGTACGATTATCCTTGAAGGGAAGAACCCCCGACTAAAAAGAGTGGCATAATAATTAATAAATAGTCATTATCATCATCAGTGGTAGTTATAGAGGGCTGACTATGTGCAGAACACTGTATTAAGCCCTTGGGAGAGTACCGTATAAGACAGTTAGCAGACACATTCGCATGGGCTTAGTGGATAAAGCACGGGCCAGGGAGTCATAAGGACCTGGGTTCTAATTCTTGCTCCACTACTTTTCTGCTGTCTGACCTTGGGCAAGTCACTTCACTTCTCAGGGCCTCAATTACCTCAACGGTAAAATGAGGATGAAGACTGGGAGCCCCATGCAGGGACTGGGTCCAACCTGATTAGCTTGTATAACCCAGCGCTTAGTACAGTGATTGGCACATAGTAAAAGCTCAACATGTACCATAATTATCATTATTTTTCCCTGCCCACAATGATCTGACAGTCTGCTTAAGTGTTTACTAGGTGTCAAACACTATTCTAAGTGGTGGGGTAGACACAAGTTAATGAGGTCACATAAATTTCCTGCTCCACATTGGGCTCACAGTCAATGTAGGAGGGAGAGCAAGTATTGGATCTCCATTTTACAGATGAGGAACTTGATACCTCGAGAAGTTAAGTGACTTGCCCAAAGCCAAACAGCAGACAAGCGACCGAGCCGGGATTAGAACCCAGGTCCTCTGACACCCAGGCCCGTGCTCCTTCCTTTATGCCTTGCTCCATACAGGTCTTTTTCTCTGAACCATAGAATCAGCATTGAATTAGCCTTGGGAGAGGTACCAGGGCCCTAACCATGACTAAATATCAGTACTAATCCCATCCCCATCATCTCGGGCAGGGAGGAGTGGGGATGGGAAGGATTGAGAAGAGGCAGGGAGGAGCTGAGAAACCTGTTTTCCCCCTTGAAACCTAGCTGTGTGGCTGTGGGCAAGTCACTTCACTTCTCTGTGCCTCAATTACCTCATCTGTAAAATGGGGATTAACTGTGAGCTTCACGTGGGACAACCTGATTACCCTGTATCTCCCCCAGCGCTTAGAACAGTGCTCTGCACATAGTAAGCGCTTAACAAACACCAACATTATTATTATTATTATTATTATAGCATTTCTTTTGTTGTCTTAGGCTGTCAAGTCGTGTCCGACCCACACTCGCACCATGGACACATCTCTCCCAGAAAACCCCACCTCATTCTGCAATCGTTCCGCTAGTATCTCCATAGAGTTTTCTTGGTAAGAATATGGACGCAGTTTACCATCGCCTCCCTCTACGCGGTAAACCCGAGCCTCTGCCCTCGACTCTCTCCCACGCCGCTGCTGACCAGCACAGGTGAGCTTTGACTTGTAGCAGGTTTCCTTCCACTCGCTAGCCACTATCCAAGCTAGAAATGGAACAGACAGGCCTCTGCTTGACTCTCCCCCTCCTCTAGTCGAGACTGGTAGAAGACTGGTAGAGAGGATTGGCTTTTCTTTAGGTGCCGGCTTTTCTCATCATCAGGGACCCTCTGCAATGGGTGCAATTCCAGCAATATTTCCACCAACATGTTAAAATGACGTTATTCTTGATGTGCTTTCTGAATTATTCATCTAGGACTGAAGCCATCTTTAGGAAATGCTGTATGACTTCTTCCCCTGGGGAGGCTGAGACAGATGAGATGCTTATCTCATAAAGTTGATCCTGTTAGCAAAATGTTTAAAGGCAGATAAATACCGCCATGCATAGCCATGTCTGGGAAAGTAATGAGACATTAATTGAACGATCCAATGCAGGAGCAAGCTTGGCCTTTTGGGGAGATTTCACTCTGACCCCACTTTATCTATGTCTCGTAGGAGAATGTCAGAGGAGGCCATTCACATCCCGAAACCTAAAGTCACACGGCCCCATGGTCAGGAGTCAGTTAAATGGAGTAACCCTGATATGGAAGTTGGTGATGGATCTCAGACATGGCAAGAGAGTTATTACTCAAGAAACTCTAAGAGAAGTGTTTCTTGGTTTTATCAGCAGATTCCCTTTCTAACTTTGGTAGAGGAGCGGCCTTTTAAAATAAAGCCAGTCCTTAAAAATCATTAACCTAGACACCAGGCCCATCAATTCCCAGCTCTTAATTTCCAGTCTGGAATAGGACTGTTCCTGGTTACCTCTCCAAGCCAAGCAGTTTCATAAATATTTGGGTGCGACATTATTTCACAAGGTTTCAAGGCTGGTGGGAATCCCGGATTTCTCCTGTTCTCCTGATAGGAAAGGACAGAAATGACAGGAGCATGGATAATTTATTGGAAACAACATTCCAGGGTCTGCAAAGTTAACCCCAAATATAAGCGTGAACACAGCTCCTGCTATATTTCTTGCCTGGGAAGTCATCATACATCCAACTCTTCTGGATGTTCCTTCCCCTCTGAAAGTTTGCTTTTACTACCTTGGGATTAATCTGCTGGGCTCTGGAGAAAGACAGCCTAGGAATAATTCTCCCTTGCAGAGATCCCAGAACTCCCAACTGAGTCATTCATTTGAATATGGAGCCTCTAACTCTGGAAGAATGTCCCTATACTTTACCTAGTGGATAGATCATGAGCCTGATGTGTCTGTTATATTGTACTGTCCCCAGAGCCTAGTACATTCCTCTGCACCCAGTAAGTGCTCAATAAATACGATTGACTGACTGGCCTGAGAGTCAGGTGTCCCGGGTTCTAATCCCAGCTCTGCCACTTGCCTGCTGTTTGATCTCGGCCAAGACGCCTCACTTTTCTGGGTGTCGGGTTCTCATCTGCAAAATGGAGATGAAAAGCCTGTTCTCCCTCTACCTTAGACTAAGAGCGCCACATGGGATGGGGACTGTTTTCTGACTTGATCTACCCCAGCAGTTAGTACAGATAATAATTCCCAACTCAAAATCTGGCATTTCCCTTTCCCTGGCTTAACACATACCAACTCTTAGAAGAAGAAAAAAGGAAAGCTGCAGTGGGGGAACAGTCATTTGCCCCAAGCACATTCTGTTGTTTCCCTGTTGTTCATGTGTCTGAATCAGGCATGGAGACGAGACATGGTCTGGACAGAATGCACCCAAGGGGTGGCTCTGTGGCCCTGAGACTAAGCTGACTTTCCCAAGGTTTAAGGTTAAGGCAGTGAGGTATCTGGGGAGAAACTGTACAATTGAAATCCCTGAGGACCTTTAAGTGCACTCCTGCTTACACTGGAGACAGCGTAGGAGCATGGGATTGAGAGTCAGCAGACCTGGTTCCCATCTCTGCCACTGGCCTGCAGTGTGACCTCAGGTAAACTACTCGATCTCTCTGGGTTTCAGTTTCCTCACCTGTAAAATGGAGATAAAATCCCTACTCTCATTACCTCTTCGACTGGAAAGTTCACGAGGAACAGGGACTTGACTAGACATGATGATTTTATATCCACTAGGCCATGCTGAGTGACCCTGAGCTGTGTGCTGCTGCTGTGTGCCCTTGAGCAAGTCATTTCACTGCTCTGTGCCTCACTTACCTCCTCTGTAAGATAGATATTGAGACCGTGAGTCCCACGTTGGATATGGACCGTGTCCAATCTGATTAGACCCTAAGCCCGTCAATGGGCAGGGATTGTCTCTGTTGCCGAATTGTATATTCCAAGTGCTTAGTACAGTGCTCTGCACATAGTAGGTGCTCGATAAATATTATTGAATGAATATTGAATGAATTAGCTTGTATTTACTCCAGCACTTAATACAGTGACTGGCACACAGTAATCTCTTAACAAATACCATAAAGTAGTTCTTAGCACAGTGATTGGCACAGAGTAAATGGTGAATATGTCCAGTGTGGAAAGACAGATAGGCGCTTCTGAGATCAGAACGTCCATCCCCTGGGATAACCACCTGAGTTGCAATAAACTAGGTGAACCAGAGCCACTACGATGTGGGTGGCAATAGCAAACACGGCCGTAACAACCAGTAGTCATGGTACTATTAACAGTATTGATTAAACGCTTACTGTGTGCAGAGCACCGTACAAGGTTTGGGGAAAGAGTCTATGGGAAGAATAAGTCATGGATGCTGTCCCTCAAGAGGCTCAACCATCGATGAAAACAGGTGGCGGTAAGACTGGAAACAGCAAAGGCAAAACAGAACAGCAGAAAAGACTAACTTCTCTTCCTCCTTCACCTATTTCATCTTTTTTCCCTGTTTCACGTGTAATTCCTTTCCCCCTCTTTGCCTCCCTGTGTGTGTCTCTCTCACTCTCTTTTTCTCTCTCTCTCTTTTCCTCTCCCATTTTTCTTTGGCTCCCCTTTCACCCGTTTCCTTAGAAAAGTCCCTCAAAGCCTTGCCAAGTCTTTGCCACTATTGGACATGGGGGCACTATCTGAGAGGACTAAAGAGTGATGGGGAGATGGAAAGCAGCATGGTCTAGATGTAAGAGCACGGGCTTGGGCATTAGAGGTCATGGGTTCTAATCCCCGCTCCACCACTTGTCTGCTGTGTGACCTTGGACAAGTCACTCCACTTCTCTGTGTCTCAGTTACCTCATCTGGAAAATGGGGATTAAGAGTGTGAGCCTCATATGGGACAGGGACTGTGTCCAACCTGATTACTTTGAACCTACCCCAGGGCTTAGAAATGTACTCGGCACATAGTAAGCACTTAATAAATACCATAATTATTATTATTATTAAAGGCTAAGGATAAGGAATGTCCTCCTGCCATTGATTCAGAAATGCCTGGGGTTGTCTCTCTAGTCTTCATCACTCCCTGTTCTTTCTCTTCTCTTCACATCTATCCCCAAAGCATCATGTCATAAAACACCCAGGAGTTAGTCACACTTTATTCAAGAACAATGCCAATTAAAGAAATGAATATGCTTTAGGGCTGGCTTAGTGGTAAGAGCTCTGTAGCACTCCTCAGGAGACGTTGAGGAAATTCCCCGTCCTTAAGCTAATTGACTAGGCATCATGGGCCACCCAGAAGGGAGCTGACTTAACTTCCTTGGACAAACGAGGGGTTGAAGGGCAAGGGAGAGGAGGAGATGATAAGAGGCTGGGACAGGTTGGAACACAACCTATAATGAGCCTTAGATCCAGGAAGGAGGCTGCGTAGCTTTGAAAAAGAGACTCCCAAAGAGTTCTTCACCCAGAGGGATCATGGTCACACTTTTCAGTGTTAAGGCAGAAAAAGGAAGACACAGAATAACTTTCAAAGAACTGAGGATTTGTCTACTTTGAAAAAATGTTTAAGCTTTGTCAAGCAATAAAATGCACTCCAGATTTCAATAAAATAAGTGTGAAAAGTAATTTTGTTGTGGTCTCTGTCCCCTGTGGGCATCATCTGATCTCACTGGAATGACCAGATGTGTTTGAAATCCCAACCTGGAGACACCACCATGACAGTGGTATCATGGTCTACATTCCAAGCGCTTAGTACAGCGCTCTGCACATAGTAAGCGCTCAATAAATATATTGAATGAATGGAGGAGAAATGATGGAGGGCCAGGAGTGAAGGAAAGCAGAGTTTAATGATGGTTGGGTCCCACTCCAAATGGAGGGATTTTGTTTTTGTTCATGTTTTCTAAATGTTTTTTGTTGGGTTTCTTTTTTAATAGTACTCGTTAAGTGCTTACCATGTTCCAGGCACTGTTTTAAGTGTTGGGTTAGATACAAGCTAATAGGGTTGGACACAGTCCCTCTCCCTCATGGCGCTCACTGTATTAATCCCCATTTTACAGATGAGGTAACCGAGGCACACAGAAATGCAGTGACTTGCTCAACGTCACACAGCAGACAAGCAGTGGAGCTGAGATTAGAATCCAGGTCCTTCTCACTCCCAGGCACGTAACACCTAGTATGTGCCAGGCCTTGTACTAAGCACTGGGGTAGATACAAGCTAATTAGGTGGCCTGATTAAAAGACTCATGGCATTCTGTAGATCGAAGAGAGATGTTAGGTGGAGGGGGAAGCACCTCCAACCGCAGTAACTATGGATGCTCATCTTAAAGCAGTAAAAGAGTTGAAAGATTCCATATCAGTATCCATTTTCACTCCTTCCAGCCGAACTTCCACATCAATCGATCATTAAGAAGCCGCATGACCTAATGGATAGTGCAAGGGTCCGGGAGTGAGTGGACATGGGCTCTAATCCCAGTTCTGCCACATCTGTGCTGTGTATCCTTGGGCAAATCACTTAGCTTCTCTGGGCCTCAGTTACCTCTTTGGTAAAATGGGGGTTAAGACTGCGAACCCCACATGGGACGTGGATTGTGTCCAGCCAGATTAGTTTGTATCTACCCCAGCACTTAGTACAGAGCCTGGCACATAGTAAGAATTTAACAAATACCATTAAAAAATGAGATTTATTGAGCATTTACTGTGTGCACAACACTGTTCAAAGCTCTCGGGAAAGTGCAATATAACAGGGTTGACAGACATGATCCCTGACTCCAAGGAGTTTACAGCCAGGTTCCCTTCTCGCATTCTGATTCCCTTCAACCGCAACTCTACAGAGTCTCACTTCTAGCCTGGGCTTGAAAGGATCTATTTTCTATCACCAGGACGTCCTGCATTCTAAGCTGCCAGAGATACTACAGGGAGGTAGTCATCTCAGGATTACAAGAAAGTCAGAAGGATCAGCCAATCAGTGATATTTTTTGAATGCTTACTGTGTGCAGAGGACTGTACTAAACACTGGAGGAGCAACGTGGCCTAGTGGCTAGAGTATGGGTCTGGGAGTCAGAGGACTTGGGTTCTAATCCCACCTCTGCCAATTGCTTGCTGTGTGACTTTGGACAAGTCAGTTTACTTCTCCATGCCTCAGATTCCCCAACTGTAAAATGGGGATTAAAAACCTGTTCTCTCTCCAAATTAATAATAATAATAATAATGTTGGTATTTGTTAAGCGCTTACTATGTGCAGAGCACTGTTCTAAGCACTGGGGTAGACACAAGGGAATCAGGTTGTCCCACGTGGGGCTCACAGTCTTAATTCCCATTTTACAGATGAGGTAACTGAGGCACAGAGAGGTTAAGTGACTTACCCACAGTCACACAGCTGACAAGTGGCAGAGTTGGAATTCGAACCCATGACCTCTGACTCCAAAGCCCGTGCTCTGCCACAAGCCTATTAATTGCACCTATCCCAGTGCTTAGAAAAGTCTTTGACACAAAACAAGTACTTACATGCCATGAAAAAAAAAGTACATTACTATAGATACATTACTATTAAAAGTACATTACTATAGGGAAACAGCGTGGCTAGTGGGAAAAGAGCCTGGGCTTGGGAGTCAGAGGTCATGAGTTCGAATCCCGGCTCTGCCACTTGTCCGCTGTGTGACTGTGGGCAAGTCACTTAACTTCTCTGTGCCTCAGTTCCCTCATCTGCAAAATGGGGATGAATATTGTGAGCCTCACGTGGGACAACCTGATTACCCTGTATCTACCCCAGCGCTTAGAACAGTGCTCTGCACATAGTAAGCGCTTAACAAATACCAACATTATTATTAATTATTAGATTTGGTAGACAAGTTCCTTGCCCATTAGGAGCTTACAGTCTATAGGATCCTACAGGATTCTGGGGGTGTTCTGGAAACCAGGCCAACTGTTCAACCTAATCTTACTTAATCTTCCTAATAGACTCTTTACACAGTATTCTTGACTACTCTGGTCTCCCTAAATTTTTGAGAAATCATTTGTGAAATGCCTGCTTTGTGAGGCTTCTGTTATTCCAGGCCACAGCTCTGCCCACCTTCAAAACTCCACTGAAATCCAAGCTCCTCTCTGATCAGTTCCCCCCATGACAAATCCTATAAATTCCAACAATCTCTTTAGCATTTAAGAGTTTGCATTTTCCTCAGAGAGGGTCGTCATCAAACTAAATTTTCTGCTATCAGCTGTATACTGCTCCCCTATTGTGTAAATATTTTGTGTTCGTCTTTGTCCATCACCTGATGAATTGCTTGAGATCAGGAATCAGGTTTTCTTCCTCTCTTGAACTGTAGCATTCAGTTAGTACAGTGTTTTGCACTTGATAGGTGCTCAATAAATACTATCAATTATTTGATTGATATATTGATTCAGTGGAATCATATGCTAAGAGTGGCCTGTTTAGGTCCACGATTTCCCCAACCCACTCTTCAGTTTGACTTTGATTCCCAAGATGGACAAAATCCCCTATGCCACAACAATTCCACACTAGTTTTGGATGTGGGGCAGGAGGTAAATCAGATCAGCTGGCATCCCACCCCCAATTTAAGAAAAACTGGGATAGAAGAAACTCCGCCAGTTGACTTGAAATAATTTGGGGTTTGTCTAATTCAATCAATTGTATTTACTGAGAGTTTACTGTGTACAGAGCACTTGGTAGAATATGATATAACAGAGATGATATAACAGAATATGATATAACAGAGAATATGATATAACAGAGATCATATAGAATATGATATAACATGCTTCCTGCCCACGGGTTTACAGTCTAGAAAACTGTCTAACTCTGGGCATAGATAACACCTAGCCCTATAAACAGTCATAGACTACTGGTCTTAAAGGGACCCAACACCACGGTCCTGTAGGTTACCTTCATCCCCTACCTTGCCACCTCCCAAGCATCTCTGCTGCACCAGTCCGCCCAGTGTAACCCAGTGCGGCCCCAGAGTTGACTCATTCCTGACATGAAGGCAGCCATCCTGAATCAGAAGAAATAATGATAGGCTGGGTGCCCCTGCCAAGTCCACTGAGCCCCGGGGCCCAGCAATGGACTGGAAGCAAAAACAAAACAAAAGACTTACCTTCTCAGGGAAACACAAGGCAATGGGAAAAGCCCCATTTTATTCCAATCCCCAAAGAGTTTGGAAGTGGAAGATGAATTAGTCATCAAATTTTAGTGCCTTTCCTTCTTGACACACACCCTGGGCCTCTACCCTCTGTTTTGATGAGCAGTTCAGTCATTTGAAAGGCACGGGTGGGCATATATAGCTTCAGTTTAAGCATATATATAAAACTATAGATATACCTATAAATAGGCATGAGATATATCTAAAAATAGGTATATGAGATATATCTCATACGGCTATAAAAATTTAAAGAGGCACAGAAACATACAAAGAGAGCATGAGAAGCAACATGACGTAATGGATAGAACATAGACCTGGGAGTCAGAAGGTCATGGGTTCAAATCCTGGCTCCATCATTTGTCTGATTGGGAAAATCACTTCACTTCCCTGTGCCTCAGTGAGCTCATCTGTAAAATGGGGATTGAGATTGCGAGCCCCACTTGGGACAAGGACTGTGTCCAACTCAATCTGCTTGTATCCACCCCAGCACTTAGTACAGTGCCTGGCACAGAGTCTGTGCTTAATACCATCATCATCATTGTCCTACGAAATTATATTTTCCACGTTGTCCACAGACATTAAAGGTGAAAAATGCCTTTGAAAACCAAGTTTAAATGGTTGACCAAGTTTTCTTTGTTTGAAGGTTTTTCACATGCTTCTCTATCTCTAAGTCTTTGCTTTTCAATCTGTACTAGTAAAAGAAAATACAATTTGCAGAAATGCCTGTTTGCCTATCTTTCTTCCTTTTAGAATACTATTTGGAGTCTTACTCAAAGGTTGAGGAAAATTTATTGCACTTGTGAGCTATTATAATCCATTTACCCTTATAAAGATATTTAGAATAAGAAACTTTGTTCAATTCTATATTCCAATTTACTGGTTCTTAAAATAGGTCCACAGAGAAACACGTCTTGAGTCTGATGTACATTTTTTTCTAAATAGCTGTCAATCGATCATATTTACCGAGTGCTTACTATGTGCACAGCACTGTACTAAGCACTTGGGAGAATACATTACAACAGAGTTAACTGACACATTCCCTGCCTATAATGAGTTCCGTCCTCTTAGAAAGACCGTTCATCAAGGAAAGTTCGGATTAGCATTGACCTGAAGCTATATTAGCTCATCTTATACCTCTCAAATACCAATTAAACCAAGAATGAGCCAGCATGGAAGGCTAGATATATTTTCTGTTCTTCAAAAAGGGAGCATAAAGCCATAGCATTTTGGCCCGAGAGGTTTTATTGAATCATAATAAAACCATACAGGGCCAGCTGTTCTCTCCATTTTCTGTTTTTGTGCTGCTGCGAGTAGTAAATGAAATGAAGGGAAAATAAATTTCCACTAAACTGGAACCTCCAGTACTTGCCTAACGCCTCCGATCAGGAATCTCTCAGTAACGGCCTTCGTCTATTCACTCCACGGCATCAGGAATTAAAACAATCCACTGTGTACTGTAACTGGGGACACCGATTCAGCCGGCCAGAGGCTTAGCAATTCAAGGCAATAAAAAAAAAAAAAGGCATGGAAAAGCATACAGGAGCAGGGATCAAATCCAGGCTACACTCCCCGTTAAGTGACCTCCATTCCCATGGAAACCATGCTTCATGGGCCTTTGGTGGGCACTTTAGTTTGAGCAAAGCCACTAATGGGTGCATTATACCCTCCCCCAACTGAAAGACTTTGTTGCACACATCTTCCCAACCCCTCCCTTCTTAGCTGTCCATGGCTAATCAACTGTGCAGAAGTGTCATACCTCGCTCAAAAGACCACAATAGTACATTTTCTCAGAAAACTTTTTTTTTAAGGCAAATCACCACACACATATATCTCACTAAAACATTTTTGATTTTCACCCTTTGCCTCCGGTCTCTCCCCTTCCATACTTCACCCTGTTGCCCAAATCATTTTCCTAAACCAACATTCTGCACATTCTCCAATTCATCAAAAACCTCTAAAGGCTGCCCATCTACACATCAGACAGAAACGTCTGACTACTGGTTTTGAAATGATCAATCAGCCAGCTTCCACCTGCTGATCCTCACTTCTCCCCCGCTACGACGCAGCTCACACTCTTTGTTTATCTCACACCAACATACTATCTGTATCTAACTCCAACCTCTTTTTCTGCCAACCTCTTGTCAATCCATCAGTTATATTTATTGAGTGCTTACTGTGTGCAGAGCACCGTACTAAGCATTTGGGAGAGTACAGTATAACAAACCTGGTAGACAGGTTCCCTGCCCACAGCGAGCTCACAATCTAGAGAGGGTTTACAGTCTTCCAACTTCCATTCTGCCTTGAATTCCCACCCCTTCCCATCCAGCAAACCGCTGATCTCATCTTCTAAACTCTTCTGAAATCACATCTCCTCCTATAAGCCTTCCCTGATTAATCGCTCATCTCTCAAATATCACTTCGGTAGTTATGCACCACCCGAATACTGGGAGGCTCACACACTTCCTCCATAGCACTTATATGCAGATCTTTACACTCTGGTGCTTCCTCTGCCTGTAATTGAGCATCTACACCCCCTGCTAGATTATAAACTCTTTGAGCTCAGGGTCATGTCTCCTAATTCCATTGTAGTCTTAACACACAGCACTTGGATTACTGCTTCTCAGCCAAACTATCTGGTGATTCATCAAGCTTTCTAATAATAATTGTTGTGATATCTGGTAAGCGCTTACTATGTGCCAAGCACTGTTTTAAGTACTGGGATAGCTACAAGCTAATCAGGTTAGACCCAGGTCCTGTCCCACTTGGGGCTCGCATTCTTAATCTCCATTTTAAGATGAGGTAACTGAAGCCCAGAGAAGTTAAGGTCATGCATTAGACAAGCGGCGGTGCCGGAATTAGAACCAGGTCCTTCAGGCTCCTAGGCCCGTGCTCGATCCATTAGTCCATGCTGCTTCCCCTGTGGCCCGATGACCTGGGAAACCTCAATTTTAGAAGGTCATGAAGCTGGTCTTTCTCAAGACCAGGGACCAGAATCTGTAGCCACTTGGGGCTGGGGTCCAGAAGCTATGGTCATTCAGAGAAAGGGACCAGAAGCTATAACCAGATGGGATCGGGACCTGGAATCGGCAGTCTTTGAGGATCTGGGACCTCCTCACAGCCTCTCCCACCCCATCCTCTGCTCAGCACAACCTTGTTCTCCTTTGTCACCACCACCTGAAACCAGGCATCCCCAGCAAGACACCTGTACACTCATTCACACCCAACCCATCCTCAGTCCCCAGACTCTCACTCCACACCCCCATCCAGAGATGACCTCCAGAACCTCCGCTCCATTTTAGGAAATATTCCCTTCATCCTTCATCTGTACTTAGCTTGGTCACAGCTGAGACTTGGCTTACTCCAGACAATACTGTGTCCCCAATGCACTCTCCCAAAGGGATCTTACTGCTTTGATTCCCCTACTCTGACTCACAAAGAAAGGGGGAGGAGCTGGCCTGCTCCTCATCCTTGTATTTTCAGAACATCCCATTCCTTCATTCCTCATTTTTCCCTTCAATGCTCACTTCCTCTGGCTCCATGACAACGACAATTATGGTTGTTATCATTTACCACCCCCTGATTCCACTTCTATATGATGATGTCTTTCTCACCTTCCTTCTCATCTTTCAGAATTTTTTATGAAAAATATCATGGACCTGGAAGTAAGAGGACCTAGCTTCTAATTCTCCTGTTGCCAGTTGTCTGCTGTATGACCTTTGGCAAGGCACTTAATTTCCCTGTGCCTCAGTTACCACCTTTGCAAAATGGGGATTAAGACTGTGAGCCCTAATGGAACAGGGACTGTGCACAACTTGATTATCTTGAATCTACCTCAGACCTTAGCACAGTACCCGGCACCTAGTAAGCACTTAATAAATACCATCATTAATTTTCTTTCCTTCTCCCCCACCCTGATGCTCTGGGCTTTAATATCCATGTGAACGATCTTGCTGACACCCTAGTTTCTTGCTTCCTTTCCCTCCTTGACTCCATAGACTTATTTCAAGCCACCTCACTCTCACATCAACCCAGCCACATACTGGCTCTCATCATCATTAATCATTGTTCTATTTTTAATCTCACCAATCTGAAATTCCACTCTCAGGCCACAGCCTCCTATCCCGCTTCCTCTTCCATAAATCTCTCCCCTGCTTTCCTCCCCACAGAGACTTCCACTTTCTAGATCCTTCCACTAGTCCCAAGCTGCCCTGTCCTGCTGGGACTCCTCAAACAACCTCCCCTCTCTTGCTGCACAAATCATAACCTCAAAACCAACCTCTTCACCAAACTCAAATCCCTCACTTCGTTGTTCATCGATACATCTCGCCCCACCCTCCCCCAGAACTAGATCAAATCCAGAGTTAGCTTCATCCATTCTTGTCCTGGTCTACAGAGTGCAGTTGACAGGGATCCCAGCATCCAGACGGACTTCTGTCCCTTGAAATTCATCCTTATTTGCTATGACCCTGCCCTTTCTTCAACTTGATCACACTACTTCTCTACCCTCATAGACCCCCATGACCTTAGATTCTGCAGAGGTTGGGGAGGGGGCAAGCCTGTTTAGGCCCCCATCCTGTGGTCTTCATGCTCTAGCCTTGCTGGCTTCTTGGAGATATTGCAGTATGGAGGAAGGGATGGTCTCTGGCTGATCATTTGCATTTCTTCTGGAGTTCAGTGGAGGAAATGGGACAGTTCTGACCTGGCAGCATATAGTGATTGAGTGGCCAGGAAGGTGGATGAGAGAAATGTCAGTTGTGGCCCAGCTCCTCTGCCCAAGGCATTTTTCAGAGGCCGATCGTACAGGTGAGGACAACTCCTGCTGTCATGGAAAGTGGCCACAGTCAGGCCTGGGTAGGGAAAGTAATAATGATAGTAATAATAACGGTATTTGTGAATCACTTACTATGTGCCAAGTGCTGTTCTAAACGCTGGGGTAGACACCAGGTCAGCAGGTTGTACCACGTGGAGCTCACACTCTTCAATCCCATTTTACAGATGAGGGAACCGAGGCCCAGAGAAGAGAAGTGACTTGCTCAAGGTCACAGAGCAGACAGGTGGTGAAGCCAGGATTAGAACCCATGACCTCTGACTCCCAAGACCGGGCTCTTGCCACTAAGGTATGCAAGGGCAGCGGGACTGTTGCTTTGCAGTCAGATCCAGCCTCAACCCAAAGTCTATCCCCGGCAACCTATAAGTAGCATGCCAAGAAATGACATTGGTCGGGAAAAAAATGAGGAGGATTCAGTCAAAACTTTCTGGTAACCTGTAAGAGTAGATGGTGAGAGCTTTTCTCTCAGAAATCCCCCCAGGGCCATATTTGCATAGGGACAAGTACAATATTGCCTTCTTCAATAGAAAATTTGAGCCCCTTGTTGGGTAGGGATTGTCTCTGTTGCCGAATTATACTATATAAGCGCTCAGTACAGTGCTCTGCACACAGTAAGCGCTTAATAAATACGACTGAATGAATGAATATAAACAAGCATACATCAGGAGGTCAGAAAGGGAACTTGGGATTTGCCTAGAGTGATTTGCCCCATTTTAATGTAAGGCAATGCACTTCTCCCTGAAACTATCAAGATACATTACAGACTAACACTGAAGCCTTCATCTGGGATAGAAAAAACAAGTTCAAGGAAATAGAAGTTTGCCACGGAAAAGCACAAGTTGAAAGTTCATGTAAGGGAAAAAAATGCTGTAAACAAGTAACTACCACAACCATGGGCAACTGCAGTCACTCCCAGCGATTTGAAGCACTCAAAGGCCCGCCGTTCTAGTGACCGTTTTATGTCATGCACCAGCCACTCTTTGCCTACAGTTGCTGGCTTAGCTTGGGCAGTGCATATTTTCCTTGTTTACACATTAACCAAAAGTCTCCATATCCATGGAAAATGTCAGTGTGGTGTTCTCTGTTTACATCAGAGAGAAACATTTCCTCCTATGAAAAAAATAAACACCATCTGCACTTATTGGCAATAGTTATTTAACTTTCCCCTACCTCTCAGGAATTTTGTGAGGGCAAAGTGGTATGGCCTGAGAAGCCACCCAGGCTATTGGAAAGAACACAGATCTGGGAGTCAGGAGAACTGGGTTCTAATCCCCGCCTTGCTATTTGCCTGCTGTGTGACCTTGAACAATCACTTAACTTTTCCATGTCTTGGTTGCCCTCTCTGTAAAAAATGGTAATAATATATCTACAATCCCTCCCCCTCAGACTGTGAGCTCCATGTGAGAAAGACTGTGTCTAATAGGCTACCTACCATACCTACCACTTAATACAATACTTAGCATGTTCTAGACACTTTTTAAAATACTATCATATTTTTTACATTATCATTATGATTAAATAATAATGATGAAAGTAAGCACTTCATATATGTGTTGTATAAAACCAAAATTATCATCATTATCATTACTGATACAAGCAAAAAAGGAAACAGCATGTCTTATGGGCCTAGGACAACAGACCCTGAATTCTAGCTGCAACCTTCTTCTGACAGCAAAATCTCTCCGAAAGATCATTACAGTTGATAGCTTTAAATCTCCAAAGTACTGAGGTTGCCTGGTTCAAAGGACAGGATCCACTTCTGGGCCTTTGAAAGATATATCTTTCCAGAGCTTGTTCTATATTATTAATGAGAGTGGAAGACAAGGAGAGTATGGGTAAATGAAACAGTGTAGCATGGACCAATTAAACCCAAAGAAAATCAAAAGCCTCATGGTTTTAATCTATTCCTCCCCCCCAAAAATGGAGGCTGCTAATAAGAAAAAAAATGGTCAATGAATCTCTCTTTCTGTGGGTGTTGACAAACCAATAGAAATGGCTAAAGAGACAGATGACAATAGAGAGGAAGTGATAGTTGATAATGGTACTTGCTAAGTGTTTAGTATTTGCCGAGTACTTTTCTAACCTTGGGGTAGTTACAAATTAATCAGGTTGGACACAGTCCCTGTCCCACATTCATTCAATAGTATTTATTGAGCGCTTACTATGTGCAGAGCACTGTACTAAGCGCTTGGGATGAACAAGTCGGCAACAGATAGAGACAGTCCCTGCCGTTTGACGGGCTTACAGTCTAATCGACTGTAAGTCCCACATGGGACTCACAGTGTAAGTAGAAAGGAATAGAATTTAATCCTCATTTTACAGGTGGTCTAACTGAAGCACAGAGAAGTTAAATGACTTGCCCAACATCACACAGCAGACCAGTGGCTGTGCTGGGATTAGAACCCAGGGTCTCATACTTCCAAATCCAGTCACTTTCCACTAGGTCATGTCACTCTCATTACCTGAATAACAAGATTGTGCTTGGCTGAGGATGGGGTTAGAGGAAACAGAATATTTGCTTTGTGATATACCTTGAATCAGGAAAGTCATGACCACTTGAATAGGGCAGAGTGCTACAGAGCAAATATGAATTAAGCTTGTTCATGAAAGTAAAGTTTTTCAGAACTGCAAGATGTACCAAATCCTGTGACAGACTTCATCCTTTTCCTTTATCATCAGTATTATGGTATTTGTAGAAGCACTTATTATATGTCAAGCACTTTTCTAAGTGCTGGGGTAGATCCAAGTTTATCAGGTTGGACACAGCTCCTTCCCACTTGGGGCTCACAGCCTAAATAGGAAGGAGAATAGGTATTTAATCCCCACTTTATGGATGAGGAAACTGAGGCACAGAAAAGTTAAATGACTTGTCCAAGATCACACATCGAGCAATTGGCAAGGTCAAATTAGAACCCAGGTTCTCTGGCACCGTGGTGGTTCCACTGTGCTACACTGTTTCTCATTTGCTTGTAACCTAGTTTCATAGCCGTTCAGTGGCTTGAAGCTCGTTATGGACAAGGAATGTGTCTGCCAATTCTGTTCTAGCACACTCACCCCAATGCTTAGTACAGTGCTCCACACCTATTAAGCACTCAAAAACTGTGATTGATCATTTGACTGAGGCAAACAAAAAGTTAGTGCTGAGGACCAGGATTGTCATCGCGACATGTGGCTGAGGAACATACAAACATGTGGCTGAGGAACATACAATTCCACTGGATGGAACATGTAACTCCAGACTAGGCTGGAATAAGGACCTGGTAGGTGCTAGGAATGACCAGCTCTTAGAACAGTGCTTGGCACATAGTAAGCGCTTAACAAATACCATCATTATTACCAGGCTATGTGCATATATTATATAATGATTTATGTGTATATATCTATAATTCTATTTATTTTCATGCTACTGATGCCTGTCTAATTGTTTTGTTTTGTTGTCTGTCTCCCCCTTCTATACTTTGAGCTCGTTGTTAGGTAGGGATTGCCCCTATCTGTTCCCAAATTGTACTTTGCAAGCACTGAGTACAGTGCTCTGCACACAGTAAGCGTTCAATAAATACGGTTGAATGAATGAACCAGGTTGGGAGAGTTACTACGGAGACCGTAAAGTTTGCACATATACAGTTAAGAAAAAACAAGACCAGAGATTCAGGTGACTTCAGGTCAACGTGGCCCTAGTACCTTGGAGTACCCAGGACAAGTTAACAGTCCCTAACGGAGGCAGGAGCAGAACATAATCATTCGGTGCTGGAAGTAACTAACCGAAAGACATGATCAGTGATTTCTGAATTTGATTTCGGCCAAGGTTGGTTTCAAGTCTAAATCTTTTTTGCTGTCGAGGTTTACATTAGCCCTGTATGCAACCAGTACCTCAGAACTTAGGAAAATTGGCCTTCCTGATGAAAACCATCCCCTCTGGAGCCAGTGGTAGTATATACGAAAACGTGGAGGGTTTTGATCAATACAAGGTAAATTCTTCCTCCAGGTTGTAAGCTCGCTGTGGGCAGGGAACATGTCCACCAACTCCGTTCTACGGTATTATTCCAAACGCTTAGGCCAGTACTCTGTCCGCACTGTGCTCAATAAATACCATTGATTGACTGATGGTTAAGTGGTTCATACCAAGGGGGGAAATTAGGGTAAGAGCAAGAAACACTATGGCTTAAAGGGCCATTAAGATTCACATCAGCCTCACATCACTCATATCTGTAATCTATTAATTTATATTAATTTCTATCTCTCCACCCATAGACTTTAAGCTTGTGGACAGGGAATGAGTTTGTTTATTGTTACATTGTACTCTCCTAAGCGCTTAGTAGAGTGCTCTGCACACAGTAAGTGCTCAGTAAATACAATTGAATGAAGGTTTGACTGAACATCAGGGAGGAGCAGGGCAACCATTGTACAATAACTCCAAACACAGTTGGAAACAAAACACTGGAGTGGAGAGCCTGTACGCCACATCTAGTTAATGGCCCCCTCTCAGGATTGTAACTGGAGAGTTTCCAGTCCTCTACCAGTCTCGACTACAGGAAGGAAAGTCAAGCAGAGGCCTGTCCATTCTATTCCTAGCTTGGCCAGTGGCTAGCGAGTGGAAGGCAATCTGCTACAAGTCAAATCTCACCCGTGCTGGGCAGCAGTGAGATAAGAGAGAGTCGAGGGCGGAGACCCAAGTTCACTGCATGGAAGAAGGCAGGGATAAACCATTTCCATATTTTTACTAAGAAAACTCCATGAATGCACTGTCAGAACCATTGTAGATGGAGGTGGGGAGTTCTGGAAGAGATGCGTCCATGGAGTTGCTATGGGTCGGAGATGACTCTACAGAATAAGAAAAGTTAATGCCACTGAACTATATTCTGTGTAGTTACCCAGTGAAGATGTGCTTAAATGGTAACTCGTGAAGTTTCTTTAAAACAAAACAAAGCAACAAAAAAAAAATTGGAATGTTCACGTCTGCAAAAAACCATTAGCTAAAATTCCCTCTTTAATCCAATAAAAATTCTTTCTTTTCCTACTCTCTGCTTCTTGTTTCTGATCTCTGGAATTTTAATTCTACTTTAAAATGCATCATTGCTTGTCAATCAAATGAAATCTCTTGCCCTTCCTTTGTTTGCTTTATTTCAGATTGCCGTGGTAAAGCTGTAACTCTTGGTTAATAGAGCTTTTCCAAGGTGAGCTTGAGAGCCTCCTCCAACCGAGTCAGGCGGGCCCTCGGTAAACATTGGAATGGAGAATGTCTTAACTTTGCTTCACCAGTTTCATTTCAAAGTCTGCCTCAGGCACCTCTCTGGCAGAAATGCATGCAACCTGAATAGTTCTAATAAGTGCTACAACCTTCAAAGGCATCTGAGCCATGGTTAATGACACTGGACCTTGTTCGATGATTTAGGCCTGCTTGGGGTGGAGGAATTAGACAAGAATTCCCATGCCACCAGGACTGCTGAAAATGACAAAGGAAGGCATATAACCCTAGTGGGGTTTAAAGATCAGAGAAACGTTACACCTTTCCTTTCCCACCCTGTAAAAGTGCTGCTCAACTGCTCTTTGCCAGAGTTACAAAAAACACTCTCAGTTTACAAATTGCTTCCTTGTTGTCTATTGGTATTTCATTCTCCTTTCTTTCACAAATAGCAGAAATACCAGTTCTGTGACCAGGTGCCCAAGCCCTGCCCTTCCTCTTTTCCTTCTCCCTTTCATCCTAAATTTAATTGTATTTATTGAGCACTTACTGTGTGCAGAGTCTGTAAGTTCTTGGTGGAGTACGATACAACAATAGAGACATTTCCTGCTCACAACGAGCTTACACTCTAGACACGAGTTGTTGGGCAGTCTCTGTCCTTTTCCCTTCATCAAACTCCGATCAACTGAAGCTGGAGCCCAGACTGGACCATCCGGTGAGAACCCTCACTTATCCTAAGATAGATGATGTCCTATGTAGAGCATTATAATGGCATCATGATGTAACGCTGCTTCTCTCCAGCCAAAATGGTGGCAGAAATGGAAGCAAGCTGCAGATAACTTTGGATTTACGCACAAGCCAGGCAGGACTTTTTCTTGGGCTGGGAGGTGGTCTGCTAGTGGATGAGGAGCTGGGAAGACCCCCGCCAGGCTATGTAAAGGGAGAGGCCCTGACACCACCAAGACAGAGTGACTTTTCCTGGACAACTTCTCTTCTCCATTCTGTCTCTCCAAGCTTCAACCCTCAATTTATCCTCCTGAGGAAGGAGGATGCTGCGAGGAATAATAACAGTAATTATAATATTTATGGTATTTGTTACGCACTTACTATGTGCCAAGCACTATTCTAAGTGCTGGGGTAGATGCCAGGTAATCAGGTTGGACACAGGCCCTGTCCCTCATGGGACTCACTATCTTCATCCTCATTTTACAGATGAGGAATCTGTGGCAAACAGAAGTTAAGCGACTTGCCCTAAGTCCCGAGTGGTAGACAAGTGGCGGGGTCAGGATTAGAACCCAAGTTCCACGTCTCCCAAGCCCGTAGTCTTGCCACTAGGCTATGTTGCTTCCCATAGCCTAGTGAAAGGGGGTGGACGGGAAGAAGGACAGCAGAAAAATCCCCCCACCTCCCCCAACCCCAAGCATGGTGATACACCCGTAGCACATTGGGGTAACACTGCCTTGAGAAGGAGACACACACATATCCTTAGGGCACAACACATTCACATAAACATGTCACCTCCACTGAAGCGCAGCAGACCCTGCATTTTGGATTCAGGCTGGGAGTCCAGGGTCAAAGAAGGTTGGGAGAGAAACGTGATGTACTGGAAACCAGAGACAGGTGGGAGTAGCTCTGGGAGAGGTTGGATGCTGCTCTTGTCCCCAAGCAAGGGGGCTGTGCTCCTCATCCCACCCACCCCTCTCCCTTACCTCCCTCCCATCCTCTGAAAGCCCACCTCCTGCAGGAGGCCTTCGCAGACTAAGCCCCCCTTTTCCTCTGCTCTCCTTCCCCTCCCCATTACCCCGACCCACTCCCTTTCCTCTATCCCTCCTCTCCGCCCCACAGCACTTATGTATATATGTACATATTTACAATTATAATTCTATTTTTTATTAATGATGTATATATATAATAATGATGATATTTAAGCGCTTACTACGTACAAAGCACTGTTCTAAGCACTGGGGAGGAAATAAGGTGATCAGGTTGTCCCACGTGGGGCTCACAGTCTTAATCCCCATTTTACAGATGGGGTAAGAGAAGTTAAGTGACTTGCCCAAAGTCACACAGCTGACAAGTGGTGGAACAGGGATATATCTATAATTATATATCTATAATTCTATTTATTTGTAATGATGCCACTGGTGCCTCTTTACTTCTTTTGTTGCCTGTCTCCCCCTTTCTAGACTGTGAGCCCATTGTGGGCAGGGATTGTCTCTATTTATTGCTGAATTGTACTTCCTAAGCACAGTAAGCGCTCAATAAATATGACTGAATGAATGAATAAATGAATGAATCCTCTCTCAACCCCCCTCCCATCTTCCTCTACCCCCTCCTGTCTCCAACTACCCCATTCCTGTCTTCTCCCAGCCCCTCTCCTGTCCGCTCACTCCCTTCTCACATTATGCATGCGTGGTGACCATTATGGCATGATCTCTTTCAGAGACCATCTTCACCATATCCCAAGGAGTGCACATATTAGTACAGTAAGGGAAGAGGCAATTGCTTTGTACGTCTCTGGGGAGAGGGAGAGGGGTCCTGGGGTCCCCCTCAGCCTATAGTTTGGGGCCCCTGACTCAATCCAGTCCTGCCCCTCACAGAAGTTCTATTTCCCAGCGATTGGTTCTGCCTCTCCTCTTCTGAAGGGCCAGGCTTTCTGTCTCCCTATCTCTTCCTCCTCCTCCTTTCCTTTGCTCTTCTCCCTCCTGTGATTCAGCCTTCCCAGTTCAGTGGGAGCTGTTTCCAAATCAATTAGAGCCTTCAGCCAGCTGTAACCCAGGGATAACTATTAACATATACGTATGAGAGAGAAAGTGAAATATCCAGGCTTAGTGTCACCTATTTTCTGCTTCTATGAGGGAAGGGGATTTCTATCTAATCCATGAAGCAGTGCCACCTGTTGGAAACCAAATCTGGTTAGGAATTTCACCAGTCATGTAAGATGAGGACCTTTCTCTAATCAGCAATCCTACTCTTTTAATCCACACCCCATGATGCTCCCCGCACCCCTAAAACAATGCTCAGAAATATTCGCTCCCTCGCTCAGACCTTTATTGCCAGGGTAAAAATCCCTGCAAAATGTGGATTGCTGCAGCTGACTGTTGCCAATTCTATTCAAGGCCACTTGTTCCACCTCCAGCATTTTATTTTCATTTTTGAATGTGATTATGAGTGCTACGAACATTCCAAAATCTCATTTAAGAGAGTATTGCTGGTCTAAGAAACTGCACTCAAAGTTGGTAACAATTTACACCATAGTTCTCTGCGTCATCCTTAAACCAATGTAATTTGTCTGACCATTACTTTCACGAGTGGGGTTTGGCATGTTCAGTTGAGGAGGAAGAGAGCGAGCGACTAAATACAACCAGATTATCACTGCTTCGTTCAAATGATGATTCCCATTTATATTTAGAGAAGATCTCACTGCATTAGAGCTGGAATATCTGTCAACCTAAGTGGTGCCGAAAGGGTAAGTTGGTTGTTGTCCTGAATGAGGAGATTGATCTAGAGTCAAACGATTCCATAAATTCCAGGGCCACGATTTTTAAAGCAGGTGTATGAGCAAAGCAATGTTTTGATAGGTAAGCAGTTTGCATTTTTACTTATCTTCATATTCTAAAAAAGAAATAAAAGAAAATACATTTTCCACGGAGGATGGGACAAGGTGCAAAGTTCAATTTACACATCATTTATAGTTCTTTACTTAATCTATTTCTGGCGATTCTCCTATTCCATAGTACTATGCAGGAACTGGTCAAACAATCTTATCCCTATACAACTTATCCCGATTCTCCCTACCTCATTCTATTCTACAGAGGAACCGTTTTTTTTTTCCGTGGGTTCTAACCCAGCTCCACCACTTGTCTGCTGTGTGACCTTAGGCAAGTCACTTGTTTTCTCTGTGCTTCAGTTCCCTCATTTATAAAATGGGGATTGAGACTGTGGCCCCATGTGGGACGGGGACTGCGTCCAATTTGATTTACTTGTATCCACCCCGGTGCTCAGTAGAGTGCCTGGCACATAGTGCTTAACAGATTCCATAATTACTATAACTATTATTATTTTTCCCTCTCAACTCTGCTCCCTCTACATCTGGAATCAGTAACAGTTTCAAGAGACTCTCGCCAGTGTTACAAAACTGGCCCAAGGAAGCAGTGCCCACTACCACTGTTCAGTTGTAGGGATCATAATTTTGCCCCAGGTTTAATGGTCAGGGAACGTGTCAATCAACTCTGCTGTACTCTCCCACTTATTTCAGTGCTCTACACACACAGTAAGAGCTCAGTAAATATCATCACTTGATTGATAGACTTTGGCCATTTTCATTACACTAGAGAAAGGAAAATCAGATCCCCAAAGTGATAATAATAATAGTAATAATGATAATAATAGTACCCCTTAAGCACTTACTATGTGCAAAGCATTGTTCTAAGTGCTGTTGGGCAGGGATTGTCTCTATCTGTTGCCGAATTGTACATTCCAAGCGCTTAGTACAGTGCTCTGCACTTAAATAAGTTCTCCACAAATAGGATTGAATGAATTAATTAATACAGGTTAATCAGGTTGGACACAGTCCCTGTCCCACATGGGGCTCACAGTTTTAATCCCCATTTTACAGATGAGGTAACTGAGGCACAGAGAAGTTAAGTGACTTGCCCAAGGTCACACAGCAGAGAAGTGGCAGAGCCGGGATTAGAACCTGTGTCCTCTGACTCCCAAGCCCGTGCTCTTGCCACTAAGCTATGCTGCTTCCCCCCAAAAAAGTGCTCTTCCCCAAAAAAAGGGTTCTAAAAAAAGGGATGGTCCACAGTGATGGAAGAAGGGTAAAATCAACTGTTGTGTCATTCCCAGTAAGAAAAAAAACTCAGCTAACCAAAACGCTTCCAGATATGCTTAGGGGAAAGTTTCTGCAGGGTAAAGTGACTTTGGAGATTTCCACTTCAAGAGATGAATTCTGAGAACTTAGTTGTCACCTGCCCAATCATTAACAGTGGCGTTCTCAAATTTACATTTTGCTGTTCTACATTTGATTAAGTTCTCCTGCTTGCTTTACCCAGTTTTCCCATGAGGTGCACAGTTTCATGGAGAAATTAAGTCTTTCCAGTGTGGTTTTTCCCCAGGTCCCCTGTGTCATTCGACTTGCATGAAGAGAGTTTGAGTTGGCTCTTGAATGGAGTTGGAATGCAAGGAGTCTGTATTCCTTCTCCTTCCTCTCATGGCCCCGGTGTTTGGTTAGTTGGAACAAAAACAATGCTTTGCTTTGTGTTTTAGGAAGGCACATATTCTCCCATAGACCTTATCAATTATGAAGAATCTGAAGCTTTGCTGATTTTTTTCCCCCTCTAACTTCTTGTTGACCCACTGACTTCATAATTTCTATTTCTAAAGTTATATTTCCTGAAGCACTGCGTGTCATTTTCTTGCCAATTTCTACTGAGATAAATGTACCCTTCAAAATCATTTTGCAAAACACACTTCCACCAACAGTCATTTTCATATACATGTTTGCATGGAAAAAAATCAACCCTACAAAAACATGACTATTTCTCAGGCCCCACGTGTAATTCAAATTCCATCTGGAGTAGCAAGATTCATTCCTCAGCAACTGCATTGTTGCAGGTTGGAAATATTTGAAGTGATGAGTAAGTTCTAGTAAAATGAATTAATTCATGCAATTGTATTTATTGAGTGCTTGCTTTGTTCAGACCACTATACTAAGCGATTGGGAGAGTAACGGTGAACGGACACACCATTTTCCATTCAGGTGCCTAAAAGACCTCCGCTAACATCAATTAACAAAACAGAAGACCGTCAAAATCCTGGCCAACCCTCCAGAGTTGAACTATTCTTAATATCCTCATTTAGAGAGTTTTCACTTTAACTCCTACGCTGCTTGGACAAGCGTTGGTCTTACCAAGACCAAACTATGACATTAGTTTTGTCACTGGTCTTTCAGCCTCACCTCATTCCAATTTACACTACATGCTGCTGCACAGATTATCTTCCGGAAACATCGTGACGGCCACAATCTTCCTCTCCTTAAAAACTTCTCCTGATTTTGTGGGTCTCTTTGCATCACATAAAAACTCCTCACCAACAGCTTCAAGGCTTTACACTATCTGGCCTCACCTTACCTATCCAACCTCTTCACCTTCTATTCGCAAACTCTGTTCTTCCCAAGCTTCTCTAGTTGCCCCTCTCCCATCTCCATCTCTTCACTCATGCTGTTTCTCTGACATGGAATTCACTCTCTCCCCACATCTGCAGACCACAGGTCTCCCCTCCTAAAATCCAACATCTTCCAACAAGCAGTGCCGAGTTAATTTTCCAGCACCCTCCCTTCAGCCACTGCTATCAATGTCATTTATTAATAATTACAATAATAATGGTGGTATTTGTTGAGTGCTTACTATGTTCTAGGTACTGTACTAAGCTCTTCAGAACTTAGTACAGTGCTTGGTTCATAGACAGAACTTCATTATCATCATCCTAGCATTTGAGAGGGTTGGGAACAGTTGACAGATGAGATAACTGAAGCACAGAGAAGTGAAAAGAGTTGCCCAAGGTCACACAGCACATGAGAGGCAGAGCCAGGATTAGAACCCAGGCCCTTCTGATTCTGAGGCCTCTGCTCTGCCCACTAGGCAATGTTTACTGTGTACAGAACAACGGACTATGTTCTTGATAGAGCACAATATAAAAGAGTTCATACTAGCACCCATGAACTTATTTACACCATATATATACATTTGGTGACCTTAAGTGACCCACATCTTGGGTTTAATACAATGAAAATTTTAAACAATTGAGGGACGTTTGGCAAAAAATACAATAAATGTTAGAAACCACTGTGTTGCTCTCCCACAGCGTAAGAGAGTTTAAGAAAGGAAAGAGTATGGGCCTGGGAGTTGGGAGACCTGGATTCTATTCTAAGCTCCCCTTTTGCCCACAGTGTGACCTTAGGAAAGTCACTTAATGTATATATGGTGTAAATAAATTGCACATATATATCTGTTCAATTGCTCAATTTATTTGTTTTGGCCTAATTGTAAATATGTTTTATGTAAGACTTCCATGTAAGCTCCCTGTGGACAGAGAATATGTCATTTCATTATCCGGTACTTCCCACGTAACCAGTACCATATACCACATTTAAGTAAGTGTTCAATAACTGCTGCTACTTCTAAGACTACAACTAATACACAACTTTTGAAATCCATAGTTTATCTGGGGGGGACTTCCTCTCATTCCAATCCAATCGCAATCCGGAGCCTAATATTTTTGCAAATAAAAAACAGCTAAAAAGAATCCCCACAGCAGAAGAGGGAAGCTTTAAATGTAAATTTTAAAATTTTAGTACAATGCTAAGCACTTAGTACAGTGCTCTGCACACAGTAAGTGCTCGATAAACACTTTTGATTGAAAAATAGAATTGGAAACTTGACTTTTTCCAGTTGCAACCTCCCCATAAACATACACACACATAAATCCCTATCCTTCAAGTATAGGATAGAGCTATAACTACCCCACAAACCTACAGAATACTGTTTGTAATAACTCTTATAGAGCTCTGAATCTGGCTTGATAAAGGCAGAGTCGTTCAGGGTGCCTGGACACAACTGAAGCGAGTATTTTCAAATGACTTCAAGCTGCAACTTAAGCAATGGTGCAGTCACCCTTTATGTACTCACTAAAGACAAGAGGAGACGACTGAAGATCTAAAGCCAGATCTTAGAGCCCTCTGGACCGTTCCAGTGCCAGGGGGAGAGTTGAATGCAAAGAGGGAAACTTTAAATCCATCCATCTGAAGAGGCATCTCCCCTTACAGGACTGGCCATGGTTCCAATTTTACCCTCAGTGTAATTAGCATCCCTAGAGTTTTGTGGGGGTGAGTTTGAAATATTCAGTGACCCACATCTTGGATTTAATACAATGAAAATTTTAAACAATTCAGGGATGTTTGGCAAAAATGCAATAAATGTTAGAAACCATTGTGACACTCTCCCACAGCTTAAGGAAAGAGTTTAAGAAAGGAAAGAGCATGGGCCTGGGAGTCGGGAGACCTCGATTCTAATCTACGCTCCCCTGTTGCCTGCTGTGTGACCTTGGGCAAGTCATTTAATGTCCCTGGGCCTCATTTTCCTCATCTGTAAAAGAGGGATAAAATACTTCTCCTCCCTTCACCTTGGACCATGAGACAAAGTGCGACAGAGACAATGTGCAACCTGATCATAATAATGTTGGTATTTGTTAAGCGCTTGCTATGTGCAGAGCACTGTTCTAAGCGCTGGGGTAGACACAGGGGAATCAGGTTGTCCCACGTGGGGCTCACAGTCTTAATCCCCATTTTACAGATGAGGTAACTGAGGCACAGAGAAGTGAAGTGACTTGCTCAGCTGACAAGTAGCAGAGCTGGGAATTCGAACTAATAAGCCCTGACTCCAAAGCCCGTGCTCTTTCCACTGAGCCACGCTTCTTCTCATCTTTTATCTACTCCGCAATTAATACAGTGCTTGGCATATAATAAGAGCTTAACAAATACAATTAAGGATCATTTAGCAAGAACTAACTGGGGATGAAAAGAAGGGTCAGTGAATTTTCTGATGAAATAAAAGTGGCAGTATATGATTGGGTTTTTGTTGCTTTATAAACTAAGAAGAACTTGGAGTAAAATGTCCCACTCCGCCCGATGAAACACACATTTCTCCAGAAAGGGCTCCATTCTGGATTCTTCTCTAGATCTAATCTGCATGTTTTCTGGAGGCAGTATGCTTGTCCCTAGCAACTCAGCATTTCTCCACATTCTCAACACAGCAAGCATTAAAAAATGGTGAAACGACTGCATGTCAGGAATCAGGAAGATTGCTGCTCAGGTAGGCTCAAAGACAGACCTGTTCTCTGCCGTGCCGGCAAGAGAGTTTGGCTGTGTCTGTTCTTTTCCCCGGGTTTCTAAGGAACAAAAAATTCCCAGACATCACTGTGACGAGTTACAATAATTTTTTTGCTTTTTGCCACTCTTTGGTGGAAGGAGTTTTCTTTCAAAGACAATTCCCAATTAATTCTCATTTCTTCTCATTCATACCATGCCACCTTGACAATAAATCAGTGGTATTTATTGAGCACCAAAGTACTAAGCACTTGGGAGA
This sequence comes from Ornithorhynchus anatinus, assembly GCF_004115215.2. Lineage (NCBI taxonomy): Eukaryota > Metazoa > Chordata > Mammalia > Monotremata > Ornithorhynchidae > Ornithorhynchus > Ornithorhynchus anatinus. Next base: position 55,007,894 of record NC_041731.1, on the reverse strand, counting down.
GTACAATATAGCAAAGTTGGTAGACATGTTCCCTGACCGCAACAAGCTTTCAGTCTAGAGGGGGAGACGGACATTAATATAAATAAATTATGTCTATGAACGTGAATGGAGTGGGGCTGAGGGAGAAGTGAATAAAGTGCTAGAGTGATGAAGAAAGGAGTGGGAAAAGAGAAAATGAGGGCTTAGTTGGGGAAGGCCTCTTGGAGGAGAAGGGCTTTTAAGAAGGCTTTGAAGGTGGGGAGAATGATTGTCTGACGGAGATGAGGAGGGAAGACATTCTGAGCCAGAGGCAAGAGGTTGGTGAGAGATCAGTGGTGAGATAGATGAGATCGAGGTACAGTGAGTAGATTGGCATTAGAGAAGCAAAATGTGCAGATTGGATTATAGTAGGAAAACAGGGAGATAAGGTAAAGAGTTTCTGTTTGATGCAGAGCTGGATGGGCAACCACTGGATGTTCTTGAGTGGGGAAACATGGACTGGATGGTTTTGTAGAAAACTGAACCAAGCAGCAAAGTGAATTATGGACTGGAGTGGGGAGAAAGAGAAGTCAGCAAGGAGGCTGATGTGGTAATCAAAGTGGAGTAGGATAAGAGAAGCAGCATAGCTCAGTGGAGAGAGCACGGGCTAAGGAGTCAGAGGTCAAGGGTTCGAATCTCGGCTCTGCCACTTGTCAGCTGTGTGACTGTGGGCAAGTCACTTCACTTCTCTGGGCCTCACTTAATCCATCTGTAAAATGGGGAGTAAGAGCGAGAGCCCCTCGTGGGACAACTTGATTGCCTTGTATCTACCCCAGCACTTAGAACATTGCTTGGCACATAGTAAGTGCTTAAGATTGTGAGCCCGTTGTTGGGCAGGGCTTGTCTCCATCAGTTGCCGAATTGTACGCTCCAAGCGCCTAGTACAGCGCTCGCAAACAGTAAGTGCTCAATAAATACAACTGAATGAACAAATATCATTATTATTATTATAATTGCTAAATGTTGTGGGTTTGGGGGTGGGGTGAGTTTCAAAGTGGTTAGGGAGAATGAGTACTCACCCAAGTGCACAGGTGAACCAGCAGGGGTGGCAAATAGTGGGGGGTCATGTGATGTAATTAAGGGAAGCCTCTTGGAGGAAATCTGATTTTAGTAGGGCTTTGAAGATGGGAAGTGTGGTGGCCTGTCAGATATGAAGTGGGAGGAGAGGGAGTTCCAGGCCAGAGGGAGCATTTGGGCATGGGGTTGGTGGCCCAAAATTGACAAATAGTGAGTAGGTTGGCATTAGAGGAGCGAAACGATAATAATAATGATAACAACAGCACTTAAGCCCTTACTATGTGCCAAGCACTGTTCTAAGTGCTGGGGAAGATATAAGGTAATCAAGTTGTCCCACATGGGGCTCACAGTCTTAATCCCCATTTTACAGATGAGGGAACTGAGAGTCAGAGAAGTGAAATGACTTGCCCAAAGTCACACAGTAGACAAGTGCCGGAGCCATGATTAGAACCCATGATCTCGACTCTCAAGCCCGGGCTCTTTCCATTGAGCCACATTGTTGGTTGGGTGATAGCAAAAGGTCAGCAAGATTATGTAGGAGGGCTAGAGCTACTTAAGCAGTTAAATCTGATAGTAAGGAGTTTTGCCATTTCTTTTTTTTCTTTTCTTTATTTAATGGTGTTAACTGCTTACTATGTGTCAAGTACAGTACTAAGTCTTGGGTACATACAAGCTAATCAGGTTGGACACAGTCCATGTCCCACGTGAGGCTCACAGCTGTCAAGTCTCCATTTTACAGGTGAGGTAATTTAGGAACAGAGAAGTTAAGAGATTTGTCCATGGTCACACAGCAGACGATAATGGAGCTGAGATTAGAACTCAAGTCTTCTGACTCCCAGGTTCATTCTTTCACTAGGCAACACTGCTTCTCAATAGTTATCTATTTATTTATGTATGTATCTATGGATTTATATGATATTGACTTTATTACTGTGGTCTTGACCATCAGAATGTAATCCTACTGGGGGAAAGGAAACTTCTTTTCTATGTTTCCCAGTCACCTAGTATATCAGTTTAGACCCATTAAATGTTTCAGTGCATTAATTTTCATTTTGAATCTGATTAAATATTAACTCCATTAATTACTTGGAGCTGTTGAATACATTGGTGGTATCTAAAAATTGTATTTTTCAATACACTTTCTTTTGCAGCCACATAACGAACAAAATTATTAACAATATTATCTGATGTTATATTTCATTACTGGCTGCTTGAAGGAAAAAGGAATTATGATTCCCAAATTACCCTTATTTTCATAAGGCAGGTCTGTCTGTCTTAAACAGTGTCGTGAGGCTTATTCGGCCTAATCTCTTTTGAGAGTAGTTTGAATTACATTACATCATTTAATGTGGGGTTGAGAGTTCATTTTCAAAACCGTGAGGAGCTCATTCCCTAAACTCCTCAAGTTTAAGGGAATCAGGGGGAAAGTTAAGCTCAACTACAGAACTGTAAGAAATGAGAATCATGAAATGCATATTTTAATGTCGGCTGATGAAATAATTTCATAAGGGGAATTAGAGAATTTTTATGTTACCTTTAGGTCACCATTTCAAATTCAGCCTGGTGTGGCCATATCTAGGGACTGCAATTTCCTGATTTGGCTATTTAAAATGGAGAGGCAACTCCTCAGAAACATAATGACAAGTCACATGGTACAGTGCTCTTGCACATAGTAATCGCTCAATAAATACGATTAAATTGAATGCATGTCAACTGAATAATGGGAGATAGCAGCAGCAGACGAACTATCTTTGAATGCAGCAGTGAAGAAAAGAGCAGCCTTAGACCAGAAGCTTCGAGGTCTTGTGAGACTGAGAGGCAAAACTGAAAACAACATGAAATGCTGCAAACAGCAAACCCATCAACTCTTGGCACTCTTTGAGTCCGTGCATAATGTAGAAGGGCAATATCATTGTCAGCTGCATCGTATTGGAATCTGAAGGACAACTAACATTTAAGAAGATTAAATTGTTACAAGTTGAAGTGTTTAAGGGTAGAAGAATTACCATTTGATTGATGATAAACATTTGTAAGCAACCCCCTCAGGCTGAGACCAGAGATAGAGGGGCAGCAGAGGAATCTGAACACAGTCTGTTTAGGCTGGGCATTTTCTAAGTGTGGAAGCTCTTCCAGGGCCATTTCCCAAATTTGCCTCAACGACTCTTAAGATTAGTATTACGTCATTTCAGAATCTGAATGAAAGCAGATTCCCAGAGACATTTGTTTACATTAAGAAATCATCTGAAGGCTGTCATAAGTATTGGGCATTCGGATATACTGAAAGCAAAACACAGAACCCCTTTCTCACATGACAGCTGACGATTCTCTGCTGAAAGATCACGGCCCCGGCCAGAGCTGGGACCCACAGGGACGGAGTCTTGCAGCATTATCAAACTGATCTTCTTCCCATGATCAAAAAGCCATGCAGTTCAAGAATCTGAAATGAACTGTTCTAATTTGGCCCTTAGAGAGCTCATCTTTGAGTGAGGCTTCTTTTGGGAGGCGAGACTTCCCAAGGAAACAGACTTCCCAAGGAAACCTGCATATCTGAGACACGCTGCTATCTTTCTTAAGTGTTTGCAGTTAAAAATTCATCACTCTTACCCACACCAATTTAAATACTTGTTTGGAGGCCATGGATATGACCCAAGTTCCAGTGATTTTCAGACCGAAACTGTGTTTGAAATTTGTCTCAGTCACTGTGGCCAAGTAGAAAGAGCTAAGGTCTGGGACTCAGAAGATCTGGGTTGTAGTACCAGCTCTGCCACTTGCCTGCCGTGTGGACCTTGGGCAAGTCACAACTTCACTGTGGCCCAGTTTCCTCATCTGCAAAATGGGGATTCAGTGCCTGTTCTCCCACTCCTTAGGACTGTGAGCCCCATGTGGGACTGGAATTGTGCTCGACCTGATTTTTTGCATCTCTCCTAGTGCTTAATATTGTGCCTGGCATAGTAAGAACTTAACTATCACTGTATTGTTATTATCATTATTATAATAATACCTTGTCTCTCTTTTTCTGAACTCCATTGCCTCAATTTTTAAAAAAAACAAAATGGATTGAATTCTTCCAGTGTAATGTACTGGATGTACTTGCTGTATTTTGATCCAGGTTCCATTATCATCTGCTTACCAGGTCCCCCTATAGTATCTTTTTCCCTTCCTTCCAATAATAAGTGTTCAGTGTAAATTAATTCAAATTAATATTTCAGACCAAAACATCTCACATGGACCTCAAGCTTAACATATCAAAAACCGAACTCCTCATTTTGGGTCCTAAATCCTCTCCTCCACTTAATTTTCTCTTCATAGTTTGTGGTGGTGCTTTTATGGTGTTTGTTAAGTGCTACTTTGTGCCAAGCACTATATTGAGCAAGAGATAGACACCAGAAAATCTGACTGAGCACAGTTCATGTCCCACATGGGGATCGGAGCTGTAATCCTTTAGACTGTGAGCACGTTGTGGGCAGGGGTTCTCTCTCTTTATTGCTGAACTGTACTTTCCCAAGTGCTTAGTACAGTTCTCTGCACACAGTAAACTCTCAATGAATACAACTGAATGAATTTTACAGATGAGTTGATTGAGGCACAAAGAAGTTAAGTGACTTGCCCAGGACATAAAGCAGACAAATGGCAGCACCAAAATTAGAACCCAGGTCCTCAACTCCCAGGCCCATGTTCCTTCTATTAGGCCACATTCCTCTCATCATCTATGAGACAGCACGACAGCACCCCCAACCTGCCCATCTCTCAAGCCTACAATTCCTATTCTATCTTTAAGTTTTTCTCCTCTTTCTTCCCCCGGTTTAAGTCCATTGCCAAATCCTGTCAATTCTTCCTCCACAACATTTCTATAATCTGCCCCTTTCTTTCTCTACTTAATTTCACTCTTCCCAAGGGCTCAGCAAAGTGCTCTGCACAGAGCAAGTGCTCAATAAATACCACTGACTGTTTGATCCAAACTGCTACTGTGCTGGTCCAGGAACTGGTCCTATCCTCACTCAATTACATCATCAACCTGCTTACTGCTCTCCCTGCCTCTAGTCTCACCTGTCTCCTGTCCATATATCACTGTGCTGCACAGATCATTTTTTTAAAAAAAATTCACATTGTTCAAGATTTTCCACTCTTCAAAGCCCCCAGTGGTTACACTTTCCTCTCTCTCTAGCCAATAGAAACTCCTGCCCACTGACTTCAAGGCAATCAACTCTTATCTTTTATATATCTTTTCTCCCACTACACATCAGTTTACATGCTTCATTCTTCTGAAGCCAATCTACTCACTGTACCTCAGTCACATCTCTCCTACAACTGACCTCTTGTTTAGACCCTTTCTTCTACTCTCTGCCTTCATATATGACAAGCATCTTCCAAGCCATTCTGAAATCCCATCTCCTCCAGGAGGCCATCCTTGACTAATCCCTCATCTCTCCACCCTGTATTTTCCTTCACGCTGCCTCTTCAGCATTCCCTCAACATCAGTTCCCTAGATTGTAAGCTCACTGTGGGCAGGGCCCATGTCTACCAATTCTGTTATATTGCACTCTCCAAAATGCTTAGTACAGTGCTCAGCAGGCAGAAAGTGCTCAATAAATATGATTGATTCAGGCACTTTGTTATTCACAACCTTTCCTTCTGCTCCTCTCATAGCATACACATTTATGTACTCCACTGAGTCTTCATACCTGTATTTTATTCTAGTTTCTATCTACCCCACTAGATTCTAAAGTCTTCGAGGGCAGGAATCAAGTCTACTAATTCAATCGTACCCTTCCAATGTGCTTTGTATAATGCTCCGAACATTGAAGAATCTCACTGAAAGCTACTGATTGATCGTTTGGTTTTCCCTCTAGACCACCCTTAAGCTCCTTTTGTGGACAGGGAAGATGTCTAATGACTCTGTTGCACTGTACTCTCCCAACGGCTAAGTAAGGTATTCTGCACACAGTAAGCATGAAATAAATATGAATGATCGATTTCATCTTCCCCAACTGATACTGTGTTTACTTTATTCTCCCATTCTTCTGCCACCTAATTCTCTGTAGGTCCTGAAAAGTAAATTGCTCCCAGCTCAACAGTGCTAATCTATAACTTCTTCAAGAGCCTGAAATGCATCCCCTCTGTATTTCCTGATTTGCACACACTCCCTTTCATCGAAAGGTTAATACCTCTGCACCACTTCTAGGGCTTGAAAACATCTCAGGACTGAGGTTCATCTGCCATTTCTAAAGAGACACTCTGTCCATCCTACTATGCATCATGAATTTACAACTCTAATGGCAAGTTTTTAAAGACATAACTATTGATAATCAGCTTCCATGGCTTTAGGTTCTACTTCTATTCAGATAACTCCCAATTCTGTCTCCCTAGCCCCAATCTCTCATTTTCTCTGCAATCTCACATTTCCTCTGGTATTCAGGATAGCTCCACAGGAGTGTTCTGTCCCCACCTTAAACACTCTCTATATTGAAACTGAATCCATCTTCCCTACCAATTCTTCTGCAACACTTCCCATAGTTGCCCCTTCTTCTGCATTCAAACGATCACCTCTCAGTTCCAGGTACTCCTCATTAATCTGGCTAAACTACTGACTCAGCCTTCTTACCAGAAACTGCATGGCTTAGTGGTTAGAGCACAGGCCTGGGAGGCAGAAGGATCTGGGTTTTAATCCCAAATCCACCACTTGTCTGCTGAGTGACCTTGGACCAGTCACTTCACTTCTTTGGGCCTCAGTTACATCACTTGAAAAATGGGGATTTTCAATGGGGATTTATCTACCCCAGTGCTTGGAACAGTGCTTAACATATAGTAAGCACTTGACAAGGACTATTATTATTATTATTCTCATTGGTCTTCCTGTCTACTACTCTTAGTCTTTCTGCACAATACTTTGTTGCTCAGATCATTTTTCTAAAATACCATTTGGCAAAATTCCATTCCTCAAAATCTTTCACTAGTTCTCCACTCTTTGCATCAAACAGAAACCCCTAACCTTTAAAGGCAGTTTATTAGTTCTTTCTTTTTAGATTATCAATGTTTACACCCCATGTCAAACACTTTGTTTCTCCCAAGAGAGCCCATTCTCTGTCCTTCATTCTCAATTTTTCTGTCTCCAACTCCTTATTCAAACCTTCCATACTAGAGAAACAATACTACTGCTCAGTGGAAAGAGCAGAGACTTGGAAGTAAGGACACCTGGATTCTACTCTTGACTCAGTCACTTACCTCCTGTGTGACCTCAGACAAATCACTTAACTTCTATAGATTTCAGGTTCCTCATATGTATAAAAGGGATTAAATAGCTGTTCTCCTTCCACTTAAACCATGTGAAAAAGAAAAAGATACAGTGCATGGCTCTTGCCGCATTTATTATTATTATCCTGCTTGGAACTCCTCCCCCCTAAAACCTGCCAGACCACAACTCTCCCCATCAACAAATCCTATTTCCCATTTATTTTTTCTTATTCCCAGATTTTAGACTCCTGTCTACCACCTAAGCAATTTTCCCCTACTTCAACACTAATGACCTTACAGCCACCCACTGTGCTTTTTGGACATGCACTATTAATGTCATCTTTATATTAATGAATCTTGATATTCACCCCACTCTCAGACCCACCACACTTATTTACAGATCAGAATTTTATGTAAATGTCTGTTTCCCCCTCAAGACTGGAAGCTCACTATGGGCAGGGAACATGCCTACCACTTCTGTGGTACTGTACTTTCCCAAGTGCTTAGTACAGAGCTCTGCACACAGGAAGCACTCAATAACTACCACTGATTGATTGAATAAAATTCATACAAAAGTACTATTTACCTGATTTGGAGTTTGAAAATAAACGCACTCTAGCCATATGCTTAAGAAATGTTTCCCACATACGGGACACTCTTTTCCTTGGGAAAGCATATTTCTTGCTTCTGGGTAGTATTTTATTGAATTCTTTATTACAGAATCATTTTCATCAAGCTGATCCATAATAAATCTTGCTGTTATTTCCTACCACATTAAAAAAAAAACCTTCAGATTTCTTTTACAACATCTGGAATTAAATCAATTCTTTCATATAAGTATACCAGTCTAAAATTAATATAATTGTACTATTCAGGTTTATGGCAAATGCATTTTTCTCCCTCTCTATACTGTAAGCTCACTGTGGGCAGGGAATGTGTCTCCCAAGCCCATTGTTCGGTAGGGATTGTCTCTATCTGTTGCTTAATTGTACTTTCCAAGTGCTTAGTACAGTGCTGAGCACACAGGAAGTGCTCAATAAATACAATTGAATGAATAGTACAGTGCTCTGCACATTGTATGTGGTTGACTGATACAAATGATTAATTGACAGATCAGAAGCTTAATAACAAGAATGTTTTCAGCTTATATATGTGAAGGGTACAGACATAGGGCTTGGTTTTATCTTAACTTGCCTTCAATCAGAAGACAAAAGAAAAGAAAGTGTTTATTTTTAACAAATTTTAGATATGGTGAAAACTGACTCCATAAGTATCTCAGAAAAGTAAATTTTTATTTGATAATCTATTTTATATAATTATAGAAAGCAATAGCATAAGTAAAACATGGGCAAAAATATAAGGGTGGGCCAATCAGCCTCTGCTTAATTCCGATAAGAGCTAGGATGACCGGAAAGTCAAATAACTACAAAATATAGGTACGGAGCTTTAAGGTGATAGAGACAGGATGTATCTAAACTATTCCCATTGGCTGTTCTAAGGTGACCCATAGTGCCCTGGTCTCCATTAGCCAGACAAAATGGTAAATTGAGCAATTTTCCAGATAATCCAGACAAAAGTTTCACCCCCTTATGACACCAGTTTACACATTTTCTACTTTGTTTTTTTAAAACCAGGAGCGATCTGGGCATTCTATGCAGATAACCAACACATTTTAAATGATTTAAGGAGTAATTTGGCCGATTATCTGGAGACAGAGAAGATCTAGTAGAAAGTGGTATGGGAGTCAAGAAATCTGAATTCTAGTGAAAGCTATATAAAATTCTTGTTCGACCTTCACTTCTGTTTGTTTCCCTCATCAGCAAATACAGTGAATAATACCAAACTTTCCCTCTTGCTCAAGGAAGTTGTTTAAAATGAGACATTGTAATTGATATGAAAGTACTTTGGAAAGGTACTAATTCAGTCATCATTTACTGTTATAGAGACATAGGATGGCCTAATGGAAAGAGCACGGGCCTGGGAGAAAGAGGAACTGGGTTCTAATCCTGACTCCACCACGCATCCACTGTGAGACCTTGGCAAGGCACTTAACTTCTCTGTGCCTCAATGCCTCAATTCCCTCATCTGCAAAATGGGGATTCAATATCTGTTCTTCCTCTCTCAGACTGTGAGCCCCATGTGGGACCTCCTTATCTTGTAGGTCCCCCAATCAATCAATTTATTGAGCATTTACTGGGTGCAGAGCACTGCCCTAAGCACTTGGGAGAGTACAGTATAAGAATGTTGGCAGACTTGTCCCTTGCCCACAGCGAGCTGACAGTCTAGAGGGGAAGTCAGACATTAATATAAACAAATTATGGGTATGTACATAAGTGCTATGGGGCTGAAGGAGGGGTAATAAAGGATGAAGAACCAAGAGTGAGGGTGACGCAGAAGGGAGAAAGAAAAGAGGTAACGAGGAATACTACAGTGCTTGGCACATAGTAAGCACTTAAATACTCCAAGTACGGTATTATTCTTTTCTTGTCTTGTTTTGCTATTTGCTCCCCGGAGAACCTTCTCCAGCACAATCCACCTTGCCTATATTGTGTGTTTGTAATGACCTTTGACTACATGCAAAGACCACTTCATGAGTTTATCCATTAGAAAATCTTTATCCATCAAAAAAAAAAAAAACCAAAAAACTAAAATTAGAGAAAAATCTCCTATAAACACTTTCCAACACACTGGCAACCAGAGTCTCTAGGTGGTAGAAGAGACTGTTTCCTTCTTATTTCTTTGTCCTCCTTGCAATTTGCATTCTCCTGTCATTTCTATTAGTAAGCAGGAACCATTCAATTCCATAGTCCTCAAAACAAAATTTTTTTTTTTTAACTGCACATACTCATTGTGGGCAGGGAATGGGTCAACCAACTCAATTGTATTGTACTCTCCCAAGCTCTTAGTGCACAGTAAGTGCTCAATAAATACCACTGGTAATGATCCTTAAGTAGAAGGACCTCTTAGACACATAGAGAGCAATGACTCTCCTAGTTATACTCAAGGTCAAAGTCATGTTTCGCGCTGAGTGGTCATTGCTGTCTTGAGCAGCTTTAAATTAACCTTTCACCAGGAGCCTTATATTTCATTTTTAATTTGTAATCACTTGGGGAAGGCATTCTTCAGGGTTTGGGAGTCTAAAAGATAGCCTTCAATGGACAGTTGAACATAATATCAATAGCACTTACAAAAAAAAGTCCTCTATATTCAGTTGTCAAGAGATACGCCTCTGAAATAGCAAATCTAATTAATGGCAAAGAGCTTTTTAAAAATTCCAGCTGGGACATTTAGTTCATCTTTTCCAATTTTTATTTCTGGAATACATTCATACTTTTGGGTCCATTTGTCAGATCATATTCATCGTATGGCTTTTCACCACCAGCTATTAATATCACTCTCCTGCTAATACTACAAGTTGTAATTTTGGGAAAGTGATGGGTTCATTTTAGAAGCAGTGTGATCTAGTGGAAAGAACTCAAGCCTAGGAGTCAGAGGACCTAGATTCTAATCCTGACTCTAGTTGCCTGTTGTGTGACCTTGGGCAAGTCACCTAACTTTCTCCATTCCTCACTTTTCTCATCTGTAAAGTGAGGACTTTACAGATGGGACAAGGACCACATCTAATCTTATAATTTTCTAACTATTCCTGTGTTTAGGACAGTGCTCAGCACACAGTAAGCACACATTATTATTAGTCATTTTATCCTTAGGGGAACATATTTAACAAATGCATCTTGAAAATGCAATAACAATGCAATAAGTAAATTACTCAGAGTAAATTATTCACCCGTCAGACCAACAACAGCCTTGACATATGAATGTGCCCTTCACAGTTTACTCCTTAAAAGCAGTTTACTCCATTTAGGACCATATCTGTGAAATTTGAAATCCTGCATTGGGGAAGTTACTGACTTCCTCAGAAAAACTTTGAAAATATCAAGTTCTTCTTTCTTTGATCTTTCAATCTGATCTTTTACTCCATAAATTTCATTCCTAAATAAAATCTCTTACGTATATACGTCAATATTTTAAATACAATTTTTCTCAAATTTCCTGTCTAAAGAGGATGCACACATTATTTCTGGAATGCTAACTATCATGATTGGTTAAGAGTTTGCTAAAATGTCTAGCATTATGTAGAAGTAAAAGTTAATATAGCAAACAACCTATGCCAGTAAGATAAGGATGTTGAAGTAAATAGCCTTGTGGGGATCATATAATAACAATAATTATTATTATTATGGTATTAGTTAAGCACTTACTATGTGTCAGGCATGTACTATATACTAAACGCTGGGATGGGTACAAGAAAATCAGATTGGACACAGTTCCCGTCCCATGTGGGGCTCACAGTCTCAATCCCCATTTTACAAAAGAAGGAACTGAGGCAGAGGGAAATTAAGTGATTTGCCCAAGGTCACAGAGCAGACAAGTGCAGAGCTGGGATTAAACCCATGACCTTCTGACTCCCAGGCCCATGCTCTATCCACTGCACCATGCTGCTTCTCGATCATATCCCACTGAATCTGTGAGGTGAAGGAAAAAATCCAGGCAAAGCCAGATTTGTCCTGCACTTCCTCCACCACACTCAAAATGGATTAAATACATTGGCAAATTTCAGTGGAATTTAATCAGCATTAGCATTTGTACACTTCAAATGTGTTTTATAGTAATCCTCAGAATAAAATTCTGCATGTCTTTTCCTAACAAGTGTATCTTGAGAAGCAGCATGGCATAATGGATAAAGCATGGGCCCGGGAGTCAGTAGGTCATGAGTTCTCATCCAACCTCTGATTCTTGTGTGCTGTGTGAAATTGGGCAAGTCACTTCATTTCTCTGGGCCTCAGTGACCTCATTTGTAAAATGATTGAGACTCTGAGCCCCACATGAGACAGGGACTGTGTCCATCCTTTGTATCTACCCCAAAGCTTAGAATAGTTCCTGGCACATAGTAAGTGCTTAACAAATACCATTATTATTATTATCTTCTTCGGAAACACAAAAGTGATCTTTGTCACCCTTCACTTTGATTTGCACCTCTCCCTTAGCCCCAAAGCACATATGTACATATCAATAATTTATTTATATTAATGTATGTCTTCCCCTCTGGACTGTGAACATTATGGGCAGGGAAAGTGTCTACCAATCTTTTAATATTGTACTCTCCCAAGTGTTTAGTACAGTGCTCTTCACGCAGTAAGTACTAAATAAATATGATTGAACTGAGAAAAAAATTCAAAAACAATATTGTGTTATCTATTGAATATTAAATGTAAGCCATTGATGATAATAATAAATAGTAATGGTATTTGTTAAGCGCTTACTATGTGCTGAGCACTGTTCTAAGTGCTGGGCTAGATATAAGGTAATTAGGATGTCCCACGTGGGCCTCACAGTTTAAATTGCCATTTTACAGATGAGGTAACTGAAGCACGGAGAAGTTAAGTGACTTGCCCAAAGTCATACAGCTGACAAGTGGTGGAGTGGGATTAGAACCCAAGACCTCTGACTCCCAAGCCCATGCTCTTTCCAGTAGGCCATGCTGCTTCTCTCCATCCTACACTGGAGAGGTAAAGGTTATTCTTTGCAGTGCCATTGAATTGGCAGCCTGCAGTTCTTGGGGCTGTGCTCAAATTGGCTCCTTGTATCATGCTCTTCTTTAAGTCCCTGCGCTAATAATTTTCCGACTCATAACAACTGTATCCATTATCAACCTCCAAACACTATTATTGTTCCAGTGAACCAAATGCTGAATAAAGAGAGCCTTTTTCTATAGGTCTATTTGGTTAAAATTCTAAAAGGACCAAGTAGATGATAAAATGAATTTAGAAAGTATCTAGAAAATACACATTTTGCTTCACCCTCTCCCCAAAGAGTGGCTTAAAAGTTCTCCCTTCTTATGGACGTGCTGGTAATCAGACAGGATTCAACTATATTCTGCGGGGAGGAGTACATTTTCAGTGGAAAAGTAACTGGAGATCCATTAATGATTTGAGATTTCTGAGTTGACAAGTGTATTTAAAAACAGATCTTCATATTCTTAGCATAAGTTAAATGTATCTCTAACAATTCACCTTCAGAGTCCAAACTTCTTCTATTTGTGTGGCGTAAAGAGGCCTTTTCTGTAGCAATGGATTTTCTTCACAGTAGAGTTCTTGCAGCTGAAGTTCCTGCATCTTTTTGAGGAAAAAAATATGGCATTTTTCTCAAACGCAGCAACATTAACTCTAAACCTTGCTAGATCTTATTTAGAATTGGAACACATAAAATGTCTATAAGGGTACAGACTAACAGGTGAATAGAAAGAACTTCGAAATAATGTAGAAATAGTACACGAGGATAATTGAAGCAGTGTGGCCTAATGAATAGAGCACAGGCCTGGGAGTCAGAACTAGTTTCTAACCCTGGCTCCACCACTTTTATGCTCTGTGACTTAGAGCAAGTTATGTAATAAGAATAACAATGGTATTTAAATGCTTACTTCGTGTCAACTACATTCTAAGCACTGTGGTAGTTACAAGGTAATCAAGGTGGACACCGTCCCTGTCCCACATGTGGCTCACAGTCTTCATTCCCATTTTACAGATGAGGTAACTGAGGCACAGAGAAGTGAAGTGATTTGCCCAAGGTCACACAGCAACCGTGTCGCAGAGACAGATTTAGAACCCACGTCCTCTGACTCCCACGTATGTGCTTTGTTACCTCATCTGTAAAATGGGGATTAAGGCTGTGAGCCCCATGTGGGACAGGGATTGTATCCAACCTGATTAACTTATATCTACCCAGATGCTTAATACAGGGCTGACATAGTGAGCACTTAACAAATACCATAAAAAATATCAAAAACAAATACCATAAAAAAATTGAAAAATGTAATTTTTAAAATGGGTCAAGCCTGTCCCATTCTTTGAAATCCCTATTTGCAGACGGTGCAGAGAAAAGGACAGATATAGGTTCAATTAGAATTCTGGATGGTATCTTTAGAAGGTCTAAGTTGGGCTAAAATAGAGAAAATGAATACTGAGCTACAAAAATAGTATTCAATTGGCATTTAGCTCAGGTTTCAGTCCTTTTGAATTCCTTCATTCAATGACATTTATTAAGCACTTACTGTGTACAGAGCACTGTACGAAGCACCCGGGAAAGTACAATATAGCAATAAAGAGTGACAATCCCTGCCCACACCAAGCTCACAGTCTAGAGGAGGGGAGACGGACATCAGTACAAATAGACATCAATAAAAATAAATTAAAATTGCAGCTATATACCTACGTGCTATAGGGCAGGGAGACGGGGGAAAGAGCAAAGGGAGCAAGTCAGGGCGACGCAGTAGGGAGTGGGAGATGAGGAAAAATGGGGCTTAATCTGGAAAGGCCTCTTGGAGGAGATGTGTTTTCAGTAAGGCTCTGAAGGCAGGGAGAGGAATTGTACGGCAGATAAAAGGAGGAAGGGCTTCCCAGGCCAGAGGTACTATGTGAGCTAGGCGAGACAGGCGAGATCGAGGCACAGTGAGAAAGCACTAGAGGAGTGAAGTGTATGGGCTGGGTTGTAGAAGGAGAGAAGCAAGGTGAAGTAGGAGGGGGCAAGGTGATGCACTGCTTTAAAGCCAGTGGTGAGGAGCTTTTGTTTGGTATGGAGGTCGATAGGCAACCACTGGAGATTTTTGAGGAGGGGAGGTGACATGTTCTGAAAAGGAGCGTGGATCGGTGGAAAGAGCCCGGGCTGAGGAGTCAGAGGTCATGGGTTCTAATCCCAGCTCCGCCACTTGTCAGCTGTGTGACTTTGGGCCAGTCACTTCACTTCTCCAGGCCTCAGTGACCTCATCTGTAAAATGGGGATTGACTGTGAGCCTCACGTGGGACGACCTGATTACCCCGTATCTATCCAGTGCTTAGAACGGTGCTCGGCACATAGTAAGGGCTTAACAAATACCAACGTTATTATTATTATTATTGTTTATATTGAAAGATGATCCGGGCAGCAGAATGGAGAATGGAATGGAGTGGGGAGAGGCAGGAGGTTGGGAGGAGCAAGGAGGCTGATTTGCAGTAATCTAGGCGGGACAGGATGAGTGATTATATTAATGTGATAGCAGCTTGGACGGAGAGGAAACTTTGGAAATCAGGAGACCTGGCTTTTATCCTGATTTTACCAGTAGGGGAGCGTCTGTTGAAGTCACACCACCAGTGGTGGAAATTTCTGCCTGAGGAATGACCGGGGTGGGGGGTGGGGGGCCTGCAAGGTACAGAAGCCCCTGAAGAATCCGGAAAAATAGCTGGACACCGGGTGAGCCAAAGATCACCGTAGCAACCAAAACACTGCCTGCTGAGTTATGGCACCAGGGCTCAGCACCAGCACTATACTTCGGGCATTTTGGTTAGAAATAATAATAACGATGGTATTTGTTGAGCGCTTACTATGTGCAAAGCACTATTCTAAGCCCTGGGGGGGATACAAGGTGATCAGGTTGTCCAACGTGAGGCTCAGTCTTGATCCCCATTTTACAGATGAGGCGCAGAGAAGTGAAGTGACTTGCCCAAAGTCACACAGCTGACAAGTGGCGGATCCAGGATTAGAACCCATGACCTCTGACTCCCAAGCCCGTGTTCTTTCCACTGAGCCAAGGAGGTGTGAGATTTAAAAAAAAAAAAACTTTCCTTGTGGTTTACCATTTGCACCGTACCTGCCCGCCAACTCGGTGATCGTAGTAATAACTGTGGTATTTGTTAAGCGCTGAGTATGTGCCAGGCACTCTACTAAGCGCCAGGGTAGATAGAAGGGTAATTGGGTTCGACAAAGTCCCTGCCCCACAAAGGGCTCACGGTCTTAATCCCCATTTTCCAGATGAGGTAGATGAGGCACAGAGAAGTGAAGTGATTGGCCCAAGGTCACACAGCAGACAAGTGGAGGATCTGGGATTAGAACCCAGGGCCTTCTGATTCCCAGGGCTGTGTTCTATCCATTAGGCCACACTGCTTCACTTGCTCATTGAACTCCATGTCCCTGCAGGAACACGATCGGGTGCAAGAGAGTTTAAGTGGTACTGCACACGACGTGATCACAGTCATCGATTCCTAAGAATAGTCCCATAGTCTCCCGACCAAACTCTGTCCGTCATTCTCAGTGGAAAAGTCCATTCTACTGGCAACATTAATGCAACGTTAGCATTACATTGGTCCTCTTTTCCCAGTTACCTCATCTGTAAAATGGGGATTGAGACTGTGAGCTCCCTGTGGGACAAGGACTGTGTCCAACCTGATCCGCTTATAACCACCCCAGCACTTAGTACAGTGCTGGCACATAGTAAGCGCTTAACCGATAGCACAGTTATCATCATCATTATTATTTCCAATGTTGGGAAGCTGAGCGCTTGAGCCCGGAAGTTAAAGGCCCTTAGATCTAATCTGGACTCTGCCATCTGTCTGCTCTGTGACCTTGGGCAAGTCACTTAACTGCTCTATGCCTTCATTTCCACATTTGTAAAATGGGTTTTTGATATCTGATCTCCCTCCTACTTAGATTGTGAATCCCATTTGGGACAGGGACTGTGTCTAACCTGATTATCTTGCATCTTCCCTAGTGCTTGACAGGTAGTAAGTGCTTTCTGGTTGGCTTCTGGGAGACAGGTGCTTTCCCTGGAGAAGGTAGGCAGGAAGGGAGAGAAGGCACATCTCCTCCAAGAGGTCTTCCCAGACTAAGCCCCACTTTTTCTCATCTCCCACTCCCTTCTGTGTCACCCTGACTTGCTCCTTTTACTCTCCTCCCCCCAATCCCAGACCCACAGCATTTATATATATATATATATATATATATATATCTGTAATTTTATTTATTTGTATTAACGTCTGCCTCCCCACACTCTAGACTGTGAGCTCATTGCAGGCAGGGAATGTCACTGTTTATTGTTGTATTTTTCTTTTCCAAGTGCTGAGTACAGTGTTCTGTACGCAGTGAGCCCTTAATACAATTGAAAGAATGAATGATTCTGGATCTCTGATGGTCTTTGTCCTCTTCTCCTGGTTCTTTTCTCCTCACAAGCCTCCCTCATTTCCATTACTTTACTGTCCACTCCCGGTGCACACTCTCCCCTTCTCCCCAGATCTTTTCTGAAGCTATTTAAGGAATTACCTCAGCCAGTAATCAAAATCAACAAATACGACAATTATTATGTGACTCCTGATCATTTTGTCCATGAAAATACAAGAGTGCACCATTTCAGCACCAACTTTACTTTTCCCATGAGTCTACTGTTTAATGGGGGTGACTTTTATTGGGTTTAGCTACTGGCAAATATGTGATCCTTACGATTCTTTGGCAGCTAATTATGCATTGCTTGATTTTTTTTTTTCCCACCTGTAAGGTTCGCTGGTGGTGCCCTAAACTTAGCTCCATTTAAGTTTTTTTGTTTTTTCCAGAGCCAATTAGTCTTTACATTCCCCATCTTTAACTTATCTCTTAAGTTTACCCGCATAGTAAGCATGCATGACTTCTTAAAACAGGGTACAAAAACACCAGTAGATCCAATCATCCCATTCCTGAGTTGAGAGCTACCAAAAATATTTTTCTTTTCCTTTGAGCTTAAAATATTTTCTGTTTCAACAAATTTCTGACAGCATATGTTTCAGGGCTAGTATCCTCCTAAAAGTTTGAAAAATTTCCCACACATCTGGACTCCATGAGATATTAAACCAGGCTCTGTTTTATGTGCTCTGAGCTGCTATAGCTCCAGTAATATTAAACCCACATCTCTTTTTCCATTTATACTATCGCTGGGACACACTGAGCAGATCCTAGGGAGTTACAATCATTTCACCCCTCATATATAAAAACGATTTGCCTTTTCTTTTAACAAACATTAGTGCTTCTCCACCTAAGAGATGGATAGCTTTTTAATGTGTCTTTGTAAGGTGTTAGAGTGCTTCTTTTTTCAAGTGCTTCATACCCTTGAGTCCAGACTTAGAAGCCAAATTGGCTACTTTCAACTGCATGTGGTCAAAGAAAAACTCCTCGTCTTTACAAACGGTTGGGAAGGAATCCAGTCTCTGAGGAGACAGAAGTGCCTGATTCTGTCCCTCAGGAGGCTCTGACTGAAGCAGTCCCCACTAATGAGGTACCCAACCACTTCTGCAACTAAAAAGATGAATGTAAAGTCAAGGCAGCAAAGCAGAGAACCGAGGAGAAGAATTAATGAGGATTCGGATCCTCAAAAAATTTGTAAGACAAGATAAAGAAAAATCAAAGAGAAAAACACAGTTATCCCCAATTTACAAATAGATTAATGTTTTGAAAATGATATATAAGCTCGATGCAGTTTAATAATTTAAGGTTTGTGTCAAGAATTAATTCCAAACGTCTCATAGTAGTAGGACCATAAGACTGATTTGGTCAAAGAAAATACCTGACTTTTTTTTGTATTCTTAAAAAGGAGGACATCTTCCTCCAGGTGATACTGGTTTGGTTGTCCGGTTCTTTGATGGGCAGTGTGTTAGCATCCTAGATCCAGATTGATTGATGCGTGCTAAACTCTTGGTTCACTTTTTGGGGTGTTAAAGAGGAAAGGGACAGGGAGCAACTTGAAGTATTTCTGCTGTAAAAATTGGAAGGAATTCAAATTCATTCATTCATTCAATCGTATTTATTGAGCACTTACTATGTGCAGAGTACTGTACTAAGCGCTTGGAATGTACAGTTTGAATCATTTCCATCCAACTATGTAAATGGCCAGGGAAGAATTACCCCTTTCATCACTGACAGCCAAGAAGACTAGGGTTAGTAGGATTCATTCACATGAAAGGATTGGTGCCCAACCTCACTCCACCACCAAATTCAGGTTAGGATCAAGGGCTTAGTATAGTGCTTTGCACACAGTAAACGCTCAATAGATATGAATGAATGAATGAATCATCCTAGATAGAGAGACAAATCAAGTGTTCCACAGATAGGTTAGGAAATCAGCAAAGTCTCCACCATTATCACCCAATAGTCCACCCTCTCCTTTGCAAGAATCCTCCCAAAGCACATCCCAGTTCCCACTTTCCCACCAGTCTCCATCTAACCAATCGATCATTAATTAAACAATTTTTGAACACCCACTTTGTGCAGAGCATGGAACTAGATACTGGGGAGAGTACAACAGAATTAATAGACGTGTTCTCAGAGAGCTTGAAAATTTAGCAGGGGAGACAGACCCCCAAATTTAATAATAATAATAATAATAATTGTGGTATTTGTTAAGCATTTGTTGTGTGCCAGGCAGTGTACTAAGCACTGGGATGGATACAAGCAAATCGTGTTGGACACAGCCCCGTCCCACTTGAGGCTCATAGTCTTAATCCCCATTTTACAGATAAGGCAACTGAGGCCCAGAGAAGTGAGGTGACTTGCCCAAGGTCACATAGCAGATAAGTGGCAGAGCTGGGATTAGAGCCCAGGTGCTTCTAACTCCCAGGCCAGTGCCCTATACACTACGTCATGCTGCTTCCCGATAATGATAATAGTATTTATTAAGTGCTTATTATGTGGCAGACACTGTACTAAGCAAGGGGGAGGATACAAGGAAATCAAGTTGGACACATTTCAACTTCATTTCAGGTAGAGGAAGTAACAGAATATGAAGATATGTGAATTCGTGCTGTGAGGAGAGGGTGAGAACCTGAGTCCTTAGGTGACACCAGAGTCCTGAAATGGTATTTGGAAACATCTAAGATGGAAAGAATAGATATCTTTGGAAAGGGCCTTCCTGGAGGAGATGTGAATTTGGGAGGGCTTTGAAGATGGGCGAGAGTTGTGGTCTGCTGGATGTGAAAGGGGAGAGAGTTCCAGGCAGGAAGAAGAGAATGAGCAATTACTATCCCTACAGTGGGAAAATCAAACCTCTCTCAAGGTGAGCGCTCCATCAAGTGAAATTTTGGAACACAACCTGATAAATTCTTGAGAATCAAGCTCAAAAATGCATCCGTCGAGACAATCATCTAGTTTAGAGTCACCAACAGTAGACTCATAGACAAGACCAATCAAGTCAAACATACTCATTGAGTGCTACTGTGCGCAGAGCATTGTACTAAGCACTTGGGAGAGTACAACATAACAACCAGACACATTCCCAGCCCTATCCTTGGCATGATTAACTTCACTCTAATCTCAACCCTAACACTTTACTATTCATTAGTCTGTGGATTTCTATTTTTGGAACAGTGATTGACCCCATATTTCAGGGGAAGTTCAGACGTCTCAGCTCTAGGCCAAATCAATCAACAGTATTTATTGAGCACCTACTTTGGGTAGAGCACTGTACTAAATGCTTGGGAAAATACAATGAAATTCATAGACAACGACCATAAACAGAACACTCCAGGGCCCCAGGGGTCCCTCTACTTCCTGGACCACCCTATAATCCTTCTTCTACTAAGCACCATGGAAGTCAAGTCCCTCTCCTTTCCCTACCCTCTACCTCGGAAAAGGAGGGTGGGTAGTAGCCAAACAAATGCCCACTCTAACCGTCACTCTTCAAACAACCTTTGAGTCCACTGTTGGAGACAGAACATAAAACTAAATGAATCACTGGTTTGTTGTGGTTTGACCATTTATTTTATTCTATACCAATATCCAGCAATTCTTGAGCACGCAATAAATGTTTACTCATAGCGACATTAAATTTACTGTCAACGTTTACTTGGTCATAAACACCTTCCTGGGACTTTGCTCAGTGGGGGAACTTTTCCTCCTTTAGGCTATTCTCAACTAAATTAGAGTAGCATTGAGCAGAGCAGAACACTCTTTTGAGAGTTTGGGAGAGTACAATAGAGTGAGAGAGTGCTTACTTATGATCTCTTCCCTCAGTGGATTTACAATTTCCTGGGAATGACAGAGATTAAAATGAATTATACAGAGGAAAAGCAACCAAGTGTAAAGATAGGTGCATAAGTCCTGTGAGGGTGAATGAATATTCACGTGTTTAGGGAGTAGGAACTCAAGTGAATAGGTAATATAATAGGGGATGAAATAGGGTGGAGTTGCCAGCACCACTATAATAAATGAGCAAGCAGTAGTTGAGAGACTTCCACATGGTCTGGGAGTTGAAGGACCTGGGTTCTAATTCCACCCTAAGTCACTCTGTCCGCTGTATGACCTTGGGAAAGTCACTTAACTTCTCTGTTTCCCATTACCTCATCTGTAAAATGGGGATTAAGATAGTGAGCCCCACGTGGGACATGGACTGTATACAACCTGATTAGTTTGTATCTATCTCAGCGCTTCATACGGTGCCTGGAACATCAGTCAAATCTGCCCCTAATAATAATAATGTTGGCATCTGTTAAGCGCTTACTATGGGCAGAGCACTGTTCTAAGCGCTGCGGTATACAAGGTAATCAGGTTGTCCCACGTGAGGCTCACAGTCTTAATGCCCATTTTACAGATGAGGTAACTGAGGCACAGAGAAGTTAAGTGACTTGCCCACAGTCACACAGCTGACACGTGGCAGAGGTGGGATTCGCACCTATGACCTCTGACTCCCAAGCCCGGGCTCTTTCCACTGAGCTCCATCCAAACTGCTACAGTGTTAATCCAGTCCCTTGTCTGATTACTATATCAGCCTCCTTGCTGCCCTCCTAATTCCCTGTCTCTACTCACTCTAGTTGTTGAACGGCGATCCCTTTGAAGGAGTTGTAGTTAACTAGTCTTCTGTCTTCTGCATCAGCCATTTCCGCATAAAGTCACCTCTTTACTCCAGCAATGTCTTTGGTTATCTCAGCGTGGCTCAGTGGAAAGAGCACGGGCTTGGGAGTCAGAGGATGTGGGTTCTAATCCTGGCTCTGCCACTTGTCTGCTGTGTGACCTTGGGCAAGCCCTTTCACTTCTCTGGACCTCAGTTCCCACATCTGTAAAATGGGGATTGAGACTGTGAGCCCCATGTGGCACAATCTGATTACCTTGTATCTACCCCAGAGCTTAGAACAGTGCTCGGCACATAGTAAGCACTTAACAAATACCATAATTATTATTATTATTATTATTAATCCATACTTCACTCTGCTGCCCGGATCATTTTTCTACAGAAATGTTCAGGACATGCTTCCTCATTTCTCAAGAAACTCCAGGGGTTGCCCATCCACCTCTGCATAAAACAAAAACTCCTCACCACTGGCTTTAAAGCACTCATGCACTTTGTTCCCTCCTACCTCACCTCACTACTCTACTACAACCCAGCCCGAACAACTCACTCCTCTAATGCCAACCTACTCGCTGTACCTCCATCTCATCTATGTCTCTGCCGACCCCTTGCCCATGTCCTGCCTCTGGCCTGGAACACCCTCCCCACCTCAAATATGCCAGACAATTAATCTCCCCCACTTCAAAGTCTTACTGAAGGCACATCTCCTTCAAGAGGTCTTCCCTAAGTCCTCCTTTCCTCTTCTCCCACTCTCTTCTGCGTCACCTTGACTTGCTACCTTTAGTCATCGCCCTCCCAGTTCCACATCACTTACATACATAGCTGTAATGTATTTATTTTTATTAATGCCCCTCTTCCCATCTAGAATGTAAACTCGCTGTGGGCAAGGAATTTGTCTTTTTAATGTTATCTTGTACTCTCCCAAGCGATTAGCAAAGTGCTCTGCTCAATAAACACGACTGAATGAATGACTGAATGTAGTAGCACTTAAATACCATTAAAAAGGAATAGATTTCCTTGTCAAAAACATTTTTTCTCCAGTTCAAAGTATCTTCAATATGAAATAAAAATAAAAATTATTTGATCATAAATATTCAAATAATTAACTGTGCAGATTGAACTAGGCACAGACAAACCAACATGGCACGCAGTAACTGAAAAAATATCAGGCCCTTTTAGTTCAGAGACTTTAGGGAGATTATCATGGCAAAAAGCATAATTGAAAGGTCCTAAAAATACCATATACAAAAGACAATATTTATGTATGCAGTATTTGGAAAAAATGGTTAACTGCACTGACATTGTTTATTCCCACTGAATGCATAGATAAAAATCTCACCATCAACAGTTTCATCTTCTATGACTATGGAGAACTATATACATATGTAAAACAACTCACTCAGTCTCATCAAAGCAAACAACATCATTTTATGTAGGGTAAGATTTGGTAAAGCTGAATTACTCTCTAGCGTCAATTTCATCTTCCAACAGTCGAACCTAGTGAAAGTTTATCATTGGAATGATGACGGGATCACTAAATATATTCCAACACCTCTCCCCCTTTTAATAAGACATTTCAAGCATGATCTCACTCTCATAAAAATAGTGAACTGTACATAAGCCAGCAAAGTATGGGACTCACAGATTCTATACTGATCTAGCTAAGTTTACATCACTCCAGTATAAACTACCAAAGTGACAAGCAAAGTGTTGCTCCCATAGGTTCCAACTGGAGAAGATTTGGCTTAAAGGCTATAAAAAATGAGAGTTTGGAAAGCGTGATTTTTAAATTTAGTGGGTCCTGACACCAAAGTAGGGCTGGAATGCATTCCCTTTTAAAAATATCTATTAAGGGTCTACATTTGTTTGAGCTTGAAAAAAATGATCTAGTTCCCAATCAGCTGAGAGAGGAAAAAAACACAATTATGAAAATGAAAACTAATTCATTGTAGAATATGTTGCTACTTTGAGGATTGTAACAATTTAACAATAGGGGACTCCATTTTCACAATTTGCTTGAATAAAGTGTCTGTTTCAGGTCAAATCAGATTGTTACTTGAACAGCGGTTTAGGTATTTTTCTTTGTCTGTAATTCCCAAACTTTCATATTGTTTTCCAGTCTTCCTGCCCTTTATTAAAAGAGATTCAAAAGTTTTTTCAAGAGCTTTGATAGGTCAAATATAAACATCTCAGACAAACGTCTTCCCACAGTAGACTGCGATTCTTATCCATGTCCACAGTGGGATTTGAAATAATGATTTAGGGTCCCTGCTTGGTTTGATCTCCAGGAAACATGGCTTTTAAAATGAAATTTGAGGAATATTTGTAAAACAGCATTTTTAGAAAAAGAATTCACAAGATGAAAGGCAGGGAACACATCTGAGCCTACTATGTGCTTCATTGTTTGCCTGCTATGGCTCATTGTGGGCAGGGAATATGTCTGTTTATTGTTGTACTGTCCTCTCCTAAACACTTAGCACAGTGCTCTGCACACAGTAAGTGCTCAATGAATAGAATTTAGTGAGTGAATTAATGTGACCTTAGGCAAGTTAACTTCCCTATTGCTATATTCAGTATACGGCACAGCCCAATATGCAGGTGCGCTCTTAATAATAATTATTATGTCTACCAATGGTCCATTAATCAATCAGTGGAGCACTTACTAGTGTAGATCACTGCACTAAGCCTTTGGAAGAGTACAATAATAATAATAATAATAATTGGTATACATAATCCCTGCCCACAGGGAATTTACAAATGACTAATATCAAATATCAGAGGAGGATGTAATGCTGTTCGTAATGTTACACACCCCTCTCAAGGTCAGCCCTGGAGAGTTTCCAGTACTCTACCAGTCACAACTACAGGAGGGAGAGTCAAGCAGAGGCCTAACCATTCCATTTGTAGCTTGGCCAGTGGCTAGTGAGTGGCAGGCAATCTGCTCCAAGTCAAAACTCCCCTGTGCTGGGCAGCAGCAGCATGGGAGAGAGTCAAGGACGGAGACTTAAGTCGACTGAGCAGAAGGAAGCAATGGTAAATCACTTCCATATTTTTACCAAGAAAACTCTATGGATACGCTACCAGAACGATTGCAGGTGGAAGTGGGACGTTCTGGGAGAGGTGTGTCCATGATGTCACTATGGGTCTGAACAACTCAACAGCATAAGACAACAGCAACAATATTATACACCTTGACTATCACATTTGTTTTCTTTTAACATATTAAAACTAAATTGGGGGCATCCAGTTTGAGGGCATTATGACTCCTTTTCACTTTCTACTGAACTTATGCCTGATCAACTATTTGTCCTCTTAACAGCTTAAGAAATGTCAGTAGTGTCATTACTCGTTCAGATCTCTGGTCTATCCACCTCAATATTGTGTGTCCAGCTGCAAAAACCAAGACACTTGAAGAGTTTAATGATTGATGACTCGGTTTGATGTCCTAGTCTGGACACTTCGCTCCTCTAATGTAAACCTTCTCACTGTACTTTTTATTAAGAGAAGGTAAGTCACTTGCACAGGGTCACACAGGAGACAAGTGGCAGAGCCGGAATTAGAACCCAGGTCCTTCTTGCCCCCAGGCCTGTGCTCTATCCACTAGACCATGCTGCTTTTCTTGGTTAACATTCTGTTATCCCTGTAACTTGGGCCCTTCCATGAAATCTTCCTAAATTCTGTGAAAAATAAAGTTCAAACTTCAGAAAACTCATGCGATTTTTAAAAATATCAAAATAATTACCTTTTCCAAGTATCACACCAGTATGTCGTAAAATGGCAGAGCACTCAAATGAATACCCCTAGAAAACACTAACCTTCTATAGCAATAAAATGGACCAGTTAAAAAATTTCTGCTGAACAGAGTTTCAACTACTCATGCTAAAAATGTGTTGTCTTTAAAGCTAGTCTTTTTTATTAATTGGACAAATGCCATCAGGAAGCAGATAATCACTCCTAGGTTGAAAGATAGATTTGAGGCACAGCATGAGAGCAGCCTGGCCTAGTGGAAAGAGCATGAGCCTGGGAGTCAGGAAATCTGGGTTCTATTCCCGGCTCTGCCACTTATCTGCTGTGTGTCCTTAAGCAAGTCATTAAATTTCTCTGTACTTCAATTTCCTCATCAGTAAAATGGGAATTAAATATCTATTCTACCCCCTTCTGAGATTATGAGCCCCTGGGGGGATAGGAACTGTGCGTCTGACTTGATTCTTTGCATCCTACCCAGCACAAAGCAACAGGGTCTGGTGGATAGAGCCCGGGCCTGGGAATCAGAGGATGTGAATTCTAATCTCGGCTCTACCACATGTCTGCTATGTGACCTTGGGCAAATCACTTAGCTTCTCTGTGCCTCAGTTACCTCATCTGTAAAATAGGGATTAAGACTGTGAGCCCCACGTGGGCAGGGACAGTGTCCAACCTGATGAACTTGCACCTACCCCAGTGCTTAGGACATTGTAGGTGGTTAACAAATACCACAACTATTATTATAGTGCTTGTTACATCCCCTCTCAGGATCTCACCTGCAGAGTTTCCAGTGCTCTACCAGTCTCGACTACGGGAGGGAGAGTCATACCCATTTCATTCCTAGCTTAGGCAGTGGCTAGCGAGTGGAAGGCAATCTCTGCTACAAGTCAAAACTCACTTGTGCTGGGCAGCAGCGGCATGAGAGAAGTCGAGGGCGGAGACTCAGGTTTACTGCATGGAAGGAAGCAGTGGAAAAGCACGTCCGTACTTTTACCAAGAAAACTCTATGGCTACACTACTAGAACGATTGCAGATGGAATTGGGGTGTTCCGGGAGAGATGGAGTCGTTAAGGGTCGGAAACAACTCGACAGCATAAGACAAGACAAAGCTTGGTACATAATAAGCCCTTAACATATTATCATCATTATTATTATCAGTATTTCTGTGGTGTAGTCTTTGTATCCTCATTCTGCCACTGACTGGATGTGTAACCACAGCAAAACACATAGTGTCTATGTATTGCTATAATCACCACATAAAGACTCCCTTACACCAAGATAATGAGGGCTGCTTTAAGCTCTGGACAAAAGGGGAAAGTTCACCGGAGCTGTTTGTGAATGCAAGACAAAATGTGAGTTGCTGGGAAATGCACTTCACATTGCACATGCTCAAAAATACTCTCAAGTGTTTCAACATGAGTAATGAAAATCTGCCAGTTCTTTCCCAACAGTTGGAAGTTTCCAAGGTCTGCCATTTCTTAGTCCTTTGAAATGAAACAAAATAAAATTTTATACCAATTGGGACTTTCCACAATTTATGCTTAAAAAACCACTGTACAGTTTTTCCTTATGTCTCATCTTTGGATTATAATAAAGCGTAGGTACTTTACTGCAACAGGAAAATATTTGCAAAAGAATCAGAAGTGATTGAAATAGAAAACTATAAAGAAAGCTTTTTTTAAAAAAACTAAAGGTATAATAAAGGTATAATAATAAAATAGCCACTTATGATCATTTCACTCCAATATAATTATTTGCTAGCACCTGGGGATCTGGTTGAAGGGAGAAGGATCAAGGGAAAGGTCCACTCCATTTCAAGATCATCAGTGGTGAATTATGGTAGGTGATCTACTTCTGAGCAACCCCCATCCTTTTTCTGCTTTACAGATTGTGTTTTCTCTATTCCTTCTCCTTGGGCTCCAGCAGGGAAGGTCTCTGTTCTAGGGCCCAAGCTTCAGGCTCATGTCAACAGGATAAGAGAGAGGGGAATCTAGTTAAACTCCTTCCACCAGCAGCCCTAAAATGACCTTTTTTCTAAACAGGGAGTAAACTACTGAATCTGAGAATGCAATTTCACACATCTCAACGGAATCACTGGGGTCAGTTTAGAGACATTTCATGAAGGTTGTTGGTAGGAGCTAAAGTACTAGAATGGGAAGCCTTAGGAGCCATTGGTCAAACCAGGCTTTTCATTGGAGGAAGAAGAGAGATGTGGACTCTGGCCAGAATACAAAAGGAAACTCTGCCTGAGTACTTTGAAGAACTATAAAACTCTAACTTCTCATGCTTGCTAACAAGTAGTATTTTAATTTTTAAATGCAATTGAAAACAATGCAAGAGAATAAATTCCAAGAGAAATGAAAACCCACAGATTTAAGACTGATACCAGAAAGAGCTGAAAATAGGTCACTAATCCTCATTTCCCAGTTTACCTTCCCATCGGCTTAATTAGGAAGTAAAGACTTACCCACATGACAATAGCTCTGTATTACAGTCTAGAGGGGGTGACAGTATGAACAAATAAGTAATTTATAATACGTAAAAAATATGTACATAAGTGCTATGGGGTTGAGGTTATGCATATGATGGTGCTGTGCTGCAGTTACTTTATGGTGATTACAAATCAAAACCTCTTCTCTCCACCATGGCCAGCAGAGAAAGACGGTACACCTCTTAATGTGACCAAAAAGACCACATGTCAACCTCTTTGCTTCCTGTAAACAATAATCTCTCCTTTTCATTTTCTGCAGTTTCCATGCTAAACAGATGCTTTTGGGATATTTTAAACACGCAGTTCTCACCATAAAGTGACTGCAATACAGCACATAACCTCAACCCCATAGCACTGAAGTACATATCTTTACATATTATAAATTACTTATTTGTTCATATTAATGTCTGTCACCCCCTAATGTCTAGACTAATGTCTATACTGTAAATTCATTATGAACAGAGAAAGTGTCTGCTAATTCTGTTGTACTGTCCCAAATGTTTAGAAGACTATTCTGCACATAGAAGTGATAAATACGTTTGATTGATTGATATAATTAAGTAAAGGCACAGATTAACTTGTAGGCACAGCATGTTTCCCTCCATTGTGCCACCTACTGAAAATGCCAATATTTTGTGTGTAGTTACGCCCTTATTAACTTTTAAATTTATGAAACTATAAGTTTAGAATTTTTGTGCTTTGAAATTAGAGGGACATAGAAGAAAGCCCAAATAAAGTACTGCCAAGGATTTCAGTGTCTGATATTTTTTGAGAATTAGTAAAGTTGTCCTTTGGTTCAAAAAATGATGTTGGGGATAGTGAGACTGCATTCACAAGGGGGGTATCTTTAATAATAATAATAATAATGGCATTTAAGTGCTTACTATGTGCAAAGCACTGCTCTAAGCGCTGGGTTGATACAAGGTGATCAGGTTGTCCCAGGTGGGGCTCACAGTCTTCATCCCCATTTTACAGATGAGGAAACTGAGGCTCAGAGAAGTGAAGTGACTTGCCCAAAGTCACACAGCTGGCAAGTGATGGAGGCAGGATTAGAACCCATGACCTTTGACTCCCAAGCCCGCGCTCTTTCCACTGCTTCTCTGAGAAAGCGTGAAATCTTTGAGAAAGCGTCCTTTGCACACTTGCACACGCAAGAGTATAGTCTTGAAAATATAATAATAATGATGGTATTTGTTAAGTACTTACTACATGCCAAGCACATTTCTAAGCACTGGGGGTAGATACAAGGCTCATGGTGTTAATCCCCATTATCCAGATGAGGGAACTGAGGCACAGAGAAGTTAAGCGACTTGCCCAAAGTCACACAGCTGACAAGTGACAGCGCAGGATTAGAACCCACGACCTCTGACTCCCAAGCCCGGGCTCGTTCCACTAAGTCACGCTGCTCTAGGACTGTTGAACACGAAGGGCAGTGCTGTATCGCGGTGCTGCATTGACTCTTCGGGTGAACATCTTTCCGACACAATGCCCAACCGCCAGCAGGACGTGAGTTTGATTTATATCCACAGGAGAGGTGATGGTTGGCACTGAATCATTCACACTCTTCCACCAGGTCCCCAGTGGAACATATTGCAAGATGGCTCTTGGTCTGTGTATTTTATCGTCACAGAACAGAATATCTCTGAGACCTCAAAAGCAGCAGATGTACCTCTGCCCTCACTACTGTGCCTGAGCTTGATACTTAGAGTGGTTTGGCAAAGGTAAAGAGGGTCAGTCTTTTTCAAGGAATAGAATACTCTATACTTACAGCTGAGGGAAAAACATGAATTTGGTTTCCGGCCAGATCTAGAATCTTTAACTTTCTCAATCTGCAGAGTCCCTGGGTAGAAAGAAAAAGATTAAATTGCACAGTCTTGTTTTACAAAACATTCCTGGTGGAGGAAATTAAGAGCTAGATCACTAAATCTGCTGCCCGGATTATGTTTCTAGAGAAGTGCTCTGGGCATGTCACCCCCCTCCTCAAAAATCTCCAGTGGTTGCCTATCAACCTCCATATCCAGCAAAAACTCCTCACTGTTGGCTTCAAAGCTCTCCATCACCTTGCCCCTTCTTACCTCACCTCCCTTCTCTCCTTCTACAGCCCAGCCCGCACACTCCGCTCCTCTGGTGCTAAGCTTACTGGGCCTTGTTACCGCCTGACGTGCTGTCGACCCCCGGCCCGCGTCCTACTTCTGGCCTGGAATGCCCTCCCTCCTCAAATCCGCCAAACACACTTTCCCCCTTCAAAGCCCTACTGAAGGCTCACCTCCTCCAAGTGGCCTTCCCAGACAAAACCCCCCCTTTTCCTCAGCTCCCCCCTCACCGCATCACCCCAACTCGCTCCCGTTGCTCTATCCCCCCTCCCTGCCCGACAACACTTGTGTGTATATATATATATATATATGTAAATATATATGTACATATCTAAAATTCTATTTATATTGATGCCTGTTTACTTGTTTTGATGTCCGTCTCCCCCCTTCTAGAATGAGAGCCCATTGTGGGCAGGGATTATCTCTATCGCTGAATTGTACTTTCCAAGCACTTAGGACAGTGCTCTGCACCCGGTAAGTGGTCAATAAATAGGATTGAATGAATGGATGAATAAAAAGCAAGACTTTTAATTAATGTGACAAACCACACTGGCAGAGTTTTCGAAGTGATCAACTCATTTGAGTAAAATTTACAAGAAGGGATAATCATTTTCAGAAAAAGCACAAATTAAATTGGTGTAACTACCTCATTATGCTTTTGCATATTCCCTTCTGATTGCACTTCAGATTATTATCTCCAAATCTCAAGAAGAAATGGGAAATATTTGTGAATGATACTGAAGAAATATGACAACATCCCTGTCAGATATGTTGAGTTATCATTTCTAATTAAAACCCTAGCCTGGGCCTGGGAATCAAAGGGCCTGGGTTCTAATCCCAGCTCCACCACTTGTCTTCTTTGTGACCGTGGGCAAGTTACTTAACTTCTCTGTGCCTCAGTTAAATCATCTGTAAAATGTGGGTTAAGACTGTGAGACTCATGTGGGTCATGGACTGTGTCCAACCTGATTTACTTGTATCTACCCCAGTCCTTAGTATAGTGCCCTGGCACACAGTAAGCACTTAATACCATAAAAAAAAATAATAGTAATTTGAGAAGAAATTTAGTCTAGTGGCAAAAACACGGGCCTAGGAGACAGAGATCATAGGTTCCAATTCTGCCTCCACCACTTGCATGATGTGGGATCTTGAGCAAGTCACTTAACACCACTATGTTTCATTTATAATATGGGGATTAGATACTTGTTCTCGTTCCTCCTTAGACAGTGAACCTTATTTGGGCCAGGGACTGTGTCGAACCTGATTATCAAGCATCTTCCCCCAGCACTTGAAGAGCTTGTCACATAGTAAGTGCTCAGTGCCATCAATATTATTATTATTACTAGGTCATATAACAACAGTAGTAACTATGGTAATTGTTCAGAGCTTACTATATCACAAGGACTCCAGTAAGCACTGGGGTAGATGCAAAATAATCAGGTCAGACGGTCCCTGTTCCACATGGGAAGCAATGTGGTTTAGAAGAAAGAGCCCGGGCTTGGGAGTCTGAGGACGTGGGTTCTAATCCTGGCTCCGCCACTTGTCTGCTGTGTGATCTTGAGCAAGCCACTTAACTTCTCTGTGCCTCATTTACCTCATCTGTAAAATGGGGAGTAAGACTGTGAGCGTCACTTGGGACAACCCGATTACCTCAATCTACCCCAGTGCTTAGAACAGTGCTTGCCATATAGAAAGCGCTTAACAAATACCATAATAATAATAATGCGGCTAACAGTGTAAGTAGGCAGGAGAGCCGGAATTTTATCCCCATTTAACAGATGAGGAAGCTGATGCACAGAGAAGTGAATTACCCAAAGTTCCAGAGCAAGCAAGTGAACAGAGCTAGGATAAGAACATAAGTTATCTGAAGCCGAGGATCGTACCCTGAATTGGAATTTCTAGCCCATAGTCCTCTGCTTTACAGAGATTCTTCTTTCTAGAGAATGCTTAAACCAGTATTATTTGAGGATCGTTTCTCCAGTAGGTCTCTTCCTAGCAAGGGAGCAGAGCTAGACTCCACCTAAACCCTCACACGCTCCACACTTACATCTGGAAGTTCTTTTATCTGATTTCTTGCCAAGATGAGTTTTCCAAGATTTGTCAAGAATCTGATCTCTTCAGGCAGGGCAGTGAGCTGATTGTGTAAAACGTGAAGTTCAGATAATTTTTTCAGAGAACAGAGTTCTCTAGGAATACTGGCTAGCTGGTTATAGTTTAAACTCATGAATTTAAGGTTCTTTAATCTGTAAAATAAAGTAAATCAGTGAAATCCTATTTGAAGGTCTCCTGCCCTGACACATTTAGTTGCTGATAGGCAACGTATACTGATTCGCTTAAATGCAAACTAATAAGGTTGGACACAGTCCATGTCCCACATGGGGCTCACAAGTCTTACCCCGCTTTTACAGATGAGGTCAGTGAGGCACAGAGAAACTAAGTGACTTCTCTAAGGTCACACAACAGACAAGTGGTGTAGTTAGAACACAGTTCATGCTCCTTCCACTAGGCCAAACTGCTTCTTAACTTCCCTATGCCTCAGTTACCTCATCTGTAAAATGGAGATTAAGACAGGGAGACCCATGTGGGATATGGAGTGGTCTAATCTGATTATCTTGTATCTATCCCAGTGCTTAGTGTAGTCTTGGCACATAGGCTCTTATATACGAAAAAAAAATAAAGAGGGAGAAGGGGACTTTGTGACAGGAAGCCTGGGGATAAATGATTGTCCACCTCAGCCTCCCCCGTCCCCCTGAACTTCCTCGAACAAGTGGCTGGGCTAGAAGACTCAGCAAACTGAGACAAACATGTGGCAGAACAGATCCAACTTCACGTTTTAAGACAGAACCTAACTCAGAAAATCTTTTTTTTGTTATTAGAGTTCACACAGTGAGTGCTTAGTAAATATGATTGATTGATTCTGTAACAAGTACCCTATGCTCTGAAGTAAAATTTTTTTATTGTAATGGAGTTCATTTATCCGAGGTAGTATACACTATCATAAACCAACTCTAAAAGGTGCAGATCTTAAACGGTGCCTCGGTTCAAACTAAATTGCCACTCTACATGTTCTCCAATTTTGCTTCTCTGTTTATCTGTTTGTGTTCTCTCAATACACCTTTGTTTCCTGCTATTGTTTCTTAATTGCCCAGAAGGCTAAAAGGAAAGTCTGGTCATCTTTGATTTTTCTCCCAACTGCTCGTTAGACTAATGTATTTACTGATTCCAGCATTCCAAGGCATATAAATCCATCTCTGGCATTCATGCACACATTTTTACCCATCCTTAGCACTTTGGTATGTCTGTCCACTCAACTGAGCATTCTATTTATTTGGATTGCTCTATTTGAAAATATTTGGATATTTCCCCTGTTAGAGTGTAAGTTCCTTGTACTTAGGGATTTTGCCATTGTACTATTTTGTGACACCCAAGCACTTTAGGATAATGCACTGCACTCAACTGATAGGGTAGCGGCAAGAGCATGAGCCTGGGAGTCAGAAGGTGATGGGTTTGAATCCCAGCTCTGCCACTTGTCTGCTGTGTGACCTTGGGCAAATCACTTAACTTCTCTGTGCCTCAGTTACTTCATCTGTAAAATGGAGATTAAGACTGTGAGCCTCACATGGGACAAACTAATTACCTTGTATCTCCCCCAGCACTTAGAACAGTGCTTGACACATAGTAAGTGCTTAAATACCATAATTATTATTACTTCTACTCTTATTATTCGCTTCCGTATATCAAATCGATCAATCCTATTTATTGAACACTTACTGTGTGCAGAACATTTACTAAACTCTTGTGAGAGTATAGTATGACAGAGTTGGTAGCTACTTTCCCTGCCCACACTGAGCTTACAGTCTAGGGTATTAACAAACGTTAAAGTTGTGCTTAAGTTTTGTGTAAATTACCAGAGTATATCAGGGCTTACTCTCCAAGGAACTACAATTTCAATATTGCAAAAACCTCAGATACACTGACTGCCACAAAAAATACTGGTTAAGTGCTACCATCTGTGGCTTAGTGAACAGAGCAAGGGCCTGGGAGTCAGAAGGACCTGGCTTCTAATCCTGGCTCTGTCATGTGTCTGCTGTGTGACCTTGGGCAAGTCACGTATCTTCTCTGGACCTCAGTTTCCTCAACTGTAAAATGGGAATAAGAGTGGGACACATGGGACAGGCTCTGTGTCCAATCGGATTAATTTGTATTTACTTTAGAGCTTAGAACAGTGTTGGGCATATAGTAAGTGCTCAACAAGTATCAAGATTATTATTATTAATATACTTCCATGACTCCTTTAAGAATACACCGTTTGGTCTGAGGCCAGAATTTTTTTTTCAACTGTCTCAGATCCACAGAAACACAATCCTGGGTTTTAATCCCAGACTGTGAGCCCACTGTTGGGCAGGGATTGTCTCTATCTGTTGCCAAACTGTACATTCCAAGCACTCAGTACAGTGCTCTGCACACAGTAAGCGCTCAATCAATATGATTGAATGAATGACTCAAGTTAAGGGGGTAACAAGTTGCATTGATTGAGGGAGAAGCCATTTTGCTTCCATTGCACATCTGGATATATGGTCACAAATAGATTATTTTCTTCCTCCCTGCTTCCTTAGCAGCCGTTTCTAACAGCAACCTGACTCAAGCAGGAAAATACTCTCATTCACTGCAGAGTCATTTATTATCTGGTAATTTTCATATTTATTCCTGGATGCTTTAAACTATTGCGCATTTGCCAGTTTACGTGTTCTTGTCATGCCCAGTAGTTTCTAAACTCCCCAAAGAAGGGGTAACATCTTATACTTTCATTCATTCATTCAGTAGTATTTATTGAGCGCTTACTCTGTGCAGAGCACTGGACTGAGAGCTTGGAATGTAGAATTTGGCAACAGAGAGAGACCATCCCTGCCCGATGACGGGCTCACAGTCTAAATGGGGGAGACAGCAAAGCGAAACAGAACAAAATAAAAACAAGACATCGATTATACTTATTTTGGATATACCCAAATATAGCTCTATGAATATAGTAATTCTAATCCATACTGTTGATATTGTTAGTTAATTTTGAGACTGTATACAACTTAACTTCTCTGTGCCTCAGTTATCTCATCTGCAAAATGGGGATTAAGACTGGGAGCCCCACATGGGAGGATCTGATTGCCTTGTATTTCCCCCAGTGCTTAGAACAGTGCTTGGCACATAGTAAGCGCTTAACCAATACGATCATTATCGTAACTAAAAATCTGGAACAAAAAAATTAATCTAGAAGCCTAGTTAATACTGTTGCATATCACCCTGAATCTCAAATTCCTTATTTCTGCTCTTTTCCTCAGTTAGGCAAATTTCAGGAGGAAGTGTTCTGACCCCTAATAAGAAGATCCTAGATAATAATAATTATGGTATTTGTTAAACGCTTACTATGTACAAATCACTGTTCTAAGCGCTGGGGTAGATACAGGGTAATCAGGTTGTCCCACATGGGGCTCACACTTTTAATCCCCATTTTACAGATGAGGTAACTGAGGCCCAGAGAAGCTAAGTGACTTGCCCAAGGTCACACAGCAGATAAGTGTCGGAGCCAGGATTAGAACCCACATCCTCTGACTCCCAAGCCCGTGCTCTTTCCACTAAGCCACGCTGCTTCAAGTACAAGTGTTTACATCAATTGGAAATTTATAAACATATTATTCCTTGCACTTGATTTTGATCTTAATTTTATCCAATGCCCCTTTTGTAAAAATGCTTAATTATTTGTGCTCAAATTTTTCTCACATCAACACATTTGGGGAAACTGGATATATTGACAAAAAACGAAAATGGCTAAAGCGGGAATAAAGGCTGAATATTCCAGATTGCACTATTCTGCAGGGATACAGTTTTATCAGCTTAACACACTCTGGATAATCTTGCTTTGTAAAACATCTGTTTCTGTTCCAAAGGCAATAAAGAGAATCTCCAAAGTAAGCCCAAACAGGTTCCTCTCCCCATCTGTCAGTTGAAAAGGCAAAAGGGAGCACTGCTGGGATTTGGACCAAGTTCTCAGCTGTCTCCGAGAAAGATGCTGGAAGGCCAGCTGGGCTGTGCAGATGTGCAATGAAAGGCAAATGGCATTTTTAAAAGTTGGGTTTTTTTTGGTAACAATATATTTAGTTTTAAATCCTCTGTGATTGAATTTATGTTGCGCATTTCTTTTCCCAAAGTGTTTTTGGATCAATGATCTCATTTTATGCTCTTGACATTCTTAGAAGACTGGGAGAGGTAGATATTGCTCTCCCATCATCATCATCATCAGTAGTAATTATTGGGCTCTTAGCCCTGTGCAGAGCACTGTACTAAGTGCTTCAGAGAGTACAATACAACAGAGTTGGTAGACACATTCCCATTTTACAGACCAGGTGACTGAGGCCCAAAGGCATTAAGTGACTTGCCCAAGATCAATCTATAGTATTTACTGACAGCCTACTTTGTGCAAAAGATGATACTAATAATTTCATGGAGTACTACTACTAATAATAATAATGACGGCATTTGTTAAGTGCTTACTAAGTGCAAAACACTGTTCTAAGCGCTGGGAGGATACAAGGTGATCAGGTTGTCCCACATGGGGCTCACAGTCTTAATGCCCATTTTACAGTTGAGGTAACTGAGGCGCAGAGAAGTGAAGTGACTTGCCCAAAGTCACCCAGCTGACAAGAGGAGGAGCAGAGATTTGAACCCATGACCTCTGACTCCCCAGCCCGTGCTCTTTCCACTGAGCCATGCTGCTTTTTACCAAGGTCAAAAGTAAAAGTCCCTCCCGTCGCAAAGGGGGTCAGTAACAGAGTTGGGAGAGAATCCATCATTTCCACAACTCTGCTATGTCTGCAAAGTCAGGCTGCTTCCCACATCACTTTGTTTCCTTCAAGCTCGAAGAGACCTACAAAATATTGGGTCTTATGAGACCCTCCCCAGGAAAGAGTGACTGTTCTGTGACTTGGTGAAATAGAGACCCTCAGGATACGCATGGCACGTTCCTTCAGGTCTGCACTGACTCACGGGTCACGCTGCCTCCTGGTTCGCAAAGTTTCAGGAACACATCTGCTGAAAATCAGTGCTTTGTCCCAGAGCTGCAGATCACCATATGCTCTGTCTAATACCCACAGGCTCCGAATGCTAGTATAACACACGTCGGGGACTTGGGGCAAGTGGAAGTAAACAGTAAACAAAATCACCTGCAAACTTGTGGAGGAAGACAGGCAAGCTTGTTGTTGTTCAGATTAAGAAGGATCAGATTGTCTAAGCCATCTGTTGAAAAATAAATCTTTAGCTGTTTCAGAGGAGACGTGACGGTTACATTTTCTGTGGACGTCATACTCAAAATGGAATCCTTTTTGTTTATCTTCTCTCCCCTGATACGCACAATCATTTACAGTGAATGTCACAGGGAGCCATTGCTATTATGGTCTCCGAATCACGTCATGACAGGTCCCTTTGTCCTGGGAGTTCAGGGGACATGGGAGCCAGGGAATGGGTACAGAGGGATTCAAACTGACCATTTGAAGAAAACGGGGAGAGGAGATTAGCCTGTCTACCTAATGGGGAAAGCGGCAGACGTAAGCTGTTCAAAATACCTAGCAGTAAAATTATTATGGCACGTCACACCATTTTTTTTACGGTATTTGTTAAGTGTCTACTACGTGCCAGACACTGTTACTAAGTGCTGATGTAATTTTTGACGCACATGGAACTCTTCTTTCTAAAACCATCTCAAACTTCATGTACAATGTGGGAAAGAACACTTTCCTTGGAGAAACTTGAAAGGAACAGAATTAGAAACCTTTCGATTCCAGTATCATTTAGCCTCTCTGTATCCAGACTGAGGATAGGTGAATTTGCACATAGCATGTTTTGGAAAGACACAAATACCCTGCAAGGTCACCGCCAGGAAGACTTTAGCTTCAGGAACACATGGTGGTTAGTCGCATTAAGATACAGCTATTCAGTGGTCATTCTGTGGTACTGTGTTCATTCACTCATTCAATCATATTTATTGGGTGCTTACTGTGTGCAAAGCACTGCTCCAAGTGCTGATGCATTCCAGCGCTGGATCTAATGCAGAGATTGCAAAGAGGAAAGGCCAGAAAATGCCAATATTCATTTTATTTCCAAGAATTACCTCTTGTTTATATCAAACACTCTGGGATCGCCGGCACCGTGACACTATTATTTGCTGTTCTTAGCAGTTCAGGGGAAATAAAAGGACTCCACCCAAAAATATTTTTCCTTCAAAATTTTTTCACTTTTCCTGAGTATTGAAAATTTTAGTAAACCTATAAAAATGTAATGTTTTTTGTATCAAGCACTTCTTTTCAGCTACCATGCCTACACTTCATATTCATAAATATAAGATCTTCAACAAGACAAAATTACTGAACTGTTAGAAAAGGATTATTCTCTGACTTACCAAATACTTCCGGTGAAATTGTGGTTATCTTATTTCCAAACAAGTGGAGAATTTGCAATGATTTGAGACACTTCAGCTCTTTTGGAACTTCTCTGAAGATATTATTTCCGAGATTTAGTACTGCCAACTATAAACACGTTTAAATTTTAATACTGTCACATGGAATCAACTTCAGAGCAAGGGGGAAAAAAGTCTTTAAGCCAAATGCATGTCATGCTATAGCTTAGGCAAAGAATACATCGGAATTACATTTCCACTTCCCTTAAGCCGTGTATCTTCCATGAGAAAATTGCATACCTGTAAATCATTGTTTCTTACACTACTAGAATGATCTTTAAAGAAAAAAGGGATTACCCTTAAATTACCACTTTACTTCATTACAATTGGGCTACAGGCCAATCATTCTAAGAACACTGAAAAAACCATAACTGACGATCCATTCCAAGTTACTTGAGCTACTCAGAGGTCTTAAATGGCATTAGGAGCTACAGATATATTTTTGTAAAGAATGAGAAATGGAAATATCTTTTAGCTAGCAAAATAAAAACCTCACTAGAAATAAATTGTTGAATCTGTGTGAACTCACCTTCATACTGAATTTTGCGTCATTTATAATGCTCAGACCTACACTTCATGCTTTATGGATCTGAATTTGACTTTAGAGAGGCAATAGGAGTAAGAGCACTTCTTGGTTATCTACTGAGTGCAGTGAACTGATGTAAGAAAAGAGGTGAGATCACGTTTCTACCCACAAGGAGATTAAACTCTAAAGGGGGAGGTAGACTAAAAATATTTTTTAAAAATAATCAAATAACTGAATGTACAGGTAGATTAACATATATACACAAATGCTGAGGATGGGTAAAAATTGAGCACATAAATGCTAGACATGACTGATGGGTTTATACAACTTCGGGTGTTGGTAATTTGGGGAAGCCCTGTTGTAGGTGGTGGGATTTCAAAAGGTCAAGAAGGACCTGGGTTGTAATCCCAGCTCTGCCATTGGTCTGCTGTGTGACCTTAGTCAAGTCACTTAACTTTTCTGTGCTTCAGTTACCTCAGCTGCAAAATGGGGATTGAGACTGTGCACCCCATGCGGGACATGGACTGTGTCCAACCTAATTATCTTGTATGTATGCCAGCACTTAGAACAGTAAGCCCTCAAATACCATTATAAGGAAGCAGCATGGCGTAGTGGATCGAGCACGGGCCTGGAAGTTCACGGGTTCTAATCCCGGCTCTGCCACTTGTCTGCTGTGTGGCCTTGGGCAAGTCACTTCACCTCTCTGGGCCTCAGTTGCCTCATCTGTAAAATGGGGAGTGAGACTGAGCCCCACGTGGGACAGGGACTGTGTCCAACCTGATTTGCTTGCATCCATCCCAGCACTTATTACAGTGCCTGACACATAGTAAGCTCCCAATAAAGCCCATAATTATTATTATTAACTCTGAGGGGGAGAGGGAGGCTATAACCTAAGAGGTTTGGGAACAAGTTTCAAACCGGGGGAAAGGTGGGAGCAAGGGGGCAGAGAAGGGAGTGGTTAGAAGGTTAGGTTGGGAGAAACAAAGACAGAAGCCAGTAAAAAGAGTAAATATGAAAGGCGGGTGATCTGGAGGTGATCCTCAGTGCAGACTGTGAGGAATTTTTGTTTGATGCAGAGGAACACTGGAAGCCAGTGGTGGGTTTTTAGGAGTGGACAGATGAGTGACACTTCGAGAAGGTGATTCGTACAGCAGTGTGTAGTCTAAATGAGGTAGTGGCAGGAGACAAGGAGACTAGTAAGGAGGCTGATTAGTGTGATAATAATAATAATTGCGGTATTTGTTAAGTGCTTACTACGTGCCAGGCACTGTACTAAGCTCTGGGGTGGATATAAGCGAATTGGGACGGGACGCAGTCCCTGACCCACATGGGACTCTCATTCATTCATTCATTCATTCAATAGTATTTATTGAGCACTTATTATGTGCAGAGCACTGTATTAAGCACTCAGTTTCAATCCCCATTTTACAGAGGAAGTGAGTCACAGAGATGTGAAGTAACTTACCCTAGGCCACTCAGCATACAAGTGACAGAGCTGGGATTAGAACCCATGACGTTCTCACTCCCAGGCCGGACCATGCTAAGTGTGACTGATAGGCTGAGAATATTAGAGCTTGATCCCAAGTGATAACTGTTCAGTTGGAGGTGAACGGCAGCTATAATGGAAGAACTGGCACGATTTAGCGGTAGATCGAATGAGAGAGTTGAAGGACAGCGAGAAGATAAGGATGACATCAATAACAC
The DNA here is from genome assembly GCF_004115215.2 of Ornithorhynchus anatinus. Taxonomy (NCBI): domain Eukaryota; kingdom Metazoa; phylum Chordata; class Mammalia; order Monotremata; family Ornithorhynchidae; genus Ornithorhynchus; species Ornithorhynchus anatinus. The sequence continues at coordinate 54,966,899 of NC_041731.1, read as the reverse complement.
CGGCTTTTGGAACTAGATTGAAAACTCCTTGAGGGCAGGGACTGTGTCTACCAACTCAATTGCTCTGTACTCTCCCAAGCACTTAACAGTGCTCTGCACATGGTCAACACTCAATAAATAACATTAATTAATTGATTGGGACAGGGAGGCTGTGGAGTGATTGAAACAAATGTTAGAAAGAAGTAGTATGGGGGAAAGACAAACTGAGCTTAAAGTGACTGAGGGACATTTAAATGGGGATGTCCTGGAGACAAGAGGAGAGACAGGAATGAAAGTTAAGTTTGAGGAAAGGGCTAAAGAAAGATTTGGGAAGTGTCCACGTAGAGAAGACAGCTGAAACCATGTGAGTGGATAAGCTCGCCGACAGAGTGAGTGCAGAGCAAAAACAGCAAGAGGTCCAGAACAGAACCTTATGGAACACCCACAATAAAGGAATAGAGTCACATGAGGAGCCAGGAAGTGACACTGAACTCAGGTGGTGGCATTTAAGTGGCTGCCAAAAAGGATGAAGAGTTTTCTTCTGCCCTTCTCAAACTCTTTCTGCTACAGTTTAGTTGCTTTTCTGCCATGTTCTCCCCCTCATCCTCATGTACACCCCGAAAATGTGTGCACAAAAAATCATGAGGGCTTAGGCTGCTTGCTAGTATTCCTCCTGTCCTGCATCACCAATCAGATTTATTGAATGCTTTCTGTGTGCAGAGAACTGAACTAAGTGCTTGAGAGAATATAATATAGCAGAGTCGGTAAAGCGTTCCCTGCTAACACCGAGCTCACATCTAGAGGGGGAGGCAGACACTAACAGAAATAAATAACAGATATTCATTCAATCGTATTTATTGAGCGCTTACTGTGTGCAGAGCACTGTACTTAACACTCGGGAAAATATAATACGACAATAAACGGTGACATTCCCTGCTCACATGGAGGAGACAGTCTTGGAGGCGGGCGCAACAGACATCAGTACAAATAAATAAATTCCAGATATGTACATAAGTGCTGTGGGGCTGGGAGAAGGGAAGAACAAAGGGAGCAAGTCAAGGTGATGCAGAAGGGAGTGGGAGAAGAGGAAAGATTTGGAGGGAGATGGGGGGGCTAAGTCTGGGAATGCCTGTTGGAGGAGATGTGCATTCAATAAGGCTTTGAAGTGGGGGGGGCGGGGGGAGAGTAATTATCTGTATATAAATGCTGTGGGGCTGAGGGAGAGGTGACTAAAGGGTGCAAATCTAAATGCAAGGGTGACAGAAGTTAATGGGGCTGTTGCCAGAGTGGAATGGAGGGGATGGAAATGCCAGATAAATTTGAACCCAAGCCGGAGTCTGAGTAGAAAGGTGTCTACTCCCACACTCTCCCTCTCTGAAAGGGAGAGCATCTCTTAACACCTTCACCATGGTCTCTTGCTCGTTGGCAGCAGGGAACTCGTCTACCAACTCTGATGTATTTTATTCATTCATTCAGTCAGTTATATTTATTAAGTGCTAAGGGTGCACGGAACACTGTACTAAGTGCTTGGGAAGCACAATATAGCAATAAAGAGTGACAATCCCTGCCCACAACGAGCCCACAGTCAGGAGGGAGGGGAAGACAGACAATACAGATATCAATATGAATTGAAAAAATGACAGATATATACATAAACTCTGTGGGGCGGGGAGATGGGGGAAGAGCAAAGGGAGAAAGTCAGGGAGACACAGAAGGGAGCGGGAGACTGTACTCTCCCAAGTGCCTAGTACGGAGCTCTGCACAGAGGAAGCACGTCGATTGGACTGTAAGCCCGTCAGTGGGCAGGGATTGCCTCTATCTGTTGCCAAATTGTACATTCCAACCGCTTAGTACAATGCTCTGCACATAGTAAGTGCTCAATAAATACTATTGAATGAATAAATACCCTTGATTTAAAACAACAGCCCTATATCAAACAAGGACTATCAGAAACCGTCAGGCTCCTCCTCATCTGTGAGTTTACATGAGGAAAAGAACAAGCTAATGTGGAGTACAGTGCCGCCCAGTCTTGTTCAAGACAGATCTTTGGGATTTATGTTCTTGATTAAAATGAATATAAAATCTGGATGTAAAATAATGGGTGGATATTTACAATGGGGCCCATTCCAGCTCTAACCCACCAACTAATGGTAAAGGGTGCCACTCAGGCAATCTGCCCCCTCTTCCTCTGAGATTTTCTCTATTCCCCTATAACCAAAATATTGTACACCAACAATGCCTGCCACTCTGGAGGTCTCATTTCTATTGTAAAGAGTAAGTTAAAACATTATATGAAGCCATTTCCCACACAGAGAATTAATCCAGAGGTTGTGGGCCTTCAGATTCCCACTCTTCCTGGTGGGAGGTTCTTTTTTTTTTTTTTACCCTTTTTTAATCACAGTGAAGGCAGCACCACAGAAGTAAATTCTCAATGGCCACCAGGCTTGAAGACCCCCCAAAATGCATTTATGGGCTGGTAAGTAGTACCAGAACTGGAGAAGCAGGCATTTTTAGTCAAAAAATATAGTTCAATACAAAATTTGTGACCTTCCTTCCTTTCAAAGTATTTTCCTGTGTTTCTGCAGGCACTCCTGGAAAGGTGCTATTCTATTATAATATTGCTTTCTCATTAGCATTCAGATAAGTTCTATTTGCTGGGCCTTACAGCAGCTAGTGTCTCCTAGTCAAACAATTTATCAGGAACTGTAAGCTCACTGTGAGCAGAAAATATGTCTGTTATATTGTTACACTGTACTCTCTCAAGTGCTTAGTACAGTGCGCTCTGCACATAGTAAGCACTCAAAAAAAATATATGATTGACTGACTTTCAGAAAAGGGACTGCGTACTTTACTCTGTATTTGGAATCCTAGTTTCAAAACCCCAGGAACCGTCTGGAATCCCCAATAAATTTTGATATCAAAAAACCACCTATGATAAACTCTTTTCCATTATGTGAACTTGGTTTTACCCATCGGACAGATATTCTCTAATAGCGGACTTACAATTTTGGGAAGTTCATCAGCTATTTCAGATCTCTAAGGAAAATGTTAAGTGACCTTCCCTGACTAAGCCTTCATTTCCTTTTCCCCCACTCCCTTCTGCATAATAATGATGATAATGATAACAATAATAATAATTGTGGAATTGGTAAAAAGCTTTCTATGACCAAGTGCTGTTCTAAGTGCTGGGATAGATAAAAAGTAATCGGGTCAGACATAGTCCCTGTCCCACATGGGGCTCACAATCTTAATCCCCATTTTACAAATGAGCTAACTGACGCCCAGAGAAGTGAACGATTTACCCAAGGTCACACAGCAGACGTTGCAGAGCAGGGATTAGAATCCACCCTTGCACGTGGATTTGCAGCTTTTATTCACCCCTTCCTCAGCCCCATAACACTTAAACACATATCCATAATTTATGTATTTATATCAGACCATACACTCACTGTGGGCAAGGAACGCGTCTACCAACTCTGTTATATTGTACTCTCCCCAACTCTTAGTACAATGCTCTGCACAAAGTCGGCACTCAATAAATGATGTATTGATTTCTGATCACTTACTAATGGAGAGAATCAATTATTTACTGAGTGCTTACTGAGTGCAGGGCACTGTACTAACTGCTTGGGAGAGTCCAACACAACCATGAAGCAGACACATTCCCTGCCCACAAGGAGCTTACAGTCTAAGGTGGGGGGACACATTAATAAAAAATTATGGGTATGTACATAAGTGTTGTGGGGCTGGGTGATGCAGAAGGGAGTGGGAAAAGAGGAAATGAGGGCTTAGTCAGGGAAGGTGTCTTGGAGGAGATGTGCCTTCAAATAAGACTTTAAAGGTGGGGAGGTTACTTGTCAAATATGAAAAGAGAGGGTGTTTCAGGCCAGAGGCAGGATTTGGGCAAGAGTTTAATGGTGAGATAGGTGAGTTGGAGATACAGGGAGAAAGTTGGCATTAGGGAGAGGCTGGGTTGTAGTAGGAGAGCAGTAAGGTGAAATAGGAAGGACCGAGATGATTGAGTGCTTTAATACTAATGATAAGAAGTTTCTGTATAACAGAGGGAGGTGATTGGGCAACCACTGGGGGTCCTTGAGGAATGGGGAAACATGGACTGAACGTTCCCATGTAGAAAAATGATCCAGGCAGCGGAGTGAAGTGCAGTCTGGAGTGGGAGAAATAAGAGGCAGGGAGGTCTGCAAAGAAGCTGATAGAGTAACGAAGGTGGGGTAGGATAAGTGCTTGAATTGATGTGGTAGCAGATTGGACGGAGAGGAAAGGACACATTTTAGCGATACTGTGACGGTTGAACCCCGAATGAATATGTGGATTGAACGAGAGAGAGGAATCAAGGATGATGCCAACTTGATGGGCCCACGAAACAGGAAAGATGGTGATGGTGTTTACACTGATGGGAAAGTCGGAGAACTCTGTTTCGGACATGTTAGGTTTGAGGTGACGGCAGGACATCCAAGTAGAGATGTCTTGAAGGCAGGGGAAAATGGGAGATTGCAGAGAATTAGGAAGATCAGGGCTGGATATGTAGGTTTGGGAATCATGTGCATAGACACGGTAGTTGAAGCCACGGAGCGAATGAGTTCTCAAAGAGAGTGGGTGTAGGTGAAGAATAGAAGGGGTCCCAAGCCTGAGCCTTGACAGACTCCCACAGTTAGGAGGTGAGAGGAAGAGGAGGAGTCCACGAAAGAGACTGGGAATGAGTTGCCAGAGAGATATGAGGAGAATAATAGTAATAATGATGGTATTTGTTAAGTGCCTACTATGTGCCAAGCACTGTTCTAAGCACTGGGGTAGGTACAAGGTTATCAGGTTGTCCCACATGGGGCTCAACTCAATCCCCATTTTACAGATGAGGGAACTGAGGCACAGATTAGTTAAGTGACTTGCCCAAAGTCACACAGCTGACAATCGGCGGAGCCGGGATTAGAACTCACGACCTCTGACTCCCAAACTCGTGCCCTTTCCACTAAGTCACGCTGCTTCTCACTAAGGGGGAATCAGGAGAGGGCAGTGTCTGTGAAACCAAGATAATGATTCATTCATTCATTCGACTGTATTTATTGAGCACTTACTTTGTGCAGAGCACTGTATTAAGCCCTGGGGATAGTACAGTGTAACAATAAACAGTCACTTTCCCCGCCCACAAAGAGCTTACAGTCCAGAAGGGGAGACAGACATTAACGTAAATGAATAAATTACAAATATATACATAGTGCTGTGGGTCTGGGAAGGGGGAGAAAGGGGTGGTTGACAGTTTCTAAGGCAGCTGAGAGGTCAAGGAGGGTTAATAATCTACAAGGCACCCCCATTTCTGCGGCTTTAAATACGAAAATAGATGAAGATCAATTAGGTCACTTGCTCGATTGAAACTCATCAGAACTAAAAGATAAAATTAGCGAATAATAATAATAATTGTAGTACTTGTTAAGCCCTTACTATGTACCAGACAGTGTAATACGTGCTGGGGTAGGTACAAACAAATTGGGTTGGGCACAGTCCCTGTCCCACATGGAGTTTACAGATGAGGTAACGAACACAGAAAAGTGAGGTGAAATGCCCAAGGTCATTTGGCAGACAAGTGGTGGAGTCAGGATTAGAACCCAAGGTCCTTCTGATTCCCAAGCACCTGCTCTGTCCCCTAGTGCATGCTACTTGGAAAGAGCACAAAACACAGTCAGAGAAACTGGATTCTAACCCCACTTCTACAACTTCCCGGGTCTGTGATCTTGGTAAAGTCACTTAACTTCTCTTTGCCTCTCTGTAAAATAGGGATTTAATACTTTTTCTCCCTCCTATTTAGACTGTGAGTTCCATGTGAGATGGACTATATCCAACCTGGTTACTTTGCATCCCAGAGGTTTTTGTTTTTTATGTTATTTGTTAGGGACTTTGTGCAGGCACTGTACTAAATACTGGGGTATGTACAAACTAATCAGGTTAGGCATAGTCCATGTCCCACATGGGGTTCAGAGTCCTAATCCCATTTTACAGATAAGAAAACTTAGGCACAGAAAAGATAAGTGACTTGTCCAAGGTCTTACAGCAGACAAGTTGCAGAGCTGGGATTAGAGCCCAAATCATCCGACTCCCAGGCCTATGGTCTTTCCCAGGCCACACTGTTTGGCAGATAGTAAGCACTTAAACACCAAACATTACTATTGTTTAAAATTCTTAAAAACGCCCTCCATAAAGTCAATTTGGCATGGGAGGGAAGCTCTACGGTGAACATAAATAGAGGTCTTCAAATTGAAGCCGCTATCTTAGATTCTAAAACTGGCCAAGGTCTATCAGATCCAGTCGGTTTCCAATAGTTTGGGAGAACAGGAAATTGTGTGATGAAGGGACCGCAGTCTATGTGCTGCCTATGGTAAAGGATGGTCAGAGTGGATTCTCTGTGGGATCATTTTGAGATTACAGTAAATTGTAAGGTCCTTCAGGCAGGGATCATGTCCACCAACCCTATTAATAATAATAATGTTATTTGTTAAGCGCTTACGATGTGCAGAGCACTGTTCTAACCGCTGGGGTAGATACAGGGTAATCAGGTTGTCCCACGTGAGGCTCACAGTTAATCCCATTTTACAGATGAGGTAACTGAGGCACAGAGAAGTGAAGTGAGTTGCCCACAGTCACACAGCTGCCAAGTGGCAGAGCCGGGAGTCGAACCCATGACCTCTGACTCTGAAGCCCAGGCTCTTTCCACTGAGCCACGCTGCTTCCCCTATTACTTTGTACTCTCCCAAGAGCTTAGCACAGTGCTCTGCAGACAGTGAGTGCTCAGTGAATAGCATTAATTGATTGACTAAGAGGCAGAATGAAAAAGTCCCAAGCATTAAAACTGCAATACAATAGAATGATCCTTATCAGGGTTGAAATGACTGGTCATCACTCACACGAAGATAATGTTCGCCTGTAGCATCATCTTTTCTGATGGAAAGCTACCTCACATATATTATTCAATCCACATTTTAAGACAGATCACCCTGGTGGATAGTATCAGGAAAAACCTACTATTCCACCAAAAGTTACTAGGTCTATCCCACTTAAAGCCACCCCAAAGTTCATATTTAGAAAGGTCTTCATCCATCTCTCCCACTGATGTTCTTCTAATCATTCACTTCTTTAACTCTGGTCACCAATACAGAACAAGGAGTGGACTAAATTGGATGAATAAACAAAGTCCCTGCTAAAAATGATCCTCATCTGAAAGCACTTCTCAGTTCTATTTTTAGGTCCCCTCTTCCCCCAAAACTTCCTTCCCAGAGCCTTCCATCTCGCATCTAAATGGCTCAACCCTGCAGGACCTCTTCAAAGCAAGGATTATGAGGGTCACATCATGACTGAATCAATCAATCAATCAATCAGTGGTATGAATTGAACACTTACTATGTGCAAAACATTGTAGGAAACACTTGGGAGAATACAACAGAGTTGGTAGACACTTTTCCTGCCCACAACGAGCTTATAGAGGGGGAGACAAATTAATATGACTAAATTGGGTGGGGGGTTTATGGTATTTATTAACGCTTAACTTCCCTTCACTCGGGAAAACTTGGATATGCCACAGGGGTGGGTAGACCTCTCCCTCTTTTGGCAGACAGGCCATTCTCCTTTCAGAATGTTCCAGCGATTCTGGGGGGAAGAAGGAGAAGGGGAGCTGGTCTGCCGTCAAGCCTATGATCTTTGCCACCCAGCACCTCCCTCTAGAGTTGATACCTCTGTATAGTCAAAAACCTGTGACCATCACTCCTTATTTCACCCAATCTTGGTCCACAGCCCGAAAAAAAGAACGCTCTGCCACTTACCTGAGTCAAGCTGCTGAATCCGGGGCCCAGATGAGAGATTAAATTGTCCCTCAGGTCCAATACTCGGAGCAAACTGAGTTTTGCCAATGTCTGGGGTATGCACTGAAGTTTCTTCCCCCTCAGGATGACAGTCCTTGATTTTCCACTCCGCAGGGCTCTCAACAGCAACCTTTCACCCATGGCTTGAAGAAGAGGCCGGAAATGAGGCCAAGGTGAGGGCGCCTGGCATCTTCAGGTAAAACCAAACCCTCCAGCAACAATCTCAGAATCTTTGGACACAGACAATGCTGCCATGGAAAGGATAGAATGCTATGATGACCACTGCCCCAGAGAACGGCCAAAAGCTGCCAGAATTTTCCATCTAAAAATCAATCGACAATACTGGCTAAGAAGACTGTAAACATTTCGGCTTAATTTGTACTGACCTATATCGACAATATACCAGCCAGTTCTCATAGGTATAAACAGGAGAAACTGTTTGGTCTTCCCCTAAATTTTCAAAGACCATCGAGTCAGAAAGCATCTAAGATGGGACCATAGGGATTTAGTTGATAATAATAATGTTGGTATTTGTTAAGCGCTTACTATGTGCAGAGCACTGTTCTAAGAGCTGGGGGAGATGCAGGGTGATCAGGTTGTCCCACGTGGGGCTCACAGTTTTAATCCCCATTTTACAGATGAGGTAACTGAGGCACAGAGAAGTTAAGTGTCTTGTCCAAAGTCACACAGCTGACAGGTGGCAGAGTCGGGATTCGAACCTATGACTCCCAAGCCCGGGGTCTTTCCACTGAGCCACGTTAGATAGCCAGTCGATCATATTTATTGAGGACTTGCTGTGTGCCAAGCATGGTACTAAGCGCTTAGGAGAATACGTTATAATAGATTTGCAAGACATGTTCCCTGCCCCTAAAGAGCTTACAGTCTACGGGGGAGACGAATATTAAAATAAATGACGGGTTTGTAGATAAGTGCTGTGGGGCTGAGGGTGGGTTGGATACCAAGTGTTTACAGGCTGCATATCCTAGGGCATAGGCAACGCAGAAGGAAGAGGGAATAAGGGAAATAAGGGCTTGGTCGGGGAAGTACAGTAGCCACTCCGTCCCTCCCTGACTGCCATCTTCAACTGTTCACTCTCCAATGGCTTCTATCCCACTGCCTTCAAACCTACTCATGTCTCCCCTATCCTAAAAAAAAAATTTCCTCCCTTGGCTCCACAGCTCCCTCCACTTATCACCCATCTCTCTTCTACCAATCCTCTCCAAACTCCCAGAGTGAGTTGTCTACACCCACTGTTTCTAGTTCTCCTCAACCCCCTCCAATCTGGGTTCCACTCCCTTCACTCCAGTGTCACTGTCCTCTCAAAGGTTACCAATGATCTCCTTCTTGTCATATCTAATGGCCTCTACTCCATCCTAATCCGCCTTGGCCTCTCAGCTGCCTTCAACACCTCTGACCAACCCCTTCTCCTGGAAACACTATCCAACCTCGGCTTCGCTGACACTGTCCTCTCCTGATTCTCCTTACAGTTCTCTGGCCACTCATTCTCAGTCTCTTTAGAGCGCTCCTCCTCTGCCTCTCACCCCCTAACTGTTGGAGTCCCTTCAAGGCTCAGTTCTGGGTCCCCTTCTAGTCTCTAAGATTCCAAAACTAAATCTCTAGCCTGGATTAGCTGTAAACCCGTCAATGGGCAGGGACTGTCTCTATCTGTTGCCGATTTGTACATTCCAAGCGCTTAGTACAGTGCTCTGCACATAGTAAGCGCTCAATACTTTAGAATGAATGGATCTCTCTCCTTTTCTGCAGCGTAGCATTTCCTCATGCCTTCAGGATATCTCAACTCAGTTGTCTCGTCGATACCTCAAACTTTGTGTGTCCAAAACAGAATTCCTCACCTTCCCATTCTTACCCTGCCCTTCTGGTGACTTACCTGTCACTGAAGACAGCACCATCATCCTCTCTGCCTCACAAGTCCATAACCATGACATTATCTTAGAGTCATCTCTCATTCAATCCACATATTCAATCCATCTGTAAATTCTTAACACCGCTAAAATCCACCCTTTTCTCTCCTTTCAATCTATCTCATTCACCCAAGCTCTTATTCTATTCCACCTTGATTACTGTATCAGCCTCCTGACTGTTCTCCCTGTCTCTACCCACCGCAATCCATACTTAAATCTGCTGCCCAGGTGATCTTTCTAAAGCCATTTAACTCATGTTCCTCCATTCTCCACACCTCAAGAACCTCCAGGGGTTGCCATCCACCTCTGCAAATGAAAACTCTTTACCATTTCCCTTGCACATGGATTTGTACCAAATCATCCCTTCCTCAGCTCCAAAGCAGTTGACATATCTGTAATTTAATATGTTTATAATATATAGTAAGTGCTTAACAAATACCATCATTCTTATTATAATAATGATGGGTTTTTTTTTTAGCTCTGTGCGCCAGGCTGTGTACTATGCCCTGGGGTGGATGCAAGCAAATCAGGTCGGACACTATCCTCATCCCACATGGGGCTCACACTCTGTATCCCCATTTTACAGATGAGGTGACTGAGGCACAGAGAAATTGTCTTGTCCAAGGTCACGGAGCAGACAAATGGCAGAGGCAAGATTAAAACCCAGTTCCTCCTGCCTCCATCCACTTGGACATGCTGCTTCTCATAATGTCTGTCCCCCTCTGGACAATAAGCTCGTAGTGGGCAGGGAATGAGTTTACAACTCTTTTACGATTGATTGAAGATAATGCCAAGGTAATGGGTTTGTGAGGCAGGGAAGATGGCGGTGCCATCCACGATGATATTGAAGTCATGGGGAGGACAAGTTTGGTTGGGAATCAATCAGTGCATCGATCGATGTTATTTACCGAACTTTTACTATTTGCAGAGAACTGTACTAAGCACTTGGAAGAGTACAACACAACGGAATTAGCAAACATATCCCCCGCCCATTCTCTTTTGGACATGTTAAGTTTGAGGTCTCACCAGGACATTCAGGTAGAGATGTTCTGAAGGATGGAGGAAATATGGGACTGTGGAGAAGAAGAAAGATCAGGGCTGGAGATGTAGATTTGGGAATCATCTGCTTAGGGACAGTAGTTGAAGCCATGGGAGCAAATGAATTCTCCAAGGGAATGGGTGTAGGTAAAGAAAATGGAAGGGGACCCAGAATTGAGTCTTGAGGGACTCCCACAGTTAGAGGGTTGGAGGCAGTTGAGGAACCTGTGAAAGACTGAAAATGAGCAGCCAGAGAGATAGGAAGAGAACCAGGAGAGGACAGTGTCCATGAAGCCCAAGTTGGATGTTTCCAGGAGAACGTGGTGGTCCACAGAGATTAAGGCATTTGAGAGGCCAAGGTGAATAGGATTGAGTAGAGGCTGTTGGATTTGGCAAGAAAGAGATCATTGGTGACCTTTAAGTGGGTGATTCCTTCGCAGTGAAGGGGGAGGAAGCCAGATTGAAGGGGGTCAAGAAAAGAATCGGAGAGAAAAATTGACAGTGAGTGCAGCCAATTCGCTGAAGGGTTTTGGAGATAAATGGTAGGTAGGTCCAGGCTGAGCCATGAACACATAGAATAAATGAGGGCTTTGTATTTTTTCTTAGTGAAACAGATTGACCTTTCTATGGGGAAATGGAGAAAGGGCCTAACTAAGAAGTAAAAAGCACTTTAGAAAGATGAAGTGCTATGAAAATGATAAATAATAGCAGGTCTGATATCTGAAGACTTTAATTCTACAAATAGAGGGATAATGATGATTTTAAACAACATGTAACCTAAGAGAATCGGGCTAATTCCCACTAATGACAGAGGAGACCCTCTGCAAATTACCGAATTTTGCAAACTGGCAGGCCTGGGAACCAACCTGACTTGAAAAATACAGACTATGGAAACACACAGTGAGCTTCGTTTATTCATTTGGCAAGTTCATCTTGTAATTAAAACAGAAATCACCCAGGGTAATAAATTAGCAAAAATAAGGGACATATTTTATGTAAACAATGGTGTCTTTGTAGCTAATTGTTTCCCGTTTCTTCCTTTAGCAGACTACATTTATAATTGTATTGTAACATAAGATAATGCCATGTAGTTTCTTTTTCGAGTTAGGTTTTCAGATCAGTGACCGAGATTTATTGAAATTCCATCTATTCTTTTGAGGAAATTCACCTGCGTATTTCCACTGATATCAAAGCAAGTTCTACTTTAGCTGCTTACCAGTTTGCCTCATGCAGCAATTTTGACTCTGTTGACTTTGAGTGGTTTGAGTTGGTTGGGACTCCTAGAGAAGTCCAGCATGGCTCAGGGGAAGGAGCACAGGCTTGGGAGTCGGAGGTCATGGGTTCTAATCCTGGTTCCGCCCGCTTGTAAGCTTGTGAGCAAGGTCACTTAACTTCTCTGTGCCTCAGTTACTACATCTGTAAAATGGGGATTAAGACTGTGAGTCCCATGTGGGATAAGCTGATCACCTTGTTCCCCCCAGTGCTCAGAACAGTGCTTTTTGTACATAGTAAGCGCTTAACAAATATTATTATTAGACCTTTTGAACTGTAAGGCGCTGGTGGGCAGGAACTTATTCCAACTGTTATATTGTCCTTTCCCAAGCACTTAGTACCGTGATCTAGACTGTATACTGGTTGTGGGCAGGGAATGTGTCTGCTTATTGTTATATTTCATTGTCCTAAGTGCTTAGTACAGTGCTCTGCACACAATAAACACTCAATAAATATGATTGACTGACCTGGTCGCAGTGGGTGCTCAATAAATACAGTTCAATGGTGAATTTGGGGTGAAGAGCAGGCCTGTAGTGTCTTTCACCTGAAGCTGTTACGTGGTGTCACATGTCTTTATCTCCTCCCGTTCTACCTCCCTCCCTCAAGGCTCACATCGCCTCCTGCCTTCACGACCTCTCTACTTGGATGTCCTCCTGCCACCTAAAACTCATCATGTCCAAGACAGAGCTCCTTAGTCTTCCCTCCCAAACCTGTCCTCTCCCGAACGTCCTCATCACTGTGGACGGCACAACCATCCTTCCCGTCTCACAAGCCTGGAACCTCGGTGTCATCCTTGACTCCGCCCTCTCATTCACCCCACATATCCGATCTATCACCAAATCCTGCCAGTCTCACCTTCACAACATCGCCAAGATCAGCCCTTATCTCTCCATCCAAACCACTACCGCATTAGTACAGTCTCTCATCCTCTCCTGACCGGATCACTGCACAGCCTCCTTTCTGACCTCCCAATCTCCTGTCTCTCCCCATTTCAGACAATACTTAACTCGGCTGCTTGGATGATCTTTCTACGGAAACGTTCTGGGCATTTCACTCCCCCTCCGCAAAAATCTCCAGTGGTCGCCTATCAACCCCCATATCAAACAAAAAGTCCTCACTATTGGGCTTCGAAGCTCTCCCGTCACCTTGCCCCTTACGTCACCTCCTTTCCCTCCTTTTATATCCCAGCCCGCACACTCCACTCGTCTGGTGCTAACCTTCTCGCTGTGCCTCCATCATGCCCGTCCCAGTCGAACCCTGGCCCACATCCTACATCTGGCCAGGAACACCCTCCCTCCTCCAATCCGCCTGACGCTCTCTCCCCCTTCAAACCCCTGCTCAAGGCCCATCTCCTCCAAGAGGCCTTCCCAGACTAAGCCCCACTTTTCCTCATCTCCCACTCCCTTCTGCGTCACCCTGACTCACTTTCTTTGCTCTTCGCTCTCTTTGATGCCTGTTTAATTGTATCGATGTCTTACTGTCTGTTTACTTGTACTGATGTCTGTTTCCCCACCCTCCAGACTGTAAGTTTATTGTGGGCAGAGATTGTCTATTGCAGTATTGCACTTTCCCAAGCACTCAGTACAATGCTCTGCACGCAATAAGCACTCCATAAATATGATCGAATGAATTCTCTATGCCTCAGTTGCCTCATCTGTAAAATGGGGATTGAGACTATGAGCCCCACATGGGACAGGGACCGTATCCAACCCGATCAGCTTGCATCCATCCCGGTGTTTAGTACAGTGCCTGGCGCACAGTAAGAGCTTAACAAATGCCACGATTATTATTAGTAATAACAATAATAAAAAGAGGCCTCAACTGGGGAAGCACTCTTGGAGATGTGACCATAATAATAACAATTACGGTATTGGTTAAGCATTTACTATGTGCCAGGCACTGTACTAGCGCTGAATAAGGCTTTGAAGGTGAGGAGAGTGGTGGTCTAGTGTATATGGAAGGGGAGGGAGTTTCAGGGCACAGGAAGGATGTAGGAAATGGGTCGGTGGAAAGATTGATGAGATTGAGGCATAGTGAGCAAGCTGGGATTATTATTATTAATAATAATAATAATAATAATAATCATGGTATTTGTTAAGCACTTACTATATGCCAAGCACTGTTCTAAGTTCTGGGTAGATACAAGGTTATCAGATTGTCCCAAGTACGGCTCACAGTCTTAATCCCCATTTTACAGATGAGGTAACTAAGGCACAGAGAAGTGAAGTGACTTGCCCAAAGTCACAGAGCTGCCAAGTAGCAGAGGTGGGATTAGATCCCATGATCTCTGACTCCCAAGCCCGGGCTCTTTCCATTAAGCCACTTTGCTACTCTAACACCTTCATTACAGGAGAATGCTTCATTAGAGAAGCAACGTGGCTCAGTGGAAAGAGCCCGGGCTTGGGAGTCAGAGATCATGGGTTCGAATCCCGGCTCTGCCACTTGTCAGGTGTGTCTGTGGGCAAGTCACTTCGCTTCTCTGGACTCAGTTCCCTCATCTGCAAAATGGGGATGAAGACCGTGAGCCTCACGTGGGACAACCTGATGACCCTGTATCTACCCCAGCGCTTAGATGAGTGCTCTGCACATAGTAAGCGCTTAACAAATACCAACATTATTACTATTAGGAGCCAAGTGTGGGGGCTGGGCTGTATTAGGAGATGAGTGAAGTGAGATAGGATGGGGTAAAGTGACTGAGTGCTTTAAAGCTGATGGTAAGGGGTTCCTATTTCATGGGTACGTGGTTGGGTAACCATAGGAGGCATTTGAGGAGTGGGGAAAAAGTAGACAAATTTTTTTTTTAGAAAAATGATCTGGACTGCAGAGTAAATATGGACTGGGGCGGGGAGAGACGGGAGGCAGGGGAGTTGGGCGAGGGAGCTGATCTAGTAATCAAGGTGAGATAGGGTAAGTGCTTGGATCAGCATAGTAGCGGTTTGGATGGAAAGGAAAGGGCAGATTTTAGTTATGTTGTGAAGGAAGAACCGACAGGATTTGGTGAGACCGCATATGGGGTTTTTTTATGAGAGATGAGCTGAGGATAATGCCAAGGTTATGGGCTTGTGAGAGAAA
The DNA here is from genome assembly GCF_004115215.2 of Ornithorhynchus anatinus. NCBI lineage: Eukaryota > Metazoa > Chordata > Mammalia > Monotremata > Ornithorhynchidae > Ornithorhynchus > Ornithorhynchus anatinus. The sequence continues at coordinate 54,951,754 of NC_041731.1, read as the reverse complement.
GGACAGGGGTATTGTCACAGTCTGTAAGCCCATCGATGAGCAGGGATTGTCTCTATCTGGTGCCAAATTGTACATTCCAAGTGCTTAGTACAGTGCTCTGCACATAGTAAGCGCTCAATAAATACCATTGAATAAAAGTGGTACTAATACTCACCCGTCATTGCAGAAGAAGGTTTTAAACTGAAATATCAACAACCTTATTGACTTTAATACCAGAATTTCAAAATACAATAAATCAGGTGATAAGTAATCTCCTTGGCAAAAGAAAAGCAAAACAAACCAACATACCCCAGAAAGTCAGCCAGTTACCACCTTTGAGAATTAAAACAAGCTTTGTAGATATGTTACCACACACACGTACACTTCCAAAATATCGCACTGGACCTCTGAGATCCCCTTAAATATTTAGTGATGTATTTGACTGTGCAAGTTGCGAAAGGGTGAGATGTTTTTCAAAGTCATGGTAACCCCATGTTCAAAGTCTGAATATTAAATGTTTTATAGGTTTATTCGGTTATGGAAACCTGGGGATTTAGCCTAGGAAACCGAGTGAATTAACTAAGAGCAGTAGTTCTCCAAACCGTTTCATTCTGGGACTCCCGGGGAGCCCCGTGAACTCTCATCTCCTATGCCAGAAACCAAAAAAACAAAAACGAAAAAAGTCACAGCTCTTGCTCTTGGCATTTCAGCAAATCTTGCAGGCCAGGGAGCCAAGGAAGTCGACTTACCTTATTAGCAGAACCCTCAGTTCTTTCTGCCTATCCCAAAACAAGGAGGGCTCTTTGTAGTTCTGAGCCTTGTGACCATCTTCTCTCACATCTTTCTGGGATTTCTCACCCCTGACTACACAGAGGGGAACTGATCTCTCCCAAGCTCTTAGTACAGCGCTTTGCACACAGTAAGCACTCAGTATAATTCGACTGAATTTATCTATTCATTCAATCGTATTTATTGAGCGTTTACTGTGTGCAGAGCACTGTACTAAGTGCTTGGAATGGACAATTTGGCAACAGAGAGACAATCCCTGCCCAACAATGGGCTCTCAGTCTAAAAAAAGCTATCTTCCCCTTGATAGATTAGAATTAGATTATAAGGCCTGAGAGATTGATGAACTAATAATAATAAAAATGATGGCACTTGGAAAGCACTTACTATGTGCCAGGCACCGTACTAAACACTGGGGTGGATACAAGCAAATCAAGTCGGACACAATCCCTGTCCCATGGGGTCTCAAAGTCTATTTTATAGATGAGGTAACAGGCACAAAGAAGTGAATTTGCCCAAGGTCAAGGTCGCACGGCAGACTAGTGGTGGAGCTGCATTAAAACCCATGACCTTATGACTCCCAGACCTGTGCTCTATCCACTACACCATGCTGCTTCTTTTGACATAGGAGAAAAATATGGAAACGTAGAAATTTCACACATGATCCTGCAAATTTAAGTAGGTTTTTTTTTTCAGATTCCTAGGTCAAGTTCCTTCTGTTGGCCACTCCCATAGCTTGTGGGTTACTGATTCTTTTTAATGGCATTTATTAAGTGCTTATTACGTCCCAGGCACTGTCCTGTGCTTAGTACAGTGCTCTGCACAGTAAGCACTCAATAACTACGTTTAAATGAATCCTTAGGTTGTATACCTCCCCTGTCCCACATGGGACTCAGTCTTAATCCCCATTTTACAGATGAGGTAACTGAGGTACAGAAAAGTGACTTACCCAACATCACTAGCATGTAAGTGGCAGCGCCAGGATTAGAACTCAGGTCCTTCTGACTCCCAGGCTGTTGCTCTATCCTCTAGATCACACTGCTTTTCTAAGCCGCATTCTCTGAACGAAAGGGTTTCAATAATTACCATACAGTGGGAGGGAGAAATGTAAGGGGGAGAAGGCAAGTTCTCCTGCTATTGTTCTGTAGGGTGTGAAACGATTAGATACCCCACAGCTTTGATCAAGACACCCACTCCTGTTCAACTGAAACATCCGACCATTATATACCGGCCTCCATTGGCTTCCACCTCTCCAGTATTTCACAATCATTCTTCTAATTCAAGTCTCAGTTCTAAAGGCTTTCCAAATAGACTATCTTTATAGGCCGGGCAGAGATCGGCCGCTGCCATTTTACGAAGCCTCTCATCCAGCATCAGAGAAGTAAACCGACCCCTGATCAAACCAGTGTGGACAATGTTTCTATTTTGCTTCCCTTCACAGGCCTGGGAACCATCAACTTTCATTCATTTATTTGTAAGTTTTAGTTTGTGAAAAAGCGAGGGGGAGCTAGATTAGACAAGATAAAGCGAGACTGAGATCCACATCTCAATTAGCAGATGATCCCTCCGTTGAAGGGGATTCCAGCCCATAGGAGTAAAATGCAAATAATAATACTCGTACTAAGTGGAAAGAGCACGGGCTTTGGAGTCAGAGGTCATGGGTTCGAATCCCGGCTCGGCCACTTGTCAGCTGTGAGACTTTGGGCAAGTCACTTAACTTCTCGGTGCCTCAGTTACCTGATCTGTAAAATAGGGATTAAGACTGTGAGCCCCACGTGGGACGACCTGATTCCCCTTTGTCTACCCCAGCGCTTAGAACAGTGCTCGGCACATAGTAAGCGCTTAACAAATACCAACATTATTATTATTACTATGTGCCAAACATTGAGCTAAACGCTGGGGCAGATATAATAGATCAGACAGACCCTGTACCACGGGCACCCCAGTCTAAGGGGGTGGGAGAAGATGTTTTTAATCTCCATTTTACAGCTGAGAACACTGAGGCAGAAAGAAGTTATGCAAACTTGCCCAAGGTCCTACAGCAGGCGAACGACAGCTGGGATTAGATCGAGAAGCAGCATGGCTTAGTGGAAAGAGCACGGGCGACCGAGGTCGTGGGTTCTAATCCCAGCTCCGTCACTTATCACCTGCTTGACTTTGGACAAAGTCACTTCACTGGACCTCAGTTACCTCATCTGTAAAATGGGGATTAAGACTGTGAGCCCCACCTGGGATAATCTCATTACCCTGTACCTACCCCCGCTCTTAGAACAGTGCTTGGCACATAGTAAGTGCTTAACCAATACCATCATTATTATCCCAGGATCCTGTGCTCTTTCCACTAAGCCAAACTGCCCATTTCAGGGAAATCTCGTAGGCATCTGTCAAGAGGACTAGTAAAGTCACATCCCAGCTGTCAGTGACAGAGGAATAAGTCCTAGCTTTAAATTGGTCTCATCGTCTTTGTAAACTTCTGGACAACAGGGGCCAGTGTCTTTTATATATTCTTTACAACACCTGGGATGCTGCGGTGCGATGTTAAAAGACAATACAACTGAAATGACTGTCATTTTGGCAACCGGAAGGGGAGGTCAGTCTTTAGTTCCTACACTTCTCCATTCCTGTTCATCCTGGAACCTTAGGAATTCCTTCCAGACACAGATGATGGGAAGAAAACTCAGAGCAGAAAGAAATAGTTGGGGGCAGAAGGAGCAATAAGAAAATTACCACCACCTGCATATGCAAGTAGTAAGCACAAATTTTAAAAGTATAAAAATTATCTCTGATCACAGTCTGGCTACATCATATTAATAAGAGGGAAGGCTGAAAAACATAAGCTTAAATGATGGGCAAACAAGAATTTGCTCAGACTTGCTCCTCTACCTCACTGTCTCCCACCCACTGCTCTTAAAGAAATTGCACAATTAATGTACTTTCAGCCAACTGACTTGGGCCAAAAAGTCATAAAAATTCTCACCTGGTCCCTAGCTAAAGTGGCTATTTGCCATTCGATGTTATTATCGATTTTATCTGAGCATCATTTTGTGCTTTCAGATGCATCTGTAAATTCTAACAGCCTTGAAGACGTTTTTTTTCTTTAGTGGTACATAGGACATAAACAAAGGCTCAGTAAATTACTAGTGCAAAATGAACTTTTCTAGCACAAATTCTTACAAGAGTTAAAATGGCAGTTTCCAAACAAAAGTCGATGTAATTCATTCACCTTTTATTATACTTTTGGCAAGACTTATATGAGCAAAACTGCTTTGCTCACTATAAACATATTCAATTGCTTTAACAAACTGTAAACATCATAAAGTGGACAAAATAGATGGATAAAGACATATTCCAGAACTCTGACATCCTCCTTTCTCTGAGTTAGGACAAAAGAAATGTTATGAAACTTCAATTACAAAAGGTTTTTATGCCATACAGTTAACCAAGTTGGCATATACTGCATTTAAATTAACATCTGTCATCATTTAGGGCTTCAATTTAGGTAATACTTAAAACAATGGTAATTAATGCTTGATTAGGGTTGAAGTTTTAGGAAAGAAAATCTCCCATAGCAAAAAATCTTGTTCTCATGCTTTCTTTTTTTTAATACTCTCTGTGCAAATTGGATACCAGACAGCCAGACTTTTTATAATGATAAACAGGTGAAATGCCTAATAAAAAATTCTCAATATCCTTGATTTCGGCATCATTTTTGCCTTGCAGATGCCTTAATATCAGGTTCATACAAAATCTCAACAATTGCTTTTTAGATGGAAAAAGTCACAGAGACTGCTTATGAAATAGACATTTCACTTACTTTAGAATCTCCACTTCTGTATCTTTCAACGGCAACAATTACATAAACCCAAGTGTCACGTTTCTGTGAGAGGTAGGACAACACAGAGATTACTGACACCTGAAATTCCGATCAATTTATAGATTTCTCCTAAATGGCAAATACTGGACCTCCTAACCTGAATGGTGCCTCTGTGTCTATGACACTCTCAGTCCCACAGGTTTCTCACTATTAGAAAGCAGAATCGGAGACATTTTAATAAATAATCACAATATTCTACTACAAGGAATACCTTCCAAGGCCAACATTACCTTTCCAAGGAATACATTCTTGTGCATAAAATGCAAGAGGCACCTTACACTCTAGGCACGGACTAACTGCAACTTTTGGCTCCCATTCAGTAGTTGTCAACTTAGGGAAGAAACTGCAATACTCATCCCACAGTCTAAATCTTTAAAGAAGAGAAATAAATTACCTAATAAATCAAAGACATAGGAAATCAAGGTCCAGGATTGAAAAAAAGTCAATTATACAAAAATGAAAGAGTCGCGCATAAATCAGACGATGTTCAACTCCCCAGGCCTTTGGCTTTGCCTTGTTCTCTTCATGTACCAAGCTGGTGCGATCTGACAGCCAGAATTTCCAAGTTTTTACTCTTAGTTTACCATATGGGACTATTAAAATAATTTTCTGAAGAAAAAAAATGAGTTCACTCCAGCAATGATTTCAGATCATCAGCATCCAATCTCATTTAAAAGCCTCAGACAATTCCCTAATACCATCGACATATTGCAGTGAATAAACTGTCGGTGAGTCAATTTCTTGAGAGTAGAAATTATGCAGAAATTGTTGCTGCACTGTAACAAATCAGCATTCGTCAGATGGAGTACGTTTTAAGGTCCTACGTACTGAGAGGATGTCATCAACCCGATCCACACATCCAACAATCGATCGTTATTTATTGAGCGCTTACTGTGTGCAGAACACCACACTAAGCACTTGGGAGAGTACAAAACAATGTTGGTAGATAAGTTCCCTGACCACAAGGATCTTAATGCACCTAAAATAGATTTTCAAAATACCGCTAAACCGAGAAGTCACTGGAGTTTATTTCTGTGTGTTCAAAATACTTTAGGAGCTTTTCAAAAATACGAATTCAAGGTAGTTATGTTTTGCAGTTCAACTTGATGCCGATTCTCACACTTCCAAACCGCATCAGATTCTGGAGCTGTGGCATTCATACGCTGCCATTTTCAGTAGCTGTGTCCATTAGTTGTTTCACAGAATTGTAGTGCTCACCCAAACCATACGCGTGTCTCATATACCTGAATAAAAATAAATAAAAAATAGATGTTTTGGGGGAAGATAATCAATTCAGCAGATGGGATGCTAATCGACTCAGTTAAACAGGCACTTCTGAACAACTCAAAAGATCAAGTCAATTAAGTACTATTGAATGTTTTGGAAGAAAGCCTACAAAAGTAGTACATATCCATGAAAGGCTAACTTCACTAAGAAACAGCTTGTTTACAGCACAGTTAATGCATCAGATCTGTTAAGTAGTAGTTTTATCTGTGTACAGGAGGAAATTGGATTTCTAAGACATTCTTTGGAAAAAGCGAAAGTGATATTTCTCTATGCTGAAGCAGAGCAGAACGGCCTTTGTCTTTAGGTAAATTAATATTCATAAAAAGGTCTCTGTAAGCAATTTCCAAATCCGATCTCCAGAAGGAAATTTCCTGTACCTCTTTAAAAATATATATCCAAGTAGCTTCAATTTTTAAAAAAAAATAGGGATACGCTGGTCACTTAACACTTAAAATCTGATTGTTTACTCCCAAGCCCCTGGTACAGTGTTCCAGCCAAAATGGATTCCCAGCTTTAACATGGTTAGGAAATTAGGTTTCTCTCTGGGGATGAAGGTTGGATGGGAAAGTACAGGCGAGATGCTACAACCTGGGCATCCTCTGATAGAGGTGAGCTTGTGGCTATGTTTACTATGCCAGCTTCTGCCTGTTCCAATCTGCCTCGGCAACTGTGCGGCTCTCCACGCTGACCTCCCTTCCTCTGTCTCTCGCCTCTCCAGTCCACTCTGTTCCTCTGCCCTGATCATTTTATCTAGAAAAAATGCTCAATCCATATTTCCCCAATGCTCAAGGACATCCAGTGATTGCTCATTCAGTTCTACCTCAAACCAAAACTCCTAACCATCGGCTTTAAGGCGCTCCATCAGCTCCCCCCACCCTCCTACCTTACCTCACTTATTTTCCACTACAACCCAATCTCTACTGCCAATTTACTTGCTGTGCCTTGATCTCATCCATCTTGCTGTCGAACCCTTGCCCATCTTCCCTCCCACTTCATATACGACAGATCACCACTCTTCCCAACTTCATAACCTTATTAAAATCACATCTCCTCCAAGAAGGCTTCCCTAACTCCCTTCCCTCTTTTCCCTTACTCTCCTTTCTGCATCATCAACGCATTTGAATCTGTACCCTTTAATCACTTCATATTCACCCCATCCTCAGCCTTTCAGCACTTATATACATAATCTTATACTCTGCCATTTCACTTATAGGTAATTTATTTTAACATCTGTCTGTAGACTGTAAGCTCCGTGAGGACAAGGACCATGTCTACCAACTCTCTACCCCCACACTCCACCCCTGCAAATCTGTTCTGTTTCCCCACAGAGACCTCCAACCTTTATTCTGTATTCTCCCAAGTCCTTAGTACAGTGCTCTGCACACTGTAAGCACTCAAAAAATACAGCTGATTGACTGAAGAGGATAACGGTTGGGCGGCCATTTTGACTGCTGCCATACACTGTGGGCAGGGAATGCATCTTCTTATTGTTGAATTTTACTCTCCCAAGCACTTAGTAGAGTGCTCTACACACAGTAAGCGCTCAATAAATGTGACTGAACGAATGAACCAATGTTTTTCCGGGACAATCGACGACTTAAAAATCTCTTTCTTGAGTAGAGACTAATAGATCAGTGTCCATTACCTTGTAGCTGCAATTTGGATTTTTCTCTATGTGGATAACTGCATTGACCACATTGAAGTTGCTTTGCCACTTTTAATCCGTCAATCAGTATTTACTGAGTGCTTACTAAGTGTACTAAGCACTGAACTAAGCATTTGGAAGAGTACACTACAACAAAATTAGCAGACTGTGCCCCGCCCATAACGAGTTTACAGTCTAGAGGGAGACACAGAAATAACCATAAATAAATAACTTCATCCATTCAGTTTTATGAGCTCTTTTGTAGTTTATCCCTTTCTGCCTGTCAATTCATAATCAGAGGAGTTTACTGTCACCTACGAATGAAGGAGATTTCACTGCACACTTTCGAAGACTATAAAACCAGCCTCTGCAGTGATCTCTGGAAAACCCTTCTTTTACTCCTATACTTCATTCCCATTTTTAGTCAGTTTTTAATCCACTAATTAATGAAGGGTGTTTATTAAGCACTTGGGAGAGTACAATGCAAGAGGTAGATACAATCCCTGCCCAAAAGGAGGTTTTAGATTACACACAGACATTAAAATAATTCACAGATAAATATGCACATAATAGCCACCAGGGTAGGGTAAAAATCAAAGTGCTTAAAGGGTGCAGACCCAGATCCAGAAGGGACGGTGAATACGGAAAGGTGGGAAGACCTCTTAAAGGAGATACGATTTTAGAAGGCCTTTGAATTTGAACAGAGTGATGATCTGTTGCATATGAGTAGAGAGGGAGCTCCAGGCCAGAGAGAGGACATGGGCAAGAAGTTAGTGGTGAGAAAGATGAGACCGAGATAGTGGGCAGGTCAATGTTAGAGGACCAAATTGTACAGGTTGGTGTTTATTCATTCAATAATATTTATTGAGCGCTTACGATGTGCACAGCACTGTACTAAACACTTGGAATGAATAATTTAGCAACAGATAGAGACAATCCCTGCCCAATGACGGGCTCACAGTCTAATCTGTCTACTCTGTCACAGTCTAATCTAGTCTAATCTACTAAACATCTGGTGACTGCCCGAGCTAGCAAAGCGCAACGCGGAATCACGAGTGGGACATCGCCTCTGCGAATGAAGCTGCCAGGCACCCCAGGCCAGGTCGGCCAAAGGGGTCCCTTGCCCCCGTGCCAGCCAAATAAGGTATGAAGGAGCGGGGGGAGGAGGAGAAGGTGAGGAAGGAGATGGAGATTGGACAAGTGGATACAGAAGCCCAAAAAGCCTGGAAGGACAGGTGATAAATACCTGCCACCTCTGACGTTCTGGGCAGTGGATCGAGACTTGCAGCTACCGGCTGCGTGTCGCCCCTGCCCAGAGCGTGGGAGGAATGCCCACTCTGTCTATATCACGTCTGCACTGCACACTCATGGGGTTGGAAGCTACACGCTTCACCGCGTGCGTGTAACTCACAACTGAATTCCTCCCGAGTGGGAAGTGCTCATGGGTGGAAGCGAGGTGCTTCACCATGTGCATTTAGCGCCTAAGTGTATTCCTCCTGACAGGAAAGTTCAATTTGCCACGTGGGTCTGTTTATTGTTGATGAATAAGATGGATACAGCCCACTTCATATCTCTCTGGGTTGCCAGTGATTGGTACTCTAATCAAGCAGTCATCCAAGTGATTGCCATCTCCCAACTCTACAGCCAGGTAAAAAAAGTTGTTTGATGGTCATTCTGACACCCAACCAAAAAAAAATAAAAAAAAATTCCAAGGCAAAGTTCCCCTCTCACTTAGAAATAATGACCCATGGTTCCAAGACTTATTTCTGGCAAGCACTGTTAATGATGCCTTCTGCTAGGTCTATGTCCACTTTTCAAATAAAAGAAGCCAAAATGTTCACAAGTTCAAAGCATCCTAAATCTCTTCTTTTGTTATACAACATTGATATTATAAGGGTAAAAACATTTACTTACACAAGTGTTAAAGGTTTGCTTGAATACTCTTCACCAACGACGATAGGGGGAGAATCAGCTTGTATCACTTCAATTGGCGTCCGTAAGATGTGCGACAAAGCCCTTAGCTTTAATATAAATGGGGAAAAAGAGAAAAAAATGCATTAAGGGAAACTGTATCCCAACTCCAAAGTCCAATGTTTATGCCAAACCCCAGGTTTTTTTTTTGTTTTTTTCAGATAAAAGAGTTGCAACCTATTCCTTTAGACTGTAAACTCACTGTGGGCAGGAAACAAATCTACCAACTCTATTGTACTGTACTCTCCAAAGCGCTTGGTACAGCGCTCTGCTTAATAAATGCAATCAATTACTACCACACATAGGAATAAGCCCATTCTTCTAAATTACTTAATAGAAAACTAAGTCAGAGCTCAACAAGTGAACAATAAGTAATGTTGATAAATCATCGCAACTGAGAAATGGAATACCAGACTAACATTAAGACCGGGTAAGCCGTGAATTTTGCTGCTGATAGTGATGATGGTGACGGTTAAGTACCCCAAAGCCCGAGTTGAGAACTAGAATTTACTGAGACAATCCACAACTTGCTTCTAGTTCTCGGAAACGTCCAACCTCTTTCTTTGCAAGATCACTTTTCAAATGCCCTGAGAACTAACCACTGAATAATATTTGAGTGCTATTGCTCATCTCGAGGCATCTTGTTAGGCCTATGAATCAAACTAATGGTGGATGCAAAAACACTCTGAAAAAAAAATTGGGTTAAAAAACCCAAAAAACCACACCCCAAAAACCTACAAAACTCATGGACTCGGCTCCCTCTGGTGGCTCACCAGACATTAGGCTTAGCCATCATCAGAGATCACGGTTTACGCCAGTACACGAGTTGACACTTTGGAATTGAAATATTTCACGGAGAGAAAAAAACTGGATTTAAGTCACCAACGAAACCATTCGCCCCAGTTACGCCTTCCCAAGATGCCTGAAGTTAACACTGCGATTAAGACCTCAGTCCACTTTTGAGAATTGTGTTGGTTATTGTTATGAGTTTCAGTTTTCCAGCAGACCACGCCAATAGGGTGGATACCAGTTCATTTATTTATTCATTCAATCTTATTTACTGGGCTCTTACTGTATGCAGAGCACCACACTACGCATTTAGGAGAGTACACCAATAAACAGATATATTCCCTGCCCACACGAGCTCAATCCACCTGTTCTCAGCACCTTAGCTAGATAAGCATCATAGCTAGAGAAAAGGCGATGGACCTCGTGCTAATCTGGCCACAACAGAGACTAGTCCCTGACTCTTCATTAGTCTCCCCAAGGTATCCAGTCAGAGATTTAATAACGTCACCCCATTCTCAGTTTGGATGCTTCAACCTCACACCATGCCACTTTGATGAAAAGTGAATCTGTAAAGTCAGGCTGAGACATTTGGAAAGCATACCTGCAAACAACTGAGGGAATTTAAAAAATCATTTAATAGCCCCATAATAGCTAACTGCTGGGAACAATCCTAAACTTACCTCCAGCTGACCTCCCCACGCAGCTGTGTTTACAATATCGGCACAGTATTTTTCAAATTCCTCTGCAGAAAGAAAATACTTCAGAACAGAACACTTGATCACTTTTACAAAGATGCCACGATACGATTCCCCTAATCCCTGTGATAGCTGCCTAACCTTGTCCTGGTCTGCCCCTAGGGACTCCATCCTCTAGGACTAGTTGTGTCCTCTCAAGAACCTACCCGAGGTTAGTCACTGATTTATTATGAGACTCCCCAAGGTGTCCAGGGTAATCAAAGTTTCAAGAACTTCAACCGTTTCCAACCTAGATTCTTCATCTTGAGCAACCCTCAGAGCTCCGTACCCCACTCCAAATTAATTCCCAGGCTCTACTCCCCAGAACGGACCCCATGAACTGGGGCCCATAACAGATCTTCCTCCCACCATGACAAACTTAATTACCTTCTTAGTCCATAGCATTCACACTCAGGTCCAAAACAGCTTGTCCCTTCCCACAAAATCAGAGGTTCCCAAATCCAAACCCGGCATCCCTACCCTCACCCCACAGCCTCTCCGTTCCTCTACTCCATTTCACTGCTATGGGATTTAGGTGCCATTGCAGGTTTCCTAAACTGACTTTTCTCTTCCGATCGGCACCGATCCCTCTCCCAAGAAAGATTTATATTCTCCAAACTCCTACCAGGATAAGGCCAGCTGACCCTCACTCCCTAATGCTCTTTTGAGCCTCTTTACTTCAAGTGTGTGCTATTTCTCTATTCCACTCGTTACAGCTCTGAGTTGAGGTGACTAATAAGAGGACACACCTTCACATTCTGGATTCAGTTTGATGTCGATCACCTTTTTTCTTTTTCTCCCAGTTTCCTGTCCTCATTATTAGAACCTCTGGTCATCCAAGTTGAAGATACCACAAAAATACCTCTGACTTCAACTTCACAGCCTAATCAACTGTCCAATCTATTCTCCCATCCTTCCTCTAGATCCATCCAATGTAGCTAACCCATTAGCAAAGTCACATCCTGGACTTCATTATCACAAACTGAGAGGGCACATAACTGCTTAACGAATTGTATTATACTTCATTATGCTAACCACTACTCCTGCCATCTCGCAATCACTACTCTACTGAACACGCTCTCTAACTGGCTGCAAGTAATTTTGGAATACAAACTGCCCACTCTTTTTTAAATGGCATTTGTTAAGTGCTTACTACGTGTCGAGCATTCATCTACGCACTAGGGTAGATACAAGTTTATCAGGTTGGACACAGTCCCTGTCCCACATGGGGCTCACCGTCTAAATTGGAGGAAGGAGGATTTAATCCCCATTTTGCAGATGAGGCAACTGAGGCACAGGAACGTTAAATCATTTGCCCAAGGTCACGTAGCAAGCAACCGGCAGAGCCGGAATTGGAACCCAAGGTCCTCTAGACTCCCAAGTCCGTGCTCTGCCCACCGTCTCATGCTGCTTCTCCTCTTACTAATCCTTAACCCCAGATCATTCCCCTCCATCTCCTTCCTGCACTCGAGTTATCTCACCTTCACTACGTGTTCTTACACTGTTAGATCCTCTTGCATAGATCCATGTCGTCTAACTCGTGGGACCTAGCCATAAGTTAGCCCCCTATCAAATACTCATTACCTTTGGTTGATCATTCGGAAATCAGCATGGCCTAATGAAAAGAGCATGGGCCTGGGAGGTAGGGAACCCGGGTTCTAATTCTGACTCTGTCACTTGTCCGCTGTGTGACCTTGGGCAGGTCACCGAGGTGCTCTGGACCTCAGTTACCTCATCTGCAAAATGGGGATTCATTGCCTCTTCTCCCTCCTACTTCATTCATTCAATTGCATTTATTGAGCGCTTACTGTGTGCAGAGCACTGTATTAAGCGCTTGGAAAGTACAATAGAGAGAGACAACTTACAACGCGAATCCTACATGGGACCTGATGATCTTGTATCTACTCTCGTGCTCAGTATAGTGCTTGGCACATAGTAAATGCTTAACAATTATCTCTTATTATTAGTGTTATTAGCTCCACAACGACTGAACACATAATAATAATAATAATAATGTTGGTATTTGTTAAGCGCTTACTATGTACAGAGCACTGTTCTAAGCGCTAGGGTAGACACAGGGGAATCAGGTTGTCCCACGTGGGGCTCACAGTCTTAATCCCCATTTTACAGATGAGGGAACTGAGGCACAGAGAAGTTAAGTGACGTGCCCACAGTCATACAGCTGACAAATGGCAGAGCTGGGATTCGAACTCATGAGCCCTGACTCCAAAGCCCGTGCTCTTTCCACTGCGCCACGCTGCTTCTCTTCTCGATGAGATGGGATCAGAGAGAGGAAGGAGAGTAGAGGAAGGTTCGAGAGCATCTCCATTCAGATAGAAGACTAGTCTGAAATGGAGTGATAGAGGATGTTCTCTGAACCAAACGCAAGCACATATCTACCTTGGGTATACATTTCTCCGGTGTTAGAGTTCGTTAAAAATGGCAGAAAGTCATCAATATGTTTCTGCATGTACTGAGCAGTCTGGCTTCGTAAGGTGGCTACCGAGAGAGAGCATTCCTGTTCCTTTAGCTGATCTTCGATGGCTCGGTACATACAGTGACCATCTGATGGAATCTGTTTAATTTCTAAATGTCTAGCTGCCAAGGTGACAGCAAGCTTTTGACTTTCTAGATGGCGGGCTCCTGATAAGTTTTCAATTTCAGCTTCTGCTATCCTTTCTTCCCTCTCCTTCTCCAAAGCGGCTTTCTTCTCCTAAAAAAAAAGAAAAGAAAAAAAGTTAAAATTTGTTCAATCGGGCCTTTCTAAAAACTGGAATCCAGATAACACATTCAAGGTGACTAAGGAGGCTCTTTGCTTCTCCCCTATCTCTTGTTGTCTTTTTATTTTTAAAGTTAAAAAAATGACTAAAAGTGGGCAAAGGACAAACTCAAAGACAGAAAATGTAGTAATTCCCTAGCAGCTGTGGTGAAAAATTGGATGGAGGAAGTTAAAATTATTGGCTCTAAAGGGATTTTCGGTGTTCTCTGCATTTCATTTATCCAAGTCACCCTGTGAAGACTTTATGCTTAGTATTAAGCACCTTGACTAATATATAACCCATCCCTTAAGTTGAGAAAAGCATTTCGATAATAATGTTGGCATTTGTTAAGCGCTTATTATGTGCCAAGCACCGTTCTAAGCGCTGGGGGAGATGCAAGGTAATCAGGTTGCCCCACAGGGGGCTCAGAGTCTTCATCCCCATTTTACAGATGAGGTAACAGACACAGAGATGTCATGTGACTTGCCCAAGATCCCACAGCAGACAAGTGGCGGAGGTTGGATTAGAACCCACGACCTCTGACTCCCAAGCCCACGTTCTTTCCACTGAATCACGCTGCAATGACCTTGCCTCCCTCAAAATATACCACTGAAATAGGCTGCAATTACTATTTTCCCTAATCTTGCAGAGACATTTTTTAAAAAAAAATCTCATCAGCCCTAAAAACAGGACCTTGAAGGCATTGGAGAGCACCCAGGTGTGATCAGAATTAAACAAATACTTTTCTTGGTTTCTTTCTGACCTAAGTACCACACACCAATACCAGGATGGTTAAACCAACTACTCCTGCCAAACTATCATCTGGGCAGAAAGTTTACTGTGTTAAAATTTTACCGTTCAGTTGCTCCGTTAGGCAGAATAAACAGAGTCAACAAACGTGATTTACAAAGAGTCTAGAGAGGATTTCTCTCCTCACTCAAAAATAAGGCAGCTGATGGAGAGAACTGAACTTCTCAGTGGTGGCTTCCAGGGCTAACTCAAGCTGGGGGACACGCTCACCGAACCCGCACAGCTCTCGGGCGGGGAGGACAGGAAACGACAAGGGAGAAGGTGGGCAAAGGGTCTCCGTCTCTACGTGAGCAGTGAAAAAGGGACGATGGAGGTCAGACTGACTTCCTCATTCCTTGGATCAAGACACTTTTTTTCCTCCCAGAGTGGGAGGAAGCAGCATGGCACAGTAAATGGAGCACGGGCCTGGAAGTCAGAAGGTCATGGGTTCTAATCCAGACTCTGCCACTTGCCCGCTGTATGGCCTTGGGCAAGTTAATTCACTTCTCTGTGCCTCAGCTACCTCATCTGTAAAACGGGGATGAAGACTGTGAGCCCCATGTGGGATAGGGACTGTGTCCGACCTGATTCGTTTGTATCCTCCCCAGAGCTTACTATAGTGTATGGCACATAGTAAGCGCTTAACAAATACCACAAGTATTACTATTAAAAGGTATTTTTCTGTTTTCCTCATTTTAATCTTAACTCTCTCCAGATTTCAACCTCTTTCAAAACACTCTTTTTAATGTAAATGGTTAATTACGGGCATTTTTGT
Organism: Ornithorhynchus anatinus; assembly: GCF_004115215.2. NCBI lineage: Eukaryota > Metazoa > Chordata > Mammalia > Monotremata > Ornithorhynchidae > Ornithorhynchus > Ornithorhynchus anatinus. Next base: position 54,936,366 of record NC_041731.1, on the reverse strand, counting down.
TCTTAGTGTTCTAAGAACACTAGTGTTTTGTTCTTCTTAATCTTTGCAAGATTGGCCTCAGTGTGAACAAAGTGGTAATCGGCTGTGCTCTAAATAGGAACACATTTCAAAAAACACAGGCATCTTCCCTAAATGGGAACCTGCAATAAAAGCATGTTTGGGACCAAAGAGGCCAGAGCCTGCATTATTAAAAGAAGAACATACATAATGATAATAATAATGTTGGTATTTGTTAGGCGCTTACTATGTGCAGAGCACTGTTCATAATAATAATAATAATGTTGATATTTGTTAAGCGCTATATGCAGAGCACTGTTCTAAGCGTTGGGGTAGATACAGGGTAATCAGGTTGTCCCACATGAGGCTCACAGTCAATCCCCTTTTACAGATGAGGTAACTGAGGCACAGAGAAGTGACTTGCCCAGAGTTACAGAGCTGACAAGTGGCGGAGCCGGCATTCGAACCCGTGACCTCTGACTCCCAAGCCCGTGGTCTTTCCACTGAGTCCCGCTGCTTCATTTCAGATGCTTTCCAACTCTACTGTACTATACTCTCCCACGCAACTCGTTCAGTGCTCGGCACACGGCGTTCAGTAAATAGCATCGATTGGTCGATTGATTTCATACCCGCCTCTTCTGTGCTTTAGATATCCGGGGCTGCTGATTCTCAAGCTCCAAACTTGCGATGTTGACTACAGCAGTATCTACCTAACGGAAAACAAAGACAGCATTAAATAAGGAAAGTCACCAACACAAAAGGTGCAGTTTTAGGAGTGCTGACTGATTTATAAAGCAGTGAGGTCAATCCTTCCCTATCTGGAAGCAAGGGGGAAGTCCAGGTATGAGGACTAAAGGTGTTGAAAAACAGAATTTAGTGGGGATACAACTTTAAAAGACCACCAAAAAATATGTGAGGGGGAAAAAATATCTGAGTCATTAATGCATTGATGATGCTGGGCATTTTCAGAAGAGAAGCAGAATATAAAACCAAAGGCCGAGTTTGGCCACAGTTAAAAGACCAGGTAAGCCTCCACCTGAAACACTGTGCGTAGTGCTGATTGCTGCACCTGGGGAAGGAAAGAAGCAAGAAAAGAAGGTAAGAAAGTTGTTGCCGAGGAAGAAACAACTGAAGTCTAGCCAATTATGAAGGGTGTGCACAGAAGGTACACGTAATTGTCCTGGGGAAGAAAGGCTATTCATTGAGAAGTCTAAGATGGATAGACACAAAACAAACAAAAGAGAAACATTTCCTCACACAAGCGATGGAGATTTTTTTGTTTTAACCACAAGTTAGGCGAAAGAAAAATGAGCAGCTTCAAGACAGATTTAGATCAACGGATGAACAACCCATGGAACAGTGGGAAAGTCCGTGACGTTAAATGAAACCTAATGCTCAATTTACCTATGCCAAGGTTCATCCAAGTAAGCCGCTGGCCCCTGTCAAACACAATAATGAATTGGAGACCAGTGGCCTGACGCAGCAAGGGCATTTCTCATGTTCTGCTTCCTATGGAGTGACCGGGAGCTGGGCTTAGGAGGAAGGATCAGCACTACTGCCCGATGCAGCTAGAAGACGGGAGCTATCATGTCACCCCTTCGTCAGGTTCCACGCCCCTGCACGCTGAGGACAAAGACAACCACCGTCAGCCCGGCAAGGATCCGTGGAACAGTTACTTTGGTTGGGGTGACCAGGGAGGCAGTCGGCAAAGCCCAGTAAGACCGAATGGTTATGATAGAGTACAGGGCTCTGCACGTAGAGTTCGATAAATCCTACTGAATGTAGTACCCCATTTCCCCTTATTCCCTCCTCACCCCTAAAACATCCCGCCCACACACCCCCAACACCTGTTCATTCTTTGCAAACAGAGGGGAAAAACTAAGTAAAAATAAGTATTTAATGGTGGGTATTTTTCCTTTCATAGCTGAAAGATACGTGGTAATAATAATATGATGATTTCAGGATTGTAAAATGTACGGATTATGGGGCAGATCCCCAAAAACACAGCTGCCATTTAGCCCATGAAAACTGTTTTTACGAGCCTCTAGTACACCCACAGAACATTTTTTTTCCAAGCCTTCTTAGGACCCCTATAACCAATAAGGAGGAAGCATAAAACAGGGAAGCTGGGAAGAAGAAGAGCACCACAGGAGTTGCCCTAGAACAAGACTTTACTAAAAATAATGGTATTTAAGTGTTTACTATATGCTGGCCATCGTACTGAGCACTGGGGTAGAAACAAGATAATCAGGTCAGACACAGTCCCTGTCCCACATGGAGCTCAGAATCTAAATAAAAGGGAACAGTTATTAAACCCCAGTTTTCAGATGAGGAAAGTGGAGCACAGAGAAGTTAAATGACTTCCCCAAAGTCACCCAGCAGGCAAGAGGTGAAGGCAGGATTAGAACTCAGTCCTCCAACCCCCAGGCCCGCTGGGAACGTGAGTAAGCACTTAAATGCCCTAATGGTTAACTACGATTATTCCTCAATTACTAGGAGAATTTTTAATTTTCTCTAAAGAAACCACAGTAACCCCACAATCAGAGAACAAGTGTAAGTTATCGACAACATGAAGGATGGAATTTTAGAAATGCTTTTGAAAGACGGATGATTTAAAATCCTTACGGTATGGATAGAGGTCATTTAAGCACAGGATACTTCCAATTTTAAAAAAAGGGGGGTAGGGGGAAGCCGTTCTCACAAAACCCCATGGTAAGAAAGTGAACCCAAAGCCACGTTAAGGTCCCACGTCCACACTGGTTATGCACTGTAGGACAAGTGTGCCTAAATGTTATGGGTGAAAACGAAACATGTAATTGACCAATCTATCGTATTTATTGAGTGCTTATAATGTGCAGAGCACTCTACTAAGCACTTGGGGGAGAACAATATAAGAGACTTGGTAGACACAATGCAAAAGGCTCGTGAGGGCAGCATGGCCAAGTGGAGAAGGTGTGGGATTGGGAAAGAGATCTGGGTTTCTAGTTCTTGACTGCTCTGTGAGCTTGAGCAACTTTCTTAACATCTCTATGCCTCATTTTCCACATCCTAAATATGTGGGGGAAATTATTGATTCGCCCTCTCAAACTAGGAGGCTGAGTGGGCTAACAAGCGGTGTCTGCTCTGATTATCTTGTTTCTGTACCCAGTGCTTAGCACGGTGAAGGACTTGATACCATTATTAGCAGGCCAACCGGACAGCATTTATAAACAGAGCACTGGGATATAATTCATTCCAATCCCGATAACAATGCCAATTTCCTCAAAATCAGGAAGGTTCACTCACACACCTTGGTTTTTTCATGTGACATCTGTTTCAGCTGCTCCAACTCTGCCCTATGCTTCAGCTCCATCTCGGCTTCTAGCTTGGCGACATCATCGACGAGCTGTTTCCTACGCTTTTTGTCATTCTTGGGGACCGCGTTCTTCATTCCCTGGATTTTGGCTGGGGGCGGACAGCATCGGGGGAATTAATTAGGCCCTGGACAGGGAAGGGGAGAGGGGAAGGAAGGAAAGGGGAAAGAAGCTAGAAGGGAGGAGGTGGGGAGAGAGAAAGGGCATTTGGGAGACAGATAATAGATTCCTCGGTGCCTCAGTTACCTCATCTGTAAAATGGGGATTAAGACTGAGCCTCACGTGGGACAACCTAAATACCCTGTATTTACCCCGGCGCTTAGAACAGTGCTCGGCACATAGTAAGCGCTTAACAAATACCGACATTATTATGATTCTTCCTGCCTGGCGGTGGTGAAATAGGGGGACCTGGAGAGACTGCCAGATGTGGAGGAAGGTGACAACGACAGGGAGGAAAGGCAGAGCGGGGGAGGAGAGGGCAAGGGGGGGGGAATCTTTATTGGCCCCCATTGCCCAATACCCTTGCCAGTTTTTCCAGAGATAATAATTATGTTGGTATTTAAGCGCTTACTATGTGCAGAGCACTGTTCTAAGCGTGAGGCTCACAGTTAATCCCCATTTTACAGATGAGGGAACTGAGGCCCAGAGAAGTGAAGTGACTTGCCCCCAGTCACACGGCTGAGAAGTGGCAGAGGCGGCATTCGAACCCATGACCGTTGGCTCCCAAGCCTGGCCTCTCTCCACTGAGCCACACGGCTTCCCTGCTCAAACTGTCGAATGCATCTCTTGCCACTAATGACCCGATCGCCTAGCGCATTAGGTGTGACCCCCCCTAAAATCTCCCCCCGATCCTCTCCAGTCCCTCCCTCCTCCTGCCCCCTTTTCAACTCCCCCATCCTTCCCAGCGGTATCTGGACATCTCTCGCCTTCTCTCGAAATCCACCACCTCCACCTGCACCTCTGACCCCGGGAGGAACTGTCTCCTTCCTTCTACCTTCCCTGACTGCCATTTTCAACTGCTCGCTCTTCAGTGGCTTCTTCCTCACCACTGTCAAGCATACTCATCTCCCCCTCCCTCCCAATCCTAAAAACACCTCTCCCTCGGCCCCCAGCTCCCTCCAGTTATCACCCCGTCTCCTTCCTACCATTCCTCACCAAATCCCGAGCGAGTTGTCTACGCCCGCTGGCTCAAACTCCTCTCCTCGACCCTCTCCGGTCTGGCTTCCGTCCCCTTCGCTCCGCAAAGACCATCCCCTCCAAGGTCACGAACGATCTTCGCGCCAAATCTAACGGCCTCTACTCCACCCTAATCCTCCTTGACCTCTCAGCTGCCTTCGACCCTGTCAGCCACCCAAGTCCTCCCGGAAACATTATTCAACCTTGGCTCCGCCGATGCTGCCTTCTCCCGGTTCTCCTCCTACCTTCTCTCCCCTCTCTCTGGCCACTAATTCTCGGTCTCTTCCACGGGCTCCTCCTCTGGGAGATCCTCAAATTTCCCTTCTGCGTCCCCCATCTACACCCGCTCTCTGAGAGAACCCATCTGCTCTCACGGCCTCAACTACATCCTCTATACGGATGATTCCCGAATCTACATCTCAGGGTGGCTCGGTGGAAAGAGCCCGGGCTTGGGAGTCGGAGGTCATGGGTTCGAATCCCGGCTCCGCCACTTGTCAGCCGTGTGACTGTGGGGGAGTCACTTCACTTCTCTGGGCCTCAGTTCCCTCCTCTGTAAAATGAGGATGATTTTGTCAGCTGTGTGACTGTGGGCGAGTCATTTCACTTCTCTGGGCCTCAGTTCCCTCCTCTGTAAAATGAGGATGAAGACTGTGAGCCTCACGTGGGACAACCTGATCACCCGGTCTCTCCCCCAGCGCTTAGAACAGTGCCCCGCACAACGTAAGCGCTTAACAAATACCAACGTTATTATTATTACATCTCCAGGCCTCATCTCTCTCCCTCTGCAGCCTCACACATCCTCCTGCTTTCAAAACGTCTGTACTCGGTGGGATGTTCCGACACTTCAAACATAACACACCTTAAACAGGGCTCCTTATCTTCCCACCCAAACTCCACCCTCCCTGATTTTCCCATCACTGTAGACGACACCTCCACCACCCCGTCCCATCACCTTGGCCTTATCCTTGCTTCATCTCTCAATCGCCTCACACACTCAACAGGTCATTACATCCCGTCGGTTCGACCTTCACGACCTGGCTAAAATCCGCCCTTTCCTCTCCATTCAAACTCCCACATTAATCCAAGCACGCATAAATATAAAACCCACCTTAATGACTGCATCCACCTCCTTGCTGAACCTCCCGGCCTCCCGTCTTCTCCCCACTCCAGCCCCTACTTCGCTCCGCTGCCGCCTCATTTCTCTAGAAAAATGGTCAGTCCCTAGAGAAGCGGCGTGGCTCAGTGGAAAGAGCCCGGGCTTGGGAGTCGGAGGTCATGGGTTCGAATGCCGGCCCTGCCACTTGTCAGCCGGGTGACTGTGGGCAAGTCGCTTCACTCCCCTGGGCCTCAGTTCCCTCACCTATAAAATGGGGATTAACTGTGAGCCTCACGTGGGACCACCTGATGACCCTGTATCTCCCCCAGCGCTTAGAACGGTGCTCTGCACAAAATAAGCGCTTAACAAATACCAACATTATTATTATTATTATTATTATTTCTCCACTCAAGAACCTCCAGTGGTTGCCCATCCACCTCCGCATCGAACAAAAACCCTTCACCGTTGACTTTGGTGCCCACCTACTCACTGTACTTCCACCTCGTCCATCTGATCGTCGACCTCCCGACCCTATCCTGCCCGAGGTCTGGAATACCCTCCCTCTTCTTACTCAAAAGCCAATGAATAATAATTACCAACAATAAGGGCATTTGTTAAGCACTTACTAAGAGAAGCAGCGTGGCTCCGTGGAAAGAGCCCGGGGCTTGGGAGTCAGAGGTCACGGGTTCGAACCCCGCCTCTGCCACTTGGCAGCTGTGTGACTGTGGGCAAGTCACTTCACTTCTCGGTGCCTCAGTGACCTCATCTGGAAAATGGGGATTAAATGTGAGCCTCCCGTGGGACAACCTGATGACCGTGTATCTACCCTAGCGCTTAGAAGAGTGCTCCGCACCTAGTAAGCGCTTAACAAATACCAACATTATTATTAGTAAGCACTTAAATACCAACATTATTAACGTCTCTGTGCCTCAGTTTCCTCATCTGTAAAACGGGGACTAGGACTGTGAGCCCCACGTGGGGCAACCTGATCGCCTTCCATGCCCCCCTCCAGCGCACAGCGCTAGGCACACAGTAAGCGCTTAACAAATACCAACATTATTATTATTATTATTACTAACGTCTCTGGGTCTCAGTTCCCTCATCTGTAAAATGGGGACGAAGACCGTGAGCCCCCCGTGGGACAACCTCATCACCTTCTGTCCCCCCGCAGCGCTCAGAACAGAGCTTGGCACAGAGAAAACCACCATAAATAAATAAAGTAAAATGGGGATGAAGACTGGGGACAAACTGATCACCTTGTAACCTTGTATCTCCCCCCCACACCCCCAGCGCTTAGGAAGCAGCGTGGCTCAGTGGAAAGAGCCCGGGCTTTGGAGTCAGGGCTCGTGAGTTCGAATCCCGGCTCTGCCCCTTGTCAGCTGTGGGACTGTGGGCAAGTCGCTTCACTTCTCTGGGCCTCAGTTCCCTCATCTGTAAAATAGGGATTAAGACTGTGAGCCCCACGTGGGACAACCCGATTGCCCTGTGTCTACCCCAGCGCTTAGAACAGTGCTCGGCCCATAGTAAGCGCTTAACAAATACCAACATTATTATCAGGGCTTGGCACAGAGGAGGCGATTAAATACCATCACAAATAGAGTAAAATGGGGGTGAAGCCTGTGAGCCTCACGTGGGGCCACCTCATCACCTTCTATCCCCCCTAACGCTTAGCACATAGTAAAGGCTCAACCTCAACACACTCCCTTTGCCCTTCCCCATCTCTCCCCACCCCACAGCACTTAATATATTCTTCTTTGTTCTCGTCTGTCCGTCTCCCCCGATTGGACCGTAAGCCCGTCGAACGGCGGGGACCGTCTCTATCTGTTGCCGACTTGTTCGTTCCAAGCGCTTAGTCCAGTGCTCTGCACCTAGTAAGCGCTCAATAAGTACTATTGAATGAATGAATGAACAGACGCCATCACAAAGAAATAAAACGGGGACGAAGACTGTGAGCCCCACGTGGGCCACACCTGATGACCTAGAGAAGCAGCGTGGCTCAGTGGAAAGAGCACGGGCTTCGGAGTCAGAGGTCATGGGTTCGAATCCCCGCTCGGCCACTAATCAGCTGTGTGACTCTGGGCGAGTCGCTTCACTTCTCTGTGCCTCAGTTCCCTCATCTGTCAAATGGGGATGAAGACTGTGAGCCCCACATGGGACAACCTGATTCCCCTGTGTCTACCCCAGCGCTTAGAACAGTGCTCGGCACCTAGTAAGCGCTTAACAAATACCAACATTATTATGACCTTCTATGCCCCCTCAGTGCTTGGCAAATAGTAAGCGCTTAATACCAACATTATTATTATTATTGTCAACGTTTCTGGGCCTCAGTTTCCTCATCGGTAAAATGGGGACTAGGACGGTGAGTCCCACGTGGGACAACCTGATCACCTTCTATCCCCCCTCAGTGCTTGGCACATAGTAAGCGCTTAACAAATACCAACATTATTATTATTATTAATAATGTCTCTGCGCCTCAGTTTCCTCCTCTGCAAAATGGGGCTGGAGCCTGGGAGCCCCAGGTGGGACCACCTCATCCCCTTCTGTCCCCCCGCCGCGCTTAGCACATAGTCAGCGCTTAACAAATACCAAGATTATCATTCTTAACGTCTCTGCGCCTCAGTTTCCACCTCTGCAAAATGGGGCTGCGGCCTGGGCGCCCCAGTCTGCGCCTCAGTTTCCACCTCTGCAAAATGGGGCTGCGGCCTGGGAGCCCCAGTCTGCGCCTCAGTTTCCACCTCTGCAAAATGGGGCTGCGGCCTGGGCGCCCCAGGTGGGACCACCTCATCTCCTTCTGTCCCCCCGCAGCGCTTAGCACAGCGCTCGGCACACAGAATAAGCGCCCGGGACGGCTCGGGAACGGCGGAGGAGAGGGAAGGGGAGAGGGAAGCCCCCTCACCCTGGAGCTCCTTCTTCTCCTTGCGATGCCTCCGCGCCAGCCGCTGGTCCTCCGCCTCCGCCTCTCCCTCCCCGTCGGCCGCCATGGCCGCCTCCATGATGCCCGGACGGCGCATGCGCCGGCTGCTCCTCCCCCCCCCCCGGCCGCTTACGCGCTTACGTCACCGGCTGCGCGCGCGGCCACGCCCCCTTCCCACCGTAAAGGGACCCGCCTGGCGGCGCCCCTGCCTGGCCACGCCCCCTCCCGGCGATTGGACCGCTCCTCTATAGCCCCGCCCCCTCGTTCCCTAGATCAGCATGGTCACGCCTTCTTCCCCTCGTAGGCGGGACTGAGCCAGCGCCGCCGCTGCCTGGCCACGCCCCCGCTCGGCGATTGGTCCGCTCCCCTGTAGCCACGCCCCCTTGTCCCCTGGTTCTACATAGCCACGCCCCCTTACCATCGTAGACGGGACCGGCCTAGCGGCGCCACTGCCTGGCCACGTCCCCTCCCGGCGATTGGTCCGCTCCCCTGTAGCCACGCCCCTTTGTTCGTTTGATCCGCATAGCCACGCCCCTTCTCATCGTAGGCGGGACTGACCCAGCGCCGCCGCTGTCTGACCACGCCCCCTCGCGATGATTGGTCCGTTCCCCTTTAGCCACGCCCCTTGTCCCCTGGATCCGCATAGCCCCGCCTCCTTCCTATCGTAGACGGGACTGGCCTAGCGGCGCCTCTGCCTGACCACGCCCCCTCGCGATGATTGGTCCGCTCCCCTCCAGCCACGCCCCTTGTCCCCTGGATCTGCATAGCCCCGCCTCCTTCCTATCGTAGACGGGACTGGCCTAGCGGCGCCCCTGCCTGACCACGCCCCCTCGCGATGATTGGTCCGTTCCCCTGTAGTCACGCCCCCAGTATCCTGAATCAGCATGGCCACGCCCCTTCATGACCACGCCCCCTCCCCGCTCGGCGATAGGTCCCTCTCCCCTTTAGCCACGCCCCCTTGCACAAGGATTCATTCATTCATTCATTCATTCATTCATTCAATAGTATTTATTGAGCACTTACTGTGTGCAGAGCACTGGACTAAGCGCTTGGGATGAACAGGTCGGCAACAGATAGAGACAGTCCCTGCCTTTGACGGGCTTACAGTCTAATCGGGGGAGGCGGACAGACAAGAACAAATCAATAAATAATAATAACAATAATAATGATGTTGGTATTAGTTAAGCGCTTACTGTGTGCCGATCACTGTTGGGGGAGATACAGGGACATCAGGTTGTCCCACGTGGGGATCCCAGTTAATCCCCATTTTACAGCTGAGGTAACTGAGGCCCAGAGAAGTGAAGTGACTGGCCTAAAGTCACACAGCTGACAAGTGGCAGAGCTGGGATTAGAACCCATGACCTCTGACTCCCAAGCCCGGGCTTTTTCCACTGAGCCACGTTGAGTACTTACTATTCATTCACTCATTCAATAGTATTTACTGAGCCCTTTGGAATGGACAAGTCGGCAACAGATAGAGACGGTCCCTGCCCTTTGACGGGTTTACGGCCTAATCGGGGGAGACAGACAGACAAGAACAATGGCGATAAATAGAATCGAGGGGATGAACATCTCATTAAAACAATAGCAAATAAATAGAATCAAAGTGATGTACATCTCAGGAACAAAATAAATAGGCTAATGAAAATATATACAGTTGAGCGGACGAGCACAGTGCTGAGGGGAGAGGAAGGGAGAGGGGGAGAAGCAGAGGGAAAAGTGGGCTTAGTTGACGGGAGGTGAGCTACGCTGCTTCTCCAACCCACACCCCCTCGTAATAAGAAGAATAAATATGGCATTTAAGCGCTTGCTATGTAATAATGTTGGTATTTGTTAAGCGCTTACTATGTGCACAGCACTGGGGTAGATACAGGGTAATCAGGTTGTCCCACATGAGGCTCACAGTTAATCCCCATTTTACAGATGAGGTAAGTGAGGCACAGAGAAGTGAAGTGACTCGCCCACAGTCACACAGCTGACAAGTGGCAGAGCCGGGAGTCGAACCCACGACCTCTGACTCCGAAGCCCAGGCTCTTTCCAGTGAGCCGCGCTGCTTCCCCAATGTGCCAGGCTTGGGAGTCAGAAGTCATGAGTTCTAATTCCAGCCCCACCGCTTGCCAGCTGTGTGACTGTGGGCAAGTCACTTCACTTCTCTGGGCCTCGGTTCCCTCATCTGGGAAATGGGGATGAAAACTGGGAGCCCCACGTAGGACACCCTGATGACCCTGTCTCTCCCCCAGCGCTTAGAACAGTGCTTGGCACATAGTAAGCGCTTAACAAATGCCGACGTTTGGAGAAGCAGCGTGGCTCAGTGGAAAGAGCCCGGGTTTGGGAGTCAGAGGTCATGGGTTCGAATCCCGACTCCGCCGCTTGTCAGCTGGGTGTCTTTGGGCAACTCACTTGACTTCTTTGGGCCTCAGTTCCCTCATCTATAAAATGGGAATGAAGACTGTGAGCCCCACGTGGGACAACCTGTATCCCCCCAGCGTTTAGAACAGTGCTCTGCACATAGTAAGCGCTTAACAAATACCACCATTATTATAATTATTAGACACCCCTCCCCTTTTAGCCACGCCCCACGCCTTTTAGCACTCCTCCCCCGCCCCCGCCCCAGCGACTCCCTTTCTGCAAGTCTTGTTCCTAATCACCGTGGGATTAGGTCATCCTCTCACTGCCGCCTAATCATTCCATCAAATAATAATAATAATAATAATCATGGTTTTTGTTAAGCGCTTACTATGTGCAGAGCACTGTTCTAAGCGCTGGGGGGGGATACTGAATACTCAGATTGTCCCACGGGGGGCCCACATTTTTTAATTCCCACTTTTGCAGATGAGGGAATTGAAGCCCAGTGAAGTGACTTGCCCGAGGTCACACCACAGACCAGTGGCGGAGTCGGGATTAGAACCCACGACCTCTGACTCCCCAGCCCGGGCTTTTTCAAGAAACAGGTGGGATTGATGAACCACTTACTGCAGGTGGAGAGCAGTACTAAAGCGCTTGGGAGAATACACTGGAGTCGAGTTGACAGACCCCACCCCTGCCAACCAAGTGAGCCCGTCACTGGGCAGGGATTGTCTCTATCTGTTGCCGAATCGTACATTCCAAGCGCTTAGTACAGTGCTCTGCACATCGTCAGCGCTCAATCAATACTACTGAATGAATAATAATGATAATAACATTGGTATTTGTTAAGCGCTGACGATGTGCAGAGCACTGTTGTAAGCACTGGGGTAGATACAGGTAATCAGGTTGTCCCACGTGGGGCTCACAGTCCTCATCCCCATTTCACAGATGAGGTAACTGAGGCACAGAGAAGTGAAGTGACTTGCCCACAGTCACACAGCAAACAAGTGGCGGGGCTGGGATTCGAACCCATGACCACTGACTCCCAAGCCCGGGCTCTTTCCCCTGAGCCGCGCTGCTTCTCTGAGCAAAGATGTCACAGTCCCAAATGAGATAGAATGTCATTGGTGAAATCCTTGCTCACAGTTCGCTCCGGCCAGCATCTCCGCCTACCTGCGGGCTCATTCACTCAGTCGTATTTGAGCACTTACTGCGTGCAGAGCACTGTACTAAATGCTCTGGAGAGTACAGTCCAACCATAAAAAGCCACATTCCCTGCCCACAACGATGGAGGGCTCATCTGCTCCGTACCCCGGCGGGAACGTGAGGGACAGGGGTCAGAACGGGAGTGGTGTTGGGAAGCAGCGTGGCTCAGCGGAAAGAGCCCGGGCTTGGGAGTCGGAGGTCACGAGTTCTGATCCCGGCTCTGCCGCTTGTCAGCTGTGTGACTGTGGACAAGTCGCTTAACTTCTCTGGGCCTCAGTTACCTCATCTGTAAAATGGGGATGAAGACTGGGAGCCCGACGTGGGACAACCTGATTGTCCAGTGCTTAGAACAGTGCTCTGCACATAGTAAGCGCTTAACAAATACCAACATTATTATTATTATTATTATAAACCAGGAGAGTCGCAGTCAATCCTATTTGAGCACTTACCATGTGCAGAGCACTGTACTAAGCGCTTGGGAGAGTACAATGTAACAGACACTCTCCCTGCCCCTAGAAAAAGCTCAACTCCTCTTTGGACTCAGGCCTTAAGTCTTCACGGCGGCAGGGAGCCTCCCCCGTCCTTCTCGACGGGAGCTGCCATCAGCAATAGTCAGTCGATCTTATTAATCGAGCGGCTATTACTATGTGCAGAGCACTGTACTGAGCGCTTGGGAGAGTACAGTATAACAGAAAAACAGGCACATTCTCTGCCCACAATGAATTTAGCGTCTAGAGGGAAGCAGCAGCAGGAGTTACACAACTTTAGGGCCTGCTGGTCACTCAACCTAGATGTGTCTGTTTTATTGTTATAATGTACCCTCCCAAGCACTTCACATAGTGTCCTGCGCACAGTGAGCGCTCAATAAATACCACTGACTGACTAGACATTCACCTTGGCAACCGCACACCCCCCTCCTTGGCCTTCCCTATCAGGGAAGCCATCTCTAGAGCATTCGTTCAATCATATTCATTGAGCGCTTATCATGTGCCAAGTTCATTCATTCAACAGTATTTATTGAGCGCTTACTATGTGCAGAGCACCGTACTAAGCGCTTGGAACGAACAAGTCGGCGACAGATAGAGACAGTCCCTTGCCGTTTGACGGGCTTACGGTCTAATCGGGGGAGACGGACAGACGAGAACGATGGCAATAGATAGAGTCAAGGGGAAGTACTGTACTAAGTGCTTGGGAGAGTACAAGACCGGCGTGGCATAATTCATGTTGGTATTTGTTAAGCGCTTACTATGTGCAGAGCCCTGGTCTAAGCACTGGGGTAGATACAGGATAATCAGATTGTCCCACTTGAGGCTCACAGTCTTCATCCCCATTTTACAGATGAGGTCACTGAGGCACACACAGGGAAATGAAGTGACTTGCCCACAGTCGCACAGCTGACAAGTGGCAGAGCCGGAATTCGAACTCATAACCTCTGACTCCCAAGCCCGGGCTCTTTCCACCGAGACCCGCTGTGTGGCATAATGGAAGGAGCCCCGGCTTGGGTGTCAGAGGTCGTAGGTTCTGATCCCAGCCGTGTGACTTTGGGCAAGCCACTTAACTTCTCTGGGCCTCAGTTACCTCAACTGTAAAATGAGGATGAAGACTGTGAGCCCCTCGGGAGTCACCCTGCTTACCTTCTAAACCTCAGCGTTTAGAACAGGGCTTGGCACACAGTAGGCACTGAAATACCATCATCAACAATAGACACATGACAGCAATATGATCGAAACCATGCTTTCCTAGCTTCTCAAGCAGAATGCAGGTTGTCTTATGGGATATAATGAAGAGCCTTACTAATGCCTAAATGCCATCGACGGTTTCTCCTTGATCTCCAGGGCATTAAGTTCGAGAGAGTCCAGAAACGCCGTTGACTAGCCCGATGACAGACTCACTGTGACCCGCGCACACCCCAGACCTGTCCCTTCAACCTGTTGTTGCCTGTGATATTCGCCTTGCCAGCCCTAGCTTCAGCTCTCTCTCCTTGACTCGGCTCTCTCATTCACCCCCCACATCCAATCCATCACCAGCGCCTGCCGGTCTCACCTTTACAGTAACGTCAAGATCCGCCTTTCCTCTCCACCCAGACGGCTACCTTACTGCTACGGGCTCTCGTAATATCCCGGCTAGATTACCGTGTCAGCCTTCTCTCTGATCTCCCTTCCTCCTCTCTCCCCCCGCTGCAGTCTATTCTTCACTCCGCTGCCCAGATCATCTTCCTGAAGAAACGCTCTGGGCATGTCACTCCCCTTCTTAAAAACCTCCAGTGGTTGCCTATCGACCTCCGCATGAAACACAAATTTCTCACTCTAAGCTTCAAGGCTGTCCATCCCCTTGACCCCTCCTATCTCTCCTCCCTTCTCTCTTTCCACTGCCCACCCCACACGCTCCGCTCCTCCGCCTCCCACCTCCTCGCCGTCCCTCGGTCTCACCCATCCCGCCGTCGACCCCTGGGCCACGTCCTCCCGCGGTCCTGGAATGCCCTCCCTCCTCACCTCCTCCAAACTAACTCTCTTCAAAGCCCTACTTAGAGCTCACCTCCTCCAAGAGGCCTTCCCAGACTGAGCATCCCCTTTTCCCTCTGCTCCCTCTGCTGCCTCTCTACCCCCGACCACATCCCCTCAGCTAAGCCCCCTTTCCCCCCTTTCCCTCTGCTCCCCCCCCCACTCCCTTCCCCACCCCTCAGCACTGGGCTTGTTTGTATCTATTTTTATTACCCTATTCATTTTGTTAATGAGGTGTCCATCCCCTTGTTTCTATTTATCGTGATTAAGTTGTCTTGTTTTTGTCCTTCTGCCTCCCCCGATTAGACCGTAAGCCCCTCAATGAACAGGGATGGTCTCTATCTGTTGCCAAATTGTCCATTCCAAGCACTTAGTCCAGTGCTCTGCACATAGTTAGCGCTCATTAAATGCTATTGAATTTAGATACATTCCCCGATGTTGAAACCACGCAGAAAACAAAAGTCTGTCTTATCATTTGCCAAGATAAAGCTCCTTCCCTTTAGTCCTGGAAAGAAGAACAGGCAGAATTATGAGGTCCCAAGGTCACCTGAGTGTCCTGGGCCTCATCTGGAAGCAGCGTGGCTCAGTGGAAAGAGCCCGGGCTTTGGAGTCAGAGGCCATGAGTTCGAATCCCAGCTCTGCCACTTGTCAGCTGTGTGACTGTGGGCAAGTCACTTAACTTCTCTGTGCCTCAGTTACCTCATCTGTAAAATGGGGATGAAGACTGTGAGCCTCACGTGGGGCAACCTGATTCCCCTGTGTCTACCCCAGCGCTTAGAACAGTGCTCTGCACATAGTAAGCGCTTAACAAATACCAGCATTATTATCTGGCCAACAACAGGAACAGTTAATCCACTCGTCTAGCAAGCACAGGGGTTAATGTTAAATGAGCAGCAATCTGCTCTGGGGCTCCTAAAGTAAGGGGCAATTAAAGGCAACTGATTTAAGTGTCTACTATGGATTTCAAAATATCTCGTCCTGCATATTGTGTCGAACACAATCGTATTTGTCGCTAACATTGATTTTGGCTTGTCCTCATCTTATTTTAGAAATCTGGACTCTCTTGATCTTGATATATAAAGGATATGTAGGGCCGTACGGCAACTGTCCGTCGAGACTGAAACAAGGAACTAAAAATTCCTTAGGGGACATCTCGTCCCATAAATATATTTCAATTCCTTCAGGGCGTACCTAAGCAGAGAGTTTCCTTCAGAGGATTCCGATGAAGGAGAAGTGGAAAGGTTCCAAGGTCAGTGGAGAGAGACGTAGTTAATGGAAGCCATAGATTCACACTCAGTACCCATTAAATCTCAACGAGTCATATGACATTGTGGCTGCCAAGCAGAGGCATTGGAGTGGTCATTCAGCCATCAACTCCATACTGGGTCAGCTGCAATAAGGCACTCCCTGAGATAATAATATTAGTATTTGTTAATAATAATGTCCGTATTTAAGTGCTTACTATGTGCAGAGCACTGTTCTAAGCAATGGGGTAGATACAGGGTAATCAGATTGTCCCACGTGGGGCTCACATTTTTTTTTTTAATCCCCATTTTTACAGATGAGGTAACTGAGGCCCAGAGAAGTTAAGTGACTTGCCCAAGGTCACACAGCAGACAAGTGGCAGAGTCAGGATTAGAACCCACAACCTCTGACTCCCAAGCTCGGGCTCTTTCCACTAAGCCATGCTGCTTCTCTGTGCTTACTATACGCTCGGCACTATACTAAGGCCTGGGGTGGATACAAGCAAATCAGGTTGGACGCAGCACCTTGCCCCAGGTGAGGCTCACAGTCTCAATCCCCATTTTCCAGATGAGGTAACTGAGGCACAGAGGAGTTAAGGGACTTGCCCAAGGTCACACAACAGGCAAGTGGCAGAGCTGGGATTAAAGCCCATGACCTCTGACTCCCAGGCCCGTGCTCTGCCACTTGTCAGCTGCGTGACCTTGGGTAAGTCCCTTAACTCCTCTGTGCCTCAGTTACCTCCTCTGGAAAATGGGGGTGAAGACTTTGAGTCCCACAGCGAACAACCTGATTACCTTATATCTACCCCCGCGCTTAGAACAGTGCTTGGCACATAGGAAGCGCTCAACAAATGCCAACATTATTATGAGAAGCAGCATGGCTCAGTGGAAAGAGCACGAGCTTGGGAGTCCAAGCTCCTCCACTTGCCAGCTGCGTGGCAAGTCACTTAACTTCTCTGGGCCTCACTTCCCTCCTCTGTAAAATGGGGATGAAGCCTGGGAGTCCCACGTGGGACAACCTGATCACCTTGTATCCCCCCAGTGCTTAGAACGGTGCTTGGCACACAGTAAGCGCTTAACAAATACCACTATTTTTATTATTATTATTATCCAAAATGCCATGCAGAGGGGGGCAATCAGGTATTTTCTAAACTACGGTTGTGTTTAGTCAGTTCCTCTTCAAGCCACATGGGGAGGCCCATGTTTCAGGCAATTAGGATTTCATATGCGTTGTGCCCTTGTGTCCTTAATCTGCGAAAACACAGTTTTATACACTGTGATGCAAAACAAAGGCATCCGGTAATACTTTATGCAAACCGAAATTTTTGTTGTCATTCACAGAAATAACAATTATATATCACAATTACATATCTTGTAATTGTGATATCTTGTACATATCTTGTCAGCTGTGTGACTGTGGGCAAGTCCCTTAACTTCTCTGTGCCTCAGTTCCCTCACCTGTAAAATGGGGATTAACTGTGAGCCTCACGTGGGACAACCTGATTACCTTGTACCTACCCCAGCGCTTAGAACAGTGCTCTGCACATAGTAAGCGCTTAACAAATACCAACATTATTATTATATCACCTTACCCTTCGAGGAATAATTGAGACCCAATTAATCTTATCTTCGGCTGGGCAGTCTAAGGGGCATCGCTGGCAGTTTGTAAGTTTTTATGTGTTTGTCGGAGGGCCATTGCTTAACCTAAAAGATAAAGCTGAGATGGACAGGAAAAGCATTTTTTACTTGGAGAAGGCTCTGTAGGCTCTGAATACTAAGAATACATACTGCGAATGTTCTGTTCTAGCTGAACAACATGAATATAATAATAATAATAATAATAATGTTGGTATTTGTTAAGCTCTTACTGTGTGCCAAGCACTCTTCTAAGCGCTAGGGTAGATACAGGGTAATCAGGTTGTCCCATGTGAGGCTCACAGTCTTAATCCCCATTTTACAGATGAGGGAACTGAGATCCAGAGAAGTTAAGTGACTTGCCCAGAGTCACACAGCTGACAGGTGGTGGAGCCGGGATTTGAACCCACAACCTCTGATTCCTAAGCCCGTGCTCTTTCCACTGAGCCACAGTGCTGCTCCTTTTGTAGACTATATTCTATAAGCGCGGGGGTAGATATAAGGTAATCAGGTTGTCCCACGAGGGGCTCACAGTCTTCACCCCCATTTTAGAGAGGAGGTAACTGAGGCCCAGAGAAGTTAGGTGACTTGCCCAAGGTCATGCAGCTGACAAGTGGCAGAGCACGGGCCTGGGAGTCAGTCATTGGCTTTAATCCCAGCTCTGTAAAATGTAAAATTCCAGCTCTGCTACTTGTCTGCTGTGTGACCCTGGGCAAGTTCCTTAACTCCTCGTTGGCTCAGTTACCTCATCTGGAAAATGGGGATTGAGACCGTGAGCCTCACCTGGGGCTAGGTGCTGTGTCCAACCTGATTTGCTTGTATCCACCCCATAATCTATTCTATAAGAATATAATGTAGGAGTGGGTGGCACTTTATCTGACCACAGCTATGGGGGTTTAAGCCTGGGCCTACATTCATTCATTCATTCAATAGTATTTATTGAGCGCTTACTATGTACAGAGCACTGTACTAAGCACTTGGAATGAACAAGTCGGCAACAGATAGAGACAGTCCCTGCCCTTTGACGGGTTTACGGTCTAATCGGGGGAGACGGGCAGACGAGAACAATGGCGATAAATAGAGTCGAGGGGAAGAACAGCTCATAAAAACAATGGCAACTAAATAGAATCAAAGCGATGTACATTTCATTAACAAAATGAATAGGGTAATGAAAATATATACAGTCGAGCGGACGAGTACAGTGCTGAGGGGAAGGGAGGGGGGAGGAGCAGAGGGAGATGGGGGGAAAAGAGGGTTAAGCTGCGGAGAGGTGAAGGGGGGTGGTAGAGGGAGTAGAGGGAGAAGGGGAGCTCAGTCTGGGAAGGCCTCTCGGAGGAGGTGAGTTTTAAGTAGGGTTTTGAAGAGGGGAAGAGAATCAGTTTGGCGGAGGTGAGGAGGGAGGGCGTTCCGGGACCGCGGGAGGACGTGGCCCGGGGGTCGACGACGGGACGGGCGAGACCGAGGGACGGTGAGGAGGTAGGCGGCAGAGGAGCGGAGTGTGCGGGGTGGGCGGTAGAAAGAGAGAAGGGAGGAGAGGTAGGAAGGGGCAAGGTGATGGAGAGCCTTGAAGCCTAGAGTGAGGAGTTTTGTTTGGAGCGGAGGTCGATAGGCAACCACTGGAGGTGTTTAAGAAGGGGGGTGACATGCTAATATTGACTGCCAATAAAGATACACTATGAAACAATTACATCTAGTGCTTTAGAACAGTGCTTGGCTCATAGTAAGCACTTAACAAATACCATTATTAGTATTTACTTACATTAAATGAAGTTGCCTGTGATCACATCCCCTGGTGTTCCTGATTAACTTGGAGACACTCTTAGGCAGTGATAGGCTGGAGCATTGGAGTATCCTCCCACCTGCTGAAGATCCATCTCCCAAAGGAATGATAAAACAGGAAAAATAGCACCCTAGTAGCCCCAGCTCCAACTCCAGCGGTGGGACTACCTAAGTAATAATAATAATGATGTTGGTATTTGTTAAGCGCTTACTATGTGCAGAGCACTGTTCTAAGCGCTGGGGTAGATACAGGGTAATCAGGTTGCCCCACATGAGTCTCACAGTCTTAGTCCTCATTTTCCAGTTGAGGGAACTAGGCACAGAGAAGTGAAGTGACTTGACCACAGTCATACAGCTGACAAGTGGCGGAGTCGGGATCGGAACCCATGACCTCTGACTCCTGAGTCCGGGCTCTTGCCACTGAGCCACGCTGCTAAATCCAGGTGGGAGGAGAGGAAACGGTAACAGACCTTCTAGCCCTTACCTACCCATGCATAAAAATTCTCACACACACTAACTCAAATCCTCTAGACTGTAAGCTTGTTGTGGGCAGGAACTAGGTCTGCTTATTTTTATACCGTACTCTCCCAAACACTTAGTATAGTCCTTAGCACACAGTAAGTGCTCTATAAATACAAGTGGATGAATGTATCCTTAATGACACACACTCCTGTAGACTCTCCATTGATTAACCCAGCTCTACTGGTCTCCTCTATAACCTTAGGCATGTTACTTAATGTCTCTGCCCCTTAGTTCACTCACCTGTGAAATGGGGATAATAATAGTTGCCTTTCTCCTCCCCCCAAGAATGTTATGAAGATAAGATAGTCAATATGACACACAAATCCATTATGCTGTACACACATGGGTTTGAATCCCATCCTCGTTGCCGTGTGTGTGTCACGAGTCCACCAGTTTCATTCAATAGTATTTATTTATTGAGCGCTTACTATGTGCAGAGCACCGTACTAAGCGCTTGAAATATACAATTCGGCAACAGATAGAGACAATCCCTGCCCAATGATGGGCTAACAGTCTAAAGGGGGGAGACAGACAGCAAAGCAAAACAGAACAAAACAAAACTGTACTGCTCTCATGCCTCTTCAATGCTTGCTTCCCTGTACTTTCTCTGTATGTATTTTCACGATTCGAAACGAGGGCCTTGTATCTGCCTTAGTTGAGGCAGCCGTGGCTCCATGTGGCAGGCACTGACTGCTCCAGGCCCGTTACTGGGTAGAACAGGGAGAGAAAGCCTCACCTCCCTCCGTACTCCACCTCCACAGGCCCACAATCACCTGCCTCAAATACAGCCCATCAGTAGCTCCCCATGGCTTAATGGAAAGAGCCCTGGCTTGGGAGTCAGAGGTCATGGGTTCTAATCCCTGCTCTGCCACTTATCAGCTGTGTGACTTTGGTCCTGTCACTTAACTTCTCTGTGCCTCAGTTACCTCATATGGAAAAAGGGGATGAAGTCTGTGAGCCCCACGTGGGACAACCTGATCACCTTGCATCTACCTCAGCGCATAGAACGGTGCTTGGTGCATTGGAAGCGCTTAACGAAAACCATTATCATCATTATGATCACAAACAGTCATTAATAATGCAGTTTGGTGTGGGCTCACCACATCCAGCAGTTTGGGTGGAGAGAAAAGGGCGGATTTTAGTGATGTTGTGAAGGTTGAATGGACAGGATTCGGTGACGGATTGATTATGGGGGTTGTATGTGGGTCCTTCTACCATTCTTGAAATTCCAGACAATCAGCAGTGACGACGGGCATCCGCTATTTTATTTACCTCCCAAAAACCACTGCTGCTGTATTCCACGGACATCTGTTGTAACTTCTTGAGCTTCTGAGTGAGTGAGTGAGTGTGTGTGTGTGTGTATATGTATGTATTAGGGTGGGGGATGAAGTATCGTGTCTGAATGAGAGCGTGTGGATGTTGGTACATGTCTCCTCCACCTTGTTTTCCTTCCACCACTCATGATCTTCCCCTAACTTAAATTTGATTATTTTTCTTCTACCCATAGGAAGCAGAGATTTTACTGATAATGTTTACATAAGATTGTAAAAGTACCCACCCCACCAACACACCCATACAATTATTTGGACAGGAGGTAAAGCCTTAGGAATAGCCCTAAACCACTGGGAATTGGTCAAACGTGCAAATGTTAATTTATAACATTTATGAAAACCTGTAAACTCTTAGTTAAGTTTGTGAAAAGTCACATTTATAATAATAATAATAGCAATAATAATAATCGTGGTATTTGTTAAGGTTTTACTATGACTGTGAGCCCCATGTGGGACAGGGACTGTGTCTGACCTGATTTTCTTCTATCTACCTCAGTGCTTAGTTCATCATTTGCCACATAGTAAGCACTTCACAAATACCATTTTGACTATCATAATTTAATTAATATTGATTTATTATTAAGTATTGATATTGATGATATTTTATGTGCCAAACACTACACTAAGCACTGGGATGGCTACAAGATCATCAGGCTGGTCACAGTCTGTCTGACATGAAACTCACAATCTAATTGCAGATGAACAATTTTATAGGTTAGGAAACAGGGAAGTTAAGTAACTTCTAGATTGTAAGATCCCTGTGGACAGGAAATGTATCTATCAACTCTTTGTGTTTTTTAATCTCCCAAGATCTTATCATTCTATGGTAATTACTGAGTGCAGAGAACTGTACTAAGCACTTGGAGGAGTATCAGCACTGTACTCATCCGCTCAACTGTATATATCTTCATCACCCCATTTATTTTGTTTAATGAGATGTACATCACCCTGATTCTATTTATTTGCTATTGTTTTAATGAGATGTTCTTCCCCTTGACTCTATTTATTGCCATTATTCTTGTCTGTCTGTCTCGCCAGATTAGACCGTGAGCCCGTCAAAGGGCAGGGACTGTCTCTATCTGTTGCCGATTTGTACATTCCAAGCGCTTAGTACAGTGTTCGCAAAGGGCAGGGACTGTCTCTATCTGTTGCCGATTTGTACATTCCAAGCGCTTAGTACAGTGTTCTGCACATTAGTAAGCACTCAATAAATACTATTGAATGAATGAATACAGTACAACAGAGTTAGTAGACATCTTCCTTGTCCACAAAGAGCTTGCAGCCTAGAGAGATAGACAGACATTAAAATACATTATGGCTATGTATATAAGTGCCATGGGGCCAAGAGTGGGTTGAATATCAAATGCTTAAATAGGACAAATTCAAGTGCCAGGGTGATGGAGAAGGGAGAGGGAATAAGATGTTCTGCACACGAGTAAGTGCTCAATTAAAACCATTGATTGGTTGGTTGATTAACTTGTCCCAAGTCACACAGGAGACAAATGGCAGAGCTGGGATTGAAACCCAAGTCCTTTGATTCCCAAACCTGTGCTCTTTCCACTAGGCAACACTGCTAGAAGACCATAGGCCATACTGCAGTTTTTGAACCCTGGGCATGAGATCGATTAACTAATACAGGCTGAGTTCAATTTCAGGAAAAGGTAATGCAAAATTCCAAAATCATCATCTAAATGGGGATCAAAACCTATTATTTTGTCCCCCTGTACTTTTAACTTCTTAAAATTACCATTACATGATTAATAATAATGATAATTATAGTATTTATTAAGCATTCACTCTGTCAAGCATTGTTCTTAGTGCTGGGATAAATACAAGTTAATCGGGTAGGACACCGATCCTGTCCCACATGGGGTTCACAATCTAAGTTGAAGGGAGAACAGGTATTGAATCCCCATTTTACAGTCGATGAAACTAAGTCACGGAAAAGTTAAGTGACTTGCCCAAAGTCACGTAGCAGGCAAGTAGGGTAGCTGGGATTGGAAGTCAGGTCCTCTGACTTCCATGATCTTTCTACTAAGCCTCGAGGAAGAAAATATTTTCCCCATTTCTACATTCTTGGATCATGTTTTGCTTTAATACTAACCTATATCTTTTTCTTCTGGACGAGGATTGTTACCTTATAAAGGAGAAAGTTCCATACCTCGCACTGGTTACATTGACTGTGTGAACTCCAGAGTAATCAGGAAGAATAGCTTAAAAAACCCTCCCAACCCATTTTCTTCTACAAAAGGTGATAAACAATATGATTGTTCTTTTATCTTCTGAATCTTCCTTGTCCATGATTCAACATTCTGCAGTGATTTAGCTCAAGTGCCCTTTTCTATCATGTAATTGTTTCCAAAAAGCCACTGAGCTTTTTCCTTTATAATCTGTGGAAGCAAGTGAATTCTACCAAGCTCTTTTCCAACCCATCTGGTAAATACTGTAAATACGCTTCATTCTAAATGGGACATATCTGATTGATGCACACGAATACAAAGTCTGCTGTGATCCAGGGCCTTGTTTTGGGAAGTGGGGGTGGGGGGGAAAGTGGGTCTTTGGAGGAAGGGAAATGAGGCCTGCAATCTGGAGAGTGGTGACCCCTAAAATGGACCTTCCATTTAGGGTTGAGTTGGCCTGATGCTACTGCCACCATTTCTCTTATAATCAGAATGATGGCATTTGTTAAGCGCTTACTATGTGCAAAGCACTGTTCTAAGCACTGGGGAGAATGCAAGGTGATCAGGTTGTCCCACTTGGGGCTCACAGTCTTAATACCAATTTGACAGATGAAGTAACTGAGGCACAGAGAAGTTCAGTGACTTGCCCAAAGTCACACAGCTGACAAGCAGCAGAGCCGGGATTGAACCCATGAGGATTTGAACCCATGACCTCGGACTCCTCAGCCCTTTCTCTTTCCACTGAGTCACGTTGCTTCTCTAAAGAAGTTGCTAGTGCAACTTTTATGACATGACTTTTTTGCCAGGGCTCCTGCTTTGAGAATTTTTAAAGAGGAAACAGTCAAACACCAAAGGAGAGCTGAGGGCAGTCACATCTATGGGCAAAAGCTGTTGGCTAAGTGACCCTGCCTCATATCTGTAATTTATTTACTTATGTCTGTCTTCCCCTCTAGATTGTAATCTCCTTGTGTGCCTATTTATCAATATTTTGTACACTCCCAAGCACTTAGTACAGTGCTTTGCACACAGTAAGCTCTTAAGGAATACAACTGAATGAACGAAAATAGGCCCTGAGAACAAATAAAGAAATAAATGCAGTTGCTGCTGGCAAAATAAAATGTAGTTTGGGGGGTGAGAGGAAGAGACGTTGTCCACCTTATCCATCATGTTTGAAAACGGAGCCATTTGCGGAGGATGAGATTTCCATTCCTGGCTGGGCTGTGTTCAAAAAACAGTCTTTTTACACCTAAAAAGAATAGGGGAGTTTTTCTAGCCGAACTTGATCATAAGGGCTGAATAACGTGATCATTTGTCGGATTGCTCAGATACCAGTGGCATCGCTGCTGCCTGTAGCTACCAAGTCAGGTTGGGAATGCCTCTTTAGTTAAGCATGCTAAATGAAAGAGAGGCAGGAGGAGGGGGAAGAATATCCAATCAACAGCAGTACATATGCTTAACTTGTTTTTCCAGTAGTAGTGATGGGCTATGCTGAGTCATCCACACACACACACTCTATTCCTGCGAGTAAACTTAAAAAAAAAATATTATAACCACAAGAGCAGCAGCAACAGCAGTGACGAGTGGATTTTAAGGGAATTACTATCCATTCTGGCCCTATTCCCACGTAGCCAATAGCCCACCTGTGGCTCGAGACATGGCTAGTTT
Source organism: Ornithorhynchus anatinus (assembly GCF_004115215.2). Taxonomy (NCBI): domain Eukaryota; kingdom Metazoa; phylum Chordata; class Mammalia; order Monotremata; family Ornithorhynchidae; genus Ornithorhynchus; species Ornithorhynchus anatinus. The sequence goes on along the minus strand of NC_041731.1, from coordinate 54,911,421 downwards.
GCTGGTTCCTCTGCAGAGCATAGAGTTTTAGAAAATGACTATGTAAGGTAGCATAAAGAAAAAAAATCAGTGTACTCTGAAGTGAACCAAGGATTTTAGCAAGAGGAGAGGATCAGTTCAGGATAAAATTGCAATGATTTACTCTTATTGTGCTTCTCCTTAAAATGGCCTCAGGGTCAATGAATAAACTAGCATGAACTGAACATATTTTAAAAACCAACAATAGTAATAAAAAATATAAAATATTAAAGCATCATAACCACATATATGTGGTTATTCCTCCTTCAGCTTTCAGTGAAAATAGACCTGAGGAGATGGTTTTGCAGACTGAATTTCCAGAAAGAGGATTATCCCTAGAAGAGATGTGAAATAAATTTGGGCAGGAATTCCAGCAGTGAGAGAAATGAATACTGAACATATGATTAGATTGAGATACTAACTCAATTTGTGCTAAAAAGCAGCAACGTGCTTCTGGGGGTGCATTATGAAGTTTCTAAAATACAGTTGTGGCTGCAGAGTCAAGTGAGAAGAAATTCTTAAACACATAGAGAATTGCCCTCTCTGCCAAGATTCAGATTTGGAAAATGAAGTTCTTCCATTTTGTTCAAAATGTGTCTTAACGACATAATGAAAGATTTCCAAAACCCTGCAGGTCTATCATGAGGTCTAGATAAAAAATAAACATCCTCAACCCTCCCTTTAAAAAATAGGAATAATAAAATAGATATTTCTTTATATAATAATATGAACCAGGATGTTTATGTCGTGGAATAATCTGAGGGAAAATGGAATCAATAATTAAGATAAAGCCATCCAGGTTACCACAGAGAGAGAAGATGAATATCCTAAAACTGTCATTTCCTTCTGGGTTCAACTACCTCCACCTAGAAATCTGAGCCAGAGTGTGAGCAGGGAAGTTGCTGGTGAGAAAAGCCTGCATAATAATAATAATGTTGGTATTTGTTAAGCGCTTACTATGTGCAGAGAACTGTTCTAAGTGCTGGGGTAGGTACAAGGTAATCAGGTTGTCCCACGTGAGGCTCACAGTTAATCCCCATTTTACAGATGAGGGAACCGAGGCACAGAAAAGTTAAGTGACTTGCCCACAGTCACACAGCTGACAAGTGGCAGAGCCGGAAGTCGAACCCATGACCTCTGACTACAAAGCCCAGGCTCTTTCCACTAAGCCACGCTGCTTCCCCTAAACTGCATGTAAACTGGAAGGAGCTGGGGATAGCCTTGCATCATTCTAGCAATAAATTAATTAATGGTATTAATTGAGCACTTACTATGTGCAGGAAGCTGTACTAAGTATTTGGGAGAGTATAATACAGCAGAGTTGGTAGACACATTTTCTACCCACCAGGAGCTTGCTCCCCATACCAAGCAGTAGTTCGACCTATAAAAGGCAAAGTCAATATAAAGGAGTTTTTGTTTGAAGCTGAGGGAGATGGACAAGCAGTGGAAGGTTTTGAGGAGGGAAGAGATGTGTACTGAACGATGATTCTGGAAGATAATCATGAAACAGAATGAAACCTGGCCTGAAGAGGGGATAGGCTACAGGCACGAAAAACAACAAGGAAACTGTTATATGAGTATATGTTAGACTTCACCTCCTGAGCATTATGATTTACTTAGACTGTGAGCCCTATGTAGGATACTGTGTCTGACCTTATTTTTAGTGTATCTATCCCAGAGCTTCACACACAGTAAGCAATTAACAAACAATAATGATAATAATAATAATAATCCCAGACAACCAGATATCCACTGTCTCTTTGGCACTGGGTACATTAGAACATAAATTCTCCCCTGCTTCACTGTTTCCAAAGTTATACACTCAAAATTAAAATTATCCTAGAGTCAATGCCTTCCCTCCTTCCAAGAAGGCTTGTTGTGGACAAGGAATGTATGTTTATTGTTTGTTCTACTGTACTCTCCCACACGATTAGAACCGTGTTCTGCACACAGTAAGCACTCAATAAATACAATTAACTGACTGACTTACCTCCTTTATAAGGCATTTTCTTAAACTCTCCAAACAAATACAAAATATTCAGCTATTTTTGTTAATCTGTAAAAACTAATTTCTTTAACTGCAACAGTCTCTGGTTAGAATCAAGAAACTGGGTCTGATACCATTTTGTATCTTCCCCAGTGACCCGTAGTGACACATGGACAGATTTCTCCCAGAACGCCCCGACTCCACCTGTAGTTGTTCTGGTAGTTTTCTTGGTACAAATACAGAAGAGGAAACCTGAGTCTCCACCCTCGACTCTCTCCCACACCTCTGCTACCCAGCACAGGAGAGTTTGGACTCATAGCAGATTGTCTTCTACTCACTAGCCACTGCCCAAGCTAGGAATGGAAATGCCTCTTTTTGACTCTGCCTCCCATAGTCAAGATTGGTAGAGTATTTGAAACTCTCCAGGTGTGACCCTAAGAGCTTGCTTACAGTCTACATGGGGAGAAAGACATTTAAATAGATTAGGGATAGGAGAAAGAGTAGAATAATAGGGGGAGAATAGACATTAAGCTCAGAATCCCCTTGCAGAACTCTCCTCAGGAGTCCCAAACCCATGACACCAACACAAGGGACCCCCTTGAAGGCAGTAGATTCACAATAAAGAAGGAGAAAGGTATCTCAGGCCACAATGCAACCTTTTAACACCATTCCTCCGTTTTGTTTCTTTGTCTTAATGTTGATATTCTTGAAAGTGTTCTACTGCTGTTTTACAATTGCTGTTTGGTAATGTTCCAATTGTCAAGTCAACGACCCAGTGCAGTGGTGAGAATTTCTGTGTTGGGGTGAATTGAGAGGTCTGGAACCTAAATGCCTTTTTCTTATAAAGCTGAGTTTGCTTTCCAGGATTGGAACAGAGTAGGGTGCAGTAGATTGGGTGAAAATGAGGTGATTGGTGTCTTTAGAGAGAGAACAGTCTTGGAGCAGTGATGGGGAAAGAAATTGGATTGTAGACGATCAAGAAAGGAGCTGGGGAGAAGGAGCCTGGACAAGAATGAGAATGGGAGACAGGAGATGGGGTGATACCTGAATAGGGTAGTGGGGTCAAAAGAAGTTGGGTTTTTTTAAGACTGGGGAAATATGTTCCTTTTAGACTGTAAGCTTCTTGTGGGCAGGGATCAGTTATACCAATTTTGTTGTACTATACTCTCCCAAGCACTTAGTACAGTGGTCTGCAGACAGTGGGTATGTTTGAAGGCTGAAAGGTTGGATCCATTAGAGAGCAAGTGTTTGAAAATGACAGTCATGGAGGGAAGAAGAGTGTTTTCAGAAGGTGAGATGGCATGGAGGGACAGATGAAAGAGGTAGATTTTGAAATCAAGCAGGAGGTCTCTTTGAGAGAATGCCAAGAAAGATGAGAGAGTGGAATTGGGGAAAGTGAAGGGAGAGACTGGGTGAAGTTCATGCCTGATCATTTCGATTTTGTCAGGGAGGGAGGTGGCAAGTCATCAGGGGTAAGATGGGGGAGGAAAGTCATCAGGGGTAAGATGGGGGAGGTAAATCATCAGGGGTAAGATGGGACAAAAGAGGGTTTTAGGAGGAAGTTATAAATCTAATAGAATCGTTGTGGCTAATGTGCATGGGAGTTGGATGAGGAGTGAGGAGGGAGAAGAACAGAAGAGAATTATAGCAGGTAATGATAAACAATGTGGCCTAAGGGAAAGAGCATAGAATCAGAAGTCAAAAGATCAGGTTCAAGTCCAGTTAGGGTGACCTACTGCGTGATCTTGGGGCTCAGTTTCCTCATCTGTGAAATGGGGATAAGATAGATTGTGAACGCCATGTGTATAGGGGCTGTTTTCAATCTCATAACCTTGTACCTTGAGAAGCAGCATGACTCAGTGGAAAGAGCTCGGGCTTGGGAGTCAGAGGTCATGGGTTCAAATTCCGCTCTGCCACTTAGCTGTGTGACTTTGGGTAAGCCACTTATCTGTGCCTCAAGTTACCTCATCTGTAAAATGGGGATAAAGACTGAGAGCCCCATGTGGGACAATCTGATTACCTTGTATTCCCCGCCCCTAGTGCTTAGAACAGTGCTTGACAAATAGTAAGCACTTCACAAATGCCATCATCATTATTATTATTATCTACTATAGAGTTTAGAATAGTAATTATGATATTTGTTAAGTGCTTACTCTGTGGCAAGCACTATCCTAAGCACTGGGGTACAAACAATATAATCAGGTTGGACAAGGTCCCAGTCCCATATGGGGCCCACAGTTTAAGTAGGATAGAGAACAGGCATTTAATCCCCATTTTGCAGATGAAGCAACAAAGGCAAAGAGAAGTTGTGACTTGCCCAAGGTCACACAACAGGCAAGTGGTGGAAATAGGATTAGAACCCAGGTCCTCTGACTACCAGGTCCACATTCTTTCCAGTAGGACAAACTGCTTCTAAAAGAAGAATGTAGTAAATAATAAATGCCATAACCAGTAGTCACCTAAGTCAGCCTGGTGCCTGAGTGAATTTAATAAAGCTGGTTTTATTCCCCAAAGAAACCTTATTTTGAAAATCCACACTGCACAATAACTGCCAAAACAAGGATGGGCACACTTCACATTTGGAGTGTGTTATTTGAATATGAAGGCTAACCACAAAAAAGCAATGACCCACATGGAAATAGAAAGAGATGTAGGACTTGACCTGTCCCTACTTACACTAATGTAAGGAATGAGATGGGTGGAAAAAAAAAAACACAATGCCAGAAACGCCAGAGCAAAGGTAAGGTAGTGACAGAGTCATCTTCATTAAATATTTATTAACTACTCAGTGGAAGCACAGATTTCTAGGGTCAAGCAAATCAAGAAGAATATCCTCTGGAGTAGCAAGGTGACTGGAGAATGGAATATCTGCAGCCCTACAAGATATAGAAAAGTCTTGGTCAACAACACCTGGCCATAGTCTACAAATTCTGCTACAGTGTACTCTCCCAAGGGCTCAGTATAGTGTTCTGTACCCAGTAAGCACTCAGTAAATACCACTGATTGATTGATACGAGAACAACATGAAGCATTATGTAAACAACAGAGAATTTGTGCAGCTCATCTTGATACTTTTCCAGGGATTGGTGGTCCATTCAAAAAATTCTACATCCTTTCTGATCCCAAACACTATGTGGCTCTGGATCTTAGTAACCAAATACAAGGGTTATTTTTCCTCCAAAGAAACCAAACAAGTCTTCCTTCTGTCAGGGCATGTTCTCCTCTTTTCTAACAACAACAGAAAGACTCATGGGACATCACTAAATATTGTCTGTAATGTACCCAGATGTCACATACAGCTGCCTCGGTGCCCAACAATAGAAACCATAATTCTTTTGACTTTCCCTTCAAGATTTCCAGCTGGTGCCTGAGTAGATTTTCAGTCAAGAAAGGTAATAACTGGGGCTTTGTGTCTCCAATGAGATAAATAGAGGACTTCTCAAAGTAACTCGAGAGGCAGTGTTAAATGAGCAGAGCTGGATTTCCCAAGCCCCTTTTTAAAAATGCAGTTTAGGTTGAAGGTGGTCACTGCCTTGCCAGGTATCAGTGACTTATTTATGGGCCCAGGAAGGAAGTCTCCAAGACCATGTAGAACTTCTCCATTGCGATTATAATGGGATCAACTCTATGATTTTTACTATTTATCTAGTCTCTTCATCAAGCCAAGGGAGACTTCCACCAAAAAACAACCCAACAAGTTTTGTTTTTTTTAAATGGCATTTGTTAAGCACTATGTGCCAGGCACTGTACTAAGCACTGGGGTAGACATAAGGTACTTAGATTGGACAGAGTCCACATCCCACATGGAGCTCACAGTCTTTGACCCCATTTTACAGATTAGCTAATTGAGGCGCAGAGAAATGAAGTGACTTGCCCAAGGTCACACAGCAGACAAGTGGCGGAGCAGGATTAGAACCCTGGTCCTTCTGACTCCCAGGCCCTTGCTCTATCCACTAGGCCATGCTGTTTCTCAAATCTATTGCATTCCTTTCATCTCTTATTAGATGAAAAGGTACTTTTTCAAAGTTATGTTTGCAGCACTCGGATTTGCTCCCTTTAATCACCGCTCCTTCAGCCTCACGTTACCTATGTACAGCTCTATAATTTATGTTTTAATATTACTCTCTATCTCCCTCTCTAGACTGCTCACTCCTTGTGGGCAGGGAACGTGTTCACCAATTCTTATACTATACTCTCCCAATTGCTTAGTACAGTGCTCTGCATACAGTAAGTGTTCAATAAATATGATTGATAGGACTAAGAAGCATAGTGGAAACTGGTCATTGCTGCCCTCCTCAATCACTGCGTTGTAGAAAATTTAGAGGGGAAGTGCTGTAATGGACCATTTTTCAAGAGTGAAACTTATGCCTGAGCCCCTCTATTTTCCAAGCTTGCACATTTATGGTACAAACATGTTCCTGAGGCCAATAAAGCTCCCGCCTCTCCTACAGCAGTACTTGACCTTGCGTATTGATGTACAGCAAATATCTGAAGGCCCTATGCATTCCCAGAATCTTTCCTGATCCAGCTGCTATCTAGTCTGACCCTTAAAGTACCCCTGCCTCAGGCACGGCCTTAAAATGTTAGCTTGCTTCCCATATGTTTTCCTATAGCGAGCCGGGAAGACACTGGAGTCCACAATCCCTCCTGCAGCCCCCCCGGAGCATCTGTTCCTTCCCTTTCCTTCCTTTCAAAAAAGCTTCAAGTCCAGCGATGGGCCGAGATCAGACCATCCATTCCCTAGCTTCTAGGCTGGATCTGCTTCTTTCATCACCCCGTCTGGTCCCTGGCCATTTACTCTCTCTCCAGCCCTTCTCTTGGTTTGCCCCAGCTCAGTTCTCTTCTCAAAGTGGTAATTCCCTCTTCCCACAGATTCCCTCTCCCTTTCTCGCCCAGGTTGCATGGTCTGTGTCTCCCACATTCACATTGGGCAGATTCATTCATATTGAAAAGATTCCCTTCATAGCAGGAACAGGAGGAGGAGGAAGAACAGCAGCCTCAGTCAGACTAGGGAGAGCGGCAGGAGCAGCAATTTCAGGATAGACCACGGGCCTGGGAGTCAGAAGGTCATGGGTTCTAATCCCGACTCTGCGGCTTGTCAGCTGCGTGACATTGGTAAAGTCACTTTACTTCTCGGTGCCTCAGTAACCTCATCTGTAAAATGGGGAATGAGACTGTGAAGCCCCACATGGGACAGGGAATGTGGCCCACCCGATTTGCTTGTTTGCACCCTAGCACTTAGTACAGTGCCTGACACATAGTAAGCGCTTAACAAAAACCATAATAATAATAATTTACTTCACCCCAACACCCGCAGAGGAGGAAGGGGGAGCGGGAGGAGCAACTGCACCCCAAAAGCCCCAGCAGCAACAGGAGAATAGGATCGGGAGAAGGAGGACCACCCCAGCCTCAGCAGCAGCATTGGACGGGGAGGAAGAGGAGGAGGATCGGGAGGAGCAGCTCCAGCCCAGCAGCAGCAGGGGAGGAGGAACGGCTCCACCCCAGCCTCAGCAGCAGCACTAGAGGGAGGAGGAGCAGCGGAACGAGGAGCTGCACCCCAGCAGCAGGAGGGGGGTGGGGAAAAGCAGCTGCAGCAGCAGGGGGAAGAGGAGAAGCTCCACTCCAGCTTCAGTAGTAGCAGAGGTGGAGGAGGATCTGGAGGAGCAGGTAGGTCCACCCCAGCTGCAGCAGCAGGGGGAGGAGAAGAAGCTCCACCCCAGCTTCAGCAGCAGCAGCAGAGGAGGAGGATCAGGAAGAGCAGCTCCACCCCAGCTTCAGCAGCAGCAGAGGAGAAAGATAAAGAAGAGCAGCAACCACCCCAGCCCCAGCTGCAGCAGGGGGAGGAGAAGGTCCACCCCAGCTTCAGCAGCAGCAGAGAAAGAGGATCAGGTGGAGCAGCTCCACCCCAGCCTCAGCAGCAGCAGGGGAGGAGCAGCAGCTCCACCCCAGCCTCAGCAGCAGAGGAGGAGGAGGATTAGGAGGAGCAGAGGAGGAGGATCAGGTGGAGCAGCTCCATCCCAGCCCCAGCAGCAGCAGGGGGAGGAGGATCTAGAGGAGCAGCTCCAGCCCCGCAGCAGCAGCAGGGGGAGGAGGAGAGGAAGAAGCTCCACCCCAGCCCCCAGCAGCAGCAGGGAGAGGAGAAGAGGCTCCACCCCAGCCTCAGCAGCAGCAGCAGAGAAGGAAGATTGGGAGGAGCAGCTCCATCCCAGCCCGCAGCACCAGCAGCAGAGGAGGAGGAGCAGATCCATCCCAGCCCCCAGCAGCAGCAGGGAGAGGAGAAGAAGCTCCACCCCAGCCTGAGCAGCAGAGAAGGAGGATTGGGAGGAGCAGCTCCTGCCCAGCAGCAGAGGAGGAGGATCTGGAGGAGCAGCTCCATCCCAGCTGCGGCTGCAGCAGGAGGAGGAGGATCAGAGCTCCCCAGCAGGCCTCGTGTGAGAGGAGCGGGTGGTGCAGTCATGGCCGCTGATGGTCTGGATGAGCGGTCCCCTCTGCTGTCCGCCCCCCAGTCTGGAAATGTCACCCCCACAGCTCCGCCCTACCTGCAGGACGGCAGCCCCCGAGGTGAGGAGGGGGCGGTGGGGTGGGAGAGAGAGACACACACAGAGGGACAGGGAGAGAGACAGAGAGCAGGGGTTGGGCTGATGGAGGAGGGAGCTGGTGGGATCAGGACCGGCCCGTGGTGCAGGCCCGGGCCCCTGCCAGGATGGAAAACGCATTCCGGGATGGGGACATGCCCCTTTGGGGACCATCAGCTTCGCCACAGTCGTGCCAACCCAGAGCCCCGGTCGTGAGCCACTCCCCCAGTCCGGCCCAGGAGAAACGGGGATTATCACCTTGACACCATGTCCTTGAAAGAGGGAAAAATGTGGTCTGGTGCTCGATTTTTTTGTTGTAGAACAGCGCTAGAGCTAAGAACGGTGCTTGGCACATAATAAGCGCTTAACGAATGCCCTCATTAGCATTAATGAGCGACCCATCTCCCCCTTTTCCATCCTCTCCCTACCCTGCTCTGATGAATCAGGGCTTTCCCCAAGAAAAAAAAAAGGGGGGGGAAACTAGGAAATCATTTGAATCCGGGTGGATTGCGGTTTGTCCTTGCGTAGGAAAAAGTGAGACCGTTATTGCTATTCTATATTGAGGTTCATTCGTTCAATCGTATTTATCGAGCGCTTACAGTGTGCGGAACACGGGATTAAAAGTACAATTCGGCAACAGAGACAATCCCTACCCAACAACAGGCTCACAGTCCAGAAGTCTGTCACAGTCAGACAAGACGTGTATGGAAACATCTGCGTATAGGTATAGCAGATAGAACAACCTAGATATCTAGGTATAAAATGCAAAATTGCATATCTAGATATCTTGGTGACTCAGATGTAAAATGCAATATCTAGATATCTAAACATGTCACTCAGACCCAATCAATAACTTAAACATGAAATTCAAACCCCTCTGACCTACCTCCCTCATTTCTCCACGTCTTCCCTCACAATATTTCCTTCTACCCATCTTGATTTTTCTCAAGCCGGTTCATTACATTTTACTGTAATTTCTTTTTTTTTTTTTTAGCTAAGGCTGTGTCCTAAGGCCTTTAGTTTATTATTTAACCTAATTAGAAAAGAAGGCACCTTAATTGTAGTGATAATGTGGAAAATGGGACCAGAGGTGAAGAAATAATGGGGTGGTAGGAGAAAGGGTTAATCAAACGGCAAACCCTCCAGCAGCATCAATGTGACTCAAGATTTTTCAGCTCAATGTAATCTGGAAAACACTGAGACAGTAGGTTAGTGCTCTGGAAAAGACAGGCAGCTCTTGTTTCTGGTAGCACAATGTTTAAAATGAGAAACAAGATCAGTGTCCACTTGATTTGTTAGAATATCCAGGTAACCTATTTGAGCTTGAAAGGTGACCAGCTAAGCCTTAATTGTCACTCTCGAAAGGAGGACTGAGCAAAAAGTTGCTTTTTGAGAAATTCAAGGCGATGGATTGCTACATGTTGTGGAAGGAGCTGGAAGAAATGGAGAGGGGGAGAGATGTCAACAGAAATCCTTTATTGACTTCTGCTGATCAGGAAGAGATTTGTACCATTGTCCCCAGGTGGTGAAATTTGACCTTTAAGGCAGAATTTTAAACTAAGTGTCTGGTTCAGGAGCAGTTAGTCGAGCAGGCTGGAACTCATTACCTACAGTTTAGCTTTAACTCTAGAAGCCATCTTTTATAAGCAGTACAGCTGATTTAATTGTCGTTTTAAATCATGAAGTTGGGACAAAGGGTACTGACCCTGTAACTACCTCAGTTTTGGAGGGTTTTTTGCAGTTATCAATTGACATGCAGTCATCATTCTTAATGTCTGAAAGATAAGGAACCCTCCTTGGACAGGGGCACTATTCAACAAGAGCTTTAATCCTATCAGATTCTTTGAACAACAACATGGCAGGAAAATTCCAGTTTATCTGGAATAAATGCAATTACCCTAAACCTTGAAATGTTTACAACTTTGAGATCCTTCTTAACCTATTAAGCATGGAAGACAGTTGTCTTTTCCTGGAACAAGCGCTTCTGTTCTAAAGACTAAATCAAATGCTTAAATTATACATTTTAGTGCTGCTAACCAAAGCTCATAGGAGTTAAATGACAGGGCTAAGTAGCCCTGTTTTTCTTTATTGATTAAGGAATGAGTTTTCTCAAGGAGAGTCATAATAGGTCAACATCAAACATCTGCTCTTTCAAACACTAATCTGAAATAGAGGCCTTAAAGCAGCTGGGGAGGTTAGATATCACACAGAGCCTAACTGTACAGCATTGCCACTATTCCTTCTGATTTTACAACTGTATCTGAAGCAGTTTAGCATGAGTAGCAATGCACTTTCTAATGCTAACCTTTGATCTGAGATGGCAGCCCAGTTTTCACAGTTCAGCAATTTTCAGTTTTCCAGTTTGTAAGAGCTTCATTATCTATTTTTTTTCCCCTAGTTAACTGAGAGCTTTCCATCCCCTTTTTCTATGCCTCCTGAAGGAAGATTCCGAATCCAACTGAACCCCTACATGTGAGGCTTAAAGGAATTTGATTTTAGGGTAACTTAATATTGTAACATGGATGAATCAGTGCTGCGTATCAGGTTAAAAGCTAGTGAGATGTCACGGTAGTCTGGCTAAAAATCTGACATATCCCAAGGGGAGTGATTTTTAGTGGTCTTCTCCAACTCTGTATTGGCTATATGTCCAGATCAGGAAACTGTCACTCAGATTTCTACTCCACTTGGTATATGTGCAGTAGCCAGAGTCCTTTCCAGACAAACTGATTATCATGAACCTTATCCTCCCTGAATTGCTGTAAGACTTCAGACCAAAATTCAACACAGAGGACATGATCTTTGTTGAAGAAGAGCTATAAAAGAAGCAACTCCAATATCTATCTGTAGGCCTTTTGCATGTATTTGAGCACTTTACTATGTATCAACCACTGTTCTAAGCTCTCGGGCAGATACGAGTAAATTAGGTTGGACGGTCTTTGTCCCACATGGGAGTCACAGTCTTAGCAATAGTTTAAAGCAGTAAACACCATCAATGGATGCAAACTATAGCAACTATTAAGCAAACTGGTTTACCCCAAGAAGTTCATCAACATCTTTAGGTCACTCCATAATAGTATGATCGGTTGAGTCAGCCCACAAGATGCCCTTTCTGAACCTTTACCCTTCACCTGTGGTGTAAAGTAAGGCTATGTGTGTGATAGATCCAGTTCTGTTCAACCTTAGGGATGCAACAACAGAACTTAGCTGGTTTCAGAATAGGTTTCCTATCCACAGGGTAACTCTGCCAACTGCAAGCATTACTGAAAGCCTTTGAACCAACCAGCCAGGAACCCTGAATGCTGATGACTGGTCTCGTAAGGCACATACCCAGGGGATCCTGATGATAAACCATCATGGAATCAGCAAACCAGTGTGATAGCCAATGAATTTGAAGGAACCGAAGTTTTGTACCAAGGTGCACGTGGGAAACACTAACACGAAGATTTTCATTGACATCATAGAACCTGAATGCGCATTGTGGGCAGGGAATGGGTCTGTTTATTGTTGTACTCCTCTAAGCACTGCAAACAGTGCTTTGCACATAAACAGTGCTCAGTAAATATAATTGACTGACTTAAAGGTATATATCACTGAATGCTGCTACCTAGACAGAACATTATCCACCATGCATAGATAAACCAAGAAGTATAAAACTGAACCAAGAAGGGATTACTGGAAAAGTTTGGCATCAGTGGGGTATCATTGTTTCATACCATATTAAACCGCTACAAAGCTCTAATCTGGTTCTAGTTCCTATGTTGCTGTGCACATGACTTACTAACTTGGAAGCCTTCTTGAGCAGTGCCATTTGGTTTTGAATGAACCATTCTTCACATCGAATGGTAAGACAGGGCTACCAGCAGTGAGATCTTAGAACACAGTCAGCTCATCAACACTGAGCCAGTGTTTACTGCCACATGATTTTACTAGGCGAGACATGCGAAGAGAAATGTGGGTAACTGGACATTCAAGCAGCTGCTGTATAGTAATTAAAATGTAGTACATAGAAACACGGAGGGCGGAACAAATATTTTAAGACATGCTGTAGCACATTCTCAACATGATGATGACACAGCGGACTTCTGGTTAGACAGTCCCAGCAAACAAAATCACCCTGGCCAGACTCAATCAGAAAAAGGGTCGCTTTCCTCGGACAGACATTTTGGGAAGACCAGGAGAGCAAGAGACAGATTCAAAAATAGGGTTTATCATTAGCAAGACTATCAGTGTGACGATGGAAATGTCTTTACTTAAAAACTGTTGTGAAGCAGATTGGGTTTTTTTATAGAATTTGCTAAGCACTGATTATGTGCCAGGCACTAACTCCCCCTCTAGACCGTGAGCACATTGTGGGCAGGGAATGTCTGTTTATTGTTATATAATACTCGTCCAAGTGCTTGGTACAATGCTGTGCCCACAGTAAGTGTTCAAATATGATTGACTACCAAGCGCTAGAGTCATTACAAGCTAACCAGATTGGACACAGTCGATGTCCCACATGGGGCTCACAGTTTTAATCCCCATTTTACAGATGAGATAAATGAAGCACAGAGAAGTTCGGTCACTCGCTCAAGGTCACACAGCAGATAAGTGGCAGAGCCAGAGTTAGAACCCAGGTCTTTATGACTTCCAGGCCTGTGCTCTATCCACTAGGTCATGATGTTCTTTGGATTATTTAAACACATCCACAGGGGATCATATTGCCTGAAGCATCATCTTCAGGTATCAAGGACAGATCCTTGTTTACACACAATGGGTCAGCTTCTACGGAGTAGAGTGCTAGATATAGAACTCGAATGCAGTTTCTTATTCGGTTGGTGAAAGGATCCAGCCTGCAGGGTTTGGATTTATTTATTAAATTCAAGAATCCTATAAAATTCTTATAGAAAAAATGTAGTGAAGAGAATGTGATTGGGGCCTAGGGAAGCACTATGGCCTGGTGGATAGAGCACAGGCCTGGGAGTCAGAAGTCATGGGTTCTAAACCTGGTTCCTTCACTTGTCTGCTGGGTGACCTTGGGCAAGTCACTTCATTTCTCTCTGCCTCAGTTACCGCATCTGTCAAATGGGGATTAAGACTATGAGTCCTGTATAGGACAGGGACAGTGTCCAACCCAATTATCTTGTATCTATCCCAGCACTTAGAACATTGCCTGACACATAATAAATGCTTAACAAATACTGTAATTATTACTAGAGAAGCAGCATAGCCCGGTGGATAGAACTCAGGACTGGGTATAAGAAGGTAATGGGTTCTAATCCTGGCTTTGATACTTGTCTCCTGTGTGACCATGGGCAAATCACTTCATTGTGCCTCAGTTACCTCATCTGTCTGAGGGGAATTGAGACTGTGAGCCCTACGTGGGACAGAGACCGTGTCCAACCCAAATTGCTTGCATGCAGCCCAGCACTTAGTACAGTTCCTGGCACCTAGTAAGCATTTAACAAATACCACAATTATTATTAGTATTATTATTATTGTTATTGAGCCCATCATTGGGTGGGGATTGTCGCTGTCGTTGCCGAATTGTACATTCCAAGCGCTTAGTACAGTGCTCTGCACATAGTAAGCGCTCAATAAATACTATTGAATGAATGAATCTGTTAACTTTCAAAATTAGTTCTTAGAGTATCTACTTCTGAAATGCAAAAAAAAAAAATCACAAAATATAAAAAAGGAGTAAAGTGGAGTGGGGTTGAGTTGCATACATCAGGATGTGGTAGATTGTTTTCTGAACTGCTTTTTTTTTTTTCCTAACCAAGGTATATTTTCTCAAAGCCATTGATTTATGAGGCTTTTCTTGACGTAATTTAACTTTAGCAACACGATGAAACAGATGAGCCCAAATCTCTCAGTGCCTAAAGCAGAGTCACGACAATAGTCTTCAAAATGCTGAAAGTCGTGCTTCCCATGACAAGAGTCCTCACCACTCATCAGTCAATTATTGAATTGCCCAGGAGATAATTTTCTTTAGGCCACAAGTATTAAAAAATAGTTTATTTTTTGACAGTTACCTCCATTAACCCTGGTACTAAACCCAGCAGTTTGTCCTCTGGGTTACTAACCCCTAAGACTTCTTTCCCCCAGCAGAACCTGGGGGCTGGAGTAGGAATGCTGAGAAGCAGTGTGGCTTAATAATAATGTTGGTATTTGTTAAGCGCATACTATGTGCAGAGCACTGTTCTAAGCGCTGGGGGAGATACAGGGTAATCAGGTTGTCCCACGTGAGGCTCACAGTTAATCCCCATTTTACAGATGAGATAACTGAGCCCCAGAGAAGTGAAGTGACTTGCCCACAGTCACACAGCTGACAAATGGCAAAGCCGGGAGTCGAACCCATGACCCCTGACTCCGAAGCCCAGGCTCTTTCCACTGAGCCACACTGCTTTCCCATGCTTAGTGAATAGAGCACCAGCCTGGGAGTCAGAAGGACCTGGGTTCTAATCCTGGCTCCTCCACTCGTCTGCCATGTGACTTCACTTCTGTATTTCACTTCTCTGGTCCTCAGTTACCTCATCTGAAAAATGAGGATTAAGACTGTGAGCCCCTTGTGGAACAGGGACTGTATCCAACCTGCTTACCTTATATCTACCCCAGCACTTAGTACAGTGCCTGGCACAGTCCACTTCTAGACTGTGAGCCCTTTGTTGCGTAGGGATTGTCTCTGTTGCCGAATTGTATTTTCCAAGCGCGTAGTACAGTGTTCTGCACACAGTAAGCGCTCAATAAATACGATTGAATGAATGAATAGTAAGTGCTTAAATACCATTTTTTAAAAAAATGGCCCCTGGCTTCTTTGGCGGTCAGAAGAGGATGCAGGCCTTCTCCTCTGATTCCTGGCTCTACCAGATCCTGTGCCCTCTCCATAGCCCTTGCACTAGCAACACTGGGGATGCAGTCGGAGAAACTGAGTCCAAGTCTCTCCTCCCTCTCAGCTGGTTGAGAGGAGTTTGTGGTCTGGAGATGCTGTGAGAGGATAGAGGGAAAAAAACTTTGTTCCTTTACCCCCTTGCTCATTCAGCCCTGCCAGACTCCCTAGATCCAGTTTCGTCCCCAGGAGTGGTGGGGCAAAGAGAAGCAGTGGAATCTGGATGCACTGAGGACACCAGGTTACAGGGTCAGCCAGGGGCTCAGGTTCTACCTGTTTCAAGGATCGCGGTGGACACAAGGTTGGGCAGTTCTGAAGACCAAGGAGACGATGAAGCCTGGGATATGTGAAGATCGGGGTTTGGGAAGGGAACAGTGTCGAGAAACCCCTGGTGCTGGATCTTCACTCCCTATTTCTCTGGCTCCTGAGAGCAGGGACTCTCTTCCGTTGGTTGTCTCTCAGTTTGGACCACAAAAGAGATGCTGAGCAGAACATGGGACAACATGGAACATCCAAGGGGGCAGTTCGTTCCCTCAGTTGGTCTCCCAACCAATTGTATACCCTGCTGTTCGGGTGCCTCAGAAGGAACTGGTAGTAAGGCAGGCCCTTAGAGAAGCAGGCATTGAATCTTTCAGGCAACCAAAGGGCCATCCAGCACTTCATACATTGTTCTGCACACAGTAAGTGCTCAAGTTTTATTGATTGGTCTAGTGAATTGCAGTGTACATTGTGCCTTCCTTGCCACTGGGTGCTAAATGTCCTCTAATGGTCTGAAAGTTAATGCTTCTTTCAAAGTGCGTAATTTACCACCAGAAATTAATTGGAGAATTGGATTTCATATTTCTTGTTTCCTGAGTCATAGTCAGGTCATCCAAATGTCAATATGTTGTTCTAAACCTGTTCCTTCTTTTCAGTCATTCGTCTCACTTAAGAATCTAATAGTATGTGGTTGATACTTTCTGGTTGTGTAAAATTTTAAGTATTAATGCATTTCTAAAGACTCTAAAAGTAGTTGGATTTTCAGGGTTATTTTCATTTTCTAGGGGGAAAAATAAAGCTTATATCTTTCTCTTTGAAATCTCGTAGGCAAACTTGTTTCAGAATTTCTCTGGAATGATTTAGGCATAAAAATTAACATGCACAAAAGGTCACGGATTCATTTTGTTTGTGGGGGCAAATAAGGGATAAATGACTGACCCTTTCAGGGTCATACCTTTAGGTTACATCATGCCCAAGACTCCACATGAACTTTGATGCCAACACATCTGCTGGACTGCTAGACTCACATTTTTGGACTTTCCTAGACCCCATCCTGCTGCTGCTGTTGCCCAGAGGATGGGCAGACTGGCAGGAGGGTGAGGTGGGGAATGTAAAGCCACCAGCTCTCGTGGGCAGCGGTGCCAGATGGGATTTCAGGAGGCATGTCCCAGGTCAAATGCTCATGAATAAAATATCCCAGGCATCAGCTAATAATAATGATGTTAATTATGGTATTAAGCAGAAGTTGTGTTCCAAACACTGTAATAAGTGTTGGGGAAGATACAACCCAATCAAATCAGACAAATGGAATCTCTGTCCTACATTGGTCTCACAGTCTAAGGGGAGGGAAAGCAGCTATTTAGCCCCAATTTTACATATGAGGAAACTGAGACACAGTGAGGTTAAAGAAATTTCCCGAAGGTACACATCAGGCAAGTGGTGGAGCTGGGATTAGAACCCAGGTCTCCTGACTCCCAGTCTTATTCTCTTTCCACTATGCTTTAGATCCCTGCCATCAGCGAGTAGATAAGTGGAATTCATTGAATGCTCACTGCATGCAGAACACCGTACTAATTGCTTGGAAGAGTACACTAAAACAGACACATTCCCTGTCCACAAAGGGTTTACAGTCTAGAGGGAAGATGACTATAAACCAGTGTATATAACTCGTTTGATGAGTTTTATGACAGAATGCTACTTATCTGGCTAGTTCATCTGGAGAAGGATGTTCTAGTAGGAAAAGTGTAGAACTTGCGGGTTAGAGGTATGGAGTCCCCTGAAACACATCTTCTGTGTGACCTCAGGAAAGTCACTTAACTCTTCCGGACTTTAGTTTCTTCAGATACGTAGTGTGGCCTAGTGGAAAAAGCACAGGCCTGGGATTCAGATGACTTGGCTTCTAATCCCAGTTCTGACAAGTTTCTGCTATGTGATCTTGGGTAAGTCATTTAACTTCTCTGTGGCTTATTTACCTCATCTGTAAAATGGGCATTAAATCCTACTCCCTCGTACTTAGCCTGTGAGCCCCATGTGGAACACAGACTATATCCAAGCTGGTTAACTGGATAACTGGTTAACTTGTTAACTCCAGACCTTAGAACAATGCTTGGCACATAGTGTAGAACGAGTACTATTATAATAATACATAAAGAGATAATATCAATGTAATATAATAATATCTGTCCCTACCTACCTCGGAGCCCCGTGTGAAGACAGGTTAAAAATAGTGAAATTTCTTTAGCAAATAAAAATAGGGTTCTTTAGCAAATAAAATATACGCTATTTCTCAATTGCAGTACAGCAATGAGAAGCAAAGAGCTATAGGCAAGATGGTGAACACTGTTGAGGCAAAGATAGTGTGCCCATGCAGAGAGCAACTAACAGCAGTATTTTTAACTGATCTAAACCAACATTTGTTTAGGCCTGATTAATGCTGTTATTGGTGGAGTTTAAGAAATATGTAAATTATGTACGGTTTGTTTTTTTTCAACTTTTGGTTAGGTTTGTCCTAAGTAGATAAGCTTTGTTGGTGCGGGATCAGGAAAGATTAAGGAGCAACTATAAATGTCTTATTAAACACACATTTAAAGGCATTTTGTGAGTTCATTCCTCCCTTGACAGTCTGCCAGCATCTTTCCCAACATACGTTCAGGAAGTTGAGAGAGAGAAGGGTGATGTCCCAGTTGCCCCACCTTAACGGGCCAATGAGGCACAGGGATCCTTCATGCATTCATTGAATCGTATTTACTGAGTGCTTATACTGTATCAGAGCACTGTACTAAGTGCTTATCCTTCCAATCTCAAGACATAAAACTCTTTTCCCCAAACCCAAACTGGAAAAATTGGATACATCTTTGATATGGCAAAGATGATGAAAGATGATTACTGGAGATAAAACAACAATCTCCAAGATCAGAAGAGAGGAGAGGAAAATGAATCCATTTGAAAATTCCAGGCTGCTTCTCTCTTCCCCTGTAGAAGGCAGATGGGAATTCAAAAGCATCTTTGGACTCTGCTTACCTTTATTCCCTTCACTTGAGCATGTCTGCCACATTAAGAAGAGACTTTCCTCCTATATTTCAGTGTGCTTTTCCCCTCCTTTGAAGAGCACTATTCAGTTAGATATCCTTTCAGTAAACCAATCAATCAATTGCATTTTTTGAGTGCACTGGGTGCAGAGCACTGTGCTAAGCTCTTGGGATTGTAAAATATAACCGAGTTGGTAGACATGTTCCCTGCCCACAATGAGCATACAGTCTAATGGGATATCTGAGTTTTTATTTGGTGCTTTTATTTCCAAAGCACCTTACAAGAGTTATTTTCCTCTGCTCCCCACAACACCTCTACAAGAGAGGGTTCAGATATTATTGTCCCATTTTTACGGATGGGGAAACTGAGACACGAGGAGTTTAAGTGACTTCCCCAAGGTCACACAATAGGCAGATGGCAGAGCCTGGACTAGAACCTGGAACCTCTGAGTTCCAGGGCCACGGCTCTCCCACTAGCCCACACTGCCTCTCCTTTATGGATTACAGTTTTCTCTCTCTCATTCCTTCATTCTTTCACTAGGTTTTGTGTTTATTATTCCATCCTTACTTCCACAGGCATTTCTGGTATTCTTAGGTAAAATGTAGAAATTAGGAAATTAGAGAAGCAGAATGACCTAGTGGAAAGAACATGGATCTGGGAATCAGAAGACCTGTTTGTTTCTTTGTTTTTAGGTTTTTTTATTTGTTAAGCCCTTCCTACATGCCGGACACTGTACTAAGCATTGAGATAGTTACAAGATAATTGGTTTGGACACAACCCCTGTCCCAAATAGGGCTCACAGTCTTAATCCCCATTTTACAGATAAGGTAACTGAGGTATAGAGAAGTTGCCAAAGGAAATATGGTAGGCAAGTGACGGAGCCAGGATTATGACTCAGGTCCTCTGACTCTAAAGCCCATACTCTTTCCATTAAGCCACACTGCCTAGTTCTTAATGGCAGAACTAGGTTCTAGTCTAATCCCAAAGCACTTGCTGTTTTATGGCTTTGGGCAAGTTACTGAACTTCTCTATGCTTCTGTTTCCTCATCTGCAAAATGAAGACTTAATGACTGTAGCCGTCCCTAGACCCCACAAGCTCTTCCAGTTATTGTCTCATCCCCCTCCTTCCCTTCTCTTCCAAACTCCTCAAGTGAGTTACACCTGCTGCCTCCGTTTCCTCTCCTCTAATTCTCTTCTTTACACCATGAAATCTGGCTTCTACCATCTTCACTCCGTGGAAACTGTTTTCTTCTCAGCTTACCAATGACTTCGTTCTTGCTACAGCCAATAGCAGCCCTACTCTATCCAAATCCTCCTAGACCACTCAGCGACGTTCAACACTGTGAACCACCCTCTTCCGGAAACACTATTTAATCTTTGCTTCACTGTCACTGTCCTAGTTCTCCTGTCTCTCTGGCAGCTCGTTCTCAGTCTAGAGGGCTACTCCTCTGTCTCCCACCCTCTAACTGTGGGGTCCTTCAAGGCGCAGTTCTGGGTCCCCTTCTTCATCTGCATCCACTCCCTTGGAGAATTTATTCATTCTTAAACCTTCAACTGCCATCCCTACACAGATGATTCCCAAATTTACCACTCCCTCCCCTACCATTCTTCCATGCAGTCTCATGCAATTCCTCCTGCCTTCAATCAGCCACTCGGTCAATCAGTGATATTTCTTGAGTGCTTACTGTGTGCAGAGCACCCAAGTGCTTGGGGGAGAATAATACAACAGAGGTGGTAGACAGGTTCCCTGCCCACAAGGAGCTTGCAGTGTAGAGTGGGAGACAGATTGAGTTTACAGTCTAGAGTGGGAGACAGACATTAATATAATGAATAAATTACAGATCTGTACATAAGTTCAGTGGGTCTATTACTTGCATGTCCTGCTGAAACCTCAAAATTAGCATGTCTGAAACAGAACTCATCTTTCCGCCCAAACACTGTCCTCCCTTTGACTTTCCTATCATTCTAGGCCTTCCCTGACCAAGCCCTTTATTTCTCCTATCTGCCCTGCGGTCTTTATCAGCTTTGGCTCTGAACCCCTTAAGCACTTTGACACTCACCCCAACCCCACAATACTTGTGAAAATATTCTAATTCTCTATTATTTCCCATATTATTTTGTTAATGAGGTGTACATCCCCTTGATTCTATTTACTGCGATTAACTTGTCTTGGTTTTGTCCATCTGTCTCCCGCGATTAGACTGTAAGCCTGTCAGTGGGCAGGGATTGTCTCTATCCGTTGCCGAATTGTACATTCCAAGCACTTAGTACAGTGCTCTGCACATAGTAAGCGCTCGATAAATATTGAATGAATGAATCCCTAATCTATTTTTAAGATCTGTCTTCCTGTCGACTGTAAACTCCTTGCTGGCAGTGATGGTCTCCTGATGCTTTTGTATTGTACTTTCCCAAGTGCTTAGTACAGTGCTCTGTGCATAAGTAAGCACTTAGTACAGTGCTCTGCATACAGTTAGCCTCAATAAATACAATTGAATGAATAATGAATGAGTGCTCAATAAACACCTTTGATTGACCAAAAATAATATCCTTTGTAACACTGACAGGAAAGCATGAGCATTCCAGGGGTAGGAGCTGATTTTTTTTTTTTTTTTTAAGGCAGTCTTTTCATTTTAAACTCTGTTGTGTTCCCCTACCCAAAATTTATTTTAGGGTCTGTTTACTTCTGATTAGCTTTAATTTTTAATCTCTTTGAGGATGGGGTTCATGTCTACTAGTTCTGTTGAATTAGTCAATCAACACTGACTGTGGAGTGTGTATGAATGATCACCGTTGGGCTGATATAATTTCAAGAGGGAGCATTCTTGAGCCTCAAAGGAAATAAAGCAGCACAGCATAGAACCCAAGTCACAGGCTAACAGAGTTTGTCCTAGATTCGATACAAGACAATTTGTTTCATAAATCCTGCCTGACTTGCTCCCCAGGGAACACACAGTTTTGTTTTGTTTTTAATGGTATTTTTTAAGCTATGAGTCAAACACACTGTTCTAAGCACCAGGACACTTTTTAAACACTTCTTGCTGTCTCCGAGTCTGTGTTTTTTATCCTTTAAATTTTGTCATTTTAGAATATGTTTCAGAACTTCAAAAAAAAAAAAAAAACAACCCAGATATAAACCTGAATAAGCATAGTGTGGACCTCCCCCAATTAGACTGTAAGCCCATCATTGGGCAGGGACTGTCTCTATCTGTTGCTAAATTGTATATTCCAAGCACTTAGTACAGTGCTGTGCACATAGCGCTCAATAAATACTATTGAATGAATGAATGAATAAGCAATAGTATTTTGGAGCAGTTACTCTGTACACGGAACTGTACTAAGCACTTAAGAAAGTAAAATAGAGGAAGTAGACTTGATCCCTGCCCCAAGAATTTTGCAGTCTACTGGGA
The DNA here is from genome assembly GCF_004115215.2 of Ornithorhynchus anatinus. Classification (NCBI taxonomy): domain Eukaryota; kingdom Metazoa; phylum Chordata; class Mammalia; order Monotremata; family Ornithorhynchidae; genus Ornithorhynchus; species Ornithorhynchus anatinus. The sequence goes on along the minus strand of NC_041731.1, from coordinate 54,889,278 downwards.
GAGATAAACATGAAAATAAATTACAGGTAGGAGGGAGTTTTAGAATATAAATATCTGTACTTAACTGCAACAGGGATTAGGTAAGTAGCCAAGTCCTTAGGTGATGCTCAGATGAATATGCTGAACGACCTGTGATCTAAAGAGTTTTCATCATATTGGTTTGGGCTTCAAAATGTTATCATCTTGTATGATCTGATCTAACATCCAAACCACAAAAAACTTTCTTCCACATTAAAAACTTGTGGGACCTCTAGATAATCAAATTCTCAAACCATGCAATTGTTGATTTTGCTGCTGAATCCCTAAACTTGAGCTTTTTAATACTAAAAAGAAATGCATTTATGTGTTCCATAAAGCCCAAGATTGGAGGCCAATTTGGCTTTGGAGTTTGTCCAAATATGTTTTGTTACTGTGATTTATGATCAGGAGAGCCCTAAGAGTTTGTAGCCAGAACTGTTTTGTTTTCTTAAAAGCAATACTCACCATCAGTCATGCTTTTTAAGTGAGGGTAAATAATGACTTCCGACCGGATTTGGTGGGAGACTTGGATTTAACGTCACTAAAGCAGAACTCCTCATATTCCCACTGAAACCCTGTCCTCCTGCTTCTGAACACTGAAGACGGCACTACTATCTTCCTAGTCTCACAAGCCCATAACCTTGGTGTTATTCTGTTTTCAACCCCTTTCATTCAACCCACATATTCAGTCTGACCCCAAATCCTGTCAGTTTACCCTTCACCACATCAGCTAAAATCTCTCCTTTCCTCTCCATCCAAACTGCTACCTTGTTAATCCAAGAAGTTATCCTATCCCATTTGATTACGGCATCATCCTGCCTGCAGACTTCCCTGCCTCCTCCCATTTTAATCCGTGCTTCGCTTTGCTGCCCAGACCATTTTTCTATGATAAAAGTTCAGTCCATGTTTCCCCTATCCTAAAAAACCACCAATGGTTTCCCATCTATTTCTGCATCTAACAGAAACTCCTTGCCATAGGCTTTAAAGCACTCAATCACCTTGCCCCCTCCTATTTTAGCGTCCTAATTTCCTATTACAACCCAGCTTGGACCCTTCACTTGTCTAATGCCAATCTACTCACTGTACCTCTATCTCATCTATTTCACTGCTGACCTCTCGCCCAGACAGATGTCTGACAGATGATCACTCTCCCCACCTTTATAGCCTTACTGAAGGAACGTCTCCTCCAAGAGGCCTTCCCCAACTAAACCATCATTTCCTCTTCTCCCACTTCCCTCCGCATCACCCTTACACTTGGATTTCTACCTATTTTTCACCCCTTTCTCAGCTCCACAGCACTGCTCCTATAGACTCTCCGCTCAACATGGACAGGGAAGGTGGCTACTGACTCTGTTATACTGTACCCTTCCAAGTAATTAGAACATTGCACTGCACACAGTAAGCACTCAATAAATGGATGGATTGACAGATTGTATATGTGTGTTGAATGAGAGAGATGAGTTGGGGGTGATGTCAGGGTCACAGGCTTGAAAGACAGGGAGGATGGTGGTACTGTCTACAGTAATAGGAAAGTCATGGGAAGTAGAGGGTTGGGGTGGGAAAAGAACGAGATCTCTTTTGGACATGTTCACTTTGAGGTGTCTGGGCAGCATCCAACTAGAGATGTCCTGAAGGCAGGATCAAACCCAAGCCGGCAAAGAAGAAAGATCGGGGCAGGAGATGTCTATTTGGGAATCATCCACATAGAAGTGGTGGTTGAAACCATGGGAGCGAATGAGTTCTCCAAGATAGTGGGTGTAGGTGGAGGATAGAAAGGGACTCAGAACTGAGCCTTGAGGAACTCCTCCAGTTACAGGGTGGGATGCAGAGGAGGAGCCTGCAAAAGATACTGAGCATAAGCGGCCAGAGAAATTGGAGAACCAGGAAAGGACAGTGTCAGTGAATACTGGATAATGTTTCCAGGGGAATGGGGTCAACAGTGTTGAAGGCAACTGAGAGGTCAGTGAGAATTGGAATGGAGTAGAGGTCTTTGGATTTTGCAAGGAAATCATTGGTGACCTTGAGGAAGGCAGCTTTGGAAGAGTGAAGAAGGAGAAACCAGATGGGAGGGAGTGAAGGAGGGGAACTGGAGTCAGTTGTGCAGTCAACTCGCTCCAGGAGTTTGAAGACAAATGACAGGAGGGAGATGGGGTGATAACTGGAGGGACTTGTGGGGTCATGGAAGGGTTTTTTGTGGGGGGTGGTTAGGGGATTCATGAGCATGTTTGAAAGCTGCGGGAAAGAAGCCATTGGAGGATGAACAGCTGAAGATGACAGTAAGGAGTGAAGAAGGGAGGGAACAAGTGTTTAGAGAAGATTTAAAAGGATGGAGTCTGAGGCACTGGTGGCGGGGGTGGATTTTGAAAGGAAGCAGGAGATCTGTTGAGATACTGCTGCAAAGGCTGGGAGAGTCAAAGAAGGGGCAGGAAGAGGGAGGGATTGGAGAGGAGCAGATAGATTTTAGGAAGATGTTTGGTAGGATGTTTGTCAGTTTAACATTTGGATATTCACCTCACACCCAGCCTCACTGCGTTTATGCATTATCTCCATCTGTAATTTATTTTCATGTCTCTGTCCCCCTCTAGTTTGTAAGAGAACATGACTAGCTGCTCTACTGTATTGTACTCTGCCAAGTGCTTAGTACAGTGCTCTAAACACAGCAAGTGCTCAACAAATACCAATGACTGACAAGAAGATGAGCAAAGGATGAGGCAGCTCATGTGTCTGTCTGGCTCATTAAAGTGTGAAATTCCTGATCTCTTGAAAATTAATTTGAAATCCTATTGTATAGATAATATTGTATCTGCCCCATTGCTTAGTCCATAGTAAGTGTTTAACAAACACCACAATTATGTTCATTATATTGATACAGTGAAAAAGGAAAATACCTCAACTCCGACACATAAAGGCTTTTTCTCTCTTTGAACCTATCGCTGAGTGAATGTTGTATTGTTCAGAGACATCAGTGTGGCCTAATAGAAACAAGATCCATCTTCTGGGAGTCGGAAGACCTGAGTTCTAATTCTGCTTCGGCCACTTTTGTGTGGTGTGACCTTGGGCAGATTACTTGAATTCTCTGTGCCTCAGTTCCCTCATCTGCAAAATGTGGATTCAATACCTGTTCTCTCGCCTACTTAGACTGAACCCCATGTGGGTTCTTGTATCTGCTCCAATGTTTAGTACAGTGCTTGGCACATAGTAACAAGCCCTTAACAAATTCAATAATAATCATTCTTACTATTATTAATTATCATTATTGGAGAGTCTGAAGGAGATTATTTACCAGGGCTATTCTGGCAACTTCAGTTGGTAGTCAATGGAAAGGGAAACATAGGAGGAGGAGAAGGAGACTTTGGTGGAAGAGGGGGGTATAGCTCTAAAATCTTCCCACTAGGAAAGCCGCTGGGGGGTCTTGCAATGGAGATTCTTTAAATTTCAATTTTATAGAATAAAATATATCCTCCCTAAATTCCCACCCCTGGGAAGCCCCAGTACATAAGATAATACATTAATATTAGTTCAATGTGCCGTGAAGAGAAAATTTAACCCCATATAGTTCCGGTGATGGAATCCTGCAGGGGTTGCCCATCCACCTCAAAAAGAAACTCCTCCACATTGGCTTTAAAGCCCTCAATCACCTTGCCCCCTCCTGTCTTACCTCACTGCTCTCTTACTACCACCCAGCCTGCACACTTCACTCCTCCAGCACCATCCTACTCTCTCTACCTCGACCTCATCTACCGATCCCACCTGTGCCACCGATCCCTTGCCCGTGTCCTCCCTATGGCCCAGAACTCCTTCCCCTTTCATATCCAACAGAAAACCACTTTCCCCATCTTCAAAGTCTTATTAAAATCACATCTCCAAGAGGCCTTTCCCGTCTAAAACTTCACTTCCCTTATTTGCCTTCCCTTCTGCATCACCTATGCCCTTGGGTCGGTACTCATTAAGCAGTTTGATACCCACCTCATCTCTGGATCCACAGCATTAATGTAGATATGCTTCTTGGCCATTTCCCCAGCTGTAATTTATTTTAATGTCCGTCTTCTGGTTCTAAACTGGAAGCTAATTATGGACAGGGATCATGGCTAGCAATTCTGTTGCACTGTACTCTCCGAAGTGCATAATTCAGTGCTCTGCACATAGTAAGCATCCAGTAAATACCATTGATTGATTGACTAAAGGCTTTGATTTGATTTTTCCAAAATTGTTTCAGGGCTATGATAGATGACAGTGGCCAGCTGACCAGTCCGAAATGGGAAGATCCAGTAAGACCCAGAACTGAAGTGCTCCCTACTCCTGGCAGAGGGAATTACAATAGTTTGGCAAAAGCAGCTTAAGATATGGCTAAAGATAGTTAAGAAGAGGCTCACAAACTTAATCCTCATTGGCTAGACATGTTTAACAACCATGAGGGAAGCTGTTTATCAAGGAAAACCTTCCCAGCCCCCGGTACTATCACAAGCACAATTACAGAAGTTATGCTTTCAGAAGGATTGCCCCAGTAATTGGACTTGCTTCATCTGTTTCCTTTTACTGTCATCCCCTTGACTTTTTCTGGCAGGAAATCTTACAGTCAGATTTTATGTTAAGGTGGAGCCAGGGAACTCTTCAATTGTCCGTAACTAGGAGATATTTGTTTTACAATTCATCTATTTCTGTATGCAAGTATTTATTTTGATTTAGCTATAAATATATTTTTTAGAGCCTTGTGTTTCTTTTCTTTTTTTATGATATTTATTAAGCACCTATCATGTGCCAGGCACTGTACTAAGCGCTGGGATTGATACAAGACAATCAGGTTGGACACAGTCCATGTCCCACATGGGAATCCTACTCTTAATCCCCATTTTATGATGAGGTAACTGAGGCACAGAAAAGTTAATTGACTTGCCCAAGGTCATACAGCAGACAAGTGGCAGATCCCGGATTAGAACTCAGGTCCTCGGTCTCCCAGGTCCGTGCTCTTTCCACTAGGAGATGCTTCTTCTCTTGTTTGTGGGATAGAGGGCTGGGATCATGGAGCAAATGTTTTTCCTTGGTTTCTAAATAGGATTTTCAGTACTTTATATGGATCTCATTTGTCTGCAAGTTCAACATCTGGCAATAGGGCACATTTACTGCACACTGGAAATCTGAGGAAGGCTGCTGGAGTTCATCTTGTTTTCCTTCTGTGGACTGTAGCTGCACATTCACACTATTAGTCATTCTACTTAGTCATGATACACTGGAAACGATTGAAATGTAATACAGAATACAGAAGCTGATTTTGATGGAAATTTGCACTATTGGAATAATTAGTGCATAAATAATTATTTATTAAGTCCTTCCGTTTAGTTTCCCTAGAGGTTTTCTGTGTGAGCTCTCTGGGAGTATAGGCATTCCCTAAGCTTGAGTGGATATTAAGTCCCATCCCTTATAACTAGAGTCTAGTTTAGACTGCAACTCAAAGGCTTAACGTCACTTGGGTATTCCTAACTGTATCGGACTAGAGGCCCTTCTTTCACCTCCTCAGAGCAGCCTCCCAGCCTCTTCACTTTTGCACTGAGAAACTCTATGGAGCCCTGTTTTGCTACATCATACTGTGGGTTGCTGAACCATTTAACTTCATTTCTGAAGCCTCTCTGCCTTGTTTTTTGAGATGGTGAAAGCCCTGGAAAAGTCTTCAATGCTTAAGCAACCTTACAAAAAGCACTATCACAGTAGTTGATAAATGGGGAATTGGATTATGTCAGCCAAGTGGGAGTTGTCAACCGTTCAGAACCGTGAGAGGGTCAAAGCCATAGGTGCAGCCTACCGCAGTGTGAACAGGGAATGTGTCTGCCAACTCTATTGTACTCTCCCAAGCACTTAGTACAGTGCTCTACACACAGCAAATGCTCAATAAATACCACTGATGATGATGATGGTGCAAGAGGTTGGAAATAGGAAACATCAAGCCTCTCTACCAGCTCTAGAAAGATATTTTGAATGTGGTCCACAAAAGGAGGCAAAAGGAGGTGGAGTACTCTGTGGATTTGAATATAATAATGATAATAGTAATACCAAGCACATGGTATCTGTCTCTCCCAGGCTTGTATCTGGGGTAGGTACAAGATAGGTTGGACACAGTTCCCCATATGGACTAGAGAAAGTGTAAGTATGTGTAAGTAAGTAAGTGAAACAGGGAACAGTGTAAATATGAGGGAGAGTGGCTATTTAAGCCTCATTTTTCAAATGAGGAAACTGAGGCACAGAGAAGTTAAGTGACTTGTCCAAGGAAACACAGCAGGCAAGTGGCCGAGCAGGGGTGACATCCCACATCTTCTGAGTCCCAGGCCTGGGTTCTTTCCACTAGGTCATGTTGCTTCTAATATAGCATCATGAAGTAGATGATAATATCTTCAACTTTCTAATTTGCCCACAGAAGTTGTTTCTAGAGTTTTTCCTTTGAATCAGGATCTGGACCAAGGGTTTTATTACTTTCAAAGTAGGCAAAAAAAAAATTCTTCCTCTCTTTTCAGTTGTCCTAATTCCTTTCCCAAAATTGAACTGTAAGGTCACTGTGGGCCAAAGACTGTGTCTGCTATACTGTTATACTGTACTTTCCCAAGTCCTTATTTCAGTGCTCAGCAAGAGCTCAGTAAATATGAGTGATTGATGGATTGATGAATTGGAAGCCTGAGGTAGTAGATAGCAGAGTCCAGGTTATAGCTGTGAAGCTGGAGGGAAGAGTGGATTCAGTCAGACCCGGAAACAGTCTGACATGGGACACCAGAAACTCCATGTCTTGAAACCAAGATGGTTCTGGGGAAAATAGGACAATTGCATATTTCATTCCTTAAATATTGCTACTCTGGTTGGCTAATTATATACACATTCTAAGTCTTGACTCCGTTGTGAATTTGAGTAACCTCCATTTCCAGTTTTCAAACTTAACATTTCTTAATGTCTTTTCAGCGGAACTCCCTCCTCCATACACAGCTATCGCCAGTCCAGATGCCAGTGGTGTTCCTGTAATAAACTGCCGGGTGTGCCAGTCTCTAATCAATTTGGATGGCAAGCTTCACCAGCATGTGGTTAAGTGCACAGTGTGCAACGAAGCTACGGTAAGTGGGATTTTTGAGCTAGATGGATTGCGTATCTCCTGATTTAAGTTTGGAAGGAAGAAGACTGAAAGTTGTTCCTAATTATTTACAGTTGAGTTCCAACCGTGATGGAATTGAATCCCTGTTCTGATTCTAGTTACAATACAAATAATTTTATGGTGTGACTAGGTTCTGCAGAATTTTGGCATGATTTCTTGCCAGTAGGTTGTTCACAGAGATTTTCTTGGCTAGTATGGACAAGTATTTACTACTGGTGACTGGGCTATAAACTGTTTTATAAATAGTCTGCTGACCAATCATAACTGGGTTCCTAACCATTTTTGTACAAGTTCTTCTAATGAAAAGTCTCAGCAACAAAATTTTCCTGACTAATGTAATCAGGGTTTGTCAGAAGAGCATTGAACCTAGATTTCATAAGCATAGTTTCATTTGTGGTGGGTAAAGCGTGGTTTTGTAAATGGCTTAAAGTTTTCAGTAACCATATACCGTTGTACAGGACCTGATTGAATTCCAGTGGTTGCCCGTTCACCTCTGCATCAATCAAAAACTCCTCCCCATTGGCTTTAAAACACTCTTCAACACTATCCCATCTTACCTCCCCTCACTTCTTTCCTTCTGCAACTCAGCCTGCACACTTCACTCCTCTAGTGCTAACCTTCTTAGTCTGCCTCGATTTCTCCTGCCTTGCCGCCGACCCCTAGACCAAGTCCTGCCTCTGGCCTGAAACACCCTCCCTCCTCAAATCGACACTTTTTATTCTCCCTCACCTTCAAAGCCTTGCTGAAGGCACATCTCCTCCAAGAGGCCTTCCCAGACTAAGCCCCACTTTTCCTCATCTCCCACTCCCTTCTGCTTTGTTCTGACTTGCTCCTTTTGCTCTACCCTCCTCCCAGCCTCACAGCACTTTCGAACATATCTGTCATTTTATTTATTTGTATTGATATCTCTCTCCCCCACTGTAGACTGTAAGCTCCTTATGGACAGGGAATGTGACTGTTTATTGTTGTACTCTCCCAAGCGCTTAGTACAGTGCTCTGCACACAGTAAGAGCACAAATACGATTGAATGAATTAATAATTGGACAGTAGCTGCCTATCACTTTGAACTAATGGAGTCAGAAAGACTGACAAAATGAAATTAATATTCCAGTTTCACCATGAATAAGAGGGAAAAGACCATAGCCCCCGCTCCTTGACAAGTAGCAACTGGAGGAACTGAGGTTGATTCCCTTTTCCCCTCCTCGTTTCTTCTAAGCCTTGGGTCCCAGTTTCTCTTCTTGCTCAGACTGTTGCAGACTGAGGACTCCAAACAGTGGCTTTTGGGCAACATATCTAGAAATCTCCCTGCACCCTTGATCTTCCAAATAATAATAATAATAGTAATAATAATAAGCACTTTCTGTCAAGCACTGTACTAAGAGCTGGGGTAGGTAAAAAGTAGTCAGGTCACAAATGTCTCCCCATTCTCCCCCTTCTAGACTGTAAGCTTATTGTGGGCAGGGAATGCATCTGTCACCTCTGTTATATTGTACTTTCCCAAGTGCTTAGTACAATGCTCTGCATACAGTAAGAATTTAATAAACTTGGCTCTACCACTCGTCTGATGTGTGACCTTGGGCAAGTCACTTAACTTCTTTTTGCCTCATACCTCATCTATAAAATGTGGATTAAGACCGTGATCCCCCAAGGGGACATGGACTGTGTCCAACCTGATTAGCTTGAATCCACTCCACTGCTTAATACAGTGCCTAGCACATAGTAAACACTTAACAAATCCTGTAAAAAATGTGATTGATAGGAGGGAGAATAGGCATTGACTCTCCATTTTGAAGATGAGGGAACTGAGGTACAGTGAAGTGACTTGCCCAAGGTCACACAGCAGACAGTGGAGGACCCTGGATTAGAACCCAGGTCATCTGACTCCCCTGCCTGTGCTCTTTCCACTAGGCCACACTGCTTTGGCTCCATCAAGGACGAGCCATAGGTTCAGGTAGTGGGGACTTACTGACTACATGATTATCCAGCAATTGGATTTGAAAAATGGACAGATCAATTACAGCCATGCACGGTGCCGAGTGCGGACTGGCTGCTGTCTGAGTCCCATCATGTTGGCTCGGTGTCAAGCTCTTGGACAATGAAGGTTTTGGTGCAAGGATCTCCATGACAACCTCTCAGCAACATTATTGCAGCAAAAAATAAGCTCGTCCATGTAAATAAACTCTAGTAGCGAGTGAGCGCTCCTTTGAGACCTTACCTCTGAGGGAAGCACCAACCCTTTGTTTGACAAGGCAACATCACTGATATTGCCCCTGTGGAAAAAAACCCACTTCAAAACCTACTGCAGCAAATAAATGTATTTTTAATCACTGCACTACGATCGGGAAGACTACACAAACCTGCAAAGTGTGGGGATAAGTAGATCAACCTAAGAAACACGGGTGACTAGTGGATATGGTCACCAATCAATCAATGAATCAATTGTACCACCAAAGCAGGGTATTTATGTATCACTGATGTTGTATAGATAACCTTGTATATGTTATTTCAGGAGCAATGTGAGCACCCGATTGACTGGGATGGAGTCCGCTTCCCACCTACATATTCTTTTCCAGTGCTTAGTACAGTGCTCTGCACACAATAAGAGCTTAATAAATACTATCACTATTACTACTAATGCAAATCATTTTGCCCCCATCGCAGGTAAGGAGAGAATACTTCAAAAATGGCAACAGAAGTTCAGTAATCAAAACAGGTCTTCCATCACTGCAGGAGACGTTGTAGAAAGCCTTGAGCATAAAGCAAAATGTGGAAGGCAGAGCCTTCATTTGGGAAATAATTGCCATAAAAACAATGAAAATTTGATGGCATTCCTGAAAAGTCTGTAAGCAAGGAAAAAAACATAATAAAATAATGTCACTAATGATAATATACCAAGCACTCTGTCAGATAAAAGATAATCAGGTCAGATAATAAGAATAATTGTGATATTTAAGGGCTTACTATATACCAGGCACCACACTAAACTCTGAGGAGGGTACAAGCAAATTGAGTTGGATACAGACCCACTCCCATATGGAGCTCACAATCTCAAACCCCATTTTACATATCAGGTAACTGAGGCACCGAGAAGTTAAGTAACTAGCCCGAGGTCACATTGCAGATAAGTGACAGAGCTAGGATTCGAACCCAGGTCCTTCTGACTCCCCGGTCTGTGCTCTATCCGCTAAGCCATACTGTTTCTCAGTGCACTGTTCTAAAGTTTGGGGGAATACGGTATAACAGAGTTAGCAGATATGTTCTCAGCCCAAAAAGAGCTTATGGCCTAGAGGGGGAGATAGGCATTAATATAAATAATATATTTGATCATTAAAACATAGTTCATTGGGTGGAACATGTGTAAAAAATAAATGAAAGCGAAACAAATGTTTAAAAAGATAGTCTCAAACAAAATGATAGAGCAGTCGATTTGGGGCAGAGTTTAGCAGCAATTATAGCAGTCTACCTTGCAGCAATCAGGAGAGAGATTGCTTTACGCCAACAGAGGCTTCCAGAAGTATGGGAAACCTAGAGACATTCATAAATAGCAAAATACTGTGAATGAAAGATGTATCAGGGTATCAAAGACAATCTTGTTGCCAGGGTGGAGAGTAGAATAATGATCTCCTAGAGGTTTGTTTGGCCATATTATATGATGATGATGATGGTATTTGTTAAGGGCTTACTATTGCCAGACACTGTAGAAAGCCCTGGGGTGGATACAAGCAAACTGAGTTGGACACTGTCACTGTCCCATGTAGAGCTCACAGTCTCAACCCCCATTTTACAGATGAGATAACTGAGGCACAGAGAAGTGAAATGACTTACCCAAGGTCACCCAGCAGACAAGCGGCAGAGCCAGGATTAGAACCCATGACCTCCTGATTCCCAGGCCCGTGCTCTATCCTCTGCACCGTGCTGCTTCTCATACCATATGCCTAGATGGGACCTAATAACCAATAGTGTCAACTTCATTCAGTCATATTTATTGAGCACTTCCTGTGTGCAAAGCACTGTACTAACTGCTTGGGAGAGGACGATATAAAAATAAACAGACACGTTCCCTGCCCACAGTGCAACTACAAAGGACATCTCTGTATTAACCTTGGAAGAACTCAGGGTAGTGAATGTGAATGAAAGAGGATACATGAAAGAAAAATCGGCATCTAAAATACATTGTATTTTGGCATGAATCCACTCGGTCCCCCTGAAATCCCTTGGGAGTTGTTAGCGCATTTGGTATGCATAACTAACACCACTCATTATCCTAGGGATTTAAAATCCCACCAAATGATTTTGTGTTTCACTAGTAGAAACTAACCAGAGAAGTGAAATTGGGGAGTAGAAGATTAATCAATTACAATTATTGGCACCTACTCAGAGCTAGGCACTGTAAGCTAGACATCAGACTTACTGTAGACTGTAAGCTCATTGTGGGCAGGGAATGATTCTGTTTATTGTTATATTGTACTCTCCCAAGGGCTTAGTATGGTGCTCGGCAGGCAGTAAGCGCTCAATAAATACAATTGAATAAATAGTAATCATCACAATGGACTGATTAGGTTCCTACTTTGTGCAAAGCCCCATGCTGAGCACTGAAAAAAAAAGCACTCCTTGCACTTCACAGAGTTCAAAATTGAAGAATTAGTGGGTGAGGAGGCTTTAGTATTAGACACAAATAGGTAAAAACACAAAAATACATATATTTAGCAGTAATAGTTTTTATTAAGTGCTTACCGTGGGTTGAGCACTGTACTGAGCACTGGGAAAAATCCATTCGTAGGAGTTAGACTTAGTACCTGGCCTTCTAAGGGTTCACAGTCTTAAACTAAGGTGGAGAACTGTTTGGTGACAGACACAATAGGGAAGATGAAATAATACAAATGCTAAATGAGGTGGAGATGAATGCCTTCTGAATAATTGTCTTGTCTTATGCTGTTGAGTCATTTCTGACCCATAGCGACACCATGGCACATCACTCAGAGTGTCCCGCTCTATCTACAATCTTCTGGTAGTTTTTCCAAAGAGTTTTCTTGGTAAAAATATGGAAGTGGTTTACCATTGCCATCTTCCACACAGTAAACTTGAGTCTCCACCCTCGAGTTTCTCCCAAGCTGCAGTTGCCCAGCACAGATGAGTTTTGACTTGCAGCAGATTGCCTTCCACTCGCTAACCACTGCCCATGCTAGGAATGGAATGGATATGCCTCTACTTGACTCTCCCTCCCATAGTCGAGACTGATGGAGTACTGGAAACTCTTCAGGTGCGATCCTGAGAGTGGATCTCTGAATAATAGGGTCATGGGAATCAATCAATTAATTGTACTATTTGAGGGCCTACTATGTGCAGAGCACTGTAAGAAGAGCTTAGGAGAGTACAACACAACAGAGTTGGTACACATCTTCCCTGCCCACCGGGAGCTTACAGTCTAGAAGGGGAGACAGACATTAAAATTAATTACAGAGCCAAGGATGGGATGAATATCAGGCTAAAAAATGGTAAAAATTCAAGAGTAAGGGTGATGCAGAAGGGAGAGAGAGAGTAGGGAAAATGAGGACTTAATTGCCTCTTTGGAGAAGATGTGAATGTAATAAGATTTTGAAGGTGGAGACAGTGACAGTGTGTTGTATATGAAATGGAAAGGAGGTTTCCAGAGCAGAGGAAGGATGTCACAAGGAGTTGGTGACGTAGATGAGTTATACTGAAAAGAGCTGGGTTGTAGTAAGAAATCAGCAGGGTAAGCTAGGAGGGGGCAGGCCGATGGAGTGTTTTAAAGTCAATGGTAAGGAGTTTCTGTTTAATGTAGAAGTGGATGGACAACCAGTTGGAGGTTCTTAAGAAGTGTGGCGACATGGACTGAACTTTTTTTTAGGAATATAGTCTGGGCAGCAGAGTGAAGTAGGGACTGGAGTGAGGAGGCAGGGAGGTGAGAAAGGAGACTGGTGCAGTAGCTAAGGCAGGAGAAGTTCTTGGATCAGCATAGTAGCAGTTTGTATGGAGAGGAAAAGGTAGGTTTTAGTGATGTGAAGGGAGAACTGACAGGACTTGGTGACAGTGAATATGGGTCTGGGAAGGTGGTGGTGGTGTTTACAGGGATGGGAAAGTCATGGGGAGGACAGGGTTTGGGTAGGAATATGAGGAATTCTGTTTCGACCATATGAGGTTTGAGCTTTTGGAAAGACATCCATATAGAGATGTCAATAAGGCAGGAGAAAACGCTGGACTACCGTGAAGGAGAGAGGACAGAGTTGGTAGTTGAAACCGTGGGAGTGAATGAATTCTCTGAGGGAGTGGGTGTAGGTGGAGAAGAGAAGGGGACCCAGAACTGAGCCTTGAGAGACTCCCACTGTTATAGGTCGAGAGGAAGAGGAGAAGCCTACAGAAGAGACTGAGTGGCTAGAGAGATTGGAGGAGAACCATGAGAGAAGTGTCAGTTAAGCCAAGGGTAGGTAATGTTTCCAGCTGATGGCAGCTGATAGGTAAAGGAGGATTAGGATAGAGTACAGGCCATTGGATTTGACAAGAAGGAGGCCATTGCTGACCTTTGAGAGGGGGTGTGCCTGCAGTGAAGGGAGCAGAAACCAGGTTGGAGGGGATCAAGGAGATTATTGGAGGAGAGGAAGTGGAGGTAGGGGCTGAAAACAACTGACTCAAGGAATTTGGAAAGAACAGTAGGAGGGAAATAGGGAGGTAATTGGAGGGATTGTGGGATCAAAGGAAAGGTTTTTTTAGGATAGGGGAGACAGCATTTTTGAAGGCAGTAGGATGAAGCCATTGGAGAGTAAACCATTGGTGGTCAGGGAGTGAAAAGGGAGGGGGTAAGATATCCGTTAAGGTGTGAAGGGATGGGATGAGAGGTGCAGATGGAGGGGGTGGATTTTGTGAGGAGGCAGGAGATCTCCTCTTGAGATACTGCTGGGAAAGATGGAAGAGTCAAAGAGTGGGAAGGAGAAGGGTGGCCTGGAGAAGAGTGGAGGAGATTTTAGGTAGATCATGTTTGATGGTTTTAATTTTATCACTAAAGTACATGTCCCAGTTATTAGGGGCAAGAGATGGCAGAGCGAGAAGGTGGGGTTTTTCATGGTATTTGTTAAGCACTTACTATGTTCCAGGCACTGTACTAAATACTGGGGTAGATAAAAGCTAATCAGATTGGGCACTGTCCCTGTCCTACATAGGTCTCACAGTCTTGAACCCCATTTTACAGATGAGGCAACTGTGGCACAGCAGTTGAAGTGACTTGTCCAAGATTACACAGCAGACAAGTGGCAGTCAGAATTAGAACCCAGGTCCTTCTGACTCTCAGGTCTGTCCACTAAGGAAGAAGTTAAATGTCTGAAACAGCTGGCATGGCCAATGGGCATGTGTTTCACTAAGCATAGAGAAATGATGTTACCGGGCAGAGTTAAGCAGATGAGGTTGTTTGAGTTGGACAGGGTCAGTCTGATATCTTGATTTTTGCCAGCAGTGTTCCCCAGCTCATGCACAGGAGAAGAGGAAGTCTCTGTCCAATACATCTGGTGGCAAAGAGGACTGGGTAGGGGCCTCCCAGTGCTGTCCCCTGGTTCTTTCAGAGTCCAGTCACAACCAATGTCTTCCCAACGTTTTCAGTTTAGTGGCAGCCTCCACCTGCTGAAGCTTGAATCTCCCGTAGCCCCCAGACTCCAGGGCAGGCTGGGAGCAAATGCCCAGGGTGGAGTAGCGTTGGGGTTGATTGGCAGGCCACTGGGGTAGGAGGCTGGAGAGGTGCACTACTGCAGCTTGAGGCTATCATAATAATAATAATTTTGGTATTTGTTAAGCGCTTACTATGTGCAGAGCACTGTTCTAAGCGCTGGGGTAGATACAGGGTAATCAGGTTGTCCCACGTGAGGCTCACAGTTACAGATGAGGTAACTGAGGCACAGAGAAGTTAAGTAACTTACCCAGAGTCACACAGCTGACAAGTGGCAGAGCCGGAAGTCGAACCCATGACCTCTGACTCCGAAGCCCAGGCTCTTTCCACTGAGCCACGCTGTTTCCCATGGCACCACAAGCCCAGGACAGGTCATTAGCGAAGTACTAGCGTGTCCTAAGTACTTGGGGAAAGAACTATGATAGGTATGGGTTCCTTTCCCTCAAGATTACAAGCTAATGGGGGAAGAGAGACAAATATCACTTCCAGAAAGTGAAAACCTAAGGATAAATAAGCTTTATGGATAGAAGAGAAGGAGTTGAGGATTGTAAGGAAGAGGATTAAATTTGCTTAACCACTATGAGCTTATGGGCCCTGAATGTGTCTGCTAATTCTGCTGTATTGTATTCTTCCAAGCGTTTAGTACAGTGCTTTAAACATAGTAAGCACTCAATTAATAATGTTGATTGATTGGGAAGAGAATACAGAGGAGACTTTACTAGGGGTATGGACCCAAGACAGCTGAATCAGAATTGGAGTTACAGTGGGGAGAAAATACAAGACCTCAGGAAATGCTGTTTTGAGGATTTGAGAAGCTGAGGAGTTGGGGGATCAGTGAAAGAAGGATTGCCAGGAATGTCCATGAAAGTTTTGATTCTGGAGTTCGAGTAAGGTGGAGCTTTTAGAAATCTAAAATGTAAACAAAAAAGTGCTTGAATATAGTGACAGCCTGTCTGGGAAGTAGGAAAGAATGTGAATGTTTTCCAGATGCTACTATTATCTGAAAAGGGATAGAATCCAAGCAGATTCTTCGGTGTGAAACGATAGTCCCTCAAGGGCAGGGACACTGCAGTCTGTGACAAAATGCCTTAAAAGATAAGAGTCCTCCTGTTAACTTTTGAAGACATCATGGCAGTGTTGCATCACAGGGAATGAGTCTGGGAAGCAAGAATGGGGGTGTTTTATGTATCTTATGGACATACTAGTGGTCATCGAAAAATGTTTCAGAACACCCGCCACCACCCCTGGGGGGTTCCTGCTCCAACAGGCAAGGCTCTCCCTGCTTTTCTGTCTCTCTGCCCTTAATTTTCAAACTCAAACCTGCTATTTAAAATTGAAACACTGATTGTATCGATTACCTGCTAGCTTGTTTAGTTGTTTTGATGTCTGTCTCCCCCTTTCTACACTGTGAGCCCCTTGTTGGGCAGGTATCGTCTCTATTTGTTGATGAAATGTATTTTCCAAGCGCTTAGTACAGTGCTCTGCACACAGTAGGTGCTCAATAAATACGATTTGAATGAATGAATGAATGAATGGATTCCTAGCCCTGCAGCCTGATTCTATTCCAGCCCTGGTTTTCTGGGTTTCCCAGAGGCTATGAGGGTGTCAGGATAGGTTGGTGCTGACATATGGTCAAATGCTGCTTCCAGTTGGCTTTGGGCTAAGCCATGACTTGTGTAACTTGCCATTGTCTCTACTCTCTGAAGGCCCTCGACCTTCTCTCCCCACTCCTGAGTGATGACTGTCAAACCCTTGTTGATAATCCACCAACATCGGCTCTGTCAATATGGTAGTAAGTTGTCGGGAGTGGTTAAAACAAAACTGTAAAGAGGTTTTCTCTGAATTTTCTGTGGCAAAGACATTTGGAAATGTGTAAAAGGGAGAAGATAAAGATTCTATCATGTCGATCACTCACTGTTATGCTTGAATCTTTTTTTGTTGTTGTTGTTTAGCCAATCAAAAACCCTCCAACAGGGAAGAAATACGTTAGATGTCCGTGTAATTGTCTCCTGATCTGTAAGGATACATCTCGACGAATAGGGTGCCCAAGGCCTAATTGGTAAGAGCTAAAGTTGCTTAATTGTGGCATATCTTTCTTTTTTTATTTGGGGTTAAAGAAGCCTGTTCCTAAAGTGGCCGAAGAGAGCTGCTTACAAGAACACTTCAGATTATTTGTGGATTTAAGTTATCCTTGCTAACAGTTAAAGAAAATAAATTGTTTCCTTATACCGAATGAAGATATAGTTTATTTACACAATTGTGAAGTACCAGCTCAAAACTTTATTGTATTGTATTCGCTCAGGTTTTTTGTACAGTGCTCTGCACCCAGTAAACAATTGATTAATCAATCGATGGTATTTATCGAGTGCGTACTATGTGCAGAACGCTGTTCTAAGCGCTTGAGAGAGTGCAGTGTTAAGAGAATAAGTAGATATGTTCCCTGCCCATAATTAGCTTACTACTCAAAAAACAGTCTAGTAAATCCTATGTCCCCCCTAAAAGCCTTTCCTGAATAGTTCAAACACTCTAGTTGCATCAATCCAACACCCACCCTTAACACTTAGGTATTTTTATATCCTTTCTCCAGCACTTATAGTGGAAAGAGCCCGAGCTTGGGAGTCAGAGGTCATGGATTCGAATCCTGGCTCTGCCACTTGTCACCTGAGTGACTGTGGGCAAGTCACTTAACTTCTCTGTGCTTCATTTACCTCATCTGTATAAAATGGAGATTAACTGTGAGCCTCACGTGGGACAACCTGATGACCCTGTATCTTCCCCAGCCCGTAGAACAGTGCTCTGCACATAGTAAACAATTAACAAATACCAACATTATTATTGTTATTATATTGATATTTTCATTTATGTATTGCTTCATTTTTTTCCACATTCAGCTATTTAATCCTGGTATTTTTGTGGTTTTTACTGTTATGTCCATGTATTTCCTCCTGCTTTCCTAATTTGTAATTCTGTCTCCATAAAATTACAAGATCTTTGAATGCAGGAAGCATACGTGTTGCTATTATTTTACTTTCTCAAGCACTTAGTACAGTACTTAAGACTTAGGAAGCATGCAGTAAATACTGTTGATTGATCGATACATTTACAATAAATTCCATGTTATTTTTTCTGACCTAAGTAACATGGGAAGACTGAACTTTACCATTCAGTTCTAGAAAGAACTTCTAGAATGTTCTAGAATGAACATCACTGACATCATAGGAACAGATAGAAAATTATTCATATAATTATTTAGTGAATACCCCAGATTATAATAAACCTTCATATTCATAGCTGTGGTTATCTTCCTGGGGTGCTCATAGCCCTTTTCTTATCATTCATCCAAATAACGTGTCTTCTATTAGACTGTAAATTCCTTGAGGACAGGGATGATGTCTCCTAATTCTACTATTAGTAGAGTGCTTGGTACCATGCTCTGCACAGAGTAAACACTGAGTAAATACCACTGATTAATTAACTTTCCATTCCTATCCCAGGGGGCCAATCTTTCTGAATTCCACTTGAGTATTCCCTGCCTGCCAAGCATCTGTGTTTGGATAAGTGGACAATTATTTATTTACTTATTTATATTAATGTCTGTCTCCTCCTCTAGACCATAAGCTTGATGTGGGCAGGGAATATGTTTGTTTATAGTTATAAGGTATTCCCCCAAGCGGTTAGTACAGTGCTTTGCACATGGTAAGCTTTCAATCAATATGATTGATTGACTGACAGACAGTTGGCTGCTTAATAATGGGTTATGTGACAGCTGCTGCCTGGGGTGGCTTCATGTCATTCCCTTCCCAACCCCCACAGCCTGTCCTGCTGTTAAGAGCTGGGAGACTGTGAGCCCGTTATTGGGCAGGGATGGTCTCTATCTGTTGCCGAATTGTAAATTCGAAACGTTTAGTAAAGTGCTCTGCACATAGTAAGCACTCAATAAATACTATTGAATGAATGAACTTTTCAGGCTTACGCTTATTCTCCTTGCGGGCAGGGAATGTGTCTGCCATGTCTGTTATATTGCACTCTTCCAAGAGCTTAGTACAGTGCTCTGCACATAGCACTCAATAAATACCCTTGATTGATTGTTACCAGGCTGCAAGATGGGTGCCAGGCCATCTGGGAAATGGAAGAGCATAAAGTGTTACCTGTCCAACAGGTGATCTAGATGATGTCAGCAATCCTGAGGCAGGTTTGGATGAAAGTCTCATAGGTCCAAAAATGTAACCTTGTCTGCACAGGGTAACCCTCTTGATTTAGGTCCATAGAGCTATATTTGTACTACACAATTTTCTCCCTAAGATAGACTTTTTTAAGGGAAAATTAATTTCAAAAAACAGTCCTACCTAGTGCAGATTGTGGCTGTTATCAGGTGAATCACCTCATCTGACTGTATTTTAGTTCTCTTGCCTATTAATATAGGACCACACCTTGACTTTTTTTGATTAATGATTTCACTGTAATTTGGAAAAATGTAAAACATATATAATAATATTTTTCAAAATTGTTTCAACTTGAAGGAAAATGTATATGTTATTCACTGGGTTAGAACTTTGCACAATCCAGCAATTATCAACTTTTCAAGGGTGCAGTCATACGGAGCTAAACTTCCCTACAGCCTGAAGCACTCTCCGAGGATTAAACGTTACTCAATTCCAGGGAGAATTAAGGTCACGGCTAGAACTAGATCTTGAAGGCTCAGAAGTTTTCTCTGCCTGTGTTCAAACAACTACACTTGCTCTTCTTTTAGGATAAATAAAGAAGAGGGAAGCCTGACACTAGTTGTTCACTTAGCTTTGAATGTCAGATTACTATAACTGGTTCTTGTCCTACTTGAATGTCCCGCCAACACTTCAAACTTAATGTGTCCAAAAAAGAATCCCTCATATTCCCATCCAATCCCTGCCCTCTCCTTGGCTTTCCCATCGCTGTAGACAGCACCAGCATCCTCCCTGTCTCTTATGTCCGTAACCTTGGTGTTATCCTCCGTGCATCTCGCTCATTCAGCCCATATATTCAGTCCGTCACCAAATCCTGTCAGTTCAAACTTCACAACATTGCTAAAATCTGCCCCTTCCTCTCCATCCTAACTGTTACCACTTCAATCCAAACACTTATCCTATCCTTCCTTGAGCACTGCACCAGCTCCGTGCTTTCCTCCACGCCTCCTGTCTCTCCCCATTTCAATCCATACCTCACTCTGCTTCCCAGATCATTTTTCTACAGAAATGTTGGGTCCGTGTTTCCCCACACCTCAAAAACCTCCAGTGGTTGCCCATCCACCTCCACAATCAAACAGAAACTCCTTATCATCAGCTGAAAAGCACTTGATCACCTTGCCCTGCCCTACCTCCCTGATTTCCTAATAATAATACTAATTTTTATTATGGTATTTGCTAGGTGCTTACTATGTGCCAAGTCCTGTTCTAAGTGTTGGTATAGATATGCAAGGTAGGCTGGACAGTCCCTGTCCCACATGGGACTCACACTCTTAATCCCCATTTTACAGATTAGGTAACTGAGGCCCAGAGAAGTGAACTGACTTGTCCAAGATCACCCAGCAGACAAGGGGCAGAACCAGAATTAGAGCCCAGGTCATTCTGACTCCCAGGCCCATGCTTTATCCATTAAGCTATGCTGCTTCTCATTTCCTACTACAACCCAGGCCACATTCTTAACTTCTCTAATGCCAACCTACTCACTGTACCTCGATCTTGGCTTTCTTACCACCAGTCCCTTGCTCATGTCCTGCCTCTGGCCTGGAACATCTTCCCTTTCCGTATCCGACAGAAGTTCACTCTCTCCACTTTCAAAGCCTTGTTAATAGCACATCTCCTCCAAGAGGCCTTCCCTGACTAAGCCCTCCTTTCTTCTTCTCCCTCTCCCTTCTACATTACCCTTGCACTTGGATTTCCACCTTTTATTCCCCAGTCCTTCAACCCCACAGAATTTATGTACGTATCTGTAATTTATTTATATGAATGTCTGTCTCTCCCTCTAGATGGATAACTCCTGTGGGCAAGGAACATGTCTACCAACTCTGTTGAACTGTACTTTCTTAAGCTCTTATTATAGTTCTCTGCACACGGTAAATGCGCAAATACGATTGATAATGAGCATGGTGGTTATGACAAACACACTCCTTTTAGGAAGACCACTTTACTATGTATCATGTGAAAGGTCATCCTCACTGGAAATTTAAAACCCATATCTAGTGATAGCCAGGTTTGTCTCTGAGGGGGTACAGGACCTGGGGCCGATGAATTGGTGTGAGCCATGCTATTGGGCTCCGTTCTTGTCAGGGAATAATTCCACTCCTTAAACCACAATTCTTCATCTCTCTTCTTACACTGACCTGGCCCTAGATCCATTGGTTTGGGAGACAATTTACGAGTCCTCTCTCTCCCACAGCTGAAAAACTAGACCCAGTGGTCCCACTGCTCAAGAGTGTGGGAGCCCCCTAGAGTGAGGGGCCAGAGTCAATAGCCCTAATATTCTTTAAGTAGGCCCTGCGAATGGCCATAGTTTTCATTGAATGTTCACTCATTCTTTCAATCGTATTTATTGAGCACTTACTGTGTGCAAAGCACTGTACTAAGTGCTTGGGAGTGTACAATATAAGAAC
Source organism: Ornithorhynchus anatinus (assembly GCF_004115215.2). Lineage (NCBI taxonomy): Eukaryota > Metazoa > Chordata > Mammalia > Monotremata > Ornithorhynchidae > Ornithorhynchus > Ornithorhynchus anatinus. Next base: position 54,867,837 of record NC_041731.1, on the reverse strand, counting down.
AGCCATATTCCTGCACACCTTGAGCTCACAGTCTAGAGGAGACAGATATTACTGCAAAAAATAGATAAATTGCAGATATATATTATATATACATATATATGCATATGTGCTTTGGGGATGGGAGGGAGGATAATGGAGTCAGTAAGAGCGGCGCAGAAGGGAGTGGGAGAAGAGAAGAGGGCCTAGTGAGGGAAGGCTTCTGGGAGGAGATGTTGTGTGACAAATAGATTGTTACCATCCATCATCAGTACTTATTGAGCCACCTTCTGTTCACAGAGCATTGTACTAAATGCTTGAGAGAGTTTGATGGAAGCAAGCTCTTTTCTAGACTGCTGATTCTGCAAGAGGCGTGGGCTTCAAATCTAATGCATTTTATGTGGGAGTTCTAGCCATACATCGATGTGTTAATAAGAACCTAAATAGAATGTTCTCTACTTCAAGAGTGCACTTGCAGGCTAATGGTGCTCTTTTTGTTTTGTTTTTTCCTCCCTGTAGTCGACGCATTATTAATCTGGGTCCCATGATGCTCATTCCTGAAGAGCAACCGGCCCAACCCGCATTGCCAATCCAGCCAGAAGGTACTCGGGTGGTGTGTGGGCACTGTGGAAACACATTCCTGGTGGGTAACTGAAATGTTTCAGCTAACGTGCCCTGACACATTATTGCACCAAACTATAACCATGTTGTTGGTTTTTTTAGCCCATCTTTAGTTATGAAGGATGTCTGTCCTTTTATCCCCAAGATGAAGGGACTAAGAGAGATTCTGCTGCTGTAACATATGAACTCTTGTTCTGCAGAGATTCACTTTGGCTTTGTAAATGAAAAGATGATACCTTTTTGAGAATTTATAAAGCTAATTTAATTGCTTTTAACATAAGAGATTAAATTCACCATAATTTATATCCAAATATTTCAATGGATCTTGGTTGCCCTGATGATCTTAGTGGAAAATCGATAACACATTGATTGACAGATGCATTAATTCATGATTAAACTGCTCTCTGGTTTTGCTGAATGAATAGATGGCTGTGCATGTCTTTGCAATACAGTAAAGCTAAAGAGATTCAAGAGATTGAGAGGAAGGAAAGCAATCTGCTCTGGCCAAGATGTAGGACTGTTTCTTGAAATCTAGTGTTTTCACTTTCAGGAAATCTCAGACAGAAAGCAAGAAAAATAAATTGATTATAGTGTACTCATTTAGCAGGGGCAGAATAATTGATCCATGTGCCCATTCTATGATTAAGGACAAAAGGGGTGCTGTCTTTTTTAAAATGATACTGCTGGGAGGAGGCATAAGAACGGTTGAATTGAGGCAGTCTTAGAGGGACCAAAAAGGGTGATTCTTATAGTTGGGCATAAAGAGGGAATTTAGTGGTTGGAAGGAGTTTTCTTCCATGCAGAAATCTGGAGATATTAAATCTTCTTCCATTTGTTTGTTTATTAATAATAATGGTAATAATAGTTGTGGTATTTAAGTGATTACTATGTACCAGGCACTATACTAAGTGCTGGGGTAGATACAAGATAATCGGGTTGGACACAGACCCTGTCCCTCACAGGGCTCACGGTCTTAATACCCATTTTACAGATGAGGGAACTGAGGCCCAGAGAATCTAAGTGACTTGCCCAAGGTCACACATCAGACAAGTGGTGGAGGCGGGATTAGACTCATGCCCTCTGACTCCCAGGCCTGTACTCTATCCAGTAGGCCACACTGCTTCTCATGAATAAATGAATGACTGAAGGAGCTGGAACAGGAAGGGTAGGTGTAGGCCAACTAGAGAAGAGAATGCGAGCTTGGCTTGGGTAGGAAGTGCAGCCCTGGGTAGGCCGGAAAGTCACGTTATCCTGATTTGTGTCCCGCATCATTCTGGCTTTGGGGCCCTGGAGTCCTGACTGGAAATTTTCCTGATTCAAACTGGAATCTGAGCTCACATCCATAGAATTGTCCCTGGAACAGATGGGATTTATAGTCTCAGTGACATGGATGCATATTTATTCTGGTACTTCCATCTTGGGAAGAATCTGTAAACCCTGCTAAAGCCCTACTCAGGACAGGAAAGGAAGAGAAAGAACATCTCTTGGAGAGACGGAGGGGTTCAGTGGTGGTGGAGAGGCCTGGCCTGTGGCTCAGGATTCATTATGCTCTGGGCTGGATCCATATAGTGTTTGCAAACGATGGCCCGGCCTGACTGTTTTAGCTATTGTGAGACTCAGAGATGCTTCTAGCTTCGCTTTGTCCCTTCTTATTTTTAGCGGTATTTGCTAAGCGCTTACTATGTGCCAGGCACTGTATTAAGCCCCGGGGCAGGGACAAGCTAATCAGGATGGACACAGACCCTGACCCACAAGGGGTTCACAGTCTTAATCTCCATTTTACAGATGAGGTAGCTGAGGCACAGAGAAGTTAAGTGACTTGTCCAGGGTCACAGAGCAGACAAATGGCAATACCGGATTAGAACCCAGGGCCTTCTGACTCCCAAAACTGTACTCTGCCCTCATCCCTTCAGCCCCAGTGATATTTCCTCTCTCATACCCACAGTAGTAGTTCAATGGGAGATGCGTAGCCCTTCCTATCTGGCTACCCTATATGGGTTTTCAGCTAAGAGGACAATGGGTGCTCTCTTTGATGGGGAGATTACATGTAAGGAGCAGTGACCTCCTTGGTCTCCATCCCAAAACCTCATCTCTAGGTCTGGGGATCCTGGAGACCTGGAATGGGGGCTGTGGGAATCAGATGAGTTTTAGAAAGGGAAAGTTGGCAGTGATGCACTGATGGATTCTGAACAAATGGATGTGATGGAAGAAATTTTCCTCCCTCCCCTGCCCCCTTGTCAGTTGTTACAGACTTTTTTAACTTTACAGTTCAAGGCCATCTGTGTCTTGTGCCTGTAAGTTAATCACCTGTTGTTCCCTTCTGCTATCAGAAAATTCTCTAATTGGCCCAGACCATACTTTTACCCTCTCAGAGATGGACAATATAAACCCAGTGTATGGAAGACAATACTTTCCCTCTACCAACTTGTTAATGAAGGGCAACCCTCATCTTGTTTCATTTATGTTTTTCTTAATTGAAAACTCACCATAGTGTGTCAAGGATCATTCTCAATTATGACAAAACCGCTTTCCATTTAATTTCAAAACAGTACTAGCCTTCAACTCTGACCCATATTCCAAAGGACTCTTTCAGGTTGATTTTAACTTCCATTCAATCTTATTCATTGAGCGCTTACTATGTGCAGAGCACTATACTAAGGTGATGAGTTGCTAAGAGAGCCACCAGTTAAAATGTATAGAGCAATTAAATTTATAACATTGCCCAGTTTCCTTTAGAAAGTTTGGGACATGGGAGAGAGTGCTGCATACTGGAGTCAGAGGTGCAATAACTCAGACCTGTACTGAGATCTCTCATTCATTGTTCTGAGACCTTTATTATTATTAGTATTATTATTATTCATGGTATTTATTGAGCACTTACTATGTGCCAGGCACTGTACTAAGCACTGAGGATACAAAGTTGGACACAGTCTGGGTGTCCCACATGGGGCTAACGGTCTTTAGTTTCACTCTACAGATGAGGAAAATGAGGCACAGAGAAGTCAAGTGATTTGCCCAAGGTTAAACAGCAGACAAGTGGAGCCAGGATTGGAACCCAGGTCCTTCTGACTCCCAGGCCCATGCTCTATCCACTAGGTCATGCCACCTCTTTTGGGTCAAGGATGTCACCTACCTACCCCAAAACTTTTAAATCATCATGAGACTAGTCTTAGCACATAGCAGTGCTGGGGGTTAATGAATGAATGTGTGATGTGTAGATAAACATAGTTACCTAAATGCCAAATGATGATATCTGAGTTCAGGGAAAATAGAACTTTGGATAAATAGGAGCTCATTATCAGTGTTGCTGTGGGTGTCATTTGCCTTTGAGTGTTTCGGGTGACAGGGAGATAATCAGGGCTGCACTGTGTCCAAGATCTCCTCAGTTGACCTTGTCCCAGAGGATAGGACTAGCACAGTTACTGTTTTCTGGGTGTTTTTTTTTCCCCAATGGTTTCATTTGCCAGTTTCCCTGGCTCAGAAGCATCTCATAAACCCTGCTCAGACTAGACCAAATCCACATAAAATAGTTTTGCTTGAAAAAGTTTTGGGCAGAAAACTGAGGAGCTAAGACTTTGAACTTTGAGTAAAACATAAGCTCCACCCTCACTTATGACTTGAACCATGCCAGACACGACTGTTGCCTACCACCCATGGGCTTCTTTGAAGACTACTTAATGAGGAGTATCTACCTCACATTTTCCCCTTCTACAGGGAACTGTGGACAGGGCTGCTTAGGGAGTGGGTAAACAAATAAGGAGGAAAACCTCAGCTGTCATTATGACATAAGGTAAAAGGCAAAAAGTAAATTCCATCTCAAGAGATGGGGTAAACTCCATCTGGAAAGCAAAAGTGTTTTAAGATACAGGACAGGAATAACTAAGGGGGCCTTCCCATACTGAAATGGTGGCATGCGCAGCATTGTTGAGTTTGGAATTCCTAGTTCCGGACTCAATCCCATAACAAGCCCAGTGCGTCATTCTGCCTCCTTTGAGGTAGGACATTTATTCACTCTCTGGAAATACAACGGCAAATGAAATGTCCCTAGATCAGCACTGTGAATAGTCCTTCTTATCTCTCCAGCTAAAAGAGGTTAGGGAATCCCATTCCGGCACCTAGCACTGCAAATCGGGGTTTAAAGTTAAAGTCCTAAGCAGCCATTAAAACTAACCTGGAGTTTAGTTGTACAAAATAGCCATGAACTCATTCCTGAAATAAAAAAGGTATGTCATTCTTTAAAATATTGCTACTGGTTTTAGCTATAAATTGATGACCTAGCCAAAAGAATCAAGCACTGTAATCATAGACATTACCTGCCTCAGTAGTTGGAAAAAAAAACAAAAAACTTTTTTATGAAACAAAAGAACATGTGGTACAAGTTCATTCTGAGTTGCTTGGGGGCCTTAGTGTGTTTCTGCTGGTGACTCTAAGGCAGGTTTTTATTTTCAGTGAGATGGGGAAATGAACTAGGGCACACCAAGACATGCTTGTTCTTGTTCCCAAAGTTTTGGGACTAGCATAAAACGTTCAACAGGAGGCATCCCCTATTGGGTGGCTGGGTCATTTTATATAATTTGTTTAGTGGCCCAAAGAAAACTTGAATTCTAGTTACCTGGAAAAAAAAAATTAATGCACTGGACCCTGGACCAAGAATGTAATAGAAACCCAATCCTGCATTTTTAAGAAAAAACAAACTCTGAACTATTTAAAACCTTCTTCTAAGCCTACCATTAATATAAAGGAGATTAGCTCTTTAAATAAAATAAGATATGCAGACTAGGACTAATAGTATATGCTGAGTATGATTCTTAAATGTGCATTTTGAGAGAGAATATGCACACATGCGCACATTTAGGCACTATACTTTGAAAACAAAATACACTTACTCTTTGAGATAGGTTGCCAAAAGAACAATTTTCACATATGGGAAAACTGAGACAAAATATGAGTTATTTAGCTCAGGTTCCAGACAAAAATTAATGATGGAACCCAGATTAAAATCAGAGTTTCCTGACTGCTAGTCGAGTGATTTACCCAATGCTGTTACTCAAGCTTCTTATATGGCTTTTTAAAGTCTTGTATCTTTGCAAAACGAATCATTGATCTTCAAAAACAACTTTAAAAGACTTTTATAGTGATCATTCATATTAGAGGAGGAGTACATGCTGGGGGAAAGCCTTGAACATAAATGAACTATGATGGTGAGGTTTTGTTTTTTATGGTATTTAAGCATTTTCTATGTGCCAGGCACTGTACTAAGCGGAGGGGTAGTTATAAGGTAATCAGGTTGAACACAGCCCCAGTCCCACATGGGGCTCACAGTCTTAATCCCCATTTTAAAGATGAGGTAATTTAGGCACGTAGGAAGTGAAATGACTCCATTTATTCAGTCGTATTATTGAGCACTTACTGTGTGCAGAGCACTGCACTGACTTGCCCAAGACCACACGGCAGACAAGGGTGGAGCTGGAATTAGAACCCAGGTCCTTCTGACTCCCAGGCCCGTGCTTTATCCACTAGGCCATGCTGCTCCTTGTTGGATAACTCTTTAATAAAGTTCCAAAATAAACCGTTTCCCACTCCCTGAGAATGTGCAGTGTTTTAAAGCTGAGAGGAATGACCTTAATTATGGCATTGCATTCAGTTTAGGTGTTTAAGTGAAGCTGTGTTACGTCAAACAGCCCTGGCTAAGTCATGGGAACTGTTTCTTGTGGAAATCCCAATCCTGGGATTGCAGAGCTATTCTTGGTGAAAGGGCATCCCATTTAAGAAAGAAAGCAAAGACGGAGGCCATTAGACCCTGAGAAGCAGAATGTTAGCCGAGATCCCTGCAACATTTAACGTAAAACAAACAATTTCTCTGACTGGATTTTTCAATTGTTTTTTGTTTTGTTTTTTATATTTCTACAGTGGATGGAACTGAGGTTCAACTCGTTGGCAAAATGCCCACACTGCAAAAAAATGTAAGTTCTCTATCAGCAAAAAGACTCCTGCAGAGGGTTTCAGAAACCAAATGCCAGTGAACAGTAATAACGTGTCTGTATGTATTCATTGAAGGCGAGCTGGTGGGCGAGTATTTGCTTCAAACCCATGAACTTTTTGTAGATGAAATAAACAGGAACACATACCATTATAATAAATAGTTTCACTTTTGAATTTCAGGTGATTAGGCTTGATTATCATTCTGTGAAGATGAGATCAATTTTTAAGAAAGGCAAAAAGAAATTTCCTTTGCAGGCTTAACTCACCCCTCTCTCAGCCCCACAGCACTTATGTACATAACTGTAATTAATTTATATTTATATTCTTGTCTGTCTCCCCATTTACACTGTAAACTCATTGTGGGCAGGGAATGTGTGTACCAATTCTGTAATATTATACTCTCCCAAGTGCTTAGTACAGATGCTCTGCACAAAGTAAGTGCTCAATAAATACGATTCATGATTAAATTAGCAAAATCATCATTAATCTAGTTTATGGGGGGGTTTCTTAATGTTCTCAGTAGTTCACCATTTATTTTCATTGCAACCAAGCTTGGATTTATGCCAAAATAAACACTCTTATGTTTTTAATTTAAGGAAGACCAAGTCTGTCTTGTGCTCCTTAATGAGTATAATGCTTTTGATCCCCCTTTTCTGAAATGAAGATTAATTCTCTGGATGCCCAAGCATCTATCTGTTTCTGTTAAGTGACTTACAGATTTCTCACTTTTTTCAGAATCTATAACTGGGGGACTTTGGGGAATTGGTTAAAAAAAAGATAATGCGAAATTGGAAAAAGATTTACAGAGAAAGCCATATTTTCTAGTGGCTAGAAACTGAGGATGGTACATTTTTATTTAAGATAATATTATCTTAAAAAATGGAGGTTGTTGGTAATAATAATGATGGTAATAGTAATAACAATGGTATTTGTTAAGTGCTTACTATGTGCCAGGCACTGTACTAAGCACTGGGGTAGATACAAGATAATCGGGTTGGGTGTAGTTGGTGTTCCTTCCTCTGAACCTGTGTTGTATTTTAATTACAAAAAATTGAAGAAAAAAAGAATATGGATACTTGTCAATTTTTTTCTCAAACCGTCTCATTCATGTCTCATTGGCTGATGTCCATTTATTCTGAGGATGGAGAAAGCTATAGTGGCTTCTAGAAAAGAAGTAGAATTGGTGATTGCTACAAAAAGCAAATAATTAGAGGCAGCAAAATGTGTCCAGGCATCCATGTTTGGAAATGGTTCCAGATAGATACTAGAGTCAGGATTAAGTACTTTCTTTTGAGTGCTACTTCTCCTGAGTATATGTGCCCTTCTGGATTTATATATATATATATTTATATATGGTGCATTTTTAATTTTCACCCTCTTCTTCTAGTCTGTAAGCCCCTTGTGGCAGAGAATGTGTTTACCAACTCTGTCGTACTGTACTCTACCAAGTGTTTAGTCCAGTGTTCTTCACACAGTAAGTAATCAATGCCAGTGATAGAGTGACTGGAAGCCAATAATGATAGCATTTGTTTAGCTCTTACTATGTGTCAAGCACTGTTCTAAGCGCTGGGGTAGATACGAGCTAATCCGGTTAGACACAGTCCCTGTCCCTGTTACAGATGAGGTAACTGAGGCACAGAGAAGTTAAGTGACTTGCCCAACGTCACACAGCGGACAAGTGGTGGAGCCAGGATTAGAACCCATGTCTTTCTGACTCCCAGGCTTGTGCTCTGTCTGTTAGGCCGTGCTGCTTCTGACACTCATAAGCACTGCAAACAGTGTAATTGAGAGTATATTATTTGGTAAGTTTTCTCATATGGAATGTTTAATCTTTCCTGGAACTAAAGATAGCTTCACTGATGCCAGAATAAAAGGGTTAGCAGGTACAAGAAAATACAGCATAATGGAATGATAGCTATCCACATTTGGGCCTTAGACACACAAAGGTTTTGTAACAGAAAGGGACGGTTAGTAAGGATGGCAGCTATTTCCATACTGTGCTGAGGCTAAAACTGTTAAACCCTCAAGGCTACTCTGGCCTAAAATTCCCAGGTACTTTAAGGGTAGTTCAAGTTTGCATTTAAAGCAGCGTGGCTCAGTGGAAAGAGCCCGGGCTTGGGAGTCAGAGGACATGGGTTCGAATACCGGTTCTGCCACTTGTCAGCTGTGTGACTGTGGGCAAGTCACTTCACTTCTCTGGGCCTCAGTTACATCATCTGTAAAATGGGGATTAAGACTGTGAGCCTCACGTGGGACAACCTGATGACCCTGTATCTACCCCAGTGCTTAGAACAGTGCTCTGCACATAGTAACCACTTAACAAATACCAACATTATTATTTAAAGTGCTCTCTGCATGAAGACTGCAAGGTCAGTCCCACAAATAGTCTACTTGTTACTGACTTGTCTATTCAAACTGCTTCTTTGTATCTGTTTGTTGCAGATAACAGGAAGCCAATTGCCCAGAATGATCTCCAAAAGGCTGTCACTATGACTGCCCACAACATGTTTTTTTAATTATTATTATTGTTATTATAATTCCCACTGGGGCCACATGAGCATTAGGAACAGATCTGAATCTATTTCCAGGAATGATGTGGACCTAATCCAAAGCACAGGGTGTGTTTTCAAAATTGGCAGGATCAATTGACTTGGAGTAGCACTTGGACATTTTTCTTGCTGGCCAATGGATTTGCCCCATTTAGCCTTTTTCCAGCACTGGCCAATGGCACCTGCATCTCTCTGGCAAGTGCCTGATTCCTGAGTATTGATCATCACCTTTATACCACAGCTCTGCATGCTAACTAAAGATCAGTTTTGACATTTCCTAAGTTTTTCAGTTATCAAAGAAAGTTTCTCCAGTTTTGAACAGATATTTTGCCTTCATGCTGGATCAGCATGGCGTAGTGGATAGAGCAAAGGCCTTGGAGTCAGAAGACTACGGGTTCTAATCTCAGGTCTACCACATGTCTGCTGTGTGATCTTGGGTGAGTCACCTCACTTCTGTAGGCCTCAGTTGCCTCACCTGTAAAATGGGGATTAAGAGTGTGAGCCCCATGTGGTACAGGGACTGTGTCCAGCGTGATTAATGTGTATCTACCCCAGTGCTTAGAAAAGTGCTTAATTATTTATTATTATTATTTTTATATTATTATAAATTTTTATTATAATTATTAATATTACATGTTTTTCGGTGACCTCACAGTAATAAAAATGCTGTCCATGAGAGGCAAGGTTTGGAGGGACCCTCACTCCCAAACTTGTGTTTTGAAAAAGTTGAATTTAACATGGAGTATCATCCAGCGCTCAGTACAGTGCTTGGCACATATTAAGCACTTAAGAAATACCATCATTATTATTATTATATTATTCCCCTTTTTTCTTCATTTGCTAGCAAGATTAACCAAAATACAAAGAACTTGCTCTAATGTTGAAATCAGTCCATAGCATTATTAATTGAGTACCTACTAGGTACAGATCCCTTCACCAAACACTCAAAAAGGTATTCAGAAAGTATTATCAACCAATCAGTAGTACTTACTGAACGCTCACTGTGTGCAGAGCAGATGTTTGACTAGGCATTTGGGAGAGCTCAGTAGAGTTAGAAGTCACGGCAAAGGAATCCAAGTCAGGAATCTTCCTGCCCTCAAGAACCTCCTACCTACTGGGGAAGCACAGCCTAATGAAGAAATCAAGCACACATAACACAGACAAACATACATAAATTAGTAATATGTGAGCAAAGGAACAAGTGAAAAGAACAAGCCAGTAAAGAACTAACTGACTCAAATGGAGATATCAGTTCTGAGGTTGCTGGGGTTATGTCATGATAGGAAATGCATGCTGGAGGTGGTTTTCAGAAGGCCTTTGCTGGAGAAAAAAGATGTGGCTCCAAGATGAAAGGGAATGGCAAAAGCAGTTGATGGAGGGAAAGTTGAGAGAGAGAATTTTCTTGGGTGCATCAAGAGCACAAGCTGGGATGAAGCCAGGATTCAGGGAGCCAGGTGATAGTCTTGAAACCAATGGTTAAGAGCTTTGAGAAGGTTTGGGCACTCTTTGAGGAAGGGAGAGGGTTCGACTAATATTTTAAAAAGATAATATACGTCGTATTTACCGTCTTAAAAGAGGAGGCCAGAGATAGGAAGATAGGTAAGGAAACTGTTGTAATAGTCCAGTCAGAAGATTAGAGAGTTTAAAAAGGATAGCGGTTACAGAAGTGGATGAGAGGGTTAAAATCAGCGATACATTATTGAGCAAGAACTGCAGGATTTAGACAGATTGAGTGTGGGAGATAAATGAGAGAGCAGTCAGAGATGAGTCAGAGTTGACACCACTGTTGCAAGTTTGTGGGATAAGGAGGATGGTGGAATAATTGGCAATGATGCAAAACTCAGGGAAAAAGAGTGAGTTTAGGAGAGAAGGTAAGTTGAGTTTTAGCCATACTGTATTTAAGTTGCTAACAGGTCACCCGAATGGAGATGTCCCCAAAACAGGAGGAAACATGAGGTAGAAGAACAGGAGATCAGCAGAATGGATGGGACATTTTTTGTTTTGGTTTTGTTTTATGGTATTTAAGTGCTTACTATGTGCCAGGCACTGAACTAAGCAGTGGGCTACCTACAAGATCATCAGGTTGGACGCAGTCTATGTCCCACATGGAGCTCACAGTATTAATCCCCATTTTACAGATGAGGTAACAGGCCCAGAGAAGAGGAGTGACTTGCCCAAGGCCACATAGAAGACAAGTGGCAGAGCCAGGATTAAGCAGGCAAAGATGAACTTGTCCTCTCCCAAATTTTCCTGTCACTGTGGATGGCGCAACCATCCTTCCTGTCTCACAAGCCCGCAACCTCGGTGTCATCCTTGACCCAGCTCTCTCATTCACCCCACACATGCAATCCGCCCCCAAATCCTGCCGGTCTCACATTCACAACATCACCAAAATCCTTCTGGTGATGATTCTTCTGACTCCCAGGGCCATGCTCTATCCTCTAGGCTGCACTGCTTCTTACCCTTTGAGAGAGTTTACATCTGGGATTTTAATTTCCATTTCATTTCCAGCTCATTTCCAAGTAAATTTGTGAGGTGGTTGGAAGTTAAAGAGAAAGGCCTTAGGGGTCCACAGGGACCTCTAGCAGTTAAAGTCTTTGAATAGCTTGGGGGGACTATGCTCTACCTCGGGGAGCTCATCTCTCTCCCACAAATTCCACTAGTTCCTCTATACTGTTGGCTCCCAAATTTACCTAGCTAACTCTGACCTCTGTCCTCTGCACGCCCACATTTCCTCTCACTTCCAGGACATCTCCGCACGAAGGAATGAATCGATCAATGGTATTTATTGAGTGCTTACTGTTTGCAGAGTACTGTATTGAGTACTTGGGGGAATACAGTGCAATATGTCCAGAACTGAATCTTCAGAGCCCTCTTTCTTAAGCACCAACCCCTATTTCTACCCTGTTTACCTTCTTCCTCCTATCTGTAATTTATTTTAGTATTTTTCTCCCCTGCTAGATGGTAAGCTGTTGCAAGTCAGGGCAGGTCATGTTCACAAACTCTGTTGTACTCTCCAAAGAACTTAGTACAGTGCTCTGACACAGTAAGCACTTTTAGGAGTTGATGACAGTATTCTTTGCTAGGGAAAAAATGAAGTTTTTAGGGGGAAAGGATAAAGTTATGGTGGCAGGGATTGGCAAGGTTGTTTTTGGAATTTCTCCCAGGATTGGAGGGATAAAGAAAATGGGTTGAAAATGTGAGTCAGGGTTGGGAGTTGCTAGTACAGGAGTGACTGCATAACCAGTCTACCTTCCCTTAATGACCAGATTGACACTCTCATCACCACCCTCTCCACTGAACTCAACTCACTACCTTTTCCTTTTTATCTCTTCATCGTTCCCGTACCAGTGTCCTACGGCACTGGCTCACTTTCACAGTCAACTTCCTTTGCTCCTATGCACAAACTGCAGAGTACCTCCGGCAGAAGTCTAGATATCAGGCTGACCTCCTTCCTTCCTTCATTCATTCAGTCATATTTATTTGGCACTTACTGTTTGCAGAGCACTGTACTAAATGCTTGGAAAGTACAATACAGCAATAAAGTGAGAAAATCCCTGCCCACAACAGGCTTACAGTCCAGAGGGAGGAGACAGACATTCATTCAATAGTATTTATTGAGCGCTTACTATGTGCAGAGCACTGTAGTAAGCGCTTGGAATGTACAAGTCGGCAACAGATAGGGACACTCCCTGCCTTTTGACGGGCTCAAAGTCTAATCGGGGGTAGACATTAAAACAAGTAAACAGGCATCATTATAAATAAATAGCATTATAGATATAAATACCTAAGTGCTGTGGTGCAGGGAGAAGGGATGAAGAGCAAAGGGGATGAGTCGAGGTGATGCGGAAGGGAAGGGGAGCTGAGGAAAAGGGGGCTTAGTCTGAGAAAGCCTCTTGGAGGAGGTGAGTCTTCAGGAGGGCTTTGAAGAGGGGAAGAGTGATTGGTGGATTTGAAGACGGAGTGCATTCCAGGCCGGAGGTAGGATGTGAGCCAGGGGTCAGTGGCGAGACAGGTGAGATTGAGGCACAGTGAGAAGGTTAGCACCAGAGGAGTGGAGTGTACAGGCTGGGACGTAGAAGGAGAGAAGGGAGGTGAGGTAAGAAGGGGCAGGGTGATGGAGAGCTTTGAAGCCAATAGTGAGGAGTTTTTGCTTGGTATGGAATTGGATAGGTAACCATGGAGATTTTTGATGAAGGGGGTGACATGCCCAGAATATTTCTGTAGAAAGATAATCTGGGCAGCAGAGGGAAGTATGGACTGAAGTGGGGAGAGACAGGAGGTTGGGAGGTCAGAAAGGAGGCTGTTGCCGTAATCCAGTTGGGATAGGATGAGTGATTGTACTAACGTGGTAGGTAGCAGTTTGGATGAAGGGAAAAGGGTGGATCTTGGCGATGTTGTGAAGGCGAGACTGGCCGGAGTTGGTGACGGATGGGATGTGTGGGGTGAATGAGAGAGCAGAGTCAAGGATGACACCAAGGTTGCGGGCTTGTGAGACAGGAAGGATGGTTGTGCCATCCACAGTGATGGGAAAGTTTGGAAGAGGATAAGTTCATCTTTGCCAGCTTTATCTCTGGCCCTTTCTCTATTATTATTTCTCCATCTCCATTGACTCCATTACCCATTGCCCTCACTAATTATTTCAGATGTTTAACCTACTCCTCAAATCCCATGTTCCCCTATTCTCCCCCACCTATCTCTTGCCTGTGTTGACCTGGCCATGTACTTCATTGAGAATATTGAAACCATCAGGGGTGATCTTCCTAATATCTCTTATACTCCTCTCCAGTCCCTCCCTTCTACTTATTCAACTCTACCGTCTTTCCCAACAGTATCTCATGCATGACGTAGTGGATAGAACAGAGGCCTGAGAGTAAGAAGGTCGTGGGGTTCCAGTCCCAGCTCTGCCACTTGTCTGCTGTGTGACCTTGGGCAACTCACTTTACTTCTCGGTGCCTCAGTACCTCATGTGTAAAATGGGGTTCGAGACTGCGAGCCCCACGTGGGACAAGGAGCTAACCTGATTAGCTCGTATCCACACCAGCGCTTAGTACGGTGCCTGGCACACAGGACGTGCTTAACAAATACCCTAATTATTATTATTATAATCAGTCTTGCAGTGGAACTAAGCTTTCTGGACAGTTGATTGGATTTTCTGACTTGGCTGAAAATAGCTTCTGACCACCGTAGAAACTCTGTGGACAAGAACAGGGATGCTGCTGGTCTTTCTTTCCCACCACCATATGCTACCCACTCTTCATGGCTACCAAAGCCTGTCACCTCTGCCCAGCCCAGGTGTAGCTGCTGCAGTTGGGCAGCCAGACTCTGTAAAAAGTAACAGTGGGATCAGCAGTAACTGAAGCTGAAAAAGAAGAGGAGGAGGAGTCACGTTCTCATCCCTTCTCTTTTCCTCTGTTTCCTCCTCCCCTTCTTGACTGCTCCCTTCTCCAATGGATACACAAACAGTAACCGCCACTGACATTCTTCACAGACCCACACAAAATTTCCCACAAATACATTCCGCTGCGTGCACATTGCCTAGTCTCATTCACTCATCCATCACTCACTTAGGAGTCACTGGAGGATTTTCTGTAAGCTTTTTGAAGATGTTCAAGGGTAACTCGGCCCTATTAACATATCTCATTGTTTTATTAACGAGGAGGAAAGATTTAGAAGTAGCAAAACATCAATTGTTGTGCTCTTGCGGTCATGATTCAGAATATCTGGACTGACATCAGGGGATTGAAAGACCCCATAAAATAGATTGTTACACGAAACACAAATCCCCAGGAGACTTCATCCTGAATAGTGGCAGAAATTGGCTTGAGAAGCCCAGATTCTTAAGGTTTGTAAGGGTTGGAATGGAGAGGATGGAGGAGGATGTGAGGTTGTGGGGATAAAGTCACTTTCTAGCTCTTTCCAACACATACAAACCCGAAGAAACTGGGGTCCCATTCTCCTGTTGCCAGAGGACGGAATCAAGCAGAACTCCAGGGGCTGCTTTGGTGCTGGGATGAATGATTAACTTGATAATTAATAATAATTGTGGCATTTAAGTGTTTTCTATGTGCCAGGCACTGTACTCAGCATAGGGGTAGATACAAGTTCATGAAGTTGGACACAGTCCCTGTCCTTCATGGAGCTCACAGTCTCAATCCCCATTTTACAGATGAGGTAACTGAGTTACAGAGAAGTGAAATGACTTGCTCAAGGTCACACTGCAGACAAGTGACAGAGCTGGGATTAGAACCCATGACCTTCTGACAGGTCCATACTCTATCCACTATTCCAACTTGATTTTTCATTATAATATGATAACTCAATTGAAGAAAATTGTAAAATTTTAAAGTAATTTTTAGTCAAACACATCCGAAAAATATTGCCTTTTAATAATAGAATGCTTCTGGAGCAGAATTTTTTTGTTGTTTTTGAAGATGAATATCTTATCAGTTTCTGTTGACAATGACTTATAATCCCTGAGCCACCAGATAATGCTTGAGTAGTTGTTATTAATGGTCTGGGTACTAGGTTGAGGAACTGTACCTTGCTCTGAGAACTTCTGGAGCCTTGCAGAGAAGTACAGATGGAATGAAGAAGCTTAAAACACTTGACAACATTCCAAGAAGCATGAGGAATGTTTAGGGAATTCTAGTCACATGCTACACGTGATAGCTTGCTGGGTTTTTGATTGATTTATGCTAGGAAGTGAGTGGTGTCTCATGATTGTTTTCCCTTTGCTGTTATAAGTTAATTTGTTTCAGAAATGAAAAACATAATCGCTTGTGTGTGCAAATGAGGAAAGTCCTGGCAAAGTTGAATTTCTCAGCTAAAAGTTCCTTTCTTCTGGCATGTCCCCCATGTTTTGTAAAATCTCTATAATACCTGCAGAGAATTTCAGAATTCAGTAAAAACTCAGTTGATGAAGGGAAATATAGAAATAATTGTTAAATTTAAGTCTCATCCTTGAATCTCGTCATGGCCATTTGTTGATATTACATAATTGAAGGTTTATGATTTCTAGAAGAAAAAGAACATGATTTATTTGAATTGTTAGTTACATTATTCCTAAAATTTGTTCTTTTTTGGCAATTTCATTTACACAGCTAAGGATCATAGTATTTTTCCCACTTTTTTCTGATTTAAAAGAAGCCTGAGTTATGAAGTGCAATATATATCAAATACAGTGGGGATAGCAGTGGGGATAGCAGTGGGGACAGGATTCTCTTGATCCTTAGGCCAGGCTCAATTTTAATTTGAAAAATCTTGCCGCCTTAATCTTCAAAACTGTATAGGACCCTCAACCTTAAGAGTTAGACTTACGTTGGACCTGAAGCCTCTATGTGTCACCTGACGTGGCTTACAATGTGATATTCTTTTTTAGATTGAAGAGGAATTACCTGAAAGATGATGATAATGATAATGGTATTTAAGCGCTTACTCTGTGTCAAGCACTGTTCTAAGCACTGGGGTAGATACAAGCTAATCAGGCTGGACACAGTCCCTGTCTTACATGGGGCTCACAGTCTTAATCCCCATTTTACAGATGAGGGAACTGAGGCACAATGAAGAGAAGTAACTTGCCCAAGGTCACACAGCGGACAAGTGGCAGAGCTGGGATTAGAACCCAGTCCTTCTGACTCCTAATCCTGTGCTCTATCCACTAGGTCATGTTCCTTATCAAAAATTGTTCAACTGTATTTATTGAGCACTTACTCTGTGCAGAACACTGAACTAAGTGCTTGGGATAGTACAATCCACATCCCCTGTGTACAACAGTGATCAGGGTTTTATCCTTTCACCCCCCTCTAGATTGCAAGCTAATTTGGCCACTGAATGTGTACTCGCCCAAAGTTTAGTTGAGTGCTCTACACACAGTAAGCGCTCAATAAATATGATTGAATGAATGAATGCGTTACCTCCTAGTGGTAATCTTAGGAGTTGGAGAAGGGCATTTGTTCTTCATGGCCACAGAGGTATTTTATTGCAGAACACACAGTTTTACAATAGCGGGTGTTTTCACTATGCATTTTGGGGTGAACAGTGTTAAGGAATTGGATGGCCATTCTTCCGACAAATATGCTTTTTTCTAGATAGAGCACAATGTGATAAGAGAAGAAATAGTGGTGCACGTGAACCTGATTTAGTCAAGCCAAATATACTATAACGTAACTCTTCCTAACAACTCTTATCACGGATATAGTTCGCAGCAATAGGAGGCCATAGGCCCAAGATCTTAGTGCAGTACATTTTTTTTCTCCCCTTAATTTCTCTCTATCTCCCAATGAAATAGGAGCCCCTTTTAGCCATCCCGCTAGCTGTCTGTGCTATTCAAAAACCTCATGACAATTCTGGCTGTGTTGTGACCTTAGTGGTATAACCACGACTTAGATTTCCAGTGATCAAGGTCAACCTCCTTTTTTTAACCACTTTCAGATTATTATTTAATTACCATTGAACGTAGAAATAAGCTTCGAACATTGATAATATGTCTGTTGATAAACAGAACAGAGTCGCATGCCTTTCTGCTCCCAGGACTCCCAGGCTGACATTTTATATGCACTTTATTTTTCAAAGCCCTCTATTAGATAATAATCGAAATCCTTATGCTACTAAAATTTAATGAATTCTAGTGTAGAATGTCTCCTGATTGTCTTGGCTGCAAATTCAGCTGAAATTTGATCTCTAAAACTTAAAGCAGTGGATAGACTGAGCATGCGGTGTGAGATGACTCTGTTATGACATTTAAAATCTTGCTTCAGTGTGCCTGGTGATTAGAATAAAATCTTTATGCAGCCATGCATATGTCAGCAGGGTTCTTGGGTTCAGGGTCTCAATGGATAAGAAGACAAAAGACTTTGACTTTCTTGGTGTTACCTTTTGGGAAATTTTCATGAAATCTGTTTTGGGAAGAGTGGGACTGGCCACTGGTTTAGCTGTTCTCTTGCTTCGGGGCAGACCGGCTGGACCAGATGATTTCTCGAGGTTGTTTTTTTTTTCCACTAGATGATTCTCTGAATACATCAAGCACTAAATTATCTTGTATATCTTCCTATGAAAAATGGCTGTGGAGTGAGAAATATCACCAGCTCAGACATCTGTATTCAATTCATTTGAACACCTGTACATCTTTTTCTTCACATAACCTTGTCAGTGAATTTGAATAAAGGGAGAAAACTGTACATAGTTGAGAGAGACTGTACATAGTTGAAATAAGTGTAACTGTTCATGTTTGTGTTTGTTTTCACACATGTAGTTCGTCTGTGGGGAGTGCACTGCCTCGAAGACGTTGCTGTGCGTACATTACCATCGGAATGATATGTATTTTCGTTGCGGTTGGGTTGACGGTGAGTAAGGTTTGAATGGTGGAATGATTTTATAGCATTTCTGACTTTACCACTGAGTGAAATCTAAGCCATTGCAGTTGTTGCTATGGTATTTGTTAAGCCCTTACTATGTGTCAAGCAGTGTTCTAAGTGATGGGGCCGATAAGAAGTTAATCAGGTTGGACACTGTCCCTGTCCTACATGGGGCTCAATCTAAGTAAAAGGGAGAACAGTCATATTCCCATTTTACAGATGAGGAAACTGAGGCTTAGAGATGTTAAGTAGGAATAATGATATCACAGATTTTTTTGAGTGACTTGCAAGGTCACGCAGCCGGCAAATGGCAGAATCAGAATTAAAATTTAGTTCCTCTTACGCTCATGCCCTTTCCACTGGGCCACACTGCTCCTCACTTTCTATGTACATTCTACAAAATGTTATTGTGCAGCTAATAGCCATTCTGGCAAAAACCATTAGCTTGCATAGCTGCTGGACCATGTAAAAGGAACTGCTTTTGTTTTGGGGATTCATAATCCCATGCCTCCTCCTCCCTACCTTGCTCTGAAAGAAAGGCAAAGAGGGACTCCTTTAGCCTTGGGACAGAAGGGCCAGTTGTTTATAGCCCACCGCTACCAGGTCCTCTGTTTTCACCTGTTTTGAGGGAACTACGGGTGACAGAAGCCAGCTGGGGAGAGTGGATACCTTGACCACCAAGTTGTTATTTCCCTCTATCTCTCACCTGGTTTCTGTTTACTCTCTGGCAAGAAAATTTTAAAGAAGAAATAAGGTACTTAGTGAGCCCATTGTGGGAGGGGAATGATTATCTTGTGCCTGGTCCAATGCTTAGAACAGAGTTTGACCCATAGTAAGCACCTAACAAATGCCATAGTTAATAATTAAGAGGATCAGGGATGAAATTTCCATCAGCCTCTCACATCTCCTCCTTCTCCTCTTTACCCTCCTCTTGGCATCTGCTGCACTACCCTAATTCTTAAAAAAAAAAAAAATCTCCAAAGGTGAATGGGAGTCACATTTGAGCAGAGTGGTTAGTTTACCCAAAAATATATGCTACTGGGACACTACTGTGTGCCATTACATTATATTCTCCACATACTCTATTATACATGTTCTTCCTCTGCCTTTTGGAGGATTATGAAGATTGAGGCAAAAATGAAAATCCATCAGGCAAAACGGGGTAGTATTTGTGAGGGCCTGGTGCGGTGGGGACCCTGACGGAGATTAGCCTTTTCAGCCCCACTCACAGCCATGGATAAGTTCTATCACCAGTAGTATTATCTCCAAAGGGGGACCATTCCTGCAATAATGCGGTCTCACTGGGAAGGACCCACAGCTGAGCATCTTAGGTGAAAATTAGACCAGCAGTGGCAGAACTGCAGCAAAGTGGAATCTCTGCAGCCAGAATTCCCTTAAGACTGCCTTCGAGCCTCACTCCATAGCTGTCGGATGGCATCTCGTGCTTCACCACCCTAACTCCTTCTGCCTGAGAAATTGTTCCTTGCTGGAAATCAACCTCTCCTGTTTCTGAGGAAAATGGTTAATGACTGCCCAAGGCTAGTCTTTCAGAATAATTTTCACAGTACTTAAGGCTTGACAACAGTTTGTTTGAAGGCGGTTAGCCAGCATCCAACTTCATTATATTTTAGGAGGGATTCTGCTGCTTCAATTTTTAGAGTGAGGAAAATCGTGTTTGTGAGTGAATGTAATTTTCAAAGTGAAGCACAGTTTTCTAAACACAAAAGTATTTCCTCAAATATATTGAGATTTTGTTTTTCTTTTTTTTTTTAGGTTGGAACGCAAGATTTTGCCAGACGGTTTCATGCAACTTATGTATCTTGGGCAATTGCCTATCTCTTAGGCTTGATCTGCCTTATCCGTGCTTGTTACTGGGGAGCCATAAAAGTCAGTTATCCAGAACACAGTTTTGCATAAAACTTTATGGTAAATAGTTACAGGTGAGATCTTTAGCAGTTCAGGATAAACACTCTGGATATCTTAAAGCTCTTTTTGTCAGTGTCTGTTACAAATAGTTTCAAGACTGGGTGGTCTTTTAAGGACAGATGTTCTTTGCACTGCAAAGTCTGCAAATAATTTATTTTGCTGCTAGATGTCCAATTTCTGAATAAAGCTATGTTTACATGTTCTTTGTCTTAAAGGGTACTCTTAAATTTCTCACCTCCATATATTTCATCTATTGTCCATTTTAAAGAGCAACATATGCCATTACTCAATCTGTTGGTATTTGTAAAAGCAAAGATGCCCACGAGTGTTTCTACAATGGCTTCTCATTTGTACTTAAATTTGAATTAGAACAGTATCAAAGTGGCTTGCTTTAAAATTTTAAGCAATAAGCATTTTGCTTCATATGCTTATTGTAACTTTTACCTAAAGTCCTACTGACCTTGTTCAGGAATGGCATTTGGTTGTACCCTCAAAGACTGTACACTATTGCTAAAGAAAAAAAAACAATTGTAAATCTTACATGATTCCAGGTTTTTCAGGGAGAAAGAACAATACTTTGTTAGTATCTTAAAAACAATAGAATAATGAAAAAATTGATCTGCCAACAAATGGATATCCATGTGATTCTAGGAATTCATTTTTTTTTTGACCAGTATTGAAAGACCTGGTTTAGATCGAAGAGCCTTAATTCTAGTCATTTGTATAATGTCCTCTACAATGCCTAGGGGAAATGCTTCATACGAGATGTTTGTAATATTTAACTCTACCTAGGAAGCTAGGATTACAATAGACTATTTCTTGATATTTGATCATGGCAAAGGTTCCCTACTGGGGAAGTTCTGCAGTGCTCATTTGCAAAGGGAGTGAGATATTTTACAACAGCTAAAGTAATAGTGTACCTAGATACTTTTATCATTATGCCAAAATACAGCTGGTCAAGTTAACATACCATTTATTCAAGAGACTGGAGTCAGAAACAAAAAGCAATTTAGTTTTCTACAAATTCACAAGGATTATGGGACCAGATCTTGTGCTGTCCGTCTTTAGGTTTTTGCTAAATTAAAAAAAAATGTCCTGACCTCTTTAGAAATTGGGGCCATATTAGGTAAATATGGCTGTCAGAAACTACTACAATATTTTAGATTATCTTTATTCCTGACTACGTTAGGCTGACATTCATATGAGGATTTAGAGTACAAGAATCTAAACCTCAAAGTGGCAATGATAGTCTTTGATGATATGTGTATAGATGCAGTAGCTCAGGATTACAGTGTATCTTTTAAAAATCAAATAATAAAAATCATTATTCAAAAATGGCCCTGTTTCTCTCCTATGTAATGAATAATATTTTGAAAGAAGAAATACTTTCTCCTATTATTCTCACTTGCCATCTTCTTTTGAAGATGTCCCATCAGTAGAAATGGGCTAAGAAAAAAGATGATAATAATCTCCCTAATATTTTGGGAGGGTGTGGGAAAGGAGGGAGGTGGAGTAAGAAAACTGTTGCATCTTAAATACACATTCTTCCAGGAAACACAGAAATGTCTAGACATCCTGTATAATTTTCCATTAAATTGTAAACTCCTCTAGGGCAAGATCTTGTCTTAAACTGCTTCTATATATTTCCCAAGCGCCTAGTATAGTGTTATGCACAAAGATGTTCACTAAAAATAACTAATAATGATGATTTTTTTTTCAGCACCTTTAATACCTGAGTCAAACTGAAAAGGAGTTGGTAAATAGTTATGAAATACAAGCTCATTTTTCAATTTCCAGATTATTGTAGTCATTGGCTTTCCCTTTTTTCCCTTTCTACTGGATGTTTTCTTATCATATTAGCCCCTCTGGGAGAAGGAAAGAGAGGTAAAACTCAAGATGAGCAATTTGGAGTCTTTCATTTTTCAGAGAGGAGGTTGACATCATTGGTTTAAAATGAGGTTTTGTATTGCCTGTGAATTTCATCTGGCTGTGTGGTCTCTATGCCCCAAGAGCAAAGGTATTTGGGACTCTGGCAACCTACTTTCCTTAGTTTGTGTGAATTTTTCAAAGTCCTTTAAAAAAAAAAGGTGGGGGGATAAATATAAAAGCAAATCTTATCTTGATTTGCTCTCCTTTTTTTTCCACAGTTTTTCCTTCTCCCTTACAGAAACCTTTTCAGGAGAGCTTCAATTACCTGAGTTGACCACAGACAACCAAAGACTTGATTAATATGGAGGATTACCAGCTTTGACTGCTACTTCTTCACTGGATGGGGACAGTGTGTTGAAAGAGAGCTTAGGGTAGGTGGGAAAGTCTCCTCTGCCAGAAACGTTACCCATCATTCTTGGTCTTTGACAAAATGTCATTTGATATCAGGGACCCAGTCAACTACAAGCCTTCCCTCTACCATTAGGGAAATTCCCCTCATCTTCTCTGGACTGTTAGCACTGGAACTTAGGAAACTAGGAACTTTGGAGAGAAGGGCGCTTGGTTTGGAGCAGCTGCTGAGAAGAAATGGTGATAGAATGAGCTAATTGGCTGGTATGCCTTCCCCAGGAACACATGGTACACAATGAATACTCATGGAGAATATTCCTGCCCATTGGCTCCCTTTCTTATTCCTTTTCCTCCACTCTGTCCTCTTCCCTTTCTTTCCTCGTCTCCTCCTTTACCTTTGTTTTAAGGCTTTCTGCCCAAGAGGTATCACCAAATCACCAGAATCACACAAAAAAAATTGCTTTTGGTGGTGTGTGTTTAACAGAATCCTTTACCTTGTATTTGCTTTTGATGCTATCTATTTTAGAATGTAAACTTTCTGCAGGTAGGGTACATCATTTTTCATTATTACTGTAATGCAGTATTACTGTAGCACCCAGCCACCTGTCCATCTGGATGCTTCAATTTGAAACAAATGTCTGTCAAATCTGCCTCAGACTGGGAACCTTATAATTAACAGATACATTTTAAACACCTAAGTGCACGGAGCGCTAACGGGGCAATATACACATCGATTCCAATAGGAAATGTCCCTTCCTTCTGGGAATTCTAAATTTTAAATAGAAATTTGGACACACCCACCAAGAAGACCAAACAAAGGACAAAACTGAAAGGAAACTGTTGGGCAAACTTGGAAGCAAAAGCTCAGGGATCAAGCCCAATAAAATGAATTATGACCCATACATACGGTATATTTTATGTGATGAGTAGACAAATACTGGTTTCAAAGCCAGCACTTGAGTCTGGGAAGTCCTCATGAAAGTATGCTTTATAGAGTTAGTTTGGAAAGAGGTACCCAACAACTGCTTGCATTTCAAATGTGTTCTCTCCCTTTCAAATGAAGTGTTTGATGCCAAAATCGTAAATGCTTTTTGCATAAGGCTGAATTGTATCTTTTTTGGAAGTATTTATTTTCACCTTAGGTCACAAGTAGGTCATACTTCCATCACTTAAGCCAGGTCAGCTCCACTGAGGTAATATTGGTGAACTTGGTAAGGAGTGCGCTGGAATGTGTGTGCTAAGTGACACAGAGCGGTAGAAGAATTATTATTTTTTTCTAAGTAAATTGAATCTGTAGCATCAAGTTGCTTCTAACATCTAACATCATTAAATAAGAATATATGGGCTTTGACTTTACTGGCCTGAGGAGAAGCAGAAAGAGGTAGGTCTGGGTCTTCCAAGGGAGAGGTGTTACAAGCAGGTAGGTAGAACTTAGGTATTATTTGAGATATTTTTGGATAATGGTGGCACAGTAATGGCACTGTTATTAAATGGGAAGAAAATTGGTGGGGTAGTTGTTGGTCTCGCAGAGTGAACAGACATGAGTAGAGGCCACAGAAAATAAATACTCCAGAGTAGCTTAATTGTCCTAAAGCCGAGGATCAGGAGCATTTTCTTGACAGGAAACATGAAGGGAATGACTTCAAGTTTTAAGGAAAGGAGTGATGTCATCTAAACCATAGGAAAATTGATATTTTGGGTCACAAAATATAGAAATAATGGCAGCAGAGCAGTACCAGTGGCAGAAAGGCCAATGAATAAGAAGTTGCACTTATTAAGTTGAAGTTGATCAAGTTGAGTTTAGTGAGGAGGAGAGATCTGAATTGAGAAGTCATGAAGAAGTGATCATTTTTATACAGGAAAAATGGAGGGTGAGAAGTTGAAAATCCTTTAAAGGTTTTTTTTGTGACAAGGGAGAAAATGGCATCCATAGTGGAGGGATTCAGAAACGGGTTGCAGGAGATGATTCTGAAGAAGAGTTAAGGAGCTCTGACTTTGGCACTAAAGTAGCAATGGGCCATTTAGCTCATTCAGTCAATTATATTTATTGAGGGATTACTGTGTGCAGACCGCCGTACTAAGGAGTTGGGAGAGTAGATCAATCAGCTAATGGTATTTATTGAGCACTTACTCTGTCAAGAGCATTATACTAAGCACTTCATGAGAGAGTACAACGGAGTTAGTAAATATGATCTCTGCCCTCAAGAAATTTACAAGCTAGCTTTTGGTACTAAAATAAATTACAGGTAGGGGAAAGCAACAGAGTTGAAGTATATGAAAATAAGTTCTAGGGAGGGATGGGTGAATATCTATGTGTTTACATGACACAAATGTGCTGAAGTGGTAAAAGAGGGAGGGATATACAATGGAGAGATGAGATTAATTAATGAAGAGGAAGATGCAGTTTCAGAAGAGCTTTGCCTGCTCTGTGTCCTTGGGCAGGTCACATTTCTCTTTCCTCATTTATAAAATGGGGAATAAATATCTGTTCTCTCTCACCTTTTAGACTGTGAGCCCTATGTGGGTCCGGGACTGTGTCTGATCTGATTGCATTGTGTCTACCCAAATGTTTAGTCCTTGGAACCTAGTAAGCACTTAAGAAATGGCACTTATATTACTTTTATTGTTGTTGCTATTGTTGTTATTATTATGGAATCTTAAGATGAGATAGTGGTCTGTCAGATGTAAAGGAGGAGGGAGCTCCAGGCCTAAGGAAGTGTGTGGCATTAGAGATGGGAATGAGGCAAAGTTGCCTTGGGAAAGGTGAAGCCTGTGAGCTGGAGTGTGGTGAATGGGGAACAAGAATAAGTATGGGGAAGAGAGAGAAGAGTATGGGGAAGAGTTTCTGTTTAGTGTGGAGAGGAATGGATGAGGAGTGGGGAGATGGCGATTAAGTGGTTCTTAGAAAAATGATCCAGGGAATAGAATAAAGTATGGACTGGAGAGGGGAGAGACACAGTGAGGAGGCAGGTACAGTGGTTGAGTCAGTGTATGACAAGTGTTTGGGCCAGCGTGGCAGCAATATGGATGGATAGGAAGAGGAATATTCTGGAGAAGCTGTGAAGATAGAACTCACAGTCTATATCTAACTGAATATGGACTTTGAGCGAGAGGAGTCTGGGATGATACCGAAGTATGGGCTTGAGAGAGGGGGGATTGTGGTTTTGTCAGTTGAGATGGGAAAATTAGGAGGAGGAGAGGATTTGGGAGAGAAGATGAAGAGTTCAGTTTTGGATATGTTGAACTTGAGTTGTCAACAGGACATCCAGAAGCAGCGTGGCTCAGTGGAAAGAGCCCGGACTTGGGAGTCAGAGGTGATGAGTTTGAATCCTGGCTCTGCCACTTGTCAGCTGTGGGCAAGTCACTTCACTTCTCTGTGCCTCAGTTACCTCATCTGTAAAATGGGGTAAAATGTAAAATCTGTGAGCCTCACGTGGGACAACCTGATTACCCTGTATCTACCCCAGCGCTTAGAACAGTGCTCGGCACATAGTAAGCGCTTAACAAATACCAACGTTAGTATTATTATTAGCCATAAAGAGATGCCCTGGAGGCAGGAGGTGAGTGATAGAAGAGAAGGAAAGAGGTAGGGGGAGTAGT
Source organism: Ornithorhynchus anatinus (assembly GCF_004115215.2). NCBI lineage: Eukaryota > Metazoa > Chordata > Mammalia > Monotremata > Ornithorhynchidae > Ornithorhynchus > Ornithorhynchus anatinus. The sequence continues at coordinate 54,841,550 of NC_041731.1, read as the reverse complement.
GAGGTAACATCCACATAGAGGTGCCCTTGAGTGGGAGAGAGAGCGGATGGCCCATAGTAAGTATAGGGAAGGACTGTATTTGAGGAATATGCAATTGAAGCCATATATGACAGAGGCTATCTAAGTGCAGGACTACTTTTGAATTCATTGGTGATGACCGTTCGTGACCCCGTAAGGCACAGTCAAGCCAGACAGGGATTGCAAACCTAAAACGTGGTGACTTTGTCACTTTGCTGGAAATGGAGGAGACAGAAGAAGATCCAGGATGTATGGATGAGAGGGCCTGCCAGAGCAACAGGAGAGTAGGAAGTGGTAAATTATTATTGTTTTATAAGGAAACTGAATATGCTCTAGCATCAAGTTGCCTCTAGCATCTAACATCATTAAATAAGAATCTACAGGTTTTGACTTTAATGGCCTGAGGACAAGCAGAAAGAGGTAGGTCTGGGTCTTCCAAGGGAGAGAGATTGCAAGCAGGAAGGTAGAACTTGGGTACTGTTTGAGACATTTTTGGATAACGGTGGATATGGAAGCCCCCTGGGCACTGCAAATTTGCCATGTCAGCAAATAGCGTGGTTGACATTTAAATGAATCAAGCTCATAAAGAAATTTTAGAATAAGATCTCTTAGCAACTGAAAATATTCCCATTTTCAGATTAAAACTGTCATACATCAAATTAGGACCAGAGCAGTTACTGAATATGTACAGAACATGTACTGAGTGTAGATTCAGTTTGTACTTAACTATCCTAAGAGTTTTTACCTATCAATTGCTTTATTGAATTTTTTTAATACTGCATTCTTAATTACTAGGATTTACTAGTGCCTCTATGCCCCCTGCTGTTCACTCATGAACCTCCTGTAGACAGAGGAAATTTTCACTGAAGGCTCAAGGTCTGATAGTCTTATCTCTAGTAAAGCATGCAATATAGGAGTGAAGAAAAGAAATGAATTTATGAGTTGGGAATTGATGAGGGTTTTTTTTTTCTAAGGATTTGGATACTTTAAATTATAAAGCTGCTGAATTAATTTTCAAAAACTGATTTACAAATTTTCCAAAGCGCATCTAAAACGTTTTGGCCCTTGTAAATATTAAGACACGGCAGACAGAATATTTAGAAGCTGTTACTGCATATCAGGCACTACAGCTGATTTGTACCAGGTTTTACTTACAAGATGGTCTCAAAAACTATCAGCCACATTTATAAATGCTTAAAGAATATAAACAGAATTTGAAGAGATCTGTTTCTTTTTAGTCTCATACATTTTATATTTTTCAAGTTAAAAACTCAAAAGTTTCAATGTTTATACAATCTTGTAACTGCATGAATCTTTAGGTTAAGAAAGTAGTATGGAAAATGTATTGATATATTTAGGCATCTAGAAAAATGATTGAGAAAGCATGTCTTGTAGGAAGCTGGCACCCAAGGATGTGGTGTCATAATGAATCAAGATTTAAACCAAGCTAAAAGCTTTTTGTGCCATGGATAATCTTCACACATGAGCAGAGTGAGAAGAACTCCTGCTCCTCGATGTCTTTGAGCCACATCATTCATGGATTACAATATTATTTTTGGTATTATCTTTAAATATGAGGAAAAACACAAAGAGCATTGCTTAGCATTGCTATTCTCTAAGCCTCTTCTAAGGATCATATGCAGTCAGCTATCTGTTCTGATCCTACAAGATCAATGAAACATACTTCACGCAACATGCCATTTTTCTAAGTAAAAAGAAGGTAAACTTTCATGAATTCTAGAGAAACAATTACCTATATCTAAAGCTAATTTAATGAACATATACATGTCTATTGTCATTAGATATTTTTTATTATTTCTTAAAAAGTGGTATTCCATTCCAAATTTTTTTTTTCAGGAAATCCTACATCAGTATGCAGATTTTAGACTTGAAGAAAACCAGTCAGAATATTGGGGGAAAAAAATCACAAATTCTGATTTATGTCTTATTTTAGTAATAGCTAACTCATATCCAGTTAACAAGGGATATGTAACAAGGAAGAGAAGCAGTGTGGTCTAGTGGAAAAAGCACAGGCCTGGGAGTCGGAGGACCTGAGTTCTAAAGCCGGCTCTGCTCCTTGTCTGCTGTATGACCTTGGGCAAGTCACTTAACTTCTCTGTGCCTGTTACCTCATCTGGAAAATGATTAAGACTGTGAGCCCTATGTTGGACAGGGACTGTGTCCCACCCCTGTTATCTTTAATCTATCCCAGTGCTTAGAACAGTGCCTAGTAAGTGCTTAACAAATACCATTCCAAAAAAAGGGACTTTTCCACTCAAATTTGTGGTTTCCATTCAACAAAGCAAAGGCAATGGGGAGTGGATGTTCAGATAGGGTATTTTTGCTGTGTGTGGAATGGTGTTACCTAGTGGAAAGAGCACAGGCCTGGGAGTCAGGAAACATGAGTTCTAATCCAGGCTGAGCCACTCGCTGCTCTGTGACCTTGGGGGAATCATTTACCTTCTCTGTTCCTCAGTTTCCTCTTCTTCAAAACGGGGATTCAATACCTGTTCTCCATCCTAATTTAGATAGTGGGCCCCTTGAGGGTGAAGTACTGTGTGCAATCTGATTGTCTTGTATCTACCCCAAAATTTAGTATGTGCTTGGTGCCTAGTAAGTGCTTAAATACCGCAATTATTATTACTAATATTATTCTTTATTATCACCTGCATTTATTGAGGGCCTGTGTTCAGAGCACTGAATTAGGGTCTTAGAAGCACACGGTAAAAGCAGAAGTCACAGAAGTCACAATCTTACTGGTCTCAGTTCTGGCCAATAGAACTGCTTCTTAGGTGCCTATATCCCAGCTTTCCCTTTAGCTTCATCCCACTATAAGCCTAACTAGATTTTGAAGAGTCTATGAAGCCAGAGCAGCAGGAGCTGAGTGTAGCCAAAGGATTGAATGGAAAATCTTGAAATGCAATCTGCCATTAGGCAGCTGTGCTGCTATCAGCCCAAATCCATCCCCTTCTCTCTAGCCCTACTTTGAATTCGTGATCATTTCACCTGTAAGAGTTTAACGTCCTACTGGACAGGGATGTGTCATTTGCTTGTTTAGTGCTTCCCAAATCCTTTGTGTAATGAACTAAGTAAACACTGTTTCTATTACAATAGACCAGAACACCTATTAGAATGCCATCAGCATTTGGAAGCTAAATAAACTTTTGAAGAAAACTGACCTGATTTATCTTCACAAGGCTCTCTTTCTCTTCTAATGTATCCTTCAATAAATCCAGGTGTCAGTGCTGCCAATTGACCATTCCCATTTGCCTTCTCTTGTTTATAAAAATCCCAGTAACATTCCTTTTACTTCAAAATACCCATCTTCTCTTCACTCTTATGCCTTGTTCTCTTCTCTCAGTACTTTATGCTTGAAGCAACCAAACTATAGTTCACCAACTCTCTTCCTTTATACAAAAAAACCTCATCTCAAAACTGAGCCATTTTAAACCAACCTGGGACATCAATCAATCAATGGTATTTATTGAGCACTTACTATAAGCCCTTGGGAGAGTACAATTCTAGTTAGCCGGCATATTCCTTGAACACAACGAGCTTACGGTCTAGAGATGAGTTTCCAACCTAGAGCAAACTAGACAATCCCACTCTATATCTTCTAAAAAAGTGGAAAAAGGTTTCTTGTCTAGTGTCCTGTATATAAAAGGTTAGATGCATTACTCTGGTAGAACTTTCTAGTCTGTTTGATAGAATGAATGTTTAGCTCACTCATTGGAGTGAGCACATATCCTCCACATAGTGATTCATCCATACTTGCTGTAACTCTGCCCTCTCTTCCACTCAGTATCACTTTCCTTTCCTCATAAATCCCCATGCCATTGCCCCTGCCTGTTTCAGACCTTTATCTCCTTCACAAACCCCCCAGCGACTCTCACCTCCCTTATCTCTCCATGTCTGATACCTTTTCCAACCGCTTTGTTGACAAAATCAGGACTGATCCCCCCTCCCCCTCAACCCGTGCCCCAAATCTCAACACCCTCCTTGCTCCTCATCTGCTTTTTCATCCTTCTCCATCATAGGAAATTTCCTGTCTCCTCCCAAGTTCCCTGTAGGCAGGGAGCATGTCTACCAACTCCGTTATACTGTACTCTCCTAATTGCTTAATATAGTATGCCACACTGAGTAATACTCCATAAATACCATTGATTGATTGTTTGATTTCTAAATCTGTCCTCTCCACCTGTGCTTCTGACCCGATCCCTTAAGATCACTTGCACCACTCCCCGCTCACCATCCTCATCAGCCCACTTTCTGATGGCTCGTCCTCTCTGACTTCAAATATGCCCATGTCTCCTCTGTTCTTGAAACATCTGAATCTTACTGCAGCTATCGCCTCATCTCCCTCCTTCCATTCCTATTCAAACTCCTTCTTTGGGGTGTATATGCATGCTGCCTCACTTCCTCCTTTCTAACTTAACTCTACAACAGTTTCCCACTTCCTTCACTCCACAGAGATGGCTCTCTCCAAGATCACCAGTAACTGCCTTCTAGCCATAGCTAACACACTTTACTCCATCTTAGTCCTCTTTGATTTCTCAGCTGCCTTAGTGTAGATTCATGAGCCTTCTCCTGGATTCATGATCCAACTACAGTTTTCTGACACCATACAGTCCTGTTCCTCCTGTTATCTCTGGTGATCCGTCTTCACCTGTTTCGCTGGCTCTTTCTCTGCCTCACACTTCCAAACTGTGAGTGAACCTTAAGGATGCTCTAGATCCCCTTCTCTTTACAATTCACGCAAGCTTCACTGGGGAGATAATTTGCTCCCATGGTTTCAACTAGCACCTCAGAACTTATGTTGCAAATCCACCTCTTTAGTCCTGAAACTTCCCCTTTTGTACGATCTTGCAAAGGCTCCTTTCTTCACAAGATGTACAGGGATTTACCACTTGCACCTCAAGCTGTACATGTCTTAAACGGAATTCCTCATCTTCCCCCCAAAATCCTCTCCTCCACCTAACTTTACTTTCATATCAACGACGCCAACATCCAGTCTCTCATGCCGAAACCTTGGCATATTCTTTGACTTTTCCCTCTCTTTTTTAGCCCCCATATCAATTCCTTTGCCAGATATTGTTGGTTCGTCCTCTACAACATTTGCAGACTCTCTGCCCCTTCCTTTGCATTTAAACAGCTATTACATTGGTCCAGGAGCTTGCCGTATCCTTCCTCCAAGTTCTTAGTAGAGTGCTGTGAACACAGTGAGCACTCAATAAATAACCCCATATTCCTTCTTAATAATCTTGCCTCTTTTCTCTCTTCTCTCCAGTCCATAATTCACTCTACCATCCAGATCATTTGTCCTAAAATTATTCTGTACACCTTGCCCATCATCAAAAACCTCCACGGGTTGTCCATTCCTTCCAGCATCAACCAGAAACCTCCAACCATTGGCTTTAAAACATTCGATTAGCCCTATCCCTCCTACATATTCACTCTTCCTTCCCATTACAACTGAGCTTGCACGTCAACCTACTCTGTTTCATTCTCACTTTTCCCACTGCCGAACTCTTGCTCCCACCCTCCTCCCTGCGTGGAACTGCCTTCCTGTTCATATCCAGTTGACCCACAGCTCTGCCCATCTTCAAAGGCCTTTTGAAATCACAGCTCTTCTAGGAGGCCTTCACTCAGCAATCTCTAATCTTGCCAAATTATGCATTTCCCAACTATCATCTAAGTACATAAAATATCTCCACCCCTGTAGCACTTATTAATGCCCTTACCTGTAATTTATTTGTGTTTGTACTTCTTGCTTAATTTGAAGCTCCTAAAGGGCAAACATGTGTCTTCTAACTTGTTTGTACTCTCCCAAGGACTTATAGTGCTCTGCATATAGCATTTACTTAATGCATGCTATTTAAAATTATCACATATACATACACATACAGGCAGGGAATATATGTGCTAATTCAATAATGATGGGATTTGTTAAGCGCTTAATATGTGCGAAGCACTCTGTTGTATTGTACTCTGTCAGCTATGTCACCTAACTTCTCTGTGCCTCAGTTACCTCATCTGTAAAATGAGGATGAAGACTGTGAACCCCACGTGGGACAACTTGATTACCTTGTATATAGTACAACTTGATTACCTTGCATATATTGTACATAATATTTGTGTGGGTGTTATACATACTATATATATATATATATATACACCCACACAGATATATGTACAATTAAACTAAAAGTGTTTGCACCTCTATAATTTTTTCATGCATTAGGAACAATTATTATTATTGTACAGGGCCAAGCACTGTATTAAGCACTGGAGCTGATACAAGATAATCAGGTTGGACAAAATCCCAGTCTACATGGAGTTCACAGTTTAAGTAGGAAGAAATAGGATTAAATCCCTATGTAACAGATGAGGAAACTGAAGCATAGGGAAGTTAAGTGACTTGCCCAAGATCATACAGCAGACAAGGGTCAGAACCAGAATTAGAACCACAGTCCTCTGACTCCCAGGCCCGTACTCTTTCCCTTAGGTCATGTGGCTCCTCCGGCAAGATCAGATTTTCACACATAACTTTGAAATGCCTTTATGTGTAATTAAAATGCATTTTCATAAGAGTTCACAGAAATTGCACTTTTTATTTATTCAAATAATAGATTGAACCCACAGTTTATTTTAGGTAAGGATATTCAAAATGGGATTAAAGAAAAGAGGGGATTAAATGGATTATAAACAAATTCTGACAATACAGAACCTTAAATGTTGTTCATAAGAAACTCATTGCAAATCAGTGACCAGAAGTTTACTTTGCTCTGATTAAATCTTTAAATGATAGACGTTGTTTACTCCCTAGTTTAAAACTCATTGAAAGCATGCGTCTGTGGCTTCTCCTGAAGTTTGAACATTCGATTTTTCAAATAATGGACTGTCCTAATATCTTAGTGTAGAAAAAAAAGGAAAATATGGGATGAGTCCATTTAGCAGGTTTTCATTGTGCTTTATGCTTAAAGAGCTTGATAATAGGAAACAAAAGCTCTCATGACCAATTTTTTGATGCTATAGCTGTAAGATTGACTTCATGTTCTTGCCCTTTTAAACAGAGATATACACTGCAAAGTAAAATCTCACTATACTACTTGATTTATAATGATGTTTATGATAGAATGATATGATCATTGTCTTTAGTTCATTTTTGTCTGAAAGAATTGATTCTTATTCTAGGCTCTCTGACTTCAGTATGACATTGCATTAACTATCAGAGATTGCAAGTTGTATACCTCACAGCACTGCAATATTTTCATTTCTGTTAGCACTCTGTTCTTTTTTTTCAGTTTTTTTGTTTGTTTGTTTTGGTTAAGCATCATGCGCCATGTACTGTGTATTCAATATGGGACTCAGAAGAAAGGAGTCCATCAGGAACATTCGAGCAACAATCTGTCAAAGTTCAGTTTAATGTGATTAAAAAATTCTGAAATTTTATTTTCAGGTTGATGTTATTTCTCTCTAATAATATCAATTTTCTTACTACAGAATGTGTGCAGAGGAGGGTTACCAAAGTCACTGCTCCATCCCTAAAGGTACTTTAATAGAGGAAGACACTATAGACACAAATTAATTATGGTAATAGTAAATGGTATTTGTTAAGTGATTACTCTGTGCCAAGCACTTTACTAAGCACTGGGGTGAATAGAAGCAAACTGGTTTGGACATAGTTCCTGTCCCACATGGGGCTCACAGTCTCAATCCCCATTTTACAGATGAGGGAACTGAGGCCCAGAGAAGTGAAGTGACTTGCCCAAGGTCACACAGCAGATAAGGAAAGGGGAAGAGCAGAGGGAGGGAGTAGGGGGAATGGGGAGGGGAGGAGGAGCAGAGGGAAAAGCGGGGGGCTCAGCCTGGGAAGGCCTCCTGGAGGCGGTGAGCTCTCAGTAGGGCTGTGAAGAGGCGAAGAGAGTTAGTTTGGCGGAGGTGAGGAGGGAGGGCGTTCCAGGACAGCGGGAGGACGTGGTCCAGCTGTCGACGGCGGGATAGGCGTGAACGGGGGACAGTGAGGAGGTGAGCGCCAGAAGAGTGGAGTGTACGAGGTGGGCAGTAGAAAGAGAAGGGAGGTAAGGTAGGAGGGGGCAAGGCGATGGAGAGCTTTGAAGCCAAGAGTGAGGAGTTTGAGTTTCAAGCGAAGGTTGATGGGCAACCACTGCAGGTTTTTGAGGAGGGAAGTGACATGCCCAGAGTATTTCTGAAGGAAAATGATCCAGGCAGGGGAATGAAGAAGAGACCAAAGTGGGGAGAGACAGGAGGAAGGGGGATCAGAGAGGAGGCTGACACAATAATCCAGCCGGGATATTATGAGAGCTTGTACCAGCAAGGTAGCCGTTTGGATGGAAAGGGCGGATCTTGGTAATATTGTGAAGGTGAGACCAGCAGGTGTTGGAGATGGATTGGATGCGTGGGGTCAATGAGAGAGCTGAGTCAAGGATGACAATAAGGTTGCGGGCTTGTGAGACGGGAAGGATGGTCGTGCTGTCCACAGTGACGGGGAAGTCAGGGAGAGGACGGGGTTTGGGAGGGAAGATAAGGAGCTCAGATTTTGGACATGTTGAGTTTTGGGTGGCGGGCAGACATCCAAGTGGAGACATCCTGGAGGCAGGAGGAGATACGAGCCTGAAGGGAGGGGGAGAGAACAGTGGAGGAGTTGGGTGTCATCTGCGTAGAGATGATAGTTGAAGTCGTGGGAGCGAATGAGTTCACCAAAGGAGTGAGTGTAGATGGAGAACAGAAGAGGGCCAAGAACTGACCCTTGAGGAACCCCTACAGTTAGTGGATGGGAGGGGGAGGAGCAGCCCTCGAAGGACACCGAGAATGAACGGCCAGAGAGATAAGAGGGGAACCGGGAGAGGACAGAGTCCGTGAAGCCAAGGTGAGATGAGGTGAGGAGGAGGGGATGGTCGACAGTGTCAAAGGCAGCTGAGAGGTCGAGGAGGATTAGGATAGAGTTGGAGCCATTGGATTTGGCAAGAAGGTCAAGGGTGACCTTTGAGAGGGCAGTTTTGGTGGAATGGAGGGGACGGAAGCCAGATTGGAGGGGGTCTAGGAGTGAGTTGTAGTTGAGGAATTCAAGGCGGCGAATGTAGACGACTCATTCTAGGAGTTTGGAAAGGAAGGGCAGGAGAGAGATAGGATGATACCTGGAAGGGGAAGTGGGTCGAGAGAGGGTTTTTTTAGGATGAGGGAGACATGGACATGTTTGAAGGCAGAGGGGAAGAAGCCATTGGAGAGTGAGTGGTTAAAGATGGAAGTTAGGAAGGGGAGGAGGGAAGGGGCAATAGTTTTTATAAAGTGAGCGGGAATGGGGTCCGAAGCACAGGTGGAGGGGGTGACACTTGGAGGAAGGAGGAGATCTCCTCTGAGAATACTGCTGGGAAGGATGGGAAAGTAGGGGAAATGGTTGAGAGTCGGTGGTGGGGGGACGGGAGGGGAATGGAGAAGGGAGAGGGGTGACTTTGGGGAGCTCAGACCTGATGGTGTGAATTTTTGTAATGAAGTAGGTGGCCAGATCGTTGGGGGTGAGGGATGGAGGAGGGGGAGGAACAGGGGGCCTGAGGAGAGAGTTAAAACTCTCGAACAATTGGCGGGGGTGATGGGCCTGGGCCCCAGTGAGGGAAGAGAAATAGTTTTGCCGGGCAGAGGTAAGGCAGGAAAGGATAAATTTAAAGTGAATAAGCTTGGTTTGGAGCTTAGACTTTGGTCTGCAGTGCTCAGCAGTTCCAGCATAAGAGTGAAGGAGGCGGACAGAGGCAGAGATCCAGGGCTGCTGGTTAGTGGAGCGAGAGCGGCGGAGGGAAAGGGGAGCCAGCGAGTTGAGTTGAGTAGAGAGGGTGGAGTTGAGAGCAGTAACCTGTTCATCGAGAGTGGGTAGAGAGGATAGGGAGGCAAGGTGGGGTGTGATGAATTGGGAGAGACGGATAGGTTCAAGAGAGCGGAGGTCTCTGTGGGAGAGTAATACAGACTTATGGGGGAGAGAGTGTGAGAGAGGAGGCAGGTGAGAAGGTTATGGTCAGAGAGAGGGATTTCAGAGTTGGTGAGGGTGGAGATAGTGCAGCGGTAAATGATAATAATGTTGGTATTTGTTAAGCGCTTACTATGTGCCGAGCACCGTTCTAAACACTGGGGTAGATAAAGCGTAATCAGGCTGTCCCACGTGAGGCTCACGGTCTTAATCCCCATTTTACAGGTGAGCTAACTGAGGCACCGAGAAGTTAAGTGACATGACCAAAGTCACCCAGCTGACAGGTGGCGGGGCCGGGATTAGAACCCGTGACCTCTCGTTTCTAAACTTTTTCCACTGAGCCAAGCGGCTTCTCCAGAGATAAGGAGATTGAGGGTGTGACCAAATTGGTGAGTGGGCGAGGTGTGGTGGAGCGGGAGGTTGGCTCAGTGGAAAGAGCCTGGGCTTCGGAGTCAGAGGTCATGGGTTCGACTCCCGGCTCTGCCACTTGTCAGCTGTGTGACCGTGGGCTTCTCACTTAACTTCTCTGTGCCTCAGTTACCTCATCTGTAAAATGGGGATTAACTGTGAGCCTCACGTGGGACGATCTGATTACCCTGTATCTACCCCAGTGCTTAGAATAGTGCTCTGCACATAGTAAGCGCTTAACAAACATTATTATTAGAATCTATAACTGTACTTAGACAGTGAGCCCCATGTGGAACCTGATTATCTTGTATATACCCCGGCACTTAGTATACTGTTTGGCACCTAGTAAATGCATAGCAAATATTATTATTACTTGGGACAATGAGATCGACTTAGCAGGTACAGGGCTCGAGTGATATACGCCTAAAAGGTCGTGGCCAGCGTTCTGCCCTCCGGTTTGGGACGAGTGCGACCTCCTTCATTCATCCTTTCATTCAATCGTATTTATTGAGCAATAAAGGGGTGCAGAGCACTGTACTCGGGGCTTGGGAGAGTGCACTACAACAATCAAGGGTCACACTCCCGGCCCACAGGGAGGCCTCATCCGTAAAACGGGGACTGAGACTGTGAGCCCCACTGGGACAACCTGATCCCCTTGTACCCCCCCCCCCCAGCGCTTAGAACAGTGCTTTACACATAGTAAGCGCTTAACAAATACCATCATTATCATTTAGAGAAGCAGCGTGGCTCAGTGGAAAGAGCCTGGGCTTGGGAGTCAGAGGTCATGGGTTCGAATCCCACCTCCGCCACTTGTCAGCTGGGTGATTTTGGGCAAGACACTTCACTTCTCTGGGCCTCAGTGACCTCATCTGGAAAATGGGGATGAAGACTGTGACCCCCCCCCATGTGGGACAACTTGATGACCTAGTATTTGGGACAACTTGATGACCTAGTATCCCCCCCCCCCCCAGGGCTTAGAACAGGGTTTGGCACAGAGTAAGCGCTTAACAAATACCAATATTATTATAGAGAAGCAGCGTGTCTGAGTAGAAAGAGCCTGGGCTTGGGAGTCAGAGGTCATGGGTTCGAATCCCAGCTCTGCCCCTTGTCAGCTGTATGACTGTGGGTTCATTCAATAGTATTTATTGAGCACTTACTATGTGCCGAGCACTGTACTAAGCGCTTGGAATGTACAAATCGGTAACAGATAGAGACAGTCCCTGCCCTTTGACGGGCTTACAGGCTAATCTAATAACGTTGGTATTTGTTAAGCGCTTACTATGTGCAGAGCATGGTTCTAAGCGCTGGGGGAGATACAGGGTCATCAGGTTGTCCCACGTGAGGCTCACAGTTAATCCCCATTTTACAGATGAGGTCACTGAGGCACAGAGAAGTGAAGCGACTCGCCCACGGTCACCCAGCTGCCAAGGGGCAGAGCCGGGATTCGAACCCATGACCCCTGACTCCCAAGCCCGGGCTCTTTCCACTGAGCCACGTTGCTTCTCTAAGTCACTTCCCTTCTCTGGGCCTCAGTGACCTCATCTGTAAAATGGGGATGAAGACTGGGAGTCCCACGTGGGACCACCTGATGACCCTGGATCTCCCCCAGCGCTTAGAACAGTGCCGGGCACACAGTAAGCACTTCCCAAATAGCAACATTATTATTCCTCGGGGCTCGGGAGAGTGAGCTGTAACCAGAAAGGGTCCCATTCCCTGCCCAAGGGGAGGCCCCACAGGAAATCCAGAGAAGGGTCATCTTGTCCTAAACCCTCAACGGGCCCCAAGGGAAAAGGAGGGCCAGGGCGCCCCCTCGCGGGCCCGGACGCCCACGGCAACACCCGGAGCCCGGAGGCGGACAAGGGAAGACCCGGAGCGCGGATCCAGGAGGCGGAGGCGGCCACGGGAAACCGCGGAGCGCGGAGTCCGGAGCCGGAGCGCGGGGCTGGTCGGGCACAGGGGAGGAGGTCGGGCCCGCCCGGCCCGGGCCACGGGGGGGCGCTCGCGCACGGCCTGGCCGTTTAACGCTTCCCTGCGGGGACCCGCCCTCACACCCTCCTCTTCAACCTCCTCCTCTTCCTCCTCCTCCTCCTCCTCTTCCTCCTCCTCCTCATCACCAGCCTCCTCCTCCTCTTCCTCAGTCCCTTCCTCCTCCTCCTCCTCCTCCTCCTCCTCCTCATCAGCCTCCTCTTCATAAGCCTCCTCCTCCTCCTTCCTCCTCCTCCTCCTTCTCCTCATCAGCCTCCTCCTCTTCCTCTTCAGCTCTTTCCTCCTCCTCATCAGCCTCCTCCTCCTCTTTAGCCTCCTCCTCTTCGGCCTCCTCCTCAACCTCCATCTCAGCCTTTTCCTCAACCTCCACCTTCACCTCAGCCTCCTCTTCAGCCTCTATCTCAGCCCCTTCCTCAGCCTCCACCTTCACCTCAGCCTCCACCTTCACCTCATCCTCCTCAGCCTCCTCCTCAGCCTCCATCTCAGCCTCCACCTTCACCTTGGCATCCTCAGCCTCTTCCTCAGCCCCCCTCCTCAGCCTCCCCCTCAGCCTCCCCCTCAGCCTCCCCCTCAGCCTCCCCCTCAGCCTCCTCCTGCCCCAGGGCCACCCTAAGAGGGCTCGAAGGCCGAGGGGTCCGCCCCATCCTCCCTGACGGGGACCGCGGCTTCAGGCTGGGAAGGCAAGCGGCAGCCTCCCTCCCCTCCATCTGCCTCCCTCCGCCTCCCCTCCCACTTCATTCTGAAGCGGTAGGTTGGGCCGGGCCCCCGGGGAGGCTGAGGCAGAGGTTGCAGGGTGGGGGGTGTGGGCCTGAGCTAAAGGCTGCGGGATGAGGGGCAGGGGAGCTTAGGGAGGCTACGACCTGAAGGATGGAAGGCCGAGGTGGAGGCCCAGGCCTAGGACTTGTGGGGCTCAATTAGAGGCTGCAGGATAGTGGACGTGGGGCTGAGTTAGAGGCTGCAGGATGGAGGATGTGGGGCTGAATTAGAGGTTCCAGGATGATGAACATGGCGCTGAATTAGAGGTTGCAGGATGGAAGATGTGGGGCTGAGTTAGAGGCTGCAGGATGGAGGATGTGGGGCTGAGGTAGAGGCTGCAGAATGGTGGATGGGCTGCAGTAGAGACTGAGTTAGAGGCTGCAGGATGGAGGATGTGGGGCTGAATTAGAGGGGGGCTGAGTTAGAAGCTGCAGGATGGAGGATGTGGGGCTGAGTTAGAAGCTGCAGGATGGAGGATGTGGGGCTGAGGTAGAGGCTGAAAGATGATGAATGTAGTGCTGAATTAGAGGTTGCAGGATGGTGGACATGGGACTGAATTAGAGGCTCCAGGATGGTGGACATGGGGCTGAATTAGAGGCTGCAGGATGGAGGATGCGGGGCTGAGGTAGACGCTCCAGGATGATGAACGTGGCGCTGAATTAGAGGTTGCAGGATGGTGGATGTGGGGCTGAGTTAAAGGCTGCAGGATGGTGGACGGACTGGGGTAGAGACAGCAGGATGGAGGACATGGGCCTGAGATAGAGGCTGCAGGATGGAGGACGTGGGGCTGAGGTAGAGGCGGCAGGATGGAGGACGTGGGGCTGAGGTAGAGGCGGCAGGATGGAGGACGTGGGGCTGAGGTAGAGGCTGCAGGATGGAGGACGTGGGGCTGAGGTAGAGGCTCCAGGATGATGGACATGGCGCTGAATTAGAGGCTGCAGAATGGTGGAGGGGTTGAGGTAGAGACAGCGGGATGGGGGACGTGAGCCTGAGGTAGAGGCTGCGGGACGGAGGACGCGGGGCCAAGGTAGAGGCTGTAGGATGGTGGACGGAACCGAAGTAGAGGCAGCGGGATGGGGGACGTGGGGATGAGTTAGAGGCTGCAGGATGGAGGACATGGGGATGAGTTAGAGGCTGCAGGATGGGGGACGAAACTGAGGTAGAGGCTGAGGGATGGAGGACATGGGGCTGAGTCAGAGGCTGTGGGGTAGAGGCTGTGGCCTGAGGTGGACACTACGGGATAGAGGCCGTGGAGCTGAGGTAGTGGCTGCGGAACAGGGGACGTGGGCCTGAGCTAGAGGTTCCTGCTTATGAGAAGCATCGTGGCTTAGCGGATAGAGCACGGGCCTGGGAGTCAGAAGGATCCGGGTTCGAATTCCGGCTGTGCCACGTGTCTGCTGTGTCATCTTGGGCAAGTCACTTACCTTCTCTGGGCCTCAGCTACCACCCCCGTAAAATGGGGATTGAGATGGTGAGCCCCATGTGGGACAGGGACTGTGGCCAACCCGATTAACTCCTATCGTCTCTAGCACTTAGAACGGTGCTTGGTACGTTGTAGGTGCTTATCAAGTACCATAATTATTAGTAGTAGTAGCATCAGAGGCGGTGAGATAGGGGTGTGAGGCTGAGATATAGGCTGTGGAATCATGTGGAGGGTCTCTGAAGGACAGGAAGGAGCTCCAGTGTCCCATCTATTCTATCCTATGGGCCCTGAAGAAGGAAGTTGTAGTGTGGAGTGCGGGGGACTTCGGGTCAGTAGGATAAATTGTCTGAAGGTGCTGCTCAAGGGTTGGCGTGGGGAGAGGGTCCTCACTCTGGGGTGTGCAAATGGTAGGAATGGATAGCCTGCTAGTTATTATTTACGTGTGAAATAACTCTCCCAGAAAGTCTAAAAACTACCTTAATATCTCAATTTTCTCTGTGCCTTTGGCACAGCTGTTATTCATAATGCTCACAGGCTAACATATACGTCGGAAATTTGGGGTAAAGCTAAATGATGGTAGAGGGACTTCAAGGAATCTTAGTTCCTGGCTAAACTTAACTGCCCCCGAATTTATCTCTCCCCCCTCCAAGACACATTCTTCCTACTAACATCTCCGTGGCTCAGTGGAAAGAGCACGGGTTTTGGAGTCAGAGGTCGTGGGTTTGAATCCCAGCTCTGCCATTTGTCAGCTGTGAGACTGTGGGCAAGTCACTTAACTTCTCTGGGCCTCAGTTACCTCATCTGTAAAATGGGGATTAAGACTGTGAGCCCCATGTGGGACAACCTGATTCCCCTGTGTCTACCCCAGCGCTTAGAACAGTGCTCTGCACAAAGTAAGCGCTTAACAAATACCAACATTATTATCTCCGCATCTCTGCACACTACTTCTTGGACTTCTGTAATTACATCGTTTTACTTACTGTACAGTTTGAGAACATCTTCCCTCTGTGAATTCTTTTATGTCTATCTCCCCCATTAGACTGAGAAGCAGGGTGTCCAAGTGGAAAGAACACATGCCTGAGAGTCAAGGGACCTGAGTTCTATTCCCAGCTCTGCCACCTGTCTTCTGTGTGACCTTGGGCCAGTCACTTAACTTTGTGCCTCAGTTATCTCATCGGTAAAACGGGGATTGACCGTGAGCCCCCTCTGGGCCATGGAGTTGTGTCCAGCCTGATATCTTGTATGTGCCTGGCGCATACTAAGCACTTCCAAATGCCAAAAATAGAAAGCTCCTTGTCCATAGGTCTTTCATTTAACTTTCCTAAGCACTTGGTATAGTGCTTGGCACACCGTAGATGCTCAGTAATTACTAGTGATTGATTTCCCACCTTGTGAAGTTGGGTCGATAGTTAAATGCGAGTACACTGATTTTTTCTCCACATTTCATTGTTGGTAGAAGCAGCATAGTTTAGTGGATAGAACACGAGCTTGGGAGTCAGAAGGCCCTGGGTTCTAATGCTGGCTCTGCCACGGGTCTGCTGTGTGACACTGGGCAAGTCACTTCACTTCTCTGGGCCTCAACTCTCCTGCAAAATGGGGATTAAGGGTTTGAGCCCCATGTGGGACAGGGACTGTGTCCAACCTGATTAACTCCTATCTACCCCAGCACTTAGAACAGTGTTTGCACATAGTAAGTGCTTAACAAGTACCTATTATTAGTATTATGATCCTATCCTGCTGTTGGTAGTTCAGAAGAACTCTTTTTAGGATATTTCCAGCAGAGAACAGCGAGCTGTCCTGGTAGCTACCCCACCCTGATTTTTCACCCAACTTCTTGATATTGTGGGGGCATATGTGAGATCGCATCACATCTCCCCAGTGTTACTACAGTGTAATCTTTCAGCTTTATTTTCAACATGGTGATGAAACTGGCAGTTTTGACATCCTGTGGCATCTCTTCTGTGTCGGGATCGAGACTGGTTAACAGAGAGTTTACACTACCTTGCTACAGTGGAGTAGTGTTTTTTGCTACCATAGAACAGCAGAAATGAGTCATAATATAAATATTTTAAGTGAATGATGGAAACTTTTGTAAGATTATGTCAATATAGAAACAGTTTAAAATTTGGTAAATATTCCTTGGCTTTTAAATAAAAGATGTTATTTTAACTATCTAGTGACAAATTCTTTGGGACCTTACTCGAGATATTCGTTTCCTATATATAGATTTGCTTCTTGGAATTAAATTATGGGAGATTGTGTTTTTTTGTTGGTAATAATCTTAATTCGGAATGTTGTGTTCCATGAATATTCTGGAAAGTTTGAGGATTCGGCTTGCTATTTTGGCTACAGAATAAAAGTAATGTAGCCTCCTTCAAATGGACTGAGCCAAAGAGTCTCACTCTAACAAAGTTCTCAAGACTCGATTATTTTATATCCTTGTGGAATTAGAGAAGTAGTGTCGCGTAGATTGTGAGCCCCAAATGGAACATGGACTGTCTCCAAGCTGATTTGCGTGTATCTACCCCAGCGTTTAGTACAATGCCTGGCACATAGTAAGCACTTCACATATGCAATAAAAAATACCCAACTGATGGCTGAAAAATAATAGAATGATATATTCTTCTCTCACACAATCTCTGTTTTCCTTTGCAACTTCACAGCCATGTACATGACCAACTTCTTACACATGCATATACACTCTTATACCCAACATATTAAAAAAAAAAAAGATTCCTATCTCCCTGTGATAATAGTTCTGGACAGGATCAAGGGAGAGAGAAGTGGGATGATAGAGGGAGCATAAGAGCCTCTAGAGCACTGAGTCCCAGAGAAAAGTCCATTACCCCTTTATGTTCATCAGAGGGTCATCTTCTTCTGCCAGGACTGAGCAGATGTTGCATGGGCAAGGAGGAGGCCCAAGCATTGGACCTTGGTGCATACACATTTGGGTGGCTAGAAAGCCTGATTAATAGACAATTTCTCTGAAGCAAGTCATTTAATTTTTTGGTTGCAACTTTAAAACGAGTAGCACTGTGTGCACTCACACCTTGATTTCCATGAATAAGGGGGGGCTAAATAATCGCATTGTTTCTTAATAGTATGGAATTTAAACATCTTTGTGATAATGGACATCAGGAAAATGATTGGCAAAACGCTTCAGCCTGCAAGACCACTTCGCCATCCATCTTCCTCCCAAGGTGAGTCATCTAGTATCATTTCTTTAGTGAGTCGATTAATGGATTGATGCTGCCTGGTCCAGATCAATTTATGTTTACTGCTACCTCATGAAAATGAATTTAAAAAATCACATTCTGTTCCATGTCTAATGCCCTTAATCTAAAATAGTAACAAAAGTAAGCTAAATCTGAATTTAGCACAACTTCATTATGTTCTGGCTATGACGGGTAATCTCTCGATATGAGATCCTAGAGTATTTTTCAATCATCCAAAACTTGAAAGCTGAATATAGTATTGAAGGTATGTGCTTTGCAAACAGTGTGGAAGAACTTGTCAATCTAACATTGGTTCATCCGTTTTCCCCTGCCTGGATGTGATCTCTCTGTCAGTAACATCAGCTTTAATGCAAAGGACAGTGATAAAGTACAGTGTGTGTATTTGCATATATCTACATCTGCCGATATAGATTTAGGTAGCTATTTGTTCGCGTGATGATCAAAGATTTTGTTCAAGTGAACAAATGTGTCTGAAAGAAGATAGTACACCCTGCAGTTCCTTCTGCACTCTGCACGTGCTATACTATTTTTCTTCTATTATTGACCTACGTATGGCCCATGGTGTTCTTTTTTATTCTGCCTCTTGGCTATTTTATAATGTCTATTCTTATTCTCAAAGCATTGCTATATTCTGATCACCATCCTCAAGATTCTGTCAACTCCTAAATTTCTATGCCAGATCACCCCTTACCGAATTGGCTGAGACTGGAAACATGCTGAGCTCCTGGCAGCTTGGGCATTCAGTCATTCATTCAATCGTATTTATTGAGCACTTGCTGTGTGCAGGGCACTGTACTAAGTGCTTGAGAGAGTACAATATAACAATAAAAAGGCCCATCACCTGCCCACAATGAGCTCCTAAGAGCACCAGGGCTTTGGGGCAGCCATAACCAGGCCTCAGCGCCCCAGATGTTATGTGTCAGGATGGCTCACTGTTTGGAAATCCCGAGAAATGGGCTAATTCCAGGCCCCACTAGGTTCTAAAAGATTCTGGATGGAGTTCTGGAAATCCTAGCAAAGTCCAACATTCTCTGGGATTCCGTGCAAGGTCAGTTGAACCCTGAGGAACTCCTGAAATGTGCTTATCCTCCAAGAGGTCCTTGTACTGGGAGCTGGGTCCATTCCAATCCAAATCTCCTCAGGACACTTTTCCTCAGGCCACTGTACGGGTCAGGGATGCTACTGGGACCCAATCTGCCTAAAATCCTCAGTGATGGAAATGGACCAGTGCAGCGCTGGTTTACCACTGCAGTGTTTTACCCTCTACCCCAATCTCATCTGTTCACCACTGTCTTCCAGGAGTCCAGAGAACTCTGGTACAAAACTGTCATCTGCAGAGCAATACTATTCCAAACACTATTTATTCAATAATATTTATTGAGTACTTACTACGTACAGAGGACTGTACTAAGCTCTTGGAATGTACAGTTCGGCAACAGATAGAGACAATCCCTGCCCAATGACAGGCTCACAGTCTAATCTGGGGAGACAGAAGGCAGAGCAAAACAGAACGAAACAAAAACAAGACAATATTATCATGATGAATAGAATGAAGGGGATGTACACCTCATTAACAAAATAGAGTAATAAATAATATATACAAATGTTCACAGTGCTGAGGGGAGGGGAAGGGGGAGGAGCAGAGAATGGGGTAGGGAGGGGAGGGGGAGCAGAGGGAAAGGAGGCTCAGCTGAGGGGAGGTGAAGGGGGAAGAGCAGAGGGAGGAGGGGGAGCAGAGGGAAAAGGGGAGAGCTCAGTCTGGGAAGTCCTCTTAGAGGAGGTGAGCTTTCAGTAGGGCTTTGAAGAGGGGAAGAGAGCTAGTTTGGTGGAGGTGAGGAGGGATGGCATTCCAGGACAGTGGGAGGACATGGCCCAGGGGTCAACAGCAGGATAGGAGAGAAAGGGGGATGGTGAGGAGGTGAGCAGTGGCAGAGGAGTGGAGTATATGGGCTGGGCAGGAGAAAGAGAGAAGGGCTGTGAGGTAGGAGGGGGCAAGGTGATGGAGAGCCTTGAAGCCAAGAGTGAGGAGTTTTTCTTTCTTGTGGAGGTTGATAGGCAACCACTGGAGGTTTTTAAGAAAGGGAGTGACATGCCCAGAGCGTTTCTGTAGGAAAATGATCCGGGCAGCTAAATGAAGAATAGACTGGAGTGGGGAGAGACAGGAGGAAGGGAGATCTGAGAGGAGGCTGACACAATCATCCAGCCAGGATATTATGAGAGCTTGTAGCAGCACGATAGCCGTTTGGATGGAGAGGAAAGGGTGGATCTCGGCAATGTTGTGAAGGTGAGAGCGGCAGGCGTTGGTGACGGAGTGGATGAGTGGGGTGAATGAGAGAGCTGAGTCAAGGATGACACCAAGGTTGCAGGCTTGTGAGATGGGAAGGATGGTAGTGCCGTCCACAGTGACAGGGAAGTCAGGAAGAGGACAGAGTTTGGGAGGGAAGATAAGGAGCTCAGTCTTGGCCATGTTGAGTTTTAGGTGGCGAGCAGATATCCAGGTGGAGATGTCCTAGAAGCAGGAGGAGATGATACGAGCCTGAACGGAGGAGGAGAGATCAGGGGAGGAGATGTAGATCTGGGTGTCATCGGCATAGAGATGATAGTTGAAGCTGTGGGAGCGAATGAGTTCAACAAGGGAGTGAATACAGATGGAGACAGAAGAGGGCCAAGAACTGACCCTTGAGGAACCCCTACAGTTAGAGGAAGGGAAGGGGAGGAGGAGCCCACAAAAGAGACCAAGAATGAATGGCCAGAGAGATAAGAGAAGAACGGGGAGAGGACAGAGTCCATGAAGCCAAGGTGAGATAAGGTTTGGAGGAGAGGGGGATGGTCCACAGTATCAAAGGCAGCTGAGAGGTGGAGAAGGATTAGGATAGTGTAGGAGCCACTGAATTTGGCAAGAAGGAGGTCATGGGTGACCTTTGAGAGGGCAGTTTTGGTGGAATGGAAGGGACGGAAGCCAGATTGGAGTGGGTCCAGGAGAGAGTTGGAATTGCGGAATTCAAGGCAGCAAGTGTAGACGACTCATTCTAGGACTTTGGAAAGGAAGGGCAGGAGGGAGATAGGATGATAACTGGAAGGGGAAGTGGGGTCGAGAGAGGGTTTTCCTAGGATGGGGGAGACATGGGCATGTTTGAAGGCAGAGCGGAAGAAGCCATAGGAGAGTGAGTAGTTAAAGATGGAAGTTAGGAAGGGGAGGGGGGAAGGGGTGATAGTTTTTATAAGGTGAGCGGGAATGGAGTCCAAAGCATAAGTGGGGGGGGGGGGGGTGACACTTGGAGGAGGGAGGAGATGTCCTCTGAGGATACTGCTGGGAAGAATGGGAAAGTAGGGGAGAGGGTTGAGAGCTGAGGGGAGGATGGAGAAGGGAGAGGGGTGACTTTGGGGAGCTCAGACTTGATTGTGTTAATTTTCGTGATGAAGGAGGTGGCCAGATCATTGGGGATGAGGGATGGGGGGGAGGAACAGGGGGCCTGAGGAGAGAGTTAAATGTCCTAAAGACACTATCATCAAGTGGGGGAGGGGGCAACCAAAAGTCAACCTTTTCTTCCTTCTGGCCTTGACCGCCTTGCCTGTTTCCTTCAAGACCCATTCAAACCTCAGCTGATTTGGGTGCCAGCTGAACCCCCATCCTCTGGATATAGACCATATTTGTTCTTCAGGCATTGATTTGATGTAAGTCAGCTATGTCAATAGGTTTTGTATCAAGGAGAGTTATAGGCTCTTCCGACTTCATTCAGTTATACTTATTGAGCGCTTACTGTGTGCAGAGCACTGTACTAAGCACTTGAAAAGTACAATTTGGCAACAAACAGAGACAATCCCTACCCAACAACGAGCTCACGGTCTAGAAATATGGCCCTCTGCTCTAGAAATATGGCCCTCTGCTCAAAAGAGATGAGAATCCCATTTTAAAATAACTGCAGAGAAGGAGAATCCCCAGTTTGTTTTTTTAGGGAACAATCCAAGTGTTTAACAGCCCCCCCGAGAGTAAATTCTTTTTATAGATTTAATGATGATGGATGAGCCTCAGGCTTGACAATTCAGAACTGAGAATCTGCTCAAAGGAACAAATTTAAATGCTAGTGGATTGCCCAGCACCCTTCACACTGTCCCTTCCCTATCAGTTAGGTCACGCTGAGGCAAACAGGGCAATGAGTAGGTTAAAATGCAGGAATGCAGCACACTGCTAAGTGCTCACGTAGGTATGTTTGGTTTTTTAATGTGCGGGATTCACTTATGGCCTAAATGACCACGAATAGTGTCCATAATATGCCATAGCATGATGCTGTGATCTTTGCTGCCAGATTTTTCAGAATTCCTACTGGGCCTGTCTATCTCAGAACACCGCAGGTGATTTTTTGATCAAAAACCTTTACTGCTAATGGCATAGCTCAGCAGACAGCACCAGGATTAGAGCCTCATTATTATTAATATTACTCTCGATAATACTAGTAATAACAATATTAGTATATATTGTTATACTAGTATAACAATATTAGTATAATATAGAGTGCTTTTATTTTTCCAGAGCTTTCATATATCTTTTATCCTATTTAATCTTCACAATATTCATCTAAACTATGGAGAGGCAGGTATTCTTATCCCCCTTTTACAGATAAGGAAATGAAGGAACAGGTTAAGTGACTTGCCTAAGGTCACTCAGCAGGTAAGTGACAGACCTGGGACCAGAACTCAGGTCTCCTCCCATTCTCTGTTACTGTTAAGACAGCTTAGTGTTAAGATAGCTTCCTCTTCTGGAGGTTAGTAACAACTAACTCCCATTTTTTTCTCTAATTCATAATCAAAGGAATGAAAAGATCATGTAATTTACTGAAGTGCTTAGTATATCATCAGCATTCTAGTATTATCATCAATGCTTAAGATAGGTAACTGATTGAAATCATCAGTTGAGTTTTCTTAATATGCTTTCAGAATCAACATTCAATTTTAACTATCAAAATGAATACCCACCTAGCACTCAAGTTTTACAAAGTGGAGTTAACATGGTAAGCATTTAACATTTTTAAAAGAATAAACTGCATTTTAAAATGGAATCTCTTCAGGCAATAAACAGTCCAAAATCATTGTTTCTAAAAATCGGGCAGAATGTACTCTCCCCAGCACTCTGCACGGTGCTCTACACAGAGCAAATGTCCAGTAAATATTGTTGACAAATACCAGTGGTAGAATTGATTATTCATTCAGTTATTCAGTGGTATTTATTGAGTGTTTACAGTGTGCAGAGCACTGTACTAAGCGTTTGTGAGAGTACAATAGAACAGTAAACACATTCCCCTGCCCACAACGTGTAAAAGAATTTACTTCAGTAATTTCAAGAGATCCATCTACTCAAATAGATCAACCAAGGTGGAAGATTGAAACTATTACAGTGAGTTTTTTTAAATGCACTCACCTTCAAGTATGAACAGACTGATGAAATTCTCTGTATTGGGACATTAAGCTTGGGTTCCACTTTTGCTTTCTGCCTTTTAAAATGGTGTCAGTCCTTTAACTATTGGTGACCATTTCAGATTAAATAATTCTCTCTCCAAACTTAACAGTTAGGTTTAGTTATTAAACTCTGAAGATTTTTTTTTCTGGTTAAAAAAAATAGTTACTGTGAAACTTGTACCTAAAACTAGTTTTTGTGGATTTTTCTCTCGCTTTCTTCTAAAAAGTCACTCTAGCTGAGTTTTTCTGGTATTTGGTGTCTCAGATTTATGAGAAATAAAAATTTGGCCCTTGCCATCCATTAAAGGTTACTTCTACTGTATTTTACTCTCCCAAGTGCTCAATAAATTCAACTGATTGGTTTTAAGCAAGTATTAAGCTTGCCATATCCTTATTTGTAGATTTTAGGCTGGGTCATTCCAGCCCCTATTCTCTCACCAACAATGTCCAGACCAGGTTAAAGTTTTCCATTTGGGACATATCAAAATCTTTGGCAACCTCTGGCTTAGAAATAGCAGCCAAAAGAAGTAGCCACCAATCTCAAAAGCCCAGTCAGACAAGTGCAGAAAAACGGGGTTCTGAATGGAAAACAGCTTGAAGAGTGGACTAAAGAAAGTGATGCAGATTAGATGGTAAGTGCCTTGTAAAAAATCATTCTCATGCTAGTCTGATGTTCTTCAACTCATTTTTAGAGATTATTAGGAACTTTTGGATTTTAGAAACTTTTGGGTACATGTAAGATATTTTAATATTTTCAGATTTCTAAAAGTGCACCACTTTTTCTTTGTTCAGCAGTGTAAGACTAATTGGGTGCAAACCTTCCCTCCAGATCTTAACAACCCTCAACCGAGTCAAACTCCAGTGAAAAAAGGTAAATGTCCTCCATATTGGCCACAACACTGAGGGGTAAAATAGGTACATTAAGATAAAGATCACTGTACTCTTAGAAGCCAAATGAAATTGAAAGTTCTATACTCTCCTTTCTTCTCTGAATTCAGGGTAGTGGCCATTTTTTATTGACAATGTCATAGAATGACTGTATTTTACTTAAAAAAAAATGGGATCTTAGAAAGATATTGGATAATTGACAACATTATCACATGGCTTACTGGAAAGAGCACGTGCTTGGGAGGCAGAGGACAAGGGTTCTAATCCCAGCTCTGCCACTTGTGTGACTTTGGGCAAGTTACTTAACTTCTCTGTGCCTCAGCTTGTCTGTAAAATGGGGATTAAGACTGTGAGTCCCATGTAGTACAACCTGATTTCCTTGTATCTACCCCAGCACTTAGAACTATGCTTGACACATAGTAAGCGCTTAACAAATACCATCATTATTATTATTATTTTGCCTTTTGGGGATTTTTACATGACTAACTGGGGATGTAGCTGGGAGAAAGTGAAGAATATCCCATTCTAAGCAACAAATCTTTTTTTCTCTGACGACAGGTCTCCTTCACTTTGCATTTACATTTTCTTATGAGAAAAGGCAGTGCAGTGTGATTCAGTGAAAGGGAACTTCATTTTACATAGACAAATGAAGTAAGAAACTTCCTTCTTCGGACCACAGAAACAGAAAAGATTTAACTAAATAAAACTGGGGTCTCTTTCTGCACACACCTCTTCCTCTAGGTTTGCCGCAGGTAGGCAAGGGAGGGAAAACTCTTCCAAAGTAAGGTGGAAAAATACAATTTTGACAACACTGCAAAATGTTGACTGCAGTGAGGTGTAGAGAATAGTTGTAAGAATCGGGCAGTTTTGAATCTAGAATGAGGGTATAGAAGAAATTTCTCTTGTCTTTGAAACTGATTTCTGTTTAGTGATAAAGGGGAAATCCACTGTGCTGGGAGTAAGTTCCTTAATTAACAGCAGTGACAAAAGTTCAGAGTATTGCTGCTCCACCTAAGGACATGGTTTATACTATTTTTAAAGTAATAATAATAATGTTGGTATTTCTAAGCACTGGGGTAGATACAGGGTAATCAGGTTGTCCCATGTGAGGCTCACAGTTTTCATCCCCATTTTACAGATGAGGTAACTGAGGCACAGAGAAGTTAAGTGACTTGCCCAAAGTCACACAGCTGACAAGTGGCAGATCCGGGAGTCAAACCCATGACCTCTGACTCCAAAGCCCAGGTTCTTTCCACTGAGCCACGCTGCTTCTCTCCAGGATAGCTGAAACCAAGGACACAAATCATGTTCATTTAGAACTTCCCATGCACTGTAAATTTTAGTATCAGGGAGGATCCAAGTATAATGCAGAATGAAAACAGACTAAAGCAAGGGAGGAATGAAGTGTTATAAAAATGATTTGCTCGGAAATGCATCAGCCCCATTAAATGTGTGTGCACTACGTCATTTTGGTTGGGACCTCAGCCTTTGCCTATGTCCAGGGGAATAGTTCTATATGGTGCTATTTTCAAATTGGAGTGGACACTCTGAAGACCTCCACCAATGCTCAGAGATCCCCTGCTGCTTTTTCCTGACTGTTTCCACTTCCGCAGCAGCAGCAGCACTGCTGAAGCAGCAGCTTGGCTCTCTATAAGTTCAGTCCTAGTGCTATGGGCCCAAGTTTCAAATCATGGCAGCACCTTGACTATGGTTCTTTTGGAGATCCTAAATACCAAGCCACTTTCTAACTCTCCTTCCTCCCTTGAATTCAGGACAGCAGCCATTTTTCACTGACAATGTTTGTCATAGAATGAACTTATTTACTTAAAAAAAAGTGGGATCTTAGAAAGATATTGGATAATTGACAATGTTCTATATGTTTAATATATTTTTAGAAAGAATTAAATACAGTAGAGATTTCCTGTTGAAGTTCGCAAATACTTCCATCTGTCAAAAGAAACCTGACTTCCTTCCTGATCATCCTGTTATACTTCCAAACCCAGTAAGCATTTTCTCTGCTAGGCATTAGTAGTAGTTATGTCTCATTTAATATAAAGGTGTCTTTGAGGACTACCACGTTTTTTCAGAAAAACTATTGTACACACAAAGGGGGCGGGGTGGGAGGAAGGCAGAGGTGTTTTCCTTCATAATTGAAGACGCCACTGAAAGTGAAATTCATCTAGGAGTTTGTATGCAGGCCCCGTAGATCTGAACACAATGTGCACCCACAAAGATAGTCTTTTGCAGTACTGTTACATTTGTTTCATTCATTCAGTGGTATTTATTGAGCGCTTACTGTGCAGAGCACTGAACTAAGCAATTCCAAGTCCTAATGTTCTTTTCTCTTCCATTTCCCTATCTGGATTCTTACACAGTTTCTGTTAGAAACAAGTTGTTGGCAAGGCACCATACTAGCCTATCTGTGGCAATATCACACAATAAATAGCAAATACCACTGACTGAAAATTGACTCCCAATATCAGTTGAGGTAAAGCATCTGGATCCTTAAACAGCTTCTGTTTGAAAAACGTTGATGGCAAGGCACCATACTGGCCTATCTGTGGCAATATCACACAGTAAACACTCAGCAAATATCATCGATTGATAATTGACTCCCAATTTCGGTTGAGATAAGGTATCTTGATTCTTACACAGCTTCTGTTTGAAAAAAGTTGATGGCAAGGCAGCATACTGGCCTATCTGTGACAATATCACACAATAAATACTCAGCAAATATCATCGATTGATAGTTGACTCCCTATTTCAGTTGAGATAAGGCATTATCTGATGCTTCCTTTTACCGCATCCTTACATTTCCTCTGTCTTCCATGTTTTTGATTATCCAATTTCAGCTTGCTTAGGGTAGCTATTTGGGCATATTTGAGTCACCCATGTCCACAGATGTGCCACCATGTTGGAGACTGACTTATTCTTAGAATTTTTTTGAGACCCTGCCTTGCCATTTGAAGTTGAGTATACCCCGTAAGTGATAATGCTGATGGGACTGCTCAAGGAGTCAAATGTGACCTCTGTTAAGAGTTCAGATCTCTCACTCACGGAGAAGTTAGGACAGCACTTCTGCTCTGGAGACTTTTTGTTTGGTCTGAAGTCTAATAAAGTGCTGTTCCCACACTCCATTTGACAGTCTCCCAAAGATATACTGGTCTTATTGTTTCAATTTCCTTCTTCCTTCATTAATGTCCCATCATTGGTCAATATACAGCTTAGGTAACAGAATTGTGTACCTGTGTTTACCTCTGGATTGCCAATGTAGGTTTTTGGTTGTATGTACACTTCTTCCTTGATATAGGCTGATATGTTATCTCAGTTTTCTTTAGTTTTATTGTCAGGCTGTCAAGCCTGGATGATTTGGCGATGCAGTTTACAGCACTTTGCATGGATGTGTGTCTCTAGGGTGCAGCCATCTCTGTAGAGCAATTCTTAAATAACTTTCTAGCATTTTGAATAATGCCTGAAGTCTATTGTAATTGGAAGAGTTTCCTAGAGGAGAAGAACATATTATAATACCTACATCCAGGCCTTACGACCTCTAGAAAGACTGCATAGAATAGGACCGGGCCCACTTTGCATCCGTGCTACAGCTCCCTATTGCAATAATGAGGAATATATTGGACAGGTCACGCCCCGCTCCGACCCAGCCAGCTATGTTCTCAGGAAGCAGGCTTAAGGCTCAGTGAACTTTTCTGGGCAACCAAATTTGCTAGTTTCCAGAGTTTATGAGAAGGTATTGTTCATTCATTCAGTTGTATTTATTGAGTGCTTACTGTGTGCAGATCACTGTACTAAATGCTTGGGAGAGTATTATGATCTTGATGCTGCTCTCCTCATTTTTCCTATATCTGATAAGCTCCAAAGATCACATCTGTTGTGTTACATTGTGATTCTAGGAGTGTTTAGGTGATGACATTTTTCAGCAACCGATTCAGAACTCCCAATTCAGGAATACTGTGGTAAGGATCATGCTGGCAATGGAGAGGATTGAGCTGTCTCGCTGATTGCCTTAATCTGATCGTTCCCCTTTCTTCCTGAAGGTAGTAATCATGGTGATATCTTTGGGATTCTGCAGCATTTCCTCAGTGTTTCATTTGTGTAAAGAGTTTGTGTGTTTCAAGGGGGGTGCACCCCTATTCTTGTAGTGCTCATTGAGTATATCATTGAGCCCAAGCGCTTCCATGCTTTGCTGCAGTGATTTCGTTCAAGCACTGGAACTAGTCCTATGTTTCCATGTTTTGAAGGTGTGTTGGGGAGAATGTTGAATGCTGCTGCCATCTCTGTGGGATTCCCTTCTTGTCTGGGATGAATCTGGAGCCATAAGTCTTTAATGATGTGAAAATGTTCTTGGTTTCGTGGTAGACTGCCGTCAAACTAATTTGGCTGAAATTCTGAGGGCCCAACTCTGCCCCAACAGCTGGGTTTGTTTCAGGGGAAAATCACTGCCTGAGCACTGACCACATCTCTGACCTTCTTCACATTATCTCTTATATGTTTTATCCATGGTTCACTTTATTGCCATTTTTGCTCCTTCAACAGATTTTCCTCCTATTAAATTATATAGGGATATGGTTGCAGACTAGCTTTTATGTATTATTCCTTTTGATCTTATGTGAAGTTTGAGTTAGAAACTTCCTGGTATTTTCAGTGGTAGTCTCCCTTGAAGGGAGCGTAAGACTTTCAACTTATTCAGCCATGCCTAAGGCACAGAACTGAGTTCTAAGGACGATGTGGAAAATTGTATCTACCTATTTGGGGGTATTGTATTTGATAAAGCCTCATGATTTTGGGGTGTTTTTCTGATCTCAGAGTAAGGCAGTGACATCACATGCAGTTGGTAGCATTTGCTTGTTTGGTGTTCTAGACTCATTTGTATCTATATAATAGTGCTATGCGTTAAGCACTTAGTATGCACCAGTCACTGTATTAAGCACTGGGATAGATAAGGTATAATCTGATCAGAGGCCGCCCCTGTCCCACAGAGGACGGGGGAAAATGTATTTAATTCCCCATTTTGCAGATGAGAAAATTGAGGCACAGAGTAGTCATGGCACACAATAGGTGAGTGTCAGAGCCAAATTAAAATCAAATCCTCCAACTCTGTGGTCTGTGATCTTTTCACCAGCCATGCTGATTCACTCTATGTGATGGGGCATGAATTAGATCAAGATGGTTTATACTGGAAGGAAATAGGTATGTTCCCCAGTCAGGAAGAGTGAGCCTCCTTTCTCCACTTCTAGATTCTCCTTTAACAAAAAATAGCTCAGAGGAGGATCAGCTGTCTACTGGCTGAGGTGCCAAGCTAATAGAAGACTCTCTGTGTTCCTATTTATGTTCCAAAAGACAGCCCTGAGTCCTTAAGAGTGTGCTCTGGAGAATCTAGACTGTAAGTTAATTGTAGGCTGGGAAAGTGTCTGTTATACTGTACTCTCCCAAACGCTTAGTACAGTGCTATGCAAACAGTGTCAATAAATCCGACTGACTCACTGAGAATCTTAAAGGTATGTGCTCCCCTCTCATCTCTGGCCGGGTCCTTGGAGCTAGCAAGCATAGAGGGATTCTGTTTGGCAGGCTTTCCTCCTAAATGAGGGAGAAAGAAGGACAGCGGTTCTTCCACGCTCAGTGTTTGTGTGTCACCATTGGCTTCCACAGCTCTCTACCCTCTCCTCCCTCCCTATGTAGGAGACAGAATCAAACCGATGACCTTCTATGTCTATAAACTGCATGAGTAGGGTAGTCTTGGTGACTGGTACATCACTATATCTCTAAATTATTCTTGCTTTAGACTGATGAAATGCTTTAGTCATTATACCTGAGTTCCAATTATTTTAACCATTATTTGATAAAAATCTGTTGTGGACTACGATGAATATATATGAATATACCATCATTTTTAAGAAGGGTGGAAACTTAATTTCCTATTTCATGTGTTTCAGGAAAACAGTCAAAATATTTAAGTAGCATTGATGAAAATGCAAGCTTTGAAGATGAGGAATCACTCAGTTTGTATTTTGGAAAACCACAAATGAAGTGAATGTCGAAACAATAACTGCAATGGACTGAAAAAAAAATCTGATTGGTTTCATTTTAATGACTTACTATTTGACATTCTCCTCTAATGAGTAAGAAGTATTTTCAACTCTAAAGACCTCATTTTTCATCACCTTCGATTTTTGCTGCCTTAACACCTGCAGTATTTGGAGAATAAAATTAAAAAATAGTTCACTAACTATAACTTAGTAAAGTAGGAATACCAGTAGGTATTCCTGATTTGCATTTTGTTCGCTGTTTTTTCCTTCATCATTTGTAACACATTTGGAAATACAAGCTGTGTAACAGTAGCACACATTTTGTATTTCAGACTATATACAAAATACGCCTCTTACAGCATTCGAAATTGTAAAATGAAGTTCTTGTTTGCAGTATTCTTGTACATACCTAAGCAGGTTGGGCAAAATTTGATGCAGTAAATTTAGTGATATGAGGGACATGCCACTGACAGGAGGGGCTTTGTTGGAACCACTGACTATCGTTAAATGTTCAATTTCAAAATTCCCACAGATACTAGCCAAGGTTTTATTAGGTGGAAATCGTAATGATCCTGCAGGATGGAAAAGGGTAACTGAGAAAAAATGTGATCTATACAATATATTTAACTAAAAGTTAAAGTTTAAGTTAAACATTGAGAGTGTGCATTAATACGACATTTGCTTCCACCAGGGGGAAACAACTTTTAATATTTACATCTCACTTGATGTATAATATGTCAACCTTTTTATTCCTCTCTACAATTTTAGGAAAGAATATATGAATGATAGTTTGAAAACTCTTACCTCTTTGAAATGGTTCTTTAAGATTCTGGTGCAATAAACAAAAAACACCTGTTACTATTCCTGCTGCCAAAAGGTTAGCAAGTATAACAATGTTTTATTTATAGGCTTCCTGCTATGTGCAGGGTTCTTATTTTAACCTTGCATTGTTTTGTTATTGTACTTGGGAAGGGTGGGCATAATTACCAAAGTAGACCAAAGTTAACTGATGGGGGCAGCCTGCAGTGCTTGTGAGAAAAGTGGTACCCTCTCATCTCTGCTTCATGACTTTCCCCAAATTTGCCAGTACAGGGATGGCATTTGACAGATTTTAAAGCCCTTCTTCTCCAGGGATTGAGGCCAGTTATTCCCAAATCCCAGGATCATCCTGTAACGAGATCCTTGCTTCAGCCTTTTAATCTTGGCTTTTCATTCTTAATCCTCTTAACTTCCAGGAAAAAAGACCTGCATTTTAATTACAGAGAAGACACCTCATAACATTTCAACCAACAGACTAATCTATATAGCACCCTTTTTAAACTATAGATTGCTCTTGCAGCCAATTTCAACTTGAGTTCAGAATGCAAGACAAACGTTTCCACCTCTTCTCAAACCTATAATTTATTCAAGTCTTCTTTAGCTTGGATTTTATTTTGAAACCTCGCAGTTTCTATTAATCTGGAATCCAGGGAGCCTATTTCCCAAGGAGTTTATGGATAATATTCATTCAATCGTATTTATTGAGCACTTACTGTGTGCAGAGCACTGTACTAAGTACTTGATAATATGTTGTTGAAGGTAGAGCCCTTTGAGTACATGCTCATTAGGGTAAGCCAGAACAGAAGCCTCTATAATAAATACCATAGTTATTATTAAGTGCTTAGTATATGCTAAAGTCTGGAGATGATATAAGGTTATGAGATTGGACATAGTCCCTACTCCACTGGACAATTTATTTTATCCTCACTTTATAGATGAGGACACTGAGGCTGAAAGGTAAAGTGACTTGCCCAAAGCCACACAGCAGGCAAGTGATGGAGCTGGGATTAGTATCTCCCACTCCTAACTCCCATTTCCAAGCTGTTTCCATTAGGCTATGCTCTTCTCCTGATAATTCCTAAGAGGTAACATGGTGTAGAGGGAATTGTTTGGGTTTGGGAGTTAGGTGACTGGGTTCCTGCCCCAACTCCATCACTAGCCTGCTGTGTGACTTTGGGCAAATCATTTAACTTTTCAGTGTCAGTTTCCTCATCTGCAAAGTTATTTGGCAGTGTTTCAAATTAGCCAAACAGACAGAAACAGCCTTAAGGTAGTTATTTGGACTCAAATTTAATAAGCTGAAAATTTGAACGGTTGCTTCAACTTTCTGATTTTTAAATTTTAAAAGCTGTGATATTAAAATGCATTCCCCTGACATAACCAAACATTGTTTCATACTGAATCAGATTCTCCCAGTGCCTAATTCAGTGCTGCCCAACTGAAATCTTACACCATCCAGTGTGTGGTGACAAGTTCTGAAAGTAACCCAAACTTTTACTAAGCCAACACTGCAAATTTCACCCTGCAAGTGAACCCCAGTCTTGGCCTATCCTGGCACATGGCAGTGAAATCAAAGATGGCAGCACTGAAATCAGAGTGCTCTCAACCCCAAAAGATTAGGTAGTATTGCCTGGTTTACCGAGCATTTTAGAGTTCTCCACTGTGCCCTGAAAGAATGAATCCAACTTCTAAAAGAGTCTAATTAGGAATGACTAGTGCCCAAGGAAAATATGTCTCATTTTTGAATGGAATGGCTAGAGGTTTATTGCATTGATTTAATCCGTATACACTGATTTATTCCTATAGGTAATGAGGAAAATGCACAGATTTAGGGCCAATAGCTTTTTAAAACATGAAAAAGATCTCAGAATAGAATGTTCATTGGTAGGAGGAAAAAAATGAAGTTTAGTACTTGAAAATACTAATACCATACAGTTGTACATTACTGTTGAACTTTTATAGGATGTCAGTACAATATTAAGATGAACATCTGCCCAAAGAATAATAGCATAGTTATTTTATATATTATCTTGAGTTTTCTATCATAAATC
Source organism: Ornithorhynchus anatinus (assembly GCF_004115215.2). Classification (NCBI taxonomy): domain Eukaryota; kingdom Metazoa; phylum Chordata; class Mammalia; order Monotremata; family Ornithorhynchidae; genus Ornithorhynchus; species Ornithorhynchus anatinus. The sequence goes on along the minus strand of NC_041731.1, from coordinate 54,808,491 downwards.
ATTCAAATATTTAGACCTAATGGGTAAATAAATTTCAATTTCCCTACAAACATTTTTCTCTGAGGAACTTAGAAGCTGGTCCTTCATGGCATAATATGAGAGCTTTACTGACGACACATTTAGCATGTACATTATCAGTAGAGAATATTTAAACTTGTAAATTTCATTGCACATAAAGTGGCACAACTAAGGAGACTGGAACACATATTTAACCACAAATAAAGGGGAGCAGATTCGACAAACGTTTAGTAGATTACTAGTACAGACGGGTTCACAATATGCTTTCTAAACACAAGCAATAGTTAAGTTGTTCTCTTGGCACCATAAGGAAACATTTAGTTGTTGTTCAGGACCCACCATGAAGCTGAAAAAAAAAACAGATTCTTTTAATAATGAGAACTGCTTCCTCTTTTCTGGCCTTTTCTTATCCACACTAAATATCCAGAAATCAACTATCCACCTTTCTTTGACTTATGAGAAATACTCAGCCGACCTTCAGCATAAGGGGTGTTATTTACACATATACTTAACCGAGGGCCAAGTCGGTCTATGCATTTTAAATCTTCTCAGTAATATTGATTTATTTCATCTAAACACAATTATAGCTAGATCTCCTACCTGAAGGGTTGTTGAGCAGTGGAATCCGATAAGCAACAGGACAAAACATGACCCTTGATCAGAAAGAAAAAAGTCGGGCAGCATTTGATTCACCTTCAGGTTTCCCACTTCCACAACCAGGATATGGGAGAGGGAACAAGGGGGGAAGAAAAAGCAGAGAAGAGGGGTATTGTACTGTCCCAAGCACTTAGTAAAGTGCTTAGTGTATATCGTTCACTGATTGAGAGGGAACTCTGAAGACACTGGTGGTTGCAGAAGCAAGGTGTGGGAAATAAAGGGGTTGTGAAGGAGTTGGGGAGAGATTATTTGAGCAGACCTATATGCCACATTCTGGGCACTGCCCAAAGATTGGTAGCTTTAGATTTAAATTATGCTTATTTTCAGAAAGCCCTATCCCCTAGTCCTAAGTATCAAGAGAAAAGAGAAACAGAGAACAGTGATTTCACTTTTTAATGACTGGGTGTGTAAGATCAAGGTTAGGTTTTAAGAGAGAAGTATCCACCCCAGCGCTAGGTACAAGTGCTTGCCACATAGTAAGCGCTTAACAAATACCATAATTATATTTAAGGTCATTTCAATGGCTGAAGGATAGGAGAATACAAAAACTATGGTATAGAAATGCTTTTCAAAAGGAATATCAAACAATAAAATTAGTTATTGTATGTTTTTTAGATGTAAAAAATGATAGTGGTTAATATGCATTACTTCTGCTCAACCTCACTTATTTTCAAATGGATTACATAAAATTGGTTTCTAAAACATCCTAATCCATATTCTGAATCTCAAGAGCCTGATTTTTCCAAGAATAATCAATTTTTGCTGTAAGAGACAATTGCCCTCTGTGTTACCTGAATGTCAGGGCAATTAGTGAGCAAGGAGAATCTTGGTTCATGAGATTTGAGGTTTACATTCAGTTGATTAAATTGCTTGATTTTTTTTTTTTGGAGCTCCAAGCTACTTCCGTGAATGAATGCTAAGGGTTCCTGAAAATAAGACCCTGCATTTCAAGGCTTTGTGGGCTAAAAACCTTATGCTAATTCAGGCAACCTAGGTTTTGGAGTCATTATTTACAGTCTTCCTGTTTTTCCTTCATAGATTTTTATACAAAATTTGTCAAAAGTAGTGCAGTGATTGCATAAAAATATATTTCCTTGAATCAGCCATAACCTTTTTCTAATTTAAAGAACCGGGCAAAAACGGTTATGGTAAAATACACTTGAAACAATCTCAAATGAGAAAAACTGACTGATGAAACAGAAAAAAAGTGCAAGAACAGCCTAATAACCACTTTATTTTTAGCTGCAGTGCAGGAGAGCAATACAGCTGTTGCCATGGTGAAAATTCACTCTAAGGAATATGGATTGGCCCGTAGGATATTTTAAAGCACACTATTGGTTTGGGAGACAGAAGTGTTTCTCCTCTCTCCTGATAACTTGGAATATTCACTGTGGAGGCTGAATGCAAATTGTTGTTATTTTTCTTAGGATAGCAAAACGTAACTAAGCACACTCATCGCCTGGCTATACATTCCACATAGAGAATAAAGGCATATATCTTGGATCCCTGGAAATCAGTCCTAACTCTCAAGGGATCAGATGTGGATCAATCCGAATGTTGACTCAGCTCTCTGAACTGTGCTACTATTCCTCCAGGACATTCATCCTGCTGATTCTTCAGTGCTTCCTCCTTCCCACTCCAACACCAGCTCCAAGATTCCTTCCACAAAGTCATGCCTCCTTTTCTCTCTAATTCAGGAGCCTTCATTCAAGGGGTTGGCAAAACATGACATTCTTATCCTGTGGTTCTTAGTATTCACAAGCCCCACCTTGGGACCACATCTCTTTACCCCTAGAAATGGAGTGTTTCTCCCTATCTACGAATTCGGTTAGTCATTGTAGAGGAAAATTCTCTGCCCTGCCAGTTTGTTTTTTTTCACTAGGTAGGCAAGGGGAGAGGAAGGACCTGGAAGCAAAGTTTATAGGCTGGTTCTCTGAGGCTGGGGAAACAGCTTGTTCCTTTAAGCAGTGGATAGTCCCAAATTGAGGTCTCATATCTAGGGGCTGTTGTGGGGGGATGATGGCAAGAATCCCAGTGACTAGAGTTTTCTGGAGTATTATCACATCCCCCCTTCTAGACTGCGAGCCCCTTGTGGGAAGGGATTGTCTCTTTTTCTTGCTGAATTATACCTCCCAAGTGCTTAGTACAGTGCTCTGCACACAGCAAGCGCTCAATAAATACGATTGAATGAATGAAAGAATCCCCAGGCTCCATTGGAATAAGTGGGAGTCCTATGGGGTTGTTGGCACCCAGCCTCTCTGCTGACCCTTTCCTAGTGATGCTGGATTCCTGGAACCTGTGGGATCAAGGAACCTCAGGTTAAGTTGCCTTCCTGGCTCTCTGTGTATATGTGTGTCTCTGTGTGAGAAATGGGAGCTCAGTAAGTAGCAGCCCCTTACAAAAGTGCTCCTTGTTCCTTAATCATGTGAAGGTGGGAAGGGGAGATTAAGAGAAAGAGACAAAAAAAAAAGAATTAAACAGGTGAGAAAAGGAGGGAAAAAGAGGATGAAATAGAAAAAACTAAAAGGGAAGGAAAAGGGATAGAGAAAAAAAAAGAGGCCAAAATGAAATGAAAGAGATGGAAAAGGAGAGAACCAGATCAGACAGATCAGAAGGGAAAGAGGATATACAATGGAAAAACAGAACAGCACCTTGGGAAAAAAGAAAGATCAGATGCAAATAAAAATGACAGGAAGAAAAAAGAAAATGCACTGGAGTAGGAGAAACTGGAAGAATGTGAAAATCTGGGTAAAGGTATGGGTTGGTAAGTAGATGGGAGGTCATGAGTGGGGAGGAACATCGGAGAATGGCCTGAGAAGCAAAGATGGTATTTGTTGAGTGCTTACAATGTGCCAGGCACTGTACTAAGTGCTGGGGTAGGGTGGGACACAGTCCCTGTTCCACAATGGGTTTACAATCTTAATCCCCATTTTACAGATGAGGTCACTGTGGCACAGAGAAGTGAAGTGACTCGCTCAAGGTCATGCAGGAGACTCATGGTAGAGCCAGGATTAGAATTCAGGCCCTTCTGACTCCCAGGCCTATGCTGTATCCACCAGACCACTATTTAGTGCTGCTTCTCTGTAGAAGTATAAGGGAAGGGTGGGAAGGCAGGTGCATAGTTTTGAGTGTTGAAGCAGCATGGCTTAGTGGAAAGCGCACGGGCTTGGGAGTCAGAGGTTGTGGGTTCTAATCTGGGCTCTGCCAATTAGCAGCTGTGTGACTTAGGGCAGGTCACTTGACTTCTCTGTACCTCAGTTACTTCATCTGTAAAATGGGGATTAAAACTGAGTCCCACGTGGGACAACCTGATTATCTTGTATCTACCCCAGCACTTAGAACAGTGCTTGGCACATAGTAAGTGCTTAACAAGTACCATCATTATTATTATTTAAAAGGGGAAGATGAAGAGAATGATTTGAAGCTGGGTCCTAGGAAAACAACCCCCTCTACAAGTCAAACCTGAGAATGACCTGGTTTAGTGAAAACTTTCCTGGTCTGCTTTGAGAAGGTAGTCCAACTTAGATGGGATGGCTCAGGGTTATGAAAAACTGGCATGAACTCTTAAGCTACCTGATGGTAACGATGGTACCAGCTAGTTCCCCCAAAATTTCAATATTTGGAAGAGACAGAGTCAGGTATATTCGTGTGGGACTATAGAAGCAGGCGTGACGCTCTGATTCTCCCCATTCCACCACATCCTGCACCTGATTCTCCTCCTAGATGATTTCACCTGCCTTTCAAGACTTCTTGAGTAAAATTAGACCTGGTAAAGAAGCACATCCCCATGCGAATAGGTAAAAATGCCTATCTGAGCAACATCTGAACTACTGGGAAAGTTGTGGTTTAGACTAGCAACCCTTGCCTGGCCCGATGAGGCTCATCCCTTCCAAATCATAACAACTGGTTTCTCATTTTACTTTTGCATCTTTCAACTTGTAAATTTAGCCTGTTTTCTATATCTTGTAGTTTTTGTTGATTTTTCTCTATGCCCATCCTTACTTTTGATGGCGACCCCTTGTCGTATTCCTCCCGGAGCTTAGTTAGGTGCAAAAATCTCCCCTATACCTGACTTCTCCTGGTTCTCTTCCTATCTCTCTGGCCACGTCTTCTCCATCTTTTGCCAGCTCCTCCTCTGCTTCCCAACCCCTAACCATAGGGGGCCTTTGGGGCTCAGTTATGTGCCCCCTTCTAGCATCCATTTACACCCACTAACAAGGAGAATTTATTCGCTCCCACGGCTTCGACTACCACCTCTACAAAGATGACTCCAAAATCTACCTCAACCCAAATCTCTCTCCTTCTCTACAATCTCACATTTCCTCTTGCCTTTAGGCCATCTCTACTTGGATGACCCACTGCCTCAAACTTAAAGTAACCAAAACAGAACTCCTCAACCCACCCAAACGCTGGCCTCCCCTGACTTTCCCATTGCCATAAACACCATCACCATCTTCCCTGTCTCACACTCATACCCTTGGCATTATCCTCTCTCATTCAATGCATATATGCAGTCTTTCACCAAATATATATGTTTCTGTTTTCACAACCTCTCTAGAATCTTTCTATCCAAACTGCTGCCATGCTGCCCCAAGCACTCATGGTCATATTCCACCCCAAAGATTGCATCGGCTTCCTCGCTGACCTTCCTGCCTTCTGTTTCTCCCCATCCCAGTCCATATTTCACCCCGCTTCCTGGATGATTTCTTCAGAAACCTCCAATTCACATCCACATCAAACAGAAACTCCTTACCATCAACTTTTAGGCATTCAATCAGCTGGGCCCCTCCTACCTTACCTCACTCCTCTCCCACTACGACCGAGTCCACACACTTCACTCTTCTAATGCCAACCTACATATGGTGCCTCAATCTCATCTCTCTCACTGTTGACCTCTAGCTCATGTCCTACCTTCTATCTGGAACTCCTTCCCTCGACAGATCACCACTCTCCTCATCTTCAAAACCCTGCTAAAATCATATTTCCTCCCAGAATCCTTCCCTGACTAACCATTCATTTCTCCCCTCTAGTCTGCTTCTGTTCTGAATTGCCACCTGGGTCTGTGCCCCCTAAGCTCTTTGATAGACACTCCACCTCCATTCCCACAGCACTTATACACATTTCCTAGTACTCTGCTGCTTTCCTTCTCTATAATTTATTTCAGCATCTCTCTTCCCCACTACACTGTTAGCTCCTAAGGGGCACTGATTGTGTCTACCAACTCTATTGCATTGTATTTTTCCAAGTGCTTAATCAATATAAATAGTAAACATTTACCATTTATATTTGCAGTAAATATAAATGGTAAATATTTACTAGTCACACACAGTAAATGCTTTAATAAATGTTATTAATTAATTGCAGCCAAGACCCAGTGGGCCAGTTCTCAAGTGGAGGGAAGAAGAAAGAGAAAGAATGGGAAAGTAGTGTGGAGAGAAGCAGAAAGGTCTGATAAGATCTGGCAATCACAAGACTGGAGTTCTAGGCACAACCTTGTCCACTGTGTGACTGCAGGCAAGGCACTTACTTCTTGTTGCCTCAGTTCCCTCATCTGTAAAATGGGAATAGTGAGGCTTTGGGGAGGTAACATCATACTATTGATATAGGCCTATCCTTTAGACTTGGGACAATGGCAAGCGGCAGCCCCAAACTTCCTGATTGTTCTGATGGCTACGGCTGCTCCTGTGTTAGTTTATGAGCAACCCCTGAGGTAGCCCATATGGGCACCTAGGGCCTAATGCAGGCATAGGAGCCACGTCCATGCAGGCTGAAGTACCACTGAGCCTTGCCAGCCTGTGGACCCTATCCTGAGGGCTTTCCTCCAGCCCGAAGCTGGGCCTTTGGTTCAGGAGCCAAAACGATCACTTTACTGTATCTAGGAAAACTTAGGGGATTGTGAGGGGCTGGGGGGGGGGGAGGTAGAGTGGGGTGACTAGAAGTGGGGAGCAAATCGTGGGTGGAAGATCATTCTAGGCCCTGTGCTATGGCCCTTTACTGTGCTTGGGAAAACTGCCATGCTTTCTCCATCCTCCGCTAGTTCTGTCCCAACTAGAGTACAACATTTGCATCTCAGCCCCCAGATTTACTCCTCTAAAAAGTCACAGTCCTGATGGACCTTATTCCTGATGATGACCAAACCTTAATTTCTTGAGAAAACTGAACTCTGACTGAAGGAAGAAACAGAAATAAAACAGAAGAAAAACTGCACCACCAAAATCTTCACACCAAACGCTAAATACACTTAGAAGTTATGTACAGTCAACAGAGTTCGTTACCAGGTACGAGCATGGTTGACAGGAGCTCAGGAGTTTCCAGGAAGTCCACGTTGCTCCTTTGGAAAGTTTTGCTGTAATTCATTTGCAGGTGTCTGTGGAAATGAACCAAGGTCAGGGCAGTTTGTTCATCTCTGGGCCTGATTGTCCATGTACAGAATTCTGATGCTGTCCTTCGCAACTAAGGATTGGGATATCGTGGGTTACATTTTGGAGGGATTTTCGGCTCCTCCTTTTTGCAGATTCACAAGGGACGTGGGAGCCTTTCTTGGCCCGGTTCCCTCAACCCTGTAGAGTTCATTCATTCATTCAATCGTATTTACTGAGTGCTTACTGTGTGCAGAGCACTGTATGAAGCACTTGGAAAGTACATTTCGGCAATAGAGACAATCCATACCCAACAATGGGGTAACAGTCTAGAAGGGGGGGGACAGACAACAAAACAAGTAGACAGGCATCAATACCATCAAAATGGATAAATAAAATCATAGATATATACACATCGTTAATAAAATAAATAGGGTAATAAATATGTAAAAATATACACAAGTACTGTGGGGAGGGGGAAGGGCAATGGGCAAGGGAGGAGCGACAGAGGGAAAGGGAGGGTTCAATCTGGGAAGGCCTCGTGGACGAGGTGACCCCTCAGTAGGGCTTTGAAGAGGGGAAGAGAGTTAGTTTGAAGGATGTGAGGAGGGAGGCATTCCAGGTCAGAGGTAAGACTTGGGCCGGGGTGGACGGGGGGACAGGTGAGAACGAGGCACAGTGAGGACGTTAGCGGCAGAGGAGTGGAGTGTGTGGGGTGGGCTGTAGAAGGAGAGAAGGGAGGTGAGGTAGGAGGGGGCAAGGGGAAGGAGAGCTTTGAAGCCAAGAGTGAGGAGTTTTTGCTTCATGCAAAGGTTGATAGGCAACCACTGGAGATTTTTGAGGAGGGGAGTGATATGCCCAGAGCGTTTCAAACACCCAGTGATTGTTTTCTCTTCCCTTTGTTCTTTTTTTTTTCCTTTGCTCACCTCTCAGAGATGCTACTCATCCCTAGTTCATCTCAGTATATCACAGTCTCTGTGGCACAGTAGTCTAATTTGTGCAATCACCCATTCTCACTAGTTCTAGCAAGAAGATAAGATCCCAGTGTTTAGGCTGGCCAATGTGTGCCCCACCCATCAACAGTCCCATTAAAGTGAAGACCAATAGGGCCTTTTGTGGCAGAGTGCTATGGTTCTAGTTACTTGACCCATTCCCCTGATAGCCCTTACAGCCACAAGGGGATGGGGGAGGGAGAGCAAAGTGTGACTGTCTCCCTTCTTCCCTCCTCTCCAGAGCCACCTAGGGAGATACAAGGCCCAGGGCAATTAACCTAATGCAAGACCTCACCTGGGAGTTACGGAAGAGTAGGGTTTGAAAGAGAAGTTCTTCTACCCTGCAATCTTTTTCCGACCCTCCTCCCCAGACTAACGCTCAGGCAGCATTTCTCTGCTCCTCCTGATGGGACTCTACACGGCCCCTGGCCCCTCTCCCTACTGTCCTTTCTTTCGGGCATCTTCGACCTCCCACGAAACAGGAGTCTAAGAGCTGTGATTGTTGAAACAGCAAGGCGCAAGTGGAGCAAAGGGTGCTGGTGACGAGCACTTGAGTCACCCCAACTTCTCTCTCTCTGCAGTCTCTGGAGTAACAGTTTCTTGGAATCTTGGTTTACTGGGAGGCACCCTATGTTTCCCAGAGCAATTTCCCCAACTCTCCCAAGCCTAAGGATGGCCCAGCTCAACCCTGAACAGAAATCCTGTTAGCTCAGGTAACTCCTTACAAGACTCTAGGAGCTGGGGAGGTAGCTGTGATACTCACCAAGCAGCCCTGTTTATCGATCAATGAGATTTACTGAGTGCTTATTATCTGCAGAGCACTGTACTAAGCATTTGGGAGGGTGGTCATATTCTGCTAACATCAACTGGATAAGAGGATGGAAAAGGTTCCCTACTATCTTTAAATGTGTATAAAGTGTAGACGAGGCTATCTTTTCTGCCATAATCTTCACAGGCATGAAATCTCACCGAAATCTGTGGTGCCTTCAAATATGGAGGCTTTCTCTGTCTCTTTCTCTTCCTCTCTCCCTTCTTTTTTGTACTTTCCTCCTTCTCTCTCCTTAACTCTGTCATAATTTGCATTTTCAATTATGGATTTTGGCTAGCACACGTCATCTGGGTCATTTTTCCAGCAATATGAGTCGGTTTGGGCTCAGGATACCACATTATCAAGGAAACCGCTTGGCACTGGAATGGGTGAGGACTGCAGTAGGAGATTTCCTTAGAGTAAAATATTGCAAGGACCCAATCCTCAACTCATAAAAGAGTTGGGTGTACCTATTTCACTATCAAGTCTCTCTACTCTAGGAAATGAGTGATGGGGGAGCCTCCGTGTTAATATGTATTTTGTCTAACAACCTGCTCTAATCAGTATGGATCATGATGTTAAGTTAAACCACAAGGAGATTTGTCCTCCATTTTAGGTGGTGGTATGTGCTATATAGGTATATCCCACCTCGAGGATGCCTTCATTTGTTTTTGTCTTTTCAGTCCAATGAAGCCCTGGGTGTTGGGGGGGGGGGGAGGGTGGCGGGGAATGGACGGACAGGACGACAATGTGGTCTATTGGAAAGTGTGAGTCGGGGGTCAGAGGATTCCAGCTCTGTACCCTCCAGGTGTGTGATCTTGGACAAGTCACTTTATCTCTGCTGCCTCCATCTCCTTATATGGGCAATGGGAATAATGATCCCTGCTTCTCTCTACCCCAGGGAAATGCTGAGAGGATGAAATGTGATAAGAAACTTGAAAGAACCTTGGAAAAACAAAAGGACTGTACAACTTCAAAGTACTATCCTTGCCATCCGGTATAATCTGAAAGCTTTTCAGAATAATACATTTCTACCCATGATGTTTGTTTTGGGTTGAGAATGCTTGGTAGAATTGTTCTGTCTTTAAACAATTCATCATATTTTAACATTATTAATGCCATTCAGAAACAGCCTGTAAGGTCTAGTACTCGTTCAGCATCCCAAGACATCAAACAATCTGTTTGGCAAAGAGTTGGACCCGTGAATATAAACAGTTAGTTGCCTCCTACTTACCTATTCCACACACTGCTGTTCTCCCAGAACTCATAAACTATGAAGCGTGATTCATTTGAGAGCTTCTGAATAGACACACTGGATTGGAGACCAAAGGGAATATTATTACCTTCAAGAAATTTAAAGATTAGAAAATTTTTCATTTTCCCAAACACTGCTTGTAGACAACATGATGTCCTATTGATTCATGTGGACTTCTAAACCACAGAAATTTGATGGGGGAAACAGAAAGCCTTTTGAAAGTCATCTGTATTGTTAACTTTTTGAAACTCCAATATTCATCTAAAATGTCACAAAGCATTTTCAAGCAGCATTTAAAAAAATAAATATAAAAATAAGAATGCTATGATGAATTGTTTTTATTTTTGTAACCCATTTTTTAACATAAAGTGAAGGCAGTGGGATTCAGTGATATCCCAAATGAATTAATCCATTGAAAAGGATGAACAATCACAGGCATCAAGTCAGGTAGTTGATTAGTATATAACTTAGATAAGACAAGCATAAGCCAGGGAGGACTTGCACTGTATGGGCAATTCAGTCAGTGGGGAAGTGTTTCAAAAACAGGGAGGGGAAAGCTCAGAAAAATCTTTAAAACTTTGCGCTACTGTATCATGAGTACATATTACTGCCCATTTCACAAGGAAGCGACATTATTTTTTGCAATATACAGTGCTCAAGCACTTAGTACAGTGCTTTGCACACAGTAAGTGCTAAATAAATACAACTGAATGAATGAATATGGCTTTAGACTGAAATGGAGCAGGATATCTGGTCTTTGCAAAACAACAGAGAAGTGCAAGAAGTAACAGACACTCCTTACTGTATTTGTAAATCATACTAAAACATTGGTTACCATCAGCAGTCCTGGGCTTCGGCAATTACTAGACATATTTAACTGTCCTGAAATGGTCACTTTGACCAGCCCACACTTAGAATACTGCAGGCAGGTCAGATTGCTGTAGTTTACTTGTAAGCATCTTAAAAAGGGCATAATAGTCTGATAGATGGTACTGAGAAGAAAGGGTAAGATGATATGGGGATGGAGAAGTTTCATATAATAATAATTATCATTATTTTTCTTATGGTATTTGTTAAACACTAAGGCAACTGTTCTAAGCAATCAGGTTAGATACAAAGTAATCAGGTTGTCCCACATGGGGCTCACACTTTTAATCCCCATTTTGCAGATGAGGTAACTGAGGCACAGAGAAGTGGAGTGACTTGCCCAAGGTCGCACAGCAGACATAGCAATGGTATTTATTGAGCAGGCACTAAGGACAAATGCACTGGGGAAAGCACAACAGAAGCAATACACAATCCCCGCCCCCTCCAGGAGTTAATAATCAAATGGAGTAGACAAATAGTGGGAGCCAGAGGAAGAACAAAGCTATAACCGGAGACAGTACAGATGTACCATTTAATATGCAAATATATGTACCTATAAAATTGTAGATTGAAAAGTTTGGACTTTGCTCTGGAAAGGCAAAGACTTAGATGGGATATGGTTTAAGTTTAGAAAGTAATTAAGGATGGGGACAGGATGAATCCAGAATTTTTATTCACAAATCCCACACCAACACAATAGGGCACCTATTAAAGTTTGAAGGTGGAAATTTGAGACAAAAAGAAATACTTCTTTACATGGTAGGTAAAAAGCATATGGAATATGTTACCCCAGGGGAAAATAGCTGGAAGTTCAATAGAAGTTTGGAGAAATTCATGGACAAGTGATCTATAATGTGTTAAAAGTTAGGGATTTGTCTCACCCTCTAGACTGTGAACTCATTGTGGGCAGGGAATGTGTCTGTTTATTGTTTTATTGCACTCTCCCAAGCACTTAGTACCGTGCTTTGCATACAGTAAGCAGTCAATAAATATGATTAATTGGATTTTAAATAGAATCAATCAATAAATGGTTTTTACTGAGCCCTTACTATGTGCAGAGCCCTGTACAAAGCACTTGGAAGAATACAATATAACAGAGTTGGTAGACACATTACAGTTTAGAAGGGAGCTTACTATCTAGAACTTCAGCTAAAAGTTCCTTAACCATTAGGATTGAAGTCGAGGAAGGTAACCATCAATGCTGTCTCCTCCAGGCTTTCTACTACCACTGACAGAGACAGTGTACAGGGCCCAGGCTCACCGTCTTAATCCCCATTTTACAGATGAGGTAACTGAGGCACAGAGAAGTTAAGTGACTTTCCCACAGTCACCCAGCTGACAAGTGGCAGAGCCGGGATTCGAACCCATGACCCCTGACTCCTAAGCCAGTAAAAATGACACTGTTTTGTCATTTCTAAGTTGGGTGAAGTCCTAAGATTTCTTCAGGAAAGAGCATAATCGACTGAGTCAGGGATAACCATGCTCAGTTTCAGAAAGCAGAGTGCCCAACTCTTAGTAGGGCCCATGTGAGAACCAAACTCCCCAGTTTATGAAATAGTGACTGACAAATGCCATATTAAATAGGTGAGGGAAGAAAAGTGTCTGCTGCTAAAGTGTTTCGGAGGTTTTCAGTTTCAAGGCTATAGGCTGTGTCTCCCCACCTTCCCTTCCCCAAAATACACACACACCCTCTTCCCCCCTCCTCCCTCACAGCTCTCAGGCCATCCGTACACATTTCTGGCTGTGGAGAGAGACGTGACAGTTGTGAATGGCTCAGCAAAGCTCCATCACCACTTCTGCTGAAAAGAATGAAGCCTACATTCTGATGGTGGTGACATATACACCTCCTACTTTGGCAAGTTGCTTCACTTTTCAGTGCCTCAGTTTTCTCCTCTGTAAAATGGGAATTCAATACCTGTTCTCCCTTTACCTTAGACTGTGAGCCCCAGGTGGGACAAGGACATCCTGATGTCCTCTTCCCTATCTCCTCCAGTGTTTAATACAGTGCTTGGCATAAAGTAAGCACTTAAATAGCCCAATTATTATTATAAATACAGACCACCATTGGTGTCTGAACAGCCCTTCTTATACATGCAATGCTCAGTCGCAACGGAGAAGCCCCATGTGAGTTTTTTTATCTGCTCCAGCACTTGGATCTTATTAACCTTTTAATAAATTCCATAGCTATAAGTACTATGAGAAAAGATATAGCGTGGGAAAAATAGCCTATGAAAAACTAACCTTTAAAAAAATTCACAAAGAGCTATTTAATGGCGATTGCTTAATTTCATAAAATCTGACTCACTTCTTCAGGTATTGCAAATGCCTAATTGTCCTCAGGAAATTTTATATAATTATGTAATAATAATGATAATAGTATTTGTTATACATTTTTTATGTTCCAAATACTGTCCTATACACTGGGATCGGTCAAGCCGTGGCTCAGTGGAAAGAGCCCGGGCTTAGGAGTCAGGGGTCATGGGTTCGAATCCCAGATCTGCCACTTGTCAGCTGGGTGACTGTGGGAAAGTCACTTAACTTCTCTGTGCCTCAGTTACCTCATCTGTAAAATGGGGATTAAGATGGTGAGCCTCACGTGGGACAACCTGATTACATTGTATCTACCCCAGTATTTAGAACAGTGCTCTGCACATAGTAAGTGCTTAACAAATACCAACATTATTAATCAGGCAGAATACAGTCCCTGTCCCACTTGACACTCACAGTCTAAGAGGAAAGGAGAACATGTATTTAATACCTGTTCCCTCCCTTTCTCTCCTCAGTTTTTAAAAGGGCCAGCGACCCTAGGAGGGACAGTGGGACAGACTCTTGAGTTGTGGTACTATCCCGCTGAAACTGGGCACCACCAAGTGTGGACACCATTAGGTCCTGGGCAGCGCAGGCAGGCCAAGCTGCCCAGAGACAGGAAAATAGGACAGATCCAGCAGTGGACATCACTCCTTCCTTTACTCTTCCTGCAGCCTGGCTCCTAGTTCTGCAGTGGAGGGTCAAATCCTGGGGCTGTTCTCTGAGGCTCCAAGACCCCCTTCTGCATTCAATTCCCCTGCCTGGAATTGGATATGTCCTCTAAAATATAAACTGATTCATTCATTCATTCATTCATTCATTCATTCATTCATTCATTCATTCATTCAGTAATATTTATTGAGTGCTTATTGTGCGCAGAGCACTGTACTGTAAACTCGTCAAAGGGCAGGGACTGTCTCTGTCTGTTACAGATTTGTATAGAGAAGCAGCGTGGTGGCTCAGTGGAAAGAGCACGGGCTTTGGAGTCAGAGGTCATGGGTTCGAATCCCGGCTCGGCCACTTGTCAGCTGTGTGACTTTGGGCAAGTCACTTCACTTCTCGGTGCCTCACTTACCTCATCTGTAAAATGGGGATTAAGACTGTGAGCCCCACGTGAGACAACCTGATTCCCCTGTGTCTACCCCAGTGCTTAGAACAGTGCTTGGCACATAGTAAGCGCTTAACAAATACCAACATTATAATTATTATTCCAAGCGCTTAGTACAGGGCTCTGCACATAGTAAACACTCAATAAATACTATTGAATGAATGAATGAATGAATGTACTAAGTGCTTGGAAAGTGCATCACAGCAGTAAACAGAGATAATCTGCTCACAACAAGCTCACAGTCTAGAAGGGGGGAGACAGACATGGTAATAATAATATTAATGATTTTGGTATTTGTTAAGCACACACTCTGTGCCAGAAACGGCAGAGCACTGTACTAAAGCAGTTGGGAAAGTACAATATAAAAATGCCACAGATCAAGTTGTCTTGATGTCTGTCTCCCCCCTTCTAGACTGTGCCTTACCGAAGGCACATCTCCTCCAAGAGGCCTTCCCAGACTAAGCCCCACTTTTCCTCATCTTCCACACCCTTCTGCGTTGCCCTGACTTGCTCCCTTTGCTCTACCCACCTCCAACCCCACAGCACTTATTTATATATCTGTAATTTTATTTATTTGCATTGAGGTCTACCTCCCCACTTTTAGACTGTGAGCTCCTTGGGGACAGGGAATGCCCCTGTGTATTATATGTCACTGTTTATTGTTGTATTGTACTTTCCTGAGTGCCTAGTACAGTGCACACAGTAAGTGCTTAATAAATATGACTAAGCAGTGTGGTTAGTGGAAAGAGCCTGGGCGTGGGAGTCAGAGGTTGGGGATTCTAATCCCCCCCTCTACCACTTGTCAGTTGTGTGACCATGGGCAAGTCACTTAACTTCTCTGGGCCTTGTTACCTCATCTGTAAAATGGGGATGAAGACTGTAATCCCTACTTGGGACAACCTGATTACCTTGTATCTACCCCAGTGCTTAGAACAGTGCTTGGCACATAGAAAGCCCTTAACAAACAGCAACATTATTATCAAGCGCTTAGTACAGTGTTCTGCACATAGTAAGTGCTCAATAAATACGACTGAATGAAAGAATTTGTTTATACATGTGATAGAGAGAAGATATCTGTGTGAGAGAGCATATATGTGTATCTCTCTGCTTCTGCCTCTCCATCCCTTCTCTTCTATCTCTTTCTGTGAGTTGCTAACTCTTCTGAAACGAATTAACGGATAAACTGCAGAATTTTAAAAGTGTGGTCAACTTCAGATTATCCAACCATACAAATGGCCCACAATAGCTGTCCAATCAAGAGAAAATCTAGAATTTATCAGGGCCACACAGCCAATAGATGGCACCAACAGTGCACGAAAGGCTTTAGTCGTCACCTGGCATTTTTGTTCTCCAGTTGGCTCTGTTGATTTGTGTCATTGCTTTTACCTTTAAATAGCTCAGAATTTTTTCTCAGGGCTATATTGTCAAGCCTTCTGTCAGAGGCTAGGAAGGGGAGAAATAGCAGACGCAGCTGCTGTCAGGCTCGCATGTCCCAGAGAAAGAGAGAGTGGGCACTGTGTCTTCTGGTGTCCTTGAAAACTTTTATTCCTCGGGGTTTAACTTTAATCACCCTTTCTGTATTTATAAGACAGCCCTAGCAACATACTTCTATGGAACTCTGGTAAATGTTATTTTAACACCAGAAAATGGCTTACAGGTAAAGAAGCAACAGTAAATAATCACTTCGAAAGCTGCCATTTCTTTTTTCTGCTTCACAACGTTTGATTTTCATCCTCTCAGCCTGACCGGGTGACTATTTTGAATCAACCTTTGTAGAAAGGAAAAATGACTGAAGAGACCAAACTTTCCCATCCTATTCTCCAGTAGGAAAAAGCAAGAGTGAGATGCCATGCTTTAATATCAAAAAGAAACGTCTTATCTATCATTTAGAGAATGTCTCTGTTGCCGAATTGTACATTCCAAGTGCTTAGTACAGTGCTCTGCACATAGTAAGCGCTCAATAAATGCGAATGAATGAATGAATCTATCCCCATTTTCTGCCTTAGCATTCTAGATTGTATTTCCTAGTTAGTGAGGGTCAAAAGCAGAAAGAAAAGTCATGGTCACTGCTCTCTCTCACTCCCCTAAAGTCACAACTTTCCAGTTCCTGTTCCTCACCCTTAAAAAAGGCTTACTATGTGCCAGGCACTGTTGTAAACCAGGACCAGCTACAAGATGATAAAGTCAGACACATTCCCCATTCCACATGGGGCTCACAGTCCAAGTAGGAGGAAGAACATGACTCAAATCCCCATTATACAGATGAGAAAACCGAGTCACAGAGAAGTGATTTGGCCAAGGTCATATAGCAGGCAAGGGACATCGCTGCGATTTTGCCTTTTTAAGGGTGAGGAACAGGAACTGGAAAGTTATGGCTATGGGGAAGTGAGAGAGAGCAATGACCATGAATTTTCCTTCTGCTTTTGACCCTCACTAACTGGGAAATACACTCTAGAATGCTAAGGCAGAAAATAGGGATAGATACATTCATTAAAAATGTGCCAGGCATTATACTAAGCACTGGGGTAGATACAACTTAGGTTGGACACAGTCCCTGTCGCACTTATGGTTCACAGTCCTAATCCCCATTTACAGATAAGGTAACTGAGGCACAGAAAAGTGAAATGATTTGCTACACAGCAGATGAGTGGTAGAGTCAGGATTAGATCTCAGGTCTTTCTGACTTCCAGGTCTGTACTCTATCCACTAGGCCATGCTGCTTCTCTATAATCTCAATCCTCACTTCTCAGCCAAATCACAATCCTCTTGAATCTTTCTGCCAGTCCTGGTATGCTGTAAGGAAAGAGGATATGTGTGTGTGTGTGTGCGTGTTTTAATAATAACAATAATAATGTTGGTATTTGTTCAGCGCTTACTATGTGCTGAGCACTGTTCTAAGCACTGGGGTAGATACAGGGTAATCAGGTTGTCCCATGTGAGGCTCACAGCTAATCCCCATTTTACAGATGAGGTCACTGAGGCACCGAGAAGCTAAGTGGCTTGCCCACAGTCACACAGCTGACAAGTGGCAGAGCCGGAATTCGAACCCATGACCTCTGACTCCCAAGCCCAGGCCCTTTCCACTGAGCCATGCTGCTTCTCTAATAGAGATACATAGAAGATCTCTCCCTTCTCTCCATCTTCTCTGCCCCTTCTTTCAGGTTCCGAATATATCAGTGGCATTCACTGAACACTTTCTGTGCGCAGAGCTCCATATTAAGCGCTGGGGAGAGTACAGTGTAACAGACACATTCCCTGCCCGCAGTGACCTTACAGTCTAGAGGACTGTACCATCAAGTGCAAATTCTATTAACAAAAATGTGAATTATACAAAACAGCATAGCAGAAGCTATGAGAATATAGCCCAACAAAGACCTATTATTAATTGCCACTTTCAAAAGATGGGGGTCTCATAAACCCATTTTCATCTTGGATGATTCTCCCCTCCAGCCCCTCCACCATTCCATCCCATCCCCAGCCCCGGTGAGGGTCCCAGGGCAGGGCGGAGAACAACTTACTGAAGGCAGCCACTTTGAGCAGAGGCGCTGTCCACGTAATGTTTCAGGGCCAGCTGGAACTCCTCCAGCTCCTCCTCCAGCACCGACATCTGCCGCTGAACAATCATCACGTGCTGCAGAGGGAGACACACGAGGACCCGTTATGGGGTGCACTGAGCCCCTATTACTTCAGACACCCTGCTGCTTATTCCATTGCTTTTCATTTACCCAGTCATTCTCGTTTGTCTCATTTGTAGTTAGGCCTAGCATCTGGTTTCGGGTCAATAAATATTCCAAAAAATGTACTTTTAATAGAGCTCTGAGGTGAGGATGGGTTTACTTATCTCTGACGGCATATGTGGTTTTAGTGGGACGCTGCTTTTTATCTCTTTTGGAGATAACACAAAGTCATTCCCCTCCTTTTTCTTTAGGAGTTACTCAGGGCTGTTCTCTGTGCATTACACTTTATTACAACCTCCATCAAAATTACCTTTTGGCAGTTTGTGCTGTTGGTACTGTTTCATGCCCCATTTTACATTTCAAAAATGTTCTAATGTTAGAAGATTCACTGTATCGATGTCTTCTCAGGTCACTGGTAATTCACTTATTACAGAGTTCATGAATTCAGGATAACCCACTAAAAAATCTCATTTAAGATTACATCACAATCCTGGGCAGGCTTTGAAGGCTACCTCGTTCAGTCCTCTGTCTCCAGGAAGATAAGCTGTAACTAAGATTCCTATCCTAAGATTACCTATCGATCAAGAAATCAATCAACTGTATTTATTGAGTACTAAGTGCTTGGAAGAGTATCGGTCAATCAATCAATCAGTCATATTTACCAAGCACTTACTGTGTGCAGAGCACTGTACTAAGCTTGGGAGAGTACAATATGACAGACAAAGTCCTTACCCACAACAAGATTACTGTCTAGAAGGTGGAGACAGACATTAATATAATAAATTATTGATATGTACATAAGTGCTGTGGGGCTGGGATGAATAAAGGGAACAAGTCAGGCTGATGCAGAAGGAAGTGGGAGAAGAGGAAAGAAGGGCTTAGTCAGGGAAGTCCTCATAGAGGAGATGTGCCTTCAATAAGGTTTTGACAGTGTGGAAAATAACTGTCAGATATGAAGAGGGAGGGTGTTCCAGGACAGAGGCAGGATGTGGGCAAGAGGCTCTCGGTGAGATAGATGAGATTGAGGTGCAGTTGAGTAGGTTGGCATTAGAGGAGCAGAGTGTGTGGGCTGGGTTGTAAGAGGAGAGTAGCAAGGTGAGGTAAGAGGGGTCAAGATGATTGAGTGCTTTAAAGCTGATGGAAAGGAGTTTCTGTTTGATGCAGAGGTAGATGGGCAACCACTGGAGGTTCTTGAAGAGTAGGGAAACATCGACTGAACATTTTTGTAGAAAAATGATACGGGCAGCAGCCTGAAGTTTAGACTGGAGTAGGGAGAGAGAGGAGGCATGAGGGTATAAGACAATAAATAAAAGACATATTCCCCACACACAATGAGCTTACAGTCTAAAAGGGGAGAGAGACTTAAAAATGAATAAATTACACATCTGTATATAAGTGCCGTGTGGCTGGTGGCGGGAGTGAATAAAGGGAGCAAGTCGGGGTGACATGGAAGGAGTGGGAAAAGAGGAAATAAGGGCTTAGACAGACAAGTCCTCAGACAATAAGGGGGAGATGTGCCTTCAATAAGTCTTTGAAGAGGGTAGAGTAATTGTCAGCCGGATATGAAAAGGGAGAACATTCCAGATACCTATGCACAGCAAATGCCTGGTCAAGACCTCTGACACTCCTCATGCTACTAAAATAATATTCCAGAATCTGCTGATACAAAGCACTTCATGTTTATTATGTTTCTTCCTGCTTTTGTAGCTGCCCTAGATCTGAGAGAAAGGGGAGATTTTCATTTAAAAAAATCTTCATTCAAATGTATATAAGGGAAAATCAAAATAAGCTGGCTCTGGGTTGATTTTTACTGATAAAATTTAAAACTGCAAAACATTTATAAAGGTCAGGTCAACATTTTGCCTAGGGAGAAACCATGTGGAGCTGAAGTGCCTCCGAATGCCAATCTCCTTGCCAGCCACCATCTTCTCTTCTCTCTTGGTCTTTTTTTGTCTTTAATGTCTTCCTATCTTTCTGTCTTGGCCTTCTGTACCATTTTGTTTCTCCCTGTATCTCTCATCTAGTTTTTCCTCTTGTTCTTTATGTCCTCATCCCTTCCCCGCTCTGCCTGGACTTTAGATTTACCCCTAGGCGGCCTGCACATTGTTTGAGTTCCAGAAAATATCATCGCTGTGTCTGCCTGTGTTTTGGGAGCACTGATGAAACTGCTTAACTGTACTGAAGCAATCCTTGCTGTGTTTCTGATGAAAGCATTGATTGTTCCTAGAGAAAAGAGGTTCTGATCTGTATCCACAGGGAGGTTAAGGTTGGGGTGGGGCTGGAGGAAGGAGAGAGAGAGAAACAGGGATAGAGACTTAGAAGAAAAATCAGCAAGAGCAGAACCTGCTTCATCTTACTCCCTTTCACAAAATAAGCTGGAAAAAGGTTAAGGGTCCTGGGGAAAATGGAATCCTTTAAAATGAAGATTAAAGTAAATTGTCCCGAAAAATGCTAAGATAGGAGATTTTTAAAACCCCCACAAAAAAATGTAGAAAAAGAAAAGACAAAAGACAAAAGGAGAAGCAGCATGCTCTAGTGGAAAAGTTCATGACCCTGGGAGTTAGGGGTCTGCATTCTGGCTACATCACTTCTCTATTGTATGATCTTGGGAAAGTCACATAACTTCTCTGTCCTTCAGTTTCCTTATCTGTAAAATGGAGATTCAATATTCTCCCTCCTAGGCTATAAGCCTTATGTGGGACCTGATTATCTTGTACAGTGCTTGGCTCACAGTAAGCTCTTAACAAATACCACAATTATAATAATAATGATGGTATTTAAGCGCTTACTATGTGCCAAGCACTGTTCTAAGCGCTAGTTGGGGATACAAGGTAATCAGGTTGTCCTATGTGGGGCTCACAGTCTTAATCTCCATTTTACAGATGAGGTAGCTGAGTCATAGAGAAGTTAAGTGACTTGCCCAAAGTCACATAGCTGACAAGTGGCGGAGCTAGAATTCGAACCCATGACCTCTGACTCCCAAGCCTGGGCTCTTTCCACTGAGGCACGCTGCTTCTCTAATATGTTTATAATCATGAAGGACCCATTTCCTTGAACAAGTAGCCAAAGTTGGAAAAATGTTAAAGTAGCATACACTTTGGGGGAAAGGAAAGATTGGAACCTGTTCTCCCTCCTACTTAGACTGAGAGTCCAGTCAGTGGTATTTATTGAGCACTTCCTGTGTGCAGAGTACTGTACTAAACTCTTGGGAGATACAACACAGAGTTGTAGACATATCCCCTGTCCACAAGGAACCTACAGACTAGAGGGGGAGGCAAACATTACAATAAATTACAGATGTCTAAATAAGTGCAGTGGAGCTGAGAGTGGGGTGAAAATCTTTTATTCTCCCCCAGCACTTAGTAGAGCATCTGGAACGTAGAGCATCCGGAACTTAACAAATCCTTGCAGAAGCAGCCTGGCATAATGGATGGAGCATGGGCCTGGGAGTCAGAAGGTCATGGGTTCTAATTCTGACCCTGGCACCTGTCCGCTGTGTGACTTTGGGCAAGTCACTTTACTTCTCTGTGCCTCAGTTTCCTCATCTGTAAAATGGGGGTTGAGACTGTGAGCCCCATGAAGGACAGGGACTGTGTCCAACTCGATTTTCCTGTATCTATCCCAGAGCTTAGTACAGTGTCTTGCACACTGTAAGCCCTTAATACCATTATTATCATTAAATACCAAAAAAAGCAATATTTACATATTTCTATATAAAGAGATGAGGATGAGCAGAAATACAAAAATGTTAAGGGTGGCACTTGGGTCGACCATGATTTGGATATTGGGGATTAATCGGGACAGGCTTCTTGGAGGAGGTGGGGGTTAGGAGGGCTTTGAGGATGTGGAGAACTTCCGGTCTCCACTTATTCTTGACTGCACAGTGTTTGGCTTTCTGCTCATTTTCTTTTATTTGTCTTTCAGCATCAGGAGTTCTGAGAGTACAGGACCTCAGGGAAGGAGCTAGGGCTTTGTGATGGGATCACATCCTGTAGCTTTCAGCAGCCTCCTGCTTTACACTCTTCTGATATCTCAAGAGAGCTGGCTGCGGATATTCTTTCCAAATAGCACTGCGTTCTTTACCTAGGAATCCTTGAGGACTACCCAGTCAGGGTTTCTACTTGCCCATCCCCTTCCAGATTTCCATGTAGATAAGTACCTGGCGAAAGTGGCCTATGTATGACCAGTTTCACATTTGAACAAATCACTTTTTTATTATGAAAGATTCTCAAATGTTAAGGAAGATTGGCAAATGAACTATTTGGAAGGGAAAAAGAGGTGACTCTCCTAAGAAGCCCAGAGACGTAAGGTAGCAAGAAAGTCTTTTGCCCCAAACTCCTCTCTGAGAGAGAGGCAAACTCCCTGAAATTCCTCTCATAGACTGTAAGCTAGAGAAGCAGCATGGCCTAGTGGATAGAGCACAGACCTCAGAGTAAAAGGACCTAGTTTTTATTTCTGGCTCCACCATTTCTCTGCAGTGTGACCTTGGGCATGTCACTTAACTTCTATGTGTCAGTTTCCTCAACTATAAAGTAGGGATTAAATCCTCCTCCCTCCTATTTAGAATCCAATTTAGTACAGTGTCTTGCACACTGTAAGCGCTTAATACCATTGTAATAATAATAATAACAATTTTGGCATTTGTTAAGCACTTACTATGTGCAGAGCACTGTTCTAAGCGCTGGGGTAGGTACAGAATAATCAGTTTGTCCCACGTGAGGCTCACAGTTAATCCCCATTTGACAGATGAGGTAACTGCGGCACAGAGAAGTTAAGTGACTTGCCCAGAGTCACACAGCTGACAAATGGCAGAGCTGGGATTTGAACTCATGACATCTGACTCCCAAGCCCGTGCTCTTTCCACTGAGCCAAGCTGCTTCTCTAATTATCATGATTTAATTAATTATCATTAATTATCATTAATTTTATTATCATTAAATACCAAAAAAGCAATATTTACATATTTCTATATAAAGAGCTGAGGATGAGCAGAAATACATAAATGTTAAGGGTGAGCCCTATGTGGGACAGGGACTGTGTCCAACTTGATTATCTTGTTTCTACTCCAGAGCTCAGAACTGTGGTTGACATAATAACAAATACCATAAAAAAATACCATAAAAAAGCTCCATCAACAGGAATCACATCTACTAACTCCGTTGCACTGTAATACTCTCTTAGTACAGTGCTCTGCACATAGTAAGCACTCAATCAATACCACCGATTGACACTCAGCAGTGTAGCGAAGGAGTTAATAATAATTATGGTATTTGTTAAATGCTTACTATGTTCCAGGCACTGTTGGGGTGGGTAGAAGCAATTCGGATTGGACACAGTTCTTGTCCCACGTAGGGCTCACGAACTCACTCCCCATTTTATAGGTGAGGTAACTGAGGCATGGAGAAGTTAAGTGACTTGCCCAAGGTCACACAGCAGACGAGTGGCAGAGCCAGGATTAGAACCCATGACCTTCTGACCTGCTGAGAGTTGCCCTGTAGTCAAAGGGTCCTAAGATTTCTTATCCAGTAAAAGTTTCCCCGGGCCTTATGGACGGGTTGGAGGAGAAAGGCTTTCATTGCTTTGAAAGAATTTTCTTCCTGAATAAACACTCTCTTGTTCTCCTAGGAGGAAAGTAAAAATGAAGTGGAATGGAAGCTGGGGGTGGTGGGGGGTGGGGGTGAGGGAAAGGGGTTAGTGGGTGGCGAGTAGGGAAGGGCCAGGTGATGGAGAAGTCCAGTACTTTAAAATATTTACTGAAGCACTTTCAGCTAATGCCCTGCAGGGTTCTGCAGCTTAATCTTCTTAATTAGCAAAGAAAATGAAGTTGGCAGAATGGGACCAAGGAGGAGAAGGAAAGAAGGAAGAGGACAAGAGGGATGGTAACCATGTCCATGCCAGCTAGGGGTTTCATTGACAGAGGGGCTGGCTGGAGAAGCCTGCTCATATATGTTGACAAATGGTCACCCAGAGATTGACCGGTGAAAAGAGGTGATAAGGGGCTGCACATTCGATTTTGACTCAAGAGATTTTAATTTACCTAAAACGTCCTGAAGAGCTGCCCTAGAGGACTTTAAGGAGCCGCTCCAGAAGCGATGTTGCCTAATGGATAGAGCACAGGTCTGGAAGCAAGAAGAACCTGGGTTTTAATCCCTGCTCCACCCCTTACCTGCTGTGTGACCTTGGGTAAGTCACTTCACTTTTCCGAGCCTCGGTACCTCATCTGTAAAACGGGGATTGAGATTGTGACCCCCATGTTGAACGGGGACTGTGCCTAACCCGATTTGCTTGCATCCACCCCAGCGCTAAGTATAGTGTCTGGAACATAGTGAGAACTTAACACATGCCATTATTATTACGATTATTGGCAGAGGAGGAAAGAATGTATCCCTGTATCTCCTGCTGAAATAAACTGCCAGATTCAGTAAGAATAGGCAACAGAGACAGCACTCTGAGGCTGTTCCTCAGGACAAGATCTGAACATTAAATAAAGAGAAATATAATTTCTTTCATTCACACTAAGAAACATGTGTCTACACCTAGGTTGTTCCATATACCTGCCCCAGAAAAGATTGACAATGGAGAGCAGTCACAGTTCCAGTCTCCCCTATTTTGAAGGAAGGGCTAGCCCAGACCCAATACATGTGTTCACCCTATAGATCTCATTGCTTTTCTCTCCCTGCCAGTGAGTCTATCATTAATGCTGAACCTGTGCATCATTTCATCCAGCAAACAAAAATGAGCTTAAACCAGGATATGGTGGTGCCTCTGGGGGCAGACTGGGTTTAGAAATGTGATAAAATTCTGCAATTCCAACAATTATTTTGGCCTGTTAGGAGTGTTTGACCTCAAGGACCCGGGCATTGTGATGCTGACTCCAGCATCAGTCTTCTGTTCTAGGGTGGGCTTGCATTCACCTATTATTTGATGGTTTAAAAAAAGTGGTGTTTCATTTATTTGCATTACTTTCTAAGCATCCTATGTCCTTTTTTCCCCACGTCAAGCTTAATCCCTTCCCTTCTGTTCCCAGTCACTATTGTTGTATAGCTGTATACATATTCATTTACAAGTTTTTTGTACAGCATCTGGAGGAAAGGTGTTCTAAAAACTCAATACATAAATACATTCCAATTTCACCCTAGAGATAAAGTTACGTTTCTTTCTGGGAAAACACTGCAGTATTGTTTATGTATCTTCATACGGTACCCTGCAGCCTAATTTTGACACCCTAGCTCATAACCATGTGAAATACACAGGAGGTATGAGCTTGTAAGTATATGTAGCACATTTTGTGCAGGGGGGAACAAGTGATCTCCTTGTGACACAACTGTAGGAAATCTGACAAAAATGAGCACCCCTACAACCTCATTAGCAGGATGGTGCACACAGATTATTATCTTGGAAAAATAACCCCCTCTCATGGGGCAATTGAAAGCATCAAAAATTGAATACGAAATGGTCAAATAGCAACTCTACAGTAACTCAAACAGCAAGTCATTCTACTGGGGGTTTGATTTTCCAGGTCATCTTTGTTTTATCAATTTAGGAGAAAAAGTTTTCCCTTCAATGAAACCTAATTATTATTTTAGTATATCTAGCAATCTACTGAATAGAGAGTGGAAAAGTCTACTCCTGAGTTGCTGCCAGGAATAACAAATAAATATCAATCAATGGTATTTATTGAGCACCTACCATAGTCAGAGAAATGGCAGAGTATAAGGATATGTACTTAAATGCTGTGGGATTGGGGCTGGGGGTGATGTTCAAAGTGCTTGAAAGGGCACAAAATCTAGATCATTGGCACTGCAGAAGGAAGGGCAAAGTAGAGAAAGGGAGGACTTAGAGAAGTTTGGGAGGAGTTATGACTTTAGCAGGGCTTTGAAGATGGGGAGAGTGGTGACATTTGAGGAGGGAGTTTCAGTCCAGAAGGAGAATGTGGGCAAGGACTCGGTGAGAAAGATGAGACCTAGGAATGATGAGGAGGTTGGCGCTAGAGGAGCAAAGTGTGTGGGCAGGATTATAGTAGAACTGTGAGGTAAGGTAAGAGGGGCCTAGCTGATTGAGTGCATTAAAGCTAATGGAAAGGCATTTCTGTTTGATGTGGAGGTGGATGGGCAGCGACGAGAGGTTCTCGAGGTGTGGGGAGACACAAACTGAATTATTAAAAAAAAAAAAATACTTGGGCAGCAGAGAGAAATATGGACAGGAGTGGAGTGAAATAAGGAGACAGGAAAGTGTTAGCGAGGAGGCTGAGGAAATAATAATAATTATGACATTTATTAAGTGCTTACTATGTGCAAGGCACTGTACTAAGTGCTGGAACAAGGCAGGATAGACTAAGTGCTTAGAACAGCATGGTAACAGGATAGAGAAGAAAGGGAGGATTTTAAAGATAAGGTGAAGGTAGAAGGTAGAACCAACAGGATTTGGTGACAGACTGAATTTGTTGGTTGAATTTGAAAACTTTTTATTTGGAAGATGTAAATTTATTATTATTGTTTAATCACCATACTGTAGAAGGTCTCATACTAGGGAACCATACCAGGAGATTCATAAAAATTCCTACTTCTGGAAGGGCAAGCTGGCATCAATGTACAACAGGATGGGAAAGCACAGAAAGATATTAAAGTGGTGGTGCCAAGTGGAGGGGAGGGAGCTGCATGTGGTTGTAGGGGGCAGGAGGGGCATGGTGGAAGTGCTACTTGATGGATTGCTGCTGTGTGGGTGAGTCTTCAGTCTGGAGGCCAGAACACTTCTTTAACTGTTACTCCTCTTACAGTTTCTGGAAAGCCCCAGGGCCTGGTCTCTCTGCCTATCTAGAAAGAAGGGGAGGAAAGGGAAAGGGCAAAGGAAGGGGGAAAGGAAAGAAAAAGGAAAGGAAAGATGTGTTTTCCAGTGCTTAGTATAATGCTCTGCCCACAGTAAGTGCTTAATAAATGGATTTGAATGAATGAGTGCGACAATTACTCTCCACATCTTCAAAACCTTATGGAAGGCACACCTCCTCCAACTAAGCCCTCATTTCCTCTTTCCCCAATCCCTTCTGTATCTCCCTGATTTGCTCCCTTTATTCACCCCTAAGCCTCACAGCACTTAACTATATAACTATATATATAATTTCTTTATTTTAATATCTGTCCCCCAGTCTAGGCTATAAGATCGTTGTGGGCAGGGAATGTGTCCTACCAATTCTGTTACACTGTACTCTCCCAAATGCTTAGCACAGTATTCTGCACACAGAGAGTGTTCAGTAAATTTGATTGATTGAGTCAGGTCATTGTGAGGATCAGTGGGGTTGGGGTGAAAAGCCCAGGGAACCGGGATCATAGCTCTTGGTGCTTCCAAACTTCTCTTGTCACTTGTGAAAATTATTTATTTATACATGGTTGCAATAAATATTGTAATACATGCAATACCCCTCATCCTAACCTTTTAGAATATGTTTTCAGCTGTCAGAGGTCTACTGTTGAAAGTTTGAGTGTTTTAGAGATAGGATCCCTCAAAATCAATCCAGTTTATCTACACATTTAGGAGGAGAAAAGTAAGATTTCCATAGCTTAACTGTTAAGATCAGATTTTCAGTATCAGATTCCCATCTATTATTGATGTAAACTGTAGAGCTCAACAGAAAGAGGTACCTCATTAAAGGAACACAGTGAAATATAATTTAGCCATCAATTACTTGGTAATTTTAGTACAGGTATACATTAGTACAGGCATATTCCATGGGCTGAGCACTCCACAATACAATCAACCTGGAGGTACGTGCAAAACCTCCACCACCAATAGTATGTCCAAGTGCTGCAAGTAAAATCAATCAATGGCGTTTACTGAGCTCTTACTATGTGCAGAGCACTGTACTAAGCACTTGGGAAAGTACAGTACAACAGACTTAGACATGCTCACTGCCCACAACAAGCTTATTTATAGTCTACAGGGGGAGACAGGCATTTGTATACATTTTTAATGTATAATTTATCAATTATCTACATAAGTGCTGCGGGGCTGGGGTTGGGGTGAATATAAAATGCCTAAAGGTCACAGATACAAGTGCATAGATGCTATAGAAGGGAGGAGGAACTGGGAAAAGAGGGCTTAATGGGGGAAGGCTTCTCAGAGGAGACGTGACCTTAATAATGTGTGGGAACTGCCCTCTCCAAACTGTCTGAGCGAGTTATCTACACCCACTGCCTCCATTCCCTTTCTTCCAATTCTCTTCTTGACCTCTCCAATCTGGTTTCCAACCTCTTCCCTCCGTGGAAAATGCCCTCTCAAAGGTTACCGATGACGTTTTTCTTGACAAATCCATTAACTTCTACTCCACCCCGATCCTCTCCGACCTCTCAGCTGCCTTCAACAGCGTGGACCGGCTCCTTCTCCTGGAAACACTGGCTAACCTTAGCTTCACTGACATTGTTCTCTCCTGGTTCTCCTCCTATCTCAGGCCACTCATTCTCAGTGTCTTTTGTGGACTCCTTCTCTGCCTCCCACTCCCTAAAAGTGGGAGTCCCTCAAGACTCAGTTCTGGGTTCCGGTCTCTTCTCCATCTGCACCTATTCACTTGGAGAACTCATTCACATCCGTGACTTCAACTACTACCACTAAGCTCTTAGTACAGTGCTTTGCACACAGTAAGCACTCAATAAATATGATTGATATGCAGAGTATACCCAGATCTACTTCTCCAGCCCTGACCTCTCTCCTTCTCGGCAGTTTTGCATTTCCTCTTGCCTTTAGCACATTGCTACTTGATTGTCTTGTGGTCCCCTCCAATTTAACATGACCAAAGCAGAACTCCTACCTTTCCAACCAAGTCCGGTCCTCCCGATGCTTTTCTCATCACCTTAGACAATACCACTAACTTCCCTGTCTCAAAAGCCTATTACCTTGGCATACCTTGACTCATCACTCTCATTTAGCCTACATATTCAATCTGTCACCAAATCCTGCCAGTTCTAACTTCACAAAATTTCTCAAGCCCACCCTTTCCTCTCCAAACAAACTGCTATTGTGCAGATCCAAGTACTTCTCATATCCTGCCTTGATTACTGCATCAGAGTCCTCCTTGACCTCCCTGCCTCCTATCTCTCTCCACTCTAGTCCTCACTTCACTCTTCTGGCCAGACCAGTTTTCTAAAAAAAGTTTAGTTCACCTCTCCCCACTCCTCAAAAACCTTCAGTGGTTGCCCATCCACCCTCACATCAAACAAAACTCCTTACCATTGGCTATAAAACACTCACTCATCTTGACCACTCCTATCTTACCTTGCTGATTTCCTATTACAACTTAGTCTGCACTCTTGGCTCCTCTAATGCCAAACTACTCACTGTTCGTCGATCCAGTTTATCTCATCATGGATCCCTTGCCCATGTCCTCCCTCTGGCCTGGAACTCCCTCCCATTCACATGTGACAGTTCAACACTCTCCCCACCCTCAAAACCTTATTAAAATCACATTTCCTTCAAGGGATTTTCCCCCACTAAGCCCTCATTTCCCCTTTTCCCTCTCCCTTCTCTATCACCAGTGCTCTTGATATTCACCTCCCCATCAGACCCAGGGCAGGTATGTACATTTCCATAATGCATTTTAATATCTGTCTCCCCACCTAGACTGTAAACTCCTGGTGAGCAGGGAACCCTACTGTATCGTATCCTCCTGAGTGCTCAGGAGGTATTCAATAAATGCCACTCATTCATTCACCGATGGAGGGACTTTTGATTCTAGTCCTAGCAGCAGCTTTTGTAACCACCACGACGCCCGCTGATTTGCATCCTCATTTCTCCACATTAACAGAGGCACTAATGGTCGGATCGGGGTGGATCAACTGTCCAAAATTCATCAATGCCTCCTTCTCCATGGCCCTGGATGGGGCAGGGAAGTTGGGTTGCTAGCCAGCGGATGGAAAGTGAAAAGGCAGAGGGTGGGGAATGAAGGGTGGTGGTTGTGGCAGCTAAGGATTTTTTTGTTTATTTGCTTTAAAAGGCATTTTTATAAGTGCTTACTATGTACCAGGTACTGTACTAAGCACTGGGGAGCTACACGCCAATCCAGTTGGACCTAATCCATGTCCCTCGGGGGACTCACAGCCTTAATCCCCATTTTACAAATGAGGTAACTGAGGCACAGAGAAGTTTGGGGACTTGCCCAAGGTCACATATCAGGTAAATGGCAGATCCTGGATTAGGACCAAGGTCCTTCTGAATCCCGGGCCCATGTGCTATCCACTAGGCCACACTGCTTCTCAAGGTTAGAACTAACATAAACACTAACCAGCACAGACCACCACAAGACGGGGGGCCGGGGAGGGACCCTATAGAAAGGCTGGGAACAGGAAAGGGAGGGGAGGGAGGGAGCAGGAAGCCCCCAGCCAGGTGCTCAGGAAGGCCTCGCTGAAGGGGTTGGGCTAAATTCATGGAGCTAGGGAGAAAAGTGAAGCTCCGCATGCCTCTCAGCGGGAAGCTGTGAACTCCTCTCACCCTCCTGGAGCATTGGGGAGTGAGGAAACCCAGCCTGTGGGGAAGGGACTGAGAGCAAAAGGGTCCACTCACCTCATCCAAAACCCCCTCTGAGCAAAGGCCTTCACTGGGCAGCACAGGAAGGGTCACTGAACTGTCTGGTAACTGGTCATTTTAGAGGTAGGGGATTGATTCTCTCCCCGCTTCATGGGCTTCTTGTTTTCTTATATTTGAGTAGATTTCCTTTTACAGTTGGTGATAGAAGAATTCAGTGCTAATGTTGTGATATGGTTAGAATTATTTTAGCACAGATTAAACATGAGTTTAGTGGTGATGAACATTACTGTATAAAACATGTGAAGGAATTTCATATATTTTCCAGAGGTTCTGAATGGATTCTTTCAAATGCCATAATAATGCTCACAGTCTAAGTAGGAGGGAGAACAGCTATTGCATCCTCATTTTGCAGATGAGGAGACTGAGACATGGAAAGGTTAAATGACTTGCCCAAGGTGACACACAGCAGGCAAGTGGTGGAGATGGGATTAGAATCCAAGTCCCCTGACTCTCAGACCCATGCTGTGTCCTCTAAGCCATGCTACTTTTCTTGTCAAGAACCATAATTTGCTTTTTGTGAGTGTGTAGTTGTCTGTACAGTGATTGCCATATATTAAATGTTCAATTAATATAATTTATTATTAATAATAATAGTAACAAAATAGATACTGGGATGCACACTGTGTTATTTTTATTGAGATAGACATTAATTTTCAAATAAAAAGATAAAAAATGGATTCTAAGCTGAATGATTCTTATGCCCCTTATATATTCAAGTGAAGAAATAAAAGAATCACTCAACTTGGAATTTGAATTTAAATACAATTTTAGAGAAATTTATACTTACAGATTTTGAATTTCCTTCTAAAACCTCTTCTTCCAGGGGTTCAAGTTTTAGGTCCTCAGAGGAATAGGAAAAAAAAAATTCAACACATACGATTAGCATAAGAAAACTCAAATATTCTGAATACCCAGAGAATCAGGTAAGCCCAAGGATCATATTTCAAAGACTTAGAAGAGATGGCTTGATTGGGAGCTAAGGATTTATCATTTCAGTAAAAGCCCAGGGCATCTAATCTGGGAAAATGTTATCTAATTTTCTCCTCAGAAAATCTATGGAATGTGTCTTTCAAAATGAATCTAAATGGGTTCATACTTCATGAAGATATTTTGAAAGTTCAAAATCTTGCACAGTACTGAAATAGAATGTGTACTATTCCTGACAAGATGACACTTTTGCAATATATTTAGCTCATTACAAAAGTGATTTTAATCCCACAATTAAAAGTGTGTAGATGCAATCAAATTAAAGAAGGAGTTTCCCCTTGCACATGGATTTGTTCCTTTTATTCACCCCTCCCTCAGCCCCACAGCACTTTCAATCAAATTTATTGAGCACTTACTGTGTGCAGAGCACCATACTAAATGCTTGGGAACACAACAATAATGTGTCATTCTTTTACATAGCTAGAATTTATTTATTTATATCAATATCTGCTTTCCCTTCTAGACTGTAATTTCCTTGCGGGCAGGGAACAGGTCTACCACCTATGCTATTTGAACTCTCCCAAGTGCTAACGTACAGTGCTCTCCATAGAATAAGTCCTCAGTTCAACAATCAATCGTATTTCTTGAGTGTTTAAGGTGCACAGAACACTGTACTAAGCACCTGGGAGAGTATAATACAGCAGAGTTTATAAATACATTCCCTCCCCAAAATGAGCTCACAGTCTAGAGGAGGAATCAGACATTAATATAAATTTATACATAAATATATAAATGCACATTAGTGCTGTGGGGCTGAGGGAGGGGTGAATAAAAGGAGTAAATCAGGGCAACACAGAAGGGAGTGGGAAATAAATACAATTGATTGATAGAATTTCATCAGGAAGTGATAGGTTCGAAGTTCAATACATGGCAAGGGAAACTTTTTCACACCACAGGTAGTAAGCCTATGGAATGAGCTATCAGCAGAAACCATTTAGTCAGAAAATATTACAAAGAGAAATGAGGGGTTGAATAAATTCATCAAGGAGAGCTCCATAATAGGCCATAAGAGGAAATCTGTGGAAATTGGGAGACATATTCATAACCATGAGTTCAAGATATGGAGGAAAGCTACCATCACTCTAATCCTCCAGGCATGTTGGGTGCCTTTGTTGGAGACTGAAAACTGGGCTGGATGAACTATTGGCCTGCTCCAGTCCTGCCAATTTTATGTGCTTATATTCTAGGAAGTCACCTCAAACATGATATTGGCAAGATTTCTGAGATGTGAGAAGTTATTTATGAAAAAAAGGCACTCTTCAAAGAATGTGCCCCGCCACCCTCCAAACTCTGAGCCTCTGGTGAATAAATAGGGCTTTCTATTTCTTTTCAATTTTCAACTAAAATGGAGATGAAGATAATGGAAATTTGGGGGGGATACTGGATTTCAAATATGTTGCTTTTTTCTTTTTCATGACAACCTGCTGGTGATTCACATCAGAATTTTACTGGTATGGAAAAAATGACATCAAAACATCTTTCTTAATCCCCTCTCTTATCATGCCAATTGAGGGGCATTTCCAAATACAGTCAAAACTTTGTTATCCGACTTGATGAGGAACAGGAGGGACTGGATAATGAAAGATGCGAGTTAACTAAAAGTCAAGGTAGCAGCAAAGGAGCAGTGTGACTTAATGGAAAGAACACGGGTCAAGTGGAAGGAGCACCGACTTTGGAGTCAGAGGGATCTGGGTTCGAATCATTACTCTGCCACTTGTCTGTTGTGTGACCCTGGGCGAGTCACTTAACTTCTCTATGCCTCAGTTTCCTAATCCTTAAAATGGGGATTCAATCCCCATTCTCCCTCCTACTCAGACTGTGAGTCCTACGCGGGACAGGGATTGTCTGACAAGATTACCTTTATCTACCCCAGCACTTACAGCAGTGCTTGACACATAGTAAGAGCTTAAGAAACATCACAATAATAATAATAATTATGATTATTATTAAGACACTTTGCATAGTTACCCAGAGAGCTATTGCCATTAGCAATAAAGCCCCTAGAGAATAATAATTATTATTATTATTATGGTATGTGTTAAGTGCTTACTATGTGCCTGCCACTGTACTAAGTGCCAGGATGGATACAAGCAAATAGGGTGGGACATAGTCCCTGTCCCACGTGGGGTTCACAGTCTCAATTCCCATTTTACAGATGAGGTAACTGAGGCCCAGAGAAGTGAACTGCCCAAGGCCATACAGCAGACAAATAGTGGAGTTGGGATTTGAACCCATGACCTTTGGCTCCCATCCACTATGCCATGCTGTTTCCATGAGCAACCGAGAAGCCCGTTGGCTCATGACTGAAAAGAGCAACTGATCAGTGGGGAGGTACCACTCCCTGAGAAGCTGAACTTAAGGTATCGGGTGGAAATCCAACTCTCCCATCAGTTTTTAATATTGTTATTGAAGGACCATCTGCTGCTTGCTTACTCTGCATTGCCCAAGGCAACCCTGCTAAAACTTTCTGGAAAGTTCCAGAGGAGCTACATACAGATTGACTTTCCCGGCTGCCTCTTCTCTACCACAGGGAGGATCAAACATATCCTGATCATTGTACAAAGCCAGTTTTCATAAGAGGTCCACCAGCCAAGATGCTGATGCCGGTTACTAAAGCATTCCAGTTGGTGAGGTGCCAAGGAACGCAGCCTGGTTTGCACATTTACGCTCCTGTGAGATCTGGTCTAATTTAAACGCCGATTAAAATTCCACAGAATGGGAATGGCTGGTATCACCACATCGCTCCAGAGTACGGTTTAATTATAATGGGGACATTGTTATACAGAAGATGACTTCTAAGCACCGGATGAACCTAATAAATCATCTGAAATCAAAGTCAGAACTGAAGCCTGCAACGACGTTGAGCAGGAAGAAAAGTTCCCAGTGAAAATAAAACTGTGTTCCATTTTGCACCCAAAAGTTCTGGGTGTTTTGATTTCCTCATTCATGAACAAAAGCAGGGAATGATTTCCTTGAGCAGCAGGCTTTCTGTTGGAAGAAATGCTTATTGACAAAGAAGATAAAAGATGTCTCACCCCAGGTACACCTCTATTAAAAGGACTATCAAACCAAGTTCTAAGAACGACAGGAGACGGGATGAGTCAACAATCAAACTGCATGTATTCATCATCTGCTGCTGGGAAATTGTGTAGCTTTTCTATGTGTGTGAGAAAACTTAACTTAGACGGCTCTTGCTGAGACCCACTCAGTAGGAGATCCCTACTGAATCCCCTCTCATTAAACTTTCTGAGAACTTCTTAGACAAGTTCTCAAAATGAAACCCTTCCAAAGGAAAAGGGAGGAAGATGGTGATGCTCAAAAGTGGAGGTGACATTTTAAAGGAGTTAAGTCAATCTGTAACTAGGTTTCTACAGTTCTTGAATAGTTATACAGATTATTTTTTTAAAAAGTCAAAATAAAGACAGGTTTGCAGCAGATTGAATAACTTCCCAAAAGATTTACTGGTGCTCTTAAAATGACTCCAAATTCAGCAATAGATTTTCTCACTTGTCAAACGAGTGAACTTAAGGTCATAAGCAATATCGTACTAGTCCACTCAGTATCGTTTTTCTGATAGAGGCACCAAAGTAAACTTGGGATGACAACTTTATGTGTGGCCTTCTTACATTTATACCTATGGATAGTGATGTATCTTCTAATATCCATATGTCATCTCAATACTAGCTTACCATGGTCTTCTATAATATTCAGCCTTCATCCTGCCTGGGGTTTTTAACCTATCCAATTTTTCCTACTATATTTCCCTAAATTCTCCCACTAAAAAATCTACGATGAGCCCCTTGTTAATGTGTACATATCTCTTTCTTCAAACTGCTGATATTTTTTGGCGGTAGAGTGGCCCCAAGTAACAAATTCTATTTTCTAGTCAGTAAGCTCGTTGTGGGCCGGGAATGTGCCTGTGTTATATTTTACTCCCCCAAGTGCCTAGTACAGTGCTTTGCACAGTGATTGCTCAATAAGTATGACTGACTTGAATGAAAATTTCAAGTTCTTACTAAACCTGCTGGGGGAAGAATTGTTCCCCGTTGTTTGTTTTGAACCTACCACATTCCCGCTTT
Source organism: Ornithorhynchus anatinus (assembly GCF_004115215.2). NCBI lineage: Eukaryota > Metazoa > Chordata > Mammalia > Monotremata > Ornithorhynchidae > Ornithorhynchus > Ornithorhynchus anatinus. The sequence goes on along the minus strand of NC_041731.1, from coordinate 54,772,807 downwards.
AATGGATGCCACCTTGTCTAAGTGTGGTGGGATTTGGTGAAAAACAATTTCGTGTTCACTCTGAACATGACCTTGGTGAGACTAGAAACTGCAATCTCATCCCTCCCTACCTTCCCCACCTTCATCTTTTCAGACCGAAGACTTTTGATGTCTCCAGCCCCTGGTCAAATGGAAACCGCTCCATCTCTCTCTCCCCTCTAGCCTTGATCAACTCGGTTGCCCTTCTCTATACTGTCTTCAGCTCCATAATATCTTTCCTAAGATGTGGCACCTAAAACTGCATGTAGTGTTGTAGATATGGCCACGACATGGATTCTATGGAGGGAAAACTATGCCTTTTGTTTTGTTTCATTTGTCTTTCCTGATGATGACCAACATTTTGTTGGCCTTTCTGGCTGCTCCTGCACAATGAGTCTGTGATGTGAAGGAATGGTGAACTCTGACTCCTATATTTTTTCTGGTTTGTGATGGATGGTTCCAAGTCATTGGGTCATTCCTGTTGGAGTTATTTTTCCCCAAATGCAATTCTCTGCATTTGCTGATGTTGAAGTCCATCTTCCACTTTTCTGCCCAGGCACTCTCTCAGACTAAAAGTCATAACCAAACCCGTAACCCACATCTACTTAGCTTAGTAGATAAGGCATGGGTCTGGGAGTCAGAAAGACCTAGGTTTTTATCCCAGCTCTGCCACTTATCTGCTGTGTGACTTTGGGCAAGTCACTTCATTTCTCTGTGCCTCAGTTCCCTCGTCTGTAAAATGGGGATAGAGAATGAGCCCCACCTGGGACTGTGTCCAACCCAATTTGCTTATATCAACCCCAGCGCTTAGTACAGTGCCTAGCATATAGTAAGCACTTAACATATACCACAATTATTATCTAGATATTTAGTTAAACAAGGCAGGGGAAGAGTTCATCTAGGGCAAGCAGGAAGTAGACCCAAACATAAGCCCAGAGATGTCCAATACCTCAGGTCAGTGTCTACGGTGCTTGTACTGAGTTGTCTAGACCATCAGGGTTGAACTATAACCCTTGACTCATATGATCTCACTCCTCTGCAGTGGATGTTTCCTGTCAGTGCTGGGATATTGGATCAGTCCCGTCCCACAGGCTGATGGAGTCTTTTCTCAGGGCAATGAGCCCTCAACTCACAGGATGAATATGAAGGGGAGAAAACACTTGTCTATGACAGATGAGTATCTCCCTAGGATCCAGTATGGCTTCTTAGACCTGGCTGAATCACTAGCTGGAATCAAGAGCTTCTCTGAGGCCTCAGCAACAGGCCTGGAGTCAAAGCAGCTGATTAACTGAGGACTAACTTTAGTAAAGTGGTCCTCTGCCAGACTACCAGGGCATGACAAGGATGCTCACAATCATTCTGAAGAACTTTGATCCATTTGATAACCAGGCGGGTAGCTTCTGGGTTTATTTTTTTTGTATGTGTTTTTTATTTATTTATTATTTACTTTTGGAAACTGATTTGAAGACTTGTTTTTCTTTTCGAGCATACCACGGTTTCTTTGTTATCTCAGTTTTAAATGTACCTAGCGCATTTCAAAAAAACTGAACCACGAATGCTCGCATTATTTTAAGATGCACTCCACCACCTAGGAAATTAGCCCTAAACCCAATATGGATGTTAGGTGGTATTCTGTATTGGTTGGACTCCAAACAAAGTTCTAAGTAAACTTTTAAAAAGTGACTATTTGAGATGAATGGGTGTGTCGTCACCTAAAGTTATTATTTCTCTGGGCAGAAGTGTGCACTCAGGCAAAGATAAACATTTTTTTTTTAAATGGTATTTGTTAAATGCTTACTATGTGCCAGGCACTGCTGTAAGCTCTGGGGTAGATAATCGGTAATAAGATAATCGGGTTGGACACAGTCCCTGCCACATATGGGGCTCACAGTCTTAATCCCCATTTTACAGATGAGGAAGTGAAGTGATTTGCTTCACCCAGCTGACAAGTGGCGGAGCCAGAACTAGAAACCAGGTCCTTCTGATATCCAAGCTCATGCTCTATTCACTAGGCCATGATGCTTCTCTTTGTGATCAAAAATGAAAGGAAGAAAAAAAAAGCAAAGTACCTTTTTTTCCAGTCGGTCAATCAGCTTCTGGAGTCTGTTTATCTGGGTCACCCACTGACTCCCTTCATCTAGCAGGGCTAGAGAAAGAAGAAACAATATTAGCTCAGTATGTAACAAGCCCTCAGGGGAAAGCCAGAGAGTATGATTAGATAGTCTGTACCACTTCTATTTTGTGGGAAGATGCTATGCATTTGAATAAACACTAATTTTACTGCACGATCAAAGCCAAAGAAAATGCTCCTTTGAGCGATGATTTCTTCTGACATATGGTGCCTAACAGCATCATCGCTGAGAGTCTGCTCTTTGAAAATCATGAAAAAACATAAGTCTTGTGCTTTGGGGAACATGGAGTTTGGAGTCCAAACAACCAGAGGGTCCACGAGAGGCCATGGAGCAGATCTCAGAACTGCATTATTAGGAGGGATAAAAAGAAAAATGAAAGGGAATCCAAGTCATTTGGGTTTCCAACGAAACATCCACAAAATTCACCTTCTGGGATTATTTTGACTGGGTAAATTCATTGTATGTGCAGGGTTCTGTTGAATTTGCAATACCCTCTGGGGAATCTTTACTCTTTTAACAAGCAATTTTAGACTGTAAATTTAGTCTCATCCTTAAGTGATAGATCTGCATTATCAAAAAAGGTCTTCAAAGAAATCTGAATTTTCAAACTTGAAATTTGAACATCTCTAATGGACTTGTAAAAGTAAATGTTCTCTGAAAAAAGTAAAAGATGCAGAAATCCATTTTACATTTCACTCCTCCTCACTCAGCTGGGTTTTCCATCTAGTCAGAAAGAGAATCAAAGACCTCTTGAACTGCACTTATGACCTTGATATGCTTCAGTGGTAATAAACGCCCTCAATCAGGTGAAGAAATGCTCTGCATTTTCTGGCAAACAATTACAAAAGTCATTGTCATTAAGTACCACTTAAAAAAATAAGAAGGGAAGAGCTGAAGAATGAGTCACCTGGGCCGCCAGCACTGAATTGAGGACTGCTCGGGGATAAGCTGTTGTTCCTCTGGATTCTGCGATTCCAACGCTTTCCAGCCCACGGAATGGACAGGACCTCTGGCTTGGGTGGCCCTTGCCTTGAATCAAACAAAGGCAGAAGTTGATTTTTTGCATGCCATGGTTTTACGTGCCTTGTTCGGGGAACACTCTCGGGCCAACCAACTTTTCAGACATTTTCTAGCCTTGGGCTACAACTATCAACAGCATGGCAGCCCTGGATACTCAGCCATTTCATGGCTGGTGGGAAGCCGGGCAGGACTTAAAGAGAAGAACTACTTGGCACTTGAGGGCATCCACTGCTTAAATCACCCCTACCCTTAGAGAAGCAGCGTGGCTTAATTGAAAGAGCCAGGGATTGGGAGTCAGAGTTCATGGGTTCGAATCCAGACTCTGCCACTTGTCAGCCGTGTGACTGTGGGCAAGTCACTTAATTTCTCTGTGCCTCAGTTACTTCATCTGTAAAATGGGGATTAAGACTGTGAGCCCCACTTGGGACAACTTGATTACCCTGTATCTACCCCAGCGCTTAGAACAATGCTCTACACGTAGTAAGTGTTTAACAAAGACCAACATTATTATTATTATTATTATTAATGAAGCCTAGGAGACACTGATTCTGGTATCCAGGGAGGAGATATCAATCATCAATCAACCATCCAATCACATTTATTTAGCACTTACTGTGTGCAAAGCACAGTACTTAGTGGTTAGGAGCGCTCAGTACAGCATTATGAGTTGGTAGACACATTCCCTGCCCACAGCTAGGTTACAGTCTAGAGGGGATAGTTAAGAAGTGTCACTTCTGTGGGTGATGGTCCCACTATTTTAACCCCCACTGCTGCTTCAAAATTTCACCTGAAGACTGCCTTCACCCCCTATCGCATTCTCTCCTCCCTCCCCTTCCAGTCCCACACCAACACAAATGCTGGCTGCAATTAAGATTTCTCTCTGGTGAAATGCACTGTTGCTGGAGCAGTAGCAGCAAGCAGAAGAGACTGCCTGAAAGACTGTCTTGCCTGGAGAGAGGAGCAGTGAAATCCCCTTGGGGTGACTACCTACGGAAGGGTGTTTGGAGGTGGGAGGGTAACTTTACTGCTTGTAGGGAGGGGTGGGCTCTGAAAAAATCAGACTATATTTGCCTGTCTGTAACACTGATGCTGACTGGCAGCTCCAGTCCCGTTGACAATCAGTGTAGGGAGAATTGCTATTTAGAAGTTTGCCCCAGGCATAGTAACTGACAGTATCTTCTCTGGGGAACCAAACGACCAATTCCAGGATTGCTTGAAAGCTGAAGAGGAAGATCACTTTCAAACTCAATTAAAGTAACAGAAAGGTATAAGAGAAGATGCTTGGAGAAACCAATGACAAGTAAGGGATTTATGTTAATAATACTAATAATAACGTTGGTATTTGTTAAGCGCTTACTATGTACAGAGCACTGTTCTAAGCACTGGGGTAGATACAGGTAATCAGGTTGTCTCATGTGAGGCTCACAGTCTTAATCTCCATTTTACAAATGAGATAACTGAGGCACAGAGACTTGAAGTGACTCGTCCAAGGTCACACAGCTGACAAGCAGCAGAGCCGGGATTAGAATCCATGACCTCTGACTCCCAAGCCCATGCTCTTTCCACTGACCCACACTGCTTCTCCAAATTTCAGTTTCAGGTTAGAATTACTTCCAGTTTGAAGACAGATTTTTGAGAATATAATAATGAAATTCAATTAGTTGATGGTCATGGATATCTATTTTCTAAATAATGACCATATAGAAGCTCTCCTCCCTCAGGATCACACCTGGAGAATTTCCAGTACTCTGCCAGTATTGACTACGGGAGGGAGAGTGAAGCAAGAGGCCTACCCATTCCATTCCTAGCTTGGCCAGTGGCTAGCGAGTGGAAGGCAGTCTGCTACAAGTCAAAACTCACCCGCGCTGGGCAGCAGCAGCATGGGAGAGAGTCGAGGGTGGAGATTCAGGTTTAATAATAGTATTAGAAGCAGTGTGGCTTAGTGGAAAGAGTGCTGGCTTGGGAGTCAGAGGACATGGGTACTAATCCTGCCTCCACCACTTGTCTGCTGTGTGACCCTGAGCAAGTCACTTAATGTCTCTGTGCCTCAGTTATCTCATCTGAAAATGGGGATTAAAAGTGTGAGCTCCATGTGGGACAACCTGATTACCTTGTATCTACTCCAGCACTTAGAACAGTGCTTGGCACATAGTAAGTGTTTAACAAAGGCCATCATTATTATTATTATCACTAATAATAAAAATTGTAGTATCTGTTAAAGTGCTTACTATGTGTCAGGCACTGTACTAAGCCCTGGGGTGGGTACAAGCAAATCGGTTTGGACACTGTCCCACTCCCACAGGGGGCTCACAGTCTCAATCTCCATTTTACAGATAAGGTGACTGAGGCCCAGAGAAGTAAAATGACTTGTCCAAGATTCATTTAACAGTATTTATTGAACGCTTTCTATGTGCAGAGCACTGTACTAAGTGCTTGGAATGTACAATTAGGCAACAGATAGAGACAATCTCTGCCCAAACATGGGCTCACAGTCTAAACCAGGGAGACAGACAGCAAAGCAAAACAGGACAAAACAAGACATCATCAAGATAAATAGAATCATGCAGCTATACACCTCATTAACAAAATAAATAGGGTAATAAATAATATATGCAAATAAGCACAGTGCTGAGGAGAGGGGAAGGGGGGAGGGGAGGAGGAGCAGAGGGAAAGGGGGGGCGCAGTCTGGGAAGGCTTCCTGGAGGAGGTGAACTCTCAGAAGGGCTTTGAAGAGAGTTAGTTTGGTGGAGGTGAGGAGGGAGGGCATTTCAGGACAGCGGGAGGACGTGGGCCAGGGGTCGACGGCAGGATAGGTGAGAACGGGGGACGGTGAGGAGGTGAGCGGCAGAGGAGCCAAGTGTAGGGGGTGGGCAGTGGAGAGAGAAAAGGGAGGAGTACGACCGGCAGAACCAGGATTAGAACCTATGACCTTCTGACTCCCAGGCCAATGTTCTTTCCACTACGCCATGTGTGTTTACAGAGCGGAAGAAGGCAATGGTAAACCACTTCCATATTTTTACCCAGAAAAGTCTATGGATACACTACCAGAACGACTGCAGATGGAGGTAGGGTATTGTGGGAGAAATGTGCCTGTGGTGTGGCTAAGGGTCGGAGACGACTCGACGAAATAAGACAAGAGGCTCCATAGTGAAATTCTGCACCAACATGCAGGGACACTATCACTATTATTTGTTCCTGCTTTAAGAATGTGTATGCAATAGGCCTTGGGTTTTCAGACTTTTTTCAGAAACTGCACCACTGCCTCAAAGTTTCACTTAAAGTACTGCTTTTGCATTCTCCCCAACAGCTCCCTCCTCCCTTCCCACTCAGCCCCATCCCATACCAACAAAATTTCTCACTGAAATTAAAATTTCTCTCTGATAAAATGGAATGCTGCAGCAGCAGTAGCAGGAAGCAGAAGAGATGACCAAAAAAAATAGCTCTTTCACCCCTCAAAGCTTGAGAGCTGAGGAAAGAACCTTATTTCTTTCATTCATTCATTCAATCGTATTTATTGAGTGCTTACTGTGTGCAGAGCACTGTACTAAGCACTTGAGAAGCACATTTCAGCAACAGATAGAGACAATCCCTACCCAACAACGGGAACACAGTCTAGAAGGGGGAGACAGGCCACAACACAAGTAGACAGGCATCACTACCATCAAAATAGATAAAAAGAACCATAGGTAAATGTACATCATTAATAAAATAGAGCAATAAATACGTACAAATATATACAAGTGCCGTGGGGAGGGTAAGGGGGTAGAGCAGAGGGAGGAAGTAGGGGCAATGGGGAGGGGAGGAGGAGCAGAGGGAAAGGGAGGGCTCAGTCTGGGAAGGCCTCCTGGAGGAGGTGAGCTCTCAGTAGGGCTTTGAAGAGGGCTCCTGTTACTGCTTTCTTCAGGGGCCCTAGAAGTTCCAAATTATCTCTCAATTGTCTGCTGTACTGCCTCTAACCATTATTATGCTTTGAATTGTACTGCTTATTCATAAACAAAACCATAACCATGATCGTAGTGTTATTTGTTAAGTTTTTACAATGTGCCAATCAGTCTGTACAGTACCAGGTAGACTCAAGATAATTGGGTAAGAGACAGTCCCTGTCCCACTTGAGACTCATAGTCTAAGAGGGAGGGAGAATTGGATACTGAATCCCATTTTATGGATGAGGAAATCAGGCCCCGAGAAAGCAAGTCACATGCCCAAGATCACACAGCAGGCAAGGTACAGGTGGGATTCGAATCTAGGTCCCCTGACTCCCAGGCCTGTGTTATTTCCATTAAGCCAAACTGCTTCTCATATTTCTTAAGTAGTGATAATCGATGCCTTTGAAGAGCTTACAATCTAGAGAGGGAGATAGACTCCAAAATAAATTAAAAGCAGAGGGCAGCAACAGATTTTTAAAATTAAAAAAAAATCCTAAAATAACATTTCCAGTGTCCCCCCAACCCCAGAACCCCCATGCTTTCCCCTTATTTCTGTCCCCACCCTGCAATTCATCAGTCTTTGGTGAAATAATGTTTCAATATTCCTGACACCTTGGTGGTATTACACTCCACAGGCCCTTTGCTGTTGCCTGTTGAAAATCAAAGGGGTGACTTGTTTCTTTTTGCTCTCTGTGGAAGGCTACTGAGAAAAAGAATTTCATGTCTGAAAAAGTAAAACTTCTACACATGCTGGAGATTAATTTTCTCCTGGGGTCAAACTGTATTCTAATTTCCACCGAGAACCTGACACCACAAATTCAAGCACATAAATGGACTAATAAATATACATATGGCATTCCTACTCTCAGCATGTTGTGTCCCAAAATTCCAGGTTCCCAAGAAGCCTCAAATAAATGATCAATTCTGGCTGAGACCAGTATTCTCCACACACACTGATGGAATAATCTAACCAACAGCTGAAAGGGGTTGCACAGCTAGCGTTCCAGCCTCCTGAGGTTATCAGTGTAAATTAGAGAAAAAGAAAATTACTCAAAGTCCAAACTACTCGGTTGAAAATCAACTGTTCCCTCCCCTTTCCAGGAAAATGATTCTCAGAAGAGTTAGACCTTTAAAGTATCACCAGTCAATTAATCAATAGTATGTAATGAGTGTTTATTGTGGGCAGAGCACTGTTATTAAGAGCTTGGAAGAGTATAATACAAAAGAATTGGTAGACAGGTTCCCTGTCTACAAAGAGCTAACAGTCTGAAGGGGGAGACAGACATGTGCTTGTTTTGTTTGTTTTGTTTACTCTGTCTCCCCCTTCTATACTGTGAGCCCATTGTTGGGTAGGGATTGTATCTGTTACTGAATCGTACTTTCCAAGCGCCTAGTACAGTGCTCTGCACACAGTAAGTGCTCAATAAATATTATTGAATGAATTAAAATAAATCATGGATCTGTACTGAGGGTGCTCAGGGTGGAGTGAATATCAAGAGCTTAGAAGGCATAAATCCAAGTGCGAGGATAATGCAAAAGGAAGTGAGAGTAGGGGAAAATGAGGGCTTAGTCGGGAAGGGCCTCTTTAAGGAGATATGAATTTAATAACTCTGGGCATGATGTAGTGGATAGAACAAGGGAGGGCCTGGGAGTTAGAAGGTCATGGGTTCTAATTCCGACCTGCCACTTGTCTGCTGTGTGACCTTGGGCAAGTCACTTCACTTCTCTCTGCCTCAGTTACCTCAATTGTAAAATGGGGATTGAGACTGTGTCCAACCCAAGTTGCTTGCATCCACCTCAGTGCTTAGTACAGTGCCGAACACATAGTAAGCGCTTAACAAATACTATAATTATTATGAAGGGGGAGGGAGTTCCAGGCCCGAGGGAAGACGCGGGCAGGGGAGCAGCAGTGAAATAGTTGAGATCCAGGTACGGTGATTAGGCTCATGTTAGAGGAGCAAAGTATACGGGGCTGGGTTGTAGTAGGAAATCAGCGAGGTAAGATAGGATGGGGTGATCTGAATGAGTGTTTTAAAGCCGATGGTAAGGAGTTTCTGTTTGATGCAGAGGTGGATGGGCAACCATTGGAGGTTCTTGAGGAGCGGGGAGATGTGGACTGAAGTCTTTTTAAAAAAAATGATCTGGACAGCAGAGCAAAGCATAGACTGGAGAGGAGAGAGACAGGAGGCAGGGAGGACAGCAAGGAGGCTGATGACTGAATTATAATAAGTAATATAAGTGCTTGGATCAGCAGAGTAGTAGTTTGGATGTAGATGAAAGGGTGAACATTAGCCATGCTGTGAAGGTAGAACTGACATGAACTGGTGACAGATTGAATATGTGGATTGAATGAGCTATGAGGAATACAGTGTCAAGGTTTATGGGCTTGAGAGAAAGGGAGGATGATGGTGCTGTCTACAGTGATGGCGATATATTCATTCATTCATTCAATAGTATTCATTGAACACTTATCATGTGCAGAGCACTGTACTAAGCGATTGGAATGTACAATTCGGCAACAGATAGAGACAATCCCTGCCCAATGACAGGCTCACAGTCTAAATGGGGGAGACAGACAGCAAAGCAAAACAAAATAAAACAAGACAACATCATCAGGATAAATAGAATCAAGGAGAACTACACCTCATTAACAAAATAAATAGGGTAATTAATATATACAAATGAGCACAATGCTGAAGGGAGGGGAAGGGAGAAGTGCAGAGGGTGGGAGGGGGAGGAGAGGAGAGCAGAGGGAAAGGGGGGCTCAGTCTGGGAAGGCCTCCTGGAGGAGGTGAGCTCTCAGTAGGGCTTTGAAGAGGGGAAGAGAGTTAGTTTGGCAGATGTGAGGAGGAGGGCATTCCAGGACAGCGGTAGGACGTGGGCCAGGGGTCGACGGCGGGACGGGCGTGAACGGGGGACCGTGAGGAGGTGAGCAGCAGGGGAGCGGAGTGTACAGGGTGGGCAGTAGAATGAGAGAAGGGAGGTGAGGTAGGAGGGGGCAAGGTGATGGAGAGCTTTGAAGCCAGTAGTGAGGAATTTTTGTTTCGTGTGGAGGTCGATAGGCAATCACTGGAGGTTTTTGAGGAGGGGGAGTGATATGCCCAGAGCGTTTCTGTAGGAAGATGATCTGGGCAGCGGAATGAAGAATAGACTGGAGTGGGGAGAGACAGGAGGAAGGGAGATCTGAGAGGAGGCTGACACAGTAATCCAGTCGGGATATTATAAGAGCTTGACCCAGCATGGTAGTCATTTGGATGGAGAAGAAAGGGCGGATCTTGGCAATATTGTGAAGGTGAGACCGGCAGGTGTTGGTGACGGATTGGATGTGTGGGGTGAATGACAGAGCTGAGTCAAGGACGACACCAAAGTTGCAGGCTTGTGAGACTGGAAGGATGGTAGTGCTGTCCACAGTGATAGGGAAGTTAGGGAGAGGACAGGGTTTGGGAGGGAAGATAAAGAGCTCAGTTTTAGGCATGTTGAGTTTTAGGTGGCGGGCAGACATCCAGGTGGAGACGTCCTGGAGGCAGGAGGAGATACGAACCTGGAGGGAGGGGGAGAGAACTAGGGAGGAGATGTAGATCCTTGCTGACCTCCCAACCTCCCAACCTCCTTTCTCTCCCCACTCCAGTCTATACTTCACTCCGCTGCCCAGATCATCTTTCTACAAAACCTTCAGGACATGTCACCCCACCTCCTCAAAAAATCTCCAGTGCTTGCCCATCCACCACCTCACCATTTTACAGATGAGGTAACTGAGGAACAGAGAGGTTGACTTGCCCAGGCCACACAGCAGAAAAGTGGTAGAACCTGTATTAGAACCCAGGTGCTCCGACTCCCAAGCCCATGCTCTTTCCACTAAGCCATGCTCTTTCTTGGTCACCATTGAGTGCTCTGGGGAAGAAGAAGGAGGGAGTCAGGGTGGCAGGAGGACAAGGGGACTAAGAGCCTGAAGCCAGCCCCGTGGGAAAAAATTCTGGCTAAAGAGGCAGCAGGGACAGGATATGCCTTGAGGAGAGAGTGGCAGGCCAGTGACAGAAAGAAAGGCAAAGAAGACGACTGAAGACAGAGTAAGGGCCGGGAAAATTGGGTACAGAGCACACGTTTGGTTCACATTTAATAATTCATTTTTTTCTCTTCAGTTGAAGCCCCACTTTGCCTCGGTGCAGATCCCCCTGATATAATTATGATCCCTTAATTTTCTCTTATCATGAAACGCTTGCATTTTTCTTAAATAATTTAATCAAGCTTGCACTAAATTTGCACCTTTGAAGAACACTGACTGTAAATTCTGAATGGGTTCCTCAGAACAAGAGCACGGTAAGTAATCTGATCCAGATCACCAGATTTAGCTTTTAACTTCCTAGTCTTGATTTTAATCAGAATCTTTCTACCTAGGGCACTATGTCCCTTCCCTGGCCTTCCTGGAACACATGAGGCCACGAACGCATATCCTGAGGATCTTTTGCTTGCCTTTCCTGACGGGTTTGCTCCTCGGTGGTTTCCATGGCACACTCCAGGGAGTTCTGCAGTGACTGAAGTTGATTCAAAGTCTCCTTTAATAAAAATCGAGTCACAAACTGTTCCAAGTTAGAAGCCTCTTGGTAGTCCTAAAATAACACAAGAGAGGTTGTGAAATCCAGTGGAATTCTAGAAGAAATATCTAATGGAAAGGAAAAAAGAGGTCATTAAAAAAAAACAATTAACATGACAGTTTTGAGTATTAAGTCCACCTGAATGGACACACCTGAGAAGCAGTTTTGCCTAGTGGAAAGAGCATGGGCCTGGGAATCAGAAGATCTGGGTTTTAATCCCAGCTCTGCTATTTATTAGATGACCTTGGGCAAGTCACTTAATTTCTCTGTGCCTCAGTTCCCTCATCTGCAAAATGGGGAGTCCATATCTGCTCTCTCTTCTACTTAGACAGTGAGCCCCTTAGAAAACTGATTATCTTGTATCTGGCCCAGTGCTTAGTGCTATGCTTGGCACATAGTAAGCAATAAGTAAGCATAGTAATATAGTAATACTATACTAATATTATAGTATATAGTAATAGATGTTATTACATAGTAGTGAGTATAGTAATAACAAAATTATTATTACTACCTGATGAAAATATGTCCTATTATTAGGGGGTTTCACTCTCACAAATCAAAATGTCAGTTCTGCCACTTGTCAGCTGTGTGACTCTGGGCAAGTCACTTAACTTCTCTGGACCTCAGTTCCCTCATCTGTAAAATGGGGATTAAGACCGTGAGCCTCACGTGGGACAACCTGATTACCCTGTATCTACCCCAGCGCTTAGAACGGTACTCTGCACATAGTAAGCCCTTAACAAATACAAAAAAAAATGCAGAGTTTGACTGGTTTATTGATTTTTCAATTTTTTTTTTATTGCTGATTGCTTTATTTCCTCCTTTTGTACACATGATTATGCCTAGTGTCAGGCTTCATCTCTGTGTGATGAACAGCCTTATCAAAAAAATCATATTTATTGAGCATTTCCTCTATTCAGAGTACTGTACCAAATGCTTGGGAGAGTAGAAAAGCAGTGACAGACAGTAACAAATTTCTGCCTTAGAGAAGCTTACAGTCTCACTGGGGAGACAAACAATAAAATAAATTACAGGTAGGAAGCAACAGAGTTTGAAGATATGTACGTAAGTGCTGTGGAAGAGAACAGATTAGGTGAGCTCCTAATTTTTTAGGAAATCATTTGAAAAAGAGGCCTTTCAAACTTGACCTTACATGTTAGGTTTTGTATGGGCCTAGACATACAATGACCCCTTTTCTTGGACAACAGGAAACCACTACACCCTCAAAAGTGTACATTCACCCATTTCAGTCACCCAGATTCTCGCCACAGTAGAAAGCCCTCCAGATACCTCTTTCTTGACTGATGAATGAGCTACTATTATTTCAGCCACCTCCCCTGGCCACCGGAAACCTTCATTTGCCTATCACAGAGCTCAGAATGGACTTAACATAGCAGTACATAACACTGTCATGACTACGTCAAAACAAATGGTCCATCTAATATGCTTTTTTGCCTTTTGTTTTTGGGGTTTTTTTAAGTGGTAGTTGTTCATTGCTTACTATGTATCAGGCTCTCAATTAAGCGCTGGAGTAGACGATAATCAGGTTGACACAGTCCATGTCTCACATGAGGATCCCGGTCTGATTTTACTTATCTGAGGCACAGTGAAGCTACCTGACTTACCCAGCATCACACACAGCAAAAAAGTGGGGATCTGGAATTAGAACCTAGATCCTCCATGACTCCATACAAGGTTCTAGCTCCTTCAGAGGCACAAGAGTTCCTGTTGGATCAGTGTGAAGTTTGTCTGCCTTGACATCCATGCTAAGGGATATGGATTTCTTTTTTAACACCCCTACCTTTCTACCTTTCTCTCTACTAGCCTATTATGAAGTTATTATTGAACAAGAACAAACCCATTTAAACCCTTATAAAACTTCTACATTTCTCTCTATTAGCGTATTACGAACTTATTATCGAACTTGAACAAATCCATTCAAACCCTTCTAAAAGCTATAGCTATTTTGGGCTGCACAAATTCTACTTGATTGATGAAGAAGTGCTTTCCTCTGTTCTACAGAAGCCTAACTACCACCTTTCTTATAATTACATCAAGTTCCCAAACTTAAATATTTAGGGAGAAAGGAACTTTGACTTTCATTTACCACCAGACTTGTCTCCTGCCATGTCATTTCACTGGACTTCTGAATGATGAAAGAAATACCATTTCTTGACCATAGGCACCTTGGAGGACATCGTGATAAGAAGGGAAAGGACATTTCTTTCTTAATCACTGCTTCTTGTAAGATAGGGTTGAATTCCAGCAAGAAAATGTCACTTCTAAAAACTATTCTCGGCAGGCGCAAATGATGCAGGCAATTTCCTCATCTGCCTCAAGGGGATATGGGACTGCCTGGATAATTTGTGCAAATTAATTATCATGTGCAGTGTGCTTTGCAAAGATGTTTTGCAAGGAAAAAAATTCATAATTACAGTATTTACTAATAATAACCATGAGAAATAGACTAGATTATATAAGTATTTATATAATCCTAGAAATCAATTTAGCTGTTCAATTAAAATTCAGTGATTCTGATGTCAATCAATTGATGGTATTTAATTCATTCATTCTATTGTATTTATTGAATGCTTACTGTGCGCAGAGCACTGTACTAAGCACTTGGGAGAATACAATAGAGTTGGTAGACACATACACTGCCCACAGTGAGCTTAAAGTCTTGAGAGAACTCAAGATTGACATTGTAGAAAGTCTTTAAACATCAACTCCAGTTAGGTGTACAAGGCCAGATAATTTCCTTAAGACTACTAACATTAGAATAAAATGTTTTACATATCTTGTTAATATTTTACCTTCAGGGAATTGTATGTAATATAATGAGGATAGAAGACTAAAATTCTGCCTTGTAAAATTCAAAGATATCAATTATAATTACATTTTAATTGATACTTTCACAGCCTCAAGTCAATTTTCAGGGAAAATGCACCAGCCAGAAATATCAAACATGAAAAAATACATTTACCAGCAATTATAATTAAATGTAACAAAATTAAAAATTAAATTGATAAAAGTTATTACCTCTTGGAGATTCAGTTTTAAGCAGGGCCTTCAGTAGGGATTTATCTATTTTGATGGTAGTAATTAATGCCTGACTACTTGTTTTGCTGTCTCCCCGTTTTAGACTGTGAGCCCGTTTTGGGACAGGGATTGTCTCTATCTGTTGCCAAACTGTACATTCCAAGCACTTAGTACAGTGCTCTGCACACAGTAAGCACTCAATAAATACAACTGAATGAATAGGGAAGGGACTGCTTTGGTTGGGAGGCACAGTGGTCCAAGATCAGGGGAGAAAAAGGCAAGAGAGGGAGAAGCAGAAAGAAATAAAAACACTCATTCTTTCTCCCTACCCTTAGCCCCTTCCAATGGTCTTTTGCCAAACAGACAACCTCAACAGTAGAGACCACCTCTCTCCATTAGCAGTCCGACTCTGCTCCGGGTTGGAGATGTCTCGGTGTCTAGTCCTGGTCTTCTGTCATTCAGTAGGTAGCCGAGTTCCGTAAACCTCGTAGAACTGACTCTGGCCCCTAGGGCCACTGAAGACACTAAAGAACACAGGACAGAGAGATGCACCTGATGTCACACGTGTTATACCGTGTATGAGGCCTAATGTGACATCGTGCGTGCCATTTTGTAGAAGTACCAATTGACCCTAACCTCCTGGGGATCCCCGATCACTCCGCCTAAACTCCAGAGTCTTAGCGTGTTCCTCTCAAGTCTTTCTCAACACGGACCTCTCTGAACGTAGGCACTGTGTCCCAGCTGAGAAACTCTGTGGCTGGAGTTGCAGCACGGGGAGGCAGAGTGTTTACCATGAAAATACCAAACATTCTTGTATCTGTACCAGACAGTGGGCAGATCAGATGAAAACTGAGTTGTCCAGCAGAAAACTGGAAGACTGGCTACATCTCTGTGGTGCCACAGTGGGACTTCCAAGCTGCATTCAGGCTTCTGTCAGAGGCAGGGAGGCAAGAAATCGACTGTCTTGGCCTGTTTCCCCGCTGCTGCTCCTACTGTTGCCATCGACTGACTGTTCTGAGCCTACCAGGCCTAAAGGGAAACCCCTGTGTCTGTATTTTTGGACTCATGGTGGGGGTTTGTGGCCTAATGAAGCACGCGCTTAGCTACGGGCCAGGAAACCTATAATAATAACAATGGGGCATATACAAGATAACTAGACTGAAAACATTCCTCGTCCTATGCAAGATTCAAAGTCTTAGAAGGAAAGAGAACAGGTAGTCTATCCCCATTTTACAGGTAAGGAAATTGAAGGACAGAGATGTTAAGTTCCTCATCCATGGTCACACAGCAGTCAAGGGACAAAGGTCTCTCGGCAATCAGTCCTGTGCTTTTTCCCCCAGTGCACACTCCCTCTGGGTTTCTATTTTCAATTCTTCTGAGAATTTGTTTCCCAATAATTAATTAATTAATGTTGGTACTTGTTAAGCGCTTACTATGTCCAGAGCACTGTTCTAAGCACTGGGGTAGACACAGGGGAATCAGGTTGTCCCACGTGGGGCTCAGAGTCTTAATCCCCATTTTACAGATGAGGTAACCAAGGCACAGAGAAGTGAAGTGACTTGCCCACAGTCACACAGCTGACAAGTGGCAGAGCTGGGATACCCCAGCCTGCCACAGAACTCAGGGTCACCAGGCACCTCCACTTCCTCAAGAAGCATTTCTAGAGAGAATAGGAGAGTATATTATGCTCCCTATTTAGCCAGGGATTCAGTGATTGAATTAGATGCAAACCTTCTTCAATTAATGAATAATAACTATGGCATTTGTTAAACGCTTACTATGTGCCAGGCAGTGTTCTAAACCCTGGGGTTGATGCAAGGTAATTGGGTTGGACACAGTCCTTGTCCCATAAGGGCTCACAGTCTTTACCCTCGTTTTACAGATGAAGGAACTGAGGCATTGAGAAGTGAAGTGATTTGCCCAAGGTCACACAGCAGATAAGTGGTGGATTAGATTAGAAACCCATGACCTTCTGACACTTAGGCCCATGCTCTAACCACTAGGCCAAGCTGCTTCTAGGGAGGGATGGAAGGAGATGGCATTCTTTCTCTTGGAAGCCTCTTTGGAGTGGGCAGGCATCAGCAATAACAAGCCCAACCATTCTGACAGTCCATATATCATGATATTATATAAAGTCAACTAGAATAGTGATGACAAATGTCCTAAAAATGTGGATGTGAGCAATTTCCTTAGGATGGTATTCACTGTATGTAGAATCAGAAGTACTGTGCTTTCAAATTCAAGCTACTGAAGCATCAGAGATGTCTCTCAAGGCATGCTTTACCTGGGTCTCAACCAGTATTGTAAATACATAATACACATTTACATATGTATAATATATATATATATATATAAATAATACATATATATGGGTATATATAGATATATGTATATCCATATTATATATATAGAGAGAGAAAGATATACAGACCAGATAAAGAAAAAGATCCCTTAGGTTGCTTCTGCCATTCGAAAAGGTGCAGGGGTAGAAAACGCAGCCCATTATTTTCCTTGAACCATCAAATTAAATTATACAAGTGGGAGCATCTAACTGTCCTGCTTGCATTTACTCTGCAAATTAAACCTGTAAAGTTTCTTGCACCTCACTGCGTTTTTCCTTATATTGTTACATAAGAACTTCAGACCATTACAGAGCCTTAGGAACAAAGACCTGCAGGAAGCATGAAACCCTCCAGAGTGCTTTCTCCTACACAGACAATTTATTTTTGTAATGGAAGAGCTTTTTCTCTCTCTTTTTTTTGAATGGTATTTATTAAGTGCTTACTGTGTGTCAAGCACTGTTCTAAATGCTGAGGTAGATGCAAGTTAATCAGGTCCATCGCAATCTCTGGCCCATGCTGGGCTTACAGTTTATGTAGGAGGGAGAACAGGTACTTGCTCCCCCATTTTACAGTTGAGGAAACTTATACAGAGAGAATTTAAGTGACTTGAGCAAGGTCACACAGCATACAAGTGGCAGGGCCAGTATTAGAACTCAGATCCTCTGGTTCCCAACCCCATGCTTTATCCACTAGGCCACAGTGCTTCTCTTCTGCTGTTCTCTAAACTTTATGTTTACTCCCAACCATCCCTTCCTGGGTGAAAGCTAAAATGTCTCCATCCTTTTTCATTTTAAAAACCACAAAATGGCTTTTAAGCCCAATTCTAGCTCTAGATCGCTCTCAGATCCCAAACTGGAGCAGAATTCCAGGATCTGGGTCTCTTTTTTTTAAATCAGATCAACTGCCTTTGAAATGACTGACAAGCCAGTGGAGGGAGCTACTGTGGACTTCATCCTTGAACATTTTAGAGTCCACAAGAGATGGGTGTCAAAGCACCTTCAACCTCAAAGATTGAATATCCAGGTTCCTGGAGTCTTACCGCTGCTAAAGGCAGAACTAATTTCAACAGTAATTCCTCAAATTGAATTAATCAGTTAACACATTTTACAGCCCCTAGCTTGAGAGCCATTCTTGTAGCCCACAGTAGTTGAATTCAGAAACTACTAATTATTAAAGACAGCTCTGTGATTCTGACCATAAAAGTGAGATGAGGGAATTTTTTAGGCAGCACGTATATTCCTGCTCTGTCTTTCCTCTTATTCCTTAACACTCACCTTCACTTATGTATACATTCCTTTCCCCCTCCAGTCCCCACCCTCAACTTCTACATCTATCACGATTCAGGAGATATATTTAAAATGGAATGACTGTCTGGGCTGGTCCTACTCTCAGTTCCCCTCTCCCCTCAACATCCCCCCAGGTGGGTATAGTCTCGGGAATGACCTACCCTGTGCTGGCCTGGCTGGCTTTTAAAGGAGACACTAAAAAGCAGTGTGGCTTAGTGGACAGAGCACAGGCCTGGGAGTCAGAAGCTCATTGGTTCTTATCCCAGCTCCTCCACGTGTCTGCTGTGTGACCCAGGGCAAGTGACTTTACTTCTCTGTGCCTCAGTTAATTCTCATTTTACAGATGAGCTAAGACTGTGAGATCCATGTGGGACAGGGACTGTGTCCAACCTGATTAGCTTGAATCTATCCCAGCATATATTATTTTATTATATTATTATTTTATTTTGTTAATGAGGTGTACATCTCCTTGATTCTATTTATCATGATTAAGTTGTCTTGCTTTTTGTCAGTCTGTCTCCCCCGATTAGACTGTAAGCCTGTCAATGGGCAGGGATTGACTATCTGTTGCTGATTCCAAGCGCTTAGTACAGTGCTCTGCACATAGTAAGCGCTGAATAAATACTATTGAATGTAGTACAGTGATTAGCACATAGTAAGCACTCAACAAATACCATACAAAAAAAGAGAGATGCTATTCTTTCAGACGCTCAGCCCAGGCCTGGGCAGCAGAGAGAAGCCTCTGTGTCCCGATGGCCGCAGATGAGCTGTGACATTGGAATCCCTACTGTCTCACCTTCCCACCCTGGATCCTATCAAAATCTGTCAGGGGGATGGAGGGGTTCCCAGATGAATGGAGACTGGGAACAGTTGCTGGGGGTTTTGCCAGCAGAGATAACCCAGGCTTCAGCGTGGCTCAGTGGAAAGAGTATGGGGCTTTGGAGTCAGGGCTCATGAGTTCGAATCCCAGCTCTGCCACTTGTCGGCTGTGTGACTGTGGGCAAGTCACTTAACTTCTCTGTGCCTCAGTTCCCTCATCTGTAAAATGGGGATTAAGACTGTGAGCCCCACGTGGGACAACCTGATTCCCCTATGTCTACCCCAGCGCTTAGAACAGTGCTCGGCACACAGTAAGCGCTTAACAAATACCAACATTATTATTTCTCACTTGCTCACTTCGGTTCCATCCCCATAGATGGGGGGAGCAAAGATCCTTGGCCTCAGTGAACAACTGAGAAAGGGAGAGGGAGAATCCAAACCCAGATCTACACAGATAGATATCAACATCAACCCACACAGAGTAGGGTCTGGATTCTGATGTGCCCTTTGACTTTCCCATTCTGTTCCCAGCAGGGGTTGGAGTGAGCAGGAGAGAAGCCCGGGTCCAAAAGCTCCTGCCAAAAAACCCAGACCACTGGGAACTGCTGCCAGTTCCAAGTCTTGCTTCTTCCCCTCAGTGTGGTTTCCACTTCCCTTGTGGTCCCTACAGTCAGAGAGTGGGGAAGACCACAGCTTTCCTCTCCACCTGGAGAAGGGGGAGGATCTCTCTGGTGAGCTAAGGTGGGGAAGGGGCCTCAACAGGGGCTGACCTATCCTTGCCTATAGGATCCTCCACCCTAAAGGTTCCCATTCCCCATATGCTTCATCTTTCCCTATGTGCCACAGCAGCATGGCCTAAAGGAAAGAGCACGTATTTGGGAGTCAGAGGACTTGGGTTCTAATTCTGGCTCCACCCTTTGCCTACTGTGTGACTTTGGGCAAATCATTTAACTTCTTTGTGCCTCAGTTTCCCCATTTTTTAAATGGGGATTAAATCCTGCCCTCTCTCCTACTTAAGTTGTGATCCCCGAGTGGGATATATACTGTGTGTCCAACCTGATTATCTTATAATAATAATAATAATGGCATTTATTAAGTGCTTACTCTGTGCAGAGCACTGTTCTAAGTGCTGGGGGGGGGTACAAGGTAATCAGGTCATCCCACATGAGGCTCACAGTCTTAATCCCCAAATTTACAGATGAGGGAACTGAGGCACAGAGAAGTTAAGTGGCTCAGCAGTTAAGGGAAGCAGCATGGCTCAGTGGAAAGAACCTGGGCTTCGGAGTCAGAGGTCATGGGTTCGACTCCCGGCTCTGCCATTTGTCAGTTGTGTGACCATGGGCAAGTCACTTCACTTCTCTGTGCCTCAGTTACCTCATCTGTAAAATGGGGATTAACTGTGAGCCTCACATGGGACAACCTGATTACCCTGTATCTACCCCAGCGCTTACAACAGTGCACATAGTAAGCGCTTAACAAATACCAACATTATTATTAAGTGACTTGCCCACAGTCACACAGCTGACAAGTTGAGGAGCCAGGATTAGAACTCATCACTTCTGACTCCCAAGCCTGTGCTCTTTCCACTGAGCCATGCAGCTTCTCCTGAGCCATGCTGCTTCTTAATGCTCTACCCCAATGCTTAGTACAGTGCCTGAGAAGCAGCGTGGCTTAGTGGATAGAGCATGGACCTGGGAGTCCGAAGAACCTGTGTTCTAATCTTGGCTCCACCACATATCTGCTGTGTGACCTTGGACAAGTCACTTAACTTCTCTGTACCTCAGTTACCTCATCTGTAAAATGGGGATGAGTGTGAACTCCATGTGGTACAGAGCCTATGTCCAACTTGATTGCCTTGTATCTACTCCAGTGCTTAGAACAACATTTGGCACATAAGAGCTTAATAAGTACCACAATCATTATTATCATATAGTAAGCACTTGACCAGCCCACATCAAAACAAAACAAAAAACAACAAAAAAACCTAGTGCTTTCTGTGTTAGATGAGCAAACCTGTTTACTCTTCCTGAATAGGACTCTTGCTTAGAGTCTTCTTTCTCTCAAAACCTGCCTCTGTGATCCGCTTCCAAATTAACCACAACTAGGAAGGAGAAGAAAGGTCAATTCTTCCAGGAAACCTTTCTCCTTAATGCACAGCTTTGTAAATATATGTTCCTGGAGTACTTTTTGTATTTTTTTTTTCCTATTTGGAGTCAAACCCATGACAAATCAACATTCCCACCAGGGAAGTCTCAGGACCAAAGCAGATAGAGGGAGTGGGATTTATTCCCATTAGGAAAATAATAGTGATGACACCATCATTTGCTAAGCGCTATGTGCCAGGTTCTGTACTAAGCGCTGGGGTGAACACAAGCAAATTGGGTTGGACATAGTCCCTGTCCCACTTGGGGCTCACAGTCTTGTTCCCCATTTTACAGATGAGGTAACAGGCACAGGGAAGTTGAGTGACTTGCCCAAGTCACACAGCAGACAAATGGAGGAGGCAGAATTAGAACCCATGACCTTCTGATTCCCAATTTCACTCTGGATCTCTCTTCAGTGATCACCAGCAGGGAGACTCAAGAAACACAGGAAAGGAGAATACCATAGGAAGAGGGTTGGGCAGACACAAAGAGAGAACTGCAAGGACTGGGAGGTGGTGGAAAAGATTATGAAAACCATCCTTGGGCCAGATCAGTGGTCCAATCAGTCCAGCATCTGGCTCGACTGGTGACAAAGTATGCTTGGAGGACTGTGTGACAGGGGTCTATCCTAACAAATTTCGACCTTCATAGATAGGAACAAACCATCCAACACCATTACTTTCCCTCTTGCAATTGATTATGGACCTCTCTTTCTACTCTGGAGAGATTCGTCTGAAGTTTATACAAAAGGACCACTGGTGAACATAGAGCAGTTATGAATCTTTCTTGAAGCTGGCACCATTAGTGAATAGAGAAACCAGTATTTACTTTTCTCGGAGTTACGGCTGAGTTTGACTCAACATGTGAAGAGAAAGAATGGTCATTTTAAAATTGCCAGTTTGAAGGGGTTCAATTTACAAGATGAAGTTTTAAGGTGGCAAAGACTGCAGTCTTATAAATAGCTCAAGGATCTCAGATAATTTATTCATAATAATACAGTTAAGACAACTGGAAACTTTTTCTTTTTTTGTTTTACTTTAATATTTTAGATTGTAAGCACACTGTGGACAAGGAATGTGTTTTTGTTATACTGTACTCTCTCAAATGCTTAATACAGTGCTCTGTACACAGTAAGAGCTCAATAAATACCACTGAATGAATGCATAATGTTTCTCTATGGCATAAGTGCTCAAAATACACTTGATTCTATAATCAGAGGATAATGAGGTGACAAGATAAAGCTTGGATATCATTTGACCAATTTGCTAATCATTAGTGGTCAAGCAACAATAATGATAACAACAACAATTGTTGTATAGTTAAGTGCTAACCATGTACTAAGCACTGTACTAAGCTCTGAGGTAGGTACAAGATATTCAGGTAGGGCACAGTCTCTGTCCCATATGGGGCTCATACTCTAAAGGGGGGTGGGTATTAAATGCCCAATTCACAAATAAGGAAATTGAGGCCCAGAGAAGCTAACTGACTTGACCAGAGTCATAGAGCAGACAAGTGGTCTGACTCCCAGGTATATGCTCTTTTCACTACACCGTGCTGCTTTTCCATAAATTAAATTACATTTTATTTTATTACTATGAAAAAATGTGAGATCCAAAATGTTATTGCATTTTTTAAACCAAAACAAAAGTGAAGGGCTCCAGGCCTTCAAGATGTGAAAAAAAAACACCCATGAGACTGTCATGGAACCTTGATTTGAATCATTATTATTCCCTGAAAAAAAATTAATGAGATTTAGCTCTTCTTCTCTTTGTCATGGCAACAGGATGAATCCCAGGATGGCCTAGTTGGAATCTTCCCAGAGCAATTTTCCCCTTTGATTAGAGCAAAGTTCAGTTCGATTTCAATAAGGTCCTAGATTGGAAACTCTCTATTGGTTCGGGAAAACAATCCTAAAGCCTTGTACTGGTACCCATTGATAACTAGACTTCTCTCCCCAATGGTCATTAGCCCTGTCCACTGGACACTCTCTGGGTTTGTTTCCTTGACCTCTGACATGAAAACAGGTGCGCTACTTCAACATCTTCCCTTGAAAATACTTCCTCCTGAGGGAGAGGAAAGAAAAATCTATCTCCTTTGATACAATATTTGGTACCCTATTTATTTGCATAATTGTCTCTTTGTGCATAATTTTGCTCACATTCAAACAGAGTTGAAGCTATTACTGGGGTCTTGTGAAGAATTAAGTCTAGCAATAAGGTGGGCAGGAGAAAAAGGAGAAGAAAAAAGAAGGAAGAAAAAGCTGAGGGCATTTGAGATGTGTGTCTTCTATTACATTCTCTCAAGTGTTCACATACAATAGGCACTCAATGAATTAACGTCTCTTTCTTCCTCCCTCCAAGGACACTTGTTTCAAATAAATTTCCCAGCTCTGACTCTTGTCCTCTTCTTACCCTGGCAGGAATCACTATTACTGCTTACAATTACATGATTTTTTTAAAAAAGTGGAGGAAATTAATATATGCACCAGAGAAACAGTGTGGCTTAATGGGCAGGGAGTGTGTCTGTTATATTGTTATATGTACTATCCCAAGCACTTAGTATAGAGCTCTGCATTTATTCAGTCATATTCATTGAGTGCTTACTGTGTGCAGAGCACTGTAGTAAGTGCTTGGGAAAGTACAAAACAACAATAAAGAGTGAGATTTTCTACCCACAAAGAGCTCACAGTCTAGAGTGGGGGAAACTGACATCAATGCAAATAAATAAAAATAGAGCTATGTTCATAAGTGCTCTGGGGCTGGGAAAGGGGAAAAGCAAAGGAAAAGCACACAAGTAAGCACTTAATATGACTGATTGAAAAGAGCATGGGCCTGGGAATCAGAGGATTAGAGGGTTCTAATCCTGACTCTGCCACTTGATTGCTATGTGACCATGGGGAAGTCACAACTTCTCTGTGCCTTAGCTTTCCAGTCTGTGAAGAAGGGATTTGATATCTGTTCTCCCTCACCTTACAAGTAGGAGGCTGAGGTGGGACAGGAGCTGTATTCCAACATGACTATTTTACATCTAGAACAGGATCAAAGTGATTGTTTTCACCTGAGCAATACCCACAGGTAACACACATTCACGCATGCCCTCTCCCACTTTTTTTGCTGATGTTTGGGGGACAGGCCAAATAGAAGAAGAAGATGTGGACCACCCCCAGCTCCTAGAAACACTACCTAACCCTGGCTTCACTGGCAGTGTCCTCTCTGGGTTCTCTTCCTGTGTCTCTGGCTGCTCATTCTCAGTCTCTTTCACAGGTTCCACCTCTGCCTTCAACCCCCTAACTGTAAGAGTCCTTCAAGGCTCAGTTCTGGGTCCCTTCTATTCTTCACCTACATCCACTCCTTTGGAGAACCCATTCGCTCCCATGGCTTCAACCAGCATCTCTACATGGATGATTCCCAAATCTATCTTTCCTGCCCTGACCTCTCTCCTTCTCTGGAATCTAACATTTTCTCCTGACTTCACAAAATCTCTACTTGAATGTCTCACCAACACCTCAAAACTTACGTGTCCAAAGTAGAACTCATCCTCCCCAGGTCCCATGACTCCCTGCCCATGACTTTCCCATCATTGTAGACAGCTTCACCATCCTATCTCACAAATTCATAACCTTTTTTTAAAAACGGTATTTGTTAAGCACTTACTGTGTGTCAGGTATCGTTCCAAGCACTGGGGTAGCTAATTAGGTTAGGCACAATCCGTGTCCCACATGGGGCTCACAAGCTTAATCCCCATTTTACAGATGAGGTAACTTGAGCCACAGAGAAGTTAAGCGACTTTCCTAAGGTCACAGCAGACAAGTGGCAGAGCTGGGATTAGAACTCAGGTCCTTCTGACTCTCAGGCCTTTGTTATATCCACTAGGCAACACTGCTTCTCTTAACCTTGGCATTACCCTTTACTCATCTCTTTCATTCAACCCAGACATTCTGTCACAAAATCCTGTCAGTTTTATCTTCACAACATATCTAGAATCTGCCCTTTCCTCTCCATCCAAACTTGTACCCTGCTTTTACCACTCACTTAGTGCAGTGTTTTGTACACATTAAGTGATCAATAACTACAACTGAATGAATGACTGAGCAAGGGCCTGCGAGTCAGAAGAACCTGGGCTCTAATGCCAGCTCCACCACATGTCTGCTGGGTTACCTTGGACAAGTCACTTAACTTCTCTGTGCCTCAGTTACCTCATCTGTAAAATGGGGATTAAGAGTGTGAGCCCCATGTGGGACAGGGAACGAGTCCAACCTGATTAACTTCTATCTGCCCCAGCGGTTAGTAAAGTGATTGGCACATAGTAAGCACTTACATACCATAATAATAATGTGTTCAAAGGCCTGATAGTTTGTCCTTAAGGGAGCACTGCATTCTGTAAAACTCTGAAACAAACAGACTGTTTTTTAAAGAGGAGCTTTCAAGGAACCGCTCTCATTTTCCTTCCCATTTATTGTTTCTCTTCTGTTTCCTGTAAAGGCAGGGACACTAATCTCTTACCAAACAGTTACAAGAAGATAAGCTCATCTTCTTAGCCGTGGGTCCGTTAACTCTGACTCAGCTCCTTAGGGATAAAGATGCATGTGATTGAGTTTCTGCCACTTTTTATAATCCCAGGAAATGAGAATATGCTTAAAGCCTTTGTGATTTGGAAGGGACTGGAGGAGTAGATGTAAAACACTCGAGCTGTAGGGGCTGTTACAATAAGATATCCAAGCTTCTGCAGGAAGCTGGAGGGGAAAAAAAAAGCCAGGAGGAAGTGTTTTAAGGATATAAGCTCTCTGTAGGCAGGGAGCGTGTCTCTTTATTGTTATATTGGACTCTCCCAAGCATTTAGTACAAGTGTTTCCACACAGTAAAGCACTCAATAAATACGACTGAATGGATGAATACAATAAAATACAACTTGGAGGATGCAGCTTCCCAACAAAGTTGGGAGATATCTGCAGCAGAAAACACAGTTGAACTCTGAAATCAAGAAAAATAACAGTTCTTTCTGAGCAGAAGTTTTAAGAGGATTATAAGTTATATAAAGCAAAAAGGGAGCATCAACAGGTTCTGTGAACAACAAATCCAGTTAGCCCAGCAAGGAGCAATCTCTGTGACTGACACAAGCAATCCCACATCGGCCTTTTCTACACATCTACCCATAGATCAGTATCATCTTCAATGATATCATGTTCATCCAAGCACATATCCTATCCCTCCTTGATTATTGCATCAGCTTCCTTCCTGACCACAAAGCCTCTCTGTATCCCCCAACTCCACTCTGTACCTCACTCTGCTCTCTGGTTCATTTTTCTATAATACCATTCAGTCTATGTTTCCCCACTTTCCAAGAACTTCCAGTGGTTGCCCATCCACCTCCACATCAAACAGAAACTCCTCACCATCGACTTGAAAGCACTCAATTACCTTGTCCCCTTCTACCTTACCTCACTGCTTCCCTACTACAACCCAACTTGCACACTTTGCTCCTCTAATGCCAACCTAATCACTGTAACTCAGTCTCATCCATCTCACCGATGACCTCTCACCTACATCTTCCCTCTGGCCTGGAATGTCCTCCTTCTTCATATCCAACAATCACCTTCCCCACTTTCAAAACCTTATTAAAAGCACAACTCCTCCAAGAGGCCGGACCTAAGCCCTCATTTCCTCTTTTCCCATTCCCTTCTGCATCACCTTTGCACTTGTTTTTTTTTTTCCCTTTATTCACCCCTCCCTCTGCCCCACAATATCCACAATTTGTTCATTTATATGAATGTCTCTCTCCCCTTTAGACTGTAAGCTTGTGTGGACTGCGAATGTGGCTACCTACTCTGTGTACTCTCCTGAGCATTTACTACAGTGTTCTGCATGCAATAAACACTCAATAAATATGATTCCTTTTCCAGCCCAGCCCCGAAACTTTGCTCCTCTAATGTCAGCCTTCTCACTGTGCTTCAATCTTACCTATCTAGTCACCGATTCCTCTGGCCTGGAATGCCCTCCTTCCTCAAATGTGACAGACAATTACTCTCCCCCACTTCAAAGCCTTCTTGAGGGCACATCTCCTCCAAGAAGACTTTCAGACTAATCCCTCTCCTTTCCTCTTCTCCCACTCCCTTCTGCATTGCCCTGACTTGCTCCCTTTGCTCTTCCTTCCTCCCAGCCCCACAGTGCTTATGTACATATCTGTAATTTATTTGTATTGATGTCTGTCTCCCACCTCTAAACTGTAAGCTCACTATAGGCAGGGTATGTGTCTGTTTATTGTTGTAATGTACTCTCACAAGGACTTAGTACAGTGCTCTGCACACAGTAAGTGCTCAATAAATACAATTGTATGAATTAGTGGTTGGTCAAGAATGACCTTACATTCGGACAGTATGAACATGATGCCCTCACTGGAGGAAGGACAAAGTTTGCAGCAGAGGCAGACTGACGGACAACTGAAAAGGGGGACAAGTACTACTAGTCTTCTCTATTGGCTATGTCAGATTAGAAGTGTTCCTCCAGGACAGAGATATGACTGCCATGTGTGAGGCAAGACAACTTGGATCATGGAAAGGTGGGCACTGTGAATGATGGTATTCGTTAAGTGTTTACTCTGTGTCAGGCACTATTCTAAGTTCTGGGATGGATACACACTAATCAGGTTGGATGCATTCCCTGTCCCATGTCAGGCTCACAGTCTTAATCCTCATTTTGCAGACGAGGTAACTGAGGTACAGAGAAATCAAGCGAATTGTCCACGGTCACGCACAGCAGACAAGTGGCAAAGCCTGGCTTCTAATGCCAGGTACTTCTGTCCCCCAGGCCCGTGTTCTGTCCACTAGATCAAGCTGTTCCTCACTGAAAACATGTCTTTCCCATGTGCCAGCCTAATCGCCTAAATGCCCTCTGGAAACCATTTCTGAGATGGTCAAACCACTTGCTGGCAGATGGAGATCCAGATGGTGACATTCTCATGTCCTGCTAAAAACAGAGCTAGATGGCTGGTCCGGTCATGTTTAACCCATTCTATGTTGCCATGTTTGAGAATGGAAATAAATGTGTAGGTTTATAAGGAAATAACTAGCTCAAGTACTGAGCTTTCCTTCCATTTTGCCCATAGGACTGATTTGTATTTTGGTCCTAAGAGTTCTACGATTGATCATCCTTTTCACATTGGCACCAGCCTCTCCCTGTGGTTAGGAAAAGCTTGCTCAGTGAATTAAAGTGTGTGTCCAGGGGTGTGATTTTATTCCCACTGTACTGCAGCAACTAGCAGACTGATTTCCTCTCATTTTCTTCAATGTTCTTAATTTTATTGACGATTTCCAAAAGCTATCAGAGTCATCGTTCTTTATGAATGAAGGAAAATTTAATGAAGACCTCCCAACTCAATAACTTAATGATAGTTAATGGAGTCTGCCTTGGATTTAGCAAGTCAAATTCAGCCTGTCCATAATATCACATTGATTTGTGGATCCATGGGTAATAGCACAAAGGAAATCATTCCCTACCCACCCCCCCCCACCAAATGATATTCTTGGGGATTTTGCACATAACTATGCTTGGCTGTCTATAAATCCTATATAGTATTCTCTGAGGTTTGAGCTAGTATTTCATTTTGCCAGATTTTGAATTATTGAAATGTCTTTTTTTCTTTAGTATTAGTACACTAGGATTAAGTAGGGAGAAATGCCCCAAAGATTAGTTCAATAAGAATGATTCAGATTAAAAGTTGATTTGCCTCAAAGCAAGAATTACATCAGAAACTTGCAGCTCCTCATGACAATGAGGCAATGTGGTCTGGTGGAAAGCACCTAGGAACAATTTTATTTGTTGAGCACTTACTTTATGCCAAGCACAGTACTACGCACTGGAGTAGATATAAGATAATCAGGTTCCACACAGGGCTCACAGCCTAAGCACTAGATAGAACAGGAATTGGATTCCCCATTTTAAGGATGAGGGAATAGAGGAACAGAGAAGTGAAGTGACTTGCCCACGGTCAAAAGCAGATAAGCGTCAGAGCTAGGATTAGAATCAAGTCCCCTGACTCCCAAGACCAGGCTCTTTCCAGTAGGCCATGCTACTTCTCCACCCTGGGAGTTAGATGACCTGGGTTTTATTAATTATTTCATTCAATCGTATTTAATGGGTGCTTACTGTGTGCAAAGCACTGTACTAAGTGCTTGGGAGAATACAATATAACAACAGACACATTCCTGCCCACAACAAGCTCACATTCTACAGGGGGAGACAGACATTATTATAAATAGATAGATAAATAAATTACAAATATATTATATATATCTGTATATATATATGTGAGTCTATATATCTATATATATATATATATGTATATCTATATATCTCTATACAGGTATATAGAGAAGCAGCATGCTCAGGGGAACAGCATGGGTTTGGGAGTTAGAGGATGTGGGTTTTAATACCAGTTCCATCACTTGTCTGCTGTGTGACCTCAGGCAAGCCACTTAACTTTTCTGTGTCTTAGTTACCTCATCTGTAAAATGGGGATTAATAATAATAATAATAATGTTGGTATTTGTTAAGCACTTACTATGTGCAGAGCACTGTTCTAAGCACTGGGGTAGATACAGGGTAATCAGGTTGTCCCACGTGAGGCTCACAGTCTTAATCCCCATTTTACAGATGAGGTAACTGAGGCACAGAGAAGTGAAGTGACTTGCCCACAGTCACACAGTTGACAAGTGGCAGAGCGGGGATTCAAACTCATGACCTCTGACTCCCAAGCCCATGCTCTTTCCACTGAGCCACGCTGCTTCTCTTGATTAAGATTGTGAGCCCCACGTGGGACAACCTGATAACCTTGTATCTACCCCAGTGCTTAGAACAGTGCTCGACACATAGTAAGTGCTTAACAAATACCATAATTATTATGTGCTGAGGGGATGGGAGGGAGGATGAATGAAAGAGCAAGTAAGAGTGGTGCAGAAGGGAGTGGGCAAAGAGGAGAGGAAGGCTTAGTCAGGGAAGGCTTGGAGAAAATTTGCCTTCATTAAGGTTTTGAAGTGGGGGAGAGCAATTATCTGTATGATTTGAGGAGGGAGGGCAATCCAGGCCAGCGGTAGGATGTGGGCGAGGGGTCGGCAGTGAGATAGATGAGATTGAGGTATAGTGAGAAGGTTAGCATTAGAGTAATGAAGTGTGTGGACTGGGTTAAAATAGGAGAGTAGTGAGGTGAGGATGGGGTGAAGGTGATTAAATGCTTCAAAGTCAATGGAAGGAGCTTTTGTTTGGTGCAACCGCTGGAGTTTCTTGAGGAGTGGGGAAACATGGTCTGAATGTTTTTTGAAGGAAAATGATTCAGGCAGCAGAATGCAGTTTGGGCTGGAATAGGGAGAGACAGAAGGCAGGAGGTCAGCAAGGAGGATGATACAATATCAAGACCGGATCAGATAAGAGCTTGCATTAATGTGGTAAGCAGTTTGGACGGAGAGGAAGAGGTGGATTTTGGCAGTGTTTTATGCCCAGCTCCACCATTTGCCTCCTGTTAGACCTTGGTCAAGTCACTTAGCTTCTCTGAGTTTCAGTTTCCTCAACTGTCAAATGGGGATTTAATCCCTATTCTCCCTCCTGCTTAGATTGTGAGGCCTGTGTGGGACAGGGATTGTGTCCAAGATGCTTATCATGTATCTACTATAGCACTTAGTACATAGACAAGAAAATATATTCACTAATGAATTGCTTCATATAGTGATCCCAGCAGAATACTATGGATTGAAATTATATCTAAAATATCCCTGGGATTATGGATCCCTTTACACTTAGGAAATTCTAAACACAAATGAGGACTTTCAAAACCAATACAGAATTTAGTGCTATACTGAATTTGGCTCTAAGGGTAGAAAAGTATCAAGTGGTGCACATATAGACGTATTTCTGTCTGCCCTCAATTTGACAGGAAAAAATTAAAATCTCACAAACAGTTCGCTCTGTTCACGGAAATGAATCCAGCTGGTCACATGTGGCTGGAATGTCTGAGCTTGATCTGTTTCACTGTGGGCAGGGAATGTGTCTGTTTATTGTTATATTGTAGTCTCCCAAGAGTTTAGTACAGTGCTCTGAACACAGTAAGCACTCAATAAATATGACTGACTGGATGAGGGTTTACTGAATACTTTTTCGGGAGGCAGCGTGGGCTAGTGGAAAGAGCATGGGCCTGAGAATCAGGGGATCTGGGTAATGACCCAGGCTCGACCACTCATCTGTTGTGTGTTCTTCAGCAAAGCACTAAACTTCTCTGTGTCTCAGTTACCTCATCTGTAAAATGGGGATTAAATCCTCTTCCCTCCAACTTAACTGTGAGCCCCATGTGAGGCAGGGATTGCATCCAAACTGATTATTGACGCAGTGTGGCTCTACGGGATGGCCACGGTTCTGAAAGCTGGAGGCCTCAGGTTCAAGTTTCAGCTCTGATACTTGTTACTTGTGTGGCCTTGGTCAAGATACTTAACCTTCCCATGCCTCAGTTTCTCCAGCTATAAATTTGAGATAACATCTGAACCCTTCCTTGCAGGGGTGCTGTGGGGAGTAAATAACTAATGTAAGGCACTTGGTTAATAAAAATGCCAAATAGAAACATAGTTTTTAAAAGCAGCAGCATGATGTAGTGGATAGAGTACAGGCCTGGGAGTCAGAAGGTCATGGGTTCCAATGCTTATTCCACAGCTTGTCTGCTGTGTGACCTTGGGCAAGTCACTTCACTTGTCCGTTCCTCAGTTACTTCATCTATAAAGTGGGGATTGAGACTGAGCACTCCATGTAGGGCAGGGACTGTGTCCAACCTGATTTGCTTGTATCCACCCGAGCGCTTAGTACAGTTTACTGCACATGGTAAGCACTTTAATATCACAATTATTATTATTACTATCCCAGTGTTTAGTACAGTGCCTGGTACATAAATACTTAACAAGTACCATTAAAAAAGTTTTCGTGTTATATGTGCAGCTACTGTGGGTAGAGCACTGTACAAATCTTTCCTAAGAAAGCCCTTATTTCCCCTACTCCCTCTCCCTTCTATGTTGCCTATGCATTTGAATCTGTACCCTTTAAATCACCTGGATATTTATCCCACCCTAAATCCCATAACACTATGGACCTAGCCATAATTTATTTTAATTTCATCTATCTCACTGCCAACCCCTTTCCCACAGCCTTCCCCTAGCCTGGAACTCCCTCCTCCTCCATATATGCCAGACCACCACTCTCCCTACCTTCAAAACCTTAAGGTCACATCTCCTTCAAGAGGCCTTCCCAGATTAAGTCCTCTTTTCTCCTTCTCCCTCTCCCTTCTGCATCATCTAAGCACTTGGATCTGTGACCTTTGGGCATTTTATATTTGTTCTGACCCCAACCCCACAACATTTATGTACATATTTTAAAATTATATACTATTACCTATTTATATTAATGTCTGTCATCCTTTCTAGATTGTGAACTTGTTATGGGCAAGGGATGTGTTTGCTAATTCTATTGTATTGTGCTCTCCCAAGTGTTTAGTATGGTGCTCGCCACATGGTAAGCACTCAATAAATACCACTGCTTGATTAATCAATGTCTGCATCCCCCTGTAGACTGCGCGCTCCTTGTGGGCCAGGAACATGTCTACCAATTCTGTTGTACTCTCCCAAGTGCTGGTAAAGTGGTCTGCACACAGTAAGTCTCAATAAATACTCTTGATTAATTGACTGACAGTGATTCAGAGAAGGAAAACAGTGTGCTGGTGGTAGGCCTTGTGAGGTCACTCACAGATGATGCCATTGCTCATTTCCTCTTAAAGGAAACTGACCATTATCTAATTTGCCTTCATTATGGATGCATTTTTTCCAATTAAATACAGAATGGGAAGCTTCTCCCTCTCACTGTCTCGGTGAGAACATTCTATGAGGCTAAGTTTCTCCTTGGGATTTCCTCTCCCAGAAATATTACTTACAAGAAGGTATTAAGATTAGAAAGATCAGCAGGAAAAAACTTGATTTGACCTCCTATCCACCTTTCTCAGAAGGCTGGGTGCCCCAAACCAGACTGGAAGTTCCTGGAGCACAGGGCTTGTCATTACCACTGCTATTGTATTCTCCCAAGTGCTTAGTATAGTGCTCTGCACAGAGTTAGCATTTAATATACATTATTGCTAGATTCCAGATTTGGCACTTTCAGGGTTGCTTTTAGATGGGCTGGGGGGATATGGTCCAGGTAGAACCAGGGTGGCTGGGTGTATTGATCAGTATCAGTCTTGATCAGTAGCAGCCAACACCCTACTAGAGGCAATCTATTAATCAACCATATTTACTGAATGCTTACTGTGTGCAGAGCACTGCAATAAGCACTTGAGAGTAAAATAATAATACCTTTGGCAATTATTAAGCACTTACAATGTGTCAGGCATTGTACTATATATTCTGCAGTAGGTACAAGCTAATTAGGTTGAGGACAGTCCATGTCCCACACAGGCCTTACTATCTTAATCCTCATTTTACAGATGAGGTTTAGCACTTAGTACAGTGCTCTGCACACAGTAAGCACTCAATCAATACTACTGAATGAATGAATAAATAATTCAGGAACAGAGCAAACAAGTGGCAAAGCCAGAATTAGAACCCATGACCTTCTGATTCCCAGGCCTGTGCTCTATCCACTATGCCATGCTGCTTCCCTAATACCATCGCCCCTGCCCTCCTCCCTTCCTTAACATCTATTTTTAACCACTCAATCTCCAAGGGCTCCTTCCCCTCTGCCTTCAAACATGCCCACGTCTCCCCCATCCTAAAAAAACCCGTTCTTGACCCCACTTCCCCCTCCAGTTATCGTCCTATCTCCCTACTACCCTTCCTTTCCAAAATCCTAGAACGAGTCGTCTACAATCGATGCCTAGAATTCCTTAACTCCCATTCTCTCTTAGACCCCCTCCAATCTGGCTTCCGTCCCCTCCACTCTACCGAGACTGCTCTCTCTAAGGTCACCCATGACCTCCTTCTTGCCAAATCCAATGGCTCCTACTCCATTCTGATCCTCCTTGACCTCTCTGCTGCCTTTGACACTGTCGACCATCCCCTCCTCCTCCATACCTTATCTCACCTTGGCTTCACGGACTCTGTCCTCTCCTGGTTCTCCTCTTACCTCTCTGGCCGATCATTCTCGGTCTCCTTCGCTGGCGCCTCCTCCCCCTCCCATCCTTTAACTGTTGGAGTTCCTCAAGGGTCAGTTCTTGGCCCTCTTCTGTTCTCCATTTACACTCACTCCCTCGGTGAACTCATCCGCTCTCACGGCTTTGACTACCATCTCTACGCAGATGACACGCAGATCTACATCTCCGCCCCTGTCCTCTCCCCCTCCCTTCGGGCTCGCATCTCCTCCTGCCTCCGGGACGTCTCCACCTGGATGTCGGCCCGCCACCTAAAACTCAACATGAGCGAGACTGAGCTCCTCATCTTCCCTCCCAAACCCGGTCCGCTCCCAGACTTCTCTATCACCGTGGATGGCACGACCATCCTTCCCGTCCCGCAGGCCCGC
Source organism: Ornithorhynchus anatinus (assembly GCF_004115215.2). Classification (NCBI taxonomy): domain Eukaryota; kingdom Metazoa; phylum Chordata; class Mammalia; order Monotremata; family Ornithorhynchidae; genus Ornithorhynchus; species Ornithorhynchus anatinus. Next base: position 54,737,960 of record NC_041731.1, on the reverse strand, counting down.
AATCTCTGTGTCATCCTTGACTCGTCCCTCTCGTTCACCCCACACATCCTATCCATTACCAAGACCTGCCGGTTTCACCTCTACGATATCGCCAAGATCCGCCCTTTCCTCTCCACCCAAACGGCTACCTTACTATTACGGGCTCTCGTTATATCCCGGCTAGACTACTGTGTCAGCCTTCTCTCTGACCTCCCTTCCTCCTCTCTCGCCCCGCTCCAGTCTATTCTTCACTCCGCTGCCCGGCTCATCTTCCCGCAGAAACGATCTGGGCATGTCACTCCCCTTCTTAAACAACTCCAGTGGTTGCCCATCGACCTCCGCTCCAAACAAAAACTCCTCACTCTAGGCTTCGAGGCTCTCCATCACCTTGCCCCTTCCTACCTCTCCTCCCTTCTCTCTTTCTACCACCCACCCCACACGCTCCGCTCCTCCGCCGCCCACCTCCTCGCCGTCCCTCGGTCTCGCCTATCCCACCGTCGACCCCTGGGTCACGTCCTCCCGCGGTCCTGGAACGCCCTCCCTCCTCACCTCCGTCAAACTGATTCTCTTTCCCTCTTCAAAACCTTACTTAAAAATCACCTCCTCCAAGAGGCCTTCCCAGACTGAGCTCCTCTTCCCTCTCTACTCCCTCTGCCATCCCCCCTTTACCTCTCCGCAGCTAAAGCCTCATTTTCCCCTTTTCCCTCTGCTCCTCCACCTCTCCCTTCCCATCCCCACAGCACTGTACTCGTCCGCTCAACTGTATATATTTTCGTTACCCTATTTATTTTGTTAATGAATTGTACATCGCCTTGATTCTATTTAGTTGCCATTGTTTTTACGAGATGTTCTTCCCCTTGACGCTGTTTAGTGCCATTGTTCTTGTCTGTCCGTCTCCCCCGATTAGACCGTAAGCCCGTCAAACGGCAGGGACTGTCTCTATCTGTTGCCGACTTGTTCATCCCAAGCGCTTAGTACAGTGCTCTGCAAATAGTAAGCGCTCAATAAATACTATTGAATGAATAATACAATATAAAGTGTCTACTCACTTAAATACCATATTTCTTATTATTATTATTGCCTGCTCTTACCAAGAGGGACTTGGCATCACTGGTCCCTGAAGAATGTAACAGGGATGCTTTGTGGCACTAAAGCTTTCCTCTGCAATGCTCAAGGCACTTTAAAAACATTTAGGTAAGATCATTATTTCAAATGAAGTTCTACTGCTCATTCCTCTCCCCATCTGTACTCCCTTCCTCTCCATTTTGCTGTCTCTTAGGACACTGCTTCCCCCCTAGCACTTTCCTCTTCCAAGACTGCTGAATAATTTGCAAAGTGATTCTTAAATGTCTCATTCTACTTACTTCTAGCAATTATCAATGTTCTCCCACAGGCCCTATTTTTTTCACTTGGCTAGTCAGCCAGTTTTATTTTTAGTTTTATGCCTAACAATAGTCAACTCAGTTGTGCCTTATGTTCAACAGTCTTGAAAGACAACCCACACCTACCTGTTTACATAGAGGACAACAGGGATTTCGAACACGGAGGCATTTTAGGAAAGCACGATTAGAAAACACGGGTAAGAGGGTAGGAAGGAAACAGGTGGGTAGGATGGGATACCTTTAATAAACCAATAGTATTTACTGAGCACCTAATGAGCGTAAACCATTACACTGAGTACTTCTAGCCTGTAAGTTCATTGTGGTCAGGATGCATGTCTACCAATTCTATTATACTGTACTCTCTCTAGTACTTAGTTCACAATAAGTGCAAACAAAAGCACTCAATAAATGCCACTGACTGATAGACTGCATTCACAACTTTAGAATTTTAATTGGGACAGCTTTCCATCTGGCTCTTTCCAGGAAAATCCCTGGACAAGTCAATTGCTGAGAGACATTTGACAGTTATCAATTAATTTCTTAGGTCTCCAAATCCAATAGTGCCAGAAAAGTAACTGCCCAAGAGGCCATGATTCATAAACTGAGGGCTAGGTGATTCATAGATCTTCCTTTCCCCATTTAAATGATATGAAAGTTGAGGAAGAAATTCCTTAAGGAGCATAACTTGTATTCTGGAAGTCAGGGAATGTATCTACAAACTCTGACATAGTCCAAGAATTTAGTTCAGTGCTGTGCACACAGGAAGTACTCAATAAATGTGATTGATTGATTAAAAAGCTGATAAGGATATATAGTCTGTTTTTGGTATATGTTAAGCAATTACTATGTGCCAGGTACTAGTCTAAGTGCTGATCAGACACAAAGTAATCAGGTTAGACAGTCCTTGCCCCAGATGGGGCTCACAATCTTAATCCCAATTTTACAGGTGAGGTAACTGAGGCACAGAGAAGTTAAATGATTTGCCCTAGGTCACATAGCAGACAAGTGGCAGATCTGGGATTTGAACCCAGGTCCTTCAGGCTCCAGTCCCGTGCTCTATCCACTAGACCACACATTTTCAAGCAATACAGCCAATTTGCCTTATGGGCTCAATCTGTCATGTACCCAACAGGTTCTTGGACGCTGACTTTTGAAAATATTGTTTACTTGCTCAATTGTCTTGTAAAGCGCTCTGCCCAGTGCTCCCTACAGAGTCAGTAGTCAACAAATACCAGATTGATTTTGACAGACACTTCCCCACCTTAATTGCAGAAGCAACCAGGTGAGGTGTCAGAAAACTAACGAATGAATAATGTCAAATTAGGAAATAAGAAAGGTATATTAGATCAATCAATCATTCCTGCAGAATAGGAAAATTAGCAGTGGGAGACTCTGTGGGGTTGATTCAGTAGCTGATTCTGGCTGTTAGAAACCAATTGCCAGTTTATTGTCAGCTGAACAATGTTATCTGTCAAGTCAGAGTCCCTTAAACGTAGGAGCTCAGAAAAATGGGTATGCTTATTGATGATGATGATGACTGTGATATTTGTTAAGCGTTTACTATGTGCCAGGTACGGTAATAAGTGCTGGGGTGGATACAAGCAAATCAGGTTGGACATGGTTCCTGTCCCATATGGGACTTGCAGTTTCAATTCTAATTTTTAAGATGAGGTAATCAAGGCACAAAGAAGTAAAGTGACTTGCCCAAGGGCATACAGATACATGGAGGAGCCGGAATTAGAAACCAGGTCCTTCTGACTTCTAGAATGTGTACTCCTTTTTTCTTTTGAATTCTTCTACTTGACTTCCTTCTCTGAGTGGGCCTTTTCTACCTTCCAATTAGGGGGAAATAAAAGTATTACAGCCTGGATTACATCAACAGCTAATGCTGGAATTAGGAAATAGGAAGATGATATTTTGGTCAATGACTTCCATCAAGTGATAATGGGCTTTAGATGTCTGAATGTAAGAGCATTATGGGCAAGCAATGTGTTTGCTATTTCTGCTGTGTTGTACTCTCTCAAGTGCTTAGTACAGAGCTCTGCATATAATTAGTGCTCAATAAATACCATTGATTGATTGATTGAGTAGATGGTTCCAACTCAATCTCGGGTCCCCAGATCCAGCTAGGACTGAGCCAGACATAACTCTCAGCCCCAGTTACCTCATCTGTAAAATGAGGATAAAGGCTGTGACCCCTATGGGGGACAGGGACTGTGTCCAACCAGATTAGCTTGTATCTACCCCAGTGCTTAGAACAGTGCTTGACATATAGTATGCACTTAAATACCATCATAATCTCTATTATTATTATTTATTAATGCCTCCCAGAACATTAAGGGAAGAGGGTCATGGTATGCAGCCCTGGAAGAAGAGTTTCCTGTTGAGAAATAATGCCAATTTGGATTGCATATTCTAGATTTTAATTTTTTCCTAATTTAAACATTCAAAATTGTACTTGTTTCTCCTAAGCAGTCTCCACTGAGGTGGAAAAGCCAGGATTGACGGTAATATACTCAGAACTACCAATAATTCCTGTGTAGCAGATTAGTAATAATGAATGGTGATAACAGTGCCATTGCCAAGCCAAGTGAAATGGAATATTAAAAAGAAGCTTTCTCCTACTTTCTTGGTTTTGTCCATTGCCTTCAGGATGGAGAGATTTAAATCTTCTAAGGCTGAGAGCACATTCTCATATTCACCCAAGTGCTGAGAAAAATATTCTGGAAGGAAAAAACAGGAAGGAAATGTGATTTTCAGTCATAGAACTTCAGAAGCAAATGAATCTGACCAACAATTATCCAAAAGTTGATGACATTAGGCCGTACTAAGCTCTTGGAATGTACAGTTTGGCAACAGATAGAGACAATCCCTGCCCAACGATGGGCTTACAGTCTAATTGGGGGAGACAGACGGACAAAGACGACAAAATCACGATAAATAGAATCAAGGGGATGTACACCTCATTAACAAAATAAATAGGGTAATAAAAATATATACAAATGAGCACAACACTGAGGGGAGAGCAGAGGGAAAGGGGCCTTAGCTGAGGGGCGGTGAAGGGGGGAAGGGGGAGGGAGAGCAGATAGGGAGCAGAGGGAGCAGAGGGAAAAGGGGGAAAGCTCAGTCTGTCATGCAACCTTCACAATATCATTAAAATCTGCTCTTTCCTCTCCATCCAAATTGCTACCACGTTAATCCAAGCATTTATCCTAGCCTATTTTAAATATGGCATCAGTCTTCTTGCTGACCTCCCTGCCTCCTGGGTCTCCCCACTCCAGTCCATACTTCACTCTGCTGCTCAGATCATTCTTTCGCATCAACTGTTCAGTCCATGTTTCCCTACTCCTCAAGAACCTCCAGTGGCTGCCCATCTACTTCCACAAAGAGAAACTCCTTATTATCAACTTGAAAGTTCTCAATTATCCTGCTCCAGCCTACTTTACCTGATTTCCTACTACAACTCAGCCTGCAAACTTGTCTCCTCTAAATGCCAACCTATTCACTGTATCTCGGTCTCACCTGCCTCGTTGCCAACCCCTCACCCACATGCTGCCTCTGGCCTGGAACACCATGCCTCTTCATAGCCAACAGAAGATCACTCTCTCCAACTTCAAAGCCTCACTGGAGGCCATTTTCCTCCAAGAAGCCTTCCCTTATTAAACCCTCATTTCCTCTTCTCCCACTCCCTTTTACATTGCCCTTGCACTTGAATCTGCACCCTATAATCACCCCTCCTTCAGTCCCACAGCACTTACATTCATTTCCATGATTTATTTACATTTAGTGTCTTTTTCCCCCTCTAGACTATAAGCTTGATGCAGGCAGAAACGCATCTACCAACTCTGCTATATTGTACACACTCAAGTGCTTAGTACAATTCTCTGCATACAGTAAGCACTCAATAAATATGATTAACAAACTACAGATAGGGGGAAATGTCAGGATATAAGGATATATATGTAACTTCTATGAGACTAAGGGTGGGGTGGCTGTTAAGTGACATAAGGGTAGGGATTCAAATGCATAGAATGATGAGTGAGTAGGGGATATGAAGGCTAAATCAGGGAGTCCTCTTGGTAGAGATAAGACTTTAGAATGCTTTATTGAAGGAAGGGAAAGTGAGGGTCTGTCAACTATGAAGGGAAGGGGAGTTCCAGGCCAGAGGGAGAATGTAGGCAAGGAGTCAGTGACAGGATAGATGAAATGGAGGTAAAGTAGGTTGGCATTAGAGGAGTAGAGTGTGCAGGCTGGGTTGTAGTAGGAGATCAAGTTAGGGTATGAGGGAGAGAACTGATCGAGTGCCTTAAAGCCAATGGAAAGGGTTTTTTTTGTTCCGGGGGTATTTGTTGAACACTTACTATGTGTCAGGCACTGTGCTAAGCACTGGGAAAGACATAACCTAATTAACTGTATACAGTTAATGTCCCAGAGGAGTCTCATAGTATTAATCCCCATTTTACGGATGAGGTTAACTGAGGCACAGAGAAGTAACATGACTTGCCCAAGGTCACACAGCAAAATGGCAGAGTCAGGATTAGAACCCAGGTCATTCTGAGTCCCAGGCCCGTGCTCAATCCACTGGCCACACTGCCCTGCTTTCTGTTTAATGCAGAGGTGAATGGGGAACCATTGGAGGGACTTGAGAAATGGAAAGACATGGACTAAACTTTTTTTTAGAAAAAATAATCCAGGCAATAGAGTGAATGAAGTATGGGTTGGAGTGGGGAGAGTGAAGAGGTGGGAAGATCAGCGAGGAAGCTGATAATAATAATAATAATTTGCTAAGTGCTTTATCTGTGCCAGGCACTCTACTAAGCTCTGGGGTGGATACCAGCAAATTGAGCTGGACACAGTCCCTGTCCCATGTGGGGCTCACAGTCTCAATCCCCATTTGACAGATAAGGTAACTGAGGCAGAGACAAGTGAAATGACTTGCCCAAGGTCACCCAGTAGACAAGTGGCAGAGCCATGACCACCTGATTCACCCATGACCTTCTCATTCCCAGGCCCGTGTCCCATCGAGTCATTCTGATAATGGACCAAGAAGAGAGTTAGTGGAAAGGTGTTGAAATTGGTGGGAGCATAGAATTTCTTCAAGGTGTTTAGACGGGATTGGGAGCAGGAAGATGGGGTGATAGACGAAGGGAGCTGTGGAATCAAGGAAAGGCTTTTTTATTGTAAGAGAGGCTAGAGCACATTTGAAGTAAGAGAAGATGCTCTGCAAACACAGAAAGCATTCAATATACACTGATTGATTGATGGGCCATCAGTGAAAAGTCAAAGCTTTATGATAGTAGTCAGGGAGGTGAGGAGGATGGGGATAGGTATTTTTAAGAGGTGTAAGGAACTGGAGTCAGAGATCCAAGTAGATGAGGTAGATTTTGAAAACAGGTCAGAGACTTCATGTTGTCTTTTTTAGTGGGAAGGAGGAGGAAGAGGAGCAGTGGACAGTGGAGCAGTGAGGACGCTCCTAATGCCTGTCAAGTGTCTAATCATTCTCTCCCACTCATGATCCCATCTTGGAAAAGTTGAGAGCATTGATCATCCCTTTGGGGATATATTTTGGTCCACCCTCCCTAATACTGCCAGCATGTCTATTTTTCTCCCTTTTGCTCTAACTGGTAGACTCCTTCTCCTTTAGAGAAGCAGCATGGCTCAGTGGAAAGAGCACGGGCTGGGGAGTCGGAGGTCAGCTGTGTGACTGGGAAAGTCACAACTTCTCTGTGCCTCAGTTCCCTCAACTGTAAAATGGGGATTAAGACTGTGAGCCCCACGTGGGACAACCTGATCACCTTGTATCCTCCCTAGCGCTTAGAACAGTGCCTTGCACATAGTAAGTGCTTAACAAATGCCATTATTATTACCTCTTTCCTCCCATCTCCAGAGATTTATGGCTACAGCCTTTCCCCAGTCTCGCCTTCTAAATCCTTTCTATTTCTGTCCTTCCCTCTTCTTTCTCTCTACTCTGGATAATAAAAATTATGATTGTGTTATTCGTTAAGCACTTATGTGTCAATCATTGTTAATTGCTGGGGTAGATACAAAATAATGACTGGACACCATCCCTGCTCCATATGATGGTCACAGACTAAGTGAGGGGGAGGACAGGCATTGAATCCCCATTTTACCAATGAGGAAACTGAGGCATGGACACATTACACAGCAGGGATGTGGCAGAGCTGAAATTCAAACCAAGGTCCTCTGACTCCCAGGCCTGTGTTCTTTCCACAAGGTGATGCTTCCAACAAGGTCAGTGTGGCATAAAGATCCCCTTGCTAGGGTATTAAAATGAAGAGCCAAAAGAAAAATCCTCTAGCCATCAAAACATTCCAAGGAAATAATGGGGATATGAAATCTGCCCATGATCTGAATGGAAATGCTTCATTCAGTTCTTTGAAAACCTTTTAGGCATTCTGTGAATATTTATGAGAGAATTTCAAATGCAATAATGGCCCACAAATCATATTTTAACTGAGAAAATTTACTTAAAGAAAGTTTCAAGAGAAAAAGCAAAGATTTAAAACCACAGTAAGACCTTTATTTCTCTAGCCAACCGGCCCAAGAGTATTGAAAAGTGGTAAATAGGCTTCTTACCAAGATGCAGGCCTACTTCCAGAGCTGGGCAAAAGATGATCAGGAGGCAGAAGGGACATTTTGTGCTCAATCAACGTCTCCTAATGGCTTGGCTTCCCCCTAGAGGTGGATATAAACTCCACCCCCAACATGGAGATAAACTCTTCCCAGAAAGGCCCAATAACTGCTGGAAAATGAATTAGCCCCTTTGTCTATTGGGAAATGTACTTTTTACTTTTCTTCCTTTGCCCTTAACTTTCCCATATCGAAAAGGAGATCTGATTGGATTTCTTGAAATTGTCTAGCACTGACCAAAGACCGTAGACCAATACAGACCATTCTAACAGTTATCTCCCCTTCTCTGCCTTGCTTCCTAAAGCAATCAGTAATATTTATTGAGCACCAACTATGTGTAAAGCACTGTACTGGTGCTTGGGAGAGTAAAATAGATTTAGAGGGCAAAATCCCTGCCCCCAAGGAGCTCATAATCTACCATCCTCTCTTCCCCTCCTTAGTCCTAAACTGGGATGGCCTGTCATCTGCTGACCAGGCTTGACCACTTGTTTTAGGTGGACCACCTCCTTCCTTCAATTATCCCTGTCCCCAGGGTCTTAGTACAGCTGCACATCTCTTCCCCAACCATTTCCTCTAGTTTAGGAAGTGGTCAGTGTTCTAGTCGCTCACTGGTCAATGATTCACTCATTCAATCATATTTATCGTCTGCACAGCACTGTGCTAAGAGCTTGGAAAGTACAATTAGGCAACAGATAGAGACAATCCCGACCCAACAACATGCTCACTAGAATGTCAGGACCAAAGTTGAATGTGAGCTAAAAAGAAGACTATCATTACTTAAAAATTTGAACCAACTGTAGAGAAAAGACCCATGGAAAAAAATCAACTGCTGAGGTTAGAAAATTGCTTAGAGAAGAGCATAGACTAGTGGAAAGAGTACGGGGCTGGGAGTTAGAGGACATGGGTTCTAATCCGGGCTCTGTCAATTGCTTGCTGTGCAACCTTGTGCAAGTCACTTCGTTTCTCTGGACTTCAGTTTCCTCAGCTATAAAATAGGGACTAAATGCCTGTTGTCCCTCCTACTTGGGTTCAGCACCCCATGTGGGACAGGGACTGTGTCTGCTCCAATTAACCTGTACATACCCCAAAGGTTAGAACAGTATTTGACACACAATTATCACTAAGTACCATAAAAAAGTCATGATAGGCTGTCAAAAAAAAGCAGACATTTCAAAGGGAAATACCTTGAAGGTGGAAGACCATTTATTGCATGTGCCATTTTGTGACCATGGAAGGTCATGACTAGTAGAAGACTCCCAAAGTTACAAGAACAAATAGGGAAGAGCATAATAAAGGGAAGTTACCAAAAAATGGGGCATGTAGGGATGAAATTGTCAAAAATAAAGGACATAAAAAGGCCTGTGGCCAGGGCTGGGACTACCTCAGAAGGCATTCAGGCTTTTGGAGCAATGGAACATTTTACCCTGTTCCAAAGAGGGTGCAGAAGTGTAGTAGAGCCTCTTGGTCTATTAACCCCCACTCCTGAGTGACATCACAAAAGGGGTAGCCAAGCAGGCCCCAGAAGCCTTATCCCAGCTCTATTTTAGAAAGTAGGCACTGTGGTCCTTACCCAGCCTGCTTATTGCAGGTTGTCCAACCTCGTTGTGGCCAGATATGGAAGGCAACTATATTTATAAAGATTTCAGCTTTCCATTAGATGGTAAGCTCCCGATGGGAAGGAATTGTGTCTACCAACTACATTGTACTGTCCTCTCTCAAGTGCCTAATAGGGGGTCCTGCACACAGTAAGCACTCAAGAAATACCACTGATTGATTGATTTTAGCTTAAATGAAAAATCATGGTTCTGGAGAGTCATCAGGTAGAGTTCAAAATCAATTCTGATTTGTGATCATTCCCATCCTCTGGTATCCTGAGTAGCTCTTTTTAGGGAACTGTCTGATTTCATTTTATCTTCTAAGAAAAATATGGGGTGAGGGGAGGGGTATGGAGGTGGTTCCTCCAAGATTAATCATCACCCCAGTAGTTCACCCCAACACCAACACTTATACATTTTATTTCTAGCTTATATATATATATACATATATATATATATGTATGAACACACACATTTATATAAACACAAATATATACACAAATGCACATTATACATTGCATATTATATTAGTATGTTTGCATAGTTATTTGAATCCCCCTTTATTCTATTTTCTCCTGATCCTTTGATATTACTTCCTGTTATATCCTTGTTCTTCCTCTTATACCCATTACTTGTAAATGACATTTGTCTATCTTTCTCCATTGTCCATTATTTTCCCCAGTTCCAATAAAATTCCTTAAGTACAGGAAGGGAACATCCTTCTTGCTGCTATTGAACTTCCCAAGCACTTAGTATAAAAATAATAATGATAATAGTAATGATATTTGTTAAGTGCTTACTATGTGCTAACCACTGTAATAAATACTAGGTAGATTCAAGATAATCAGGTCCCACATAGGGCTCACATTTTAAGTAAGGACAAGCACAGGTATTGAATCCCCATTTTGCAGATGAGGGAACTGAGGCACAGAGACGTTAAGTGACTTCCCCCAAGGTTACACAGCAGGTAAGTGGTGGGTTGGGATTAGAATCCAGGTCCTCTGACTCTCAGTCCTATGCTAGGATTTTACATTCAGTTAGTGAACAGTAAATATCATTGATTGACTTAGTGATTTGTTCTAAATTAGGCACTATAGTTTCAAGCTGGAAATATTGTGCATAAAAAAAGACACTGAATTACATAGGTATGAGTAAGGAGGAAGATATTTATAGAAATTAATCAAGATGTTTATTATTTGGTAAGTAAAGACTGATTAGAAGTTTAATATTCTAGTCTCTTCAAAAATCTTTCTTAAAAATTACTCCCAAATAAGAACCTAATTCCATAAAAATTCATCACAATGATCCTCCACACATCCATAAATATCTCAGTTTGAAGTAGAATGATTCTACATGAATGCAGTTTCAATTAGAGAGATGATGAGAAAGCTTAAAAGCTGGGTGGGATTGGGAAAGCAATAATCATGTTCCCATTCGTTTTGAAATCAGAACAAAAGACAGTGAGAATACAAAGCTAAGCCTTCTGAAATTGAGCATGGCCAAGTTAGCTGGAGTGTGGAAAACAAGGACTGAATCTAAATGAAGTCAGTCATTGTCATACCATAATAAAATGTGGGCAAAAAGTAATAATGAGAAATTGCAATTGCAGGTAAAAAATTTAAGCAGTTTGTTGAAAGTGGTGAATATTTCAAGAAGAGTAAGTGAAAAAGTGCTATAGGGAATGTTAAAAAGATTTTGAATATAAAAAGGAAATGTGATGAAATAAAATGTTCAGAAGCAGAAAGAACAGTCAGCTCCAAAGTGTAAGCCTGGTAGAGTGTAAAATTCTTCCTTCTCTTCATTAACTCCTCTGTTTAGAGTATAAACTCACTTCTCCATTAAGAGAACAAGCTCCTGCTCTACCATGTATGTTCATTGGGGTCAGGGAAATTGTTTCATTCTTTGTAAGCTCCTTGAGGGCAGAAAATGTGTGTCTACCAGCTCTATTATCATCCCAAGTGCTTAGAAGAGTGTTCTATACACAGTAAGTCCTCAATAAATACCAATGATTGCATAATTCTGTGGTACTTTCCCAGGGTCTTAGTACAGTGTTTTGTATCCAGTGGCTTCTCAATAAATATCTTTCCTACTACAATCATAAAAACAAAACATTATATTCTGTGGGCTTCAGAGAATGAGGATGGCATATGAAATTTGCAAACTAAGCCAGTCATCTGTTTGTTTTCAATCAGTCACTGGTATTTGTTGAGCCCTTACTATGTTGAGACCACTGTACTAAGCACTTGGGGAAGTACAATATATCAGAATTAGCAGACCTGTTCCTTGCCCATAACAAGTCTATACTCTAGAGGGGGAGGTAAACATTAACAATTTATGTAAATTATGTAAATTACATAATTTAAAAGTATGTGCATAAGTGCTGTGGGATTCATTTAGCAAATGAGTCATGGCCAGGCAAATTAATAATAATAATAATGTTGGTATTTGTTGGTATTTGTTAAGCGCTTACTATGTGCAGAGCACTGTTCTAAGCGCTGGGGTAAACACAGGGGAATCAGGTTGTCCCACGTGGGGCTCACAGTCTTAATCCCCATTTTACAGATGAGGGAACTGAGGCACAGAGAAGTTAAGTGACTTGCCCACAGTCACACAGCTGACAAGTGGCAGAGCTGGGATTCGAACTCATGAGCCCCGACTCCAAAGCCCGTGCTCTTTCCACTGCGCCACGCGAAATTGATACGGAATCACTTAGGCGGTGCGAATGTATTGGTTGATTTCATTTAGACTCCAGGGTAAATATTTATTTTCTGCTCACCCAAGTGGAGTATACATTCTAGAATATGAGATGTGTACCACTTTTGGATGAATCCCAACCCAGAATTTTAAGGGCCTGAACCTAGACAGCAGAAAAAAAAACCCTACTGGTGAGATTAGAACACTTTCTACCCATGAGGTAATGGACAATTACCCTTAGAATTGACAAGTTGTATTTTTGTGGCAATTGTTACATCAGCATATTTCATGACTTTTTCCAGGCTCTTCATAGCACAGCATAGATGATTTCTCATAATAATTAAAAGCAGAGACAGATTCAAGATTAGAGAAGCAACATGGCCTAGTGGATAGAGTATGACCCTGGAAGTCAGAAGGATGTGGGTTCTAATCCTGACTCCACCTCTTGTTCGTTATGTGACCTTGGGTAAGTCACTTAACGTCTTTGTGACTCAGTTACCTCATCTGCAAAATGGGGATTAAGATTGGGAGACCTATGTGGAACAGGGACTGTGTCCAACCCAATTATCTTGTATCTTCCCCAGCACTTAGTACAGTGCATGGAACTTAGTAAGCACTTAAATACCAATTATTATTATGAAGATCTTGCTCATATCTGCAATCTATCCAAAAAAAATAAAAAGATAACTCATTTTCCTAATGACATCAGAATAATAGGGTGGAAAAGGCAAAGAAGCCTAAGGATTTTCTGCCTTTAAAAGACAAAAACAAAACAAACATGTTTCTTGCTTTTAATGCAGCTGAAAGGCATCTAACTTTCTCAGGTTCTTATTTCTCTAGTCTTGTGAATTAGTACCCAGGTGTGAAATACTTCATATTAAACAATTGATCTTTTCATTAATATGTCATTTTTCCTCTTCAGATTTAGAAGAAGGTGAGTGGAAATTGTGGGAGGAAGACAAAAATACAGGACTGGGAGGAAACAAATGTCTTACATTTACATACCAAAGGAAATAATCTGGGATTTAGCTTGTTGCTCCCAATTAGTTCTGTGAAATGGCATGTTATTTAGTGCAGTTCAGGATTCCTGAAAGGATGAGGGATGCAAAATACTATAGCTGATGTCCGTTGGATAATTGAAAGCACAAGAAAATATCAAAAGGAAGTCAGCATATGTTTCACTGATTATACTAAGGCCTTTAAATGTGTGGATTATGAGAAACTCCGGAGCACATTAAGGAAAATGGCATGCTTGACCATTTAATTGCATTAATTCGGAACCTGTACGCCAAACAGGAGGCTACAATAAGAACAAAAGATGGAGAAAAAGATTGGTTTCCCATTAGTAAGGGTGTAAGACAAGGATGTATCCTATCACTTTATATGTTCATCCTTTATGCTGAATACATAATGGGAGAAGCCAGATTGGATGAAGATGGAATGGGGAGTAAAGATTGAAGGAAGGAATATAAACAACATTCATAATGTTGATGATACTACCCTACTAGCAGAAAGTGAAAAAGATTTAAAGGGCTTATTATTAAAAGTTAAGGAACAGAGCAAAAAGATCGGCCTACATTTCAATGTCAACAAAACAAAGACCGTGACAACTGAAAGTTTTAATACATTTGTAATAGATGGACAGAAGATTGAAATAGTTGACCATTTTTCTCTCCTGGGAACCATAATCAATAATAAAGGAGCTAGTAAAGAAATACGCCGAACATTAGTGTTAGGAAGACTTGCTATGAAGAGCCTGGAAAAAGTTATGACGTGCTGATGTAACAATTGCCACAAAAATACTAATTGTCAAATCTATGGTGTTTCCAGTGACAATGTATGGATCCAAAAGGTGGACAGTGGAAAAAACAGGATAGAAAGAACAACTCTTTTGAAATTTGATATTGGATAAGGCTATTGCAAATACCTTGGACTGCCCCCAAAAACAAATAAATGGATTTTGGGGCAATTAAGTCAGAATGGTCTTTGGAAGGCCAAATGACTCGACTTAGATTAGCATATTTTGGACACCTAATCAGGAGGACTAATTCTCTGAAGAAGACACTAATGCCAGGAAAAGTCCGGGGAAAACGTGGAAGAGGCAGAGTAGCAGCTAGATGGATAGACAGCATAACAACGATAATGGAAGAACCATTAGCAAGTTTACGGATTATAGCAGAAGACAGGATGTTCTGAAGAAAATATAGGGAGAGTTATAATGAATAGGAAACAAATCGACAGAACTTGATAATAATTTATTGGTTAACATTTTTAACCCACTTGATGACCCTAGAGAAGTAGAAAAATCCTACTCAAAATCTTGTAGTAAAGACTTGTGGGAAAGGATGTAAATCTGCCTCGTGTAGTGGAAAGAGCACAGGCCTGGGAGTCAGAGGACCTGGATTTTAATCCTGGCTCCACCACTTACCTTCTGCGCACACTTGGGCAAGTCACTCTAGTTAACTGTGCCTCAGTTCCTTCTTCTGCAAAATGGGGATTCAATATGAGTTCTTCCTTCTACTTTGGCTTTGATGTCCACCTGATTATCGTGTACCTACCCCTGTGTTTGGTATACTATTATTATTATTTTTTATTACTGTAGCAATGGAAAATACTGAGTATTATGGAACACCTCAATGGTCTCCAAGGGTAACTTTGAAAAACAGCTTCTCTTTGGTGGTGGTGGCAGTCAGTTTCTCTAATCTAAATGAGTTTCAAAAAATAAACCAACATGAAATTGAGAAAGCAGGCTAGAAGACTAATCTTAAATGCAAATGAAACTTTTCCATATTCACCTAGTTGGGCCATATCTCAAGGATCAAATCTCACACCACTTCCATATACTGCTGCTATTGGAATGTAAAATCTCAAAACATTTTGTTTTTCACTCATCTCTTTGCTCTTCCAAGAAATGAAGGCAATGAATCATTTTATCATTTAGAGTTGGACATGCAGAAATTTACCCAAGAAGAGTGACTATATGTTTTGCTAGAGTCATTCATTAATAATTCAAACAGTTAGGAATAGGAAAAGCCTGCACTGTGCTGGAAGGACATAAAGGCATAAACAGATTTCACTAAGGATTTTTTTTTTTTTTTTTTTTTTTTACTACAGAAGAGAACACAAAGTAAACCTAAACAATGATTTAACAATATGTTCTGGCTGGAGATAGTTTTGAAAGTAATGGACTCATCTCAGTAACAACTTACCCCTCAAGAACAAAATAATGAACCCCCAGTGAAATAGTGAGATAACAGGAAAATGTGTTTATTCACATTATTTGACCATTTGTGAGGATCCCAATTTAGCTTTGATGGTTTTTCTGAAATATAGTCTTTGTCCTTCATAGATGTATGCCTAGATGCTTCCTATGATATTCAAAGACAAGCAAATCACATCTTATTCATTCAATAGTATTTATGGAGTGCTTATTTTGTGCAAAGCACTGTACTAAATGCTTGGAATGTACAATGCAGCAACAGATAGAAACAATCCCTGACCACTGACAGGCTTACAGTCTTATATTCCCTTCCATTCTCAAATACACTTCAAGTACAGTGTGACATGTGTGAGTTTAATCTTAAGGAAGCTTACCACACAGTTCTTCCGTGTCAAGATTGCTGAAAAGACAAAAAAAAAAAAAGGAAATATGATCAGCTGAAAATATTTGACTTGGGTTATTGAATAATTGAATACATTGGCTGCTCCACCCCCAAATACCTACCAATAGAGCTCTATGGAATTTGAATCACAAACAGACCTGAAGCAATCGTATTTATCTAGTACTTACTATGTACAGAGCTCGGGAGAGTACAGTGTACCAGAGTTGGTAGACATGCTCCCTTCCAACAAGGAGCTTACAGTATAGAAACAGACATTAATATAATTAAATTTTAGGTAGGTGCATAAATGCTGAGGGTTGAGGGTGAGATGAACAAACAATTATGGTATTTACTATGTGTCAAGCACTGTATTCATTGCTTGGGAAGGTACAATAACAGAGTTAGCTGACCCATCCTTGCCCACAACAAGGTTTCCTTCCTCTTGCTCCCCTTTTCCTCATACTCCCCATTTCCTTTTTCAATCAGTTAACCAATCAGTGATACTTATTGAGTGCTTACTGTGTATAGAGTACTGCACTCAGCACTTGGGAAAATACCATACAGTTGGTAGATATGATTCCGGATCACAAGAAACTTACAGTCTACGGAAGGACCTTATATTTTCTCCAATTTTATCTCTTTGCCCTTCTCGGAGTGTTTCTAGCCTCACCCTTTTCTGCCACCACCCCAATCAATCAATCAATCAATCAGTGGTATTTATTTAGCACTTACTGTATGCTGAGTACTGTTTTAGAGATTTGGGATAGAATAATATAGTAGAGTTGATAGATATGTTCCCTGTTTCCTGCCCACAAGGAGCTCACAGACTGGGTGGGGAAGGTAGGGGGTTATTACAATCCCACCTAAAGTGACCAGAAATCTAATTACCTTAATCTGCCAATTTTAACTTTTCCCTTGAATAACCAAGTGTGAAATTTTACCCATGAATTTATGATACATTCCTACTTGATGATGTCCCAAGATTTCCCAAGTAACATGGATTGGAATGGCTCTGGGGATTCTGATTCTTTGGATTTGGATAATTTTTCATTCAGACCTCTAAGTAGTAATTACTTAAATATACCCTCGTTGCCTGAAATAGTTAAATAAAATAAAGTTAAAGTTAAACAGGCATTAATAGGCATTTATTAGGCATTAATAAACTTGGCTCAGTAGTCATTTGGAATGACCATTGTAATCACAAAAGACACAAATGACTTTATTCTTATAGAAGCAGTGTCATCTGTGGAAACAGCACAGTCCTGGAGTGAGAGGACCTGGATTCTAATCCTGACTCCACTATCTGCTGTGTGACCTTGAGCAAATATCAACTTCTCTGTGCCTCAGTTCCCTCATCTGCAAAATGAGAATCCAACACATGTTCTCCCTTCTACATAGCCTGGGAGTCCCATATGGGACCTGATTTTCTTATATCTTCCTCAGTGCTTAGTATAGTGCTCTGCACACAGTAAACGCTCAATAAATATGATTGAATGAATGACATGAAAGGCATGAAATAAGTGCTTAACAAATACTACAAGAAACAGCATGACTTAGTTAAAAGAGCATGGCTCTGGGAAACAGAGAACCTGGGTTTTAATCCTGACCCTGCCGATCACTTGCTGTGTAACCTTGAGCAAATCACTTCACTTTTCTGTGCCTCAAGTTACCTCAACTGTAAAATGGGATTAAATCTTCCTCCAATTTTGATTATGAGCCCCAAGAGGGACAGGGACTGCGTCCCACCTAATAAACGTGTACGTACCCCAGTGCTTAGAACAGGGCTCGACACATAATGTTTAACAAATACAGTAATTATTAGGTAAAATTCTCTTTTTTAAGCTTAACATATCTGAGAACTGTGAACTAGTGATCAACCCTTTTTCTTGGAGACTGTAAACTTGATGTGGGTCTGGAATGTATCTGATTTATTGTACTCTCCCAAACACTTAGTACAGTGCTCTGCACACAATACATGTTCAATATGATTGACTGACAAATCAATATAAACTTTTATGCAATGAAGAACATTCATGCGTTCCTTCAATACTACTGATTGAGCACCTACTTTGTGCAGCACAGTGTATGAGTTGTTTGGGAAAATGCAACTAAAGTAAAGCTCATGGTCCCTTCTCTCTAGAAGCTAACACTTTAATGGAAGACTTTACAGTCTAATGGACAAGATTTTAGAGCTCTTTTCTGAGAGTTGTGTGGAGAGGGCTGCATAATATCTGAGGAATGGTACAAGAACACTGAGTTAGAAATGGCCAGTGGCTCATAGGAAGCTTACAATTGAAAGGAATGGGGGTAGGAGAAGGGGGAGCCTAAGTTAGACACAAAAGAAAGAAGTTAGTGAATACAACAGAAATAATAAAACAGCACTGACAATAGTTCTATGAAAATTACAGCAACACACCAACAGAGATTAGTAGCTATTTGAGATTGACTGTTACATTCCAGTGAGGGAAAATCTACGTTTCATAATATTAGAAGTTTTAGGCTAATTACAGTGTGGTGTAGAGCTGGCTTCATGTGGCTTCATGGCAGAAATTCAAATCAATGTTCCTGGGATTGAGAACCAAATCTATTTTACACGTAAATTGTTCTGGTATATCAGATCCCCTCCAAGAGTCCTTTCCTGTCTAAGCTTTGCCTTCTACACTCATTCATTCATTCAATCATATTATTGAGAGCTTACTGTGTGCAGAGCACTGTATTAAGCACCTGGAAAGTACAATTCAACAAATAGAGACAATCCCTACCCAACAATGGGCATCTCTTATGCAGTTGGATCTATTCTCCTTAAGCACTCTATACTCATACCACCTCCATTAGAGAAGCAGCGTGGCTCAGTGGAAAGAGCCCGGGCTTGGGAGTCAGAGGTCATGGGTTTGTATCCTGGCTCTGCCACTTGTCAGTTGTGTGACTGTGGGCAAGTCACTTAACTTCTCTGTGCCTCAGTTACCCCATCTATAAAATGGGGGTTAACTGTGAGCCTCAAGTGGGACAACCTGATGATCCTGTATCTCCCCCAGCGCTTAGAACAGCGCTCTGCACATAATAAGCGCTTAATACCAACATTATAGCATTTATGTACATATTCATCTGTAATTTATTTCAGTATCTGTCTTCCTCTTAAGTCAGTAAACTCCCTATGGGCAGAGACCATGTTTACCCCCTCTATTGTACTTCACTGCTCCAAACACTTAGTATAGTTCTCTGCACACAGTGAACACTCAATGAATACCATTGATGGATTGACTGAACCAAGGCGATAGACAATGAAATGCACATTTCCGGCAAAAAATACCCTATAACAGTGTATCTTAATGGAAAGAGCACAGGCCCAGGAATCAGAGGACCTGGGTTCTAATCCCAGCTACACCACTAACCTTTTGGGTGACCTTACACAAGTTAGCTTCACTATGCCTCAGTGTCCTTATCTATAAAATGGGGATAAAATACTTGTTCTCATTCCCTTTATACTGGGAGTCCCATATGAGATAGGGACTTGTATGTCATGATTTTCTAACATCTATCCCAGAGCTTAGATCAGTGCTTTGCAAATACAAAGAGCACTTAAATGTTACTACTGTTACTCGTATTACCTTTTTTTTTAACATTATTATTTAGTTGAGGATTCACAAGGAATACAGCAACTCTGTGAAACAGGGCCAAATATACCTGTTGATAATCAGGACACTGGAGAAACATTAACACACTGCAAAAAGTTAGAGAAGCAGCATGGCCTAGTAGAAAGAGCACAGGCCTGGAGTCAGAAGGACCTGGGTTCTTATCCCAGCTCTGCCACTTGTCTGCTGTGTGACCCTGGGGAAGCCACTTCACTTCTCTGAATCTCAGTTACTTCATCTGAAAACTGGGAGCCCTTGGACATGGTCTAAGTCAAGCTTAATTTGTAATAATAATAATGATGGTATTTGTTAAGCACTTACTATTTGCCAAGCACCCCAGTGCTTAATACAGTACCTGGTATATAGTAAGTGCTTAACAAATACCAAATAATAATAATAATAAAGTATTTACAGGGGATTTGCAGCAAATCTACTATCAGCAACTCCGCCACATTTCCTGACGTGGTCCAACAGTTAGGGAACAGCTAGTCCAAGACCTCAGACTCAATCAACTTTGGCTTCTTGGAGATTAAGCATGCGAGAAAGAAAGCTGGATAAGTATGTCATGAATTTTATCAATGAAGCCAGTCAAGATGAATAATTCAGGAGGAAAAATATCTGCTTTAATACTTCAACTATCATTTTTTTCTTCCCTAGATACTATCCAACCTTGGTTTTACTGACCCTATCCTCTCTGGCCACTGCTGTCTCTTTCATTGGCTCCTCCTCTACCTCCCATTTCTGAACTCTGGGAGTCCCTCAAACCTCAGTTCTGGGTCCCCTTCTAGTCTCCATCTTTACCCTCTCTCTTGGAGACTTTCACTCCCATGGCTTCATCTACCACCTCTAAATAGATGATTCCCAAATCTACTTCTCCAGCCCTGATCTCTTTCCTCTGCAGTGTCATATTTCTCCAGGCTTCAGGACATCTCTACTTGGATGTCCCACCGACACCTTCAAATTTTCCAAGTCCAAAACAAAATTCCTCATATTTACACCCAAATCTTGTCCACTCCCTGACTTTTCCATAACTGTAGACAGCAACACCATACTCCCTGTCTCATAAGCCCTTAAACCTGGTATTATCTTTGGCTCATCTCTCATTCAACCCACAAATAAACCTATCACAAAATCTTGTCAGTTCAACTTTACATCATTGCTAAAATCTGCCCTTTCGCCTACATCCAAACTACTTCCATATTAATCCACACATTTATCCTAACCCACCTTGATTACTGCATCATCCTCCTTGCTGACCTCCCTGACTCATCTCTCCCAACTTCAGTCCATACTTAATAATAATAACAATGATAATAATCATCATCATAGTATTTGTTAAATGCTTACTATGTGCCAAGCACTGTCAAATGTGCCAAGTGCCGGAGTAGATATACGATAACCAGGTTGGACACAGTCCCTGTCCCAAAAGGGGATCACAGTGTTAAACCCCATTTTAAAGATGAAGTAACAGATCCAGAGAAGTAAAGTGACTTGTCCAAGGTCACAGAGCAGACAAGAGGTGGAGCCGGGATTAGAAGCCATGTCCTCTGACCTCCCAAGCCTGTGCTCTTGCCACTAGGCCACACTACTCCCCGCTTCACTCTGCTGCCTCGATCGGTTTTTCTACATACCATTCAGGCCATGTTTCCCCATTCCTCAAGAACCTCCAGTGGTTGCCCATACACCTCCACATCAACAAACTCCTTACCAAAGGCTTTAAAGCACTCACTGTGCCCCCTCTTACCTTGCCTCCCTGGTTTCCTACTACAACCCAGCCCACGTATTTTGCCCTTAGCTATCTCAATCTCAGCTATTCTGCCACCGACCCCTTGCCCACATCCTGCCTCTGGCCTTGAATGCCCTCCCTCTTCATCTCTGATAGATGATCATTCTCTCCACCTTCAAAGTCTTATTAAACTCCTATGATCTCCAAGTGGCCCTCCCCAACTAAGTGCTCATTTTCTCTACTCCCTCTCCCATCTGTGTCATCCTTGCATTTTGATTTGCACCCTTTCTTCACCCCTCTCTCAGCCCCAGAGCATTGATGTACATATTTGCAATTTATTTATATTAATGTCATCTCCCCCTCTAGATTATAAGATCATTGTGGGCAGCCAAAATGTCTACCAACTATGTTGCATTATACTCTCCAAGCACTTTGTACAGTGTTCTGTGCACAGTAAGCACTCTGTAAAAATGACTGATGGATTGATTAAACAAAACTTCTCTGGCTCAGGGGACTCCACCACCCTAACTTTCAGATCTCACTGACAAAAGGGCTCGACAATCAAAAGGAAATGTCTGTCCCCGGCCAAGGAACTGGAAAGGAGAGGGAAGGATGAAGAGAAAGGAAGGGGCAAGAAAGTAGGCCCTCCTAGACTGGAAATATGGAGAAGCATAAACTGTTTAGTCAGCTAATCAGTCAATAGTATTTATTGAGCATTTACTGCATGCGGGGAACTGTACTAAGCCCTTGGACAAGTATAATATAGCAATATAAGACACATTCCATGTCCATACCAAGCTTATAAACTAGAGGGGGAAAGAGACATTAATAAAAATAAATACAATTACAGATATCTGCATAAGTGCCGTGGGGCCAGGAGAGGGAATGAATACCGTAGGAAGTAAGGGTGACCCAGAAGGGAGTGGAAGAAAAGGGAAAGAGGGTTGAGGGAAGGATTCTTGGAGGAGATGTGCCTTCAATAAGGCTTTGAAGTTTGAGGTTAGTATTTTGCATCACCTACTAGAAAATATATCTTTCATCAGTGAAGTTTCACCTCAGTGGAAATGTCCATATTCACTGAGAACTGAAGAACATGGTCATATCTAATAAAAATAGGAAAATGGGACATTTCTTTGAGAAAGTAAAAAAAAAAAAATTGTTTCATATCATGTTTACATGTTCATTTTTTGCAGAAAGAAAAAACTGTATGCAGTGGCCAAATAGCATAAATCATTTGATCCTTCCATCCTAATAAGATTACTGAAATTGAATTTCATGGACTTTGTACAACATTTTGCCTTCAAAAACACAGTCGTCAGACTGACAGTGGGATGAAGGCAGGTAGTAACGTGCCAGAAAATAGATCATCTCAACAGAGGAAGACAGCTGGTGGACTGGGAAATGAATTCTACTTCTCTAGCGGTATAGCTTTCTCAAAGAAAAATCTCCTTTGCATATGCAGGTCACATGCAACATTCAGATGAAAGGAGTTGGCCTATGTGCCTTTGTTCAGAGGGGCAGGTTGGCAAAATCCCTGGCCTAAAATCTGGCTAGGCCTCATCTTTTTAAATCAGTGGCCTAGTGGCACTGTGATCTGGTGGAAAAAGCTAAGGCCTGGGAATCAGACGATCTGGGTTCTAATCCCATTTCTGTCACTTGTCTGCTATGTGATCTTGGGCAAATCACTCAACTTCTTTGTGCCTCAGTTACCTCATCTGTAAAATGGTAATTAAGACTATGCTCCCCATGTGGGAGAGGGCTGTTTCCAACCTGGCAATCTTGTATCTCCCCCAGTGCTTAGTACAGTTCCTGACATATAGTAAGCACTTAATGAATGCCATTTAAAAAAAAACAAACAGATTTTTATTATGCGGGACCAAAACAAACTCTTGCCAACATGACTCCTGGAACTTTAACCCACAGCAGGGCGATTATTCAGATGGGTTTCTGGTTTGTATTTTTTAATGGGCTTTACTTCCTCAGCCTCACAGGAATATTCTTGTCAGCTGTGGGACTTTGGGCAAGTCACTTAACTTCTCTGTGCCTCAGTTACCCCATCTGTAAAATTGGGATTAAGACTGTGAGCCCTCGTGGGACAACCTGATCACCTTGTATCCTCCCCAGCACTTTAAGTGCTTGCTGTGTGCTGAGCACTGTTCTAATACCATCATTTTTACTATTACTATATTCTTCGACCTTCCTGCCTTGACTATGATAGTTGAGGATGCCTATCGAGTTAACCCGTTGGGATAAAATGAAATCTGAATTTCTCAAAGATCCATCCTCTTGACTTAAATGTAAGTCGGTTTAAAAGGTTTAAAAATGTATGTAAATATGCTCATACTCTATTCCTTCCAAATGTAATTTATTTTCATGACTGGCTCCCTCTGTAGACCGTAGGCTCCTGGTAGGCAGAGCTGGGACCTACCAACTTGTAGTACTTTCTGAAGGGCTTAAGTGCTCTGCACACTGCAAACAATCAATACAATTGATTGACTGATTAAGAGTACCATAAACAAACCAAGCAGCTGGAAATGGATATCCTGTGATTTCAGTTATCCTTAAGTGATCACATGATAAGGATAAATGGGCATCCCACATTAGGTGGAAATGCTGTATTATAGGAGCTCTCTACTACTGTGCAGGAGACATAAGGAAGAACTCAATAGGACCCACTTTTCAGCTGGAATGGGAGTGGGTGATTTGGTGAGAGTAAAGGGCAAAAGAGAAGAGGATGAGGTGAGAGGCACTGCTACTGCTATGGCCTCACCGTAGTTGAACTGGTGTTTCTGAGCATGGCCAGAAATACGTCATCTGTCTGGGCCATAAGTTTCCATCGATGGCCCAAAAGACCGGTGTTGATCACATTGTCTGCTGACTACTGTTGCCATCGCCTATATCAGGTAACAGTAGCACAGGCATTCAGGGATTGTGGTAGCTGGATCTGACTCAAGAAGTGCCCTTCTCCCCTGGATCACAAACATTGAGATTCTGGACCACAGTCAAAGCAACAGCAATGAGACAATACTTGTCAAGCTGTACTTTTTCCAGGAGGACTATGTAAAGAGAGTAGATTTCCACACAGTAGATTTAGTTAGATAAAGTAGATATCTAGATTAGATATCTACTCTTTAGGGAGGTGGGATGGGGTAAATAGCACCAGGATGGGAGAATACATACTCTGAATGAAGCAATACCTCAAACAGTATGGCAGAGAAATGGGCAGTTGGGAGAGAGCAACATAAGACAAGTCATCCTGGTGTGCAGCAATCAGAAATGCAGGAAGTGTCTAGGAACAGAGGCTATTGGAAAACCAGCTAGAGACAGGAACAAAGAGAGCTCCAGGTACTGCAAAGAGTTATCTTTACCTGATAGAAAGTGATTATCAGTCACACAGTGGTCTTATCATGCACACTTGCACAATCTCATAAAAATCTCACTGTCAGTGTCATCTTCAAGCCATGAAGGTTTGAACATATAGCTAATCATGGATATTAGGATTTTTTTCCTCATTCAAATCATGAAAAAAAGAAATACAATTCTCAGTATATTCTATGACTGGGATTTTTGAGTTCAGTTTCCGTAGGAAGAATAGTAATCCAATTTCCACATGTACTTTTGGGAAAAGATAAACTGTAGAGGTGAATTGCCATTTTAATCCTGTTAGAGCAAAAAGCTTAGAGGCCTCTGCTCTCATCCTTCTGCTGCTCCCATTCCAATCTCCTAATACTTTTTATAACAACCTCTATGCAGTTACATAGGATGAAACATATTTAAAATCCTTAAGTGAGTCAGAAAACACCACCATAATGACAATATATCCATGAGCATTCTCTTCCAATAGAAGAAGTCATTTGGCTGTACCTAGGGGAAGCTGGAGACAGCTACATCTACCATATAATCATATGTGTGGCATTTGTGAAGGGTTTAACTATGTGCCAAGCACTGTACTAAGTGCTAGGGTAGATGCTATGTAATTAGGTCCCACATAGTGTTCCCAGAAGGGTGGATCCTCTGCAGGTGAGGGAACTGAAACAATGAAAATTTAAGTCAGTTGCCCAAGGTCACACAGCAGACAGATGGCAGGACTAGGAGTAGACCAGGTCCTCTGATTCCCAGACCCGTGCTCTTCCCACTAGACCACACTGCTTCTCAATGCTAAGCACTTTGCTAAAAGTTGGGATAAATTCAGTATAATTAAGCCAGACATTGTCCTGGTCTCACAACCAAGACAGAATCTAAAACAAGGGTAAAGAGATGACCCAGAGCCATATTAGGTAACAAAGCCAAACGGACAAAAAGTCAACAAGGCATGGGCAGTCTGCCCCAGCCATGGGACATTTTTCACCTTTCTCTCTCAGTGGCATTTAGGGGAGTCAGAGGTCATGGGTTCGAATCCCAGATCCACCCCTTGTCAGCTGTGTGACTTTGGACAAGTCACTTAATTTCTCTGTCCTTCACTTACCTCATCTGTAAAATGGGGATTAAGACTATGAGCCCCACATGGGATGACCTGATTACCTTATAACCCCCCAGCGCTTAGAACAGTGCTGGGCACACAGTAGTAGTTAAATACTATCATTATAATTATTATTATTATGCTAAGCTCTTGGGAGAGTACACCTTTGTCTCTAAACCCCTTCTTCAACTGCTCTGGCCCCATGTTTCTTAGAATGCACTCTGTTCTCTTGTATTCCTCCATGAGCTTAGTACAGTGCTCAGAACAGAATAAGCACTCAATAAATATGATTGAATGCATGCTTTGATCACTTAGAATAGTGCTCTGCACATAGTAAGCGCTTAACAAATACCAACATTCTTATTATATTGGGCCAAACCATGTTCTATGAGTTCTGATAAACATTAACAAATACCATAACATCCAGATTCTCTCTCTCCCCTCAGCTCGAGATCTTTGATTTAGGGATCTTTGATTTAGGGATCTGTGAAAGGTGTTCTGTTAACTGTGATGGTTCATCAACAAATGATGTTTTATTGTCATAAACTTATTTCCATATTCATAGTAGCTACTTCTGCATCCCAACCAAAGCTCACATTAACTATTGTCTATTGCTTTTCCTCCTTTTTTGTTCCCTACAGAAAATTGCCAGTAGGAAATTTTGAAATGATTGGAAGTTAATTTGATGATCAACTATGTGGGCAAAATGGACTATGATTTTCCTATTTTTCTGCTTTCAGGTATTTTCCAAAAGATAAAATGAAGGGTGAGGTAGGCCAGAGACTCTTCCCTAGCAACTTGGTGAAGAGACTTGCAGAGTTCCAAAAGTGTTTCATCAAAGTTTCAATGTTCTCCTTAGAATACAGAATACTGTCAGCCTTAGTATCCTATTTTTAGTACTTTAGCTTTAAGAATATATTTGTAAAGCCTATAGAGAATAAATCCATTAGTCTTTCAGAAACTTAAAACTTCACAATTGTGGGGCCTGCATATGACTGGAACCATTAAATGTTCCATTTAACTAAGACAGAGACAAAACAGAGTGATGAATAAAAATGATTCCAGCTTGATTTTTACATTTTCCACTCTTTCTTCAGTGTAATGTTTATTATTTTCTATTTTCTTTCAAGGTATCTGGGGCAATTTCACAGACACCTAAGGAGAAATCATTGTTTTTGCAATTTCAATCCTAAAATCAAAATGCCATTTCTTTGTAATAAACTCAGAAGAGCAAGTCAATCCAAACAAGGAAAATAATAAAAGTTCAGAAGATAAATCTTGCTCTGTATCAGGCATCTCTACCACCCAAAACAACAGTCTACTTCATTCTGCTCTGTAAAAGCTGGCAGGAAGGCAATTAGGCTTTGTTGTGCAATAATTAAGGTTATGCCGATTTCATTCATTTAGCCCAGTGGGACTTCAGCTTCTAGGAGGCATCAGATGGAATATTGCCCTGAAAGTCTCAGGGATATCTCCAGACCACATGGGAAGACTCAAACTCTGCTTCATTGACTTTGCAAAATTACCCTGAGGATATCCACGTTAAAAATTGAGAACATCAGTAACGCCCTTTGAAGCAGAACTACTACAGTACAGAATGATTAATCAGTGAGAGTCGTGGGAAGTATGGTCTGGGGTATCCAGCAAGCTGTGGACTGCTTTATTCATTCAATTGTGTGTGTGCAAAGCACTGTACTAAATGCTTGGGAGAGTACCATATAACAATAAACAGACATTCCCTGTCCACAACAAGCTTACAGGCTAGAGGATGAGTTTACAGTCTGCTTATGCATATAAATGCAAACCTTCTGCTAGGAAATGAGACAGGAGTTTGCCAACTATGCATCTAAAGGAAGGTAAATATATTTAAAAAATTATCCCCCATGACAGCTTTGGTTTGAAAAGTAATATTTTTCGTTTCTTTGCTAATGGGTTTATTTACAAAGATCCAGTATATTCTCATATCTTTATGAGAGTTTGGCATCATCTGCATGTGCAATCGAGAAAGAGGAGGCTCTCTTTGAGCAGAAGCTTTGAAAGGGTCACGATGTAAAGTGGCAAAAGACAGCACCAAGCACTGCAAAGACCACAACGGCACAACAAAGTCGGAGTAATATTTACTGAGTGTCCACAGAGTACAGTGGACTCTGCTAATCACTTGGTATGACAAAACAAATTAATTGTGGTATTTGTTAAGCTCTTACTATGTGCCAGGAACTGTTCTAAGCACTGTGGTAGGTACAGTGTAATCAGGTTGAACACAATCCCTGTCCCACTGGGGCTCACAGTCTTAATCCCCATTTTCCAGATGAGGTAAATGAAGCACAG
The DNA here is from genome assembly GCF_004115215.2 of Ornithorhynchus anatinus. Taxonomy (NCBI): domain Eukaryota; kingdom Metazoa; phylum Chordata; class Mammalia; order Monotremata; family Ornithorhynchidae; genus Ornithorhynchus; species Ornithorhynchus anatinus. The sequence goes on along the minus strand of NC_041731.1, from coordinate 54,709,912 downwards.
AGACATTACGTGACTTGCCCAAGGTCACATAGCAGACATGTGGTGGAGCCAGGATTAGAACCCAGGTCCTTCTGACTCCCAGATTGAGGCTCAATCTGCTCTCAAGGACCTTACATTCCAGTGGGGAGACTGACCCAAAAATATTTAGAGAAATCAGAATAAATAATTGAATATAATTGAATAAGCACATTTAAGTGCTTGAAATGAATATAAGTACTTGAGTGCTAGATATGGCAGATAAGTTTATATGACTTGGGATGTTAGGAATTAATCACAGAAGTCTTACTAGGGAAGATGGGATTTCAGAGTTGCTGTGGTCTGTTGGACTGTGGGGAAGAAGAGAGTTCCAAGCCACGGGAGAACGTGAGTGAGAGGACTGAGGTGGGAAAGTCAGGAGCCGGGTACAGCTAGAAGGTTGGCTTGTAAGAAAATTGGAGCATAGAGGCGGAAGAGAGGCCATATGTAATCAGTTGGATTTATTGAATGTTTATTGTGTGCAGAGCCCTGAATTAAGAGTTTGGAATTAAGAGTTAAGAGTTTGGAAGAGTGCAATACAATAGAGTTGGGAGACATTCATTCAATAATATTGATTGAGTGCTTCCTATGTGCAGAGCACTGTACTAAGAGCTTGGAATGTTCCCTGTCCACAGAAAGTTTACTGTCTAGATGTAGGGTAAGCTAGTTGAGAGCCTTGAAGCGGAGTGTGAGGAATTTTGTTTGATGTGGAGAAACACAGCAGGTCAGAGGAAGGTTTTGAGGAGATGTAGACCAAGAGATGCCTCCAGAAAATCCCCTGTGGGCAGTAAGCAAAATAGACTGGACAGGGGAGAAATCCTACAACATCTTTAGAATTCAACCTTTCCTCTCCAAACTGCTACCATGCTGATCCAAGTGCTCAACAATTCCCATCTTTCCTACTGCATCAGCCTTCACGCTGGCCACCCTGCCTCTTCCCAATCCAGTCTTGACTTTACTCTGCTGCCCAGATGATTTTTCTATAAAAAGTATTCCATTCATGTCCCCCCACTAATCAGGAACCTCCAGTGGTAGCCCAACCCAATTCAATTAAAAATTCCTTACCATCCAGCTTTAAGAACCTCTATCATCTCTTACTCCTATTTTACCTCACTGATCTCCTCCTAAAACCCAGCCTGCAAACTTTGCTCCTCTAATGACAACCTACTCACTGTACCTCAATTTCATTTCCCGCCAAACCTTTGCCCACGTTCTCCCTATGACCTGGAACTCCCTCCTCCCCCATATCCAACAGAGCACTACAGTCCACATCTCCAAAATCCTCCCCCAACTCACATCTTCGCCAACTAAGCCCTTATTTCCCCTTCTCCCTCCTTTCTGCATTGCCCACTCACTTGAATCCGAGTAGCCAAAGTAAAATGAGCCAAAGGCAACACATGCAAGCAAAACACATCTGTCAAAGATCAGGAAGGGAGTTAAGTCCTGCCTCTAATCAGAGAAGTAAAGAGGTTTAAAGAGGTGAAAGAGACATGGTCTAATAGAAAGAGTTTGCAAACTAGAAGTGGAGAGGCCTATTTCTAATTCAGCTCTGCCACTAGCAAGGCACTTTAGGTAAGGCACTTAGTCTTGTGGTGCCTCAGTTTCCTTCTCTGTAAAACAGGGATAAGTTGAAATAAGATTCCTGCTCTCTATGCCTCTTGGACTGTAAGCCCCATGTGGGTCAAGGTCAGAGTCTGATATGATTATCAAGTGCTTAGCACAGAAGTTGTCATATAGTATGCATTTCCTACCTACCATAATAAAATATCACAAGAAAACCCAGTTGGCATTTATAGCCAAATGTGTTCAACCTATTCTATATATCTAAGCTTCAGAATGGAACAAGGAATTTGGAAAATGTGTCTTCAGGGAATTGTGTCAAACTTTATGAAGCAAGCAGGCTAAGGTCCTTTAGGCTGTGAGCCCCATGAGGGATAGGGACTGTGACCAACCTGATTGATTTCCTTCTACCCCAGTTTTTAGAACAGAGCTTAACACATAAGTGCATAATGAATACTATTATTATTAAATGGGCTGTAGAAGTCCATTCAAACAGGAAGGAATGTAAATAATTATGAATGGCTTTTCAGCTTCTGCAATACACTAAGGATTGATGATGAGCCAAAAGGATATGGAGGTTTTGTTGTTTTTGTTGGTAGCGTAACTACTAAATGGTGCCAAGCACTGTACTAAGCACTGGGGAAGATACAAAATCAGATAGGACACAGTTCCTATCCCACATGAGACTCAGTCTAAATAGGAGGAGCACAGGAATTAAATCCCCATTTCACAGATGAAGAAACTGAGGCATAGAGAAGTTAACTGACTTTCCAAGGTCATGTGGCAGGCAAATGGCAGAGCTGGGATTAGAACCCAGGTCCTCTAACTCTCAGACTCATGCTCTTTCCACTAGGCCAACCTGCTTCACCATCTCAACCTAAATCCCACCTCCTCCAGAAAGCCTTCTACCATAGAAATAAGGTCATAAGAAAATACTGCTACTAATAATGATGATGGCATTTGTTAAGCACTTACTAAGTGCCAAGCACTGTTCTAAGCACCGGGGTAGATACAAGGTAATCAAGTTGTCCCATGTGGGGCTCACAGTCTTAATCCCCATTTTACACAAGAGGTAACAGGCACATAGAAGTCAAGTGACTTGCCCATGGTCACACAGCTGACAAGTGGCAGAGCAGGGAATAGAGCCCTCGACGTCTTACTCGCAAGCCCGTGCTCATTCCACTAAGCCTCGCTGTTTACTACAGGGTTAGGCCAGTGGTCCAGTAGAGCCAGTATTCGGTCCCTGTTTATAGCAATACGATGGTTGGAGTAATTTGTATTAGTCACCCTGCTTGACAACCAATCTCTCCATTCATTTCTGCTCCTCATGCCTGTCTATTTGACTGTCACTCTCACTCTCTGCCAGAGTAAGCACTCAGTAATTGATTCAATAGTCAGAGTTGGATATAATCAGGGCTTGGATCCTGGTAGTCACTGTTTGGTTGGAGATAAATGGTTAGATTCTGGAAATGTCAGGTAAGAAAAACTAACAGGATTGCCTGAATCTCAATATGGGGGTTGAAGAGAGGGAGGAGTCAAGGATAGTGCCATGGTTACAAGCTTGAGAGATAGGGAGGATGGTGGCGATGTCAACTGTACTGGGAAAGTTAGGTGGAGAAGAGGATTTGGGAGGGAAAATGAGTTGTTTTGGATAATTTGACCTTGAGGTAGCAGAAGAACAGCTAGCTAGAGATGCCCTGGAGGCAGGAGGGAATGTCAGATTGCACAGAAGGACAGGAGTCAGGGACAGGTAAGCCAATTTGCAAGTCATCCAGGTGGGAGTTGAAGCCATGAGAGTGTATGAGCTTCCCAAGGAGTGAGAAAGAGACCCAGGACAGCCTTGAGGGAAACCAAGAATTTGGGAGTGTGAAGCAGAGAAGGATCAGAACACTTACCTGCTCCGCCATTTACCTACTGCATGACCATGGGCAAGCGCCTTAACTTCTGTGCCTCCATTCTCTCATCTACAAAATGGGGATTCAAAACCTGTGCTCCCTCCTAGATTGTGAGCTGCATGGGGACCTGATTATCATATATTCACCTCAGTGCTTAGTATAGTAGTTGACACATAGTAAGTGTTTAACTAAGACCATGATTATCATTATTTTTTTTTATTATCAGGCAGAGAGCTAAGAATGTGTCAAAAAAACCATGATTAGATGTGTTTCCAAGAGAAGGGAGTAGTCTGCAGTGTTGTATGCTGCTGAGAAAGTGAGGAGGATTAGAATAGAATCTTGGAGAGGGTGGGATCAGTGGAGTGAAGGGGGGCAGAAGCTGCACTGTAGAGGGTCAGGAAGGGAGTTGTAAAATGGAAAGTGGAGGTGTTTACAACCTGTTAGAAGCATCTGGACAGGAGTGGAAGGAGGGACATGGGTGGATAGCTGAATGGGGGATCCATAATTTTTTTTAAGATATAGGAGATCCGGACATGTTTGAAAAAAGGGGTTAAAGTTTATCAGCATGAAAGAGGATGATTTTGGAGAAGAAAGTGTGGATGCAAATGTTTTCAGAAGGTGAGAAGGGATGCGATAAGAGGCACAGATGGAAGGTCTTTTCTGAGTGGCTGAAAGGGATGAGACAATAGATATTGGGGCAGGAGGGAATTGGGGAGAAGAGGAGCTTTGGGGAACTCCTTTGCAGTAGCAGGAAGGAACTGATTTTGTTAGTGAGGTAGTTAGTAAGGTCATCAAGAGTAAGGGGGGGCACTGAAATATCACTGATAGATTAAGGGGGAAATCCTGGGGATTTCTGGAGGAAGTAAATGCCTAGAATAGTTGGAGGGAGAAATGGGATTGAGAGTCAGGGAGGAAGGAGAAGTAGGGTTGCTGAGTGGAAGATAGAGCAAAGTCTTAGAAAGTGAGGGTGTAATCGAAGGGAGCAAATTCACTCTGGAGCCTGGATTTCAGCAATGGCACAGCAAGGCAGGAGCAAAGGGTACTGTGGAGGTGGTCCACAGCTGGGGTAAGGGGTATAAGATTTGCAGAGGTGCAGGGGGTAAGGAGGTTGAGTTTGGCAGAGAGGGATGAATTGAGGGTGTGGATTTGGGCATCAAGGGAGGGGATTTGGGGTAGGGACTCCAAGTAGGAAAGGATGGTCTGGGACAAGCAGAAGTGGGGCGGGGGGTGGGGAGGGCATGGGGAAGGTTCTCAAAATCAGAGGTGTCTATGTAGGGGAGAGGATAGTTTTTCAAGGAAGGGGATGTGTGAGAGAAGACAGGCAATGATGTTTTGGTTGGAGAATGGGATTTCATAGCTGGTGAAAATTATATGTGAAGAGATTGGGTATTTCAGTTGGTGAGTGGGGGAGATCAATGGAGGAAGTTAAAGCCGGGAGATGGGCAATTGTCAGGAACATCCAAAAGGATGTTGGAAGCCTCCGAAAGTAGTGTAAGGGAGAAGAAAAGGAAAGTGAGATAATCCTTTAGAAATTTGGAGATGAGGCTGGGGAGGAGGTAAATAACTACAATTTAAGTGGGTGGTAGAGGCAGATGAGACAGAAGAAAAGGTGAAGGATGGAGCAAGTGAGAATGCAGCAGCAGGGAAAGAGGAGCATGCTGTCTCTTCCTCCTTTGCCCATGAAAAGCAGGGTGACCTAGTGGAGCACAAACCTGGGAGTTGGAGGACCTGGTTCTAATCCCAACTCTGCCACTTGCCTGCTGTGTGACCTTGGGCAAGTCACTTTACTTCTCAGTGCCTCATATACCTTATCTGTAAAGTGGGGATTAAATTCTCCTCCCTTGAATTTAGACTGTGAGCCTCATGTAGGACAGGGACCATGTCAAACCTGTTATCTTGTACTAAGCTATTCCAGAGTTTAGTGCAGTGTCTGGTACCAAGTAAGCACTGAAGTATAGAAAAGTAACATAACTTAGTGGAAAGTGCATGGGTTTTGTGAGTCAGAGGTCTTGGGTTCTAATTCCAGCTTTGCTACTTGTCAGCTGTGTGACTTTCGGCAAGTCAGTTTAACTTCTCTACCTCAGTTACCTCATCTGTAAAATGGAGATTAAGACTGTGAGCCCCACGTGGGGCAACCTGATCACCATGTATCTACCCCAGTGCATAGAATAATGCTTGGCAACCCCAGTGCTTAGAACAGTACTTGGCACACAGTAAACACTTAATACCATTATTATTATTAATAGTGAAAAAGCAAACAAAAAAAGAGTTGGGGGAGTGGGAGAAGGTAAGGCCTCCTCTAAGGAGATGACAGGGACACTTTACCTTTCTGTGCCTCAGTTTCCTCATCTTTAAAACCTTCTGGATCGGGAGGCCCAAATGAGGACAGAATTTAGAGCAAGGGCCTGGGAATCAGCAGCACCTGGGTTCTAATCCCCGCTCTGCCACTTTTCTGCTGTATGATCTTGGGTAAATCACTTAACTTCTCTCTGCCTCAGTTCCCTCACCTGTAAAGTGGGAATTAAGACTCTGAGCCCCATGTGGGACAGGGACTGTGTCTAACTCAATTTGCCTGTAGCCACTCAGTACAGTGCCTGGCACATAATAAGCGTTTAACAAATACCACTGTATATCTCACTGCTTAGCACGCTACTTCGGTTTATAGTGAACTCTAGTAAAAAAAAAAAATCACTGCAGAGTGCAGTTACAAGCGAAGCGACAGCAGTATTGTGCCTATGACTGTACAGCCATGCAGTAGCCAACCGCTTTTCAGGATTTCTTCTAGGCCTCTCAGAGCCACCACCACTACCATCATCATCATCACCCCTTGAGGCAAAGAGCAGACTGCTTCCTCCAGACAGCCCCCAGCTCAGCACAGCCAGGTTGTAAGCTCGATGTGGTCAGGGAATGTTTCTGTTCATTTTTATACTCTATTCTCTCCAAGTGCTTAGTACAGTGCCCTGCACACAGTAAGCTCTCAAATGTTATTGACTAAAAAAGTCTCATCGGCTCCTGTGGGCACCATCTATTCAGCGGAACAGGCTGGCAAATGTGGAAAGTCTATATCTCTGTTTGAAAACAAACTTAAAAGTGTTAAATAAAAAAGGCTGAGCACATGGTGAGTTGCTCAACTCCACACTGCCAGGAGTTGCCCTAGCATTACATGAATCCCATCAGATAAAAACAAACTAGAAATGTGAATTTAGGACATGCTGAGTAAGGTTTCTTGGCAGAAATTTTCCAGTACATTCATTTAGCCACATGCTCATCATTTCTGAATAATAACTGGGTACAGTTTATAAAATAACCACAGAACCTGAACTGAAGATTATTGACAGGCAGATTTACATAAATCCTGAAAATCTAAATACAATGTTGGCTTACTTGCAGTTGTAACTAACAGTGGATAATAGATACATGAGCAAAATCAATGGGCTGCTTTTGGAATCCAAAAATACCTCAAACAGTTTGTCAATACAGCTTCCATTTTATTTTGACTAGCTTGTTGCAGATATAAATGCATAATCAACCTATATTTATTTTTATTATGGTATTTGTTAAGTGCTTACTATGTATCAAGCACTGTTCTAAGCACTGTGCTTACTGTGTGCATAATACTGTATTAAGTGCTTGGGAAAGTACAATACAAAAGACTTAGGAGACAAGATTCCTGTCCATAAGGAGTCTGCAATCTACACGAGATAAATATAGAATCAGTAAATAACATCAGTAAACATTTCAGGCTTAATCCTGAGGCATATCTGTGGCCGAGTGGAGGGAAGGATGAAAGAGCCAGGAAATAGAAGCAGAGGAGGAAAAACAATCGATGCTATTTACTGAATAATTGCTGTATTAATTCAATCGTATCTATTGAGTGCTTACTATGTGCAGAGCACTGTACTAAGTGCTAAATGCTTGGGAGAGAGTCCCTCAGAACAGAGTCCATGTATAATTCCCACCTGCATAAATTTTTCCCAGAGCTTAATACAGTGCTCTGCACACACTAAGTGTTTAATAGTCTTACAACTACTACTAGAATACAGAAAAGATAATCCCTACCCACATGGACCTTACAATCTAGTGGGGGAGACAGAGATTAAAATAAATTACAATCTAGGCAAGGGACAGAGTAGAAGGATGTGTACATATGTTCTCTGGGGCTCGGGGTTGGAATAAATACCAAAATGCTTAAGGTGTACAGACCCAAGTGCACAGGTGATCTAGAAAGAGGGAGAATTAAGTTGGGGAAGAGAGATATTAGTCAGGGAAGGCTTCTTGAAAGAGATGATTTTGAGCCTGTTGTGGGCAGGGATTGTCTCTATTTGTTGCTGAATTGTACTTTCCAAACGCTTAGCATCATGCTCTGTACACAGTAAGCGCTCAATAAATACAATCGAATGCATTTTGGGAGGACTTTGAAGGTTGGGATAGTGTTGATCTGTCATATGAAAATGGAGGGAGTTCCAGGACAGAGGGAGGACGTGAAAAAGGCGCCAGTGGCAAGACAGGGAAGATCGAGGTACACTCAGTAAGTTGACATCAGAATGGAATGTGCAGGCTGGGCTGTAGTAGGAAATCAGAGAGGTAAAGTAGGAGGGGGAAAGCTGACAGAGTGCTATAAAGCCAACGGTAAGGGGTTTCTGCTTGATGTGGAAATGAATGGGCAACCACTGGTGGTTCTTGAGGAGTGAAGAGAAAACAGAAAGGAGAGAAGGGAAAAGATAGGAAAGACCCTGGAGTTCTTGCTCCAATCCTTCTGCAGGATAGAGTAATGCAATGGGGTGAAAGGGAGAGAGGACTCAATCCTAGGCTGAGATGCGGAAGGACAGAATAAATCGAGGGTATTTTTTGAACACAAACTGTGTGCAGAGCATTGAACTAACAACTTGGGAGAGAACAATAGAGTAGATATGATCCCTGTCCTCGAGGATCTAGAGATACAACATTTCAAAGGCTACTTTATGGTGAGAATCAAGGTGGGATATGATATGGCAGTCAGGAAGGAAGGGTGAGAGGGGTCCTATTCACTTCCTGCTGAAAAACCCAACATGCAGATCTGGTCTCCCACTCAAAAGAATTTCCCACAGGCCCGAGGGTGGGAGCATTGTATAATCAATGGAGATGGGGACAGGTAGCAGGAGGAGGATGGGAAAATGTGATAGGAGAATCTTTTCATTACAGGTCCAGAATATAGACTACAAATGCACCATTGTTAAATGAGACTGTTCTAGTGAGGAGCACTAAGATGGGGTTGAAGAGACACTAAAATGTCTTATTTCAGCTGAGGAGGGAGGAAGATAAGTTTAGGATTTGGAGGAAAGGTACAAGTGGGAAGTAGAATTGCTTAAAGGGAGAGAAGGAGTTAAAAATCTTTTACTCTGTGTGAGCTGGAGGAGAGGGAAAGTAATTTTGCAAGAACAGATCCCTTCTCCCATGGTGGGTTTTAAATATGGGCCCTAAAAAGACCCTGATGTTTTGAGCACCACTGTAGTATCACTTACTTTAGATGAGGAACAGAGACATGGACAGTACTGATTTTGAGTGTATTTGGGAGGATAAATACAGAATAGGACAAGGCTTAGGGGGACTGGGGATTAATGAGGTCAGACCAGAAAAGATAGGAGAATGAGACAGAAATATCAATCAATGGTATTTACTGTATCAAGGGCTTGGGAGATTACAATTTAACAGAACTGGTAGACAAGTTTCTTGCTCACAGCAAGCTTACAGTCTAGAGAGATAAATTTATAGTCTAGAGTCCTCCAGGAATCTACCACTCTCCCCTGTGGCTCTCAGTCCCACCAGACCTCCAGAACTCCAGACCTCTCTCCATCAGAGTGCCAAACAAAGCCTCCAGTAATCTGCCACTTTCTCATTATTTTCTTTTTGAACTGAATTTGTTAAGCGCTTATTATATGTGAAGCATTGTCTCTGGGATAGATACAAGTTAATCAGGCTGGGTATACATGTTCCACATGGAGCTCAAAGTCCAGGTTGGAGGGAGAACAAGTTACTGAATCCCCATTTGCAGTTGAGAAAACTGAGGCACAGAAAAATTCAGTGACTTGCCCAAGGTCACATACCAAGTGGTGGAGCTGGGATTAAAACCCAGGTCCTCTGGCTCCTAGGTCTGTGCTCTATCCCTAGGTCAAATTGCTTCCTGGGTCCCAGCATGCCCTGGAAGGACAAACATTTAGATCAAATCACAGCCTTCCAGCCCAGGGCAGTAACATCTGGTATGGTTGGATTTCCAGGCACAATAGAAACTCCTTTCCCTGACCAGGAAAAGCAGGCTGCTCTGCCAACGGCAGAGCCAGCTACTGTTGAACACTGCTGAAGGGGAGAGAAAACTCATCCTCTTTGTCAGCAGTAGCAAAAGGAGGCTCCACCGCAGCTGCTGATGCTATTGCCGCCTCAGCTGAGGAATTTTTTCCTTCCATCTTGGCCAGTTTTTGGCAGGACAGAACCCCCTAGAGAATGACCACCTACCTACTCTGGAGCACCTGGTCACCGACCAATGGATTATTACGATGGTAAAATGTAGGACTGGAAGTGTGTGTGGGTAGAGGTCAAGGAGAGTGTCTGTATTTATGTGGATTATCTGTTAGCAAGGCCCAGGAATGAGAAGAGCCCAAAGAGAGCTGGAAATGGAGGAAAGAGAGGAGAAAAGGGAGATTGTGTCCAAAGTCCTGGAAAAACAGATTGAGGATAGGGATACTTGGTACAGTGCTCTGCACACAGTAAGTCAGTCAATAATCGTATTTATTGATGATGGTGTTTGCATTTATTGAGCATTTACCATGTGCAAAGCACTGTAATAAGCACTTGGGAGAGTACAATAAAGAAGAAAACAGACAGTCCCTGCCCACAATGAGTTTACAGTCTAGAGGTGGGAAGACATACATCAATACAAATAAATAACAGATTTGTACGTAAGTGTGTGGTGCTGGGAGAAGGGAAAAGCAAAAGGAACAAGTCAGGATGACGTAATAGGGAATGGGAGATGAGAAAATACAGGGCTTAGTCTGGGAAGGCTTCTTGGAGATAAGCCTTCAGTAAGGCTTTGAAAGTGGGTGGGGAGAGTAACTGTCAGATTTGAGGAGGGAGGGCATTCCAGGCCAGGGAAAGGACATGGTCTAGGAGTCAGTGGCGAGATAGATGAGATTGAGGCACAGTGAAAAGGTTGGCACTACAGGAGCAAATTGTGAGGGCTGGGTTGTAGGAGAGCGGTGACGTAGTGAGGTGGTGGAGTGCTTTAAAGTCAATGGTGAGGAGTTTTTATTTGATGCAAAGATTGATGGCAGCCATTGGAGTCTTTGAGGAGCAGGGTGACATGTTCTGAATGTTTTTGTATATTCAGGCAGCAGAGTGAAGTATGAACTGGAGTGGGGAGAGACAGGAGACTGGAAGGTCAGCAAGGAGGACGATGTCACAGTCCAGGTAGGATAGGATGAGTGATTGTATTAAATCTGATAGCAGTTTGGATGGAGAGGAAAGGGTGGATTTTAGAGATGTTGTGAAGGCAGGACAAACAGTATTTATTGATGGATTGAATATATGGCTTACATAAGAGAGGATTCAAGGATAATGCCAAGATTACAGGCTTGAGAGAAAGATGGTAGTGCCATTTACAGTGATGGGAATTTCAGGGGGAGGACAGTGTAAGGATGGAAAGATAAGGAGCTCTGTTTTGGACATGTTAAGTTTGAGTTGATGGGAGAACATCCAAGTAGAGATGTCTTGAAGAGGAGATGCGAGATTGGAGAGAGGGAGAGAGCTCTGGGCTAGAAATGAAGATATGGGTGTCATCCACATAGAAATAGTAGTTGAAGCCACAGGAGTGAATGAGTTCTACAAGGGAGTGGGTGTAGATGGAGAATAGAAGGAGACCCAGAACTGAACCTTGAAGGATCACCCTGCCCCTGCCACCTCCCAATTAGGGGGTGGAAGATAGAGGAGCCCATAAAGGAAACTGAGAATGAATGATCAGAGACATAAAAGGTGAACCAGGAGAGGTCAGAGTCAGTGACATTTCCAGGAGAAGGGGGTGGTCCACAACACTGAAGGCATCTGAGAGGTTGAAGAGGATTAGGATGGAGTAGAGGACATTGGATTTGGCAAAAGGTCATTGGTGACCTTTGAGATGGCAGTTTGTGGAAGAAGGGGACAGAAGCCAGATTGGAGGGGGTCAAGGAGAGTATTGGAGGATGACCAAAGTGTAAAATAAATTCAATTAAAAGAACTGCCAACTATGTACAGTACACAACACTCATAATCCTTCTGAAGTCAGTCTTCAAGTTATTTTCCATTCTCAAAAATTCTTGAGTTTTAACTGAAATTTATGAAGCTACTCTTTTTTTTTTTTTTTAAGTGAAGGGTAGTTTCATAACCCCAAAATCACCTTTAGTACACTAGCCTAAAGTAAACAAACTCCTTATCCTCCATTTTAAAGCACTCAATCCTAACAATCCAATCCACACACTCCACTCAGACATCAACATACTCACTAAACCTCGATCCCATCTCTCAACACAGATCTCTTCTCGACATCTGGCCTGGAACTCCCTCATGCTTCATATCCAACAGACCACAACGCTCTCCCATAAAGCCCTACTAAAAAAATCACATTTCTTCCAAAACGCCTTCCTTAACTTCTCATTCCCTCAACTTATTTATCCTCCCTTCTACATTGTCTATGAGCTTCAGTCTGTACTCCTTACTCACCCCATCCCGTGTACATATCCTTACAGTCTGCCTCTTCTCCTATATGTAATCTATTTTAAACTCTGTCTCCCTCTCCAGCCTGTACACTTCTTGTGCCGGCAGGGATCATGTCTACCTATTCTAATGCATTGCACTGACCCAAACACTTAATACAGTTCTCTATACAGGGTTAGTGCTCAATTAATACCATTGATTGATTGACTCATTTACTGAGCACCCAAGTGGGTGCAGTGTACTCTCCTGGGAGCGTGGGAAGAACAGAAAAAAGAAATGATCCGTGAATAAGTATGAGAGTCAGAAATAGGGCAGACAGAGAGAAATGTTTAGATGGCCCAACTGGAGTTTTCTAAGAAATGCAGAGTCCACTTCCGCTGTTTAAATCAAGAGAGTAAATTAATACAGAAGGATTTCTCTCAGAATAAAAATAGGTACAAAGAATAATAAATTGAAGGCAACCTACACTGTTGAACAGGGCCATACAAAAGCACTGTTTGGGAGGTTTGAGGTGGTATAGAAAGAGGTATTCTGTAGAACACAGGAAAAGCTAGAAGTATGGTTGTCTAGCCCACTTAAAAGAAACTTTCACAGATGTGAGAGAAAAGTCAAGAATCAGGATAAGGCCTTCAACAAGGTGTCATGGCTTCTGATGGAGTTGGAAGTTTGTGATACTTTCAAGAGTATTATCTGGTATTTACCATCAGTGTATGAGATCAGCAGAAGTATTCTGAAAGTGAACAAATAGGGGAAAAATTTCAGGTTGGAATCGTCTCAGGTCATGGCTCAGTGGAAAGATCACGGGCTTCGGAGTGAGAAGTCATGGGTTCTAATCCCAGCTCTGCCATCTATCAGTTGTGTGACTTAGGGCAAGTCACTTGACTTCTCGGTGTCTCAGTTACTTCATCTGTAAAATGGGGATTAAGACTGTGAGCCTCAAGTGGGACAACCTGATTATCTTGTATCTACCCCAGCGTTTAGAACAGTGCTCGGTCCATAGTAAGTGCTTAACAAATACCAACATTATTATTATTAGATCAAAATCATACATTCCCTTAGATGGGGAGCTCCATGTAGAGCAGGACCTATATTTGATTAGATTATCTTGAACCTCCCCTAGCACTTAGGACAGTGCTTGGCATATGGAAAGCCCCTAATAAGTACCATTATATCATAATTAATATTATACCAATCAGTCAATGGGTTTATTGAGTTTTTACTGTGTGCAGAGCACTGTACTAAGTACTTGGGAGAGAACACTGCTTGGGAGAGTTGGTGGACACAATCCCTGTCCACAAAAAGTACACAGACATTAAAATAAATTATAGATATGGACATAAGTGCTGTGGTGCTGAAAGGGTGGAGAATATCAAGTGCTTACTTGCTTGATTATTATGTGGTTGGGAAGTTGATCCTTACCTAAGGACAAGCAGCAGAGCAAAAAGCCATTTATTGCAAAGGTAAAAATAAGACAGTAAGAAGCAATTTGGAGCCTTTAGATGGCTTTTGTAGACATCTTGTAGTGATGGGAGAGGAAAGAGTACTGCTTCCAGAATTACAAGCAGCTGGGGCAGAGCAGTTAAGAATAGAAACCACGATGGCTTCCAACCCTGCCATCACAGAAGCTGTGGCTGGAGGCTATTTTTTTACCACACACAATGGAGCACACACTTGGTGCGCTGAGTTGTACCCAGAAAGACTGGGGCTCCAATTAACACCACAGACAGTCAAGGAGGGAGCTGCAATCTAAAGGATTTTTTTTTAACTATGAGATTTGTTATACTACATGCCAGGCTCTGTACTGAGCGCTGGAGTAGGTGCAAGAGAAGCAAACTCAACACAGTCGCTGTCCCACATGGGGCTCACAGTCTTACTCCCATTTTATGCATGAGGAAACTGGCACAGAGAAGTTGGGACTTGCCCAAGATCACACAGCAGACAAATGGCTGGAACGAGAATTAGTATTCAAGTCCCCCTTTGACTCCAAGCCCAGTGGTTTTCTCACTAGGCCACCCTGTTTCTCATCTCACTATTAAATAAAAGCAAAAGTAACGAGCAGTAACCTCTAAAAAACAAAGTAGTGGGGTCTGTTCTGGAGCCCCCTCCCTCAGTAATAAAAGTAAAATAAATTCAGTATATTCATGCCATTAGAGAAAGTGTTCCCATTCTAGTCTTTTCCAAGTCTAGCCCCTTCCCTGGAAAAGAAATAAATTACAACTAGTAAATGTGGTTAAAATGTCCAGGTACTCTAAGGTCTGTAACTCTGTTTCTCTCCTGGAAGCGAAGCCCCAAGACTTTATGAAAATCGTGCATTCTAGCAGAAAAGCTTGCCCGCTCCCAGCCCACATAAAACACAGAACAGCCAACAGCAACCCATAAAAACACCCACACACTCAGCCTCTGAAGACTCCCTTTCCACAGACAACCACCACACAGTGAGCCACTGTTTAATCTTAAAACGCCCACTGTCTTTAGAGTCTCTGTAAATGTAAAGCTAGAAGCACAGTAAGATGAAGCAATGAGTCCTCACTATTTCTAAATGGCATAGCTTTGTGAAGAATTTTATGACTGGGGAAGCTAAAAGACCAAGAGCCAATAAGAAGCTCTCAGGGACACATTTTATATTTGTTTCTAGCAAACTTTGTGCTTGGCAGTCAATCGGCTTCACAAACATTGGTCATTAACTCCAGAGACATTGCAAATAACCACTTTTTTTATGGTATTTGTTAAGCGCTTATTATGTGCCAAGCATTGTATAGATGCAGCGTGGTTTAGTGGAAAGGGCACAGGCTTGGGAGTCACAGGTCATGAGTTCTAATCCCAGCTCTGGTGCTTGTCAGCTGCGTGACCTTGGGCATGTCACTTGACTTCTTGTGCCTCAGTTTCCTCATCTGTCAAATGGGGATGAAGACTGTGAGCCCTACGTGGGACAACCTGATGACCTTGTATCTACCCCAGTGCTTAGAACAGTGCTTGACACATAGTAAGGGCTTAACAAATACCACCATTATTACTAGAGTATATAAGATAATCAGTTGGACACAGTCCAAGTCCCACATGGGGCCTATAGTCTTCGTCCCCATTTTAAGATGAGGTAACCCCCAGGCCCGTTCTCTATTCACTAGGCAATGCTGTTTCTCAGAAGGACCAGGGTTCTAATTTCGGCTCTGCCACTAGTTTACTTGCTGTGTGACCTTGGGCCAGTCGCTTAACTTCTCAGTACCAGTTACCTCATCTATAAAATGGGGATTAAGAGTATGACACATGGACTGTGTCCAACTTGATTAACTTGCACCTACCCCAGGGCTTAGTACAGTGAGCACTTAATAAATACAATTATTATTATTATTAGCCCAACTAACAGACAGGGACTTGGAAACACAGAAAGGTCAGGAACTTGTCCAGCATCATGCACTGGAACATGCACTGGAAAAAACAACAACATCCAGTTTCACATGCATCTGTTCAGACTTCTATACCCTCTGTAATGCCACCTGAATAGAGATGCCTTTTAAAGGCTCACCAGGGGCCTCACAAAGCCACCACTGAACCAAAACAAGGTAAAAATAAATCATAGCCAAACAGCTCACAGAGGTTGGAATTTGTTGACAAGGGTGATCCTCCTCAAGTCATGTTTGTAGGAAAAGGGGACGGATCTCCAGATATGGGGTCTGGTTGGAAGGAGATGAGAGAAAAATCAGAAAGAAATCTGGAGAATATTAGAACTAAGAGGGCTAGTGGGAATAAAGGGCACTGGAATAAAGAATATGTTGAAAAGGGCTGGTGGAGAGGCATTACAGAATCTCTCACTGCAATTTGAACTAATAGTAATCATTCAGTCAATGGTACTGAGCATATACTATGTGCCAAGCAACTTGGGAGGGTACAATGGAATTAGTGGACATGATCCCGGCAGTGGCGCTAGTATTTATGGCACACTTTCCGTGCGCAAATCACTGACCTAAGCACTGGGAGCGAATACACAGGTGGGAATTAGGCACAGTCTCCATCCCTTGTGGAGCTCACAACCAAAGCTATTAAGAGGGGATAAGTGATTGGAGACAAGACACATCTGGACTATTCTGCTTCTCTCTACTCTCCTTTCCCTTTCCTTCCTTTATGTCTTCCCTCCACTTGTGCTTCAAAGTGCCCTCATCTGAGCTGATCCGCTGGGATTTAGTTCAGCTTGGTTCCCATTTGTCAAAAGTATTTATGAAGCATTTAGTATGTGTGAATTAATGATATTTACTTAAGCGCTTGGAAGAGTGCAATACAACAGAGTTGGTATTCACTATGCCTGCCCATAAAAAGCTTACAATCTAGTGGGGAAGAGAGACATTAAAATACATCAGAGAGGGAAAGTATACAGTGTTCTGTACTCTGTAAGCAATCGATCAGTACGATTGAATGAATATGAATATAAGTGCTTTGGGGATACAGACAGTGAGTTTCAAAGAGCTTGAGGGGCACAGACCCATGTGGCAGTGCAGACCAGAGGGAGACTAGTCTCCCCCTCTTGAGTGTAAGCTCTCTGTGGGCAGGGAATGTGTCTGTTATATTGTACTCTCCCAAGTGCTTAGTAGAGTGCTCTGCATACAAATCATTCGATGAATAAATGAATGAAAGGTTAGTAAGGGAAGGATTCTTGGAGGAAATATGATTTTAGAAGGGCTTCGAAAATGGGGAGAATAGTGGTCTGCCAAGGGAAAGTGTTCCAGGAAGGAGGGTGGACGTGAACAAGGGGTTGACAGTGTGAAAGAGAGTGAAGTGTGTGGGCTGAGTTATAGGGGAGAGGAGCAAGGTACGGTAGGAAGGGGCAAGCTGACTGAATGCCTTAAAGCCAATGTTAAGGAGTTTTTGTTTAATGTGGAGATGAATGGGCAACCACTATTCAGAAACCTCCAGTGGAGACATGGTGCAGAATTATTTTTTGGAAAAATGAGCCAGGCAGAGTAAAATATGGACTGGAGAGGGGAAAGACATCTATTGGCTTTATCTGTCAGAATTAAGGGTGGAATTAGATCCGCAGAACTGCTTAAGGCTAGGGTGTCACAAACACCTTAAAATCACCACCACCATCTGGTTTCCAAGAATTCCCCTTCCAGCCTACCCTATCTGCCACCAACACACACACAGCCCTCCACATTCCTAACTTTAACTACCTTGAAAACAGCAAGGGATTTGTGCTCCTTGTCATCTTGACCACTAAGCAGAACAGTTTAGAAGTCATCTTTGATCTTTCATCTCTCTCATCCAGGAAATAGTTTTGGGGGAATAAATTGATTGTCTTTCTCTATTTGGTGTGTCTGTTGACCAAACATTCAATCACAATAGAACCTAGATGTAGTCTGGATCTCCAGATACTCTCCCAGCTCTGATACTGCCTCAGCACCATCCTCTTCTTTTCCCCTCAGAAGCCTCTAGTCTGAACTCTTTTCTATCTAGACCCTTTTTCACCCTGCTACTTCTGTGTCAGACTTGCCTGGAACTCTTCTCAATGATATTATCAAGCACCTCCTATGTGCCCAGCACAGTACCAAACACTTGGGAGAGTACAACAGAATTAGCAGACATGTCCCCTACCCATAACGAGTTTACAGTCTAGCGGGGGATACAGACATTAATATGAATAAGTAATGTATAATATATAATTTAAAGGTGTGTACAGAAGTGCTGTGGGGTAAGAGGTGGGGTGAATAAGAAATGGACAAAGGTCACAGATCCAAATGCACAGATGACACAGAAGAGAACAAGCTGTGGAAAAGAGAGCTTAATCGGGGAAGGCTGCTTGGAGATGTAACCTTAATAATGCTTTGAAGGTGGAGAGAGTGGTGGTCTGTCACATATGGAAGGGGAGGAAGTTCCTTGCAAGGAGGAGCCCATGGAAAAGGGATTGGTGGTGAGACAGATGAGATCGGGGCAGAGCGAGTAAACTAGTCTAGAGGATGATGATGGTATTTATTACATGCTTACTATGTGCCAAGCACTGTTCTAAGTGCTGGGGTAGATACAAGGTAATCAGGTTGTCCCACATGGGACTCACGGTCTTAATCCCTATTTTACAGATAAGGGAACTGAGGCACAGATAAATTAAGTGACTTGCCCAAAGTCACACAGCTGACAAGTAACCGAGCCAGGATTAGAACTCAAGACCTCTGACTCCCAAGCTCGTGCTCTTTCCACTAAGTCACTCTAGAGAAGTGGAGTGTTCGGGCTGTGCTGTGGTAGGAAGTCAGTGAGGTGAGGTAGGATGGGGTGAGTTGATTGCTTTAAAGCCAATGGTAAGGAGTTTCTGTTTGATATGGAGGTAGATGGGCAGTCACTGAAGGTTCTTGAGGAGTGGGGAGACAAACTGAAAAACGATCTGTGCAGCAGAGAAGCATGAAGTGGAATGGGGAGAGACAGGAGGCCACGATGATCCTCTCAATTCACTACCCGTTCCGCATTGTTCCTATCTCCTTTAGCTCTTCAATCATGGCACATTCAGTGGGCATCCCTCAGGTCTGCTCTTTGACTCTCCAATTTTCACTCTCCCTCACCTCATTACTTTACTGCAATGAGTCCTCCATCAGATAAGATGCTAATTGCAACCAACCGTTCATACTGGCGGATGATTTGGGGAACCAAAGAATGACAATACACTGTGGCCTACAGGAACAGGCTAGGACCTTATATGTGATTTTCCTGTAAGGAGCTTAGGAAATCAGCTCGATCCAGGTCAGACTGTATTTCCTGAGCAGTGAACCAGATAAATAAGTTTTGTTCCTAGGGCAAGGTGAGCTCAGATGGAAGAACAGCTGCCTGCTCTGAAAATATTTCATAGCACAGAAGTCTTTGTGATCATCTCAGCTCCCGAAAAACATTATCTGTTCATTAACGTCAACCTCGATGCAGGGGGGGAAAGAGACTGAGCTAGAAATATGCCCTACCTCCAACTTGTAGCGAACTGAATAATCCTCAGTTACTGTGGTCTAAAATGAATAAGAAAAGGTTTCCAGATAAAAGGACTTCAAATCATCTTCATTAAACCATTTTAGGACTATTAGTGAGTTGGGAGTGTATTATGATTTGTACAACCCAATTAATAACCACAATTACTCAGTGGTATTTGTCAAGCGCATACTGTGTGCAAAATACTAAATATTTGGGAGAATACAATCCAACAGGGTTGGTAGACATGTGCCTGCCCACAACGAGCCATTTTCTCATGAAATGCTGTGAATTATACCAAAAACTCCCAGATATGCTACTGTTACAGATTTAACTTCTACACATTATCACCTCTAATCTTTTTAATGAGGAGTTTCTCACTGTGTTCAGGATATAAAAGGGAATTCAATGACTCAGCTTGGTTGAAACTTTTTTAACCCTTAAAAACTACCTACTGAGTCAGGAAACCTAACACACTCAAATAAAGGACATCTGGCATAATACTGGACTTCAAAGATAGTATGCTTTAAAAAAAAAAAATTAACTGAAATGTCACTGTTCTTTCATCGATGATCCAGGTATACTGATCAGTGCTTGGGAGAAGTGAACCCTGAAATGGGAGCCGTTTCATCCCATTAGTGAAGAGACGAAAAAAGTCTGGTCAGATCACAACAGCGGCTTCAGTATCTTCTTATCCCTTCACCTAACCCTAATCAGGCAAACCCGGACAATCCATGATGGGTAACAAAGGAAATCTTTTTCACCTCCACCGCCCCTACATTTGAATAGACTGAAAAGATCACGATTCCTCAGGCGACATGACTGAAGTTTACAAAATCAGGAATGGTGACGACCGAGCGGACCAGGAGGTGTTGTTGCCCATATCCGACAGTGCAGAATGTGGGGGCACCCACAGAAACAAAAATAGGAAGCATTTTTTCACACCGTGGGTGGTAAACAGATGGAATCCAACTCCATAGGAAGTAGTACAGACTGAAAAATATCAGTGGGTTTGGATTGGTTCAGAGGTTCATAATGATGATGTTTCCACTGTCAAACACAATGGATGAGCCTGGATCCTGAGACTTGAGAATCAAGGATATGCTCCGAGGAATTGATTTTAGTACTAGGGATTTGCCAAGCAATCGATCAATCGGTGCTAAATAATCCAGTGCTGAGATTATTTCTTGAGAGTTTACCACGTGCACAACACTGGACGAAGCACTTGCAAGAGTACCATACAGTAGAGTTTGTAGATATGATTCAGCCCCACTTTTTTTTTTAAATTGTATTTGTTAAGCACTATGTGCCAGGTACTTTTCTATGAGCCGGGGTAGATACAAGGTAATCAGGTTGGGCATGGTCCCTGTCCCACATGGAGCTTAGAGTCTTCAACCGCATTTTACAGATGAGGTACCTGAGGCTCAGAGAAGTTAAGCGACTTGCCCAAGGTTACAGAGCAGACAAGGAGCGGAGCCAGGATGAGAACCCAGGTCCTTCGGACACCCAGGCCCGTGCTCCATCCACTAAGCCACGTTGCTTCTCTACCTTGAAAGTCACGTTTCCACTGGGACAAGGGTGCCGTGAGTGAGAAGGCCGGCAGGAGCATTCAGCATTCATTCATTCAAATGTATTTACTGAGCACTTACTGTGTGCAGAGCACTCTGTACAAAGCACTTGGGAGAGCACAATAAACAGGCACGTTCCCTAACCACAATGAGCTTAAAGTCTAGAGGATGAATGTCAGCAAACTGCATGGTGGGCTTTGTCCAAAGTAATGAGCTACAGGCAAATTCAAGAGAAGAACTCAGATCTCTTGATTCCCAGAGTACTGCTCTTCCCACTAGCCCAACAGGAGGGGTTAGGAGAAGTTCATAACTAGAGGAAAGCTAAAGATGATTTGGGAAAAGATCTCTAACTTTGGTCATATAGATCAGAGAGGGCAACAATCAGAAAGTTTTCGCAAGCATCTTGTCACCACCGCTGGTTACAGAATCTTAGGCTCGTATGACCCAGTAATAGAATTGCTGATGTGCCCTAATTCTGCTATAGTATTTTCTCCAAAAACCCAGAGTGAACACTCATATTCTGACAGAAATAGGGCAATTTGAAAGGTTTTCCACTGCTCGGGCACTTTCCTAATACTACATCACAGATGTCATTGCTCTGTGTTGATTGCAGTCTAGAGGGGGAGCTTACTACAACAAGCTGGCTATCTCAAGGGAAAGTGACCAGCTCAATTTGAGGAAATTTTGGACTGGAAAATTAAAGCACTGAGCCATCTCCCTGAGATGCATTATGAGAATGTCTTTGTGACCTTTTACAGGAACCTGGACTCAATTAATCAGTCTACCAATCAATGACATTTACTGAGTGCTTACTGTGGGCAGAGAACTTATTATGAACTAAGGGCCTGCCAGAAGTACAATACAAGAGTTGGTAGACACGTTCTCTGCCCATTTTGCCATGCCACCAGATTTGCTTTCCTTTAAGTTCTCTTCTCTCAGATTCACCAACATTTGTTCCTAACAAAAAAGAAAACTTCATGCTTTGCTCATTCCTTTCTCTTTGGTATTGAATACTTGATTCCTGTCTCTGTTGGGATATATTTGCATGAGGAGATGTTGGTTAAGCCAATCAGAAGCTTCCTTCTGGAGAGAAAGGGGCTTAAAAGGCTGTTTTTATCATTATTACTTTTCAGATCTTGAGAAACCCAGAGGGGGTTGCTTTAGAAACAAAATTAATTCAAGGCAGTCTTGAAGTACTTTCAGTGTGCAAAAATAAATGCTAAATAAAGTGCAACTGATGACCAAAACAAAAGAGAAATAACTCCATTTGATTTATTGATTAAGGAGCCAAAATCATTATTTTTTTTAATCCTCGGAAGATAGAGAAATCTTCCGAGGGTGACAGAATACCATTGCCATTCAGGATTACATATGAAAAGAAAATCCACAAGTATTATTTTCAGTCCACCCTATACTAACATCTCATTGAAGACATGTCTTAAGGCTCAATACTAAAAATCTTTTCAGGCTCAGGCTTGCGAGTCTGCAGAACACAGTAGAATGCCTTGAAAATGAAGCACTTCAAGGGACTTTTCTAGTCATCTTTCATTTCCACAAGCTAAATCCCTTAAGTCAGAATGAGCCGAATACTAAAATAGCACTAAAGCAATGAGCCTTTGATGACATATTACTTATTTTCTCATCGAGAAAAAGCATCTTCAATAGTAAAAAAATTAACTCAATTGAAAGTTGATGTTCCCTGTAGAACAGTGAATACGTCTTATCTATACACCACCCGGACCACCTGACTTAAAATTATTGCATTTTATACACGTTACATCCTGTTTAGACTGTGAGCCCATCATTAAGCAGAGATTGTCTCTGTTGTCAAATTGTACATTCCAAGTGCTTAGTACAGTGCTCTGCACATAGTAAGTGCTCAATAAATACTATTGAATGATCGCTTTATCAATCAGTGGTGTCTACTGAGTAAAGGTCATTAATAATAATAATGTTGGTATTTGTTAAGCGCTTACTCTGTGCAGAGCACTGTTCTAAGCGCTGGGGTAGACACAGGGGAATCAGGTTGTCCCACGTGGGGCTCACAGTCTTCATCCCCATTTAACAGATGGGGGAACTGAGGCACAGAGAAGTGAAGTGACTTGCCCACAGTCACACAGCTGACAAGTGACAGAGCTGAGATTCGAACTCATGACCTCTGACTCCAAAGCCCGTGCTCTTTCCACTGAGCCACGCTGCTTCTCTACATTATACTCCAGTGGGTCTTAAAGAGTAGGTAAAAATGGTATTTATTGAGTGCTTACTGTGCACAGAGCACTGTACTAAGTGCTTAAGAGAGTACAATATAGCAGAGTTGGTAGAAACGTGGAGTAGTGGATAGAAGACGGGCCTGGGAGTCAGAAGGACCTGGTTTCTAAACCCAACACCGTCACATGCCTGCTGTGTGACCCTGGGCAAGTCACTTCACTTTTCTGTACATCAGTTACCTCACCTGTAAAATGTTGGTATTTGTTAAGCGCTTACTATGTGCTGAGCACTGTTCTAAGCGCTGGGGTAGACATAGGGGAAGCAGGTTGTCCCACGTGGGGCTCACAGTCTTAATCCCCATTTTACAGATGAGGGAACTGAGGCGCAGAGAAGTGAAGTGACTTGCCCACAGTCACACAGCCGACAAGCGGCAGAGCTGGGATTCGAACTCATGAGCCCTGACTCCAAAGCCCGTGCTCTTTCCACTGAGCCACGCTGCTAAAATGGGGATTGAGACTGTGAATCCCACATGGGACAGGGACTGTGTTCAACTCAATTTGCCGTATCCACCCCAGAGCTTAGAACAGTGCCTGTCACATAGTAAGTGACTAACAAATACCATCATTATTAAATTTATAACTTAGATGGGAGGGAGATATATTAATACAAGTAAATAATTTACAGATTTGTACATGAGTGCTTTGGGGTTGAGGGTGGGATGAATATCAAGTGTCCAGAGGGTCCAGATGCAAGCGCATAGGCAGCACACAAGGGAGAGGGAGTTGGGGGAAAAGAAAGCTTAATTAGGGAAGGCCTCTTGGAGGAGATGTGACCATAATGATAACGTAATAATGCATGCCTCTAACCAATGACCACTATGCTAAATTTGATTCTCTTTAGGTCTTCAGATAACTCTAGCTATTTTACAAGATATATAATCTGAGTGAGGATGATAATATTCAATTAAAAAAATCAGTAGAAAAATTTAGAACAGTATATTAAGATTCTTCATTCTAAACATTTCATTTTACTTCCCTCCAAAATTGAAATTGCCATCAAATAGTTGGTTGGAGTTCAAAATTTGAAAATGAACGAGTACATACAAGATAAATAAATTGATGTCTCCCCTCCCTGATATTGCTGGAATCAAAAGTATCAAAAGTTATCTTGGTTTAAATAGCAGAAGCAGCATTATACTATGATCCAAGTATAATGATTCCTGACATCATCAATGGTAATTATTGAGCACTTACTGTGTGCAGAGCACTGTACTAGCAGCGTGACTCAGTGGAAAGAGCACAGGCTTGGGAGTCAGAGGTCATGAGTTCGAATCCCTGATCTGCCACTTGTCAGCTGTGTGACTGTGGGCAAGTCACTTAACTTCTCTGTGCCTCAGTTACCTCATCTGTAAAATGGGGATTAACTATGAGCCTCACGTGGGACAACCTGATTACCCTGTATCTACTCCAGTGCTTAGAACAGTGCTCGGCACATAGTAAGCGCTTAACAAATACCAACATTACTAAGCACATGGGAGAGTACAATCAGAAATTCAAGTGATCTGATTCAAAGCAAGATTTCAGAACATCTCCAAAATAAAAATTGGGAACTCTCAGATATATCATGATAAAGTTAAAAAAAAAGCAGTCATTGTAAACATTGCATTTCTTTCCATTTTCAGAGTGAGATAATTAAAAATGGCTTCTTACTCTGTGTTGTGAGTATCAATGGTGTGGAAGAGCCCATGCAATTCTTTTCCACTCAGGACACCATCCGCAAAATATGCTTGGAATTCCTCAAAGGATAATTTCCCATCATCTGAAATCACAAAAATCAACAGTAGAAATCATTCTCTATACAATGTTTTATCTTACTTCATTTCTGAAGTTAATTCAAAATGGTGTGATTTGCTTTTAAAGAATCATAGGTCTTCAGCTTAAAAATGGACATTTTCTAGTAGGGTCAGGTTTTGGAAGTACCTTTGTGTTGTACATTTGTTCAAATTTATATTTTTATTTCCTCTCACATTTCTATAATTTATTAAGAATAATACCTTTGTGAAAGCACAACTATGTTTCTCTCAAAGTTGGCATAGTTTTGCAGGCAATTTAAGTAAAAAAATTAAAATTTTATCCTTAATTAGCTAATGTAAGGATATGAATAATCAACAGGAATTTATTGAGCATCTATGACATGCAAAATATTCTAGACACAATCAGTGGTATTTACTGAGCACTTACTGCATGCAGACCACTGAACTAAGCACTTGGGAAAGTATAATTCCATAGAGTTCACAGTCATAACTACCCACAAGGAATTTGCAGTCTAATGGGGAGGCAGACATTAAAATAAGTTACAGATAGGGGAAAGAGTAGACTATAAGTATATATACACGAATGCTGTAGGGCTGGAGTGATATCAGAGTGCATAAACAATACACAGCTAAATGTGTGGTGTCAGCACTAGAAATAAGGGCTTAGTCAGGGAAGGCCTCTCGGAGGAAAGGTGATTCGAGGAGGGTTTTGGAAGTGAAGAGAGTGGTGGACTGTCAATAATAATAATAATGTTGGTATTTGTTAAGTGCTTACTACGTGCAGAGCACTGTTCTAAGCACTGGGGTAGATACAGGGTAATCAGGATGTCCTACGTGAGGCTCACAGTTAATTCCCATTTTACAGATGAGGTAACAGTCAGAGAAGTTAAGTGACTTTCCCACAGTCACACAGCTGACAACTCGAATGAGGTGGGAATTCCAGACCAGGACATGGGCTGGCAGTGGGATAGACCAAGGTACAAAGAGTAAGTTGGTGTTAGAGGAGCAAAGTGTGGACTGCTTTGTAGTAGGTAAGCAGCAAGGTTAGATCGGAGAGAGAGAGCTGATTCAGTGCCTTAAAATCAGTGGTGAGGAGCTTCTGTTAAGTGTAAGAGAGGGATGGGCATCTATTGGAGGTTAAGAAGTTGGGTGATATGGTCTGAATTCTTTTTTTCCAGAGAAATGATCCAGTATGGACTATAGAGGGGAGAATCAGGAGGTAGAAAGTTCCACGAAGGACAGGGACCACATTTAATTCCCACCTGTGTATTTTCTCCAGCACTTAGCACAGTGCTCTGCACAAAGTAAATGCTTAATAAGTACTATTACTAGGGAGGTCAGCTTGGAGGCTGATGGAGTAATCAAGGTGGGAAATGATAAATGCTTGAATCAGCATGGTAGTGGTTTGGGAGGAGAGGATTCTAGAGATGTTGTGTGAAGGTAGAGCCAATAGAATTTGGTGACAGACTGAATATGTGGGTTAATTGAGAGAGATGAGTCAAAGGTAATGCCAAAGTTAAGGGCTTGTGAGACAGGGAGGACGGTGGTGTTGTCTACCATGATAGAAAAGTGTATTTAGAGAATGTATGGAAAAAGTATTACCCACTCCCTGCGTTAGAAGAGGTTACATTCTAATGGAGAAGGCAAGACACTAAATCAATGAATATATAATGATTATGGCATTTAAGTGCTTACTATGGGCCAAGTACTATACTAAAAGCACTGGGGTATTTATTCATTCATTCATTCAAATTCATTCAATCGTATTTACTGAGCACTTACTGTGTGCAGAGCCCTGTCCTAAGTGCTTGGAAATTATAAGACAGCAATAAAGAGAGACAACCCCTGCCTGCATGGGGTTCACAGTTCAAGTAGGAGGGACAATAGATATTGAATCCCCATTTTGCAAATGAGGGAACTGCAAAATTCAATAGTATTTATTGAGCTCTTACTATGTGTAACTAACTTAGTAACTGTACTAAGCGATTGAATATAACAGCAATGAAGGATATAAAAGTGTATAAAAATCAATAAATAAACAGACAAGAACAAAAGAGCATTAGAGATAGTACGATCAGGATAGGAGATAATCAGGGAATTCCTCATAGAAGAGGTGGCTTTTTAGAAGGACTGCACCTGAAGGAAGGGATTTTTGCCTTTGGGAAAGTGAGTTTTGTTGGCCTGAGTTGTACCATTTGGGTACCTGCAATGTTTAAATTGCTCAGATAATTGCTTATCTCTCAGCTTTGCGGAGATCCAAAGTTACAACACTCTAATGACTTTGCAGTGGGACATCTGATACTTGAAAATGGCAATTGAGCAAATAATTCTGGACCCTCATCACGTACTTTGCCCCCTTGAAGGGGAGAACAAATATCTGTGGATAAAAGCAGCAGCAGCCTCTGGTATAATGATCTAATTTGGGTACTCAAAGGCTCTGCTACCCAAACCGCATAGGCGATCTGGACCCTAGGGCTTTGGCTCCTGGTTATAGAAATAGCACTGATACTTGAATCTCACTGAATGAATAACCAGAATTACATAATTGCACATTTCTCCCAGATGTGACAAACATGCAGCTTTCCATAGATAGTTATTTAATCAGACGTGAAGCCATTTTATTGTTGGTTTGTTTTTTTTTTTTTAAACTAGAAGAAAAACATTTTAGAAGAATTCCAAGCTAAGCCTTTCTTTAAAAGAGAAGGCTTTGGGGATTTCTTCTCATGTTTCATTTCTTTATGTTTTCTTTCTAATTAGAAATCCTAAAGCAAAATCCAATATTGAAGAGTCCTCAGGAGATTTGTGATGCTTGCTAAGGGATGCTGATTGTTAAAGCAATGAAGGAACTAAGGCTCAGTTACTTATGTAATCTAGTTTTCTACCTGGTTGTAAAATAGACACAAGGAGACCATAAGGAGGGCCATTTGGGGGAAGACCAATGGTCTTTTCATTCCAGTATTCTAAAAATGGTAACAATGTTTGGAGGAAATATACGATCATTACCCTCCTCAGTATCTATCGTAGTGATTATGGATTATTATTATGACATTTGTTAAGCATTTTTAACATGCAAAGTACTGCCCTGTGCAGATAGAAGGAACAAGGATATTAATTCAGACATTGTCCGTGGTTCACAGGGATCTCAGTGGAATAGAAGGCAGGAGGAGTAGGGGCAGGGAGGGACTGATGACAGACACAGGGAAAGAACTAAAGTAAATTCAACACAGCAATTCAGTAGCAAAACCCAAAGAAGGGCAGCATAACTCCGCAGGCTTCCTTAAGTATTACCTTCCAAACCCAAGGTTTTCCCCAGCCTTAATAATATTCAGGAAGCTCTGTAATCACTTATTGAGTTCCTACTTGGCACAGAGCACTGTACTAAACTCTTGGAAGAGTAACGCAGAATTTGTAATAATAAAAATGATTGTATTTGTTAAGTGATTACTACAAGTCAAGCACTGTTGTGAGTGCTGGGGTAGGTACAAACTAATCAAGTTGGACACAGTCCCTGTACCACATGGGACTCACAGTCTTCATCCCCTTTTTATAGATGAGGTAACAGAGGCAGAGAGAAGTGATATGACTTGACCAAGGTCACCCATCAGACAAGTGACAGAACCAGGATTAGAACCCTGGTCCTTCTGATGCCCAGGTTCGTGCTCAAGATCATGTTGCTTCACAAGGAGCTCCTTCACAAGGCAGAATGCCTTCTCCACAGTGGTGGCAAAAGGAGAGAGATGGGGAACGGTGCCGACTTGGCAGACAGATTCTTCCCCACTGACTCTGGAACCCTGATGAGGAGCAAGCTCCAAAGTTGCAGGGTTACCAGCTTTAGGGGTAGTGATAATAATAATCCTTGAATTGGATAGCACTTTCAATTTTTCTAAAATTCTTCCCTCTAAATTATCTCATTTCCACTCTTCCACTGGGAGGTTATCTCCTAGTGAGCAGGAAACATTATTCTTGTTACTGTTGTACTTTCCCATGTACTTAGTTCAGTGCATCTCACTTAGAGGTTTTTGACACATTTAAGCATTACTGCCATGCTCACAATACCTTTATCAGTGGGTTTTTTATGGTATTTGTTGAGAGCATACTATGTGCCAGGCATTGTGCTAAGCTCTAGGGTAGGTACAAGCTAATCAGGTTGGACACAGTCCCTGTCCCACTTGGGGCTCACAGTCATAATCCCCATTTTACAGATGGGTTAATGGAGACAAAGAGAAGTGAAGTGACTTGCCCAAGGTCACTCCACACACACGTGGAAGGGACTGTTTATCTTGTATCTACCTCAGCTGTTAACAGAGAGGAAACATCACCTTTGAACCTAGACAGCTATATCAGTGGTAACTCAAATATTGTCTAATGTAATTACACAATGGGCTAAAAAACAGATCACTTCAAAGTTTGCTTTAGGCTTGTAAATCACAAGGTGTAGTTAGGCATTGTAGGTTCAGTATCTAGGTTCTTCTGACTCACAGGCCTGTGCTCTATCCACTAGGCCATGCTGCTTCTATTTGAATGTTTACTGTGGATAGAGCATTTGGAAAAGTACAATACCTCAAGGCTGGTAGACTCAATCACTGTTCACAAGGAGCTACAGTCTAAAGGGGAAGACAGAAGTGAAAATAAATGAGAAGCAGCATGGCCTAGTAGAACGAGTACAGGCCTGTTAGTCGGAAGACCTGGGTTCTAATATTGGCTCTGTCCCTTGTCTGCTGTCTGACTGGGCGCATCACAATTTCTCTGGGCCTCTGCTTCCTCATCCGTAAAATGTGGAATAAATCCTAGTCCTTCCTATTTAAACTGTGAGCCCCAAGTGGGAAAAGGAATGGTCCAACCTGACTATGTTGTATCTATCCCAGTTAGTATAGTTAATATGGCCCAAAGTAATTGTTTAACAAATATCATTAAAAAATTAGGTAAGGGGAATGGTAGGCTGTAAGGATATTTACAAAAGTGCTGCAGAGATGAAGGTAAGGTGGATATTAAGTATTAATGAGTACAGATTCAAGTGCATAGGGGTCGTAGAAGGGAGAGTGAGCAGCAGAAATTGCCCCAGAGCCTGGAGAACAGTCCCAAGAGAAACTACAGAAATCCCAGTGAAACAGTAACTTTATTCAGCAGTGGCTCCAACAGAAAGGGCATGGGACAGAGCCAGCAGACATGAGGTCCGATCCCAATTTAGCCACTGGCCTGCCTGCTCTGCAGACTCAAACAAGTCACCCAGCCTCTCTGGGCCTCAGCATCCTCATCTGTAAAATGGGGCCAAGCCGCTTGCCTGTCCTCTTTAGACTGAGCGCCCTGCAGGGGACTGTTATCTTGTATCTACCCCAGCTGTTAGCATATAGAAAATATCACCTTTGAACCTAGACAGCTATATCAGTGGTAACTCAAATATTGTTTAATATAATTCCAAAACAGACTTCCAAAGTTTGCTCTAGATTTGTAAATCACAAGGTATATAGTTAGGCATTGTAGGAATGGTATTTTGCAGCTAAAAGGTGAGGCCCTTAGGTGCAAGCAGTTTTGTGTATTGATGCACCTTTGCTAATGCTGTTATGCTTTTCAGGGGATTATAGATTTTCTTCACATTATTTCTCCTTATGTCATTTGGCCAGGTGTGACATTTGTAGACATGAGGTAGGCATTATTATCCCCATTTTATTCATAGAGAAAGTGAGGCACAAATCAGTCGAGCTGGCAAGATAGTCATGAGATGCAGCCTCAGGGAAAGAGCACAGGCCTACGAGGCAGAAAACCTGGGTTCTAATCTTGGCTCTGCCATGTACCTGCTGTGTGACCTTGAGCAGGTCACTTAACTTCTGTTTGCCTTAGTTACCTCATCTACAAAATGGGGATTAAGACTGTGAGCTTCACATGAGACAAGGACTGTGTCCACCCTGATTATTTTATATCTACCCCAGGGCTTAGTACAGTGTCAGGCACATAGTAAACGCTTAAATAACAAAAATAAAAGGGACTTGCCTAAGGTCATACAATAGAGCAGGGGTTCAAACCCAGGTCTCAACTCCCAGACTGCTGAACTTTCCCAAGATGTTCTGTTGCACCATATAACGTGTATCATCTAATAATCATTACTACTAATAATAATGTGGTACTTGTTAATTGGGCACTATGTGCCAGGCACTGTACTAAATGTTGAGTAGATACAAGACAAGTGGGTTGAACACAATCTCTGACCCACATGGGGCTCATGGTCTTAATCCCCGTTTTGCAGATGAGGTAACTGAGGCCCAGAGGAAAGAAGAGACTTGCCCACCGTCACACAACAGACAAGTGGCAGAGCCAGTATTAGAACCCAGGTCCTCTGACTCCAGGCCTGGGCTTTTTCCACAAGGATACCGCTTCTCGATCTAATATTGTACAGCATGGACTAGTAGAAAGAGTACTATCAACGTTCCCCCAAAGAAGCCATTATGGACTAGGACCATTTCCTTGGGGAATCCGTATGGACTTCTGGAAAGAGCATGGGCCTAAGAGTCAGAGGAAATTTTCTTAATTTCTAGTTTCTTAAAATCAGCTCTGCTACGTCTCTGTTGTGTGACTTTGGACAGATCACTTAACTGCTCTGTGCCTCAGTTACCTCATCTGTAAAATGGGGATTAAGATTGTGAACCCCATAGGAGACAGATACAAGATATTACATTATCTTGTATCTACCCTAACAGTAGAGTGCCTGCTACAAAATAAGCACTTAATACCACATATATGTTTGTATGTATATACAAGTAATAATATTACATATACATGTATGTAATATTACTCAAGCTCCTCTTGAACCATTTCTTGAAGAAGTGACAAATATGCTGGCCACCTATGGAAATGAATGCTTCCTTTTGATGATGATATTTGTTAAGCACTTACTGTGCCAAGCACTATTTTAAGCACTTGTTTCTCTTGAACCTACCTCCTTCAGGGCTTTGGGATATATGATGAACAACAATGAGCTATGTGTCCTTTCTGAAATCTTCATATGATTACAGGCATATCCCACCTCAGTCATTTTCCAGATTTATGAGTCTTAATCATTTCAGCCTATCTTCATGTGGATGCTTCACCTCCATTTATCATCTTGGTTGTCCTTTGCTTTACTTTCTGAATTAAAATTAAGTTCATCTTAAAATACAGTGGCCCATTACTGCACACAGTATGCAAGTTATAGGTGTACCACTGTTTCATACAGATTAAGCCATGCCTTTTTGGATGTTGCCTCACAAACCGGAGGTCAGAAGGACCCTGGTTCTAACCCTAGCTCTGCCACTTGTCTGCTGTGACCTTGAGCAAGTCACTTCTCTATACCTCACTCACCTCATCTTTAAAATGGGAATTAAGACTGGGAGCCCTATGTGGGGCAGGGACTGTGTCCAACCTGATTAACTCATATCCCCCAGTGCTTAGTTCAGTGCTTGGCACATAGTAATCACTTAAATACCATAAAAACAAAAACTGCCCAGTAATGCAAAACAAAAAAAAAAAAAACCACCATGGTCCATTCAGTGAATCATACACCCCTCACTGGGTTGAGGTGCACACATGAGCACAACCTACCCTTCTAAATATGGCAGCACATCATCTCCAAACAGGTTTTTTAAATTTTTTTAATTGTGTTAAGTACTCACTAAGTGCCAGATACTGTATTAAGCACTGGGGTAAACACAAAATAATCAGGGCGGACACAGTCCTTCTCCCACATGAGCTCACAGCATTGAATCCCCATTTTACTGGTGGGGAAACATACCGATAAACGAACAGCCCAAGGTCACATAGCAGACAAGTGGCAGAGCTAGGATTAGAACTCAGGTCCTTCTGATTCCCAGGCCCATACTCTATCCACCAGACCACACTTCTTCTGATGCCAAAAGAATGTTTTGTAATTTCTTAAACTTATGCTAGCCAAAAAGTATCAAGATAAATTATGACAGAACTAAGTAGAAGTATTAATAGTATTTACTGAACACTGTGTGCAGAGCACTGTACTAAGCACTGGGAGAGAATACATAGGTAGGCATCTCCCTCAGGGTATCTTATATTTCTTATTTGGTGGATAAACTAGCTACTTTAAACTAATTTATCCTATTTGTTTATAGAGCCAATGTATGTCAGGATAATTGAAATTTCCCATTATTACCACTGGGTTTTATCTTACAGCTTCTCTGACCTTATCTAACAGTTCCTGATCACTTTCCTCCTTCTAGACATGGCCTATAAAATAATCCTAGATATTTTGACCTGGACCTTGGACTATCTATACAAAGGGATCCCTTAGACTGTGAACCTGAGTGGGACAGGGACTGTGCTCAATTTCACTAGCCAGCCTCTACCCCAGAACTTAGTGTAGTGCTTGATGTAATGATTTAAATTCCATAATTTAGACTGTGAGGCCCAAAGCATTTAATAAATATGATTAAATTAATGAATGGCAGTGCTTAGAACAGTGCCCAAAAAAGTAAGAATGTAACAAATCATTCACTCGATGGTATTTATTTAGCTCTAAGTGCAGAGCACTGTACTAAGTGCCTGGGAGAGTACAATGCAACACAAGTAGCAGACATTCCCTGCCCATAATGAGTTTATAGTCTAGAGGGGGAGAAATATACTAAAAATCATAACAAATATGATCATCATCATCACCATGGTGGACCTATGATCTGCTAGGATATTTATAGCATAGTTGTCACTTGGCATCTATGAATTTTTGCTCATGGTGTTGCCTATTCTCAGTTGACTGAGTCACATTCACACCTACGGTGGCAGTGATGGCATTAACAGGCTTCAGCCCTGCCCAAGCTCCTGCTGTCTCTCTGGTTACCAGGAGCTAAAGACCGATTCTTCAGCCACTTTCTAGACATCCCCAAGCACCATGGGAAACCCAGATGGCCATGAGTTGTTGACCAGTTTTCCGTATCAGATAGAGATGATAATCACGGTGTCACCTTATCTGTGGGGATTTTCTCTAACCAATCCTCTGAATAACAAAGGACTTGTGCATATTCTATGATCCCCATATGGGACAAGGACTGTGTCTGACCTGATTACCTCATATCTATCCCACACTTGGCTCAGTACCTGGCATACAGTAAGCACTTATTATTCTATTATTCTTCACATTCATGGCCACAGTCCCATCAGGGTGCTCATCTCAGGCTTTCAAAAGACTTTAGAGCCTGGAAGAGCTGTAACCTCTAAATTTCTTACTCCAAGCAAGAACTCAGAGCAAGCAGCAGGGGAAGCAGTGTCGCCTAGTGGAACAAGTATGGGCCCGGGAATCAGAGGACCTGAGTTCTAAACCCAACTATCACTTGTCTGCTGTGTAATCTTGGAAAAAAAAAATCACTTCACTTCTCTGTGTCTCAGTTACCTCATCTGTAAAATGGGGATAAGACTGTGAGCCCATGTGGGATATGGACTTTGTCCAATATGACTGGCTTTTATCTACCCCAGCATTTAGTAGAGTGTCCGGTATGTTAATCATAACAAACACCATTTAAAAAAAAGAAGACATGACCCAGGGGGGCCCAGGCAAGCACTGATCCATTAGATGTTCTTGGCACTGGCAACACTCTCCGTAAGAGCTGGGAATAATCTGACACAGTCAAGGCCAACTGGCAGATTTTAAACTCCTTAAGGTAAGGGACTGTACTCTCCTAAATGCTTAGCACAGTGCTCTGCACACAGTAAACACTCAAATATCACTGACTGATAATCAAGATCTCAGCAACGCAGGGGAGCCCTTACCATCCTGAGGATCTGCATAGCTCCATCCACACCAAGCCCCAGGTTCCTCTGTGGGTATAATGCTTCTAACATATTGCCGGAATGTATTAAAGGTCCAGAAGGCCAGACACCATGAAGTCAGACCAGGAAAGGCATTTTACATGGTTTGTTTTTTTTTTAAATTCCTCTTAACTGCGGCTCATTTAAAAAAAAGAATTAAATGTGTGCATATAGAACTCAAGTACTTATCTATTATTCAGGCAATAAGAAAAAATAAAAGTAGAAAATAGGATAATTGATATATACAGCTAAAGGAGGCAGGGAGGGATTGAGATAATGCAGTACACACAAGAAGTTAAGACAAAGATAAAATACTCCAGAAAAGGGCTCACAATTTCTGCTTAATGTTTGAACTCTACTAACATTTGTAGAACCTTTTGTGTATGTATTATCTTCCCCTTTAGACTGTAAATTCTCTTCTGGGTTGGGACATTTCAAAATCTTTTGTTGCCTTGAGCTTAATCCACAGTGACAGTTTAATAATAAGTGGGAAAAGGATCTTATCAAATAGTGGGGTAGAGGGAGATTTGGGTGGGAAAGCATCACAGGAGGAGTAATGGATAAGATAGGAGAAGACATGGAAGAAAACTAGCATTGTGGAGTTTTGAAGAGGAGAGGTAGGAGGGCGATGAAATAGAAAGTTGTGGGGAACCTGGATCATCAGACCAGATCTTTCCCCAGAACTGCTTACCAGTCCATGAGAATCTAGGACCAGAGAAAGCAAGCTCTTCCTGTTTAAAGGGGGCTCAAGAAATGCAGTCATGGAAAGGCAGGTTGGTCAGAATTTCTTACACCCTTTGTAGCACCATGCTGAAAGAAGTTACTTTGACTTTCATATGCACATCTCACTTTCAAAAATCTAAACTGTGGCTTTTAAACGAAGAATTTAGGGCAGTTACTGAGATGAAATAGAAAGAAATTCCTTTTAATAAATCAGGGGTACTTTTTGAATGATTACTGTGTGCAGAGCACTGTACTAAGCACCTGGGAGAGTACAAAACTGCTAATGATCCTTGCCCTCAAAGATCTTACAGTTTAACAGGGATCCTCAAGGAGCATTGTTTCTGAGGTAGCCTTCCAAGCCCTTATGGGGGGGGGGGGTGCGGGGGGTTCTTCATGCAGTAGATGTAATACCATTCATTAATTGGTCCTTAAATGGTCCTGGTTGTAGTCCCACTCCATTCTTAACAGTATTAATAGCATTTACTATGTACTTACTGGGTTCAGAACATTTAAGTGTTGGGGAAAACATACACAGCTGTAAATTAGACACCATCCCTGACCCTTCAAAAGTTCACAATTGTAGAATAAAGGAGGTGGCCCGGGGAGGGGGTGGGGGGGGGTGGGGGAAAGAGGAGAAAAGATGGAGGACAGACCCATATAAAAACCACTGACAGTGACATTTACAAGGAAATAGAACATTGTGGCTAGAAGAGCAGAGTTTGGGCTCCTTATGGCTCAGAATCCATCAGCCACAACTGAAATCACAATCCTGGTGACAGCCATAGGCTTCCCAACGTTCTGATTGTTGAATAGGCCTCACGCTGTCAGTGCATCCTCACCTTCTTGGCTAGAGAAGAGGGGGATGACATGGAGTTCCAGTGGAGGGTTTAAGGGGGCTTTCCCTCAATACCTTAGGCTCCAGTGATCTGGGTTGAAGGGATAGCTGTAGGCCACTGCTGCCTTCTTAGCCTCCTGAAGAAGGGAGGGATAGTGGGAGTCCATTTGGAGTAGGAAAAATAGGGAGCACCTCTCTCCTACATATTAGATCTGGTGGTCCAGTCTAAGGGGACAGGTTTTGGGTTTTCACTGCCACTTCACTCTCCAGGCCAAATCCCGCTTACCCAGGGGGAAGATATGAGCTGTCCAGGGAAGAATTTCTTTCAAGAGCAGAGGATGGAAAATTACATTCATTCAATAGTATTTACTGAGTGCTTACTAAGTGCAGAGCACTGTACTCAGCGCTTGGAATGTACAATTCGGCAACAGATAGAGACAATCCCTGCCAACTGATGGGCTTACAGTCAAATCAGGGGAGACAGATGGACAAAAACAAGACAACTTAATCATGATCAAGAGGATGTACACCTCATTAACAAAATCAGTAGGGTGATCTCACCCCAGTCCTGAAGAAAGAGCTAAAATAGCTGAAAGAGGTTGAATTATATTTTTCTCAGTTTCTTTCTAGAGTTCAGACTGGTATTCAGACTACCTCTTGACCTCCTCCTCTCCCCACTCCAATCCATGGATCTCTTCTGCATGGATCATTTATCATCAATGAAATTGTTCCGTCTATGTCTCCCCACTGCTCAAGAACCTCCAATAGCAGTCCAGTCACCTCTGCATCAAATAGAAACTCCTTACCTTTGGCTTTAATGCACTCAATCAGCTCATCACCATTCTAAATCACTTCACTAATCTCCTGCTAGAGCCAAGTCTGCACATTCCACTCTTTAGGCACCAGCTACTCATTGTGCCCCAATCTCATCTATCTCATTGTCAAATCTTTTCCAACGTCCTCCCCTTAGCACAGAACTCCCTCCCCCTTCCATTTATGCCAGATCACCACTCTCTCCATCCTTAAAAGCACAATTAAGGTCATATCTTCTCCATGAGGCCTTTCCTGATTAAGCTTTTTTTTCCCCTCAGCCCACTCTCCCTTCTGCAACATCTATGCACTTGAATCTGTGATCTTTAGACATTTGATATTTGCTCCCTCCCCCAACCCCACAGCACTTATGTATATATCTTTAAATTATTGTAAATGACTTATTTATTCCAATTAATGTCCATCTCCCCTCTAGACTGTAAGATCATTCATTCGACTTTGAGTGCTTATTGTATGCAAAGCACTGTACTAGACACTTGGGAGAGTACAATAAAACAACAAATATATTCCTGCCCACAGAGAGCTCAGTCTAGAGGGGGAGATATTAGTATAAATAAATGACAGATATAGACAGATATACACATATGTGCAGTGGGAGGGACAATGAATGAAGGAGCAAATAGGACCGGCACAAAAGCGAGTGGGAGAAGAGGAGAGGAGGGCTTAGGGAACACTTCTTGAAGATGTGCCTTCATTATGGACAAGGACTGTGTCTGCTAATTTTACTGTAATGTACTCTCCCAAGTGCTTAGTACAGTGCTACACACATAGTAAGCACTCAAATACCATTGATAGATTGCCACAGAATAGTCCCAACGAAAAGCAGGGACACTTGTCAGAGTCTGAGGCTGCCTTAGGCTTTCAATAGTTTTTCATGCTGCCAATCAGCTTGATATTGATCTGTGACTTCTGCATTTCTGGCTTACGGGAGGGCTGGAAAAAGCAGGAGCAGTGTGGTTTGAATCTGAGATTTTTGTCCATGAGTGTTTCAGTTAATGAGGTCAGCTACAGATAACTAGCAATTTTCAGAGTGAAAAACAGCTTTGGGGAGAAAAACAGCACATTTTGCTTGTTCAAGTTGCCTTTTCATTTTGAAATATGAGTTCGAGAGGAATTTTTGGCCATTTTCTTTGTGCGTCCAAATCTACCACTTGCTTATTCCCGACTCCACCTGTTCATTATCACACTGATGGGAGGCAGAATAATCTATTGAAAAGAATATGTTCTGGGAGCCAGACCGGGATACTAGCCCCAGTTCTACCATCCAGCAACTTCTCGCTTTACCATTTTCTCAGCTGCAAAATGGGGCATAATCAGTCAATTGTAGTTATTGAGCATTTACTGTGTCCAGAAGATTTGTGGGACTACAATGCACAGAGTTGGTAGAAACATTCCGTGCCTGCAACAAGGTTACAGTCTAATGGGGGAAGACAATATAATGTGTAATCCTTTATATTGGTCACTGCCACACAGAACTGAAGATGAAATCAGATAAGTGATGTAGGAGATATACAGCTTCAAATATTATGATGAGGAGTTCTGATCTAGCAGGGGAGATGGTCACTCAAATAATGAATGTATAGATAGGAGAATGAAGGAAAAGTAGATGGGAATGAGTGCTTAATAGGATGGTTGTGATTTTACAGCTGCTTGCACCTGCACTTTGACTTTGCTACTGGCTGCTATCCATCCAGCTCTCATGCCCTTTTCTTTGCAAACTGAAGCAGAGTAAGTGTGTCACCTCAGACTCTCAGTAGGAAAGTGAGCTATATTCCAGTTTTCCTAATTCATAGTTGTGAGTGTTCAGGAAGACATGATTACCCACATTAGTACAATCATTCATCCTATCCCACCTAGATTACTGCATTTGCCTCCTTGCTGGCCTCCCAGCATCCCATCTCTCCCCACTCCAGTCCGTACTTAACTGCTGCCTGGATCATATCTTTTTTTTTTTTAATAACAAAAACGTTCTGGACACATCACCCCAATCCTCAAAAGAACTCCAGTGATTGCCCATTCACCTCCATTTCAAACAAAAGCCCCTCACCATTGGCTTTAAAGTACTCCATCACCTCACCCCCTCCTACTTCACTTCTCTCCTTCTACAGCTCAGCCCACACATTTCACTCCTCTAGTGCTAAATCTTCTCACTGTGCCTCCATCTTGCCTCTGTCTCACCGCCAACTCCTACCCCAAGTCCTGCCTCCCTCCTCACATCTGACAATTGCTCTCCCCTACTTCAAAGCCTTATTGAAGGCACATAATAATAATAATAATGTTGGTATTTGTTAAGCGCTTACTATGTGCCGAGCACTGTTCTAAGCGCTGGGGTAGACATAGGGGAATCAGGTTGTCCCACGTGGGGCTCACAGTCTTAATCCCCATTTTACAGATGAGGGAACTGAGGCACGGAGAAGTTAAGTGACTTGCCCACAGTCACACAGCCGACAAGTGGCAGAGCTGGGATTCGAACTCATGACCCCTGACTCCAAAGCCCGTGCTCTTTCCACTGAGCCACGCTGCTTCTCCTAGAGACCCAAGATCCGCCCTTTCCTCTCCACCCAAACGGCTACCTTACTGCTACAGGCTCTCTGTTATATCCCAACTAGACTATTGTGTCAGCCTTCTCTCTGATCTCCCTTCCTCCTCTCTCGCCCCGCTCCAGTCTATTCTTCACTCCGCTGCCTGGCTCATCTTCCTGCAGAAACGCTCTGGGCATGTCACTCCCCTTCTTAAACACCTCCAGTGGTTGCCTATCGACCTCCGCTCCAAACAAAAACTCCTCACTCTGGGCTTCAAGGCTCTCCATCACCTTGCCCCTTCCTACCTCTCCTCCCTTCTGTCTTTCCACTGCCCACCCCGCACACTCCGCTCCTCTGCCGCCCACCTCCTCACCGTCCCTCGGTCTCACCTATCCCACCGTCCACCCCTGGGCCACGTCCTCCCACGGTCCTGGAACGCCCTCCCTCCTCACCTCCGCCAAACTGATTCTCTTCCCCTCTTCAAATCCCTACTTAAAACTCACCTCCTCCAAGAGGCCTTCCCAGACTGAGCTCCCCCCTTTTTCCCTCTGCTCCCCCTACCCCCGCTCTTCACCTCTCCGCAGCTAAACCCTCTTCTCCCCCCTTTCCCTCTCTTCCCCCCTCCCGTCCCACTCCCTCAGCACTGTACTTGTCCACTCAGCTGTATATATCTTTATCACTCTATTTTGTTTATTTTGTTTAATGAAATGCACATCATCCTGATTCTATTCATTTGCCATTGTTTTTATGAGATGTTCTTCCCCTTGACTATTTACTGCCATTGTTCTTGTCTGCCCATCTCCCCCGATTAGACTGTAAGCCCGTCAAGGGCAGGGACTGTCTCTATCTGTTGCCGATTTGTACATTCCAAGCGCTTAGTCCAGTGCTCTGCACGAAGTAAGCACTCAATAAATACTATTGAATGAATGAATGAGACCTTCCTAGATTAAGTCCCACTTTTCCTCAACTCCCACCCCCTCTGCATCAACCTGACTTGCTCCCTTTTCTCTCTCCACCACCCAGCCCCAAAGCACTTGTGTTCTTATCTATAATTTTAGATATCCCTTTGCTCTTCATCCCACTCCCAACTCCAAACACTTATATGTATATATAAAATTATATATATAAATACAATTACATATATATAATATATTTACTTATATTGATGTCTTTCTCCCCCACTCTAGATTATGAGCTCATTGTGGGAAGGGAATGTCACTGTTTATCCTAGTATTGTACTTTCCCAAGCACTCAGTACAGTGCTCTGCAAACAGTAAGCACTCAAACTGAATGAATGAAAATATCTTATCCTGCCAGTTGGATTCAAGTCACATGTTCTCCTTTAAATTGGGTCCAGTCTCAATTTACTCAATAACAGAGAATTGGTAACACTAGGGAAGAAAAGAAAGGTTCAGTACAGAAGGCATAACATCTAGGTAGAGTCAGTTTTTTTAATGGTATTTGTTACATTTACTGTGTGCCATGCACTGTATTAGGCTCTAGGATTGATACAAGCTAATGAAGTTGGGCACAGTTGATGTCCCATGTGGGGATCACAGTTTTAATGACCATTTTACAAATGATGGAACTGAGGCACAGATAAAATGAGCAAATTGCCCTAGGGTCACACAGCAGATAAGCAGGAGAGTGGGAATTAGAACCAGGTCCTCCTGACTCCCAGGCCTGAGGTCTATCCATTGGGCCAAGTTACTTCTCATAAGGCCTGTTTAATCATTTCAAAACCTTTCAAACACAGGAGAGGGTGCTTGAGTCAGCACAGAGGTATACCTGACAAACAAAAAACAAACAAAAAAACCAAGGAGACCCCATACAGAAGTAAAGATTTTCATTGGTTGCCAGAATGAATGTTGTCACCATATTCAGCTTCCACCATAACCAAATGGGAAAAAGGAGAATCAAGAAGGTCAGCATGACCTATAGAAAATGACCACATTTGGCAGAGTTAAGAAGCTTCAAATTAAACTAAGATGTATACAGCTGTGATGGTATCCAACCTTCTACGTTACCAACAATCTCCATGCCTCACAGAAAACATATCTGACTTCAATATCTTACTCCGTATCCAGTATCAAATGGCAGGGCCAAATACCCAAAGAAGAGAAGCAGTGCAGCCTAGTGGAAAGAGCACAAGTCTGGGAGTCAGAAGGACCTGGGTTCTAATTTCCACTCTGTACTTGCCTGCTGTGTGACCTTTGGCAAGTCACTTCACTTCTCTGTGCCTCAGTTACCACATCTGTAAAATGGGAATTCAGACTATGAGCCCCATGTGGGATATGGATTGTGTTGAACTAGATTAGTTTGTATCTACCCCAGTGCTGAGCATGGTGTCTGGCACATAGTAAGCACTTAAATGCCCTAATAAAATGGTTTTAACATAATGGTATGGCTGGCCATGTCAGAATTGGTGGGGCCTTACCTCATTCCCTCCCCATCCCCAGTGAATAATCAAGCCTTTTAATCTATACACCACACTTGAGAATACAATGAGGAATCTGAGGGTTTTATGTTTTTTTTCCAGAAGAACAGAAATCAACTTTCAATTTAGCAGGCTAGAAGCGTCACCAAAAGTCCTTGAATCAGCTTTCAAGAGTCCCTATGTGCTGATGACCGATCTAGAAGCATTCATTGTACTGGATATGCTGATGATGGGAACCATTTTTCAGAATGAGCTTTGGGCTCACTATAAGCTTGAAGAGAATGTATTTAAACAGAAAAGCTCTCTTGAAAAGTACTTTCTCTTCAACTGAAAAGCTGTCTTTTCTCCTAGTGATGATTTTTTTCCAACCCGAGGGTCAAGTCTCAGTTTGGATACTTGAAAGCACCATAGGGTTCACGGTCCTTAGTGTCAGCCAGGTGAAGATCAGGAAGCAGCCCTGAAGCTGCAGACCCAGGCTGGCACAATAATAATAATAATGGTATTTGTTAAGTGCTCATTAAATGCTAAGCACTGTTCTAAGCACTGGAATTAATCAGATCGGACACGGTCCCTATCCTAAAGGTGGCTCGCACTCATCCCCACTTCGCAGATTAGGTAACAGGCACAGAAAGTGAAGTGACTTGCTCAAGATCACAGAGGAGACACACGGTGAAGGTGGAATTGGAACCCAGGTCCTTCTGACTCCCAGGCCCATGCTCTATCCACTAAGCCATGCAGTCAGATCGTTTCTCTTCTCACCTACTCCAGCTTCACCTCTAGGAGTGAAAGGAAGGTTGAGATTTGGGGACAGAGGGACCCAGGAGAGGTCCTGCAGATGAAATCTTTAGACCACAGAATACACATTCTAAAAAGAAGGTTGAAATCTCCCCTGCCCTAGACTGTCAGTCACTCAATTCTGTGGGAACAATAACATTAAGCTTGTGCTTCAAAGCATCAGATAAAAACATATGGATCAAATGGTTTAATAGTTCCTGCCATGCCAAATGTCTTTCAAATGCCAGAACCAGACATTGACAGTAATCTCTCACTACCGAGAAGCAGAGGAATGTTGTGAATTGGGAAAAAAAAGCCTTCCACATCTTATACCTGTCAAAAACCTCAAAA
Organism: Ornithorhynchus anatinus; assembly: GCF_004115215.2. Taxonomy (NCBI): domain Eukaryota; kingdom Metazoa; phylum Chordata; class Mammalia; order Monotremata; family Ornithorhynchidae; genus Ornithorhynchus; species Ornithorhynchus anatinus. The sequence goes on along the minus strand of NC_041731.1, from coordinate 54,666,934 downwards.
TTTTCATAACGTCGCAGCCCTAGAAAATGAATGAGTGGCTTCAGTTTGGTATTTGACAGTAAAGGACTGAAAACAATTATTTAAAATATATAATTTCCATTTCCATCAAAGCTGTCAAAAGGAAGAAGAAAAAAGAGAAAAAGAAAAAAGGGTATTTATTAAGTACTTACTATGTGCCAAGCACTCTACTAAGTGCAAGATAATCAGGTCCCACAAGGGGCTCACAATCTAAGTAGGTATTAAATCCCCATTTGGGAATGTGTCTGCTAATTCTGTTGCATTGAATTCTGAGTGCTTAGTACAGTGAAGCACCCAATATATACCACTGATTGATTGATTTTGCAGATGAGGGAACTGAGGCAGAGGAATTAAGTGACCTGTCCAAGGACACACACCATACAAGTGGCAGAGGTGGAATTAGAATCCAGGTCCTCTGACTCCCAGGCCCGTACTCTTTCCACTAGGCCATACTGCTTCCCAGATGCTAAGGAAACGGCATCTCTACACCAAGAATTTTGCCAGCACTGGAAGGTCTTGGCTGCCTGGACTCCTGACTTTCTTCCTGGATTCAGTTCAGCACTGAAAAACAGGGAGATGATGGGCGAAGAGCAAGGAGTCTTTGGTGCTTGGAGACTTTATGGAAGGAAAAGGCAGTCAGAGAGAGGGAGTAGCAGCTGGAGAGAAATCAGAACTGGGAGGGGCAAGGGTCAGGAGAGGGAGGAAGAGAGAGAGAGACTCTATATAGGAAAGATCCATTTGGGAAGGGAGTGGTTCTCAGTTCTCAGCTTCAGTGCGTGACAACACCAAGGTGAGAACCTCTTTGGAGATGGAAGTGGGGTGTCACTTTGGGGAGCAGAGATAGGCAGGAAGGATGATTTGGGGAGAGAAACTGCCTACTGAGATGGGAGAATGGTCATGGAGCATAAGGGAAGGGATAATTAACAAGAAAGAAAAAGAGGGGAAGAGAGCTAAAAAAAAAAAAAAAAAAAAAAAAGTAAATGGAAAAAGGACAGAAAGAGAAGGAACAAAGGGGAAGAGCAATAAGCAGAGGGAAAAGACTGCAAGACTCAAAGACAGAATATGGAAGGGCCATTCAATCAATGGAATTTATTCATTCAATCATTTACTGAGCGCTTACTATGTGCAGAGCACTGTACTAAGCACTTGGAATGAACAATTTCGCAACAGAGACGATCCCTGCCCAACAACGGGCTCACAGTCTAAAGCTCTTGCTGTATGCAGAGCACTATATTAAGTACTTGGAAGAGTACTATACAAAAGAGTTGGTAGATGGAATCCCTGCCCTCCAGGAGCTAAGATAAGCATTGGGAGAAGAATGGAGATAGGAAAAAGAGGAGTAGAGGGATGTAGGGGAAGAGCTAAACAAGGGGTAAGAGAGAAAAGAAAAAAGTAACAGAGGAAAATAAAATCAATCTGACCTGGGAGAAGGATGCTCTTCTGCCAGTTCATGTCTAAAACTAGGTCAGGCAATCCACTTTAAGATACACAAAAACCACACCAAAGGGCTTTTACTCTTCCCCATTCCCTCTGCTCAGGGAAAGAACAATGCCTTATAGCCCAGAGCTATGACTGAGAAGTATTCCATGACTTCCCGGGAGTAAAATCAGCATGCTCCCAATTCCTTTGAGTGGACAAGACTGGTCCTGCCTGTAGCTAGCTCTTCCAGAACAATCAGCTGGAGTGGACAGAGATTGAAGGATACTTAGGGAACTATATTATCTATTTTGGGAATCGGGATGGGGGGCAGGGTGATTTGGGGAGTGAGTATGCACTTTCTGGCTAATGTAGTAAACTCTTTAGATTTGATGTTTGTCAGTAGGCTGTTTAATAAGGACTTCCAACATCCACTGGTGCCACAGGTTTCTCAGAGAGGGATCAAATTCATTCATTCAGTTGTATTTGAGTACTTGCTATGTGCAGTGCACTGTACTAAGCATTTGGGAAAGTACAACAGTTACATTCCCTGCCCAAGATGAGCTTACAGTTGGGGGGAGTGTAGAAGAGAAGGGAAATCAAATGATGCAGTGAGAAGTCCTAGTGGGAAGACATTGTCTTCCCTTATATGGGGGGCGGCGGGGGGGAGGTGGTCAATGCAATGATTACAAGTATCATAATCGATCAATGGTATTTGCTGAGCATTTACTATGTACTGAGCACTGTACTAAGCACTTGGGAGAATGCAATCGAGTTGGTAGACGCGATCCCTGCCCTCAAGGAACTTCAGACTAGTAAATAGTCAGTGTGAGGGCTTTAAACAATTACATAACCCTTCCACATTTCAGAACACAATGTGATTTCAGATTTCTGAAGAATATGATTACTGTGACTTGATCCTGCATTTTTTAAATAGTAATAATAATAATGGTGCTTGTTAAGCGCTTACTATCTGCCAGGCACTGTACTAAGCGCTGGGATGGATACAAGCAAATCGGGTTGGGCCCTGTCCCTTGTCCCGCATAGGCCTCGTAGTCTTAATCCCCATTTTACAAATGAGAGAACTGAGGCACAGAGAAGTCAAGTGACTTGCCCAAGGCCAAATAGCAGACAAGTGGCAGAGCTGGGATTAGAACCCATGACCTTCTGACTCCCATGCCTGTGCTCTATCCACTATGCCATGCTGCTTTTAAGTAATCCATGTTTTCAAGTAGTCTGTGCCTTGTCCACAAGACCTTATGTGCGCATTTATAATAACATGCAAATAAAAAAGTGATTTCTGATGGTAATGAAGTTATTTATAGCTTTATAAATTTGGTTTTTTGGGTTTCGTTTTGGTTTTTTTTTGTTTTTGTTTTTTTTTTAATAAACCCCTGGGATTTGGGACATCTTATTTTGTAGGGACAGACCCTTACACTGGAGAGCAGGTGGGAGAGAGACAGTAAAATCGAGCAGGTGAAAATAACGGATTTAGAGGTCAGGCTGCCTTGACTATTCCTCCTGCCTGGCATCTAGGTAAATTGCTGAGTGAGGTCTCATAGAAGCTCCTTGAGGGCAAGGATCAGGTCTATAATAGTCTTGTAGTCTACCAACAGCTTAGTTCAAGTGCACTGACAACACACTCAAATACTATTAATTTTCCCCATTGCTAAAAAATAGGAATGTCACTATCCTTCCCCTCCTTATGGAGATACTGAGAGGATAAGGGGTGTGTATATGAAGAGACTTGAGCGCTTCATCATAATAACAGTGGCATTTGTTAAATGCTTACTATGTGCCAGGCATTATACTAAGCCCTGGAGTGAATACAAGCAAATCGGGTTGGATGCAGTCTCTGTCCCACATGGGATTTGCAGGATTAATCCCCATTTTACAGATGAAGTAACAGGCACAGAGAAATTAATTGACTTGCCTAAGGTCACATGCCAGGTAAATAGAAGAACCAGGATTAGAACAGAGGTCCTTCTGACTTCCAGGACCATGCTCTGTCCACTAGGCAATGCTGCTTCTCCACCTTCCTAAGACAGATCTCAAATAAAAATAGAGAAGCAGCATAGCCTAATGGAAAGAGCACTGGGCCTTGGAATCAGGAGACCTGGGTTCCAATCCTGGCTGTGCAACCCTGGGCAAGTCTCTTCACATCTCTTTGCCTCAGTTCTCTGCTCTGTAAAATGGGGTTCAAGGCAGTGAGCCTCAAGTGGGACAGGGACAATGTCCACATGATTATCTTGTATCTACCCCAGAACTTAGTTCAGTGCCTGGCACAGAGTAAGTGCTTAAATACCATTTAAGAGAAAAAAAAATGTAGGGGAAAATTGGCTAGTCCGGGGAGAATGGTGGAAGTCACCATATAGAGAACAGGTAGAGGTTTCTACCATCACATATTGCTACTGGCAAAGTGACCAATAATAATGTTGGTATTTGTTAAGCGCTTACTATGTGCAGAGCACTGTTCTAAGCGCTGGGGTAAATACAGGGTAATCAGGTTGTCCCACGTGAGGCCCACAGTTAATCCCCATTTTACAGATGAGGTAACTGAGGCACAGAGAAGTGAAGTGACTTGCCCACAGTCACACAGCTGACAAGTGGCAAAGCCGGGAGTCAAACTCATGACCTCTGACTCCGAAGCCCAAGCTCTTTTCCACTGAGCCACGCTGCTTCCAATGTGGTCAGTGTTTTACTTCTGCCATTTTTACCTCAGGATGCCACAACCTGACTTGTCCTCTATAACATGGACATAACATAGAGAAGCAGCGTGGCTCAGTGGAAAGAGCACGGGCTTTGGAGTCAGGGCTCATGGGTTCGAATCCCGGCTCAGCCGCTTGTCAGCTGTGTGAATTTGGGCAAGTCACTTAACTTCTCGGTGCCTCAGTTACCTCATCTGTAAAATGGGGATTAAGATTGTGAGCCCCAAGTGGGACAACCTGATTCCCCTGTGTCTACCCCAGCGCTTAGAACACTGCTCGCCACATAGTAAGCGCTTAACAAATACCATTATTATTATTATTAACATGGACACTGAAGCATGGAAAAAGTTTTTTTTAAGGACCGTGAATATATGTATATGCACTTCATTCAATTGTATTTGAGCACTTACTGTGTGCAGAGCCTTGTACAAAGTGCTTGGGAGAGTACAACAGACACATTCCTTGCCCACAAAGAGCTTACACTGTGTATGTGCTGGGGTAGGGGGGGAAGAAGGGTTTGGGGAAGGCAGACACTTCTGTTGTACTTCCCAAGCACTTAGTATAGTAAGTGCTTAGTACAGTGCTCTGTACACAGTGAGCATTCAAATACAATTGAATGAATAGTACATTGAACTAAAAACCCTTCCCCCACCCCACCACTGGCAAAAAGGTAAAAAGACAAAACAACTCACCATTTTTGTCTGCTCTTCTCAGTATCTACAAAGAGAGGAAAAAATAGAATGCCCATTTTAGTTCTGGGTCACAATAAAGACTGTACTCACAACAGAAACAGTTGGAGGATTGTTTCAACACTTTTTTAAATAAATTCTAATAAAAGAAAAACCTTCAGCTTGATGAGGAAGAACCTCACTCCCTTGAAGAACTCATTTGCTTCCATGGCTTCAAGCTACCACCTCTATGTGGATGATACCCAAGTCTACATCTCCAGCCCTAATATCTCTTCCACTCTTTAGTCTTGCATCTTTTCCCACCTTCAAGATATCTCTATGGATATCCTCCCATTACCTCAAACTTTACAAGCCTAGAACAGAGCTTATCTTCCCACCTAAAAACTCTGTCCTCCCCCTGACTTTCCCATCACTGTAGATGGCACCTCTATCCTTCCTGTCTCATTGGCCCATAAACTTGGCCTTATTGTTGACTTCCCTCTGTCATTTAACCCACATATTTATCACTGAATCCTTGTCAGTCCCACCTTCACAGTATCACTAAAATCCACCCTTTCATCTTAGTCCAAACTGTTACCACATTAATACAATCACTGACCCTATCCTGCCTGCATTACTGCATCAGCCTCCTCATTGACCTCCCAGCCTTCTGTCTCTCCCCACTTCGGTCCATACTTCACTCTGCTGCCTAGATCATTTTTCTACAAAATTACCCCACTCCTCCAAAAACTCCAATGTTGCCCAACCACCTCTACAAACAAAAACTCCTCACCACTGGCTTTAAAGCACTCCACCACCCTGTCCCCTCCTACCTCACCTCGCTTCTCTCCTTCTACAACCCAGCCCACACACATCGCTCCTCTAGTATTAACCTTCTCACTGTGCCTGGATCTCGACTGTCTCACCTCCAACTCCTAGCCCATTTCCTGCAATGCCCTCTCTCCTCAAATCTTACACTTACTCTCTTTCCCCAACTCCGCTCCCCTTCAAAGCCTTACTGAAGGTACATATCCTCCAGGAGGCTTTTCCAGACTAAGCCCACTTTTCCTCACCTCCCACTCCCTTCTGCATCACCCTGACTTGCTCCCTTTCCTCCTTCCCCCCTCTCCCTGCCCCACAGCACTTATGTATATATCCGTAATTTTATTTTATTTATATTGATGTCTGTCTCCCCCATCTAGACTGTAAACTCATTGCAGGCAGGGAATGTGACTGTTTGTTATAAGGTACTCTCCCAAGCTCTTAGTACAGTACCCTGCTCAGAAGAAGCACTCAGTAAATATGACAATGACTGGAGTGAGCAAAATACATTTCTAATTTCCTATTTGTTTTTTTCTAGGCCTGACTGCTAGGATATAGTTTCTTACCTAATATGATCTGGGCCAGTTTTCCTGATGATTGATTGCAATGGCCACATAGAAACACCAAAAAAGTCAACCAATCTAACAGCTAAGGCTGCAGTTTCATTGCTTTTGGAAGTAAATGGCTGGCAGGCAAACTGTCACTCTCCAAACCTATTAAAGCTTCAGTGTGTCCAGGAACTGCCACCCACCCTCCCTGGATTGTTTCAGCTTGAGGAATAGTTCCACCTCTGTCATTTAGTACAACAGCAAGTGTTTGAGGATGTCGGACGAACAACCACTGTACAACCACTGAATTGAAGGCTCGGGATTTGAAAGCAAATGAGGAAACATTGGTTTCCTCTTCATGTCTCTATCCTGGTTCAACCGAACTCAATCTCTCTTCTCAGACCACGAAACTCCCTTAGGGAATTTATGTACTTTTCTTTTTTTTACCCTCCCCTTCAATTTAACATTTAGGCAGGGTGATATGATTCAAAGAAATCATGGTGATCCATGAGTTACACCAATTACCACATCTACACTGACTTTAGATGTAGTTGGCAAAGCAGTGTGACCCAGTAAACATGGCACGGGTTTGGGAGTCAGAAGAATATAGGTTCTAATCCCGGCTCCACCATTTGTCTGTTTCATGACCTTGGACAAGTCACTTAGCCTCTCTGTGCCTCAATTACCTCATCTGAAAATGGGGTTTAATTACTGTGAGCCCCATATGGGACACGGACTGTGTTCATCTTGATTGAGAAGCAGCATGGCTTAATGGCAAGAGGCCGGGCTTGCGAGTCAGAGGACACAGGTTTCTAATTCCAGCTCTGCCACACGTCTGCTGGGTGATCTTGGGCAAGTCAGTTCACTTCTCTGTGCCTCAGTTTCCTCATCTGTAAAATGAGGATTAAGGTTGTCAGCCCTACGTGCGACAACCTGATTACCTTGTATCTACCCCAGTGCTTACAACAGTGCTTGGCATGTAGTAAGTGTGTAACAAATACCACCATTATTAGCTTCTTTTTACCCCAGAGTTTAGTACAGTATCTCGCATACAGAAGTGCTTAATACCCGCTAAAAATAATAATAATAATAATAATGTGTTATGTGCCTATTATCTGCCAAGCTTGGCAGATACAAGATAATCAGTCTGGGTATATCCCCTGTCCTTCATTGGGCATGCAGTCTAAGTCGGTGGAAGCACAAGGATTGAAGACCTGTTTCATAAGGGAGGAAACTGAGGCCCAGAAAAGAGAAGTAACTTGCCCAAGGTCACACAGCAGGCTAGTGCAGATCTGGGATTAGAACCCAGGTTCTCTGACTCACAGGCACAGGTGCTTGCATGCTGTTTCTCCGTGAAGTCAGTGTTTAGTCTGTCACTTGAAATTTCTTATAAAACCCAAGAAAAAATGAATTCACTCCCAACTTTTTAAAATATTTGTGAATCAATCAGTGGTATTTACTGAGCACTTACTATGTTGGTATTTGTTAAGCGCTTACTATGTGCCAAGCACTGTTCTAAGCGCTGGGGTAGACACAGGGGAATCAGGATGTCCCACGTGGGGCTCACAATCTTCATCCCCATTTTACAGATGAGGGAACTGAGGCCCAGAGAAGTGAAGTGACTTGCCCACAGTCACACAGCTGACAAGTGGCAGAGCTGGGATTCGAACTCATGAGCCCTGACTCCAAAGCCCGTGCTCTTTCCACTGAGCCACGCTGCTTCTCCGCTGCTGCTTCTTACTATGTGCAGAGCACTGTTTTAAGTGCTTGGGAGAGTGGATAGAGCACAAGCCTGGGAGTTAGAAGGTCCTGGGTTCTTATCCCAGCTCTGCCATATGTCTGCTGTGTGACCTTGGGCAAGTTACTTCACTTCTCTGGGCCTTAGTTACCTCATCTGTAAAACGGGTATGTGAGCCCTGTGTGGATGGGGGCTGTGTCCGACATAACTTCATTATACCCCTGTGCTTAGAACCGTGCTTGGCACAGAGTATATGCTTAAATACCATAATTATTGTTATTACTAAACAGAATTGGCAGAAACTTTCCCTGTCCATAATGATCTTAGAGTCTAGAAGTGCTTACCATGTGCCAGGCACTGTACTAAGCACTAAGTACAATCAAGTTGGACACATTCTATGTCTGACACTGGAGCTCCTGATCTTAATCCCTATTTTACAAGTAACAGGCACAGAGAAGTAAAAGAAAGCAATTTAGCCTTCTGGGAAGCAGCACGGCCTAGTGGATAGGGCACGAGTCTGGGAGTAAGAAGGACCTGGGTTCTAGTCCCAGCTCTGCCACTTGTCTGCTTTGCAACCTTGGGTACATCACTTAACTTCAATGTGTATCTATTCCAGTGCTTAGAACAGTCCTTAGCATACAGTAAGCACTTAAATACCATTAAAAAAAGTGACTCGCCCAAGAACAGCAGACAAGTGGTGGAGCCAGAAATAAAGCCTAGATCCTTTCAACTCCCAGGCCCACACTCTATCCACTAGGTCATGTTGCTCCCCGCCCTCCCTCCCAAAGAAGACCAATTCTCAGGGAGAGAGAGGTCTTAGCCCAGTTCAAGTCCTATTTTACATAGTTGAAATCTCTCTGATAGTGGTACACATGCCTCAGGATACTTGGAATTGAATCATATTCAAGTCATGGCTAAGAATTCCAACTTCACCCCCATTCTGCACACAGAGTAGGGTTACCTGTTGAAAACCCATGGCTGACCCCAGAGCGGGAATCTATTTCACTTACTTTCTATGGACAGACCTCATAACTGAACAGGGAAGTGATAGGATTGCCAATTATTGCTGTTACAACCAAATTAGAGAGAGTCTGAGGGGTTTTAAATCACAACTGCATCAGAGTGCAAATCACTGAAAATATAATTTTCTTGCTCAAAGTTTAGTTCAAAAATCTTCATGATACTCAATATTTATATATATTTCATTTAGAAATGCATCATTTTCCTGTAGAAACTAAACCTTTTTCCGGCACATCACCTGGATCCATATACCCAAACCACTTCCACTTGGGTACGGGGATCACGTCTGTCAGCTCTGCTGTATTGGACTCTCCCAAGAGGTTAGTACAGTGCTCTCTGCTCAATAAATACCACTGATAGATTAAAAGTGAGTACCCTTACCTCAGCTATACTATTGATCTAAAACTTCCCTTTCATGTTGTCTAGACAGTTGGGTCTGTTCCCCTCAAGCACTTTGATATTCACCCCTCCCCCAAGTCCACAGCACACATCCTTCTTATTTAACAGGTCGCCCACTCTAGAATGTAAACTCATTATGGGCAAGAATCCTCTACACCTACTGTTTTTTATTGTACTCTCCCAAGTGCTTAGTACAGTGCTCTGGATGCATTAAGCACTCAAATACTATTGATTTCTTTAGCTTCAAAGATCTCCAAGCCTCCATCCCAATGCTTAGAACAGTGTTTGGCATATAGTAAGTGCTTAGCAGATACTACAATAATTATACCCACTCGACTGTAAGCTCCTTGTGGACTGGGATCATGTCTAGCAAGTGCATTATACTACCTCAAGCACTTAGTACCTTGTTCAATAATAAGAAAATCAAATCGACGGTATTTATTGAGTGTTTACTGTTTCCAAAGCACTGTGCTGTTTGGGAGAGTACACTATAACAGAGTTGATAGACATTCCCTGTCCAAAAGGGGCTTACAGCCTAGACATTAAAATAAATTACGGATACGTACCTAAGTGCTGTGTGACTGAAGTCGGCAAGGGGGTGAGTATCAAACTGCTTAAAGGGTACAGTTCCAAATGCATAGGTGATGCAGAAGGGAGAGGTAGTAGGGGAAAATGAAGGGGGAAGACCTCTTGGAAGAGATGTGATTTTAATAAGATTTTGCAAGTGGGTACAGCTATCATCTATCAGATATGAAAGGGAAAGGAGCTCCAAGCCAGAGGCAGGATGTGGGCGAGGGGTCAGCGGAAAGATAGATAAGATCAAGGGAGAGTGAGTACGTTGGCGTGACAGAATGAAGTGAGCATGCAGGATTGTATTAAAGAAATCAGCTAGGTTAGATAGGAGACAAGATGATTGAATGCTTTAAAGTTGATAGTAAGGATGGTAATTGATGTGGAGGTGGAGGAGCAACCACCGGAGGTTCTTGAGGAGTGGGGCAACTTGGATTGAACAGTTTAAAGTGATTGCTGTATACAGTAAGAAATACCAAGGATTGATTACTACTCGCTGCTAAATAGCACTGATCAGCCCACATCTCTCTTCTTGCAACCCTCTACTGGCTGATAGGTTCTTTCTGTCTCAAAGACTTTTAGGGTACTCATTAGGTGCTTACTATATGCCAGGCACTGTCCTAACCACAGGGGTAGATACAACCTAATTAAATTGAACACAATCCATGTTCCACTTGAGACATCACTTGGACCTCAATATTAATCCCCATTTTAGAGATGAGGAAACTGTGGCACAGGTAAATTAAGTGCCCAAGGTCACACAGCAGACAAGTGGTGGACACGGGATTAGAAACCAGGTCCTTTTGAGTTCCAGTTCCGTGGTCTATCCATTGCACCGTGCTGCTTTTCTTCTCAAAGAGCTTCAACCTGCCCACCATCTGGCCCCACCTTACCTATATGCTTTCACTCACCATTCCTCAATCCATTATTTTCATTCCCTCAAGCCGGCCTTGAACCACACACACACTCAACTCCCACCTCCACCCTTTTGATCACACTGTTTCTCGGCTTGGCATTCCCTCCGTACAGACAGATAGACCCCAGCTCCCCTTCAAAGCTCTCCTAGAAGTCTTACTTCTTCCAACAATCATTCCCAGATTAATTGACCAGTACTCTGAGCCATATCATCCTTAGCACTGGTTTACTCATTTACACTCATGTCTGTTGAACTGATTTTGGCTACTCTAGTTGTAAATATGCTCATTTCCCTGTTTAGGGTGTATCACCTTGTGGTTAGGGGATGGGACACTGTTATTCCGTACCTTCAAAGCCACTGGAAATGTGCACTGCACAAGGGGAGTGGTCAATAAAACACAACTACTATTTCCCAACAGCTCTGAAATTTGAATGCTTCACACATAGCCAGTACAGCTCACTGGATTTTTTTTTTTCCTAAACAAACCATAAGCTTTTTTTAAAAAAAAAAACAAAACAAAACTGTTTCAAGTTTCTAAGTCCATGCTTGTGCCTCTAATTTGCTCCTAAATCACCAAACGAGGATTTAGGGGCCAAAAGTCAGTTTCAAACAATCTCAATACTAGAAGTAAAATTGAATTTTGATTTTTTTTTTATTTTGCTAATCAATGTACACCCTACACAATTTCTGTCAAGGGGGATGCTATGTGGAGGTAGAGTATGCGCATAGAAAAGTGTGAATCTAGTAGAGGGTAAGCTCCCCCAAGGGACCCTAACAATTGCTTTTTATTTACAAAATTCCTGCCCCCTTGAAGCATGTAGTCAATAGAAACTATCTTAATTTCCTACTTTAAAAAGCAACGATACGAGCCTCACCCACAAGATTTCACTTCGGTGGAATAGCATTTCCAGCTACTCAGCTGCTCCCGTTCGATAATGGGTTTGGTAAAGAAACTTACATCGAAACCCTAGAATTCAGCATCCACCCGGTTCCCTGGGTGTTACTTGTCCGCCCGGGATCTTAAGGATGGCTCAAGCTCTACTGAAATCAATGCTCCTGATGATTAGTGGGGGGACAAAGAGCCGCCTATTAATTCAGTAAATACGCATCTCCTTAATAAAGATCCATAGTCCGATTCCCTCTTCCCCCAGGGCCTGGGCTGCACATGAAAGACCCCCTTGGTGTGGGGGGGGGGGGGGGGAGAAGAAATGCTGCAGCCCCTCCAATCCTGCCTGGAAACATTGCTCAAACTTCCCAGCCCCTGGACTCCGAAGAAATAGACGCCAATCGGAACAGGGGGAATCTCGGCAAAACACTCTAGTCTGTCAGCCCTATTTACTGAGCGCTTACTGTGTGCGGAGTACTGAGCTCTTGGGATGTCCAATGTTGCACATATTCCCTGCCCACAACGAGTTTACAGTCTAGAGGGTGAGGCAGACATTAAAAGAATGGGAAACAGCATAGTTTAGGGGATAGACGACGGGCTTGGGAGTCAAAATCATGGGTTCGAATCCCTCCTCCTCCACTTGCCTCTGGGTGATCTCGGGCAAGTCACTTGACTTCTCTGGGCTTCAGTTACCTCACCTGTAAAATGGGGATTGACACTGCGAGCCCCACGTGGAACAAGGGAAGGTGTCCCAACCCGATTGGCTTGTTTCTACCCCAGCACTTAGTACAGTGCCTGCCACATAGTAAGCGCTTAACAAATATCATAATGGTTATTAATAGAACCGGTTGGGCCGGGGTTCGTGCTCTCATCAGTGTTCCAGCGGGGTCCGGGGTAGGGCCGGTCCAAGGTGTGTGTTGGGGTGGGCGGGGGGGTGGCTGGGGCCAGTCCAGGGGGGCTGGGCGGTCCAGGGGGGTTCCAGGGTGTGGGGAGGCTGGACCTGGGGTGGAGGGGCTGGTCTTGGGGGGCTGATCCTGGGGGTGGGGGGCTGCCTGGGAGTGGGGGGCTGGTGCTGATGGGGGACGGTCCAGGGGCTGGTCCAAGGTGTGGGGAGGCTGGTCCTGGGGGGCTGGTCCTGGGTGGGGGTGGGGGGGTGTGGAAAGGGCTGTTCCAGGGTGTGGGGGGCCTGGTCTGCAGTGCTCTGCACATAGTAAGCGCTCAAATACTATTGATTGAACGGTCCTGGGTGGGGACGGTCCAGGAGGGCTGTTCCAGGGGGTTCATTCATTCATTCAATAGTATTTATTGAGCGCTTACTATGTGCAGAGCACTGTACTAAGCGCTTGGAATGAACAAGTCGGCAACCGATAGAGACAGTCCCTGCCGTTTGACGGGCGCACAGTCTAATCGGGAGAAACGGACAGACAAGAACAATGGCAATAGAGTCAAGGGGGTGTGGGGGCAGTCCAAGGGGGGGGGTCTGGTCCGGCGTTTGGGAAGGGGAGATGGTCCGGGGGCGTGGGGGGGCGGCGGGATGGTCCTGGATGGGCAGGGGGGTGCGCAGGGGGGTGGGCAGGGTGGTACTCACATCGAGGAAGATGGACATGCCCTTGGTCAGTCGCAGGGCGGGGCCGAGCTGCCCCGAGGGCTCGGGCGGCCGGACCCGGGACGTCGCCGCCGTCTCCCCCATCGCTCTCCAACCGGGGCCGTGGGGGGGCCCCGAAACCGCCTGGGGGGGCCCCGAAACCGACACGGCAGCTGCGGGGGGGGACTTCGGAGGGGCTGGGGGAGGATGGAGTCAGCGTCAGCAGCAGCAGCAGAGGGGATGGAGTCCGGGGTGGGGGGCAGTAGAGGGAGGGATGGCAAGGGGGAAGGAGGGGCGGGGGACTTGGTTGCGGGCCGGCAGCAGGAGGGATGGTGGAGGGATCGGGGGGCGGCGGGTCCCGGCCCCGCTGCTCCCGACGGCCGCTGCTGCCTGCCTGCCTGCCGCCTCTAGGATCTCTTCTCTCTCTCTCGCTACATTTCTTTTTTCCTTCCCCCTCCCCTCTTTTTAGCTGATGGCACCAGCGCCTCTGTCGATTTCCTCGACTTGCACGACAACGTGATCCTCCTCCCCCCTCGGCCCTCTCCACTGTGCCCCGGCCCTCCGCCCCATCACTTTACCTCCCCCACACGTTTCCCTCCCCGACTAATTTACAATACTAATAATGTTGGTATTTAGTAAGCTCCAAACACTGTTCTAAGCGCTGGGGTAGAGACAGGGTAATCAGCTTGTCCCATTTGAGGCTCACAGTCTCAATCCCCATTTTACAGATGAGGTAACAGACAAAAGTTAAGTGACTTGCCCAGTCACACAGCTGACAAGTAGCAGGGCTAGAATTCGAACCCATGACCTCTGACTCCCAAGCCCCGGCCCTTTCCACTGAGCCACGCAGCTTCTCAATTACCCCGCCCCATCCATTTCCATCCCCCACCAATTTAGCCTGGTTTAGTGAGAAGCAGCGCGGCTCAATTTCCCTCCCTCACCATTTTATCCTCGTTTAGTGTGAAGCAGTGTGGCCCCGTGGAAAGAGCCCGGGCATGGGAGTCAGAGGACCTGGGTTCTAATCCCGCCTCCACCACTCTCTGCTGTGTGACCTTGAGCAAGTCACTTAACTTCTCTGGCCCTCACTTACCTCATCTGGAAAATGGGGATTAAGACTGTGAACCCCACGTGGGACAACCTTGTTACCTTGTATTTTACCCAGCGCTTAGAATAGTGCTTGGCACATAGTAAGCGCTATACTAATAATTATAGTAAGCGCTATACTAATAATAATGGTATCTGTTAAGCACTTAACTATGTGCCAGGCACTGTACTAAGCGCTGGGGTGGATAGAAGCAAATCGGGTTGGACACAGTCCCTGTCCCACGGGGGCTCCCTATCCCATGGGGGCTCACAGTCTCAATCCCCATTTTCCAGATGAGGTAACTGAGGCCCAGAGAAGTGTAGTGATTTACCCAAGTTCACTCAGCAGGCAAGAAGTGGAGTCGGGATTAGAACCCATGACTACACCACCAATTTCCCTGCCCCACCCATTTCCCTCCCCCACCCAGAGTTCCCACCGCATATCACCCTGCTATATCAATGATTGTGTATAGTGGAAAGAGCCCGGGCTTGGGAGTCAGAGGTCATGGGTTCAAATCTCCGCTCCGCCGCTTGCCAGCTGTGTGACTTTGGACAAGGCACTTAACTTCTCTGAGCCTCAGTTCCCTCATCTATAAAATGGGGATTAAAACTGGGAGCCCCACGCGGGACAACATGATCACCCTGTATCTACCCCAGCGCTTAGAACAGTACTCTGCACATAATAAGCTCTTAATACCAACATTATTATCTGTGTTTTTATCTCTTTTGATGGTATTGATGCCTGTCTGCTTGTTTTGTTTTGCTGTCTCCTCCTTTTGGACTGTGAGCCCATTGTTAGGCAGGGATGGTCTCCATCTGTTGCTGAATTTTACATTCCAAGAACTTAGTACAGTGCTCTGCACACAGTAAGCGCTCAATAAATACAATTGAATGGATGAATGCTAGCTCAAAGCACTTGGCCCCCATAAAACTATAGACAGCTGTTTGGATTTAAAATGAAATAGCTCCACTGAGGCAGTTCCCCCCAGACCCTGAGCACGTTGACCCAAGAAGGATGCTGAGCCTCTAAGGACAGACAAGGAGGAGGAGTGTTGGGACCACTTCGTCAATCACTTATGGAGCACTTTACTGTGTGCAGAGGACTATACTGAGAGCTTGGGAGAGAACACTACAACAAATAGAGTTACAGAAATGTACATAAGTGCTGTGGGGCTGGGGGCGGAGGGGAGGTAGAGCAAAAGGGAGCCAGTCAGGGCCACGCAGAAAGGAGTGGGAGATGAGGAAAAGTGGGGCTTGGCTTAACCCTGGCACCTCATCTCACGCTTCCAATAGTTAAAGCATCCTGAGGGTGGATCACAGTTGGGAGAGGGATATTTGAGACTAGACAGCCATTTATCCCACCATTTGGTGGGAAGGCAGAAAGCAAAAGCCAGGAAACTAGTTCAGGAGCATTGTAGCACTAAGGTAATGGGGTTTAGCATCAGTAATGAAGCAGAACAACAAGAAATGAAGAAACACACACTTTTGAAGCAATCACTTGTTTTCTCTCATTGTAAAATGGGCAATTTAAAAAGGAGGAATATGCCAGCCTCTGGTTAAATTCATTTTTGATTAAGACTCAGAGGCTCACTTCATTATATGAAATTGCTCGTTCCTTTTTTGTTACTACTGCATGGAGAAACCTCCCCTCTCTATACAGGCTTTTCTTAACTTCCCCTGATGGTGGCTTTTTTTCCCCCCATAGAGTTCTGAGATCCCTGTTAAAGCCCCATCTGGTCCATAATGAATGTCAATAGTCAACAGCTGGGGAGCAGGCATTTAAGCTAGGAAAACATAAGCAGAGTGAAGAAACTTTTCAGAGTGAACACCTGCTCCTCTCTCCCCGTGCTCACCCCCACTCCACAACTAGCTGTCTCCAGCTTCAGGCTCTGGGACCACAACTGAGAAAGCTTAGGTCCTCATTTTCTTCTTCCAGTCACATATAGCTACACAAGTCATTTTTCTAAAGTGTACATCATTCCCCTCCAAACTAAAGCTAGAGGTTTCCCCCATGGACTTTTGCTTGTAGTAAAATGTAGGAGCTTCAAGGTTCTCCAATTCATTCCCTCTCACCAACCTGTCAGCCCTGTGATTAATCCAATAGAGAAGGTGCTGCTCTGAGAATCAGGAGACCTGGGTTCTACTCCTGATTATTCTCATACCTAATGTAAATGAAGACCACGCTCACCATAATATGCTGCACTCTTGCCCAGCTACTTCTCACTCCTTGCCCCAGAAGGAACATGACTGGTAAAGATGAGAGGTCAAAAGGCACAGCACAAGCCACTAGCATTGTGATCAGTTCCTCTGCAGGTTCTCGATTAAATCTCTCCAGAATAAAGCCTGGGTGTTTTTCCTGCCACTGTCACTTGTCTGCTCTCTACTCCCACTATACAGCAGCTCATGCTTTATTCTTGTTCTTGTAATTCTATTGCACTTTCTTGTACCAGATTTCAGTGCTCACACCTTACCCCTTGCCTGAAATATCCTCCTCCACCAGCCTCACCAAACCATATCCTCCCTCTTTTTCAAGGCCCACTTCCTCCAGAATGCAGTCATTTCCCTAATTAGACTACTCCCTCAATTTTCTGTTTCTGCTGCCTTTGACACTGTTTACCATCCCCTTCTCCTCAACATGTTATCCAACCTTGGCTTCACTGACTCCGTCCTCTCCTGGTTCTTATCTCTCTGGTCGTTCTCACTCTCCTTTGCGGGCTCCTCCTCCCCTAACTGTAGGGATTACTCAAGGGTCAGTTCTTGGTCCCCTTCTATTCTCCATCTATACTCTCTCCCTCATAGGAGTCATTTGCTCCTATGGCTTCAATGATCAACTCTATGCAGATGATAATAAGATCTATATCTCCTCTCCTGTTCTCTGTCCCTCCCTCCAGGCTCGCATCTCCTCCTGGCTTCAAGACATCTCCACCTGGATGTCCTCCCTCCATCTCAACTCAACATGTCCAAGACTGAACTCCTTATCTTCCCTCCCAAACCCTGTCCTCTCCCTGAATTTCCTGTCACTGTGGACAGCATGACCACCCTTGCTGTCTCACTAGCCCACAACCTTAGTGTTATCCTTGACTCTGCTCTCTCATTCACCCCACATATCCAATCCATCTCCAAAACCTGCCGATTTCAACCTTCACAACATCGCCAAGATTCGTTCTTTCCCTCCATCCAAACCACTACCATGTTATTACAGTCATTCATCCTATAGCTACTGGATTACTGCATCAGCCTTTCTCATCTCCCAACCTCTTGTCTCTCTCCCCACTTCAGTCTATACTTCATTCTGCTTCCCAGATTATCTTTCTGCAGAAACGTTCTGGGCATGTCATCTCTCTCCTCAAAAATCTCCAGTGGTTGCCTATCAACCTCGGTTTCAAGCATGAACTCTTCACTAGTGTGTTCAAAGCTCACCATCACCTTACCCCTTTTTACCTCACCTCCCTTCTCTCCTACAACCCAGCCCACACACTCCACTCCTCTGCTGCTAACCTCCTCAATGTGCCTCATTCTCCCCTGTCCTGCCATCAACCCCTGGCCCGGAATGCCCTCCCTCCTCAAATCAGCCAATCACATTTTCCCCCTTCAAAGCCCTATTGAAGGCTCATCTCCTCCAGGAGGCCTTCCCAGACTAACTCCCCCTTTTCCTCTGCTCCCCATCCCTTCACCGTCACCCTGACTCGCTCCCTTTGCTCTACCCTCCTCCCCTCATAGCACTTGTGTGCATTTATACATATTTATAATTTTATTTATATTAATGATGTGCATATATTTATAATCCTATTTATTCATATTGATGAATGCCTCCCCCTTTCTAGACTGTGAGCCCGTTGTGGGTAGGGAGTGTCTCTGTTGCTAAATTGTACTTTCCAAGCACTTAGTACAGTGCTCTGCACACAGTAAGTGCCTAATAAATATGATTGATTGAAAGAATGAATCCACTTTGGCCCTCTCAAGTCACATTATGAGGCAGACAGACCAGTGAAAAGGATATTCCATTACCCCATCTAGAGTGATGAGTGTTATTAACCAGATGTTGATCATCAGGGTGGAGAGCAAGGACCGATCCAGTGACGAATCATCAAGAATTATAAGGTGATTGGATGTGGAAGATAAATGAAAGAGTGGTTAAAAGGCAGAACCAAGGTATTAAGGTAGTGGGACAGATTGAGTGGGTTGTTTTTACTGGAAAAAAAGGTGTGGGCTAGGGTTCAGATGGGAAGGTGAGTTCACTTTTAGAGATGTTAATTGCTACTTACTAAGTGCTGAGGTAGATTCAAGATTCAGCTCCTGGCCCTCCTGGGGTTCATCATCCATGAGGAAGAGAAAACACATTCTTGTAAAACTGGAGCTAAGGTAAGGAAACTGAGGCACAGGATGATGATGATTTGCCTAAGGTCATACAACAGGCCAATGGGAGAACTGGGGTGGGAACCATCTGTTTCCTGATCCCTTGCCACACTGCCTCCCCACTTCAGTCATAAAAGTGTCAGCAGGTCACCAAGTATACCTTAGAGGCAAAAGGAAATATACCATCGATGGTAAGTGGCGGTAGGTAGGAGCAATGGTCTGAGCAGTGCAGCAGCAGGGGCAGCCCTTCTCAAAATGTCCAGTGCCTCCAAGGCAGCACACACTACATAGAGTTCTGCGGGGGATTGAGAGGAATCTGGCCCAGTCCTCCAACTAGTGGAAGCCGGGGGTCCACAGAGACAGATAGGTCCACAGCAGGCACCACCCCATATACACTCCACCTGTCCCATCTATTGTCACTAAGGTGTCATCTGTTCAATCCCTACAGGACCCTCAACCCCAGGTCCAGCAATCAACCCCAAACCAAGTCCATCTGATCCCAAAGCCTTCCCCCTACTCCTCCCCACCTACTTATCCCTCCCCACACTCAACATCAACAAGCAAGGGCAGCTTTCAGCTTCCACCCCTTCCACCCCAGCCTCAACAGCAATAAAGGAAACAATCATAACCCCCAACACATTCATCACCACCCCAACTCCTCCCCACTTTCCCTAGAAGCACTCCACCCAACCAGGCAATGCACAACACATACACACCATTATCAGTGTCACAACCCAGTGTTGTACCAGCACCTCTCCCTTGTCCTCCCAACCTTCATTCCCCACCTGCCCTAATGACCACAGTTTAACATGTACCTCTAAGTCATTTCTGAAACTCTGGAATCAACACCTTCTACAACCCTCTTTCCACCCAATCAGACCAACACTGATAACCTTTATTCCCCAACCCTCACATCATCATCACCAATACAATAAGCTTCAACAATACTAGGAACCCCAGTCCCAGACCCACCCTAAAAAAAGGAAGGGTAGCTGAAGCAGACAAAACCCCCTACTCACCAAAGGCCTAGGCAGGCTACTCTCTGACTCCTTTCCCTTTGCAAAGAAGGGCACCTTTGGCTCAGGAGCCTTATATAAGGCAGGGAAGGGCCCAGCAGTCTCTGAGTCTTAAAGGAGCAGTCCTTCCTGGGCCCATTTAGAGCCACCTGGTTGTTCAGTGACCAGGTATTCAATCAGCTGCTTCCCCTCTGATTTGCTACGTACCAGCCCCCTCATCTCATTTCTCTAAAGCCATCTGCTCACTATACTTTGAGCTCATCTATCTCACCACGGACCCCTCGCCCACACCCTACTTCTGGTTGGAACCTCCCTCCCCCTTCATAGCCAACTGACCAACACATTCCCCACCATCAAGGCCTTGTTAACATCACATATAATAATAATAATGATTGTGCCACTTGTTAAATGCTTACTATGTGCTAGACACTGTACTAAGTGCTGAGGAGGATACAAGAAAATGGGTGGACACAGTCCCTGTCCCCTCTTGGGGCACCCAATCTTAATCCCCTTTTCGCAGCTGAAGTAAATGAGGCACAGAGAAGTTAAGTGGCTTGCCCAGGGTCACACAGCAGACAAGCGGCAGAAGCGGGATTAAAAGCCAAGCCCTTCTGATTCCCAGGACTGTATTAATAGTAATAACAATAATTTGACATTTGTTGAGTGCTTACTATGTGCCAGGCACTGTACTAAGTGCTGGGGTAGATACAAGCAAATCGAGCTGGACACAGTTCCTGTTCCACAGGGGCTCACAGCCTCAATCCCCATTTTACAGGGAACTGAGGTCAAGAGAAGTGAAGTGACTTGCCTAAGGCCACAGAGCAGATGAGTAGTGGAGCCAGGACTAGAACTCATGACCATCTGACACCTTGCCTGTGCTCTATCCACTATGCCATGCTGCTTCTCTAAGAGGTCTCCAAGAGACTTTCCCCAACTAAACCCTCCTTTCCCCTACCCACCATCCCCTCTATGACACCTAGGCACTTGGAGTTGTCTCTAATCAATTGTATTTGTGTGTTTACTGTGTGCAGAGTACTGTACTAAGTGCTTGAGATAGTACAATAAGACAGAGTTGGTAAACAATTCCCTGCTCACAAGGAGCTTATAGTGGTTGGAGAGAAAATTGAAACTATTGACAGTTTTTCTTTTCTGGGATCGATAATCAATAATAAAGGAATTAGTGGTCAAGAAATATGCCCAAAGATTAATGTTAAGAAGACTGGCTATGAAGAACCTGGAAAAAGTCATGAAACGTGTTGATGTAACAATTGCCACAAAAATACAAATTGTCAATTTTAGTGTGTTTCCAGTGACAGTGTATGGATCTGAAAGATGGACAGTGAAAAAACAGGAAAGAAAGAGCACAGGTTCTTTTTAAATGTGGTATTGGAGAAGGCTTTTGCAAATACCAGAGATGGCCCAAAAAGCAAACAAATGGATTTGGGAGCAAATTAAGCCGGAGTGATTTTTGGAAGCCCAAATGACTCAACTCAGATTAGCATATTTTGGGCACATAATCAGGAGGACTAATTCTCTGGAGAAGACACTAATGCAAGGAAAAGTCCAGGGAAAACGTGGAAGAGGTAGACAAGCAGCTAGATGGATAGAGACCATAACATCAATAATGGAAGACCGTTAGAATGGATAGGGATTATGGCACAGACAAGACGTTCTGGGAAAAATATATCCATAGAGTCGCTATGAATCGGAAATGACTTAATGGCACTTGATAACGATAAGGAACTTACAGTTAGAGAAGCAGCGTGGCTCAATGGAAAGAGCACGGGTTTAGGAGTCAGAGGTCATGGGTTCTAATCCCTGCTACACCACGTCAGCTGTGTGACTTTGGGCAAGTCACTTGACTTTTTGGTGCCTCAGTTTCCTCATCTGAAAATTGGGGATTAAGACTGTGAGCCTCATATGGGACAACCTGATTACCCTATATCTACTCTAGCGCTTAGAACAGTGCTCAGCACATAATAAACGCTTAACAAATACCAACATTATTAGTATTATTACTATTATTATTAGAGACAGACATTCAAATAAATCACAGTACATGAGTGGTGGGGCTGAGGATGGGTGAATATCAAGTGTTCAAAGCTTACAGATCCAAGTGCATAGGTGATGCAGAAGGGAGAAGGAGTAGGGGGAAAGAGGGCTCATCTGGGAAAGGACTCGTGTAGGAGATGTGACTTTGATAAGACTATTGAGGTGGGGAGTGTGCTGGTCTGTTGGCTATGAAGGAAGAGGGAGTTCTCTGTCAGAAGTAGGATGTGGGCAAAGGGTCAGGGGAGAGATAGATGAGACTGAGGTACTGTGAGCAGGTGGCTTTATAGGAGTGAAGTGTCTGGGCTGGGTTGTAGAGAAAGATCAGAGAGGTGAGGTGAGAGTGAGAGAACTGATTGAATGCCTTAAAGCCCATGGTAAGGAATTTCTTTTTGATGAGGAAGTGGATGGGCAACCACTGGAGGTTTTTGGGAAGTGGTGAGATATGGACTAAACAGTTTTTTCAGAAAGATGATTCAAACAGCAGAGTGAAATATGGACTCGGGTGGGGAGAGACAGGTGGCAGGGATGTCTGTAAGGAGGCTGATGCAGTGATCACGACAAGGATATCCTAAATGCTTGAATCAACGTAGTAGTAGTTTGGGTAGAGAGGAAAGGGTGGATTTTAGCAACGTTGTGAAGGCAGAACTGACAGGATTTGGTGATAGATTGAATATGCGGGTTGAATGAGAGAGAAGAGGCAAGGATAAAGCTGAGGTTATGGGCTTGTGAGACAGGTAGGCTGGTGGGGAAGTGATAGGAAAGTCACGCGGAGGACGGGATTTCGATGGGAAGAAAAGGAGTTCCATTTTGAACATGCTATGTTTGAGGTATTGGTGGAACACCCAAACAGAGATGACCTGAAGGCAGGAGGAAATATGAGAAAATAGAGAAGGAGAGAGGTCAAGGCTGGAGTGGTAGATTTACGAGTCATCTCTCTAGAGATGGTAGTTGAAGTCATGGGATTGAATGAGTTCTCCAAAAGTGTGGGTATAGATGGAAAATGGAAGAGAATGCAGGACTGAGCCTTGAGGGACTCCCACAGTTAGAGAATGGGAGGGAGAAGAGTCCATGAAAGAGAGTACAGTAAGGGCTCAATAAATATTACTGATGATTTTGATACTCATCTCCACCCCCACCCCCATCCATGTCCATATTCTCATACTCTGTTGCTTCCCCTATCTGTATTTTTTTTAATGTCTGCCTTCCCCACTAGATTTTAATCAATCGTTTATTGAAGGTTTACTTTGGAAAGAACACCTTCCTAAGTGCTTGGGAGAATATAATATAGTTTGTAGAGACATCTCCTGGCCCACAAGGAGTTAACAGTCTAGTGGGAGAAACATATTACTAAAAATAAAATATATGTGCATAAGTGCTGTGGGTCTTGAGGATGGGGTGAATACTGATTGCTCAAAGGGTACAGATCCAAGTGCATAAATGATGCAGGGGGATAGGTAGTAGGGAAATCAGTGATTAATACAACCAATGGTATTTATTAATAACAATCATCATCTTCATCATCATCATGGTATTTGTTAAACATTTACTACATGCCAAGCACTGTTCTAAGAGCTAGGGTAGATACCAGGTAATCACATTGTCCCACGTGGGTCTCACAGTCTTAACCCCCATTTTACAGATGAAGGAACTGAGGCACCGAGAAGTGGCTTGCCCAAGGTCACTCAGTAGACAGGTGGAAGAGCCGGCATTAGAACCCACATCCTCTGACTCCCAAGCCCCTGCTCTTGCCACTAAGCTATTGAGTACCTACTATGTGCAGAACATTATACTAAGCATTTGGAAGAGTACAAAAGGACAGAATTAACAGACATGTTTCCTGCCCATAGAGACCTTACAGTGTAGAAGACTTTTGGTGGATGTGATTTTAATGAGGCTTTGAAGTTGGGGAGAGTGATAGTCTGGAACATATAGATGGGAGTAAGGGAGAGAAATCCTAGGGGGCAGAGGTTGTGCCTACCATCTTTATTGTTCTTTCCCAAGTATTCAGTACAGGTCGCTGCCCACAGGAAGTGCTCAGTAAATACCATCAACTAACTGGTTTCAAGGCTCTGCACACCAGGTTTCTCCATTTTACATATCAGGTCTCTGCCTTCTGCTCCCCAGCCTGTGCCCTCCACACTTTCTCCTCCAAGAGGCCTTCCCTGACTAAGCCCTTCTCTCTTCTTCTCCTGCTTCTTTCCACATCACTCTGACTTGCTCCCTTTATTCATCCCCCTCCCAACCCCACAGCACTTATGTACATATCTGTAATTTACTTATGTATATTAATATCTGTCTCCCCCTGTAGACTGTAAGCTCCTTGCCAGCAGGGAATATGTCTGTTTATTGTTACACTGTGCTCTTCCAAGGGCTTAATACAGTGCCCTGCACACAGTAAGGTCTCAATAACTGGCTTTCCAGCCCAACTCACAACTAGACCCGCTATGTAATCTCCAGCCTCGGACCCCTTGCTCAGGTCGTTCCCAGATCTGGAACTCCTCTAACCTTACCCCAAAATCCATTAGATTACAGCTCTTCCAATTTCAAAGTCCGATTCAAAATTTCACCTCCACCAGAACACTTTCAATTAATTCTCTATACCCCATGCCACATTAAAGTAACAACTACCCTTAGCATTTATGTATTTTATGCCCATACTCAATGCTTATGTATATATGAATCAATCAATGGATTTATTGAGTGCTTACTGTATAAGGAGTTGGTAGAAGCATCCTTGCCAACAAGGAGTTTACGATATACAGGGAGGAGACAGAAGAAAATAAATTGCAAGTAGAGGAAGTAGAGTTTAAGAATATTTACATGATTACTACGGGGTGAGTTTCAAAGTACTCATGAGGTACACAGCCAAGTGTACAGTCAGTGCAGAGGGGGTGGGAGGATAGAGGAAATGAGAGCTTAGTCTGGGAAAAGTTCTTGGAGATGTGATTTGAGGAGAACTGTGAAAGTGGGGAGAGTGGTGGATTGTCAGATACGAAGGGGAAGGGAGTTCTAGGCTAGAGGGAAGATGTGAGCAAATGGTTGGTGATGAGGCAAATGAGATCAAGACAGAGAGAAAGATGGCATTTAGAGGAGTGGAGTATGAGGGTTGAGTTGTATTAGATCAGCAAAGATAGTTATATGAACATTTTTTCAATTATTTACTCATCTTGTCTTTTGCCATCGAGTCATTTCTGGTCCATGGCGACACGGTGGACACAACTCTCCCAGAACTCCCCACTCTCCATCTGCAATTATATCCACAGAGTTTTTTGGTAAAAATACGGAAATGGATTACCATTGCCTCCTTCCATGCAGTAACCTCGAGTCTCTGCCCTCGACTCTCTTCCATGCCACTGTAGCAGAGTTTTACTTGTAGCAGATTGCCTTTCACTCATTAGCCACTGCCCAAGCTAGGAACGGAATGCGTAGGCCTCTGCTTGACTCTCCCTCCCGAAGCCGAGACCCTTAAAGTACTGGAAACTCTCCAGGTGCAACCCTGAGAGGGGATATTTGTCCTACTAATAGCTCCTCCTACTCTCACAGTTTGGAAATAACTTTTGCTTATCAGTCTCTCCCATTAGAATTTAAGTCCGATGAGAACAGGGCATGCATAGTTGGCTTCTACTGGGCTCTCTCCCAAATGCTCAGCATAGAGCTCTGCACTCAGACATATATCAGCCTCCTTCCGGCCTACACAAAATGCCCTTACCCTGCAATTTTTCAGCTTATACATTCTTAGGACTTTGTGCTTTCCTCTGAGTAGAAAACGTTCCGCATATTCTTTTTATCTTCTAAATTGTTAGGTATATTAGAGAAGGAAATGGAAATTTTCTCCAGTGGTAACTGTGGAAACTGAAAACTAGCAGATCCTCTAGCTGGGCCGTGATTACACAGAGGAGTAGGGAATCCAAGCATGCTCTTCTTTCATTTTCTAGTTATTAAAGTATGACTGCTTGCATCACCACCAAATGCTAGTTATTCTGATGCGATTCAGGAGCCTTGGTTAATGTTGTTGAGACAATAGACTGACCCAGAAAGGTTAAGCAACTTGCCTAAGGTCACACAGCCATTCAGTAACAGTGCCAGGCATGGGAATAAGCCCCCCCATGTCCCTTGTTTGCCCTTCATTCTGCAATTCCTATGCACTTGAATCTGCACTTTTTAAGCACTTCATATTCACCCCACCCTCAGCCCTTCAGCACTTATGGGCATACATTTAGTCTCTCCCATTTCCCCTATCTGTAATTTATTTTATTTATAGTAAGCTTCCTGTGTTTAGGGATCGTGTCTACCAACTCTGTTGTACAGCACTCTCCTAAATTCTGTTGTATTATATTCTGCTCTGCACAAAACAAGCACTCAATAAATACCATCGGTTGAATGATTGAATCCCTGGCTTGTCAATCTGGGCGTACTCTCTTGGAAGTGCTTCTCTTAGAGAAGCAGCTTGGCTTAGTCAGTAGAGCACGGGCCTGGGAGTCAGAAGGACCTGGGTTCTAATCCTGGCTCTGCTACATGTCTGCTGTGTGATCTTGGGCAAGTCACTTCACTTCTCTGTGTCCCAGTTACCTCATCTGTAAAATGGGGATTAAGACTGAGAGCCCCATGTGGGACAGGGAGTGTGTTACAACATGATTAACTTGTATCTACCCCAGTGTTAAGTACAGTGCTTGGCACATAATAAGCACTTAACAAGTACCATAATTATTATTGTTATTAATTGTGGTGTTTCACAGATGAAGGGAAATCAAAGTATTGTTCTATTTAGTCTTTTCTGGTCATAAAAGGGTGAGAGTCCATAAAAGGAAAGGATAGTAAAATGAGGGAGGGATTTTCTCAGAAAGGGCAAAATCCATATACCTGAAGACATAATCTGTGACAGCATAACGTGGATAAATTGCATAAAGCCCTGAGCCTCGATCGTAATTAAAAACTACACAATGCAGCAGGCTGCTATGGGAAACCGATAGAGTCCAGTAACAGCAGGGTCATTCCCCTCTCTCAGGAATACTTTAGGGGGAACAAAAAACTAGGTTTTCAATTCTTCCTAGGAAGTAAGATCCTAAATAGAAAATGAGAGTTAATAACAATAATGATGGTATTTATTGAGCACTTATTATGTGCCAGGCACAGTACTAAGTGCTGTGAGCCTCTCTTCTAGACTGTGAGCCCGTTGGTAGGTAGGGATTTTCTCTGTTGCCAAATTGTACTTTCCAAATGCTTAGAACAGTGCTCTGCACACAGTAAGTGCTCAATAAATACGATTGAATGAATGAATGCTGGGGTGGATACAAGCAAATAGAGTTGGACACAGTTCCTATCCCATGTAGGACTCAAGTTCTCAATCCCCATTTTATAGATGAGGTAACTGAGGCACAGAGAAGTAAAGTGACTTGCCCAAGATCACCCAGTAGAGAAGTGGCAGAACTAGGATTAGAACTCATAACCTTCTGACTCCCAGGCCTGTGTTCTAACCACTATGCCATGCTGCTTGTGTGGAGCGCTTACCTCCAAAGGGTGTAAATCATGATGCTGTATACAGTCTCAGCCTTTCAGTCACTATATATATATTCACTATATATATATTCACTACATATATATTCATTATATATATTCACTTCAGTCACTCAGTATATATTGAGCACTTACTGTGTGCAGAGCACCTTACTAAGCACTTGGGAGAGTATAATGTAACAGAGTTGTCCCTGTGATTGAGCCCCCAAGACACAAATTGCCCTATCTTGAGACCCCAGCATTAGGAAGGCTTGTGATTCTGGACAAGTGCCAGTCTGAAGGCAAATAAGAAATAACTTTAGAGAAAGGGGAAAAAATAAGCAAGACCAAAAAGAGAATGAGACTTAAAATATAGAATTGGAGTCTATCGAGTACGACTTAGGTAGCCCTAGCTGGAGACAAAGGGTTGCATTAGATCTATTCCATAAGGTTCCTAGGATATTATTATTACTTTCAGCAACTACCTTTGTATCCAGACATTCTCCTACACTAAATACAGAAACCCTGAGAGGTGCAAACCAGGAAATTGTTTCCCAGCTTTCAAATTCACACACAAAAGGACCTGGAGGCAAAAGGAGTGGGGAGCTATGTTTTTTCCCCTTTGTGTTGCTAGTGATTAGTTTGTACCTACATGAGAATATTTGTTTCAGCAAACAGATGTGATATGGAAAAACAAATGTGCAAACATCTATGAAAATAAATACTGCCCACCTAACTGAAAAAAAATAAGTTTAGTATCTGCCTCCTGTAGCCTTTTGGGTAGCCTTTTGTCAACAGCAAATGGAACTCTAATTGTCTTCTATTCCAGCTCAGGTTTTTCTCAGAACATTGAGTTTCCAGTTACAAAAAAGTCAGTTGCAGCCAAAGTTATGTTAAGAAAAATAACCAGTTAGTTTTTATAATTGTTAGGGTCTGCTTAACAATTCATTAGTATTGCACTGAAGATGAAATAAATGGTAAAAATATTATTTCAGTTATCAAGATAAAATAATTTACTATCTCATAAAGACCCAGGACTAACCTCAGTCTCTAAGGTAGCTGCAATTATTCCACAGTCATGCCTTTGGAAAATAAGGCAAGGGCCACCCCAGGAGGGTGGATAGATAAAGTGGATCAATTCCTTAGCCTAAAATTCCATACCTGCTCTTCATCCTTGCCCTCAGGGATATATGAATGTAACTCCGGGCTCACATTCACTCCCCTTTCACTCTCCCCCCAAACCTATCAGTCCTCAGAGCACAGGGTATATTGGAAATGAAAAGCCTAAATACACTGTGGTAAATAATTTTGGATGCAGTGTATTAAATCACAATTAATCTATTATGAATCATTTTCTATATAGCATACAAGGGCTCTTTAGGTCAGAATTGCTGGGTGAAAATGTATTCTGGTTTTATTTCTCTGATTTGTGTGTCTACGTTGCAAAAAAGCAGGCTTAGGTCAGGTCTACATTAGTAAGGTGAAGTGTAAAATTGAAGTAACTGTCCAGACAATGGGAGAAATAGCCCTCCCCCTCCAAAAACCCCCCCCCCCCAAAACCTTTCAACTGCACATAGACCCTAATGGAGAGCAAATTGGATATAGACAAGGTTCCACAAGGCCGCAAACCTGCTTTTTCCTTTCCCCACCAATAGATGTCAGGGCTTGGTCAAACATGAGAAATCGTTTTTATGTGCTGTTGCTGACAAAAACCACAGAAACAGAACTGGTGCTGAAAGCCGGAAACAGCCGGCTGCTGAGGACGGGGAAGAAAGATCATGAATACGTGCCCTGAGTTCCTCCATTTCACAGATCTCTGCTAACCATTTTGGCTAGAATGTAGTGGCAGAATTAGGAACCGTGGAGCTGGGCTCTCCCAGTGCTGAAAAACTCAGAAGTGGATGAAGCGGAGAGGGAAGCGACACTGTAGACTCTCCTCTGGCAGGAACAAGGAATAACCGGTTGCAAGATGGAGGAGAATTTAGGCATAGTGCAGGGTGGGTGATGGAAGGAGAGGGAAAAGAACCTCTACCATGGCCTAGTGGATAGAGGACAGGTCTGGGAGACAGAAGGACCTGCGTTCTAGTCCTAGCTGTGCCGCTTGTCTGCTGCGTGACCTTAGGCGAGTCACTTAACTGCTCTGGGCCTCTTTACCTCATCTGTATAATGGGGATCACGACTGTGAGCCCCATCTACTCCAGTGCTTAGAACAGGGACATAGCAAGCACTTAACAAATGCCATTAAAAAAATCCTAAAACCAAAAATAAAAACCCACTCTGGTTTTGTTCCAGGAGGGAAACTTACACAGTGGCCATAGATCTCATCATTTACAACCACATTTATACACTGGACTAATCGATCAATCATTGGTATTTAACGAGTGCTTCCAGAGCGCAGAGCCCAAGAGTTTGGAAGAGTGCAATACGACAGAGTTGATAGACAGCTTCCCTGTGCCCAAGGACGAATGCAGCATATAGCTAAGGGTTGGCTTGAAATGTAGGGCCCCCATCCCCACCCCAAATTCTAGGGCCTGGGATAGTCTCCAAAATTCATGATACCCTAAAGATAGTTCAACTTGTCCCCCCGCTCCATGTTGCTCCTGTAGCAGGGAACCATGGAGACCAGGAAGAGAATCAACTTCTACCCTGTGGGATTGTGAAAAGAAGGATTATGCCAAGTCCATGGCTGATGAAATACTCTAGATACATGCTTACCTAAAGAAAGTTTTCAAACTATAACTTTTACTTTCACTACTCTTTTATTATGAATGTGAATTTCTGTTCTTATTTCCCCTATTCTATTAGAGAAGCAGCGTAGCCCAGTGGAAAGGGCCCGGGCTTAGGAGTCAGAGGTTATGGGTTTGAATCCCGGCTCTGCCACTTGTCAGCTGTGTGACTGTGGGCAAGTCACTTAACTTCTCTGTGCCTCAGTTACCTCATCTGTAAAATGGGGATGAAGACTGTGAGCCTCACGTGGAACAACCTGATTACCCTGTATCTACCCCAGCGCTTAGAACAGTGCTCTGC
This sequence comes from Ornithorhynchus anatinus, assembly GCF_004115215.2. Taxonomy (NCBI): domain Eukaryota; kingdom Metazoa; phylum Chordata; class Mammalia; order Monotremata; family Ornithorhynchidae; genus Ornithorhynchus; species Ornithorhynchus anatinus. The sequence continues at coordinate 54,636,613 of NC_041731.1, read as the reverse complement.
ACATAGTAAGCGCTTAACAAATACCAACATTATTATTATTATTATTCTCCCTACCTTCCGCAACGCCTGCACACTTAGATCTGTATCCCTTAAGCACTTGATATTCACCCCATCACCAGCCCCACACACTTATATTCATATTCTTATATTCTGGCATTTTCCCAATCTCTTATCTATTTTAGTGTCTATCTTACTTTCTAGATTGGAAGCTCCTTTTAATTCCTGTGTTGTACTGCACTCTCCTAACAAGTTAGTACAGAGTTCTACACAGTCATTCATTCATTCAATCATATTTATTGAGCGCTTACTGTGTGCAGAGCACTGTACTAAGGGCTTGAGAGAGTACAATACAACTGTAAACAAATTTCGAACCCACAAGGAGATTACAGTCTGGAGGGGGAGATAGATATTAATATAAATAAATAAATTGCCAATATGTATGTAAGTGTGTGGGGCCGGGAAAGGGGATGAATAAAGGGAGTAAGTCAGGGTGACCTAGAAGGGAGTGGAAGAAGAGGAAAGCAGGGCTTACTCGGGGAAAGCATCTTGGAGGAGATGTGCCTTCAATAAGGCACTGAAGGTGAGGAGAGTAATTGTCAGATATGAGGAGGGAAGGTGTTCCAGACCAGAGGCAGGATGTGGGCCAGAGTTCAATGACAAGACAGATGAGATAGAGGTAGAGTGAGTGAAAGCACTCCATAAATACTACTGATTTTTTAAATGTTACTTGTTAGGAGCTTACTATATGTCAAACACTGTTCTAAGCAGGAGAAGGTAAATATTAATCAAGTTGGACACAGTGCCTGTCCTGCGTGGGGCTCACAGTCTAAGTCGGAGGGAGAACAGGTGTTCTCCCCATTTCACAGTTGGGGAAACTGAGGCACTTAACTAAAAAGTGACTTGCCCAAGGTCATACAGCACGCAATTGGCAGAGCTGGGATTATAACCTAGGTCCTCTGACTCTCAAACATACACTGTTTCCACTAGCTCCACACTCCTTCACAACAAGCGAGTAATTTATTGACTGTTTTTTGTGTGTGTTTGAAGTATTCGTTAAGTGTTTACACCGTGCCAGGCACTGTTCAAGCCCCAGGGTAGAGACAAGCTAATTAGGTTGGACACAGTCCATGTCCCAAATGGGAATCACAGTTTTAATCCCCATTTTACCGATGAGGTAACTGAGGCACAGAAAAGTTAAGTGACTTGTCCAAAGCCACACAGCAAACAAGTGGCAGAGCTGGGATTAGAACCCAGGTCCTTCTGACTCTCAGGCCTAGCTTCAAACTAAATATGTTGGCAGCTCTAAAAGAGAAGTTTTCAAGCTGTCAAAATCAAACTTTTGTCATAATTTTACCAGTTCTAACACCCATCCATTCAGGAAAACTTATTCAGGAAACCCTTTCAGGGTATGGACTTCAACCATCCATTTTAGATGGAACCTAATTTTTAAGATTTGTGTTAATTTGCCTGTCTCCAGCATGCTATGACCAAAGCTGGTGAGATCATTTTGGGAAAAATGTGGTAGAGAAATGGGAATGTGTGCCTTTCTCAAGAAATTTTGGTTCCTGAGGACAAGGAAACCGGTGATTCGATCAGAATTTCACACATAGTACCCAGGAAAGAATAAGTCAGTTGAAAGTATTTATTGAGAGAAAACTTTCAACAGTGTCGCACAAGAGAATAATAATAATAATAATGTTGGTATTTGTTAAGCGCTTACTATGTGCCGAGCACTGTTCTAAGCATTGGGGTAGATACAGGGTAATCAGGTTGTCCCACGTGAGGCTCACAGTTAATCCCCCCATTTTACAGATGAAGTAACTGAGGCACAGAGAAGTTAAGTGACTTGCCCACAGTCACACAGCTGACAAGTGGCAGAGCCGGGATTTGAACTCATGACCTCTGACTCCCAAGCCGGTGCTCTTTCCACTGAGCCACGCTGCTTCCTTGGCCTTATGGAAAAGCCACCGTTCTTGGAGTAGGGGGTCCTGGGTTCTAATTTTTGCTCTGCCACATGCCTGCTATGAAGCCTTGGGCAAGTCACTTCTCTGTGCCTCATTTTCTTCATCAATAAAATGGGGTTTCATTTAGTCATTTATTCAATTGTATTTAATGAGCACTTAGTGTGTGGAAAGCACTGGATTAAACGCTTAAGAGAGTACAATCTAACAATAAACAGATTCCCTGCCCACAACCAATTCACAGTCTGGAGGGTTAAATAACTGTTCTCCCTCCCTCTGAGACCGAGAGCCCCATGTGTGAAATGGACTGTGTCCTGACTTGTTTATCTCCTTTCAACCTCAGTGCTTTATACAGTGCTTGGCATAGTAAACGCTTAACTGTGACCTTTGGACATTTTATATTCACCCCACCTCCAGCCCCACAGCACTTGTGTGTGTATCGTTAAATGATATATTGTAAATTATTTATTCATGTTAATGTCTGCCTCCCACTCTACACTGTAAACTCGTCATAGGCAGGGAATATATCTGTCAATTCTGTTTTATTGTACTCTCCCAAGCGCTTAGTACAGTGCTCTGCACAGAGTAAGCACACAATAAATATGACTGATTGATTAACAAGTATCACGATGATCATTCTTATTATTATAACAAAGCTGAATAAAGGACTCTGTCAGGTCTACTGAGGCTACAAAGAGAAAGACAACTTTGTTTGTGTCTAGTTGAAGGGGTGTTGCCTGTAATCTAAATCCTATGACAGGTCGCAACTCCAATCAGAGCATCTCTGGAAATTTTGCTCCACAACTCCAATCAGAGCGTCTCTGGAAATTTTGCTCTTTCTTTCAAACTTTGAAGTCCTTGTTTAAGCCTCTCGCTTAGGAAAGCCCCCAAATCCTGGTGAGCTCATTGTGGGCAGGGATTGTCATTCTTTATTGTTGTATTATATTTCTCAAGCAGTGCTCTGTACATAGTAAAGTGCTTAATAAACACAATTAAATGAATGAATGAATAAAGGAGGACAAATAACAAGATCAGAACCCTCATCCAGTTGTTGGAATAAGGTCTTGGGTTCTAATCCCAGATCCTCCTGCTGCTGTTTGCTTGGTGACCTTGGGTAAGTCACTTCACTTCTCTGTGCCTTGGTTACCTCATCCATAAAATGGGGATTAAGACTGTGAGCCCCATGTGGGACATGGAGTGGTTCCAATCTGATTAGCTTGTATCTCTCCCAGTGCTTTAGTACGCAGTGCCCGGCATGCAGTACGGGTTTATTAAATACCATAAAAAAAGAATGTATATTCCAAAGGACATAGGTGGGATCCTGGTGGCTCAGTCCACTTGGGACCCCCAATCCCCAGCCAGAAGGAGGCAGTTGCAATCCATTCTTGCCCCCAACAACAAGCTCATTTCAGTCGAGGAACATTTAATGTTTAATGATGTGCGTTGACTGGGTACTGAGCCACTAGAGATCTAGCAAAAAGCGCAACGGTCTAAACTCTTGTTGGTGTTTGGCTGCTTTCCCTTGTTGTCCTCGGGGGACAGCTGCGGCCTCTTGAATAACACCGGGTTGTTGATCATTTGTGTGGTGTGGGGGGAGTGTTTGGCTGTGATTCCTGGAGGCCGAAGAGCTAACCCAATCCCCAGACTGTTCCAAACTGCGGCCCAGCGTTGCCCAGAGTTTTCTGAGAACCAAGCAGCTGCTCCACTTGACTGTAAGCTCGTTGAGTGTAGGGATCTTGCCTGTCAACTCTATTGTTTGTGTTCTCACAAGCACCTAGTATGGTGCTCTGGACACAGTAATTGCGCAGAATTCCACTGATTGATTGATTGCTCATGAGAAATGGAGCGGTGTGGTCTAGTGGAAAAAGAGCATAGGCCCCAGAGTCAGAAGCAACACGGTGTAGTGGATAAAGGACAGGCCTAGAGTCAGAAGGTTCTCTGACTCTAGAGAGGTGAGTCTGCCTCTAATCTGCTGCGAGTCCTTGGACAAGTCACTTAACTTCTCTGTGCCTCGGTTACCTCATCTGTAAAATGGGAATTGAGACTGTGAGCCCCAAATAGGACAGGGACTATGTCCAAGCTGATTTGTTTCTATCCTCCCCAGTGTTTATTACAGTGCCTGGCACATAGTAAGCTTTTAACAAATACAGTTATTATTATTAGAGGACCTGGGTTCTAATGACAGCTCTGATAAATTACTGCTGTATGACCTTGGGTTAGTCACCTAACTGCTTTCTGCATCAGTTTCCTCATCTGTAAAATTGGGATTCAATGTCTGTTCTCACTCTTAAATAGACTCTGAGCCCTATATGGGACAAGGACTATGCCCACCCTGATTAACCTGTATCTACTCCAGCACTTAGAATAGTGCTTGACACATCTCAAGTGCCTAACAAATACCATAATAATAATAATGATAGTGGTATTTGTTAAGCACTTACTATGTACCAGGTTCTATATTGAGCACTGGGGCAGATATAAGCAAATGGGGTTGGACACAGTCCCTGTCCCACATGAGGCTCACAGTCTCAATCCCCATTTTGCAGATGAGGTAACTGAGGCACAGAGAAGTGACTTGCCCAAGGCCACACAGCAGACAAGTGGCAGAGCTGGGATTAGAACCCAAGACCTTCTGACTCCCAGGCCCGGTTCTATCCTCTACTCCATGCTGCCTCCTGTGCAGTTTTCTATTGAAAAGAGGGGTAAGCTTCGCTCCAGCTATGAAAGTTTTGGCAGTATAGCATAGTATCGAGCATGAGCCTGAGAGTCAGAAGGTCATGAGTTCTATTCTTGGCTCTGCCACTTGTCTGCCATGTGACCTTGGACAAGTCATTTAATTTCTCTGGGCCTCAGTTACTTCATCTGTAAAATGGGGATTAAGACTGTGAGCCTTAGGTGGGACAGGGACCGTGTCTAACCCGATTATCTCGCATCTACCCCAGCGCTTAGTACAGTGACTGGCACATAGTAAGCACTTCACAAATATCACTATTATTATTGTTATTATTATTATTTGGGAGCAAGAATGGGCATGAAGGATTTGTCCATAGCGATAGATACTTGCAGGGCACCGTATGCAGGCACTCTCGCATCTCCGTCAGACCCATCCTCACTGGGGCACAGGCTGCGGTGAGAGGGAGGGGGAGTAGGGCTGTAATACATTCTGCAGTGCATGCAAGCATTTTGGACATGCAGTATCCATTTAAAGTCCAAGTAGCTGCAGCATTCATTAGAAATGAAGAGGAAGTGGATCAGGGGAAGCCAAGGAGTGGCTTCCAGCTTCTGAATCCTTGGGGCATTAGATATCAGACAGCCAATAACCTACTCAAAGCTGAGAAGAATCAGCTGGGAAGTGTGGGAAACAGCCTGGATGACAGTGCTAACTGGCAGACTTACGATTCCAGACAGCCTTTCAGAGACTAAGCTTTCTTGGGTTCGAATCTCGGCTCTGCCACTTGTCAGCTGTGTGACCGTGGGCAAGTCACTTCACTTCTCTGGGCCTCAGTTCCCTCATCTGTAAAATGGGGATGAAGACTGTGAGCCCCACATGGGACAGCCTGATGACCCTGTATCTATCCCAGGGCGTAGAACAGTGCTCTGCACATAGTAAGAGCTTAACAAATACCAACATTATTATTCATTGATCAATTCATCTATTTATGGTACCCCATTTGTTTTCTTTATCAAAATAGTAATTGTAGTGCAATAAATGTCTTACAACGTGTTTTTAACTGTAAGAGGCAGACCTATATAAATCACTTTACAACTTCAATTTAGAAACTACTACTATCTGTTCTCCTAAAAGAGGAGACCTAATAAAAAACGTTCTTATGACTTTAGTACCTTGTCATTCCTTTGCCTTTTGGGGCCATCCTTGCATTGTAATTGCAGTTATGCCACCTTCTGGTATACATTCAGCTCACTACAACACGTTGTAGTTCTAAAATCTGGTCAACAGTATCTGATTATAGTTTCTGAAGAGTCTGTCAACTGTGCAACTAATTCACATATTTTCTTTGTAATTAAGCAGAGGATGCATAAAGAAGAAAAAGTATAGCAGGCAACTATTAATACATAATATATATGTTTTACAGATGATAATAATGACATACGTTAAGGGCTTACTAGGTCCCAGGCATTGTACTAAGCACTGAGGTAGATACGAGCTAATCAGGTTAGAGACAGTCAGTCCCTGTTCCGCATGGAGCTCACAGTCTTTATCCCCATTTTACAGATGAGATAATTGAGACACAGGGAATTGAAGTGACGCCCTAGGTCACCCAGCAGACAAGTGGCAGAGCTGAGACCCCGGTCATTAGGCCTCTCAGACCTGTGCTCTATCCACTAGGGCACACTGTCTCCCTATTTATATGTATAAACATATATAATATATATTATATGTGTGTAAAACACACACACACACACAGACACGCACTAAACAAATCCACTTGTGCATCCATACAACTTAGTTTTCCAAATTTTCACATGATTGTGGTGTTTCAGATAATCTCAACTTTTATAATAATAATGATGGCATTTGTCAAGTGCTTACTATGTGCAAAGCACTGTCCTAAGAGCTGGGGGGGGGATACAAGGTGATCAGGTTATCCCACGTGGGGTTCCCAGTCTTAATTCCCATTTTACAGATGAGAGAACTGAGGCTCAGAGAAGTTAAGTGACTCCCAAAGTCACACAGCTGACAAGTGGAAGAGCCGGGATTAGAACACATGACCTTTGACTCCCAAGCCTGTACTCTTTCCACGGAGCCATGCTTTTAATTACTGTAATTATAAGCAGATATATGTATAGAGGGAGAGAGAGAGCAAGAGAGAAAGAGAGAGAAGCTATGTGTACATATAAATAATAGGAATGGTATTTCCTTACTAACTAAGCTCAACCAATGTATTAGTTGTATTTTTCTATAGCCTTCTCTGGTGCAGAGCATTTTAATTGATTCTTGGGAGAGTACAATAGGATAGTAGACATGATCTCTGCCCTGAAGGAGCTTTCAGCCTAGGGGAAGACAGACACTGAATTAATTTACACATGGACACTCCCCAATTTTCTTAGTCTTTTCTTCTCTAAACAATCCCAAGTCTTTTAACCTTCCTGCACTGAACCTGGTTTATATCCTTGAATCATTTTTGTTGCTCTTCTCTAAAGCTTTTCTAGCTTCTTCACAACTGTATTTTTGATGATACACTCCAAACCATGATTTTTTTTTTTAAGTAATGGCAGTTCATTACTGACTAGCAGTTTCAGGTTTCCTCTGACCACCCTCCCTAGGATTTTTTTCTTCTCTCTTCTGTCCTGCTTGTTTTTCTCCACATGTTTGTGTTTGTTTTCCATTTTAAGTGCACTTATACTTGTTGCTTTGGAATTTGTAGTCTGTCATGTTTTTCAGCTTTCACCCTACCTTTTGCCCCCAAAGCACTTTACTAGGTGATGATAGGGTAGAAACAAGATGTCCATGTGAATACTTGCACACAGTAAAAGCTTAATGTATACCATTACTACTAGTATTCCAAAATGTCATCTCAAACAATTTTGAGGCCCAATAACAAATTTCTGGGCACCTTTATGAATCCCAGAACTCCAGCTGGAAACCTCTAATTTCACCCACAGTTTAGGCCCTACAGACTTTTGGTCTGATGTGGTTTCTTCTGCGATTCTTATAATGCCCAAGAAAAATACGTGCATCGAAACAAAAATCACTTTAGCTGAACCTCTGCTTTAGGATGCTAAGCTCGCTGTGGACAGGGAATGTGTCTGTTTATAGTTTACTGTACTCTGCCTAGTGCTTAGTATAGTAAGTGTTCAATAAATATGATTGAAGTAATGACTGAAATCCTTTAGGATTTTCATAAATGGAGATGAAGTTCAAAATGGTAGCTGTGCAACATCCCCTTTCATCCCTTTTGTACTTCTCCCTGAAACCAAGGACACTGTGGAAATAGGCATAGGAACAAGCAATTAAGACTGCTTTGGGAAAGATATTTTGCTCTTTCTTGGGTTCTCCCCATTAATTCTAATTATCACAGAAATTCATTTCCCCTCCCCAGCTTCCCTTCCCCCACCCGCCAATCAGATCTGGCTGGCGCCACAGTGGTTATTGAGTCGGATCGTGTGGTATGTTCCTGTTATCTTTGTGCCAGGAATACATGAACAATTCACAGCCTGTAAGAGACCACTTGAAATCCAGTGTTTCTAACTAAGATGGGAATTTGGATAATGAAATTATCCAGTAAATGCTGAGATACAAAAAAGGAGAGGTTGAGAAGAGTTAAATTCAAAAAAGAGGGAAAATAACACTTTTTTGCTCTAGCTAAAAATAATTTGTAACTTTAGGGAAAGTAGAATGAGAGAAGGTGTCTAGTTGCATCCCTGAGGTGGTAACATTAGAGGAATGAGCTAGCTAAGTTGTTCAACTTTGTATTCCACACAAAAACAAGTGTTTACCCCTTAAGAATATCTTCAGTTTCTCAACATGTCTCCCCTTGCTTTTTAGTAGCTATAATGTGAGATATAATGTGATAGGCCCCAGTTGACCTTATTTGGAGAGCTTCCTCCCTCCTTCATTGCAGAGGAGAAAGTTCCAGTTCCTGGAGATGTTTAAAAGTAAAGTCTAGATCATGTCTATCTCCTTGGGGGAATCCAAGGAGTATGGGTCTGGGAGTCAGGGGGCCTGGTTCTAATCACTGCTCTGCCACTTGACTGCTGTGTGACTTTGGGCAAATAGCTTATGTTTGACACGTATTCCTTATCTGTAAAATGGGAATTAAATTCTACTCTCTTCTTCCTAGACTGTGAGTCCCATGCAGAACAGAAACTGTGTCAAACCTGATATCCTTGTCTTTACCCCAGTACTTAGAATAGAACTTGGCACATAGTAAGCGCTTAAAAATACCATTAAAAAAGGCAAAAAAAAAACCCACAAACGCCCTCAACCTCAATTCTGGTCAGATTTGGATGCCCTTCCAGCCTCCACTCTGTTTTGGGATCCTAGTGTGTTTTCCATGCTTGTAAAGTTGACGCCTCAGCTAAGGGGCAACCACCACTGGTGAATTCTAGTTCTAAAGTGTGGTAATCCAAATCCAATCGGTCTCTCCACCCCACTGCTGATTGCCAGGAACGTTTCCTGGGCCTGCCACTTCTTCCCTCTCTGGACATGGCTGCCAGTGTCACACCCCAAAGGACTGCTATCACATTCCAGCTCTGCCGCCACACTACTGGTCCTGGGTGCTCAAATAATATTAACAATAGAAATAATAAGAATAAGAATAGTATTTTTAAACACTGACTTTCTACGTCAAGCACTATAGGAAACACTGGAGTAGCTACAAGGTAATTCATTCATTCATTCAATCGTATTTATTGAGCGCTTACTGTGTGCAGAGCACTGTACTAAGCATTTGGAATGTACAATTAAGCAACATATAGAGACAATCCCTGCCCAACAACGGGCTCGCAGTCTATAAGGGGGAGACAGGCAACAGAACAAAACAAGTAGTTTGCGGTCTAAGTAAGAGGGACAATAGGTATTGAATCTCCATTTTGCTGATAAAGGAACTAAGGCATTGAGTGACTTGACCAAGGTTACACAGATGGCAAGTGGCAGAGCTGGGATTAGAATTCCCGTTGTCTGATGCCCATGCTGGTAATCTTTCCACTAGATCATCAACAAACCAATCAATCAATCATATGTATTTATTGAGTGCTTACCACGTGCAGAACACTGTACTAGGCCCTTGAGAGAGTACGATATAACAATACAACAGAGTTGGTAGACACATTCCCTGTCCACGGGTTTGTAGTCTAGAGCAGCACATGCTGTTTCTATATTGTTTTTCACTTGAACACACAGCTCTGGGTTGGTAGTGTATATTCTGGCTAAAGAGGCTGAGAAAGTGATCTCTTAAAGACAGTGATTTGGCAGTCATGAATACGTTCCCTGTTCAAAGGCGCTGGACCAGGAACCCAAGCAATGCCTTTTATAGTCTGACACTCACTGGCAGCCCAAACTGCCCAAACAACCTCAGCTGGAGTTGTTCTAGGCCTAATTTCCCAGATCTCTGGTATAGATGAACACCACTTGGTCAGAGAACGTACCTACCGAATCTGTTGTACCAAATCTCCCAAGTGCTCAGCACGGTGCTCTGCCTGCAGTAAGCACTCGGTAAATACCATTGATTGGTCTTAGTCCTGCAAAAATCAAGTTGTAAAGCTAAGTGGAGCTTGGTTTCCTGCGTGTTTTCCCTCCCTTCCTAGCTGTGAGATCCGCTCCATTCTCATGAGGTGCCATTCAAATGTAAGTTCCTTGAGAGGAGAGGCTGGGTCTTATACGGTTTGATTCTCTCCTTAGTAAAAGTGTTCTGCACACGGTAGAAACTCTGAAACATGAACTAGTGGAAAGGAACACGGGGCTGGGAGTCAGGATGGTCATATTTTAGCCCCAGCTTCTCCATTTACCTGGTGTGTGACCTTGGGCAAGTCTCTAGTGTCTTTGTTTTTTTCATCTAAAAATGGAGGTAAAGTATCTGTTCTTTTCTTTTAAACTGTGAGACCAATGTGGAATAAGGACTATTCAGTGCTATTATCTTGTATCAACCCCAGTGCATTACTACATACTTAACACTATTAATAATAATAATGATAATAATAATGATGGTATTTGTTAAGCACTTACTATGTGCCAAGTGCTGTATTATTAACAAATAACGAGATGATGATGGACTGTCAGCCATTGATACTGATAATAATAGTAATAATTGTGGTATTTGTCAAGCACATCCTATGTGTCAAGCACTTCACTAAGCACTGGGGTTGAGGCACTATAAGCCAGTATGACACAGTCCCAACCCCACGTGGGACTCACAGTCTAAGAGGGAAGAAGTACAGGAATTTGAACACCATTCTGTAGATGAGGTAACTGAGATGCAGAAAAGTTAAGTGGTTTGCCCAAGTTCACACAGCGGGCAAGCGGCAGAGCTGGGATTAAGACCCTTGTTTTCTGACTCTAATATCCATGGTCTTTACACTAGGTCACACCACTCTGTTGGTTGGGTTCAACAAAAATGAATTCTGAACTCTATATTCCATGAGCCTCTGGGCTGGTCCTGCAGTATAAACTTCTGAAAGGCACTGCTCATTCTCTGATGGTTCTGAAAGGGAAACATCAACTCGCCATACTCCAGAATTCAGAGGTATACAGCTCATCAACAGGTCACGTAAATTGAGGGTTAAACAGCTCCAGAAATTTGAACTTTTTCTACTCTTCATCGTTATTAGAAACTGTCTCTTTTCTCTCATTGGATGTTATTCCAACCAAATTCAGAGCTTGAAGCTGCCTAAAAGCAGTGACCTGTCAGAGCTTATTCCAGGAGCCATTCAAAACCTTCTTTCCCTTGCTGATTTCCTCATTCTCCTTGAAGTAAAAGTCTCCAAGTACTGTTGATGTCTCTGTTGCTTTCTCTAAAATCTCAGCCCAGAATGAAGGAAATCTTGAAGCAGCTTGATGGCTTTTCATCTGCTGCCCTGAAGAGCAGCTCAAAGCAATAAAGACAGGGTGTGTAGCTGTGGAGTTGTTTTGCAATTTTGCAAAAAATGTTTTATCCTTTCCCTCTAACTCATCATTATTCTAAAGGGAACCAATTATTTTTTTTTTTCCATTTCTTGCTATGTCAATTCTTGGAAAAGCTTTTCCTGCTAATTGAAAAGCTTTGAAATATTTCACGCCTCATGTTTCTTGTTTCTTTCTTCCTTGATTTTTCAATAAAGCTTCCTTTCTAAATCATCTCAATTCTTCCACTGTGGTTCTTTTGAATTTCAAAGGTGAGTGGTCTATCTCTTAACTGGACTGGACTTGCTAAGAAGCTAAAGCCTCACATTGCAGTTCTATGTGAACTGCATATGTCAGGAACATATGGGCAGGAAATCTATTCAATCATATTGATTGAGCACTTCATTTATTGTTTTATTGTACTCTCCCAAATGCTTAATACAGTGCTCTGACCACAGTAAGCACTCAATAAATACAAGTGAATGAATAATATCCTATTACTGGACAGCACAACAGAAATTTCCCTGACCCTGCCAGTAATGGTTCAGGTAAGCCACGAAACTTAAAAAAGCATATTTCCTCAGTGTGTTTTCACCGCCTTTATTCCTGCTCTCAGCTCCTTCAGCTAATTTTAATGTTTTCATTCTCAACTCTCCCTTCTCCAAACCCATGCTTAAATCCTTCTTCCTGCCCAGAATTCCTGCTTCCTTCAAACTTGACAGACCCCTGCTCTCTCACCATCTCCAAGATCTCCTTGAAAACCTACCTCTTGCAGGAAGCATTCCTCAAGTCTTATTATCATAAAAGCTGCTATAGCAAGTACAAATACACAGCCATCCTTTGCACTTTTGAATGTAGTGAAACACATACTTTATTTATTCACTTATTTATGTATTTATTTTTCTTTACCCAGCCTGACTCGCACCAGTTCTACTCTATTTCTTCCCCTATTCCTATTTTTTATGGTATTTGTTAAATGCTTACTACGTCCCAGGCACTTTACTGAGCACCGGGGTAGATGCAATCTAATCAGGTTGGACACAGTCCATGACCCACAACATGGGGCTCACAGACTTAATCGCCATTTTGCAGATGGGGTAACTGAGGCATAGAGAAGTTTAGTGACTTGTCTAAGGACACACAGCAGACAGGTGTCAGACTTGGGATTAGAACCCAGGTACTTCTGACTCCCAGGTCCATGATCTATCCACTAGCCCACGCTTCTCACTATTTGTAAATAATCTGTGGCTTCCTGTCTCCCTCATTATATTTTAAATTACTGAAAGGTAGAAACTCTGTTTTTTACTCCTATTACGCTCTCCCAAGAACTTAGTAGAATCTATCAACCAATGATATTTATTGAGCACTTTCTGGGTGCAGAACACTGTACTAAGTGGTTGGGCAAGTACAGTTCAATTGATTGCTAGACATATTCCCTACCCCTACGGAGTTTATAGCCTAGCTTACAGTAGAGTTCTCTGCACACTGCAACAGCTCAATAAATACTATTGATTGATCGATGGATTGATGATGATGATGACCACGTCCTCCTCTAAACTTGCATTACTAACCCAGTGGCTTCTTTGAGAAGCAGCGCGGCTCAGTGGAAAGAGCACGGGCTTTGGAGTCAGGGCTCATGAGTTCGAATCCCAGCTCTGCTACTTGTCGGCTGTGTGACTGTGGGCAAGTCACTTAACTTCTCTGTGCCTCAGTTCCCTCATCTGTAAAATGGGGATTAAGACTGTGAGCCCCACGTGGGACAACCTGATTCCCCTATGTCTACCCCAGCGCTTAGAACAGTGCTCGGCACATAGTAAGCGCTTAACAAATACCAACATTATTATTATTATTCTTTATCCCTTCTGTCTGCTGGTCCCCTATTCCCAAAACACAGAACCTACCAGACCTACTGTGCCTTACCATACCTCTGGCCTAGAATGCCCTCCCTTCTCATTCTGACAGTTACTCTCCCCACTTTCAAAACCTTATTGAAGGCACATCACCTCCAAGAGGTCTTCCCTGACTAAGCCCTCCTTTCCTCTTTTCCGACTCCCTTCTGCATCGCCCTGACGTGCTCTGTTTATTCGTCCCCCCAAGCCCAGCACCACAGCACTTATGTAGATATCTGTAATTTATTTATGTATATTAATATCTGTCTTCTCTAGACTATAAGCTCGCTGTGAGCAGGAAATGTGTCTGTTCACTGCTATATTTGACTCTCCCAAGTGCTTAATACAGTGAACTGCGCACAGTAAGTGCTCAATAAATACGAATGACTAACTGACTGACTGACTGCCTGGACCTTCACCTCATACATATCTGACAGATCAGCACTTTCCCCCATTTTCACTGCCCGGCTGCTTTCCCCCATTTTCACTGCCCGGCTGAAATCATGTCTCCTTTAGAAAGCCTTCCCTGACTAAGCTGTCATCTCCCCACCCTATTTTCTCACCTTACTGTCTCACCTACCCTCTCAGGGTCATACCTGGAGAGTTTCCAGTCCTCCACCAGTCTTGACTACAGGAAGGACAGTCAAGTGGAGGCCTGTCCATCCCACTTCTAGCTTGGGCAGTGGCTAGCTAGTGGAAGGCAATCTGCTATAAGTCAAAATTCACCTGTGCTGGGCAGCAGTGGCACAGGAGAGAGTCGAGGGCAGAGACTCAGGTTTACTGTGTGGAAGGAGGTAATGGTAAACCACTTCTGGATTTTTACCAAGAAAACTCCATGGATATGCTACCAGAAAGATTGCAGATGGAAATGGGGTGTTCTGGGAGAGATGTGTCCATGGCGTTACCATGGGTCGGACATGACTCGACAGCATAAGGCAACAACTGTCTCACCCATACACTTAGTCCTACAACCTAAGCACTAAGGCTATCACCCCACCCCAACTCCCACAGCACTAGTATGCATGGGTTTGAATCCTGGCTCCTACACTTGTCTGCTGTGTGACCTTGGGTAAGTCACTTCACTTCTCTGTGCCTCAGTTACATCATCTGTAAAATGGGGATCGAGACTGAGCCCTACATGGGACAGGGTCCGTCTCCAAACCGATTAGCTTGTACCCATCCCAGTGCCTAGTATAGTGCCTGGCACACAATAAGAACTTTACGAATACCATGATTATAATTATAATGATAATTATTATTGCATATCGTTATACTTGGTTGTTTCCCTTAACTAGAATTTAGTTACCGTCTCTCTTTCTTGCTCGATTGTAAATTCCTTGTGGGCAGGGATGGTGTCCATCAACAACACTCTCCCAAGTGCTTAGCATAGTGCTCTGCAGAAAGTGAGCACTCAATCAATGCCATTGATTGATTGACTGGGTAAGTCATGATAAAACTTTTTTAATAGCTTACGTGGGTGAAAAATGGCACAACCGGAAGATGTCTGGTGTGTTGGTCAGTTCATTCACTCATTTAATCGTATTTATGGAGAGCTTATTGTGTACAGAGCACTGTATTAAGCCCTTGGGAGGGTACAATACAACAATAGACACATCTCTGGTCATTGGCAGCTAAGCAGTTCAGCCTTCGGGGCAGAAGTCCACATGCGTTTGGGATTCACACTAGCATGGAGGTTCTGTGTTCAGGTCCAGGTTTGGTTGCACAGGCTGCAACCAGTCCTAGGAGCTTAATAGCATCATAGAGAGCCAATTAATCGATCAATCAGTGGTATTTATTGAGTGCGTATTACGTACTAAGTCCTTGGGACTAAGCCCTTGGGAGAGTACAGTACAGCAGAATACAATAAAACAGAGTACAATGCAAAAGAGCCAAAAGAGATTGCTGTAATACATGACAGCACTAGTAGATGGAGTGAGAGGACTGAGTAGATACTTTAATCCAAAAGTCAGAAGAAAAGCATTAAAAACAGAACACAGAAAAGAGAGGGAGGGAAAAACGGGGCACATTTCTTTTGTCTCTATCCTTTTGGTTAATTTATATTTCCTCAGGGCAAGTCTGAATTGACACATTTAAACTTTATATTTCTCCTTTCTGGAAGTCAGTCTTGGATCAGCAGAGGACACAGTTAAACAGCACATAGCCGATTTTCTTAAAAGATCAGTGCGTAGTGGAAGGGCAGAGTACGTAGTAGAATTAATACTACTAAATAGTACCTGTTAAGTATTTATATGTACCAGGCAGTGTACTAAGCGCTGGGTAGGTAAAAGATAAACAGGTTGGACAGAGTCCATGTCCCACATGGGGCTCCCAGCCTTCTGATAAAAGAAGAGGATTTTCAACATGTTTATGGTGAAATAATGTAGTGTTTTCATTGCTGGGACTCCTAGAGACTGATCTTTGTGTGGTTTTCTTTATGTGATTTTCCAGAATCTAGTGGAGTGGGGAGAGACTGGAGGTAGAGAGATGAGGAAGGGAGATGATGCAGTAGTCGAGGTGGGATAGGACAGCATGGCAGTGGTTTGCAAGGAGAGGAACGGGCAGCCTCTCTGGAAATGCTGTAAAGGTAGAACCAAGATTTGGTGACAGATTGAAAGAGTGGGTTGTATAACAGAGAAGCAGGATGGCTCAGTGGAAAGAGCCCGGGCTTGGGAGTCAGAGGTCATGGGTTTGAATGCCGGCTCTGCCATTTGTCAGCTGTGTGACTGTGGGCAAGTCACTTAACCCCTCTGTGCCTCAGTTACCTCATCTGTAAAATGGGGATTAAAAAAAAAACTGTGAGCCCCACGTGGGACAACCTGATCACCCTGTATCTACCCCAGCACTTAGAACAGTGCTCTGCACATAGTAAGCACTTAATAAATACCAACATTATTATTATTATCATAAGAGACCCAAATTGAGTATAATGCCAAAGATACAGGCTTGTGAGACCAAGAAGATGGTGGCGTTGTCTAAAGAGATAGGAAAGTTTAAGAGGGCTTAAAGAAAGAGTTAAAAGTCTGAAACTTATGTACCTTTCCATAATTTATTTATTTATATTGAAGTCTGTTTCCCTCTTTAGACTGTGAGCTCGTTGTGGACTGGGAATGTGTCTACCAACTCTGTTTTATTGTACTTTCCCAAGTGCTTAGTACAGTGCTCTACACAGAGTAAGCAGTTAATAAATATGATTGATGAATTGAATGATTGATTGAAACAGCAGATGCAGGCAATGTTTCTGGGAGGAGGAAAAGGCAGAGTTGAATTAGATGAGGGGAAGTAGCATGGCCTAATGGAAAGAGCATAGACCTGGGACTCAGAGGACCGTTTTTCTTCTTATGGTATTTGCTAAGCAGCTACTATGTGTCAAATACTACTCTAAGCGCTGGGGTAGATACAAGTTAATTGGGTTGGACTCAGTCCCTGTCCTTAATGGAGCTCACAGTCTAAGTGGGAGGTATAACAAGACCTGGGTTCTAATTCCCATTCTACCAATTGCTTGTTGTGTGACCTTGTGCAAAAGTCACTTTAATTCTCTGTGCCTCAGTTACCTCATCTGTAAAATGGAGATTAAGCCTGTGAGTCCCATGCAGGACTGGAATTGGGCTCAATCTGACAACGTTGTTTCTACCTTAGCACTTAGTACAGTGCCAGGCACATAGTAAGCACTTAACAAATACCATACAAAGTCACTTTTCTCCGTCCCTCAGTTTCCTCACTTGTAAAATGGGGATTAAATACCTGTCCTCCCGCCTACTTAGACTACGATCCCCATGCAGGGCAGGGACTGTGTCCAACCTGATTATCTTGTATCTACCCCAGTGCTTAGAACGGTATTTGACAAAAAGTAAACCCTTAACAAATACCATTAAAAAAAAAAGATGAGTCTGAGATGGATGAGGTCAATCTGATATCTGGATTTCCATCTGCAGCTCTCCAAGGCTCAAGCACAAGAGTGGAGGAAGTGCACTGTGGAGATAATCGTCTTATACCCACTTCAACATTTTGTACCAATTACTATGGGCTTAATAAATGCCATAATTATATCAACGCTTCACTTTTTTGCTAGCTGTAGTGTCTTGCTCTGGGGCTATGGATTCTGCTGGGTCTTATCCTCCCTGCAATCTTCTTATATTAAAGCAGTGTGGCCTAGAGGAAACCTAGCAGCGTGGCTCAGTGGAAAGAGCCTGGGCTTCGGAGTCAGAGGTCATGGGTTCGACTCCCGGTTCTGCCACTTGTCAGCTGTGTGACTGTGGGCAAGTCACTTAACTTTTCTGGGCCTCAGTTACCTCATCTGGAAAATGGGGATTAACTATGAGCCTCACATGGGACAACCTGATTACCCTGTATCTACCCCAGTGCTTAGAACAGTGCTCTGCACATAGTAAGTACTTGCTGTGTGAACTTGGGCAAGTGACTTAACTTCTCTGTGCCTAAATTCCCTCATTTGCAAAATGGGGATTCAATACCTGTTCTCTCCACTACTTAGACTGAGCCCCATTTGGGACGTGGTTATCTTTCATCTACACCATCACTTAGTACAGTGCTTCACACACGCTAAGCGTCTTACCAATATTGTTATTATCATTATTATTATTTTGCTCCACACCCCAACGTTATCGGAAATTAGTAGAGTCTCATGTTGGATGGAGGTAGATGTGATTTGCAATAAAATCTATAATTCAAATCCAGAGAATGCCGAGCAAGCTAGTAATGCTCAACGGACCACATTAAGAACAGTTGTGGCTCTAAAGAGCCAATCGTGGGCATATTTTATGGATCTCCTCTCCCTTCCGTTCACTTTACACCATTCCAGGCATGTCCACGGTGTCTTGGGGCCCTGTCGATATATTCTGAAAATGACAATGTAAAATGTTGATTTTTCCCTTAGCCATAACATCTAGGTCAAATTACTCAGTTTACAAATCAGCTCTTGTATTTTCTGACAGCTCTTTAGAATGTGAGCTTTCAGGCACAGAAAACCAAAGCTTATTCATACCACCCTTAGAAATCTAAGACCTACAATTAAAAATTGGCTCAAATTTTGGTGTTAATGATGTGTGAGGGAAAATAAAATTCAAAAGAGTCTTCCATATGTTGATTCCAACTAAAAAACAGTTGTTAAATGTTGTGAGCTATTAATCAGGAAAGAGAGTCACTGCGACATTTTGTTGAAAAAATGCTAAATATGTTTGCAGAATGTTTGCTCCTATCATTTGAATTTAAATTCGCAAGTGAAAATGAACTAAGCTCCTTTCAACTATGCAGAATGAAGTCACTGTAACTACATAGTACTTTAAAAATTTTTTTGAATATACTGACTTCTTTTTTAATCAAATAAAATTTCCAAACTTCAAACTTAGGCCCTTAGCCCGCAATTAGTAAACCTAGAGAAGAGATGATAAGGTGATAAAGTGAATACTCTCTGATAATTTCATTTTACCTTTCTATAATCTCCTTTTGTTTTTAAAAAAAGTACAAGGATTTTCCTTTACTTCAAATGGAAGTCCTTATATAAATTCACAACCATTATGATGCTTTGACAGGTAGTGCCCAAATTTGGAGAAGCACTGGAATTATACATGAAGATTTACCTGCCAAAGGAGTGAATTTCATCCTTCTAGATGCCCCAGAAATTATGAATTGTTTTTCTACTCAAGCTACATAAAGGTTGTCTCATCCCAAATTTATATCAATAGTAATTGTGGTATTTGTTAAGCGCTTACTATGTGCCAAGCACTGTAAAAAAATTGTGGCATTTGTTAAGGGCTTACTATGTGCAAAGCACTGTTCTAAGTGCTGGGGGATACAAGGTGAACAGGTTGTCCCACATGGGGCTCATAGTTTTAATCCCCATTTGACAGATGAGGTAACTGAGGCACTGAGAAGTTAACTGATTTGCCCCTGGTCACACAGCTGACTAGTGGTAGAGCTGGGATTTGAACCCCTGACTTCTGACTCCCAAGCCCACGCTCTTTCCACTGAGCCACTCTACTTAGCAATGGGGTAGGTACAAAATAATCAGGTCTCCCATGAGTCCTCCACACTAAATAGGAGGGAGAACAGGTATTGAATCCCCATTTTGCAGATGTGGGAATTGAGTCACAGAGAAGTTAAATGATTTGCCCAAGGTCACTCAGCAGACAAGTGGAGGAGCTGGGATTGGAAACCAGGTTTTCTGAGTCCCAGGCCCATGCTCTTTCCACTAGGTAATAATAATAATAAATAATTATAATTGTGCTTATTATGTGCCAGGCACTGTACTAAGCACTGGGACGGATACAAGCTAGGCCATGCTGCTTCTGCTTCAGTCAGTCAGTCACTGAGCAATTCCTGAGTGCAGAGTATCATACTAAGCTCTTGGGAGAGTACATTAGAGTTAGTTATCTTCACATTCTGTTGCTTCCCCTATAATTTATTTGCGTTTCTTCCACTAGGTAATAAACCCCTTGAGTGGAGAGGTGGTGCATACCAACTCTACTGTACTCTCCCAAGTACAGTATGACTCAACAAATTCCATTGATTAATAGTATTTGTTCAATCATATTTATTGATTCACTCATTCAGTTGTATTTATTGAGCACTTACTGTGTACAGAACTCTGTACTAAGCTCTTGGGAGAGTACAATACAGCAATAAACACACATACTCTCTGTCCACAATGAGCTTGCAGTTTAGAAGGGGGGAGACAGATATCAGTACAAATGAATAAAATTAGAGATATGCACATAAGTTCCGTGAGTCTGGGAAGAGGAAAAAGCAAAGGGAACAAGTCAGGGTGACACAGAAGGGAGTAGAAGATGAAGAAAGTCAGTGCTTAGCCTGGCAAGGCCTGACATGATCCCTGTAATGTCCTGTAATGTAGTGTAGGAGATAAAACTCAAAATAATTTACATATAGGATGTAAAAGAGAAAGGTGGTATGTATATGAGTAGCGCTAAAATAATACTACATACGCTTACTGTGGGCGGGGAATGTATTTACCAATTCTGTTATATTGTACCCTCCCTAGTGTTTCATTCAATGCTCTGCCCACAGTAAGTGCACCATAAATACCACTGACTGACAAGTGCAGAAGTTTTTGAATACACAAGTGTTTCACAACTGCACTGGTGATTTAAAAGTGCTGAAGTGGAAATGGGGAAGAGGAGATATACTCTGAGGAAATTAGAAATTAACAGGTTTCAAGGAGAAGAAGTAATAATAATAATGATGGCATTTGTTAAGTGCTTACTATGTGTCAAGCACTGTTCTAAACTCTGGAGGGGAAACGAGGTAATCAGGTTGTCCCACATGGGGCTCACAGTCTTAATCCCCATTTTCCAGATGAGGTAACTGGGACACAGAGAAGTTAAGTGACTTGCCCGAAGTCATACAGCTGACAAGTCGCAGAGCTGGGATTAGAACCTCTGACTCCCAAGTTCGTAGTCTTTCCCCTGAGCCACGCTGAAAGGTGATTTCAGAAGAGGTGTGAAGAAATGGTCTGTCAAATTTGGAGGAAATTCTAAGCAGTTGGGAATTTGTGGGACAACTTCTTGAGCGCAAGAAGTTGAAATCAAAGGGAAACTAGAGTGAGGTACAGTGAGTGGGTTAGCTAGAGAGGAATGAAGAGGGTGAGCTGGGGTATACTAGAAGAGAATGGATGAATAGAGAAGCAGTGTGGCTGAGTGGAAAGAACACAAACTTAGAGTCAGAGGGTTGTTCTAATTCCGGCTCTGCCACTTGCCCATTGGGCAAGTCACTTCACTTTTCTATACCTCAGTTTCCTCATCTCTAAAATGGGGATGACATACCTATTCTCCCTCTTCTGTTATCCCCATATGGGATAGGGATTGTGTCAATTATTGTCTTGTATCAAAAACCCGGCACATTGTTCACTGTTTGGCCCATATCAAATGCTTAACAAATATTATTGTTATTCATAGGGAGAGAGCTGATTGAATGCCTCAAAGCAAAGGGACAGGAGTTTCTGCTTGAAGATGAGAGGAATGGGTAATGTGTGGTAATGGGGATATGTGTGTAGAGCTATATTTGAAACGATGGTAGCGTCAGTGGAAATCCATGGGGTGGAAGCTTCCTCTTGTAGAGATCCATGATTGTCCTTCTCCTCTCCAAGTCTTACCCCATCTCTGTCACTGCATGGTTCCCCTACTTTCTGTCTGTAGATGTAGGATAGAGGAGAGCATGGGTGGGAAGAACCAAAGAGACAGAGAGGGGTGAGGCCTGCATCAGGAGAAGCAGAATGGCTTAGTGGTTAGAACCTGGGCCTGGGATGTCTGCTGTGTGACCTTGGGCGAGTCACTTCACTTCTCTGGGCCTCAGTTACCACAACTGTAAAATGGGGATTAAGACTCTGAGCCCTATATGAGACAGGGACTGTGTCTATCTGATTAACTTGTATCTACCCCACTGCTTAGAACAGTGTTTGACAAATAATAACCGGTTAACAAGTACCACAGTTATTATCAGGGAGCAAGGCCAGGAAACTTGCAGAACCTGGGAGGACTGGACTAAATGAAGATTGGAAGAGATAAATTTATCTGACAAATTCTGTAAAGAGAAGAGCCAAAGCTCAGTCACTTCAGGAACCGTATTTAGTCTTCATACCTTATCCTCTTTCTCTGCCGTGACTTGCTGTTTTGCATTTGGATTTGCTTAAGAGTAAAATAAAAATTCAGAATCTAGCAGTCCTCTAAACATGTTCCACTTTTTCTGCACAATTATCATAATTAACCTTCAGCATATTTGGAGTTCTTTCCAACTGGCCATGTATTTTAAAGGCAAAAAAAGTTAAAGCAGCTTATTTTCGTTTGACACTGAAAAAGACCAAGACGTCCTTGAAGTGAAAGACACTGCTGTGAATAAACTAGAATTATGATGCAGGGTAGGATATGGAGAGCTGATGAAGAGATCCTGAAGAATTTTAAGGCAGTGTTCACATTTGTGTGTTTTCAATTGTTGTATTTTCATTTAACTGTAGCAGCAGCTTCTCTTTCGCTAATTAATGAACTACAAAAGGATGAAGCAAGATAATTTTTGCTTGGTATTTCTTTCTTTCCCATTCTTACCAAGTGCTTGCATGCAGAAAATGACAGGGGACCAAGAAGCTGTTGGTAAAAGAAGTCGTTCTCATGATCGAAGTAGATTAGCCTATCTGAAGGTTACTCTAAATTTGGCCTAAGCACTTAGTACAGTGCTTTGCACATAGTAAGTGCTCAATAAATACTATTGAAGGAAGGAAGACCTCTCAGCAATATAAATGTTGGTAATAATAATAATGAGGGTGGTATTTGTTAAGCAGTTACTATGTGCCAAGCACTGGGGTAGATACAAGTGAATTGGAGCAGACACAGTCCCTGTTCCACCCAGGGTTCACAGTGTAAATAGGAGGGAGAACAGGTATCGAATCCCATTTTTAGATGAGGAAACCAAGGCACAAAGAAGTTAAGTGACTTGTCCAATGTCACAACAGCAGATAAGTGGAGGAGCTAGAATTAGAACTCAGGTCCTCTGCCTCCCAGACCTGTGAACTTTCCACTAGGCCTTGCTGTTTCCCTAGGCCACGTTACTTCTCTGTTGTTCTGGCCAGTGGGACTCATCAAGGGGAAGAATTCCTTCCTCCCTCTTGTTCCTCAGACCTCTGCTAATGGGAGAGTGCTTCATTTGGTGGCCAAGACCAAACTGAGCACACCCCAGGATTATGGTTCATTACAGATCAACTTTATTAAAGTGCTACACTGACCCTAAAGATTAGGCAGAGTAGCAGTGTGGACTAATGGGTAGAGCATGGGCCTAGGAGTCAGAAGGACCTGGGGACTAATTCCGGTTCCACCACATTTTTTTATGGTATCTGTTAAGCACGTAGTATGTGCCAGGTACTGTACAAAAGCGCTGGAGTGGATACAAGTTAATCAAGTTGGACACAGTCCCTGTCCCACATGGGGCTCACAGTCTTAATCCCCATTTTACAGATGAGTGAACTGAGACACAGAGAAGTGAAATGACTTGCCCAAGCTCACAAAGCCGACAAGCGGAGGAGCCAAGTTAACAAATCCAATTAAAAAAAAAAAAGCATAATCTGGTAGATGCATATCTTTGCAGCAGAGACTTGGGTCTTTTACAGACAGACTCCCCAGTACTTCCCAAAAGTCTTCTCGTAGCTCTCATTCTTAAAAGGGTCCTGGATGGTGAGCACGTTCTTCCTTCCTTTTGATTATGCGGTGTGGGAAAGGAAGTCTTCTTCTGACGATGTAAGCACTCTGATTCCTTCTCCTTTTGATAAGGGTAAGCTGAAACGCTTTTGAGAGAACCTTTGTTTTGATGTCGTGCAGAAGTTTCTCCTTTCGAAGATACAGAGAGAGGCCCCTCCAGGGCAAGTTCTCTCTTCAGAGCTAAGTTGTCTGCCCTGGACCCATGCAGGCTCATGGCACTCTCTTGCCGCTATCGGTGACCAGAGGTCCTCTTAGACCTCTGGTGTCATCTTCCCCAGGCCTACAGGAGGGGTAGGATTTAAGACTGTGAGCCCCACGTGGGACAGCCTGATCATCTTGTATCCCCCCAGTGCTTAGATCAGTGCTTTGCACATAGTAAGCGTTTAACAAATACCATTATTATTATGTGTGGATGGCGCAGTGAATACAGTACAGTACTGGGAGTCAGAAGGTCATGAGTTCTAATCCCAGCTGCGCCTCTAGTCTCTTGGGCAAGTTACTTCACTTCTCTGTGCCTCGGTTACCTCATCTGTAAAATGGGGATTGAGACTGTGAGCCCCACGTGAGACAGAGACTGTGTCCAACCTGATTTGCTTGTATCTACCCAAGTGCTTAGTACAGTGCCTGACACATAGTAAGTGCTTAGCAAATACCAAAATGATTATTATTATTATGTGCACCTCTCTCAATTCCTGATTACAATGTCTCTAGACTGTGAGCTCCCTGTGGGTAGGGAAAGTGTCTATCAATTCTATGGTATTTTTATTAATAATAATAATAATAATAATAATGTTGGTATTTGATAAGCGCTTACTATGTGAAGAGCATTGTTCTAAGCGCTGGGGTAGATACAGGGTGATCAGGTTGTCCCACGTGAGGCTCACAGTTAATCCCCATTTTACAGATGAGGTAACTGAGGTACAGAGAAGTTAAGTGACTTGCCCACGGTCACACAGCTGACAAGTGGCAGAAGTGGAATTCAAACCCATGACCTCTGACTCCCAAGCCTGTGCCACCTCACCCACTCACCAATTTTGATACACACTTGATCTCATAGTCTCTTATTACTGTACAATCTGAAACGTGACCAACTCTGAAATTCCTCTCTGACCTCACCTACCTTCTCTCCTAAACACTCCCTCCCTTTGCAACTATCATATTCCCTCCACAAAAGCCCCTGTTCTCAACCTTTTCTCACTCCCCAACTCCGTCGACATTCTCACTCCCCAACTCCGTCCACCCCACCTCACCCACTCACCAATTTTGATACACACTTGATCTCATAGTCTCTTATTATTGTACAATCTGAAACGTGACCAACTCTGAAATTCCTCTCTGACCTCACCTACCTTCTCTCCTAAACACTCCCTCCCTTTGCAACTATCATATTCCCTCCACAAAGCCCCTGTTCTCAACCTTTTCCAATTATCACAAGCCATCAGGCCTCATTTTATCTCCAAACAGAACTTACCCTTTCTTGATGCGAAAATCCACACCCTTCACTCTACTCTCTCCACTGAATTCAACTCCCTTCCTCCCGTCTCTCTTTCCATTTTATACCACCAACCTGCAGCCCTGGATCATATCCACAATACACTTCCCCTGCTCCTGTGCTTGACCTGTAGAGTGCTGCTGGCAGAAATCCAGAGACCGAGTCAACCTCTTCCCACTAAATCTCATTCTCTTCTGCTTTAACTCTGCCCTCTCCTCTGCCCAGGAACAATATTCTCTACCCATATTGACTCCCTTGTCCACTGCCCACCTCCGCTTTATCAATAAAATTGCGTTGTATTCTCCCAAGTGTTTAGTACGGTTCTCTACTTACAAGAGCACTCAAATGCCATTGATTGATTGATAAAATTGAAAGCCTCTCCTTTCTCCTTCCTTTCTTTGAGTCTCCCATTTTTCCCAGCAGTATCTCAAATGATCTCCCACCTCATCTAAAAATCTACCCTCTCCACCTGTACCTCCAACCTCATCCCTTCACACCTTATCAAAACACTTGACCTCCTCTTTTTTTCTCTCCCTGACCATTATCTTCAACCGCTCACTCCCCAGTGACTCCTTCCCTACTGCTTTCAAACATGCCCACATATCCATTATCCTAAAAGAAAAAAAAATCCCTTGACTCCACGGCGCCTCAAGTTATCGACCCATCTCCCTCCTACTATTTCTCTCCAACTTCCTTGAGCAACACTGCCACTTCCATTCCTCCAACTCTCTCCTTGACCGCCTGCAATCTGGCTTCCTCCTCCTCAGCCCCACACTCCAGAGTCAGCCATGACCTTCTTCTTGACTAAACCATTGGCCTCTACTCCACCCTAATCCTCCTAGACACTCCAACTGCTTTCAGCACTGTGGGCCACCATCTTCTGGAAACACTAATCTCGGATTCATTCATTCATTCATTCATTCATTCATTCATTTCATAGTATTTATTGAGTGCTTACTATGTGCAGAGCACTGGACTAAGTGCTTGGAATATACAATTCAGCAACAGATAGAGACAATCCCTGCTCAGTGTCTGGCTTACGGTCTAATCAGGGGAGACAGACGGACAAAAACAAGACAACATAATCACGATAAACAAAATCAAGGGGATGGACACCTCATTAACAAAATAAATAGGGTAATAAAAATATATACAAATGAGCACAGTGCTGAGGGGAGGGGAAGGGAGAGGGGGAGGAACAGAGGGAAAATGGGCTTAGCTGAGGGGAGGTGAAGGGGCGGGAAGGGGGAGGGAGCAGAGGGCAGAGGGGGAGCAGAGAGGGAGCAGAGAGAAAAGGGGAAGCTCAGTCTGGGAAGGCCTCTTGGAGGAGGTGAGCTCTCAGTAGGTCTTTGAAGAGGGGAAGAGAGTTAGTTTGGCGGAGGTGAGGAGGGAGAGCATTCCAGGACAGTGGTAGGACGTGAGCCGGAGGTCGACGCCGGGATAGGCAATCGTATTTATTGAGTGCTTACTATGTGCAGAGCACTGTACTAAGCCCTTGGAATGCACAATTCACCAACAGATAGAGACAGTCACTGCCCAGTAACAGGCTCACAGTCTAAATGGGGGAGACAGCAAAGCAAAACAGAACAAAACAAAACAAGTAGTCTGGTGTAGATATTAACTGACACAGTCCTCTCCTGGTTCTCTTCCTACCTCTCTGGCCATTCCTTCTCAGTCTCTTTTGCCAGCTCACCTTCTGCCTCCAACCTTCTAACTGTAGGAGCTTCTCACGGCTCAGTTCTGGGTCCCCTTCTATTCTCTATTTACTGTCATTCCTCTGGAGAACTCGTTTGCTCCCACAGCTTCAACTACCATCCCTCTGCAGCCCTGACTTCTCTCCTCTGCAGCCTTGCCCACAGCCAAAGATCTCCAATGCCAATACACAGAAGCAGTCAGTCATTCAGTCAACTGTATTTAGTAAGCTCTTACTGTGTACAGAGCACTGTACTAAGCACTTGGGAGAGTACAGCATAACAATATAACAGATACATTCTCCACTGTGTGGCCTAGTGGATAGGCCACGAGCCTCAGAGGCAGAGGGTCCTGGGTTCTAATTCCAGCTCCTTTACCTATCTGCTGTGTGACCTTGAGTAAGTCAC
This sequence comes from Ornithorhynchus anatinus, assembly GCF_004115215.2. Lineage (NCBI taxonomy): Eukaryota > Metazoa > Chordata > Mammalia > Monotremata > Ornithorhynchidae > Ornithorhynchus > Ornithorhynchus anatinus. The sequence continues at coordinate 54,609,402 of NC_041731.1, read as the reverse complement.
TTCACCTCTCTGTGCCTCAATTACCTCAACTGTGAAGTGGGAATTAAGACTGTGAACCCCACGAGGGTCAGAGAATGTGTCCGACCTGATTATCTTATATCCATTCCAGTGCTTAGTACAATTTCTGTCACATAGTAAGCACCTAACAGAAACCATAAAAAGAAAATAACACAAACCCAGCTGAATGCAGTTACCTTCCCAGGAAGCATAATGTCTAATCACACGATGATAGATGTGATGTTAGAAAAATAAATCAGTCAATTGCATTTATTGAGTGCTTACTGTGTGCAGAGCACTGTACTAAGTGCTCTGGATAGTAGAATACAACAATATAACTGACATATTTCCTGCCCACAAAGAGCAAATCAAGAACACTTTAGTAGAGACAGAAAAAATGTGGTATCAGAGTGACCCTAAACTTCATGACAATTTGAAGGCCTATAGAGCAATTGTAGAATCCAGTCTTCCAGGATTCAGCCTTGGATCCCGTATTTCCAGAGTTGTCAAATCTGACTTTAATAATGCCACCTTCATGACAGGATTACAATGAGGTCCTGGATTGCTTATCAGAATATGCATTCACTGGGTGGGGAATGTTAGAAGAACCAAAGACAGCAGGAAACAGCTACATCTGGTGAGGTGAAGTCAGGAAACACAGGGAAGACAGAAGAAACATTTTTAATGGCGTGAAACCTCAGAAAATGCAGCATAGCAACCACTAGGAGGGAGGAACAGAAGACAGATGACCCCTGTATGAAGTAATTAGTAATGGAGTGACAGTTTTAGAGCAGAGCTCTTGAGGTGATCAGTCTACTAGGGCAAAGAAATCAAAATGACATCAAATAATTTGCATAGGAAATATGACTGCTGAAAAGCACAATCTTCCATGCATATGTAGAAGGAACTGACCACTTATATGTCAGTCTTATCCACCTCCTTCTCTCTTGTGTACGAGCCACAGGGCGCTGCTGGCGGAAATCTCGATATCAGGCCGACCTCATCCACTTCAAGTTATCCTTATGTACTTTAACTCTGCCCTCTCCTTTACCTGGCAGAATTATTTCTCCATCCTTATTGACACCCAAGCCCATTGCCCTAGCCCGTTGTTCCAGACGTTTGAATCCCTCCTCGAAGCCTCTGTCACCCTGCTTCCCCTACCCCTTGCCCCCACTGACTTTACCACCTACTTTATTGAGAAAATTGAAACCATCAGGTGTGCTCTCCCTAAAATCTCCCCTGCCCCCTCCGTCCTTCCCCCAACTTCCCCTTGGTCATCTCTCCCATCTTTCCCAGTGGTATTTCAAGAGGCTATCTCCTGCCTTCTCTCTAAGTACATCCCCTCCACCTGCCCATCCAAACCCATCCCTTCGCACCTTATCATAACACTTACCCCCCACCCCGCTTCTGACCTCCTTAACCGCCATCATCAACTATTAGTTCTCCAATGACTTCTTCCCCTCTCATTTCAAATGTACCCTTTACTCCCCTGTTATAAAAAAACCCTCCCTTGACTCCCTGGCTCCCTCCAGTTATAGCCCCATCTTCCTCCTACCATTCCTCCTCAAATTACTTGAGCAGGTTGTCTACATCTGTTGTCTCAACTTCCTCCAATTCTCTCCTTGACCCACTCCAATCTGGTTTCTCTCCCCTTCATGCCACAGAAACCACCCTCTCAAATGTCACCAATGATCTCCTTATCGCCAGATCCATCGGCTTCTATGCCATCTTAATCTGCCTCGACCTCTCAGCTGCCTTCTATACTATCGACCATCCCCTTCTCCTGTAAACATTATCCAACCTTGTCTTCACTGACACTGTTCTCCCTTGGTTCTCCTCCTGTCTCTCAGTCCACTCATTCTCAGTCTCTTTCACGGGCTACTCCTCTGCCTCCCACCCTCTAACTGTGGAAGTCCCTCAAAGTTGAGATCTTGGACCCCTATTCTCCATCTACACCCACTCCTTTCGAGAACTCGGTTGCTCACATGGCTTCAACTACCACCTCTATGGGATGATTCCCAAATTTACATTTCCAGCCCTGATCTCTCTCCTTCTCTGCAGTCTCATATTTCCTCCTGCCTTCAAGACATCTCTACTTGGATATTCCATCATCACCTCAAACTTAACTTGTCTAAAACAAAACTCCTTATCTTCCCACCTAAACCCTGTCCTCCCCTGACTTTTCCATCACTGCAATTGGAACCTCATCCTTTCTGTCTCACAAGCCTGTATGTAACCTTGGCATTATCATATCCTTGACTTCTCTCTCTCATTAAGCCCACGTATTCAATCTATCACTAAATCCTGTCTGTTCCACTTTCACAACATGGCTAACATCTACCCTTTCCTCTCCACCCAAACCACTACCACGTTAATCCAAGCATTTATCCTCTATCACCCTCTTTCCTGACCTTCAAGCCTCCTATCTCTCCCCACTCCAGTCTATACTTCACTTTACTGCCCGGATCATTTTTCTATAAAAACGTTCAGGCCACATTTTCCCACTCCTCAAGAACCTCCAGTGGTTGCCTATCTACCTCCCCATCAAAAAGAAACTCCATACCATCGGCTTTAAAACACTCAATCACCCTGCCCGATCCTACCTCACTTTGCTACTCTCCTTCAACCCAACCCACACACTTTGTTCCTCTAATGCCAACCTACTTATTGTACCTAGATCTTGACTATCTTGCCACCGGCCTCTCGCCCACATCCTGCCTCAGGCCTGCAACACCCTCCCTCTTCATAACCGACAGACAATGACTCTCCTCTCCTTCAAAGCCTTACTGAAAGCATACCTCCTCCAAGAGGGTTTTCCTAACTAAGCCCTCCTTTCCTCTTCTTCCACTCCCTTCTGCGTTGCATTGACTTGCTCCCTATATTCATCTCCCCTCCCAGCACCATAGAACCTATGTACACATTTGTAATTTTATTTATTTATATTAATGCCTTTTTCCCCCTCTAGACTGTAAGTTGGTTTTGGGCAGCGGATGTGTGTATTATATTGTTATATCATACTTTCCCAAGTGCTTAGTACAGTGCTCTGCACACAGTAAATGCTCAATAAATATGACTGACTGACTATTATTAGTAATAACACTGGCTCACCCTGATTAAAATTAATTTTCAGCAAAATATTTTTAGCTCTCTCTAAGCATCTTTCCTTCAAGGTTAGAGAAAGAGGGAAGGATGAAAAGAGAGAGGGAGAAAGAAAAAAATACATTAATGAGCTATCAAGGATTTATACTCTATAACATTGATTGAAAAGTACATTTCAGGCTATCAAAGTAAGGTAGTGGCTATTTTACATTTCAATGGCTTGCTTTTTTCTCTTTTCAATCAATAGGGTTTTTTAGAGTTTACTGTGTGCAGAACACTATACAAAAAGCTTGGCAAAGAACAATCCAACAGAGAGGGTAGAGGAGATTCCTTCCCACAGGGAATTTATGGTCTGGGGGGGGTGGGTACAGATGGTACAATAAACTACAGATAGAGGAAGTTGTCAGTCAGTCAGTCAATCGTATTTATTGAGCCCTTACTGTGTGCAGAGCACTGCACTAAGTGCTTGGGAGAGTACAATACAACAATATAGTAGAAGAGAATAAGGAGACGTTCATAAGTGCTGTGGAGTGAGGTGAGTCTCAGAGTGACAAAATATTATGTCTACTTAGGAAAGGAGGCTTTGACTTGCCATTTCCTGTAAGAGCCCCATTTTGATTCATTAGCCAATTTTCCTGTACCATGGTGGGATGCCAGAAAGTCAATTTGTTGTCCACAGCTCCGGCAGGACCTGGCTATGTGGTTGCTGTCGGGGGTGGGAGGAAAAGATTCTGCCAGCTCGCATCTTCCCTTGATTCACTGAGCTGTAGGCAGCTCAGAATTTGTCAGAGCATCCGAGCGGCTGTCTTCAATTATTTTCTGAGGAAACTGCAAAAAGTTAAACTGGGGCAAGATGGGCTGGGGAGAAGCCCCTCGGCAGAGGTGACTGTGGCTACCCTTTGCCTACAAATTACACTTGTTTAAGAATTATTTAAGGTGGGCCGCTACAAATGAAGCAATGGGTTTAACACTTCTTTATACATAATCATCACTTAGCTTCCTAAACAAAGGATGTTTTTGGAAAGAGATTTTGTAGTGAAACTGCATTCCCATGCCTTCTTGTATGTATCAATCAGAGAAACGGCGTGGCTTAGTGGAAAAAGCACGGGCTCGGGGGTCAGAGGTCATGGGTTCTAATCCCGGCTTTGCCGCTTGTCTGCTGCGTGACCTTGGGCAAGTTACTTAACTTCATTGTGCCTCAGTTCCCTCATCTGTAAAGTGGGAATTAAGGCTGTGAGCCCCATGTGGAACAACCTGATTACCTTGTATCTACCCCAACGCTTAGAACAGTGCTTGGCACATAGTAAGCGCTTAACAAATAACATCATCATCATCATTTATTAAGCACTTATTATGTGCCAAGCACTGTACCAAACACTTAGGAGAGTACAATACAGCATGAGTTTATGGTCTAGAGGGGGAGGCAGACATTAATATAAATAAATTGGGAATATGGATAGGATGTGGGACTGAGGATGGGGTGAATACCAAGTGTCCAAGGTCACAGATCCAAGTGCATAGACAACTCATAGAGAGGGAGTAGGGGAACAGAGAGCTTAATTGGGAAAGGACAGAGAAGCAGCATGACTTAGTGGATAGGCTGTGGGCCTGGGAGTCAGAAGGACCTGGGTTCTAATCCCGGTTCTGCCACTTGTCTGCTGTGTGACCATGGGCAAGTCACTTCACTTTTCTGAACCTCAGTTATCTCATCTGTAAAATGAGGATTGAGACTGTGAGCCTCACGTGGGACAACCTGATTACCCTGTATCTATCCCTGTGCTTAAGACAGTGCCTGACACATAGTAAGTGCTTAACAAAGGTCATTTAAAAAAAGGACTCTTGGAGGAGATGTGGTCATAACAAGACTTTGAAAGTGGAGTCATGGTCTGGTGTATATGGAGGGGGAAGGGATTTCCACGCTAGAGGGAGGATGTGGTGAAGGGGTCAGCTGTGAGATAGATGAGCTCAGGGTACAATGAGCAAGCAGCCACTAGAGGAGCCAAGTGAGTGTGCTGGATTGTAGTAGGAGATGAGTGAGATCAGATAAGAGGGGGTAACGAGATTGAGGCTTTAAAACAATGGTAAGGGGTTTCTATTTGATTCAGACTCTGCTATACTCTCCCAAGCACTTAGGCCAGTGCTCTGCACTTAGTAAGTGCTCAATAAATATGATTAAATGATTGATGCATAAATGGATGGGCAACCACTGGAGATTTTTGAGGAGTGGCAAAACATAGACTGAATGGTACTGTAGAAAAATGATCTGGATAGCAGCACGAAGTATGAACCCAAGTGGGAAGAGGCAGGAGGAAGGGAAGTCAGCAAGGAGACTGGTGCAGTAGTCAAAGCAGGATAGGATATGTGCTTGGATTAATGTGGTAGCTATTTGGATGAAGAGGAACGAGTAGGTTTTAACAATTTTGTGAAGGTTGAACTGACAGGATTTGGTGACCTTGAATTATGTCGGGGGGTTCATAGTATTTGTAAGCATTTATTATGTGAACTGTTCTAAGCAGTGGGATAGATGAAATTAATCAGTTAGGACGTAGTCTCTGTCCCACGTAGAGCTCACAGTCTAATGGGGAGAAAACTGTATTTCACCCCCATTTTACAGTTGAGGAAACTGAGTCCCAGAGAAGCGAAGTCACTTGTCCAAGGTCACACAAGAGAGAAGTGGCAGAGCCGGGATTACAGCCCAGGTTCTTTGACTCCTAGGCTCATGCTCTTTCCACTAGACCACGCTACTTCCCAAAGGGGAATATTTCTTGCTTTCAGTTCCAAGGACAAAGGGAAACAGCCTAGATAATCAACCTGTGCGAATACTCTAGACACCCACCTGAATTTGGGTTAATTATTCTGTGACCCAAATGTATGTTCAGTCCCTTTCCAACTTACGTGACCGAGGTGAGAAATGTGAATTGCACTGGAAGTGAAGTATTTTTCATTACTGCAGGTTTATCTTAAAGAGGGGTCTCCTTCAACATTATTCTGGGCTTAGGAATTGGAAGGGGGAAAAGATGAACTAAACAGGAAGGAATTAATCAGTAGTATTTACTGAGTCAGTCAATTATATTTATTGAGCACTTACTGTGTTCAGAACACTGTACTAAGCACTTGGGGCGAGTACAATATAGCAATGTAACAGACACATTCCCTGTCCACAGTGAGATTACAGTGTAGAGGGGGCTTACAGTCTACAGGACTCTGAGAGCACTTACTGTGTGCAGAGCACTGCGCAAGTGCTTGGGAGAGTAATAATAATAATGATATTTGTTAAGCACTTACTATGTGCCAAGCACTGTTCTAAGGGCTGGGGTAGATTACAAGGTAATCAGCTTGTCCCACGTGGAGCTCACAGTCTTAATCCCTATTTTACAGATGAGGTAACTGAGGCCCAGAGAAGTTAAGTGACTGGCCCGAAGTCACACAGCTGACAAGTGGCTGAGCCGGGATTAGGACCCGCAAGTACAAAACAACAGAGTTGGTAGACACGTGCTCTGTCTACAAGGAGTTGATGGTCAAGAGAGACCCGTTGGTTGAACTACTCAAATCAGAATGAAAGCCAGTCTTTTCTAACTCAGTATAATTCCAAAGGGCACATTTTCAGGCAGGCATTTTTCTCATTTGGGTGAAGATTCATCTTGAGAAGAACAGTTGGAAGTAGAAAGCGCTGCTCTGAAAAACATGTGAAGTCTGAAAATTGAACAAAATGCACTCCTCCTGGACCCTCAGAAGTCGAGCACTTGACTTTTCTCCTGGCAACGTATGTAAAGTTTACACTACTCCCATCCTTTAGAGCGTGTAACCCCCGTACTCCTCTTTCTCAATAAATCAAACGATGGCATTTACTGAGGGCTTACTGTGTACAGACACTGTACTCTGTACTTGGGAGAGTACAGTGCAATAGAATTGGGGGAGTTTTCTTGATTCCTCATACTCCCTCACCCTAACTCACCCCCATCTCTCTAGTCACCTCAAATGCCCCTCTATTCTAAATCTATTTTCATAAATAATTTTTTATTTTCTACAGCTCCAACACAATCAACCAATCAGTTGTACATTTTGAGTGCTCTGTGTGCTGAGAACTAAACTAAACGCTTGGGAGAATACGATATAACAAAGTGGATAGACGCATTCCCTGGCCACAGGGAGCTCACAGATGGCTGTAAGGTTGTTGTGGGCAGGGAATGCGTCTGTTTATTGCCACACTGTACTCTCTAAAGAGCTTAGTACAGTGCTCTGCACACAGTGTGCTCTCGATAAATACCACTGTGTGATTGACCTCCCTGTCGCCGCTGATGCAGTGCCCGCTACCACCACCATCACCACAGGCCCTTTGAAGCCTGGTGGTTTCCTTTCTCTAGGGTTGTAAAGTCAGGGGATGGGGACAGATCCTGACCCAGATGTGGCCATTGTGAAGGAGGAGCGAGGGGGTGGGGGAGAACTCAGACCTCTTCTTCTTTACCTCCCCTGCTACTTAAAACCCCTGGCTTTCTAGCACAAATTTAACTCTACCCTCCTACTTCTCTCCTCTCTTCTCCTTCAACCCCACTCCCCTCACCCCCAGCTCGCCCTCTTCATTCCTCTCAAAGTATGTAACTCACTGTGCCTCATTTTCTTCTCTCTTACTGCAGACCTCTAGCTCATGCTGCCCTCTTCACTGCCTGGAACTCCCTCCCACTTCATATCTGAAAGCTCAGAGCTGTTCTATCTGCAGAGTCCCCCTGAAATCATATTTCCTCTAGGCCTTCCGGGATTCTGCCCTAGATTGTGAGCTCATTATGGGCAGAGAATTTGTCTGCTAATTCTGTTGGATTGTAGTCTCCCAAGCGCTTAGTATAGGGCTCTGCGCATAGAAAGCACTCAAAAAATACCATTGATTGATTGATCAGTGTCTCATATTGCACTGTACTCTCCCAAGCATTTAGTGCAGTGCTGTGCACACAGTAAGTACTCAATAAATTTGACTCACTGATTTATCCCAATTATATTTCCACTCCTCTGGCCATTTCAGCACTTCCCCAACCCTTTAAGAACTCACATCCCTCCATAGCATTTGACCGATCAATCGATCATTGGTATTTATTGAGCATTTACTGAGTGCAGAGCACTGTACTAAGCACTTGGGGAAGTACAATAAAGTTGGTAGACACGTTCCCTACCCACAAGGAGCTTGCATGTTTCATAATGCATTACTTCCGCTTTTCTGCACCATACTTGTGACTGTCTCCCCTGCTAGATCGTAACCTCCTTGACCTCTGGGATCATGAATACTAATCTACTGTACTCTTCCAAGTGCTTACTACACTGCTCTGCGCACAGAAGATGCTCAGTAAATGCTGTCAACTGGTTAGCCCTCTAGACTGTAAGCTCAGTAAGGGCAGGGATCATCTCTACCAACTCTTTTATGTTGTATTCTACCAAGAGCTTAGTACAGTGCTCTGAACACAGTAAACCCTCAATAAATATCACAGATTGACTGACTGATAAGCAGCAGCTACAAACAGCAGCAGCAGCAAGATCCATTGTTATCAAGCTGTAGAAAAAAATGTAAATGGCACAAAAATAACTTTTGAAAACTGGGAAAGTAATCAATCTGAGGGAATCCAGAAGGCTGGACTAGGAAAGATGAGGCAGGGCTAGTCCCCTGGGGAATTTGCTTTTGCTTCAAGAAGCAGTGGTTGCTATCTGGATGATATGTAAACTCTCTGTGTCCTTAGAACAATTAACATCTATCATTTTATGGATAGTTCTATCAGCTCATGTGATACATTCCTGTTCTTGATATGGAAGACTCTTAAAAATGCCCTTTTAGTCTGCACTTAATAATAACATATTTGTTAAGTACCTACTATATATCTGGCACTGTACTAAGCCCTAGGTTCACAGTCTGAATAGGAGGGAGATCAGGTATTGAGTCTACATTTTGCAGATGAGACAACTGAGGCCCAGAGATGTGAAGTGACTTGCCCAAGGTGACACAGCAGACAAGTAATGAGGCTGGGATTAGAACCCATGTCCTCTTACTCTCAGGCCTGTGCTCTTTCCACTAGACAACCCTACTTTTCTACTTCCCTCAGTCTACTAGCTCTTTGCCAATTCACATGGATTTTCTTCATTGACTTTGAGGTAACTTAATCCTTGGTACTCTGAATAAACCCCTTCCACTGCCTGGAACTCTCTCCAACTTCACACTTGACACCTCTAAGCTGTCCCCATCCTCATAGCTCCCCCAAAATCATATCTCCTCTGGGCCTTCCTTGATTCCCTGCTAGACTGTGAGCTCGTTATGGGCAGGGAACATGACTTCTAATTTTATTGGATTGTACTCTTCCAAAATTAGGATCTTTCTTTTTCCTATTACCCCCTCTAAGGAACTGCTTCAGCAAATGGCTCAGCTAGTGGCTTAATGTTTTTCCATATGGCCAAAGTCCTGCAAATATTCCGACTGATGTGTGACCCTGATTGCACTTGCCAGAAGGACAAAGAGAGCAAGTTTCACAAGAATTAGCCCATTTCTTCCAGTGTCCTCAGAGTAAATTAGGCACTTTGGCAGGATAATAATGAAGAAATTCCACTCCCAAAGTGTTTTTCAACAAAGGAGTAACATTAGTCAGTCAGTCAGGCAATCTTATTTTTTGAGTGCTTACTGTGCACCAAGCACTTGGGAGGTTTCAGTATAACAATAAACAGACACATTCCTGGCCCACAGACATTAATATAAATGAATTACAGATACGTACGTAAATGCGGGTTTTGGGAGAATTAGACACAATAAATAGAAAATCTAATGTGAAACAGAATGGAGTCAGAAAGATATATTTAACCTCAAACACCACCCCTTGCATTTCAAAAAAATATTTGACTTTCTGACAAACTTGTTGATATCATCTCCTGTTTAGATTACAGGAAACAACCTTAGAATTCTATTGTTTAGAGTACAGAAAGCATGACCAGTTTTCTTTTCATTCTCTATCCCTCTTATGTATGAACTTATGTATGCTCTCATCAAGGAGAAAAGACAAGTGCACTTTCATTTTATTTTATTACATCTTTTTAAATTTCTTTTAATCAACTGATAGCATTTATTGAGCACTACTACTTGCAGACCACGGTATTAAGCACCTGGGAGAGTGCCTTACCTCTCTGGCCGGTCATTCTCAGTCTCCTTCGCTGGAGCCTCCTCCCCCTCCCATCCTTTAACTGTTGGAGTTCCTCAAGGGTCAGTTCTTGGCCCTCTTCTGTTCTCCATTTACACTCACTCCCTCGGTGAACTCATTCGCTCTCACGGCTTTGACTACCATCTCTACGCGGATGACACGCAGATCTACATCTCCGCCCCTGTCCTCTCCCCCTCCCTTCGGGCTCGCATCTCCTCCCGCCTCCGGGACGTCTCCACCTGGATGTCGGCCCGCCACCTAAAACTCAACATGAGCGAGACTGAGCTCCTCATCTTCCCTCCCAAACCCGGTCCTCTCCCAGACTTCTCTATCACCGTTGATGGCACCACCGTCCTTCCCGTCTCTCGGGCCCGCAATCTCGGTGTCATCCTTGACTCGTCTCTCTCGTTCATCCCACACATCCTATCCGTTACCGAGACCTGCCGGTTTCACCTCTACGATATCGCCAAGATCCGCCCTTTCCTCTCCACCCAAACGGCTACCTTACTGTTACGGGCTCTCGTTATATCCCGGCTAGACTACTGTGTCGGCCTTCTCTCTGACCTCCCTTCCTCCTCTCTCGCCCCGCTCCAGTCTATTCTTCACTCCGCTGCCCGGCTCATCTTCCCGCAGAAACGATCTGGGCATGTCACTCCCCTTCTTAAACAACTCCAGTGGTTGCCTATCAACCTCCGCTCCAAACAAAAACTCCTCACTCTAGGCTTCAAGGCTCTCCATCACCTTTCCCCTTCCTACCTCTCCTCCCTTCTCTCTTTCTACTGCCCACCCCGCACACTCCGCTCCTCCGCCGCCCACCTCCTCGCCGTCCCTCGGTCTTGCCTATCCCGCCGTCGACTCCCGGGTCACGTCCTCCCGCGGTCCCGGAACGTCCTCCCTCCTCACCTCCGCCAAACTGATTCTCTTTCCCTCTTCAAAACCCTACTTCAAACTCACCTCCTCCAAGAGGTGTTCCCAGACTGAGCTCCTCTTCTCCCTCTACTCCCTCTGCCATCCCCCCTTTACCTCTCCGCAGCTTAACCCTCTTTTTCCCCTTTTCCCTCTGCTCCTCCACCTCTCCCTTCCCATCCCCACAGCACTGTACTCGTCCGCTCGACTGTATATATTTTCGTTACCCTATTTATTTTGTTAATGAATTGTACATCGCCTTGATTCTATTTAGTGCCATTGTTTTTATGAGATGTTCTTCCCCTTGACGCTGTTTAGTGCCATTGTTCTTGTCTGTCCGTCTCCCCCGATTAGACTGTAAACCCGTCAAACGGCAGGGACTGTCTCTATCTGTTGCCGACTTGTTCATCCCAAGCGCTTAGTACAGTGCTCTGCACATAGTAAGCGCTCAATAAATACTATTGAATGAATGAATGAAGAAAACATGAGAAATGAAAAATTCTTGAATGAGGAGAATCTGTTTTTTCTTACACCCTCTCAAGTACAGACAGAACCTATCTGGGGGAAACAAACCAGACCCTCTGTGAAATGCCATATGCTCCAGAAGTGTACAAAATTGTTAATGGATCAATGTTATTCATTGATCACTTACTATGTACAGAGCAATGGATGTACTTCAGAAAGTACATTACAACAGACTGGGAGCCACATTCCCTGCCCACAGACCTTATAGTCTACAGAGGAGTTTGCAGTCTAGTACGTAAATCATAAATTTAGAGAAAAATTAAGAAAGTCTCCATCCACAGATTCATTCAACCTATCTTGGAGGAAATCCAAATCCCGAGAGTTGAAAAGTGCAGTGTCTTGCGGGACCTTTGTCGTCAAATATTTCATTTTGTGATGTTATACATTCACACCTCATAGCACATTTACTAAAGGGCACATCCTTGCTGCATAAATGCAGAAGTGACTTTTCATTTGAAAAAATAAACTGCTTTTAGTGTTCTAAATCAGGGCTGAAAACCAGATAGCTAGAGTTACAATTCAAGCTCAAAGTTAAAAGGAATGTCCAAGAAATTATAGTACTCCGCCTTTTTTTAGATCCTGTGGGCACTCGTGATCACTTACTACAGTTTTGGGACCCTAAATAGGAGTTCCATTTTTTATTCCAGATTGTTATAATGCTGAACTGTGTTCTGCCCAGGTGTAAAGGCAATTGGGATTTGGAGTTGTCAGAAAGAATGGGTCCAGACATCAATGAGAAAAATTGAGAAGGGAGTTAAAAGCATTTTTATTATCATCACCCCATTTCCATCTTTTTCTCTGTATGATAATGGCTGGGATTACATCTCAGATGACATTTCAGGGCAACATAGAAGATGAAGTGTCCCTCAAATAGTTCTAATTGGATATTAGGAGGGATTAGGTCCCCAAAGTATATGAAAGACAATGACTTTCTGAGCTATTTTTGAAAACCAAACCTTCAGGCCGCCCAGTTATTATTCTCTACCAACAGTGGCAACAATATGCTTGGAGGAAAAGTGTAACCATTTTCCATCTTGATATCCGTCCTCTTGGTTAGAGGTTAGAGTCTGTTAGAGTCGAACAGCTGTCCCTAAAAAAGAGGAAGGGGCTCCAGTAGGAGAATAGTTGATAGCTGAAACAGAAATGCCCTGGAAGTTTCAGTGACACTATCATGATAAACTGTTTTTTCCCTCAGGAAGTTTTTCAAGTGCTGGCAAAAATTCCCCTATTGGAGCGCCTTTCTCTTTTATATGGATAGCTGTTAAATTCTAACAGACTCTAATCTCTAACCATGCGGATGGATCTCAAGATGGATAAGGACTTCAATTTTCCTCCAAGCATTTTGTTGCCACTGTTGGTAGAGAATACTGTCTGGGAGGCTCAATGGTTTAGTCTTACTAAGTGTTTATCATTTTTAATAATAATTAATAGTTAATAATAATAATAGCTGTAGTATTATGTGCCAGGCACTGTACTAAGCACTGGGTAGATACAAAGTAATTGGGTTAGACATAGTCCCTGTCTCACATAGGATTTACAGTCTTAATCCCCATATTCCAGGTGGGGTAACTAGGCTTGCCCTAGGTCACGTAGCAAAGTGACAGAGTCGGAATTAGAACCCAGGTCCTTCTGACTCCCAGGCCCGTGCTCTATCCACTAAGCCACATACCTTCCTTTTCCCGACTGCCATCCGGGGGCCTCCCTCCCAGTATGCCCTTCGCCAGCGAGAAGGACACAAACACCCAGCCCTGGCACGGGACCATTCACTCATTCATTCATTTAATCATATTTATTAAGTGCTTATTGTGTGTAGAGCACTGTACTAAGAACTAGAGAAAGTACAACACCCAGCCTCACCCTCCTACCCCACCAGACTCCTTAGCAACACCACCTGGGTCCCCGCAGCTCCCACTTCCGAACCATCCCGGGGCCTCACGCCCAATCTGCCCTGCTCCAATTGGGGAAACGCAAGTCGTGGCAACACTTGGCTTCCTGTAACTACAGGATATCAAGAAAGAAAGCAGTGTGGCCTGGTGGAAAGATCATGCGCTTGGCAGTCAGAAGGACTTGGGTTCTAATCTCAGCTCTGCCACTTGCCTGTTATGTGAGCTGGAGCAGGTCACTTCATCTCTCTCAGGCTCAGTTACCTCATCTGGAAAATGGAGATTAAGACTGTGAGCCCTCTGTGAGACATGGACTGTGTCCCACCTGATTAGCTTGTATCTATCTCAGGGACTAGTACAGTGCCTGGCATATAATAAGGGCTTAACAAATGCCATTAAAAAAAAAAAGCTATGGCTGCGACTGTAGCCATGACAGTTGCTGTGGCTGTGACTGTTGAACTCTGAGCGGCAAAGAGCCTGGGACTTTGCTCCACTAAGCCATCGTACCCTATTGATCTCTTTGTTTCAGTGTTTTTATATTTATCTTTGTCCCCGCCTATTTTGTTGTTCTTTAAAAAAAATAGTATCCGTTAAGCACTTACACTATGCCAGGCACCCTACTAAGAGCTGGGGAAAAAACAAGCTAATCAGGTTGGACACAGTCCATGTCCCACATGGAACTCACGGTCTCATTCCCCCTTTGATGAGGTAATTGAGGAACAGAGAAGTGGAGTGATTTGGCCAAGGTCACACAGCAGACAGGTCATAGGACTGGGATTAGAACCAAGGTCCCTCTGACTCCTGGGCCCGTGCTCTTTCCACTAGGCTAGGTTGCTTCTCTAAAGTTCTTGTGTTTTCATCCTCTACCAGCACTTAGTACAGTGCTTTGCATAGAGTAGGTGCTTCATAGATACTATTGCTACTACCACTGCTAATAATAATGATGCTTTTTGTTAAGCGCTTACTATGTGCAAAGCACTGTTCTAAGCGCCAGGGGGGATACAAGGTGTTCAGGTTATCCCAAGTGGGGCTCACAGTCTTAATCCCCATTTGTCGGATGAGGGAACTGAGGCACAGAGAAGTTAAGTGACTTACCCAAAGTCACACAGCTGACAAGTGGCGGAGCCGGGATTAGAACCCATGACCTCTGACTCCCAAGCCCGGGCTCTTTCCACTGAACCACGCTCATACTACTACTACTACTACTTCTTAGCACCATCAGGTCATTCTCTATTCTTGTCTTTCCTCGACTGAAGTTTCCATAATTGTTTGACCCTTTCAAAATAAGGTTTCTGAAGTAAAAAATGTCTTCTTACCCTCATCTTCACAAGCAGAATGAAGCAGAGAATTGAAGCAATTATAGGTAATTCAGGTGAAAAATCCCATCTTTAACCTGAATTATCTGGCTAATTATATTAATTTTCTCATGGGACTTCCAAAGATAATAAGGAAATCATTCTGATCTCATCACTTGAGTCCTTGCTGAGTCTAAAAAAAAATGGAAATACTCCTGAATTACACAATGGCATTTCAGGGAGAAGCTTTTCATTCATTCATGTATTTATTGAGCACTTACTATGTGCAGAGCACTGTACTAAGCGCTTGGAATGTACAAATCGGTAAGAGACAGTCCCTGCCCTTTGACGGGCTTACAGTCGCATCGATATCCAAATATTAGTAGTAGATTAGAACAATGTAGATGCAGTAATAGAATATCCTATCAATCAATCAATCAACAGTATTTATTGAGCGCTTATTTTGTGAGATCACTGTACTAACCACTTGAGAGAATACAATACAATGGACCGGCAGACACCTTTCAGTTATTTGTGGAAGTCAATGAGTCCAGGTATATTTTTCTCTTTAAATTCATATGTCCTTATGTAGATAGAAGACTATTTGATAAGAAATTATAAAGAAGAAAAGAAATTAATTTTTATGAAAAAATCCCTTCCTCCCTCCTCTCCTTCCGTCAGGGTGACTGTGAAGCTCCTACTTATTTCTTTCAACCGGAGAAATCTGGCACTATAAGCTCTACTCTAAGACTTTCAAATATGTGACTACTTCACTTGAGGTAGTCCTTCCCGTCTAGCAAAGAAATATACAATTGTGAAGATCGAAGAGCCTGAGCTCAAGAGGTCATTTAATCCATTCCCTCTAGACTGTAAACTCCTTGCAGGTTGGGTTTGTGTCTGCCAACTCCGTTTTATTGTATTCCCCCAAAACCTTAGTACAGTACTCTGTACACATTAAGTGCTCAATAAATATGATTGATTGAGTCCCTTTCCGCTGAGAAGGCTGTTAAATCCCACAAAAATATTTTACACTCCCATCTCTTTAAAAAGATTGTCTGAGTCAGGAAAGCCTTCTTTATATCTTGCCTAAATTCTTTGTACTACAATTTAAGCACATTTCTGCTGTCAGGGAAAAGAGACATTTCCAACACCACTTTTCACATGACTAGAACACAAATTCTTCTAATTCTCAGTCCTGTGCTGTTTCCACTAGGCCATTCTGCCTCCCTAAAGTGCTTTTTAAAAAATTTTTATGGTTTGTTAAGCACTTACTATGTGCCAGGCACTATTCTAAGCGCTGGGGTAGATACAAGATAATCAGTTTGGACACAGTCCCTGTCTCACATGGCACTCACAGTCTGAATCCCCATTTTACGGATGAGATAACTGAGGTATAGAGAAATGAAGTGACTTGTCCCAGGTCACACAATAGACAGATGGTAGAGCTGGGATTAGAACCCAGGTCCTTCTGACTCCCAGGCCTGTTGCCTATCTACTAGGCCAGGCTGCTTCTTGCGTTTTTATCTTTTCTTGTGTTCTCTAGCCAGTCCCCTTTCCCCAAATTATCCTTAGAGCCTGAGTCCGTTGGGAAACAGGGAATAGTAGACAACTGGGAGAGCTGGTATTAGAACTCAGGTCCTCTGACTCCCAAACCTATGCTCTTTCCACTAGCCCACACTGCTCCAAAAGTGATGTGGATGTTGGGTAGTGTGTGGGGGTGGGGTTTGTGATTAAGGGGGAGGGGGAGGTGTTCAAGCTATAAGGAAATTGCCTCTTTAGGAGATCAGGAATACAGGCAAAATCAGGAAGTGGTTTTTGCCCTACATACCTTTTTAGTTCAATTCTCCACTTGATTTTATAAGACCTGGCCTGCCCAATCAATCAATCAATCAATCAAAGGTATTTATTGAGCACTGTACTAGTGCTTGGGAGAGTACAATATAATAGAGTTGGCAAACACTGAATCTCTGGCTAATGTGTGACTAACATTAGTATCAAAGCCAACCTTGCTGATTTTTTTTTATCAAAGACAGGTCTACTTTCAGGGCCCAATCTGAAAAAATGGCATAGCTCATGGAAATCCATTTTTGAAAATAATCATTTCCTCTAGACAGCACTAAGAGGCATATGAGAGAAACTATGATATTGTGTTTCAGTTGCCCTGAAGTGTTACCATGTTTCTTTTCATATTTCCACTAAGAACTCTGGAAATTCCCTTAACTGAAAGATTAGACTAATATTTGCACAGAAGTATAGTAATAAAAATAGAAAATTCCATGAAAAGAGCTGGAAAAACACACTCCCACAGTCTGTAAGAAGAGATATAAAGAAAATGTACAAGAAGTACCCAGAAGAAAATAAGCACCTGCATTATAACTCTTGTTCTAAAATATACCTTTCACTCAGATGGATCATACCCTTGCAGCTTGTTTTTAAGGTTTTAGTCCATGAGTGTATATCTCTAGAAAGTATAATAATCCTGGCTCTAATTCTGGCTCTATCATGTGTCTGCTGTGTGACCTTGGGAAAGTCAATTCACTTCTCTGGGCCTCAGTTACCTCATCTGTAAAGCGGGGATCGAGACTGTGAGCCCCACGGGGGACAGGGACTGTGTCCATGCCGATTTTCTTGTCTCCACCCTAGTGCTCAATTCAGTGCCTAGCACATAGTAAGTGTTTAACAAATGCCATCATTATTATTATTATAAGCAAAACCTAGAGATTAGCATTAAATTGAAACAGAGATAAATTTCTTAAACTGTAAAGGCCCTATGTCTAAATGTGTTGGGTAACTCCATCGTGACAGAGGGGTGAATTCCTCCTGGTAGAGGCTTTTTGCATAACAGGAACTTGAAAATAATCTGGATTGGAAACCCCGTAAGATTTGAAATGTATGTTCCTGATGCTGCAGGCCAGAACAAACTGTGATGGCTTTCGTGGACCCCAGGAAACCTGTCTCCCAGCTGGGAAACTGAGGAAGTACTGGATGTCATTCTGTCCTGCCTCTGGGGGAGGGATCCTGGGAGGATTCTCTGGGGTGCTCTGGAGCAAGGCAGAGATTGCCTGCTGCCCCGAGGGACTCCAAGAGGCTTAAAGCAATCTTTTTTTTTATGGTGTTAAGTGCTTACTATATGCCAAGCACTGTTCTAAGCACTGGAGCAGATACAAGCTAATTAATTTGTACGCAGTCCATATCCCACATGGGGCTCACAACCATATTCCCCATTTTACAGATAAGGTGACTGAGGCACAGAGAGGTAAGTGATTTGCCCAAGGTAAAATAGGAGAAAAGTGGTGGAGCCGGAATTAGTATCTGTTAAACGCTTACTATCTACCAAGCACTGAATTAAGTTCTGAGACAGGTACAGGATGATGATGTTGGACACAATCCCTGTTCTACACAGGGCTCCCAGTCTTAATATTCATTCAACAGATGAGGTAACTGAGGCACAGAGAAGTGAAGTGACTTGCCCGAGGTCACACAACAGACAAGTGACTGAGCCGGGATTAAAACCCAGGTCCTCTGACTTCCAGGTCCATGCTCTTCCCACTAGGCCATGCTGCTTCTCTAGAGGGAACTAAAAGGGATTGGTGCTGTAGGAGGACACGATGATCTTTCCTGAAGCATCAGAATACTGTCCAGATGGGGAATCCCCAAGTCCTCTTGTCAGCTCACTTCCTGCAGTCCCCCCCACGCTCAAATATACACTCGTATCTACCACATCCACCATATTTACTGAGCACTCACTGGGTGCGGAGCTCTATTTATTGAACATTTACTGGGTACGGAGCTCTGTACTAAGTGCTTGAGAGAATACAACGTAGCACAGTTGGTAGACATGTTCTCTCCCCACAACAAGCTTACTTCTAGAGTACGAGCTCTGCCACTTATCTGCTGTGTGACGGTGGGTAAGTTACTTAACTTCTCTGTGCCTCAGTTACCTCATCTGTAAAAATGGGGATTGAGACTGTGAGCCCCATGTGGGACAACCTGATTACCTTGTATCTACCCCAGCGTTTAGAACTGTGCTTGGCACATCATAAGTGCTTAACAAATACCATCATCATTAAAGTCACAATTCCCCAGGAAACCTTTCTTGGTTAATCCCTCTTTTGCCCAACTCACTCTCCCTTCTGCATCATCCACGCACTTGGATCTCCGACGTTCTGGCATTTGACATTCACCGCACCCTCAACCCTGCAGCATATCTAAAAATTATATATCATAAATTATTCATTTATATTAAGGTCTGCCTCCCTTTCTAGACTGCAAGGGGGACATTAATAAAAAAAATACCTAGTGAGTGAAACTATGTCTTCAAAGAATGCCTGACACCAGTGACATTGCTCACACCTGTCACTGAGTCATTCCATATGTTTGGCATTGCTGGACATGAGTCAGAAATCACAGATTACAGCTAAATGTCAGGGAGGGTGCGCTCTTCTGCATGTTTGTGATGAAGGACACCTATTTTGAGGCTCTTTGGAGTCAGGAGGGAGATCACGGGGAAATACGTAGGGATAAATTCATCACGGCATCATACTCCAATTTTAAAGAGTAGCTGTGCGGTGAACTCTCATCAGAGACATGCTGACACTCCCTTGAAGAAAATGTAGCCATCTTGAGTTTAGTACCCCTTTCCTGGAGCGTATAAATCACGTTTCAATCAATCAGTGGTATTTATTGAATGTTTACTGTGTACAGAGCAATCAATCAATCGGCATGGCCTAGTGGAAAGACCACGGGCCTGGGAGTCAGAGGACATGGGTTCTAATCCCAGCTCTGCCATGTGTCTGCTGTGTGACCTTGGGGAAGTCACTTAATTTCTCTGTGCCTCAGTTACCTCATCTGTAAAATGGGGATGAAGACCGTGAGCTTCATGTGGGACAGGTACTGGGACCAACCT
This sequence comes from Ornithorhynchus anatinus, assembly GCF_004115215.2. NCBI lineage: Eukaryota > Metazoa > Chordata > Mammalia > Monotremata > Ornithorhynchidae > Ornithorhynchus > Ornithorhynchus anatinus. The sequence goes on along the minus strand of NC_041731.1, from coordinate 54,589,631 downwards.
AATTACCTTGTATCTACCCTAGAGCTTATAACAGTGCTTGGCACATAGTAAGTGCTTAACAAAATCCACAGATATTATTTGTCGAGTGCTTATTGGGTGCTGAGCACTGTATTAAGCACTTGGGAAAGTATAGTATAACAGATTTGGTAGACACATTCCCTGCCCACAACCAGTTTATTGTTGAGAGGGAGTTTACAGCTTAGAAGATGCTATATTAAGTGCTCGGGAGAGTAAAATATAGAGTTGGCGGTCACGTTCCCTGCCCATAAAGAGTTTGCAGTCTAGAGGGGAAGACAGACACTGTAGTTATTACTGACTAGCAGGGGGTACAAATAGAGCTGGTCTGAAGGCTGTAAGCTCACTGTGGGCAGGGAATGTATCCTCCGAGTTTGTCATATTGTACTCTCCCAAATGCTTAGTACAGTGCTCTGCACACAGAAAACACTCATGCTGAAAAGCAGCATGGCCTTGTGGAAATTGCACGGGCCTGGAAGTCAGAAGACCCGGGTTCTAATCCTGACTCTGTTACCTATCTGCTGCATAACCTAGGGCAAGTCATTTAACTTATCTGTGCCTCAGTTACCTCATCTGTGAAATGGGGATTAAGACTGTAGCCCCACATGGGACAACCTGACTACCTTGTATATATTCCAGCGTTTAGAACAGTGCTTGGCACATTGTAAGTGTATTACAGGGGACTGTGAATCCTATGTATTCCAAGGGACTGTGTCCAACCTGATTATCTTGTATCTACCTCAGTCTAGAGTGCTTAACTAATACTAAGTGCCAGGTACCATTCTAAACGCAGGCGTAGATACAAGACATTTAGGCGGGACACAGTCCTGTCCAATACAGGACTCACAGTCTTAATATAAATGCTGTGGGGCTGAGAATGGGGTGACTATTAAATGGTCATACTAATACTTTCTAAATCCATTTACCCACTTTACTTATAAAGTGCTTTATAGTTGTCCAGTGCTTTAAAGTAGAGGCAAGACTTGAATCCAGAGCTCCAAAATTTCAAAGCTACCAAGTTTAGCTCAGCTGGTGTGCTTATCCATATGGCAAATTATCTAACCCCCAAATTCTGACCTTTCTCAGAGTGATACATGGATAAAGAATCTAATTGAAAATAACTTTGTTTATTACTGTTATCGTGTTAATAATAGGCTATTAGCTGTAGTAAGTACCATCAGTAAACATACAGTGGAAGTTGAAGGGAAAGTTATTAATGCCTTAGAAATTGAGGACAGATAGCAATATGCTCTAGTTTTTAGTCATTAAAGTAATCATGTTGCGAGAAGCGGTATGGTCTAATGGAAAAAACTCAGGTTAGGAATCAGTAGACCAGGATTCTAATTCTGGCTCTGCCTGCTGCCTGCTGCCTGCTGTGTGACCTTGGGCAAGCCATTTAACTTCTCTTTGCCTCAGTTTCCTCAACTGTAAATTGGGAATTCAAGACCTGCTCTCCCTCCTACTTAGACTATGAGCCCCATGTGCGACAGGAACTGTTTGACCTAATTAACTTGTATCTACTCCAGTACTTAGAACAGTGCTTGATTCAGAGGAAGGTCTTAACAAATATTATAATAATAATGATGATGATCGTGATAATAATAATGATATGCCTCTCAGGAAAATAAATCATTAAAGAGGACTTTCAGCTAATGGTCTTGAAAATTGATGATGACCAAATTTTGGAAAACAACAATAAAATGAAATCAGAATAGAGAATTTAGCATCTCTGGGACATCTTTGGAAAAATGCACGTTGGTTGCCATGGGCCACTTCCTTGTCCTCGAATCACTTAGAAGGAGGGAGTAGAATAATAATAATGATGACAGCATTTGTTAAGCGCTTAGTATGTGCCAAGCACTGTTCTAAGTTCTGGGGTAGATACAATGTAATCAGGTTGTCTCACTTGGGGCTCACAGTCTTAATCCCCATTTTAAAGATGAGGAAACTGGGGCATAGAGAAGTTAAGTGACTTGCCCAAGGTCACACAGCAGACAAATGGCAGAGCCTGGATGAGAACCCACAACCCCTGACTCCCAAGCCTGTACTTTTGCCACTAGGCCACGCTAAAATTAGTTGTCATGATCATTACAGCATGTATTAAGTGTTCACTATGTGCTAAATATCATGGTGGATATAAGATGAGGTGATATGACAGATTTTTACAGATGAGTACATCGAGGCCCAGAGAGGCTGTCACCATCACACTCTAGGCCAGTGATGGAGCTAGAACTTGAAGCCCAGTCTTCTGACTCCCAGTATCATGTTTGTCTCCTTAGGTAAAGCCCATATAGCCTACAGTGTAGCCCTGCCCACAGTATAGCCATGGAGACAGACATTAAATAAATTACAGATAGAAATAATTATAGTAGTATGAAGGGTCCAGATTCTAATCCCACCTCTGCCACTAGCCAGCTGTGTGACCTTGGGCAAGTCACTCAAATTTGCTGTGCCTCATTTTCTTCAACTGTAAAATGGGGACTCAATATCAGTTCTCCCTCCTATGAGGACCATGAGCCCCATGTGGGACAGACTGTGTCTCTCTGTCCAAATTGGTTGTCTTGAATCTAACCCAGCACTTATTACTGTGCTTGGAGCATAGTAAGCACTTAACAAAGATCACAATTATTATTATTATTATTATTATTATTATTATTATTAAAGACATATAAATAACTGCTACAGAGAATGGTGGGAAAGAAGAGGTGAACACCCTAGCATTCAAGTGGTGGAAAAATACTTAAAGGACAGTTGGAAAGATGTAGAACATACAGATGAGAAATAAAATGGGAAAGGCCTCCACGAGGACATATGATTTTAGAAGGGCTTTGAAGTTGGGGAAAAGCAATGGTCTGCTGTATGTGAAGTGGGAGAGACATTTTGGCAAGAGAAAAGGTAGTGAGTGGGAGGTTGGCGGTGGGAGAGATGAGAAAAGGCACAGTGGCTTGATGGTGGCTTGAGAGGAAAGAAGATTGCAAGCTGGGATGTAGTGGGAGAAGGAAGTGGATAAGTAGAAGGCTGAGAATTGATTGATCAATCAATCAGTCGTATTTATTGAGCACTTACTGTAAGCAGAACACTGTACTAAGCTTTTGGGAGAGTACAATATAACACATCCCTTGCCCACAATGAGCATAGACTCCTTGAGTCCTGGGATCATGTCTACCGTTTCTATTGTACTCTATTCTCCCAAACTCTTGATACAGTGGTCTGCAATCAGTAAGCGCTCAATAAATGCTATTGATCAATTGACTGAGTGCCTGAAAAGCTGATGATCAAGCATTTCTGCTTGATGCGGTGAGAAATGGAAGATCACTGGAGGTCTCTGAGGAGTGGGGAGAAGAGTGGGGAGTGATGTTTTAATAAAACGATCTGAATGGCAGAATGAAGTGTGGGCTGGAGAGGAGAAAGAGTGGAGATGGGGCAGTCAGTGACACAGCCAAAGCTGGACAAGTACCTGGACCAGTGTGGTAGCCGTTTGGAGGAGAGGAAGAGGCGTATCATGGAAATCTACTGGAGGATATAACCACAGTATTTGACAGAATGAGTATGAGCTGAAGGAAAAGACACACTCAAGGATAATATCAAAGTTACGGGTCTGAGAGACGGGGAGAACTGTGGTGTTTACTGTAATGGGAAAATTTGGTAGAGAAGAGGATCGGAGACGGAAGATGAGGAGTTCAGTTTTTAACATCCTGGGCTTGAGGTCCTGGGGGAAATACCCATGTAGAGATACCTGGTGGCAAAAGGAAAGATTTTGAGTGCATTAAAGGAGAGAGGTCAGAGGAAGCGAGAAAGATTTTGGGACCATTCACATAGAAGTGCGAGGAAGATTTGGGGACCATTCACATAGAGGTGCAAGGAAGAATTGAGAGTAGAGGAGCTTCTCCAGGTACTGCACATCCACTGAGAAGAGAAGGGGACCAGAACAAAGCCTTGAGGGAGGAAGAGAAAGGGCTGTGCATTGATCCTATAGGTACCTGGAAGCTATTTGCATTTCAAATGAAATTACTCCTTTTCAAATGAAAGGTTTGTTGTCCAAACTTGTAAATGCAGTTTCCCTTTCACATCCTTATGCAACAGTGAAGAGTGTTTCTTTCCTGGGACTTCCTTTAGGCTGCAGTTAAATCACAGTCTCGCCCTGCCCCACCCTTGTTAAGTGACAACCGGTCCACTTTCAAAAGTGGGTTTCAAGTGCATTTTCAATGTAATAAAACCTATTAATATCGAACATGTTTTTATTGTGTGATAACAGAATCAACCTTTATTTGAATAGGTCTGGAAAATTAACTTTGTCTATAATTATAACCTGAAACTTTTAGAGTACTGAAGAAGATTGATGAAGACTGATAAAGAATGTGTGGGACATGAACTGTGACCAACTGGATTTGCTTGTATCCACCTCAGCGCTTAGTTTAGTGCCTGGCACATAGTAAGTGCTTAAAAATTACCATTACTATTATCATTATTAAGACTTTTTCTAGAACACCTGAGAAAGAGATGACACTGGAGTCTATATTTCTCACTTGAAATAATTTGTCTTTTTTTCTTTTTCATTATTTATCATTCATTCTCATCTCAGAAGAGTGATTAGTTTTCTTACCTTCAAATTTTGCGTGGGGTTTGTAAGTGTATTTATGCATGGTTCAAGTGTTGGCTGAAATGGACAAAAGTATTAAATCGTATTTTCTTAATCTTCACATTAAATCATTATACTAGCTAGTCTCCTTCGTCACACTCGTTAATTTTATTATGCGGAGATTCTATGTGGAGTTTATATGTGTCTCAGTCTGGATAATAAACCCAAAGTTTTCTAGTCTTATTAAAAATGAAAACTGTTGAGTAAGCTCCAAACAACTCTGGTCATTATTACAGTTTCTCAGGCTTGCTTGCACCCTTGCTTTTTAGTGCACATGATTAATAATGTTGGTATTTGTTAAGCGCTCACTATGTGCAGAGCACTGTTCTAAGCGCTGGGGTAGATACAGGGGAATCAGGTTATCCCACGTGAGGCTCACAAGTTAATCTCCATATTACAGATGAGGGAACTGAGGCCCAGAGAAGTTAAGTGACTTGCCCACAGTCACACAGCTGACAAGTGGCAGATCTGGGATTCGAACCCATGACCTCTGACTCCAAAGCCCGGGCTCTTTCCACTGAGCCACGCGGCTTCTCTCTTGATTACAGTAAGCAAGAGAAAAAAAAGGGCTTATTAAGGTGATAATCACTTGGTAAGCATTATATTGATGAAATGAATACATGCAATTAATACCTGTCTGTCTCACAGGTACCTTTAAGAAAAATCAGCTCTCTTGTCATGGTACCCATCTTTTTTAATGGTATTTGTTAAGCACTTACTATGTGCAGGTACTGTACTAAGCACTGGGGAAGATACAAGTTAATTGAGTTAAACTCCTTCCCTGTCCCCCCAAAACTCACAGTTAATCCCCGTTTTACAGATGTGGTAGCTGAGGCACAGAGAAGTTAAGTGACTTGTCCAAGGTCACACCGCAGACTAATAATGTCGGTATTTGTTAAGCGCTTACTATGTGCAGAACACTGTTCTAAGCGCTGGGCTAGATAGTGGGTAATCAGGTCGTCCCACGTGAGGCTCACAGTTAATTCCCATTTTACAGATGAGGTAACTGAGGCCCAGAGAAGTGAAGCGACTTGCCCACAGTCACACAGCTGACAAGTGGCGGAGCCGGGAGTCGAACTCATGACCTCTGACTCCGAAGCCCGGGCTCTTTCCACTGAGCCACGCTGCTTCCCAGACTAGTGGTGGGACTGGAATTACAACCCAGGTCCTTCAGAAGCTTGAGAAGCAGTGTGGCACAGAGGAAAGAGCACGGGCTTGGGAGTCAGAAGTCATGGGTTCTAATCCCGGCTCCGTCACTTATCAGCTGTGTGACTTTGGGCAAGTCACTTAACTTCTCTGTGCCTCAGTTACCTCCTTTGTAAAAGAGGGATTCCTTTATGTCCCATGTGGGACAACCTGATTATCTTGTATTAACCCCAGCTCTTAGATCAGTGCTTTGCACATGGTAAGTGCTTAACAAATACCACAATTATTATTATTATTCAGCACCCAGGCCCGTGCTCTTTCCACTAATCTACACTGCTTTATCCACTGATGCATATCTATACAACATTCCTGGGTGGTTGCTGCCACGGTGTAGCCAGGTCCACAGTAGGTCAGGGTGCAAAAGTGACCTCCCAAAATGATCCTGACCTGGATGCTGCCAGACTGCAGAGAGGCACTGGAACCCCTCCCTCGGGCTTTACCTCCCTGCGGGTCACCTGCTCTCATAGAGAAGCAGCATGGCCTAATGGATAGAGCTGGGAACTTGGGAGTCAGAGGACCTGAATTCTAAATCCCAGCTCTGCCACTAGTCAGCTGTGTGACCTTGTGCAAGTCACTTACCTTCTCTGTGCCTCAGTTCCCTCATGTGTAAAATGGATTCAATACCTGTTCCTTTTCCCTCCCTGTAGAACAAGATCTATGTCCAATTTGATTTTCTTGTATTTTCCCCGGCTATGTGTTTGATACATAAGTAAAGACTTAACAAATGCCAAAATAATCATTATTAAAGGTCAGCAACAGCATTGGAGTGGAATATCACCAGGATCTAGATAAAGCAACAGAAGATTATGCAGCGTGGCTCAGTGGAAAGAGCCCGGGCTTTGGAGTCAGAGGTCATGAGTTCAAATCCCGGCTCTGCCACTTGCCAGCTGTGTGACTGTGGGCAAGTCGCTTCACTTCTCTGTGCCTCAGTTACCTCATCTGTAAAATGGGGATGAAGTCTGTGAGCCCCACATGGGACAACCTGATTCCCCTGTATCTACCCCAGCGCTTAGAACAGTGCTCTGCACATAGTAAGCGCTTAACAACTACCATCATTAAGAATCCATTATCCCCAGGGAGTGGATAACAATAATAATAATTTTTTAAACTGTGGTATTTGTTAAGCACTTGTTATGTGACAAGCACTGTCCTAAATGCTGCAGTAAATGCAAGATAACAATCCCTGATTGACATGGAACTCATAGTCTAGCAGGGAGGAAGAAAATCCCCATTTTACAGACTGTAGGACTATTAATTCATGATTCCCTCCAGTGGGGTACATTATGGAGAATGCATTCTATTTTGTATTAACTTGCCTGAGGTGCTATAAATATCTCCTCTGAATTAGTAATGAATATAATAATAATAATAATAATGGCATTTGTTAAGCGCTTACTATGTGCAAAGCACTGTTCTAAGCGCTGGAGAGGATACAACTTGATCAGGTTGTCCCACGTGGGGCTCACAGTCTTCATCCTCATTTTACAGATGGGGTAACTGAGGTACAGAGAAGTTAAGTGACTTGCCCAAAGTCACACAGCTGACAGGTGGCTGAGCAGGGATTTGAACTCCTGACCTCTGACTCCTAAGGTCGTGCTCTTTCCACTGAGCCACGCTGCTTCTCTAAATATACCCTCTGTCCTGTTAGAGGTCAGTTAGAGGTCACCCCTGCTCAAAGATTGCATCCCTGTTCCTGTCTCCTTGCCCTAGGTATTCCTGGGCCCCCGAGGAGAGGGCTCCAATGCTGGAACTGTGCAAATCACTACTAATGTAAACAATTAGACGATATCCGCATTTAGAGCCTATGTCTGCTGCAGGCCCCATCCAACATATTAAGAAATAACTGGTGACCAAATTTTCAAGTACAAATGAACACACTTCAGTATACATTAAACACATCTACTGCATTTTCCTGGATCCCCTTTTCCCTCCGTATATGCCAGATCACCACTCTCTCCACCTTCAAAGCATTAACGAGGTCACATGTCCTCCGAGAGGCCTTCCCCGATAAAGCCGTCTTTTCCCCGGATCGCTCAAAGTTCTGTAACTTCAGTGCCCTTGGTTCTGTGACCTTGGGACATTGGATATTGGCCCCATCCCCGACCCCACGGCACCTATTTACAAATCTTTAAATTATATATTATAAATTACTTATTCACGTTAATGTCTGTCTCCCCCTCTAGACTGTGAACTCGCTACAGACAGGGAAAGTGTCTGCTAATTCTGTTATACTTTCCCACATGTTTTGTACACTGCTATGCAAGTAGTAAATGCCCAATGAGTACCACTGATGATTTATTTTCCCAAGAAGACTCAGAATGTAGTAGAAATGGTATTTATTTAAGGCTACTGTGTGCAGTATTAAATGCAATGCTTATTGCATTAAGCACTGATTTTAAATATGTGAACTTAGGAAGTCTAACTGCATTGCTAAGCAGCGTGGCCTAGTGGAAAGAGCACGGGCCTGGGAGTCAGAAGGTCATGGATTCTAATCCTGACTGCCACTTGTCTGCTGTATGACCTTGGGCAAATCACTTCACTTCTCTGTGCCTCAGTTACCTCAACTGTAAAATGGGGATTGAGACTGTGAGTCCCACATTGGCCGGAGACTGTGTCAGACTCCATTTGGTTGTACCCACCTCAGTGATTAGTACAGTGCTTGACATATAGTAAGCACTTAACACGTACCATCATTATTATTGCTATTATTAACTCAAGGACATATTTCAGCAAGTACATATAAAGGAAGATGTCCTTTCAATTTACATAGAACATCACTGATAATGGAATTCACTGATATGTGTGTGTCGGTGTATCTGTGTGGAACTGAAAAGGCCAATGTGTCCCACAGCTCTGGCCACAGTGTGTACACAAAAATAATACCTAGAAGACAAACACACACACAAGTACACAATGAGATCTATATCCTTAAATATTTATTAGTCACTTTCTTATTTACCGGCCTAGGCTGAGACCACCGGAAACCCCATAAGCTAAATGTGAATTAATAAGAACTCAATGATAATGTGTTTAGGGAAAAGTTATGTTTGAAGAAAATGTGTTTGGCAAAGAGAGAAGCTGATTAGAAGAATGAATGTAAAGCACCTTGAAATGATTATTTCCCGTTCCTGTCTTTAAACTGGGTTTAAATAAAAAGTTAAGTAAAAAGCAGGAATCTAGTGGAAAACGTTTGCTTAAAACAATAATTGAACTAACATCAAAATCATGAAAGACTTCATGGAAATTTCTGAAAAACCCGAAAGCTATATTCTGGCCAGAAATGCACACATGGACCTCTATCTGACTTCAATGGACGCCACTTCTATTCATCCCCATCCAGAAATTAAACTTCCTGAATCATAGTTTCCACATTTATTTTCCTGAATTCTCACTAGGAACATGCACATAATGAGATCTTTCTATTCTGCTGCTAAATAGAAAGCATTTGCATTTTCCAAAAGGAGATTTATTGGCAGAAAAGGTCCATTTTCAGTTATAAATGATCTATTTTATCAATAACTACAACAGGGCTTTACACATAGTAAGCACTTAACAAATACCAGAATTATTATAACTATCGCATACAACTTTTATTTTTCCTGAAAAATGCTCTTTGAAAAGAGGACAAAGCTAGTGAAAGTTTACTATTCTTTTTCTATAGCTTTCTCTATTAATCCTTTTCCACAAATATCACTTTGTGTTTGTTTAAAGTTAAACACTGAGAAAGTGACATCAACTTATATGACATTTTCATGTATCTGTAAAAACATTAAATGAATAAAATTTATGGAATAATAAAATGCTTCTATAGAGGGGTATTGTATGTATGCAAAAGACTACATGGTGTTTGCACATTAATATATATGCACACATATATGGAACCCATGTACGCGTATGGTAAATTCACAAAGCATTCCCTTGCGAACCATTGGGATTTAGTTCCTGGAAGGTTCTTAGTTGTTGAAAAAGTGGTTGATAAAACCCAAGGGAAAATGGGGTGAAGAACTTTGTAGTTTCAATTTTCCTAACGGGTTTCAACAGAAGCAGTGACGCCTAGTGGATAGAGCGTGGGCCTGGGAGTCGGAAGGTCATGGGTTCTAATCCCAGCTGCTGTGTGACCTTGGGCAAGCCACTTCACTTCTCTGTGCCTCAGTTCCCTCTTCTGGAAAATAAGGATTAAGACTGTGAACCTTATGAGGGCCGATTGTCACACCTTGAAGACACATCCCCTCCAGGAAGCCTTTTTGAGGGCAGATTGTCACACCTTGAAGACGCATCACCTCCAAGAAGCCTTCCCTGACTAAGCTTTCCTCTCCTCTTCTCCCACTCCCTTCTGTGCCGATCTTACTTGCTTCTTCATTCATCCTCCCTCCCATCCCCACACATTACAGCCATATAACTCTATGTACTTGTAATTTATTTATTTGTGTATTTATCTATTTATTTATATTAATGTCTGTCTCACCCTTTAAACTGTGAGTTCATTCTGGGCAGAAGTGTGTCTATTCATTGTTCTATTGTACATTCCCAAACACTTTGTACAGTGCTTTGCACACAGTAAGCGCTCAATAAATAAGATTGAATGAATGAATGAATAAATGACAGGGACTGTGTCCACCCCGATTATCTTGTTTCTACCCCAGCACTTAGAACAGTGCCTGGAATATACTAAGTGCTTAACAAGTACCATAATTATAATTATTATTATTATTACAGCATATTGTAGTAATAATAATTATAGTATTTGCTAAGTGCTTACTATGTGCCAAACACTGTTCTAAGCGCTGGGGTAGATACAGGGGAATCAGCTTCTCCCACGTGAGGCTCACAGTCTTAATCCCCATTTTAAAGAGGAGGTAAATGAGGCACCCAGAAGTTAAATGACTTGCCCAAAGTCAGGCAGCTGACAGGTGGTGGGGCCAGGATTAGAACCCATGACCCCTGACTCCTAAGCCCGTGCTCTTTCCACTGAGCCACGCTGCTTCTTCTAGTAGTAGTAATAGTATTTATTAGGCACTTCCTGGGAGCAGAGCCTTGTACTAAGCACTGAGAGACAATACACAGTTGGGAGTTAGACACATTCCCTATCCCCCAGGAGACTCACAATCTAACAAACAGATACTTAACATCAGAATGTTTCTATAAAATCAAGCAATCTGTGACATTTCCTGAGTACTTCCAGAAGAAGAGGAAGCTGGTTCTAACATACTGAGGGCTGAGAATTTGGGAGGATTTATTTCCTAGGCTACTTAGCTTGATGGGCCATGAGGAACTAAATGGGAGTGCAGGCTAAGAATTTAAGTTCTGGCCTTCCATCGATGGTGTGTAGAAGCAGTGGGTTTCGATCAAGAGTTACACTTACCTCCTAAGGATATTTCAAAGGACTTTCAAGGTAGTAGCCTAGCCGTAGCAGTTTTCTCTGCTAAATTGATTCTTTCTCGGAGTCCCACGTCAGATTGGCTAACTAGATAGCTACCTTTGCCGGTTGTTCTAGTCTCAGTTGTCGGCAGTGATGTCAGATAAGCAATTTTCTTTTTCCTGAATAGACGCCCTTCAGCTAAACCCACCCTACCTGATTTGCTTTTTTAATTCTCCCCACTCACCCCCATGACTCTGGGGACAAGCTCCTTCCCCCAGCCAATCCATTTCTGCTTTTTTGTTTTCTTCTTCCTCCACATTCCTGAAGCAGCAGTCCCGCCTCTGTCACCCCTCCTCCAGTCCCAAGCCTATTACGCAAGGACAGGAATGGGATCCTGGATCCTGGGAGCTAAAAAATAAAAATTAAAAAATGGGGGAAATGGGAAAGATGGAGGGAGGAAGTGCCGTTGAATAGGCCACTGGGTGGAGGGTGATGATGGGGTCAAGGTGGTGGAGGGTAGAAGGGGAGGTCTCTCCAGAGTTATGGGGAAAGAAGGAATCAGAAGGCAGCGAAGGGCAGACACACATTTTTTGGGGAAAAAAAAGCAGTTAAGGTGGGTTGGTGGTAGAGGTAAGTTAGGATGAGTACAGATTCCCCCTCTAGACGGTAAGCTTGTTGCGGGCAGATAATGTATCTGTTTATTGTTATAATGTACTCTTCCAAGCCCCTCAGGGTCGTACCTAGAGAATTTCCAGTACTCTACCAGTCTCGACTATGAGAGGGAGAGTCAATCAGAGAGTCAATCCAAAGCCTACCCATTCGATTCCTAGCTTGGCCAGTGGCTAGCGAGTTGAAGGCAATCTGCTACAAGTCAAAACTCACCCGTGCTGGGGAGCAGCGGCATGGGAGAGAGTCAAGGGTGGAGACTCGAGTTTACTGTGCAGAAGAAGGCAATGGGAAATCACTTCTGTATTTTTCCCAAGAACACTCTATGGATACACTACCTGAATGATTGTAGAGGGAGCAGGGGCGTTCTGGTAGAGACGTGCCGATGGCTTCGCTATGGGTCGGAGGTGACTCGACGGCATAAGACAAGACTCTCCTAAGCACTGAGTACAGTGCTCTGCACACAGTAAACGTTCAATAAATTCAGCAGAATGAATGCATACAACAAAATAAATGTTTATCATTCATTCAGTCATATTTATTGAGCGATTACCGTGTGTAAAGCAGTGTAGTATGCCCTTGGGAGAATACAGTACAACAACAAACACATTCCTTGCCCACAACGAGCTCATCAGAGGCAGCTGGCTGCAACAGGAAGTTTCTTGCCACCTCTGACAGCTACCGCAGCATTAGTCAGGCTAACTGTAAGTTTTCAGGGCTCCCTGATGAGGTGAGAACTCTGGGGAATCCAGCAAGAAGCAGAAATGAAGCAGGCAAGAAGAGAAACTCTTGTTGTGGCTGCCAATTTCCCAGAGCTCCCGCCTCTGCTGGGTGTTCTGCAGCCCCACGGCAGAGATTCCGAGAAGCCTATGGCAGCCCTACGAGCGTTATCTCATCTCAGCTTTTCTGGTGACTGTGGTAACCTTCCCTTGCCTCTGGCTCTAAGCTCGTCCTTCTAGACTGTATGCTCGTTGTGGGCAGGAAATGTGTCTGTTTATTATTATATTGTTATATGGTTTAGTGTCACGGGCACAGGCTTGAGGGTCAGAGGACGTGGGTTCTAATCCGATCTCCGCCACTTGTCTGCTGCATGACCTTGAGCAAGTCACTTAACTTCTCTGTGCCTCAGTTACCTCATCTGTAAAACAGGAATTAAGAACTGTGAGCCCCGTGTGGGACAACCTGATTACCTCGTATGTCCCCCAGGGCTTAGAACAGTGCTTGGCACATAGTAAGCGCTTAACAAATACCATAATTATTACTATTACCGTGTTCTGCACAGAGTCAGCGCTCAATAAATACGATCGAACGAATGAACACATGTGAGAGGGGGACTGAGGGCTCAGAGCAAGAAGGAGAGAGGGGGCACTTTGTACTGAATCTTGAGATTATAGCGATACCATTTCCAATAAAGGTTGAAGAGCAAAAGACACGCCACAAGGTTAAATGATAAGCAGAATGCCGAAGGAATGTCAAGAAAAGGACCATTCCACAGAATGTCTTGCTTTCACAATGATTGACAAGATATTGTGAGCATCTAAGCTCCTTACACGCTGCAATAACAAGTAGGCAATGTGGAAGAGAGAGGATATGTCTTGTCCTGGTTCTCATAACCACCTTCCCCCAAGTGACCAGGCGTTCACTGGCTATAGCGTCGGACAGCTGTCGATCTTTTATAACAATTTCAAAGCGCCTTATATAGCACTTAATTCCTCAGAATTTGACACATTTTGACACACATTTTGACAAGTGTACTATTCCATCATCATCATCTTTGTCTCTCCCTCTCCTTCTCGCAGAAAATAAGGATGAATACTCACGTTTCGCTCCTACGCTCCAGCTATAGTTAAGAATGAGAAAGCAAGGATTAAAAATGCATTCTGCTGATAAACGTTCCAGCTGTGGTTAAGAACGACTGAGGACAGCCTTCATGGTTTCTGAATGCACTTTCTAACATTCCTTACTTTTACCTCTATTAATAATATTTTACATTTTGAAGTATAATGGCTGAATATCTGATAGTGATGATGATAATAATAATATCTGTTACACACTTAGTATATTAAACATTTAGTACAGTGCTTTGCACACAGTAATCGCTCAATAAATATGTCTGAATGAAGTTCCGGCCCTCTACTAAGCACTGGGGCTGGTACAAGACAATCAGGTCCCACGCAGGGCTTACAGTCAAAAGAAAAAGGGAGGTGTTGAATCCCTATTTTGCGGTTGAGGGAACTGAGGCCCACAGAAGTTAAGTGATTTGCCCAAGGTCACCCAGCAGGCAAATGGCAGAGGTAGGATTAGAATCTAGGTCGTCTGAGTCCCAGGCCTGCGCTCTTTCCACTAAGCCACACTGCTTCTCTAAAACAGGACCAAGCTTGCAAACTAAAATGGTGTAATATGGATTAATTAAACCTCTTGACGGGGGAAGGGGCAAGGGGGAAGGGCAGATGATTTAGCCTCCCCTTAAAAATTCCACAGCTGCACCTTCATATCCTAATTGAGACCCGGAGGGACAAAACAGTCGCACTCCCCAAAGAATTACAGCTGTTCCTAACTCTCCCTGATCTCAGTTTCCAAAACAGAATGGCCTGCAGCAGGAGTGCCCTCAGGTAAAGAGAGTCTATATTATTTATGATTTTAAATTTTAATAGCCAGATAGGTCTCGTTCTTTAGGCCACTTGGCAGCCAGAACTATCCATATGCACTAATGTAGGCAAGTACCCCTGATTAGCCATGCTGGGGTCCAGGGAATAGTGATCTCATTTTTTTTTTCAGATCCATTTTTCAAACGGGAAACAATCCAACTGAAATTCAGTTTTGAAACAATTCCATATGGATAGATGTAAGAATTCATAAACTGGGAAAAAAACACCCAGTAACTAAATTCCCCATTTCATTCAAATATGAAAACCTAGAGTTTAAAGAAAAGGGTGTTGTTGAGTAAAGCTCAAAGAAAATTCACTAAACCTTGGTCATTTGAGGATGCAGGAATCAGGAAACTTAGGAGTGACCTTCCCCTGGCCGTGGGATGGCATCCAAGCCTGCTGCCATTTAAACGAGGTTAAAAAGCACTGGAGAGCAGAGTATTCATTCAGTAGTATTTATTGAACGCTTACTATGTGCAGAGCACTGTACTAAGCGCTTGGAATGTACAAGTCGGCAACAGATAGAGACAGTCCCTGCCGTTTGACGGGCCTACAGTCTAATCAGAGTAGGTGGGAGGACCAAAGAGGCAGGAGAGAGGAAAACATATCTGTAGTGATTGGGTGCAACTTTAGGGGTTGAGGGTGGTGCTTTTACTTAGAAAAATCAGCAAACAGCACAAGCCATATTTTGAGACCATTTTTTGAAGTGGTCATACCCGGGCCACAGACCATAGACTACACTGTAGACTCTCTAGACTGTAGATCTTCTAGACTGAATACTCATTGTGGGCAGGGAACGTGTCTGCTTATTGTTATATTGTACTCTTCCAAGCGCTTGGTATAATGCTTGGCATATGGTTAGTGTTCAATAAACATGATTGAATGAATGAGTATAATAATAATAATTGCGATATTTGCTAAGCGCCTACTATATACCAGGCACCGTACTAAGCACTGGGGTGGATACAAGCAAATCGGGTTGGACACAGTCCCTTTGCCACTTGGGGCTCACAGTCTCGATCCCCATTTTACAGAAGAGGTAACTGAGGCACAGACAAGAGAAGTGACTTGCCCTGGGCCACACAGTGGACAAGTGGTTGAGGCGGAATTAGAAGCCGTGACCTTCTGACCCAGGGGTACGCTGCTATTCATGGAACTGGGGTAAAAGAATAACTAGACAGATGTGATTCATGTTTATTTGGAAAATAATTTCAAATTATTTCAATTATCATTTCAAATATCTTCCACCAAATATTTGAGCATCGCTGTTAAAAAGAGCAGAATTACCATATTTTACTCCTCCTCCTCAACATCTTCCCAATCATCAAGTGAGGTGTTAAGAGGACCAACTAAAAGCACCAGGGTAGTCAGAGTGATCCATTTCCTTGCACCTGAAGGAGAAACTCCTTACCATTGATACCGAGATTCATCACCGACTTTCTGTTTTGTGCCTAGAGGCTCGTTTCGCTTGCTGTTCCCCGGTTTGCCGGTATAAATTCTGTGGTATTTATAGAGTGCTTACTGTGTGCAGAGCACTGTGCTAAGTGCTTGGGAGAGAACAATAGAGTTGGTAGACATCATTCCTGCCCAGGAGGAGCTTACAGTCTACAGGGGGAGTTTACTATCTCTTTAGACCTTCTAACTGTACCTCACTCGACTCTCCCATCTCTCACCTCTGTCTCATTTCTTTTCCCTCTGCCTAGAATCAGTGGTGTCTACTGAATGTCTATCTTGTGCAGCGCACCGTACTAAACGCCTGAGGGAGTCGAATAAATTTAAAAGACAATCAATAGGGAAGCAGCGTGGCTTAGTGGAAAGAGCCTGGGCCCGGAAGTCAGTGACCCCAGGTCCTAATCTTCAGTCTGCTGCTCCTCTAATGTATGACTTTGAGCAAGTCTCTTAACTTCTCTGTGCCTCATCGGGAATATGCGGACGGCGGAGACTGCGTGCCCTATGTGGGACAGGGAGCGTGTCCGATCCCACCCGATTATCTTGAATCTACCCCAGAGGGTAGTACGGTGCCTGGCACTCAACGGATATCATTAAAACAATCAATCCTATTTATTGCACGCTTATCTGCACGGAGAATTGTACTAAGCAATTGGTAGAGTCCACCAATTTACATCGACCTGATCTCTGCCCTCGAGGAGCCTACAGTCTAGTGGGGGAAACAGACGTGAAAATAAACTAAGAGGTGAAGATGTGTGGTCCCCTCTCGGGATTCATTTAATAGTATTTATTGGGCGCTTATTATGAGCAGAGCACCGTACTAAGCACTTGGAATGTACATTTTGGCAACAGGATGGCACCTGGAGAGTTTCTGCACTCCACCAATCTCGACTATGGGAGAGAGAGTCAAGCAGAGGCCTAGCCGTTCCATTCCTAGCTTGGGCAGTGGCTAGCGAGCGGAAGGCAATCTGCTACAAGTCAAAACTCACCCGTACTGAGCAGCAGAAGCATGGGAGAGAGTCGAGGGCGGAGACTCACTTTGACTGTGCAGATGGAGGCTACGGTAAACCACTTCTGTTATTTTTTTCGAAGAAAACCCTATGGATCTACTAGCAGAACGACCGCAGACGGAGGTGGGGCGTTCCGGGAGAGACGTGTCCACGGAGTCGCTACGGGTCGGAGACGACTCGACGGCATCAGACAAGACAAGTAGATGTGTGGGGAATGTGCTGTATTGCATAGGTTATTCAGACAGGCTGATATGCCAGCAGCGGGGGACATAGAGGGAGTAGATGAGAGATAACCGGGGAAGACCTCCTGGAGAGGTGAATTCAGAAGAGTCTTGAAAATAGGGGAAGCAGTGGTCTGCCAGATGTCAGTGGGGAAGAAGCTCCAGAAAGAAGGGAAGGCCTGAACAAGAAGTCAGCAGAGCGGCAAGTTGGCTTTTGAAGCACGAAGCGTGTGAGCTGGGTCGAGGGCGAGGAGCAAGAAGAAGTAAAGTAGGGCTGTGGGAGCTCATTGAGTAGCAGGAATGGCATTTATTAAGCACTTAATTTAGGCAGAGCACTGTACAAAGCATTGGGGCTTTCATTAAGGCACTGAGTGATGGTTAAGAGTTCCTGCTTGATGGAGGAGCTTGTGAAGAATGACGAGACGTGGTCCAGAGCAATGTTTTAGAAAGATGCCCCGGGCAACAGGATGGAGAGACATTCATTCTTTCTTTCTTTCTTTCTTTCTTTCTTTCTTTCTTTCTTTCTTTCTTTCTTTCTTTCTTTCTTTCTTTCTTTCTTTCTTTCTTTCATTCAATAGTATTTATTGACTGCTTACTGTGTGCAGAGCACTGTACTATGTACTTGGAATGGACAATTTGGCAACAGATAGAGACCATCCCTGCCAACAATGGGCTCACAATCTAAAAGGGGGAGACAGACAGCAAAACAAACAAGTAGTCAGGCATAAATACCAACAAAATAGATAAGTAGAATCATAGATATAAACACATCATTAATAAAATAGAGCAACAAATAATATATACAAATATACACAAGTGCTGTGGGGAGGGGAAGGGGGTAGAGCAGAGGGAGGGAGTAGGGGCAATGGGGAGGGGAGGAGGGGCAGAACTCTCTCCTGGACGCACTCCAATCTAGCTTCCATCTCCTCCACTTCACCCATGACCTCCTTCTTGCCAAATCCAATGGCTCCTACACTATCCTAATCCTCCTCGACCTCTCAGCTGCCTCTGACCCTGTCGACCATCCCCTTCTCCTCCACACTTTATCTCACCTTGGCTTCACGGACTCTTTCCTCTCCCAGTTCTCCTCTTATCTCTCTGGCCGTTCATTCTCGGTCTACTTCGTGGGCT
Organism: Ornithorhynchus anatinus; assembly: GCF_004115215.2. Lineage (NCBI taxonomy): Eukaryota > Metazoa > Chordata > Mammalia > Monotremata > Ornithorhynchidae > Ornithorhynchus > Ornithorhynchus anatinus. The sequence continues at coordinate 54,571,287 of NC_041731.1, read as the reverse complement.
CCTCCTCCCCCTCCCATCCACTAACTGTACGGCTTCCTCAAGGGTCAATACTTGGCCCTCTTCTGTTCTCCATCTACACTCACTCCCTCGGTGAACTCATTCGCTCCCACGGCTTCAACTCTCATCTCTACGCAGCTGGTACCCAAATCTACATCTCCTCCCCGGTTCTCTCCCCCTCCCTCCAGGCTCGTATCTCCTCCTGCCTCCGGGACATCTCCTCCTGGATGTCTGCCCGCCACCTAAAATTCAACATGTCTAAGACTGAGCTCCTTATCTTCCTCCCCAAACCCCATCTTCTCCCTGACTTTCCTGTCACTGTGGGACTGCACGACCATTCTTCCCGTCTCACAGGCCTGCAACCTTGGTGTCATCCTTGACGCTACTCTCTCATTCACCTCACACATCCAATCCATCACCAAAACCTGCCGGTCTCAACTTCACAAAATCACCAAGATCTGCCCTTTCCTCTCCATCCAAACCGCTACTGTGCTGGTACAAGCTTTCATAATATTATTTTTATTGTGTCAGCCTCCTCTCTGATCTCCCTTCCTCCTGTCTCTCCCCACTCCAGTCTATTCTTCATTCTGCTGCCCGGATCAACTTCCTGCAGAAACGCTCCGGGCACGTCACTCCCCTCCTCAAAACCCTCCAGTGGTTGCCTATCAACCTTCTCTCGAAACAAAAACTCCCCACTCCTTCAAAGCTCTCCATCACCTTGCTCCCTCCTACCTCACCTCCCTTCTCTCTTTCCACTGCCCACCCCGTACACTCCGCTCCCCTGCCGCTCACCTCCTCACGGTGCCCCGTTTGCACCTATCCCGCCTTCGACCCCAGGCCCACGTCCTCCCGCTGACCTGGAATGCCCTCCCTCCTCACCTCTGCCAAACTAACTCTCTTCCCCTCTTCAAAGTCCTACTGAGAGCTCACCTCCTCCAGGAGGCCTTCCGAGACTGAGCCCCCCTTTTCCCTCTGATCCTCCCCCCTTCCCCTTCCCCGGCCCCGCCCTCTGCTCTTCCCCCTTCCCCTCCACTCAGCACCGTGCATATTGGTATATATTATTTCTACCCTATTTATTATGCTAATGAGGTGTCTATCTCCAGGATTCTATTTATCTTGATGATGTTGTCTTGTTTTGTTTTGTTCTGTTTTGCTTTGTTGTCCGTCTCCCCAGTTTAGACTGTGAGCCCGTTATAGGGCAGGGATCCTCTCTATCTGTTGCCAAATTGTACATTCCAAGTGCTTAGCACAGTGCTCTCCACATAGTAAGCACTCAATAAGTACTATTGAATGAACGGAATGAATGAATGAAAGGGCGGGCTCAGTCTGGGAAGGCCTCCTGGAGGAGGTGAGCTCTCAGTAGGGCTTTGAAGAAGGGAAGAGAGTTAGTTTGGCGGAGGTGAGGAGGGAGGGCGTTCCGGGACGGCGGGAGGACGCGGGCCAGGAGGCGACGGTGGGACAGGAGCAAACGGGGGACCGTGAAGAGGTGAGCAGCGGCAGAGGAGCAGAGTGTAGGGGGTGGGCAGAAGAAGGAGAGAAGGGAGGTGAGGTAGGAGGGGGCAAGGGGATGGGGACCTCTGAAGCCAAGAGTGAGGAGTTTTTGCCTCATGCGAAGGTTGATGGGCAACCACTGGAGGTCTTTGAGTAGGGGAGTGACACGCCCAGTGCGTTTCTATAGAAAGACGATCCGGGCAGCAGAGTGAAGTAGAGACTGAAGCGGGGAGAGACAGGAGGATGGGAGATCAGTGAGGAGGCTGATGCAACACAGAACAATGCTTTAGAAAACTCATCTGGGCAGCAGGGTGAAGTATGGAGTGAACAGGGGAGGCTGGAAGCAGGGAGGTCAGCGAGGAGGCCGAAGCAGTAGTCAAATCAGGGTATGACAAGGGCTCGGACCGGGGAGGTGGCAGTGTGGAGGGAGATTCTGGAGACACTGTGGACAGACAAGCAACAGCATCTGGTGACAAACCGAATACGAACACGGTCCCCGACATCTTGCAGTCTAACAGGGGACTCCCTCCTCCTTCCAACTCCTTAGGCCCCAGCAATCCCCATCTACAAAGCTTCCAGAAATCCTACCCGCTCCAAGAAGCGTTCAGGTTCATTCCCACAAATCAATTAATAGCATCTGAGCGTCTCCTGTGTGCAGAACACTTTCCTGAGCAGTAAAATCAATCAGTTGCCTCCTCGAGAAGCAGCTTGGCCTAGTGGATAGAGCACGGGCCTGGGAGTCAGAAGGACCTGGGTTCTAGTCCCGGCTCCACCACGCGTCTGCTGTGTGACCTTGGGCTAGTGACTTCACTTCTCTGTACCTCAGTTATCGCATCTGTAAAATGGGGATTGAGACTGTGAGCCCCAGGTGGGACCTGGACCGTGTCCAACCCCATTCGCTTGTATTCACTCCAGCATTTAGTATAGTGGAATAGTATAGCTACTATTACGGGCTCTCGTTATATCCCGGCTAGACTACTGTGTCAGCCTTCTCTCTGACCTCCCTTCCTCCTCTCTCGCCCCGCTCCGGTCTATTCTTCACTCCGCTGCCCGGCTCATCTTCCCGCAGAAACGATCTGGGCACGTCACTCCCCTTCTTAAACAACTCCAGTGGTTTGCCTATCGACCTCCGCTCCAAACAAAAACTCCTCACTCTAGGCTTCGAGGCTCTCCGTCACCTTGCCCCTTCCTACCTCTCCTCCCTTCTCTCTTTCTACCGCCCACCCCGCACGCTCCGCTCCTCCGCCGCCCACCTCCTCGCCGTCCCTCGGTCTCGCCCATCCCGCCGTCGACCCCTGGGTCACGTCCTCCCGCGGTCCCGGAACGCCCTCCCTCCTCACCTCCGCCAAACTGATTCTCTTTCCCTCTTCAAAACCTTACTTAAAAATCACCTCCTCCAAGAGGCCTTCCCAGACTGAGCTCCTCTTCCCCCTCTACTCCCTCTGCCATCCCCCCTTTACCTCTCCGCAGCTAAAGCCTCATTTTCCCCTTTTCCCTCTGCTCCTCCACCTCTCCCTTCCCATCCCCACAGCACTGTACCCGTCCGCTCAACTGTATATATTTTCGTTACCCTATTTATTTTGTTAATGAATTGTACATCGCCTCGATTCTATTTAGTTGCCATCGGTTTTTACGAGATGTTCTTCCCCTTGACGCTGTTTAGTGCCATTGTTCTTGTCTGTCCGTCTCCCCCGATTAGACCGTAAGCCCGTCAAACGGCAGGGACTGTCTCTATCTGTTGCCGACCTGTTCATCCCAAGCGCTTAGTACAGTGCTCTGCACATAGTAAGCGCTCAATAAATACTATTGAATGAATGAATGAATGAATAGTGCCTGGCACGTATTAAGCCCTTAACAAATATCACAGCTATTGATTATTTTTATCACTTATTAAGCGCTTACTGTGTGCAGGGCACTGTACTAAGCACTCGAAAGAGTAGAATCTAACGGAGCCGGTAGACGTGTTCCCTGCTCCCGACGAGCCAACAGTTTAGTACTTGGGGGAAAGTACCAGACTGCGTTTTGCACGATGTGGCCAGGACTGTGAATCCTACATTAGCCTTTTCAGCCCCACTCACGCGGCTTCACGGTCCGTGGTGTCCTGTTTGAATAGGAAGGACAAAAGGATACACAATTAGATACAAATTCCCCGCTCTCACCGAGTTTCCAATTCCGCGTGAGCTCCCATCCCAATTTCTGTGCACTCAACACCCCCGGCGCTCACGTAGGTGCGGGTCTAGAGACGCAACTTCTTTATTCGGCGTCTATTTCACCTTTTCGTGCTCTGACGACGACACGATGTAGCCTTGTTCTTCCAGCTCTTACCGTTTGTAAAGGATTTCTAGCTGCCTCTGCATTAGTTTGGAAACTCCCTGGGGGTGGCTCTGTTGTTTCCTCCTAATACCGTCATGAGTGCCCTAGGGGCTCAGTATGCCACCGCTCGCTTCCCTTGGGAAAAATGAAAGACTCAGAAATGGATGAGTCAAACCTATATGAGTTCACTACTCCTTTAAATTTAGGGGCGAGAAAAATTCATCCCACCACCGAGTTCTGTACTAAGAAAGCTGATTTGGACACGTTTTTCTTTCCTCTTCCCTCAGCACGTGGAAACAGCGTGGGCCTGGGAGTCAGAGGACCTGGGTTCTAATCTCACCTCTGCCCCTTGCCCGTTGTGTGACCTTAGGAAAGTCACTTTTAACTTTCCTGTACTTCATTTCCTCATCTGGAAAATGGAGAGGAAATACCTGTTCTCAATCCCACGTAGCCTGGGAACCCCGTGTGGGACAGGGGCTGTGTCCAATCTGACTACCCTGTATCAACCAAGGTGCTCTGTACACAGTGTTTGGCGCGTAGTAAGTGCTTAACAAATACCCCACTTTTTATAATGGTATTTGTAAAGCACTTAGTGGGCGTTAAACCCTGCTCGAAGGACTGACGTTGATAATGGTCAATCGGATCGTATCAGATATATAATACGGGATAATATAAGATAATCGGGGGGACAAAGTCCGTGTCCCATATGGGGCTCTCCGTCTTAATCCCCATTTTACAAACCAAGTAACTGAGGCACAGAAAATCGTGACTTGCCCAAAGTCACGCGGCACACGAGTGGTGGAGCCAGGTTTAGAACCCCTGTCTTCTGATTTCCTGTCAGTTAATCTCATTTACTGAGCGCTTACTATGTGCAGAGCCCTGTTTGAAGGGCTTGGAAGAGTACAATGTAACAATGTAACAGACACGTTCCTTGCCCACAAAGAGTTTACAGTCTAGGTATGTGAGAAGCAGCGTGGCTCAGTGGAAGGAGCCCGGGCTTGGGAGTCAGAGGTCAAGGGTTCTAATCCCGACCCCGCCACCTGTCAGCTGTGTGACTTTGGGCAAGTCACTTAACTTCTCTGTGCCTCAGTGACCTCATCTGTAAAATGAGGATTAAGACTGTGAGCCCCAGGTGGGACAGCCTGGTCACTTTGTATTTACCCCAGCGCTCAGAACAGTGCTCGGCACATAGTAAGCGCTTAACAAATACCAACATTATCTTGGCGCAGAGTAAGCCCTTAACGAACACCGTCGTTATTATGATGAGAAGCAGCGCGGCTCAGCGGTCAGAGCGCCGGTCAGGGGTCATGGGTTCTAATCCCCGTTCTGCCAATCGTCAGCTCTTGTGACTTTGGGCTTCGCTGTGCCTCAGTCACCTCATCTGTAAAATGGGGATTAAGACCGTGAGCCCCACGTGGGACAACCCGCTAACTCTGTATTTACCCCAGCTCTTAGAACAGTGCTTGGCCCAGAGTAAGCGCTTAACAGATCCCATCAGTATTATTATCCTTTCCCCTGGGCCATGACGCCGCTCAGTTGGGAATAAGTAGGAAAGGGTGTACCCCCAAGCCTCTCCCTCGGCAAGGCCAAACCGGCCGTGGAATCCCACAGCTGAGGTTAGCGGCAGAACAGTCAACGGACAGTGGGTGTCGGATAATGATAATGTTGGTGTTTGTTAAGCGCTTGCTATGTGCAGAGCACTGTTCTAAGCGCTGGGGGAGATACAGGGTCGTCAGGTTGTCCCACGTGAGGCTCACGGTTAATCCCCATTTTACAGATGAGGGAACTGGGGCACGGAGAAGTGAAGTGACGCTCGGTCCAGTGCTCTGCGCAGAGTAAGTGCTCAACAAGCATAATGGTTGGATTATTAGAGAAGCAGCGTGGCTCAGTGGAAAGAGCATGGGCTTTGGAGTGAGAGGTCATGAGTTCGAATCCCAGCTCTGCCACTTATCAGCTGTGTGACTGTGGGCAAGTCACTTCACTTCTCTGTGCCTCAGTTCCCTCATCTGTAAAATGGGGATGAAGACTGTGAGCCCCATGTGGGACAACCTGATTCCCCCGTGTCTCCCCCAGCGCTCAGAACAGTGCTCTGCACATAGTAAGCGCTTAACAAATACCAACATTAGTATTATTATTATCTGGCAGGGAGGACCGCGTAGCTCGCCCATCCATCCCGTCTGGCGCCCAGGGAGGCAGCGCGGCCTAATGGATAGAGCGCGGGGCAGAGAGTCAGAAGGACCTGGGTTCTAATCCCGGCTCTACCACTCGTTCATTCATTCAATAGTATTTGTTGAGCGCTCACTCTGTGCAGAGCATTCATTCATTCAATAGTATTTATTGAGCGCTTACTAGGTGCAGAGCACTGCACTGAGCGCTTGGAATGGACTGATCGGTAACAGAGAGAGACAGAGCCTGCCCTTTGACGGACTGTACTGAGCGCTTAGAATGTACCGTTCCACTTGTCTGCTGGGTGACCTTGGGTAAGTCACTTCACTGCTCTGGGCCTCGGTCACCTCATCCGTTAAAGCAGCAGCAGCGGCGTGGAAGCAGCTTGGCTCAGTGGAAAGAGCACGGGCTCTGGAGTCAGAGGTCATGGGTTCGAATCCCGGCTCGGTCACTTGTCAGCTGTGTGACTTTGGGCAAGTCACTTAACTTCTCGGTGCCTCAGTCACCTCATCTGTAAAATGGGGATGCAGACTGTGAGCCCCACATGGGACGACCTGATTCCCCTGTGTCTACCCCAGCGCTTAGAACGGTGCTCGGCACACAGTAAGCGCTTAACAAATACCAACATTATTATTATTATTATTATTATTATTTAAATGGGGATTAAGACGGCGAGCCCCGAATGGGACGGGGGACGGCGTCCAACCTGATCAGCTTGCATCTACCCCGGCGCTTAGAACAGTGTCTGACACCCAGGACCAGGGGCAGGCAGGGGAGGGGAGCGGGGGGCGCCTCCCCCGGGGCTCGCTCGTCGGCCAGCGCCGCTGCCGCTCTCCCCCGGACCGGCCATTTTCATTCAATCGTATTTATTGAGCGCTTACTATGTGCACAGCCCTGTACTAAGCGCTTGGAATGGACAATCCGGCAAAAGATGAGAGACGATCCCTGCCCAACCACGGGCTCGCAGTCTAAACCGGGGAGACAGACAACAAAACAAAACAAGCAGTCAGGCGTCAATACCATCAAGATAAATAGAATCATAGATATAGACAGATCATTAATAAAATAGAGTAATAAATAATAGACACAAATAGGCACAAGTGCCGTGGGGAGGGGGAGGAGGAAGAGCAGAGGGAGGGAGTAGGGGGAACGGGGAGGGGAGGAGGGGCAGAGGGAAAGGGAGGGCTCAGTCGGGGAAGGCTTCCTGGAGGAGGGGAGCTCTCAGTAGGGCGTAGCTCATTGGCAAGAGCCCGGCCTTGGGAGTCAGAGGTCTCGGGTTCTAATCCCGGCTCTGCCGCTTGTCAGCTGTGTGACCTTGGGTAAGTCACTTCACTTCTCTGGGCCTCAGTGACCTCGTCTGCAAAATGGGGAGTAAGACTGGGAGCCTCACGTGGGACAACCTGATGACCCTGTATCTCCCCCAGCGCTTAGAACAGTGCTCTGCACCTAGGAAGCGCTTAATAAATACCAACATTATTATTATTATCTTGTATCTACCCCAGCGCTTAGAACAGCGCTTGGCACGTAGTAAGCGCTTAACAAATCCCAACATTATGAATAGTAGGGCTTTGAGGAGGGGAAGAGAGTTAGTTTGGCGGATGGGAGGAGGGAGGGCGTTCCAGCCGACTCTCCCTCCCTCCCTCCCTCCCTCCCTCGGGCCTGGTGGACACCCACGCTGCGGGAAGTTTCACTCGGGGGCGGGCGAGCTCCCCTCCTCCAGGAAGCCTTCCCAGACTGAGCCCTCCCTTTCCCTCTGCCCCTCCTCCCCTCCCTATTCCCCCTTCTCCCTCCCTCTGCTCTTCCCCTTCCCCTTCCCACGGCACTTGCGCCCATTTGGACTCCATTTTGTTGATACTCAGAGAAGCAGCGTGGTTCTGTGGAAAGAGCACGGGCTTTGGAGTCAGAGGTCACGGGTTCGAATCCAGGATCCGCCGCTTGTCAGCTGTGGGACTGTGGGCAAGTCCCTTAACTTCTCTGTGTCTCAGTGACCTCATCTGTAAAATGGGGATGAAGACTGTGAGCCCCACGTGGGACAACCTGATTCCCCTGTATCTCCCCCAGCGCTTAGAACAGTGCTCTGCACGTAGTAAGCGCTTAACAAATACCAACATTGTTATTATTATTACTCCATATTTATACTATGTGTCTATATCAGCGTGGCTCAGCGGAAAGAGCCCGGGCTTAGAAGTCAGAAGTCACGAGTTCTAATCCCGGCTCCCCCACCTGTCAGCTGTGTCGCTTTGGGCAAGTCACAGCTTCTCGGTGTCTCAGTGACCTCATCTGCAAAATGGGGATTGATAATAATGATGGCGTTTGTTGAGCGCTTACTATGTGCAAAGCACCGTTCTAAGCGCTGGGCGGATTAAAGCTGACGAGGTTGTCCCACATGGAGCTCCCAGTTGAAGACTGGGAGCTCCAAGTGGGGCTCCCAGGGTGATCGGGTTGTCCCACACGAGGTTCGCAGCGCGGCTCAGTGGAAAGAGCTCGGGCTTGGGAGTCAGAGGTCATGGGTTCGAATCCTGACTCTGCCCCTTGTCAGCTGTGGGACCGTGGGCAAGTCACTTCACTTCTCGGTGCCTCAGTCACCTCATCTGTAAAATGGGGATGCAGACTGTGAGCCCCACGTGGGACCACCTGATTCCCCTGTGTCTCCCCCAGCGCTTAGAACAGTGCTCGGCACATAGTAAGCGCTTAACAAGTACCAACATTATTATTATTACTGTACTAAGTGCTTGGAATGGACAAATCGGTAACAGATAGAGACAGTCCCTGCCCACTGACGGGCTTACGGTCTAGTCGGGGGAGACGGGCAGACGAGAACGATGGCGATAAATAGAGTCGAGAGGAAGAACAGCTCATAAAAACCGATGGCCAATAAATAGAATCAGGGCGATGTACATCTCATGAACAAAATAAATAGGGTAACGAAGATATATACGGTCGAGCGGACGAGTACAGTGCCGAGGGGAGGGGAAGGGAGAGGGGGAGGAGCAGAGGGAGATGGGGGGGAAAAGAGGGTTAAGCTGCGGAGAGGTGAAGGGGGGGCGGCGGAGGGAGAAGAGGAGCTCAGTCTGGGAAGGCCTCTCGGAGGAGGTGAGTTTTAAGTAGGGTTTTGAAGAGGGGAAGAGAATCAGTTTGGCGGAGGTGAGGTGGGAGGGCGTTGCAGGACCGCGGGAGGACGTGACCCGGGGGTCGACGGCGGGATGGGCGAGACCGAGGGACGGCGAGGAGGTGGGCGACGGAGGAGCGGAGCGTGCGGGGTGGGCGGTAGAAAGAGAGAAGGGAGGAGAGGTAGGAAGGGGCGAGGGGAAGGGCAGCCTTGAAACCGATTATCTGCGAGCCTCACGTGGGACAACCTGATTCCCCTGTGTCTACCCCAGCGCTTAGGACAGTGGTCGGCGCAAAGGAAGCGCTTACCAAATACCAACATTGTTATTATATCTATGGTTCGATTTATCTGGATGGTATTGACGCCCGACTACTCGTTTTGTCTTGCTGTCCGTCTCCCCCGATTAGACTGCGAGCCCGTCGTTGGGCAGGGATGGTCTCCCTCAGTTGCCCAACTGTCCATTCCAAGCGCTTAGTCCAGTGCTCCGCACACAGTCAGCGCTCAATCGATGCTATTAGATGAACGAGTGAATGAATGACCCTCTCGCTAGACCAGGGGAAAGGGGCGGGATGAGGCTACTGATAGGCCGAGGAGATGGGAGGAAGATAATAACGCTGATGGCATCTATTAAGCGCTGACTATGTGCGAAGCACTGCTCTAAGTGCTGGGGGGGGGGGGGAGGGGGAATACAAGGCGATCAGAGAAGCAGCGTGGCTTAGTGGAAAGAGGCCGGGCTTGGGAGTCAGAGGTCATGGCTCTGCCACTTGTCAGCTGTGTGATCGTGGGCAAGTCACTTAACCTCTCTGAGCCTCAGTCACCTCATCTGTCAAATGGGGATTAAGACTGTCCAGCCTCACGTGGGACAACCTGATTCCCCCGTGTCTACCCCAGCGAGCGCTCAGAACAGTGCTCGGCACATCGTAAGCGCTTAAGGAGAAGCAGCGTGGCTCAGTGGAAAGAGCCCGGGCTTTGGAGTCAGGGCTCATGAGTTCGAATCCCAGCTCTGCCACTTGTCGGCTGGGTGACTGTGGGCGAGTCGCTTCACTTCTCTGGGCCTCAGTTCCCTCATCTGGAAAATGGGGATGAAGACTGCGAGCCCCACGTGGGACCACCTGATTCCCCTATGTCTACCCCAGCGCTTAGAACAGTGCTCGGCACAAAGTAAGCGCTTAACAAATACCAACATTATTAACACATACCAACATTATTAATGCCGGCTCCGTTGTTTGCCAGCTGTGTGACTGGGTAAATCATTTCCCTTCTCTGGGCCTCAGTCCCCTCATCTGTCAAATGGGGATTAAAACTGGGAGCCCCGCGGGGGACAACCTCAACGGCTTGTATCCCTCCAGCGTTTACAACAGTGCTTGGCACATACTAAGCGCTTAACAAATACCATCATTATCATTATTATTATTATTATCAGGTTGTCCCCCGCGGGGCTCCCAGTCTTAATCCCCATTTGACAGATGAGGTCCCCGAGGCCCAGAGAAGTGAAGGGACTCGTCCAAAGTCACACAGTTGCCAAGCGGCGGAGGCGGGATTAGAACCCACGACCTCTGACTCCCAGGCCTGGGCTCTTTCCACAGTGGCTCTTACTAGATGGGGGGGAGGGGGGGAAGGGCGGGGCGAGGGGTGAGGCGAGGCTCTTGATATTCATTCAATAGTATTTATTGAGCGCTTACTCTGTGCAGAGCACTGTACTGAGCGCTTGGAATGGACAAATCGGTATAACAGAGACGGTCCCTGCCCATTGAGGGGCTTACAGTCTAATCGGGGGAGACGGGCAGACAAGAACAGTGGCAATAAATAGAGTCAAGGGGAAGAACATCTCATTAAAACAATGGCAACTAAATAGAATCAGGGTGATGCACATCTCATTAAACAAAATGAAATAAATAAATAAATAGGGCGAGGAAGATATAGACGGTCGAGCAGACGAGTACAGTGCCTAGGGGGTGGGACGGGAGAGGGGGAGGAGCAGAGGGAAAAGGGGGGGAGCTCAGTCTGGGAAGGCCTCTTGGAGGAGGTGAGCTTGGAGAGGGGGGCGTGGCCAGGGGAGAGGCGAGGCTCTTGATAGGCTGGAAGAAAGGGGCGGGTCTAGGGGCGGGGCGACGCTCTTGGTAGCCGGGGGGGGGGGAAGGCGGGAGGCGGACGTGTCGACGCTTCTGATAGGCTGAGGAAAAGGGGGCGTGGCCTGGGGAGAGAGGAGGCTCTTGATAGGTTGGAAAAAGGGGGCGAGGTCAGGGGCGGGGCTACGCTCTCGCTACAGTCCGGGGGCAAGGGGCGTGGCTAAGGGAGAGACGAGGCACTGGATAGGCTGGGAGGAGGGGGCGTGGCCAGGGGAGAGACGAGGCTCTTGATAGGTGGGGAGGAGGGGGCGTGGCCAGGGGAGAGACGAGGCTTTTGATAGGCGGGGAGGAGGGGGCGTGGCTAGCGGAGAGGCGAGGCTCTGGTAAGCGGTGAGAAGGGGCGTGGCCAGCGGAGAGACGAGGCTCCGGATAGGCTGGGAGGAGGGGGCGTGGCCCGCGGAGAGACGAGGCTCCGGATAGGCCGGGAGGAGGGGGCGTGGCCCGCGGAGAGACGAGGCTCCGGATAGGCCCGGAGGAGGGGGCGTGGCCCGCGGAGAGACGAAGCTCCGGATAGGCCCGGAGGAGGGGGCGTGGCCCGCGGAGAGACGAAGCTCGGGTTAGGCAAGGAAAGGGGCGGGGCAACGGTCTCGCTAGAGTGGGAAAGGAGAGACGGGGCTCTGGATAGGCTGGGGAAAGGGGGCGTGGCCGGCGGAGAGACGAGGCTCCGGATAGGCTGCGGCGCGGCCACGGTGCCGAGACAGCGGGGAGAGGCGATAGGCCGGCGAGCCGGGCGTATCCAGGGACGGAGCGACGCGATTGGTGGAGGCGGAAAGGGGCGCGGCGGCGGCGGCGGCGGTGGCGGCGGCGGCGGGTCCCGAGGCTGGCCGCCGTCCCAGCCAGGCCGGCCGGGGGCAGCGAGGAGCGCGGGGAGGGACGCGCCGGCCATGCCCGGCCTCCGCCCCGAGCCCGAGCCCGAGCCCGCCGCCGCCGCCGCAGCGGGCTGAGCCGGGGATGCGGGGCTCCCAGGGGGCCGAGCCCGCCCAGCTCGGGGGCGGCCGCTGCAGCCTCTGCAGCTCCTGCAGCTCCCGCAGCCTCTGCAGCTCCCGCAGCCTCTGCAGCTCCCGCAGCCCCTGCAGCCCCTGCAGCTCCCGCAGCCCCCGCAGCCCCCGCTGCCTCGGCGTCCTCCGCCCCCCGGGCCCCCGCTGGTGCCGGGGCTTGGTGGCGCTGGGCGCCCTGGCGGGCGCGGGGCTGGGGTCGCTGGCGCTGGCGCGCCCCTCCCTGCGGCCCGTGCTGCTGTGGCTGGAGGGCCTGGACCGGCCGCTGGGCCCGCTGCTCTTCGTGCTGGGCTTCGTGGCCGTGTCGTTCCCCTGCGGCTGGGGCTACCTGGTGCTGAACGTGGCGGCCGGATACCTGTACGGCTTCGCGGCCGGCGCGGGGCTGATGGCGGTGGGCGTGCTGCTGGGCACGGCCGTGGCGCACGTGGCCTGCCGGAGGCTGCTGGCCGCCCGGGTGGCCGCCGCCCTGGACGCCAGCCGCAGGCTCGCCGCCCTCGTCCGCGTCCTCCGGGGACACGGGGGCCTCCGGCTCGTCGCCCTCGCCCGCCTCACCCCCATCCCCTTCGGCCTGCAGAACGCCGTCTTCTCCGTGAGTCGCCCAGGAAACCACACCTGCGGGAGGGGGGGGGCGGGGGAGGCTCCGCCCCTTGGAGGCTGCTCTCCCGAGCGCTCAGCGCAGTGCTCTGCACGCCAGGAGGGCCCAGAAAATAATATCTGCAGGAGGGAGGCTCCTCCGCTTGGAGCTGCTCACCCGAGCGCTCAGCGCAGTGCTCTGCACGCAGGGGGCGCCCAGCAAATGACATCTGCGGGAGGGAGTCCTTGCTCCTTGGAAGCTGCTCTCCCGAGCGCTCAGCACAGTGCCCTGCGCGCCGGGAGCGCCCAGAAAATGATATCTGCAGGAGGGAGGCTCCTCCGCTTGGAGCTGCTCTCCCGAGCGCTCAGCACAGTGCCCTGCACGCAGGGGGCGCCCAGCAAATGACATCTGCGGGAGGCAGTCCTTGCTCCTTGGAGCTGCTCTCCCGAGCGCTCAGCGCAGTGTCCTGCACGCAGGGAGCGGCCAGAAAATGATATCTGGGAGAGGGAGGCTTCGCCCCTTGGAGGCTGCTCTCCCGAGCGCTCAGCGCAGTGCTCCGCACGCCAGGAGGGCCCAGAAAATGACATCTGGGAGAGGGAGGCTCCGCCCCTTGGAGGCTGCTCTCCCGAGCGCTCAGCGCAGTGCCCCGCACGCAGGGAGCGGCCAGAAAATGACATCTGCGGGAGGGAGACCGTGCTCCTTGGAGCTGCTCTCCCGAGCGCTCAGCGCAGTGCCCTGCGCGCAGGGAGCGCCCAGAAAGGGCCAGCTGGGAGAGGGAGGGTCCGCCCCTTTGGAGCCTACTCTCCCGAGCGCTCAGCGCAGTGCTCCGCACGCCGGGAGCGCCCAGAAAATGCCATGCGGGGGAGGGATTCCCTGCCAACTCTGTCCTATTGTATCCTCCCAAGGGCTTAGCCGGAGAAGCAGCGTGGTACGGTGGAAAGGGCCCGGGCTTGGGAGTCAGAATTCATGGGTTCGAATCCCGACTCTGCCCCTTGTCAGCTGGGTGACTGTGGGCGAGTCACTTCACTTCTCGGGGCCTCAGTTCCCTCGTCTGTAAAATGGGGGTGAAGACTGTGCGCCTCAGGTGGGACGACCCGGTCACCCTGTAGCTCCCCCGGCGCTTAGAACAGAGCTCCGCACGTAGTAAGCGCTTAACAGACGCCAACGTGATTTTTTCGATCAGACCGTAAGCCCGTCAGACGGCAGGGACGGTCTCCGTCTGTTGCCGACTTGTTCATCCCAAGCGCCTAGTCCGGTGCTCTGCACCTAGGAAGCGCTCAATGAATACTATTGAATTGAATGAATGCTCTGCACGCAGCGACTGCCCGGCGGACGCCATCTGGGGAGGGGATTCGCCGCCCCTTGTAGCCTGCTCCCCCGAGCGCTTAGTTGATGACGTTGGTCTTTGTTAAGCGCTCACTACGTGCAGAGCGCCGTTCTCAGCGCTGGGGCAGACCCGGGGAGGGCATCGGGTTGTCCCGCCTGAGGCTCACGATCTTCATCCCCGGGCAGCCGTGCGCCGGGGTAGTCGGGTGGTCCCACGGTTAATCCCCGTGAGGTAACCGAGGCCCAGAGGGGCGAAGTGACTTGCCCACAGTCGCACAGCTGACGAGGGGCGGTGCCGGGATTCGAACCCGTGACCCCAGACGCCCAAGCCCGGCCTCTTTCCGCCGCGCCGCTTCTCCAGAATACCGTCGCCGACGAGCGACTGAATGGATTGAGCATCCCCGGCCCCGTGGCCCGAGTTGACGACCCTGTGGCTTTCTGTCAGAGATTCCCAGGCTCGCGGCTCACCAAATCAATCAGTAAAAGGTCTCCGGAGTGGAAGTCAGTAAGCGTCTGCCACCTGACTGACGGGTCTGCCGATGCCGTCGCACCCGCCCGAGTGCTTAGGCGAGGGCCTGGGCTAGACTAAGCGCCCGGTGAATCCCCCCCGATGATGCTGCCCCACGGGGGAGGACCTCTGGGGTGGTGAAGGTGGACGAAGGATTTCCCCGGTCGATCTTGGGGTGCGGCGGGGCCGAAGCCGTATAGTTTTCTCCTCAAAAAAAGAAAAAAAACACAAATTCAGTTCTCCAGTATGAGATGGGGAAGGCGATGGTGGGGAAATGTTGGTAGGTCGGTTTGCCAGACCACAAGTGGCAGTGGGCGTGATTTAACCCAACACTAGATTCGAGCGTTTTTTTTTTCCTCTCTTGGAGTGAAGTTGCACCTGTGATCTCTCTTGCCGGTGAAATCCTTTTTACATTTTTCTTCGCGTAGAAAGCATCTGGGTCACCAGTACAGACGTACCCCCGCGGGAACGGCTGGGTTCTGTTCCTTGGGAAATAGGGACATCTGCTTCCTTCCTTTAAAAATCTCTGCTCGATAATAATTGCGATCTCTGTTAATAATGTTGGTTTTTGTTAAGCGTTCACTGTGTGCCGAGCACTCTGCTAACCCCTGGGGAAGATACAGTGTAATCAGGTGGTCCCACGTGAGGCTCACACTCGTAATCCCCATTTAACAGATGAGGCGACTGAGGCACCGAGAAGTTAAGTGACTTGCCCACAGTCACACAGCTGACAGGTGGCGGAGCCGGGATCAGAACCCGTGACCTCTGACGCCTAAGCCCTTGCTCTTTTCACTGAGCCACGCTGTTCTCTTTCTTCTATTTGTTAAGCGCTTACTCTGTGCCAGGCACCGGGTTAGGCGCTGGGGTGGATCAGAGATGATTGGGGTGGCTCCGGTCCCTGTCCCACATGGAGCTCACAGCCTTAATCCCCCTTTTACAGATGAGGAAACCGAGGCCCAGAGAAATGCAGTGACTTGCCCGAGGGCACAGAGCGGACGGGTAGCGGAGCCGGAATTAGACCCCGGGTCCTCTGACTTCCAGGCCTGTGCTTTTCCCACGAGGCCACGCTACTTCTCGGTCGCCGGTCTTTATTGGACGCTTACTCTACGGAGTAAACGCGGCGGGGGTCGGGAGACGGGATCCCCGGCCTCGACGAGTTTACCACCTAGTGAGGGAGAAAGATATGGGAATAAATATAGAGCAGGGAAATGGGAGAGCGTGAGGAAAGGTACGTTTGAGCCCAGGGACCAGGGGCGGGGTGAGCGTCGACGCGTTTAAAGAGTACAGGGAAGCAGCGTGGCTCAGTGGAAAGAGCCTGGGCTTCGCAGTCAGAGGTCACGGGTTCGACTCCCGGCTCTGCCCCTTGTCAGCTGGGTGACTGTGGGCCAGTCACTTCGCTTCTCGGGGCCTCGGTGACCTCATCTGTAAAATGGGGATGAAGACTGTGAGCCCCACGTGGGACAACCTGATTCCCCTGTGTCTACCCCAGCGCTTAGAACAGTGCTCTGCACGTAGCAAGCGCTTACCAAATACCAAGGTGGTTATTATTATTACAGACCCACGTTCCTAGGTGACACAGAAGGGCGGGCAAGGAGGCGGAGTAAGGGGAGGCCTTTTGGAGATGTGCTTTTAATAACACTTTGAAGATGGGGAGAGCGGTAATCTGTGGGCCCTGAAGGGGGAGGGAGTTCCAGGTCACGGGGAGGATCCGGGCAGGGGGTGTGTTGGCTTGTCATAGATCAGGCGAGATAAGTACGCAGTTAGGGAAACGGCATGGTCTGGGGGAAAGAACACGGGCCTGGCGGTCAGAGGGCCTGGGTTCTAATCCGGGTTCCGCCACCGGCCCGCTCCGTGACCGGGTACCAGAGAGAGCCACGGGCCTGGAAATCAGAAGGTCACGCGTCCCGATCCCGGCTCCGCCGCTTGTCTGCCGTGTGGCTTCGGGCCAGTCGCTTCGCTCCTCCGGACCTCGGGAACCTCATCCGTAAAAACGGGGATTGACCGTAAGCCCCGCGTGGGACGGGGACCGGGTCCCACCCCGTTTGCTTGTCTCCGCCCCAGCGTTTAGTCCGGTGCCTGACGCGTTGTAAGCACCGAACAAATGCCACCATTATTACTGTTATCCCTGGTACCTCAGTTTCCTCATCTGCAAAGTGCGGATTAGATCCTACCCCCTTCTACTTACACTGTGAGCCCCATGTGGGACAGGAACTGTGTCCAACCTGCTTTATCTTCCATCTGCCTCGGAGGTTAGAATGGTGCTCGACTCATCAGAATCGCTTCCGTGTCCTCCTCATTATTAGAATCGTTACTAGTATTATCTTGTATCCACCTCAGAGCTTAGAATAGCGCTTGACACATCCGAATCCCTTCAGTAACATCGTCCTGATTAGTGTTACTGTTATGAATAAGGTAGGAGAGAGCGTTGACGGACTGCCTGAAAGCCGGTGAAGCGGTGTTTCTATCGAGGTGGTGGAGATGATGGGCGACCACTGGAGGCTTTAGGAGGGGAGAGGCGATCACTTTGTTTCCCCCGTCTATAAATAGTAGTTTTTGTGCTCGACTCCCCCGTGAGAGTGTAAGCTCCTCGTCGGCAGGGAAAGTGTCGCTTTTAGTTTTGTCCTTCCCGAGGGCTTAAAACTGCATTGCTTCCCCATGGGCACTCAGCTCGACCAACACGATTACTAGCGCTTCCTTGCAGTATTCAGCTGCTTTACGTAAAATGAATCGATGCACAGCCAATCCTTCACAGTGGGTAAAATCAAATCGAATAAGCCGAGTCAATCAGCGGTGGTCAGTGTTTCCTGGGCGCAGAGCGCTGTACTAAGTACTAAGTACGATAGAGGAGAGTCGATAGGCACGTTCTGCAACCATAAAAGGCTTACGGTCTCGAGGGAGAGACGGGAGATAACAGAAATAAATTACGGCTGTGGTGTCCATAAGCGGGGTGAGGTTGGAGTGAATATCAAGTGCTTAAGGGGTATAGATCCAGGTGCAGAGGAGGTGCAAGGAAGGAGAGGGAATCAGGGAAGGCCTCTTGGAGGAGATGTGCTTTTAATAAGGCTTTGAAGGTGGGGAGAGTGGTGGCCGGGTGTCCATGGAGGGGGAGGGAGATCCGGGTCAAAGGGACCATGCAGGAAAGGGATCGGCAGCGAGGCAGATTCATTCGGTCGTATTTACGGAACGCTTACTGTGTGCAGAGCCCTGTACTAAGCGTTTGGAATGTATAGTTCGACAACAGATAGAGACGGTCCCTGTCCAGCGACGGGCTCACGAGATCGAGGCACCGTGAGCAGGCTGGCCCTAGAGAAGCAGAGTGTGCGGGCTGGACTGTAGGAGGAAATCTGTGAGATAAAGAAGGGGCAAGCTGATTCAATAAGGAAGCCAACTTGAATTGACCAAAAAACAGGTTAAAAAAAGGTACCCGTACCTGTACCTCTCCCCATACAGGTAGGGGTGCAAGAGTGCTGGGTGGCACTTGCAAATCTGAAATGGGATTTGGAGACTGGCTTCTAGACAAGATGGCTCTTGCCATCACAATCAAATCCTTTTGAGTATTTTTGATTGAAATAAGCTTTTAACGGTGTAAAGTTGTGGTGTGGGGGGAGAGTTCACATTATATGTGCTCAGAGGAAGAAGATACATATATATGCTGTGGAATTTACCTCAGAGGTTTTATATTTATTTTAAAAATGGGTATTTACATATTTTAGGGTTGTTTTCCCCCCGATTAGACCGTAAACCCGTCAGACGGCAGGGACTGTCTCTATCTGTTGCGGACTTGTTCATTCCAAGCACTTAGTACGCACATAGTAAGCGCTCAATGAATACTATTGAATGAATGAATGAAAATATGTATTTTAAACTTGCTCAACCTTTAATCTGAATACATTTTCCGTGTGCTCTTCTCCGATTAAAAAAGCCATTGAATAGTAATGATCATGGTTCCCACGCCATTCCTCCTTTGGAATTGAGATGGCTGAAAGAGTGTCTCGAATTCTGGCAGTTTTCCATACTCTTGTTATACCAGATGTATACCAGATGTTTTCCTCCTCCCACTCCCTCCCCCCAACCATGAATTTTTACAATTTTGTTCTGTCTGCCTCATTAGATTGTAAATTTTTGGAGGGCAGGCACTTATATTCCTTTGATTGTCACCCTCAAAATCAATCAATAGTACAGAGTTCTGCCTCGAGGCACTCGGGAAATACCGTTGAATGAATGGTTTAGTAACGCTGCCCCGTTGTATTTTTTTTCTTTATTAAACTACTTGAACTCTTCCTCTTGGTATGTATTCATTCATTCAATAGTATTTATTGAGCGCTTACTATGTGCAGAGCACTGTACTAAGCGCTTGGGATGAACAAGTCGGCAACAGATAGAGACAGTCCCTGCCGTTTGACGGGCTTACAGTCTAATCGGGGGAGACGGACGGACAAGAAAAATGTAGATAAAGTCGTTCTTGGTGATTTGGAGTCCTTGTAAACGTAATTGATACATTTCTTATTTTTTTAATCTCCTTCAGATTACAAATCTATCGTTACCCAATTATCTGATGGCTTCTTCGGTTGGGCTGCTTCCTACCCAGCTTCTAAATTCGTACTTGGGAACGACTTTGCGAACAATGGAAGATGTCATTGCAGAGCAGAGTGTTAGCGGATATTTTGTTTTTAGTTTACAGGTAAGTTTTGCTTGGACGACATATCTTTTGCAAAATACTCATATTTTGGCAGGTAAGGGGAAAACCTTTGACTCAGTTGTTTTATTCTGGGAGGAACCGTCCCTCAAATTTCGATCTTAGTTCAACTTTTGACATAAAGCATCTTGCTTAATTTGGTGAATGGTCATCTCCAACGGAAAGTTAGCAGTCGTAGCCAGGCTAGCGAATCGAATGCCCCGTTTGGGCCTTCTGGTTAATAATAATAATAATAATGTTGGTATTTGTTAAGCGCTTACTATGTGCCGAGCACTGTTCTAAGCGCTGGGGTAGACATAGGGGAATCAGGTTGTCCCACGTGGGGCTCACAGTCTTAATCCCCATTTTACAGATGAGGGAACTGAGGCACAGAGAAGTGAAGTGACTTGCCCACAGTCACACAGCCGACAAGTGGCAGAGCTGGGATTCGAACTCATGAGCCCTGGTTACGATGGCTACGTGTATCAGAGAATCTTCTATGGGATATGGTTGGGTGATTTTTGCAGTAGTTTTCGAAGCCCTCTGCCACTTGTTATAATTTCTTTTGAACGTTTGCAAAAGGTGGGGCTGCTAATGGAAACGTTGAATTTAGATCATTTCAGGCAAACTGAAGTTTCCTGAAAAACTCTGTAGTGCAGCATTCCTCGTGCGGTAAAAGTAATACAGTCCGTTCCAAATCCTGTTGGACTTCTGTGATGGGTGATTGCTTATTTATGATTTGTAATAGAATTTTGGCTAAGAGCTGTGTTGTAATTTATGATAGAGAATGCTCATCCATTTAAAAGAATGAGATTGATTAGTAAAATATTTCCACATGGGTGAAGAACATACCTGACGTCGAAAAAACTCACCGAGGGAATTCACCAAAAAAGTACACTTGGTCCATTACCCACCTCCCAAAGCTAAAGTGAGAAGTTAATAAGGTGAGGCAGTATCACTGAAGTTAAATTTATATGATGGAAAAAAAGCAGCACAATAATGGTTTTAAATGCACCCTGCATGCCAAAACACCGAGCTGAGTACTAGGGAAGATCAGACAGCCCCGGTCCCACACAGGGCTCGTAATCAAAGAGGCTGGGAGAGCAGATGTTTTATTCCCATTGTGCAGGCAAGGAAACTGAGGTAGAGGTGGTGACTTGCCAAGATCACACAGCAGGCCAGTGATCTATCCGGGGGTAGAGTCCAGGTTTCCTGACTCCGATTTCCATGTTCTTCCTTGCCTTGTCCTCTAGGCTTTTCTGCCTCCCTAATTTAATCATGAGACCAGTATATGGATCGGGTGATTAGATTAGTTTGAACGGTAATTGGGTTACGTCTGCTGGACTGTAATTGAAAGGTTACGATCGGTATCTTGCTTCCACGTTTCCCGTTGGAGCTCCATTGTAATCATAAAGGCTCTCATAAAATAGATTCAGAATTCATTTTATATGGACTTTTTCCATGAAAAAGTGATTTTTTTTTTTTACATTGGTCCAAAAAAAATGAAACTTTGTACTTCCCTTGAAATAAGAATTGGTTATCTTGACTTCCGTCGCCTGAAATGTTTTAAGGAGCAAGAGTTCAGAGCACTTTAAAAAAGAAAAAGAAAGCAGTGTTGTATATCCTCATCACCCAGGACTGAGTGGAAGTTTTATGTATGAAACTGTGGCTATTCTTGAATATGCCCTCTAGACCGTAAGATCTCTGAGGGCGGAACGTGTCTTATGTTGTGTGCTCTCAAGCATTTTAGTACAGTGCTCTGCACAAGGTAATCACTCAGTAACTGCGATTGACCGACCGGCTTAAACGCAGCCAAAGCCCTTCCAGCTGCTTCCGGCGGACCCTTGGCTGACCCCGGACTCCAAATCTCAGACCCATTAATTCCAAACCGCCACTCAGAGCTTTCCTGAGAGGATCCTCGCCTTTTCCTGCCCGGAAGAAGTGAGAGGGGCCTGTTTGGCCGGCTCTCCGTGCCGTCGTTCGATTGGCCCGTGGGCCGGTCACCGGGATGCTGAAGGGGGGAACCCACACGATTTAAAAGCAACGTGGCCTAGTGGATAGAGCACGGGCCTGGGAGTGAGAAGGAACTGGGTTCTAGTCCCAGCTCCGCCACTTGTCTGCGGTGTGACCTTGGGCAAGTCACCTCCGTCACCTCATCTGTGAAATGGGGATGAGAAACTGCGAGCCCCACGTAGTACACCGCTGAAGCACCGCTCTGTGGCCGTGTTTCTCCGGAGAGAGCTGGCCTGCTTGTGAGATGCAGTGGAGGCGATGGAAAATGTTGCCATTTTGGAGGTGATTCTGGGATTTTTTAAGAAGAAAACATCTTACCACTAGGGTTGGAGGGAGAGCAGTCCATAATTTGGGGCCAAACCTGAATATGATAATAGTTCTTGCTAAGCACTCAGAATACGCCAAGAACTGTTCCAAGCAGTGGGGTAGATACAAGTTAATCAGGTTGGGCAGAGTCAGCCTTCAGGTACCTGTTTCTCATTTGCTTTACTTCCACCCGAACGCCTAATTCTTTTATTCCGAATCTTGTTCTCCGTCCAGGAGGTTTTCAACGGTTACATTTTTCTTCTTTTCACAGATTGTTATAAGTATAGGCCTCATGTTTTATGTAGTTCACCGAGCTCAAGTGGAATTGAACGCAGCCATTGTAGCTTGTGAAATGGAACTGAAAACCTCTCTTCTTAAAGGCAGCCAAGCAAACAGCAGTGATTCTGCGTTCTGCAACAAGAGGACTTTAACGTTTTCCGGAGCGGGAATCGATATTGTATGATTCTAGTCAAAAAAACAAAAACAAAAAATGTTTGTACTTGTAAGACTGACCCTTTGCCAGATTCCTAAAATAATTTTTACAGTGGGCCCAGGCATGTGTAAAATTACAGGTTGTAAAGTGGCACAAACCAACTCACTGGTTTTCAAATTGCACAATGGATTACCTTTTTTCTTTTTTTTTTAAAGCCAGGAGCGATAGTTGTCTAAGTAAATTTAAAATGCAGATGCAATTTTGGCTGCACCTTCTACCGTTTATTATGCCAGTTATAGCCTGTAGAGCTGCACTTTAGGTTTATTTTTATTTTTTGTGTGCCTCTGAACAAGAAAATAGTTCAGATTTTTCTGTTCCGCATCTTTATTTAAAGAATGTGAATAATTGTATGCATCTTTCTTATTGAGACAGACCAGTAACAAGTATGCAGATTAAGGAACAATGTTCTTGAATGTGCTTTGCTTTGGAAATATTTCCAGAAATGATAAACAGTGTTTTTATATCTTATGGGACCATTTGGTTTTCCCTTTCCTTTTTATTTTAAAATACAAACATTTACTTTTGGTTGAATGTATTTTTGTAAATCATTGAATTGTTGCAGGGCCATTTATACATATTCAAACAAGCTTAAATCCTACATTGTGGGAATGAAGTGCTCTTAAGATACTATTTTTATTTACACTGTGTAATATGCAAAGCAAAAGGGAAATACTAAAATAGTTAATGGGTAGTGGCTTGGATAAAAACAGGTGTCGGGAGATTAGCGATCTAAATTGCATTACAGTGACATTACCCTTTCAAGTTCTTTAATAAAAGGGCTGTTCCATTGCAATCCGATCTATACCAGTTTATGTTTTTTGTTAAAATTACTGATTCGAGGGCCTTTTTGTTTTGGTTGAAATGATAATACACAATTAGGCTTTCAGAATAAGGGGATGTATTTTGTGTCTTCCCTTTAAATTGCTAGGATTTCCAATTGTGCAGATGTGACACAGGTGGCCTTTGCTTTATAATGACTTTTTTCCTTTAAATAATAAACTTGAGATCAGCTTTGTAAATCCACCTATCAAGGAGGTTTGTCTTTGAGTTTGTGTTTTCAGTTTTAAACCTGATTAGCTTAGAAAAAGCCCACGTTTTTAATATTTTCCCCTGGAAAAAGACTTGTTTTTACGATTCGGGTGTTCTGAAATGTGAAATTGAACTAGATGTGGGATGTGGCTTCCTAGGTATGCAGCACGAATCTGGTATAGTGATGTTCAGCACTTGGAAGTGTAGGTGTGAAACTTTTTTTTTTTTTTTTTTAGCTTTTTGTTGTTTCATACTGTAGGTCCTGAAGTGTTGTTCCTTTCCCATCAGGCATTTACTAGATGGGGGGAAACTAGTTTGTTTTCAGTATTTCACATAAAATTGTAGTTTTTTCTGATTAACGAAAATGCTTGGTTTGGGATTCTTGTTGCTCGGAAAGATTCAAGCTTCATATCAAAGGGCCTCTGTGGCCTTTTATTTAGAGGGCAGAAATGTCCCGTTGACTTAATCGAGTACGTGTCCTAAAGTACGCCAGATGGAACTTTGGAGGCAGAGATTGTGCTAGTCTGAGATTGGGATGAATCATGTTAAATCATGTCCACAGCGTTAATTTTAATGACCTTAATGGGCCAAATTACCAAGATGAAAAATCTCCTGAAGAAAAGACAATCAGTGAAGATATTTTGGGGCATCTTAATATATAGCAAATAATTGACCTCCAAAGGGATGTTCTTCTATTTTGGAATCCTGCTAGAGAAAAATATTGGATCCTTTTTCCCGCTGACTTAGTTTAGAAACGCATTTTAGTCCACTAGCCCCGTGAACTACCTGATCTGAATCTTACCTTACGCTGATTAAACTGAAGGGAGAGGTTTCTCTGGGGGATTTGGTTGATGGGGTTAATTGAGAAAGGCATTTAACTTCAAAGAGAATTGTTTACACCAATAATTGCTTGACAGACATTTCCCAAATATGTATTTTGAACTGCATTATTTACACAGCATTTTGTAACTAGAGTAACTTCACTAAGTGAACACCTTTTTGGTAGTATTGGATGAGTTCTTCCAGTTATTGCATTTTGCTTGGTACTTGTAATACTTGTCTACAGGTTAAAGAGAAATATACATTTGAAAGTAACTTTTCTGTATTCTGCCAATCATAATTTTCTATAATAAATTCACTCAATTTGCTGAAAATATATGCATCGGATATACTTAAGATGTTAAAGTATTGACAGATAAGCTTTGTTCTGCATAACCCTCTCACCTGTATAACCCCAGAAGCAAGTGACCTCATGGTTTAGTCACCAAATTAGACTTCGGGTTTTGAATTTCAAGGTAAATGTAGTCTCCTGTTGCACTGAGGTCCACGACAATCAATCACTCGCATTCACTGAGCATTTACCTGTGCGCAGAGCACTGTGCCAAGCGCCTGGGCGACACGTTCCCTGCCCACAGTGAACTTGCAGTCTAGAGGGGGAGACGGACATGACTATAAATAAATTACGGAGATGCACATAAATGCTGTGGGGTGAATAAATCCAAGTGCAAAAGGCAGTGCAGAAGGGAGTGAGTGGGAGAAGAGGAAATTAGGGTTTAGTGGAGAAGACATTTTGGAGAAGCTAAAAATAGACTTAAAAATAAATTAGTCACATGTCCAATATGCATCCCTGGGGAAATTGCTGGGGGGTATTTTACTTATCCAGCTCTAGCCAGGAGTCTTTTAAATCTGGAGGTGAGGGGGCAGGTTGGGCTCATGCTTTATCAGCAATGTCCCCGGCATACTCTCCCTGCTCTGCTCGCGGCCTATTTCTCCCTCACGCCCTTGATGAAATAATCAATTTATCTCCTCTGTGCATTTCTCCCTCCCCCCATTTATTGAGCAGTCTTTATCCTTATCAGTGCTTTCACTGCCTCTGGCCCTCCTTGCTTGCCTGGGTAGGGACTGTGGAGACACCTTCACGTCTCGTCTCGTCTCGTGCGGCTGTCCAGTTGGATGCAAGGAGTGGGGGTGGGGAGACCGTAAGGTCGTCTTGGGCAGGGAATGTGTCCGTTTATTGTTGAATTGTACTCTCTCAAGTTCGTAATACAGTGCTGTGCTCACAGTAAGCACTCTAAATACGGCTGAATGAATGAGAGATAGATTGTGGCCCTTGGAATCAGGAAGACCTGGGTTCTAATCCCGGATCTGCCACTTGTCTGCTGTGTGACCTTGGGCGAGTCACTTCTCTGTGCCTCAGCCACCTCATCTGTAAAATGGGAATTAAGATTGTGAGCATGGATGCAACCCGATTAGCTGGTACCTACCCCAGCACAGTACCCATGGCATAGTAAGCGCTTAACAAATGTCATTAAAAAGAAGAGACTGAGAATGCATGTGTGCCTCCATGGGCAGAGCCAGGGAGGAGGCCAAAGTGAGTTTTTAGAGGAAGAGTTCACGATGTAGCTGGAGAATAACATCCCTAAACATGGAGAGATGTGAAGGAGGGCAACTGCAGCCCTTCCCATCCTCCTATTTAAGAGAAGGATCCTTAGGCAGGAAGCAAGCCGGCCAGGAAAAGCTTAGGAGGCTGGGAAAATGAGAGAAAGAGAGAAGGATGTGAAAGAAAGAGGGAGCTCTCCCATTGTTGCACAATTGTGCAAGATGCACGTGCATATGGCAACTTTATTTTCCCCCTTTTGGGGCCTTGAAAAAAGTGGTGGACTGGATGGACCCCAAAGTTTAAGAACCGTCCTTTGTAAATTCATTCATTCAATAGTATTTATTGAGCGCTTACTATGTGCAGAGCACTGTACTAAGTGCTTGGGATGAACAAGTCGGCAATAGATAGAGACAGTCCCTGCCGTTTGACGGGCTTACAGTCTAATCGGGGGAGACGGACAGACAAGAACAATGGCACTAAACAGCGTCAAGGGGAAGAACATCTCGTAAAAACAATGGCAACTAAATAGAATCAAGGCGATGTACAATTCATTAACAAAATAAATAGGGTAACGAAAATATATACAGTTGAGTTGGGATGCGTGTTCCTGGTGTGGGCAGGGATTGCCTCTCCTTTTATTGCAGAATATTCCAAGCACAGTGCTCTGTATATAGTAAGAGCTCGATAAATATGATTGAATGAATAATCAATCAGTGGCATTGACTGAGCGCTTCCTGTGTCCAGAGCACTATACTAAGCGCTTGGGAGAGTACAGTGCAACAGAGTTGGTAGACACATTCCCAATTGCCCCTGTTGGAGTTAACGGCACTGCTTATAGACTTAAGCATTTACAGATGGGAAGCAATGTGAGCTCTTAACGCGTACATTTCTACCATTTTTGTTTCTCTCTTGATTTTCCGTTTTGCCACAACTCTGAGAGCTAATTAGTGAGCATTATCATTTTTGGGTAGGTACGTGTTCGTCGTGGGCAGGGAACGAGTCTACCACCTCTGTTGTAGTATATTCTCCCAAGTGCTCGGTACAGTGCTCTGCACTCAGTAAGGGCTCAATAAACACCATTGATGATAATGTTAATCGGTATGGAATTGACCAGAGGAACAAATTGAATTTATTTTTCAAGGAGTATATCCATATATTCTAACATCAGGGAAATTGGAATACAAGGTAGGGAGGGTTTTTAGTTTCCACTTACCCAAGAAGAGTGAAAGCAAGTGTAGAACTGTCATGGAGAAGAGCAGCGTGGCTCAGTGGAAAGAGCACGGGCTTTGGAGTCAGGGCTCATGAGTTCGAATCCCAGCTCTGCCACTTGTCGGCTGTGTGACTGTGGGCGAGTCACTTAACTTCTCCGTGCCTCAGTTCCCTCATCTGTAAAATGGGGATTAAGACTGTGAGCCCCACGTGGGACAACCTGATTCCCCTATGTCTACCCCAGCGCTTAGAACAGTGCTCGGCACATAGTAAGCGCTTAACAAATACCAACATTATTATTATTATAATTGCTTGAATCCCAAAACATAGGATGAACGGTAATTTCAGTTTACTTCAGGACTTTAAACCTCAAGTGTTTCCTATTAATTTCATATTTATGGACCAGAAATTTTAACCAAAGCAAGGAGTTTCGGCATGTGGCCTTGGTTTCTCATTAAAGGAAAAAGAGAAACCATTTGACAGGTAAGTTGGTGAAAAATCTTGGGAATTTATATTAAAAATCATTGATGGATCAGAGTGAATACGAGACCACATTCTTGGTATCTTTCCCTTCCCAACTTTTAGTTTCCACATGACAATGGGCATAGTGTGTATTCAACTTCCCATTTAATTATGTGGCCATATCAAGTCGGGAAATTATCCAAATCTGTTTTACTTATTATCCTGTGATGAACTGAATTTGGGATCAGATCTGTGTTACTCTACCCTCCAGAGAAAAAGCTGAGATAAAAGTTGCAATGTCAGAAGAAAAGTGATCAATCAATCAGTGGTATTGGTTAAGAAACAGCGTGGCCTGGTGGATAGCCTACAGGCCTGCGAGTGAGAAGGACCTGGGTTCTACTGCTGGCTCTGCCACATGTCTGCTGTGTGACCTTGAGCAAGTCACTTCACTTCTCTATGCCTCAGTTACTTCATCTGTAAAATGGGGATTAAGACTGCGAGCCCTGTGGGGGACAGGGACTGCGTCCAGCCACATTACTTTCTCTCTACCGCAGCGCTTGGGACAATGTCTGGCACGTGGTAAGTGTTTAACAAATTCTATTTTTAAAGTGCTGATTGTGTGTAGAGCACTGTACTAAGTGCTTATGAGAGTGCAGTCAGGTAGACGTGATCCCCGCCCTTAGAGATCTCGCAGTCTACCAGGGGAGATGGATATGAAAATCAAAGTAGGGGAAGCAACTATGTATGTATAACGTGCTCTGAGGGTGGGAGGTCAGAGTGAGGACCCAAGTGCTGAGGCAGTCTAGACTGAAGAAGATGGGCGATGCTGTAGGGGGAGGTGGAAGTAAGGTGGGGAGAAGAGAGGTTGGGGAGGGTTTCCCGGAAGAGATTTTAGTAGGACTTCGAAGATGGGGAGAGTGGTGGTTTGTTGGATATGAAGCGGGAGTGTAAGTGGTTAGTAAAGTGGGCAAAGCCCAGAGGATGATTGAAAATTAATCGATGAGAGTGGAGGTTTAAAGAAGTAGTAGAGAGTCATTTTACTATAGGAATATGAATTTTAGGACAAAAAGGGAAACTGCAGTGACTCATCGTAATTGCTACCAAAAGACCTTTTTTGAACTCTTTTGCAGGGTCAGAGGTGAAGAACAAGCCTCCCTTGTTTCTACGCTTGAAGGAGCCTGACTACATCCAGTGGAATGTTTTTGTAGAGAACGTGTTTAATCAAGACCGTTGCGGTATCATTTATAGTTAACATTTTCTTGTGAGCCACTTACTATCTGCCTGGTGAATAAAACTGCTCAGACTTGGAGTGAATTATCTGCTTCGCTATCACTAGATGTATGCTAGGAGAAACTCTGCCACTGGCTTCTCCGCATCGTTAGAAGTTCTCATGCCTGACAATCTTGCCCTTAACATCTGGAAAAACCGGCCCGTGTCCTTGCCTAATCAAAGTAAGTCAAGAGGAACTGGGTTCATCGGAGTCAGAAATTAAAATGAATTCTGGATAAGTACATAAAAGCTGAGGGACTAAGGGTGAATAAAAGGTACAAATCCAAATGAATGGATGATGCAGAAGAGAGATGGAGTAGCGGAAAGGGAGAGCTTAAGGAAGGCCTCTTGGAGATGTGATTTTAATGAGACTTTAAAAGAAGAGATAGTGATCTGTCAATGGATCACATTTTTTAAATAATAATAATGTTGGTATTTGTTAAGCGCTTACTGTTATAAGCACTGGAGGAGATACAGGGGAATCAGGTTGTCCCACTTGGGGCTCACAGTCTTACTCCCCGTTTTACAGAAGAGGTAACTGAGGCACAGAGAAGTGAAGTGACGTGACTTGCCCACAGTCACACAGCTGACAAGTGGCAGAGCTGGGATTCAAACCCATGTCCTCTGACTCCAAAGCCCGTGCTCTTTCCACTGAGCCATGTGTGTGCAGAACACTGTACTAGGCATTTGGGAGACTACAAAATAGAAGTTGGGAGGCACATTCCCTGCCCAGGAGGGGAAGGGAGTTCCAGGTCAGAGGTGGGAATTGGGCAAGGGGCCTGAGGCCAGATAGATGAGCTCTAGGTACGGTGAGGAGGTTGGTGTTAGAGAAGTGAAGTGAGTTTGCTGGGTTGTAGTAGGAGACAAGTTTCCAAAGATAGGAGGGGGCAGGACGACGGAGTGTTTTAAAGCCAATAGTCATGAGTTTCTGTTTGATGCAGAGGTGGATGGGCCTCCACTAAAGGTTCTTGAGGAGTGCGGATACATGGACAGAACCTATTTTATAAACACGATCCAGGCAGCAGAGTGAAATATGGGCTGGAGTGCAGAGACAGGAGGCAAGGAGGTCAGCAAAAAGTCTGATGCACTAAGCAAGGCAGGATAGGATAAGTGCTTGGACCAATATGGTAACAGTTTGGAGAGGAAAGGGCGGATACTAGTGATCTTGTGGAGGTTGAACAAACAGGATAGGGTGACAGATTGAATATGTCGGTTGAATGACAGAGTCGGCTTGAGGATAATGCCAAGGTTACCGTCTCGGGAGAATGGTGGTGGTGTCTACAGATTGGGAGCCTTACGCGGGACAACCTGATTACCCTGTATCTCCCCCAGCGCTTAGAACAGGGCTCTGCACATAGTAAGCGCTTAACAAATACCAACATTATTATTATTACAGTGACTGAGGGGAGTCGAGGTGGGATAGGATAAGTGCTTGCATCACTGTGATAGCAGTTTGGATGGAGAGGAAAGGGGGACTTAGGAAGGCCTCTTGGAAGGCATGTGCCTTCATTAAGGGCAGGGACTGTCTCTATCTGTTGCCGATTTGTCCATTCCAAGCGCTCAGTACAGTGCTCTGCACATAGTAAGCGCTCAATAAATACTATTGAATGAATGAATTAAGTTTAAAGGAGGGGAGGGGAGAGTAATTGTCAGATTTGAGGAGGAAGGGGTTCCATCGATTTCATACTCGATTCAAGGATTCAGAAAGCGTTTTTGGGTGATTATTGATTCGAAGGGAATCTACATATAGATAATATAGCACCCCTAGCATGCTAAGTTCTGTAGCTAATCCTCGCAATTCAAGGTCTGGCCAAATTTATGGTTTGTAAGAAAGCAAACTGCTTCATACCCTTGAAGTGAGTTGGATCATGCCGGTAGACGGAGGAAAGCGCTTGGAGAAGGGGTGGGCCACCTGTGGCTCTTGAGACACATCTGGCTCCTCTCGATAGTAAACGGGGCTCTCGAGGATGAGCTCCCACGACAGGGAAGGGAACGCAAACCCTTCATGGGCACTGTGTGTGCTGAGAGCAGTGGGTGGGTTGCACAGGGAGCTGGGGGCATTATGTGTACATACTGTGGTCCCAGAAGCTAGTGGTAAAAGATTTATGTTCTCCCCTGTATCGCTCCCCCGACCCACTCCTTCCAGGTCGGAGAAAGTGGCAAGACATAGGAGGAAGAGGAGGGAGGTGATGAGTGTCAAAGCAGGTTTTGCACCTCTGGCACCCGCTCTCTCCCCAACACTGCTTGCCAGATGAAAAGAACCAGGAATCAGCATGTTGACTGTCTCTGTTTCTCTCCCCTTTTCTTCCTCTCCCCATTTTTCTCCCTTTTTCCTTCAGTTTCAATCGCATGTTTGGCTCGGGGCTCATTCATTCAATCCTTCAATTGTACGTTTGCTGTGTGCAAAGCACTGTACTAAACGCTTAGTTGCTCAAAGGTTTCACTTTCTTTGGCCCTTCTGCCCTAAATGGTCCCCCACCCCTAATTTAGAGGATAGAGGAAGAATAATCTCGGCTAGACCATTTGCTTGTTTTTTGCCGGAGGCAAGCAGTATCGGGGTGCTCCTAGAGTCACAGTTTGGGCTCTCAGGTGACACGGTTACTTTTTTTCCAACTTTTCCAAAGCCTGGTAATATCTTCCCAGGAATGGACTTTCATACTATCAAGATGCTTTGATCATTTCTGAGTTGGATTATTGAATTAAGGACTGCCCTGGAGCAGCTGCAGTTGGTATAGGATGCAGAGACTCAGCTGCAATCAATCGGTAGTATTTATTGATGGCACACTATGTGCAGAATGCTGTACTAAGCTCACGGGAATGTTCAATACCACAGAATTAGCAGACAGGTTCCCTACCCGTAACATGAGTTCCAGGAAGTCCTTTCATTATGAGCTGATTTTCTTTTTAATTCTGCATGGAAAGGAATTTCTCATCCTGAGACCCTGTATGCACACTTACCTGCTTACAGTGATATTTACTGAGCACTTACCATGATTTGGACTCTACCTTACTTGGAGATCACCCCTTCTCCTAAGCATTATCATGGCCATGCTGACCAAGAAGCAGCATGGCCTAGTGGCAAAAGCCCGGGCCTGGGAGTCAGAGGACCTGGATTCCAATCCTGGTTCTGCCACTTGCCTGCTGTGTGACGTTGGGCAAGTCACATAACTTCACTGTGCCTCAGTTTCCTCAACTGTAAAATGGGGATTCACTATCTGTTCTCCTTAGACTGTGAGTCCCGTGTGGGACAGGGACTGTGTCCAACCTGATTGACTGGTTCCTACCCCAGCACCTGGAATGGTGCTTGACACATAGTAAGCGCTTAACAAATATCAATAGAAGAATTAAGACAAAAACATTCCTGGAAATTCCCAAATTCCATCAGCAGGGAACTGGAAGTGGGATGTTTCTGTGGGCAGAACTGCTGGATGTCCATCTCGTTTCAACAGCGCCCCAAGACAACTCACCTAAAGGCATAGCGTGTGATTTGAAACACAACTGTTTTATTATTATTTCTCCTGTCATGCATTGCAGCTCTGTCTTGAAAGTCTTATATGCTTTGTTCACTAGTCATTTATATCATAAAGGTGTGATCCTGTAAATGTAAAATAAAACGTCTCGAGGGAAAAATGCTAGCAAAAAATAATCGAGCCGTTCTAAGATGCTGGGAGATTAATAAACCACTACAAAATAAAGCATGCCATCCTTCAATAAGAAAAGCTTCTTGGAGTATGGCTGTGTGTTTGCTGATCTAAGTAAAGGGAGGCTGAGGATTTCTCAGTGTAAGATGGAGAGAGCTCACCTTCTCCAGGAGGCCTTCCCAGACTGAGCCCTCCTTTTCCCTCTGCCCCTCCTCCCTTCCCCCATTCCCCCTACTCCCTCCCTCTGCTCTACCCCCTTCCCCTCCCTACAGCACTTGTGTATATTTGTATATATTATTACTCTATTTTATTAATGATATGCATATATCTATGATTCTGTTTATCTCTTTTGATGGTATTGATGTCTGTCTACTTGTTTTGCTGTCTGTCTCCCCCTTTAAGACTGTGAGACTGTCGTTGGGCAGGTATTGCCTCTGTTGCCGAATTGTACATTCCAAGCACTTAGTACAGTGCTCTGCACACAGTAAGTGCTCAGTAAATACGATTGAATGAATGAATGACTAAAATGTCCCAAGCTATGTACAGAGATGGTATTGTGATACAGATGATTCACGAGGCAAAAAAAAAAAGCCCAACTATAGGAATGAAGTTTCACAGAATAACCCAATAAAAATGTTTGGAGATTTATGTCTTGGAATGGTAATAATGTTTTACCTGAAAACTTTGGATGGTATACTGCTCACATTAAAATTTTTTTGCAGTTGTGCTTCTGTACTAGACTGTACAGTTGTGCTAGACTGTAAATTTGTCCCTCTAGACTAAGCTCAAGGTGGGCAGGGAATGTTTCTGCCAACTTTGTTATATTCTTCCAAGAGCTTAGTACAGTGCCATGCTAAGAAGATAAATATAATTGATTGATTAAGCTTGGTGAGTTCACATTAGGTGAAATGTGGGAAGTTTGGCTAGTTTGCTGTTTGTGTCCCGTTCACCGATTGAACACGGAGTATGGGCAGCTAATCTGAATTTTCTGGGAACATTTCCTGTGAGCCAGATGGGAGGTTATTTTTGCTTTTTGGCTTTTTTTTATTATAGGTTAAAGGAGAATTGATTAGTGTCCTGAAACTTAGGTATCGTTTTTCTTTTCAAACTGTTCTCCAGGAAGAATTGTCTTTTTCTTGGAATTTTCTCTGCTTTGAAATTCTTCTAAGCCCAATAGCCCCTAAATACATCATCATTTAGTGGTATATATTTTTTCCCAAGGATTATTCCTTTCCAAGATTTAGAAGGAATTTGGAGCTGTAAAGCTTCATGGTTTATTAGGAAGGTCTAGGAAGATAATTTACATGTTTACGCTTCTTTAGTCCTTGGCAACAGTGGCTAACAATAGTGAGAGAATAAAATGTTGATAAAAGTATATTTTATGTTCATTGAGAGGTTCTGTGAGAGTAGGATGGGTTCAGTTTTCAGCTCACGAATTAATTCCATGTCATCATCTTCTGCCCACAGCAATTTCTCCCTCACTCCAGATGCAGCTAGTGACCTTCTGGGAATGTCTTGACCTCAAGAACAGCAACTGGTTGCACTTATCTACAGTGAGTGACTGTTTTGGAGCCAGGAAGAAGCCACCATGAGCAGAAGTGTCTGGATTCCAGCTCTTTAAACGTATTCTCCTCTTAGTATGCTCTTCACTGTCAGCTGGATTGCAGACAATTTTAACTTAGCCGGGGGGCCCAGACCAATATAATTGCCCACTCCTTCTCTTGAAGAATTGGACTGAATTGTTGATTTCCACTAAGAATTCTTTTTTTTTTTTTCAGTGGGATTTGGAGTAGGAAGAAATAGTCAATAACATTTCATTTTTCCTGGGCTGCAGGAGTACAAATGGTGTAAAGGAAAAGAGTAAATCTCTAGGGAAATGGGCAGATGACACATTTCTTTTGAAAGCCCTCCCACTTGAGCATGTCTGGGTATTGAAGATTTGCAGGATCGAGGTAAGATGTCACTTGAGGCCTAAGATCAGAAGCTCATTTCTAGTTTCATCTCGAACAGCTACTCACTATGGGTCTCGGTGGAAGTTGTAAATTTTTTTTTAATCTCTTTCCCCACCTGTAAAAAGCTAACATTTTTGCTTGTAATCCACCAATATCAGAGGAGGATTTTGTGTTTTAGAATTTTATAAAACCACTGGCAAGTCCTCTATCCTTATTCAGTATTACATAGTTGTTTTTAAGTTGGTAGTATCTGCCTTTTCGGGGTGAGAATGGAACATTTTCCCAGACTCAGATACTGGCCAAGGTTAATGAATATTCATTTTAATGTTTTCATTTCATTCAAATACTAATTTTAGGAGCTCCACGAACAATTTTCGTACATGGTAAGGAAACAGGAAAATGTTA
The DNA here is from genome assembly GCF_004115215.2 of Ornithorhynchus anatinus. Lineage (NCBI taxonomy): Eukaryota > Metazoa > Chordata > Mammalia > Monotremata > Ornithorhynchidae > Ornithorhynchus > Ornithorhynchus anatinus. The sequence goes on along the minus strand of NC_041731.1, from coordinate 54,536,845 downwards.
GTAAGTGGAACATCTTTAGATGGGCATGAAATTAAAGAGGGAAATGGAGAGAAAATGGGAAGGAGCTCGAGCCTGGAAGTCAGAGGACCTGGGTTCTAATCCCAGGTCCTACACTTGCCTAAGTGGCCTTGGGCAAGTCACCTTCTCTGTGCCTCAGTTTCCTCAACTGTAAAAAGGAGGGGGGGTGTGCATTCAATACTTATTCTCTCTTGTACTTAGACTTTGAGCCCCATGTGGGATGGGGATTGTGTCCAACCTTATTAACTTGTGCTTATCCCAGTGCTGAGAATAGTGCAAGACAAAAGTAAGTGGTTAACAAATATTATTATTGTTAGGAATAAATTTTAGGCAGCAAATTTAAACATTTTGTCATGGTATAATATAGACAATTGTTTCAAATTATAAAGCTATTACTGCTTAGCTCTAAATTCTGGACAATCTTGGAACTTTGTTCTGTTTCCCAGGTGAATCCACTGCAAGACCATATGAGTAGAAAATTGCCTATGTTCTATAGCCTATCATATCCAGGCTCTGCCACTAGCCTGCTGTGTGCCCTTGGGCAGGTCACTTCACTTTTCTGTGCCTCAGTTAAGTCATCTATAAAATGGGGATTAAGACTGTGAGCCCCATGTGGGACAGAGACCGTATCCAACTCAATTATCTACCCCAGGGCTTAGTACAGTGTTTGGCACATAGTAAGAACTTAACAAATTCCACAGTGATTATTATTGGCCCTAACAACTGTTAGGTACTTGGTCCTAACACCAAAATAGAATTAGAGGAGATCCTCCTTGCCTTCAAGTTTACCATCTGACCACTGACTGAGCATGGATTCTAGATAAATAAACATAAATCACCAAAGACCCATTAATCCATGACGTAGATGTCTTGGAGTATATGCCCCAAATAGTCACAGAGCCAGTTTTCCACGGCCTTCTAATTTCACCCTGTTAATATCTGGAAGGCAGAAGTGTCTCTGTTTATTGTTACACTATTCTCTCACAGGTGCTTAGTACAGTGCTCTGCACACAGTAAGCGCTCAATAAATACCATTGAACGAATGAATGAAATTTTCTTCCCAGGTTACAAGGAAATTCTAAAATTCTAAATGTAATGAAAAGCTTTTGTTAGCTTTGCTAAAATTAGGTGAATCTGATCACCCATAAATCCCTAAAATCGTAGAAAAATGCTAATTTTGTATGTGGCCTCTCTTTAGTGGACGCCAACTATTAGTCCACGTTCATCCCCAAATTTAAATTTACTCTAGTGTAATGGGAGCCACAGGAAGTCATGGAGCACCTTTGGGAAATTAGGTTCTAATCCCAGCTCCACCACTTGCCTGCTGGGTGACTTTGGGCAAGTCGTTTGACTTCTCTGTGCCTCAGTTCATTCATTCATTCATTCATCCAATAGTATTTATTGAGTGCTTACTATGTGCAGAGCACTGTACTAAGTGCTTGGAATGAACAAGTCGGCAATAGATAGAGACAGTCCCTGCCGTTTGACAGGCTTACAGTCTAATCGGGGGAGACGTTCAGATGAGAACAATGGCAATAAATAGAGTCGAGGGGAAGAACATCTCGTAAAAACAATGGCAACTAAATAGAATCGAGGCGATGTACATTTCATGAAAAAAATAAATAGGGTAATGAAAATATATACAGTTGAGTAGACGAGTACAGTGCCGAGGGGATGGGAAGGGAGAGGGGGAGGAGCAGAGGGAAATGGGGGGAAAAGAGGGTTAAGTTGCAGAGAGGTGAAGGGGGGGCGGTAGAGGGAGAAGGGGAGCTCAGTCTGGGAAGGCCTCTTGGAGGAGGTGAGTTTTAAGTAGGGGTTTGAAGAGGGGAAGAGAATCAGTTTGGCGGAGGTGAGGAGGGAGGGCGTTCCAGGACCGCGGGAGGACGAGGCCCAGGGGTCGACGGCCGGATAGGCGAGACGGAGGGACGGTGAGGAGGTGGGCGGCAGAGGAGCGGAGCGTGCGGGGTGGGCGGTAGAAAGAGAGAAGGGAGGAGAGGTAGGAGGGCGCAAGGTGGTGGAGAACCTTGAAGCCTAGAGTGAGGAGTTTTTGTTTGGAGGCAACCACTGGAGGTGTTTAAGAAGGGGAGTGACATGCCCAGAGCGTTTCTGCAGGAAGATGAGCCGGGCAGTGGAGTGAAGAATAGACTGGAGTGGGGAGAGACAGGAGGAAGGGAGATCAGAGAGGAGGAAAGGAGATCAGAGAGAAATTGTTACCTCAATTACCTCATCCGTAAAATGGGGATTAAAATGTGAGACATCGATGGTGTCCAACATGAATAGCTGTATCTACCTCAGCACTTAGAATGGTGTTGACACATAGTAAGCTCTTAACAAATACCATTAAAAACATTTGGTGATAAGATGGAGACACACCCAGTATCTGGATCTGCTTTTCTTACCCATAATCTTTGTTGATCCTCCACAGTTTCCCAAGCCATCTCTCTTACCCTGCACTCATGGCCATTTATTATTTTCAGGAGAAAGCATTCATAACCAGGTTCAACATCAAGCTGTAGTTTGGGTCTTTAGCACAATCCTGGAATGGGTGAGAATCAAGACTGATGATTAATATTTAGATATAGAAACTTGGAAAGCTGAGTGGAAAAAAAAAGTCCCTAAGTTTCTATAATGATTTCCATAGGATTGTTTATACTTATATCTATAAACAACCCTGTGGAAAAACTACATATATATATATATATATATATATATGAATATAGGGAGTTTCATATCCATTCCAGAGCTAAATCTACATTTCATGGAGTAACAGTGTAAGGGCTTGAAAGAGGATCTATTCTTCCGATCAGATAGAGAGAAAATGGCTAAAATTCACTTAGCTTAATAGGATTTCAGGCAAGTCAGAAGTACTGTGATTAAAGAAAGGCTTTGGGTGTGAATTCAGGAGTTCAGCAACCTGTGAAATGAAGAGAATGCAGTTCATTTCATGGAATCCCAGAGCTTACACTGGTCTTTCACTTCCAGGGATTCAGCCACACACATACACACAAACACACACACAAATTAGCATTTTTCTAGGCTTTTAAGGATTTACGGGTGATCAGGTTCACCTAATTTAGCAAGACTAACAAATCTGTTCATTACATTTTTAGAATTTACTCAAGTAAATCATATCATCACCTGTAGAAATATAGTAATTACAATTCCTCAAGTGTACATTTTGGGTACTGCTTATATTTTGCAAAGCATTCTTTTGCTTCATACAGTGCTCTGCACATAGTAAGTGTCAAATGTCATTGATTAAAATTAATTTCTATTATCTGGCTAGATTAGCAATGAAGCCCAGTTGTCTGAGAACCAGATAACATTTGCTTGAATCTGTACTCTGACATTGCCAGTTCAGGTCAAATGACCCACTCTGTGGATTGAATCATTCATTTGGACAGGCTACCTAGAATAAATCAGGCATTAATGACACAATCCTTTAATTCACTTGGACTGGGTAGGCTCAGCCACTGATGGATGAATTTGGATAAATCATACTCTCTTTTGTTTGCCTCATTGACCTTTTCGGAAGGAAGACCATGAAGATTGCAACACTGCTCTGTAGCCTGCTGGCCCCTAATATTTGAAAATAATAATAATTTAATAATAATAATAATAATGTTCCTGGGCTAAGCCTCTGAGGCTGAAAAGTTAATGTGGAAACTATCTGTCCACCACACTGCCCCTATGTCATACTGATATTTGCAGTTTGGTGTGCCTAAGACTTTTCGGGGAAGCAATGTGCCCCGGTGGAAAAAGCATGGGCCTGGAAGTCATAATGACTGGGTTCTACTTCTGGCTCTGCCACATATATGCTGCTGTGTGACCTTGGGCAAGTCACTTAATTTCTCCATGCTTAGCAGCGTGGCTTAATGGATAGAGCATATGCCTGGAAGTCAGAAGGACCTGGATTCTAATCCTGGATCCATAGTCTGTCTGCTGCATGACCTTGGGCAAGTCACATTACTTCTCAGGGCCTCAGTTACCTCACCTGTAAAATGGGGATTAAGAGCGTGAGCCCCATGAGGGACTCCTTCTCACCCTTGGCTTCAAAGCTCTCCATCACCTTGCCCCCTCCTACCTCACTTCCCTTCTCTCTTTCTACTGGCCACCCCGTATGCTCCTCTCCTCTGCCGCTCACCTCCTCATGGTCCCCCATTCGCGCCTGCCCCACCGTCGACCCATGAGCCACGTCCTCCCGCTGTCCTGGAATGCCCTCCCTCCTCACATCTGCCAAACCAACTCTCTTCCTCTCCTCAAAGCCCTAATGAGAGCTCACCTCCTCCAGGAGGCCTTCCCAGACTGAGTCCCCCCCTTTCCTCCTCTCCCCCCCACTACACTCTGCTCTTCCCCCTTCCCCTCCCTTCAGCACTGTGCTCATTTGTATATATTATTTATCACCCTATTTATTTTGTTAATGAGGTGTACATCCTCTTGATTCTATTTATCTTGATGATGTTGTCTTGTTTTTGCTTTGTTCTGTTTTGCTTTGCCATCTGTCTCCCCCGTTTAGACTGTGAACCCGTAATTGCGCAGGGATGGTCTCTATCTGTTGCCGAATTGTACATTCCAAGTGCTTAGTACAGTGCTCTGCACATGGAAAGGGCTCAATACATACTATTGAATGAATGTGTCCAACCTGATTAACTTGTATCTACCCCAGTGCTTAGAACAATGCTTGGCACATAGTAACCGCTTAACAAAGTCCTCTCCCCCTCCCTTCAGGCTCACATCTCCTCTCGCCTCCAGGATGTCTCCACCTGGATGTCTGCCCGCCACCTAAAACTCAACATGAGCAAGACTGAGCTCCTCATCTTCCCTCCCAAACCCGGTCCTCTCCCAGACTTCCCTATCTCCGTGGATGGCACGACCATCCTTCCTGTCTCTCGGGCCCGCGATCTCGGTGTCATCCTTGACTCATCTCTCTCGCTCACCCCACGCATCCTATCCGTTACTGAGACCTGCCGGTTTCACCTCTACGATATCGCCAAGATCCGCCCTTTCCTCTCCACCCAGACGGCTACCTTACTGCTATGGGCTCTCGTTATATCCCGGCTAGACTACTGTGTCAGCCTTCTCTCTGACTTCCCTTCCTCCTCTCTCGCCCCGCTCCGGTCTATTCTTCACTCCGCTGCCCGGCTCATCTTCCTGCAGAAACGCTCTGGGCATGTCACTCCCCTTCTTAAACACCTCCAGTGGTTGCCTCCAAACAAAAACTCCTCACTCTAGGCTTCAAGGTTCTCCATCACCTTGCCCCTTCCTACCTCTCCTCCCTTCTCTCTTTCTACCGCCCACCCCGCACGCTCCGCTCCTCTGCCACCCACCTCCTCACCATCCCTCCGTCTCGCCTATCCGGCCGTCGACCCCTGGGTCACGTCCTCCCGCGGTCCCGGAACGCCCTCCCTCCTCACCTCCGCCAAACTGATTCTCTTCCCCTCTTCAAATCCCTACTTAAAACTCACCTCCTCCAAGCGGCCTTCCTGGACTGAGCTCCCCTTCTCCCTCTACTCCCTCTACCGCCTCCCCCTTCACCTCTCCACAGCTTAACCCTCTTTTCCCCCCATCTCCCTCTGCTCCTCCCCTTCTCCTTTCCCATCCCCTCGGCACTGTACTCGTCTCCTCAACTGTATATATTTTCATTACCCTATTTATTTTGTTCATGAAATATATATCGCCTTGATTCTATTTAGTTGCCATTGTTTTTACAAGATGTTCTTCCCCTCGACTCTATTTATTGCCATCGTTCTTGTCTGTCCGTCTCCCCCGATTAGACCGTAAGACCGTCGAAAGGCAGGGACTGTCTCTATCTGTTGCCGACTTGTTCATTCCAAGCGCTTAGTACAGTGCTCTGCACATAGTAAGCGCTCAATAAATACTATTGAATGAATGAATATTATTATTATCTGCAAAATGGGGATTAAATTCTATCACTCGCGCTGAGACTGTGAGCCCCATGTAAGACAGGACTTGTGTCCAACTAATTAACTGGTGTCTATTCCAGGTCTTAGAACAGTGTATGACTCACAGTAAGCACTTAATGATCAATCAGTAGTATTTATTGAGCACTTCATATGTGCAGAGCACTGTACACAGTGCTTGGGAGAGTACAAAGCAGAATTATTGACCTGTTCCCTGCCCATAAAAAGCTTACAGTCTAGAGGAATATATCATACCATGTCATAATTGTTATTGTTCTTTTTAATGATATTTGTTAAGTGCTTTCTGTGTGCCAAGCATTCGACTAAGCACTGTAGTAGATACAAACTAATCAGGTTGGACACAGTCCAACTACCACATGGGGCTCACAGTCTTAATCCCCTTTTTACGTATGAGATAGTTGAGGCACAGAAAAGTAAAGCGACTTGCCCAAGGTCACATAGCAGACAAGTGGCAGAGCTGGGATTAGAACCCAGGTCCTTCTGACTCCCAGGCTTGTGTTCTATCCATTAGGTCATGCTGCTTCTCTGTTTTCAGTTTTGTGTCTGTCTCACAATCTCCGTGAAGTTTCTCCGGAAAAACAGCCATCCCTTTCTTGATCCATCCCAGGCTGATCTGTGTGTTGCAGTTGTCAGGGTGGTTCAGTGGAAAGTGCCCAGGCTTCGGAGTCAGAGGTCCTGAGTTCGACTCCCGGCTCTGCCACTTGTCAGCTGTGTGACTGTGGGCAAGTCACTTCACTTCTCTGTGCCTCAGTTCCCTCATCTGTAAAATGGGGATTAAAAGTGTGTGAGCCCCACGTGGGACAACCTGATGACCCTGTATCTCCCCCAGTGCATAGAACAATGCTCGGCACCTAGAAAGTGCTTAACAAATACCAACATTATTTAGCTCCTACTGAATTTATCTGAGATTGCACTTCTTGTCGACTTCAAGGTGTTTTCTGTCACCCCATTTTGTTTTACTTCATTCATTCACTCAGTAGTATTTATTGAGCACTTACTATGTGCAGACCACTGTACTAAGCACTTGGAATGTACAATACGGCAACAGATAGAGACAATCCCTGCCCAATGACAGGCTCACTTGAGGCAGACCAGGTGCTAAATTCAGCAAAGGGCCTGGGCTGGTGTTAGAATAGATATCTACTTCTCTAGGAAACTCTTCCAACTCAAATGTAACAATCTCCCAAGAATCACGCAACTGAGCATTCCATTTTAGCCATTTCCATCATGTGTGACACTGAGCAATCAATCAGGGGTATTTTTTGGGTGCTTACTGTGTGCTAAGCACTGTACTAAGCACTTGGGAGAGTACGATACAACAGAGTTGGAAGACACATTCCCTGACCACAAGAAATTTACAGTCTGGAGGTGGGGGGCAGACATTAATATAAATAAATCAACAACAGATAGGTACAGGTACAGCTGTGAGGCTGAGGGTAGGGTGAATACCAAGTATTCAGATCCAAGTGGATGAGTGGCACAGAAGGGAGAAGGAGTCGAGCAAGGAAAAGAAGGCTTAATTAGGGAAGACCTCTTGGAGGAGATGAGACCTTAATAAGGCTCTGAAGGTGAGGAAAGTGGTTGTCTGACATATATAAAGGGGAAGGGAATTCCAGGCCAGAGGGAGGACATGGGAAAGCAGTCGGGGGTGAGACAAGATTGAGGCCCATGCAGCAACCCAGTCCTGGAAGAGTGTAGTGTGTGGGCTGAGCTCTAGAGGAAATTAGTCAGGTGAGGTAAGTGGAGTTGAGCTGATTGAGTGCTTTAAAGCCAATAGTAAGGAGTTTCTGTTTGATGTGGAGATGGATGGGCAACCACTGGAGGTTCTTGAGGAGTGGGGAGATGTGGACTGAATGTGTTGTTTTTGGGTTTTTTTAGATATGTGATCTGGGCAGGAGAGTGAAGTATGGACTGAAGTGGGGAGAGACAGGAGGCAGGAAGCTCAATGAAGAGGCTGATCCTGTAGTCAAGGTGGGATAGGATAGGTTCTGGGCTGGAGAGTAAAGGGCTGTTAATAGTAATAGTTAATCAGGCCATACACAGTGCCTGTCCCACATGGGGCTCTCAGTCTCAATCTCATTTTACAAGTGAGGAAAATGAGGCACAGAGAAGTTAAGTGACTTGTCCAAGATGACACGGCAGGCATGTGGCAGAACCGGGATTAGAACCCAGATCCTCTGACTCCAAGGCTTATGCTCTTTCCATTGTATTTATTATGCACTTACTTTGTACCAACTACTGTGCTAAGGACTGGGGTTAATAAAAATGTAAAGGGTCAGCTACAGTCACGGTCCTCCAGTACCTGTTTCCTTCAACCAATACAGACAGTAAAACAAGACATTCATGATTTGGACATGCTTAGAAATTCATAAGATCACTTTCCCTTAATAAGGGAAGAAACATGGCCTAGTGGAAAGAGTCCAGGCCTGGAAGACAGAGGACCTGGGTTTTAATCTTAGCTCTCCAATTGCTTGCTGTGTGACCTCGGGCAAGTCACTTAACTTGCCGGTGCTTCAACTGTTTCCATAAGTGTAAAATGGGGAATAAACATTTGTTCTTTCTCTGACTCAGACTGTAAGGCCCTTGCAGGACAGAGACTGTGTCTGACCTAATTAGCATTTACCTACTCCAGCACTTAGAACAGTGTTTGACACATAATAAGTAATTACAAATACCATTAAAAAAGAGCTCTGTTAGGGTTTAAAATGACTTGGATAGTTTGGACAGGAAAAAGTCTAGCCAACAGAATATGTGTCTTTGGGAAATAATCCAGGGAGATAAGGCCCTGCTTCCTTGCCAGACCAACTGCAGGGAGTATTCATTTATTCAGTCATATTTATTGAGTGCTTACTGTGTGCACAGCACTGTACTAACTGCTTGGGAGAGTACACTGTAACAACAGACACATTCCTGCCCACAACGAGCTCAGTCTAGAGATTTGCTCACAGTCTAGAGTAGTGAGAGAGCAGTGAGGCAAATGGATGACAGGTTGGACTGTTTCATTCATCTGAAGTGCAGAATGCCTAATTCTGATCCCAGTGAGGAAGCCCCCTGCCACCAAACAGAGCAGGGGAAAGAAGGAAGGGAGACCTTCCCCAACTTAAATCCTCATTTCCTCTACTTGTCTCCCTTCTGAAATAAACTGGATGCATACCCTTTATTCACCCCACCCTCAGCACTTATGTACATTATCTGTACAACCATGAGTCTTTCCCTCTAGGCTGTAAGTTCCTTGGGGGCAGTTAGGGCGTGTCTACCAACCCTGTTATTTTGTAATAATAATAATAATCATGATATTTGTTAGGCACTTACTATGTACCAGGCACTGTTCTCAGCGCTGGGGTAGATACAAGATATTTGGGTTGGACACATTCCCTGTCCCACATGGGGCTCCCATTCTTAATCCCCATTTCACAGATGAGGGAACTGAGGCACAGAGAAGTGAAGTGATTTGCCCAAGGCCACACAGACTAGTGGCAGAGCCAGGATTAGAACCTATGACCTCCTGACTCCCAAGCCCATGCTCTATCCACTAGGCCATGCTGCTTCTCGTACTCTCCCGAATGCTTAGTACAGTGTTCTGCACATAGTAAACATTGAATAAATGTATTCGAGTGATTGATTGTTGCTGTTTCTAAGTAGTAAACCAAGTAAAATTTTAACACATTCCACTGGGTCTACTTTGGAAGGACAGTATATTTTTCCATCATCCAAGCAAATGCCCCCAAGAGACAGCAAGGGTAACTGTAGTACAGTGTCTCAGCCCTTAGTACAGTGCCTGGCACATAGTAAGTGCTTAACAAGTACCATTATTATTACTATTATTATGAAGTGGCATTGCCTAGTGGATAAAGCACAGGCCTGGGAGTCAAAGTGCCTAGGTGCTAATCCCACTCTGCCACTTGTCTGCTGGGTGAACCTGGGCAAATCACTTGACTTCTCTGTGCCTCAATTACCTCATCTGTAAAATGGGGATTAAGACTGTGAACCCCATGCAGTACATGGACTGTGACCAGCCTGTCTCATATCTACCCCGACAGTACAGTACCTGGTACATAGTAAGCACTTAACAAATACCATTCAAAAAAAAGAAAAATCAAAATGAGGTGCTGGCATTCCTTCTCTAACCCTTCTCTGATGATAAAGCATCTCCCCCTACACTCTCCAGAGAGCTTTCTTCTTTGTTCCCACCCAGTTGGACTTTCCCCACTCTTTTAGTTTCTCTCTGCCACCTCCAAACTCCTACTCTTATCTGCAGTAATTCAGGGTCCAAGGCCTCCGGGAAATGTAATTTCAGGAGAGCTTGGAAAATGGAGAGCACTGTGATCTTTCAGATTTGAAGTAGAGGGCAGAGGGAAGTATGGACTGGAGCAGGGAGAGACTGGACTCAGAGGAGTCAGTAAAGGGGCTGATGCAATAGTTAAACCAGCATCTAAGTACCCAGACATATTGCCTAACAAGTACTTGGATCAGTGAGGGGGAGTTTGCATGGAGAGGAAGGGACGGATTCTGGAAATATTGTGGAGGGAGAATTGTTAGATATGGTGACAGATTGAAGCAGCATGGACTAGAGCAAAGGCCATTAGCTGGGAGTCATTTAGACCTGAGTTCTAATTCTGCCTCTGCCACTTGCTAGATGTGTGACCGTGGGGAAATTGCTTAAAACTTCTCTAAACTTCTGCAAGCTTTTAGATTGTAAGATCCTGGTGCGACAGGGATGGTGCCTGATCTGAATTTATTGTATCTACCCCCATAGTTTAGTACAGTGCTTGGCACAGAGCATATAGCATATTACAGCACAGATTTTCCATCTTCTCCACATGTTTTTTTCTGCAGTATCTAATTGCCTTTTGTGAAAAGGAAGTTTGATACAGCTTGAGATTAATCCCAGAATGTAAATTCTCGCAAAAGATAGTGTTTACTTCTGGGAGAAATTTCTAATATACCACATACCATGCTTTACCTTGAAATACAATTCCCAAATAGGGTTCAAGAATTGAATACCAGTATTTTTTTCAACATGTTATTAAATGTTGGAGAATGGGAAAGCTGAGCTTTCTCCTGTAACAAAGTCTCATTTCATTTCACATTGAATTTGAAGTCACTTAATAGTGTTAAGTGTTAACAGTAAAATACAGTGTGGCATACTGGAAAGAGCATGGCCTGGAAGGCAGAAGACCTGGATTCCAATCCCACCCCTCCCACTAGATCGCTCTGTGACCTCGAGCAAGTCATTTAACTTCTTTGTGCCTCGGTTCCCTCATCTACAAAATGGGGATTAAATACCTGTTCTCCTTCCTATTTATACCGTGAGCCCCCACGTGGGACCTGATTATCTAGTATCTACCCCTTGGCACACATTAATCGCTCAGCAAATATTATTATCATCATCATCATTAGTAGACACCTAATGCCTTATAATAGCTTACCTAAGAAGTGAAGTTGTTGAATGAAAACATCTGGAGAATAATCCATTTCCTGCATATGGGTATATACGGTCTGCCTCATCCACTTTGATTTTTCCTTACAGGCCTCACAGCATGGCATAGTGGATAGAGCATGGTCCTGGGAGTCAGAAGGTCATGGGTTCTACTCCCGGCTCCTCCACTTGTCTGCTGTGTGGCCTTGGGCAAATCACTTTAACTTCTCTGGGCCTCAGTTCCCTCATCTGTAAAATGGGGATTAAGACTATGAGCCCCATGCAGGACAGGGACTGTGTCTAACCCGATTTGCTTATATATTCCCCAGCACTTAGTACGGTGCCTGGCACATGGTAGTAAATTAACAAATACCATAATTATTATTATCATTATTGCAGGCTTTAGAGAGCAGGGGCAGCTAGGTCCTGGTGTGGGGCTTAGGGAGTTGCGAGTGAGCATAGGTCTAGAGATGGGAGAACCCCTTCTAGACTGTAAGCTGTTTATTGTTGTGTTGAACTTTCCCAAGTGCTTAGTATGGTGCTCTGCAACAGTAAGTAATCAATAAATTACCACACACAGTAAGTAATCAATAAATTACTGCACACAGTAAGTAATCAATAAATTACTGCACACAGTAATCAATAAATGCGATTGAATGAATAAATGAATGAATGGGAGAGATAGCTAGTGGTTCCCTTCCTGGGAGAGACCTATAGGGGCGAGGGCAGAGGGTCAGTGCCGGAAAGTAGTGTTATTCTGCAGTCAGAAAAAGTTCATTCAATAGTATTTATTGAGCGCTTACTATGTGCAGAGCACTGTACTAAGCGCTTGGGATGAACAAGTCGGCAACAGATAGAGACAGTCCCTGCCGTTTGACGGGCTTACAGTCTAATCGGGGGAGTCCCTCAGGGCTGCCCACCACCGCATTTGGCTTAGATCCAGACCAAAGCTTCCATCCCCACTGGCTGCCACTTCCCAGAGCCAGAGCGGCTGTGTCCTGGGGGGAATTTAGGAACACCATGGCCTAGTGGAGAGAGCACAGACCAGGGAGCCAGAAGGATCCAGGTTCTAATCCTGGCTCTGCCGCTTGTCTGCTGTGTCACCCGGGGCAAGTTACTTCTCTTCTCTGGGCCTCAGTTACCTCATCTGTAAAATGAGGATTAAGATTATGAGCACTATGTAGGACAGGGAAGTTGTTCAACCTGACACCTTGAATCTACCCCAGCGCTTAGAACGGTGCCTGGCCCATAGTAAGTTTTTAACAAATACCATAAAAAAACCCCCAAAACCCTAGATCTTGGCTGGGGATAGGGAGTTGAGGCTGAAGGAGGCCCTGGCTGCTGAGATGGTCTCAGACAGCGAAGGGCTCAAATGGTAAGGACCACAGCAATTACTCCCTCTCTCCCTGCCACTTGTCCTGCTTGACAAACTGTGCAATATTTGGGGGTAGAACAATAAGCTACTCGCTGAGAAACGGGGATTCTATTCCTGGCTCTGCCACTGATTTCCCAACTGGAAGGAAAGGGTGACTTGGAATTATCTCATGGATAGTTGCATTTGAAACCTGAATAGCAGCGTGGCTCAGTGGAAAGAGCCCGGGTTTGGGAGTCAGAGGTCATGGGTTTGAATTCCTGCTCTGCCACTTGTCAGCTGTGTGACTGTGGGTAAGCCCACTTAACTTCTCTGGGTCTCAGTTACCTCATCTGTAAAATGAGGATTAACTGTGAGCCTCACGTGGGACAACCTGATTACCCTGTATCTACCCCAGCACTTAGAACAATGCTCTGCACATAGTAAGCGCTTAACAAATACCAACATTATTATTATTATTATTACGCTCATTGTGGGCAAGGAACGTGTCTATTGTTGTACAGTATTCTCCCAAGCATAGTAGAGTGCTCTGTGCTCAGAAAGTGCTCAATAAATATGATTGAATGAATAACATCTGCTTCCAGGTTCTTGTGTACTCGAAATGACTGTATAGAACAAGTAAAGGCACAATAAATACAATTGATTGAATGATGGAATGAACAGGATCAGGCCCACCTTATAGCAGCTCTGCTTTATGTCACTGGGGAATGTCTGAGATCATCATCTTCATCAGTGGTATTTATTGAGCCCTTACTATGTGGAGAGCACTGAACTAAGCCGCTTGGGAAAGTATAACAGAATTTTTTTAGTGTGTGTGGTTTGTTTTGTTTCATGGTATTTGTTAAGCACTTATTATGTGCTAGACACTGCACAAAGTGCTGGGGTAGATACAAGCTCATCAATTTGGTCACAGTCCCTGTTTCACAATTTTCCTCTGCATCTTACAGATGAGATAACTGAGGCACAGAGAAGTTTTGTCAGTCGGTATTTATTTAGTACTTGCTATGTGCAGAGCACTGTACTAAGCACTTGGAAGAGTACAATTTAACAGAATTAGGAGACGTGTTACCTGCCCATGATGAGCTAATGACTTGCCTAAGGTCACAAAGCAGATAAGTGGTGGAGTGGGATGTCTTTAATAAATAGACACGTTCCTGGCCCACAATGAGCTTAGTAATAATAATAATAATGTTGGTATTTAAGTGCTTCTTATGTGCAGAGCACTGTTTTAAGCTCTGGGGTAGATATAGGGTAATCAGGTTGTCCCACGTGAGGCTCACAGTTAATCCCCATTTTACAGATGAGGTAACTGAGACCCAGAGAAGTTAAGTGGCTTACCCACAGTCACATAGCTGACAAGCGGCAGAGCTGGAATTCAAACCCAAGACCTCCCAGGTCTTTCTGACTCCCAGGCCTGTAAGTCTATCCACTAGACCATACTGCTTCTCTGTTGGCAGATATGTTCCCTGCCCACAATGAGCTTATAGTCTAAAGGGGGAGAAAGACATTAATATATTATTTATAGATATGTTCAAAAGTGCTGAGGGGTTAAGGATGGGGTGCCCACCGGGAGCCTACAGTCTAGAAGGCTCCTGGTTACCTTTGGATCATTGTTATTATTATTATCATTTGCATTTGTTCAAGGAAAGCTACTGTACTTGGAATGGTGAAACAGGGTTGCCATCAGGGTTACAATCTGCTGATGATTTGTTACTCTGAAACTGACTGAAGAAATCTTCCTTTCCACTGGAAACTCGATTGCTCAATCACAATCCAAACAGGACAATTTGAGGAAAATCCCTTCAGGGAATGAGTCAGATAAACTTGGAAAATGAGTCAGATAAAAGTAGCAATGCATTCCTCTAAATCAGGAGAAGGTAAGTGGATGGAGGAGGTTTTAAAACTGGATGCTTGGCTCCGCCACCATTAAACTGAATCTAGAGTTGTTCCAGATTTGGCCTTAGGGTACCATTACTAGGGAACCTGAACCCCCATCTCCCTCCTGGACTCAGGACCAGTTGCACATCCGCGAATCAATCATTTGTGGGTGTGCTTTTCTGGATGAAAAGCTTTGGTTACAATGATTTAGCTGATTTGTGAATCATCTAAAGGTTACAATTATTGAGAAGCAGCATGGCCTCGTCGATAGAGCACGGGCCTGAGAGTCAGAAGGTCGTGGATTCTAATACCAGCTCTTCCACTTGTCTGCTGTGACCTTGGGCAAGTCATTTCACGTCTCTGTGCCACAGTTCCCTCATCTATAAAATGGGGATTAAGACTGTGAGCTCTGTGTGGGACAGGGACTGTGTCCAAACTGATTAACTTGTGTCTACCCCAGTGCTTTAAACAGTACTTAACACATAGTAAGCATTTAACAAATGCCATCATTATTATTTTAGAAATGGGGAAATGGGGAAACTGAAGTACATATTTTTTTATGGTACTTGTTAATTGTTTACTATGTCCCAAGCACTGGACTAAGCACTAGGGTAGATATACAAGATAATCAGATTGGACCCATTCCCTCTCCACAGTCTAAGCAGTTGGGACTGGATTTAATTCCCATGTTGACCGAAGAGATAATTGAGGCACAGAGAAGTGAAGTGACTTTGCCAAGGTCATAGAGCAGTCAAATGGTAGAGCTAGAATTAGAACCCTGGTCCCCTGACTTCCAGGCCTGTGCTCTTTCTACTCATCCAGGATGCTTCAAGCAGTCAATCAATCAATCATAGCTATTGAGCACTTACTGCGTGCAGGGTACTGTACTAAGTGCTTGACTTACATATATGTCAATAGATGTATATACCAGCCCTGGGCTTTTCCTTTCTTTTGGAACAGAAGTAGTCTTCGTTTGCTCTCCTGACCCCTCATATTTTGAATGGAATATCAGACCTCCCTTAGAAGGTAAAGTCACTCAACTTTTCCCTCCTCTCTTTTTCTCCATTTCCCACTTCTCGCTCAGCCAGGGGGTCTGCTTTCTCTCTCAAGGCTTCTGCCTGCCCCGGAGCCTGAGGCACGGTGACCTAGACGCTCTAACCTGCTGCCCCAAACGCCCTGCTAGATCTGTTTCCAAAGGCTAAACTGACTGTTTACTCTCTGCTAGCCAGGCCTCCTGAACCTTGATGCTCAGGGTTCATTAAATGAACACATCCACTTCTGCGGTGTAAAATTCTGACCAAACACATCGGTCACACATCCGATTACGTGTTCTCTTTCCTCGGGGCCTACTGGGCGTCCCAGCTGAGTATTTCCTGGTGAGCAGGGGCCAGCCGAAGCCCACCGGCTCTCATGAAGAAAATGCCAATCTGACCCGAGGTGAGTGGAGTGAAAAATCGTTGGCTGGGCCGAGAGCTAAGAGCAACTGCAATCCTGCCTTTCAGCAGTCCCCAAAGGTAGTTGAACAACCGCTGTGGTTGTGATGGAAGTTGGGGTTGGTGCCCTGAAGTCACTCTTAGCTGAAGGGTTTTCAGATTATGCCTTAAAGCAGGCCAGAAAATAATCTCCATGGGCATAAAAAACTCTTGGCTTTGACTAAGCCAGGGGAAGAAGAATTTTGTCAAAACTGGTGTGTTTGGTTTAGTATCCTGTTTGGAGAAGATGAAGGGAATCTTTTCCTCAGTAATCTCCTCACTGCAATTTGTTTTTAGCCCTGACACGTGGAACAATCTCCTCTTTGGCTTTAGCAGGAGACTGTAGTCTACAAACTCCTTGTGGGTAGGGATTGTGGCTTCCAGTTCTATTATTGTGTGGTCCCGCAAGCACATAATACAATGCTCTGCCCGTAGTGAGCACTCAAAAAGTATCATCAATTGATTGAGGATTTAGGTGTCCAAGGGCTTTAGAGTGCTAGATCTAAGCATGAGAGAAATAGTCTGAGCACAGCATATTATTGTGGGATATTTGATATACCCATGTAATCCAAATCAGGTCCCCCACTTCCTTTTCTGTCCTGAGGAATTCCAGTTAATGGTTACCCCTCAGCTTGAAAATAATTCCCATTTCTTGGAATCTTATAAATTCTACAATGGTCACTGGACCCTAGGGTTTTCCTTATCCCTGTGCTGTTTGTCCTAAAGTGGCTTCACACTTTTTTTTTAAATATGGTATTTGTTAAGCACTTACTTCGTGCCTGGCACTGTCCTAAGTATGGGGGTAGATACAAAATAATCAGGTTGGACACAGTCCATGTCCCAAATGGAGCTCTCAATCTTGATCCCCATTTTACAGATGAGGTAATTGAGTCCCAGAGAAGTTAAGTGACTTGCCCAAGGTCACACGGCAGACAAGTGGCAGAGCTGGGATCGGAACCCAGGTCCTTCTGGCTCCCAGGCCCATGCTCTATCCTCTAGGCTATGCTGCTTCTCCCCTGATGATACTGTTCCACTCCCCTTCTCTCTGGAGAAAGTCTCACTTCCACATCCCTTGACTTACGGGGAAGGGTGAAAGAGCTGTTTTAGTGCTCACCAACTTATGCAGCTTCCAGACCACCTTGCTGCTTCCGACACTCACCTTAAAATCATTCAGAGTCCACCTCACCAGCCTCCACGACCAACTGCCGTGATTAATTTCTAACCTCTCTGGCATCGCAAGATCCATCTCCATGTACCTGGATGAGTTCAATCAATCAGTCCCCTTTAGTAGAGAAGCAGCATGGCCTAGCGGAAAGAGCTCGGGCCTGGGAGTCAGAGAACCTGGGTTCTAATCCCAGCTCTGCCATTTGTCTGCTGTTTGACTTTAGGAAAGTCACTTCACTTCTCTGACCTTCAGTTTCCTCATCTGTAAAATGGGGATGCAGTCTAACTCCCTCCTACCTAGACTGTGATCTCCTTGTGGGACAGAGACTGCGTCTGACCCAACAATTCTGATTCTACCCCAACTAATGCTTGGCATGTAGTCATTAACAAATACCCTAATTATTATAATTACCATAATTATCGGTATGTAGTAGTGGTAATAGTATTTCTCAACCCCAAGGCCTGCCAGGGTCTTCAAAGACTTAATTATCCACACAGAGAGATCCTCGCTGACCTCAGTATCTCACTTGCGCACCTTCCTCCCCAAATTGGCCGCACACGGCATGGCCACACCCTGGACCTCAAGATTACCAGATGCCGCTTGGCCTCTGATACCAACAGCTCTGAATTCCCGCTCTCTGACCTTAGCCACCTAACAAAGCTAGTTCACTCACATTCTGCTTTCCTCTGAAAGTGTTCTGTGTCCCTTGGGACCTTCAGGCTATGGAGGTCCTCATCCGAAACTATTGGGGCTTTCCTATCCTCCCCAGCAGTCATAAATGCCCAGGTCTGTGCCTTTCAAGCACTTCCTCCTCCAAAGAATTTGTCTCTTTCTCCCTGCGTTCCTCAGTTGCTCTCGGTTTGCCCATCTCTGGCCCTGGGTCACCCCTCACAGTCTTCTTGCGTGCCTGCGTCCGTACAGCTCAGTGGGAAGGAAATTTGATGATGTCCTTTCTAACTTTAGCTGCTAAGGTAGAGACCATCCAAACTTGTCTCAATGTAGTTTGTGTCTGGAAGAATCAATGGGGATTTGGGGCAAGGGAACTCATGAAAGAGAGGTCATAATATAGGTAGAAAGGCAGAGGATAAATTTGCAGTGGCAGAAATATTGGCATAGCTTTTGGATTTCCAGCAACATCCAGCAGAAGAATGGAGGAGGAAGCCAACATCTCATGCATATCCATTCCAAACCCCTAGTGTGTTTCAGGAGCTTGGTGACTTCTCTGCCCTCAATCTTACTCTGTGATCATCTGTGTGTGTGTGTGTGTGTGTGTGTGTGTGTGTGTGTGTGTGTGCATTTGAGAGGACTCACTACACTCCTTCACTTTCTCGCTTCTGACATCTTTTGGGTTCTCTGAGGCATGATTGTTCTCAGTAGGACAGATTGAGGAGGTTTCTGCTTGCTACCAAAGAAAGGACATCTGAGAAGAGATAGATACACTGTCTATTGTTCTGTTTATCTTTATAGGACAAACCGAACAGAAATCACTAGCTTAATTTACCCTGTCCAGGTTAAGAATTGGAAATTATTCATTACTATTTATTGAGCACCTACTGAATACAAAGCCCGAGACTAGGCACTTGGGAAAGAATGACAAACCTAACTTCTGCCACCAAGAAGCTTACAATCTCATTTTGACACATTTGCTCCTTGATTTTGAATATCTTTTTTCCAACCTTTTCATGCAAGATAATTCTTGTCTGAAGTTCATTGTAAACTGAAATGCTTACAGTGAGATATTTGTGTTCTCAAGAGGGGAACATGTTATTTATGTTCTACAAGTGCACACATTCTCTCTCCCCCACACCCCCTCTTCATTCATTCATTCAATCAAACTTATTGATCTCTCACTATGTGCAGAGTACTGTACTAAGCACTTGGAATGTATAATTTGGCAACAGATAGAGACAATCCCTGCCCAACAACTGACAAACAGTCTAAACAGGGGAGACAGACAACAAAACAAAACAAGTAGTCTGGCATTACATTCATCAAGATAAATAGAATCATAGATATATACTCATTAACAAAATGAATAGAGTAATAAATAATATGTACAAATAGGCACAAGTGCTGTGAGGAGGGGAAGGGGGAAGAGCGGAGGAAGAGAGTATGGGGAATGGGGAGGGGAGGAGGAGCAGAGGGAAAGGGAAGGCTCAGTCTAGGAAGGCCTCCTGGAGTAGGTGAGCTCTCAGTAGGGCTTTGAAGAGGGGAAGAGAGTTAGTTTGGCGGATGTGAGGAGGGAGGGCATTCTAGGTCATGGTAGGATGTGGGCTAGGGGTCGTCGGCAGGACAGGCACAAACGAGGGACCGTGAGGAGGTGAGCGGCAGAGGAGTGGAGTGTACGGGGTGGGCTGTAGAAAGAGAGAAGGGAGGTGAGGTAGGAGAGGGCAAGGTGATGGAGAGCTGTGAAGCCAAGAGTGAGGAGTTTTTGTTTCATGCAGAGGTTGATAGGCAACTACTGAAGGTTTTTAAGGAGGGGAGTGACATGCCCAGAACGTTTCTGTAGGAAGATGATCCGGGCAGCGGAATGAAGAATAGACTGGAGTGGGGAGAGACAAGAGGATGGGAGTTCAGAGAGGAGGCTGACACAATAATCCAGTCGGGATATTATGAGAGCTTGTACCAGCAATTTAGCAGTTTGGATGGGAGGAAAGGGCGGATCCTGGCGATATTGTGAAGGTGAGACTGGCAGGTTTTGGTGACGGATTGGATGTATGGGGTGAATGAGAGAGCAGAGTCAAGGATGACATCAAGTTTGTGGGCCTGTGAGACGGGAAGGATGGTAGTGCCATCCACAGTGACAGGAAAGTCAAGGAGAGGACAGGGTTTGGGATAGAAGATAAGGAGCTCAGTCTTGGTCGTGTTGAGTTTTAGGTGGCAGGCAGACATCCAGGTGGAGATGTCCCAGAGGCAGGAGGAGATACGAGCCTGGAGGGAGGGGGAGAGAACAGGGGAGGAGATGTAGATTTGGGTGTCATCTGTGTAGAGATGATAGTTGAAGTCTTGGGAGCGAATGAGTTCACCAAGGGAGTGAGTTTAGATGGAGAACAGAAGGAGGCCAAGAACTGACCCTTCAGGAACCCCTACTGTTAGTGGATGGGAGGGGAGAGCTCTCTTTCTCTCTTTCTCACACACTCGCGCGCACACACACACACACACAGATGTGCACCCAATGTGGTTAACACTAAAAGTTATTTCTTTGATATAATTTAAGACTTTTTAGTATATTGTCAATAATCTAGATCATGTTTGCTTTTCTGGAACACTTAGTGTTACTGGTGTGATTAGAAACAGTTTCAGTACTGGGATAAATCTTATTTAATAATAACATTTTTTAAATTTTTCTACAAATGAGGGTATTCCATGTATTAGACTTGTAGTAGTCCTAGGTTCTTAATCAGTCAAGTGGGATGTATTAACCTGCAAAGTTAGGAAGTAATTCTGCAACACTCTGTGCCTGTCAGGACGCTTAGAATATTGCCAATAGGCTAGACGTGTGATTCCCATGTGAGCTGAGGGTGAGGTGAGTATCAAGTGGTTAAAGGGGACAGAGCCTCAGTTTTAATGAAGCTTTGATTAATGGGAAGATGTAATGAGGTATGAACTGGACTCTACCCATTTAATTTGCCAAGCTGTTCATTAAATTCTATGAAGTTGAACAAGAAAGTCAGGGAATACAGGGTGGACATTGAGTTATGGTTGGGTCTTTTTCTTTGCGGAATCATATATCATTAATAGACTGCTTTAGAAAAATTAGCTAGTATGAGAATAATAATGATAAAAACTATGATTAGGATCTAGATCTCCCGACATCCAGGCCTATGCTCTTTCTACTAGATCATATTGTAGATTTATTATATTAGGAAAAAACTAACCACACTTCACTTTATGGTTATCAGCACCAGGAAACTTTTACTCTGGGGCTAATCGTGAGAAGATTATCATCTTTTATTCCCCTCCACCCCCCAAAATGCCAAATTTATCTTCTGAAGGGTTTTTTTTTTCATTTCTGAGAAGTAATTTTTTTTTTTAATGGGTGAAACTGCAAAAGCATGTCAAAATATTCCTGTAACTTGGTTCATTTAATGGGCTAATTTAATTGCTAATTAAAGATTATCCAAATGTCTTCTTCCTTCTTCTCCCTCTTTAATCCACATCAGAGAGATTTTACTGTGCTTGCGGCATGGTAAGAGTACAGGCTAGGGACTGTCCTAAGTCGTTCTTCTATTTGGGAAGGATCAAAGAACTTCCTGTCTTCTTCAGGGTAAGTCTGCAGACCTCCAAAGTACCCTGGCTAAAAAGTCCCTTGTCTAGGGCAGAAAGATACAATTACAGTAGGCTGGACAAGGTAATTTAAGTCCAGGAACAAAAATGGCCACTGCAAAGTTCCTGTAATACCGTAAACCTGGGCTCGACCCAGCTGGGGTGCAAAGAGAAAGTTTCAACAGACTTTGGCCCTCCGGGGGGGAACCCAATCAATCAATAATATTTATTGAGCACTAACTGGGTGGAAAGCACTGTATTAAGCACTGGGGAGAGTACAGTTGAACAAAGTCTGTAGACACGTTCCCTGCCCAAAAAGAGTTTACAGTCTAGAGATGAGTCCCCAGTAGAAAAATAGCCCTGTAAAATACTTTTCAACAAATAGCATTGAGTGGTTACTTCCTGTGTGCAGACCAAGGTGCTAAGCGATTGGGAGAGAACAATAGTAGACATGATCCCTGCTCTCAAGGAGTTTTCAATCCAGTGTTTCTATGTTCCCTGTCTCCCCCTTTAGAGCATAAATTCCTTGTGGGCAAGGGATGTCATTTGCTTGTTTTATACTTTCCAAGCTTTTACTCCCTACTATACTACTAAAGTCCTTGGTATCCATCTCCTGGTTATAGCTAATCTGCTGGTCAAAGCTAATCTAGGAGGCCCCTCCCTCTGATTCACACTGGATAGTAGCAGTAATAGTTTATTAAGTGCTTACTTTGATAAGAACACTGTACTAAGCCTAGAAAGAGTACACAGGTGGAAATAAATTACACATGGATCCTGTCCCTCAAGGGGTTCACAATCTCTGAAATGCCATCAGCAGGAATCACAGATCCTTGGACTATGAAGCCTTGTATTTGAACTAGGTAATGTGGAACTTTATCTTTCTGGAGCATATTCTTATCATTTTTCATTTTTGTGTATGATTTGGGATTGCCTGTGTGTCCAGAAGTGCTCACTGGAGGCAGAATTCACAAGCACCCCCATGTTTAGTTGCCATTGTTTTTACGAGATGTTCTTCCCCTTGACTCTATTTATTGCCATTGTTCTTGTCTGTCCGTCTCCCCCGATTAGACTGTAAGCCCGTCAAACAGCAGGGACCGTCTCTATCTGTTGCCGACTTGTTCATTCCAAGCGCTTAGTACAGTGCTCTGCATATAGTAAGTGCTCAATAAATACTATTGAATGAATGAATGTTTTCCAGTTAGGAGGCACAAAGACCCTTCTTATGGTCCTCTCCTCAAATCCACACTGCCTTTAGGACACCTGACTCAAAGTCCCAGAGGATTCAGGAAGAACCCTCAGCACATCAGTATGGAAAGCACTTTAGTAAGTGCTGAGGGGAGATGTCTTGGTGTTGTCTCACTCCTGAGGGCTTGGTGCCAAACACCCTCTGTGGTGGGCCTTCTACACCACCCAGGGGTTTGCCCCACTCCCCTCGACTCTGCCTTTCCCTCCCCTTGTGCAAACACCACGTGGACCCTGGATACTTTTATCGGGCTGCCATTTTGAAAGCAGTCTCTTTTTTGGGAGGGGGAAGGTGTTTGTTAAGTGCTTTACTATGTGCCAGGTGCTGTACTAAGTGCTGGGGTAGATAAAAGATAATCAGGTTGGACACAGTCCATGTCCCACATGGGACTTAAGGTCTTAATCCTCATTTTACAGATGAGGTAACGGAGGCACAGAGAAGTTAAGTTGCTTGCTCAGGGTTACACAGCAGGTACGTGACAGATCAGGAATTAGAACCCAGGTCCTTCTGACTGCCAGGCCTGTGCTCTCTCCACTAGGCCATGCTGCTTCCCCGAAAGGATTGTCTACCAAGCCCATAAAATTGATTTTTTTTCCCATGTTCAACTGCCCTCCCTGTTTGATGTAGGCTTTGCCTTCTCATTTCTTACAGAATCTTAAACTTGTTATTTGAAGACACAAGGAGTATACAGGGAATGTGCCCTGGTGCAGTGTAATTGGCTTGATTTTTAAAAGAACTTGCCAATAGGGATCAAACAGAGGGCCCTGACCTGCATTATCTCTTCTGGAATTGGGGGTTCCCAGGGTTTTTGATTTTTAGTAGGAGATTTTTCAGGTAAAGCAACCTCCAAATGATTAATTGAAAAGCCAAACAGCTGCAATACCACCTGGCTTCCCGATAGCCAGAGATCCAAGTACAGTAGATTTAACTTATTGAGTGTCACTGTCCCATGCCCTGTCCAGTCTGATCGTGGGAGCTAGCCTGAAAACTGAAATCAGTTCTCAGGATGAAAATTGTGTTCACACTATTGTTTTAGTTACAGGGAATGCATTCATTTAGTTCCATTTGGATTAAAATGCAGATTTTTTTGCTGAGAGCATAGTTTATGCTGCTTGGGTTTGATAGTTGATGTATTCATTAGAGTCAGTGATTTTTTTTTTTCTGGCCAGATTCAGCTGAAGGTGCATTTCTGTTTTGTGATTGGAAACTGGAGCCTGGAAACTGTCTACTTTTCAGAGGCAGCTCCCACAATGAATATCTCTTAAGTTATTCAATATCCAACTAAGTTGCCTTTGAAGGATGTTCCCTAGGGATCAAACAGGCTTTTAAATGAACACCCTCAGGTTTTTTTGTGGGTTTTTTTTTGTTTTGGGGTTTTCTTAATGGTATTTAAGTGCTTACTATGTCCTCTAGACTGTAAGCTTGTTAATAATAATAATAATAGTTGTATTTTTTAAGCACTTACTATGTGCCTGGCAGCTCATTATGAGCAGGGAACATTTCTGCTAATTCTGCTATGTTGCACTCTCCCAAGTGCTTAGTACAGTGCTCTGCACATAGTAAGTGTTCAGTACATATCAGTGATTGATTGGTTGCCAGGAACTGCTCAGAGTGCTGAGGTAGATATAAGATAATCAGGTTGGACACAGTCCCCATCCCACATGGGGCTGACAGTTTTGATCCTCATTTTGCAGATGAGGTAACTGAAGCCCAGAGATGTTACATGACTTGCCCAAGGTCACACAGCAGACAAGTGGAATTAGAACTCAGGTCTCTCTGAATCCCAGCTCCATGCTCTACCCACTAGGCCATGCTGCTTAAACATTTATTTGTAAAGATGGAGTGAAATAGCCCCAGAGACAAAGGAAATGTAAGTGGAGATCAAAGGCCAAGAGAGCATTTCAAAGAATGAACTTGAGACAGTTACTAATCAATAATAGCCCTTATGTATATTTATTTATAAGAATGTCTATCTCCACTATTAGACTGTAAACTCGCTGTGGACAGAGAATGTGTCTAACAACTCTGTTATATTTTACTCTCCCAAGTACTTAAGACAGTACTAGGCACAGAGTAAGCACTCATAAACGTGATTGATTGATAATACCCTAATATTGTGGAGTCATTTTACAGCAAATGAGTGGTTTTCAAGGTAACCATTCTTATCTATTCACTGGTTACATCACCTACAGATCCTGTTCTCCTGCCACTTCAGAGCACTGTGTTCCTCCCATTCAGGTAAGGCATTTTTAAATGAATACAAAACAAGCATAAAAACACAGTAAAGAGGCAAGAATCAAGGAAGTTGTTTCTGTAGCAACAATCACTCATGAAATCTCTTAGGATTGCCTCTCTGACTCATGAGACTTAGCAATTCAAATGCTGCTGTATCAGTCCAGGGCTGCGGATTTTGAAGCTTTAAGAATAATCTGGAAGAGGGAGAGTCGTGACTCAGAGACCAGAATGGTGAACGGAAAGACAGAGAGGAAGAGGTTTTTTCACCGGGGTTCCCAAAGCATAATAACCTGAATTGGTACCAAATGACACTCAGTAAGTATTGCTCATGAAGGTCTTATCCTTGCCCAGTCTTGTCAAAGGGCGTGCTAAGTCTTAGCGTCCAGGCCTTTGGACACTAAAGACTTTCCTCCAAGCATCCTTCTAAACCACATTTTCAGCTGATTTTGCCTCAGTCACTCCTGCACCCCGTTCTTCTAAGGGGCCTTTGTTACCCCTACAAGAGGTGAAACACTGGACTCAATAGGCCAGAAGTGGATCTTTGTGCCTGGACAGTAACTGTTATAGCAGGATCTTTAAAAGGGAGAGAAATCTTCCTCCACCCTACTGTTGGGGGAATTCCTTTCTCTCATTCCAGAAGCCGGTAGGTCATGAGAATTGAAAATATAATATTGATCTAGGTTTTTTTTGATGTAAGTTGAACAGAGGCTCTATCCTTTATGATTTTGCATTCGAATCCAAATGCTAATCAGCAGCAGTATACAATAATAATTGTGGTATTTGTTTAATGCTTACTAAGTGCCAAGCACTGTACTAAGCTCTCAGGTAGATACAAGATAATCAGATAATTATGGGGTTCACAGTATGTGGGGGGAGAACAGGTGTCGAATCCCCATTTTGCAGATGAGTGAACTGAGACTCAGAGAAGTGAAGAGACTTACTCAAAATTACACAGCAGGTATGCGGCAGAGCCAGGATTAGGGCCTAGGTCCTCTGACTCAGAGGCCCATGCTTTTTCCATTAGGCCATGAATAGAGGTGTTCTCCTCTCAGCCACCATACTATGCTTATCTATTTATCTGTTCATTTGCTATTATCTTTGCTATTTTTATTTACTCTCCCACTTTTCTAACTTCTGTTAGTTTGTATCTCCTTGTCTTCCCCAGTCGATCAGTGATATTTATTGAACGCTTTAGAAGCAGCACGTCCTGGTGGATGGATCATTCATTCATTCATTCATTCATTCATTTATTCAATAGTATTTATTGAGCGCTTACTATGTGCAGAGCTTGGAATGCACAAATTGGCAACAGATAGAGACAGTCCCTGCCCATTGATGGGCTTACAGTCTAATCGGGGGAGACAGACAAGAACAATAACAATAAATAGAATCAAGGGGATGAACATCTCATTAAAACAATAACAAATAGAATCAAGGTGATGTACATCTCATTAACAAATAAATAGGGTAATGAAAATATATACAGTTGAGTGGATGAGCACAGTGCTGAGGGGAGGGGAAGGGAAGGAAAGGGGGGAAAAGAGGGCTTAGCTGAGGGGACGTGAAGGGGGGGTAGAGGGAGTAGAGGGAAAAGGGGAAGCTCAGTCTGGGAAGGCCTCTTGGAGGAGGTGACCTCTAAGGGCTTTGAAGAGAGGAAGAGAATTAGTTTGGCGGAGGTGAGGAGGGAGGGCATTCCAGGACAGCAGGAGGATGTGGCCCAGGGGTCGATGGCGGGATAGGCGAGAACGGGGGATGGTGAGGAGGTGGGCGGCAGAGGAGCAGAGTGTGCGGGGTGGGCAATAGAAAGAGAGAAGGGCAGTAGAAGAGAAGAGAGAGAGGTAGGAGGGGGCAACAGGCTTGGGAGTCAGAAGTACTTGGGTTCTTATCCTGCCTCCACCACCTGCCATTTGTGAGAGACCTAAGGCAAGTCACTTAACTCCTCTGTGCCTTAGTTACCTGGGATTAAGACTGGGAGCCCCATATGGGACATAAACTTTGTCCAACTGATTGTCTTGTATCTACCCCAGTGCAGATACAAGAGCACGGGTTTGGGAGTCAGAGGACATGAATTCTAATCCTGACTCCTCCACTTGTCTGGTGTGTGACCTTGGGCAATCCACTTAACTTCTCTGTGCCTCAGTTACCTCATCTGTAAAATGGGGATTAAGACTGTGAGCTCCACGTGGGACAAACTGATTACCTCTTATGTACCCCAGCACTTAGAATAGTGCTTGGAACATAGTAAGTGCTTAACAAATACCATAATAATAACAATAATAATAGTACTTCAGTGCTGGCACATTGTAAGGGCTTAACAAATACATTAAAAAACCTCAAAATGTTCACTGTGTTCAGTTCACTATACTAAATGCACGGGAGAGCAAGACAACAGAGTTGGTGGACACAATCCCTGTCCACTAGCAGCTTTGTCTAGAAGGGGAGACAGACATTAAAATAAATTGTTAGGATGTAAGCTCTTTGAGAGCAGGAAGGATAAATCTTTTACTTTTTAATATGTGTCCTCCAAGGACCCAATACAGTGTTCATTACAGTAGGCATTTAGTACATTTGTTCACTTAGTTACTGATACTACTGAGTTCTGAATGAGGCACTTGAGAGCCTTTTAGAAGCAGAAAATACAGTCTTCATCCATGAAATGCTTGCAATGTACCAGATGGCCCCAAACATGTAAATAGACTTAAAGCACAGATGTCTGAAGCACAAGTCATAGTCCAGAGCATTTATAAAAAGTTCAAACAGGCTGACCCGAAACGGCTCTTTACTCCATAATCCATCAATCAATCGCATTTATTGAGGGCTTACTGCATTGAGCACTGTACTAAGCACTTGGGAGAGTACAACACAACAATATAAACGGATACGTTCCCTGCCCGCAACGTATGAGTCTAGAGGGGGAGACAAATATTGATATGAATAAATGTATTACGGATACGTACGTAAGTGCTTTGGGGCTGGGAAGGAGGTGATGAAAAAAGGAGCAAGTCAGGGCAATGCAGAAGGGAAGAGGAAAAGAGGAAATGAAGGCTTAGGCAGGGAAGGCCTCTTGGAGATGTTCCCTCAGTAAGGTTTTGAAGGAGGGAAGAGTATTACATTCTAATGGGCGGGACACATTCTACAATAAATTATATTTAGAGGAAGAATATGAGCCCCAGCGGGGCTGGGGCCTGTATCCTATCTGATTATCCTGTGTCTTTCTCAGCACTTAGAGCTTGACATATAGTAAGTACTTAACGAATACCACTATTATTATTAAGAAGAAAAAAGCAGTGGGGTCTTGGTTGAAAGAGCACAGGCCTAGGAGTCAAAGGAGCTGGGCCCTACTCCCCACTCCACCACTTACCTGCTCTGTGACCTTGGGTAAAGTACTTAATTTATCTGTGCCTGCTATCACATCTGAAAAATGGGGATGAAGTTTATGAGGCCTACGTGGAATACGGACTGTGTCTAACCTGATAAGCTTGTATCTACCTCAGTGCGTAATACGGTGCCTGGCACTTAACAAATACCGCTTAAAAGTTTAAAATATGTATATGTTCCACTTGTTCATTCATTCGTTCCAGTCGTATTTATTGTGCCCTTACTGTGTGCAGAGCTCTGTACTAAGCTCTTGGAAAGTACAATTCGGCAACAGAGACAATCCCTACCCAACAATGGGCTCACAATCTAGAAGTGGGGAGTCCTCAAGGGGTGCCCAAAGTCTCCCATACCTCTCCATTCTCCTTTCCACACAATACATCCTTCTCGGCCATCTTTCAGGAGACCATCTCCCACCTGCTTTAAAAATTTACTCTCTCTCCCAGCACCTCTGATCCTATCCCTTCTCTCCTTATAAAACACTGTGCCCCCCATTCCTCCCTTCTTGACCCCCATTTTGAACCACTCATTGCCTGGTGGCTCCTTCCCCTCTGCCTTCAAATCTCACCCACTTCTCAACTATCCTAAAACAAACTTCCCCGGATGACATTGCACCCTTCAACTCTTGCCAACGCTCTCCTACCCAAACTTATTGAAATCATCATTTGCTTACTGCTTTCACTTCTCCTCCCATTCCCTTTATAACCCTCTGCAATCTAGCTTCCACCCTCTTTACTTCCCTGAGATCACTTGTCCATGGTTACCAATGACTTCTGCCTTAAATCTAATAGACCCTCCTCTATCCTAATTCTTTCAGTCTCTCAGATACTTGACCACTACCTTCTGGAAATCTTACCTAAGCTTGGTCTTACAGATCCTGTTTTCTCCTGCTTCTCCTCGTACGTCTCTGATCACTCCTACTCAGTCTCTTTTGCTGGCTCTTCATCTGCCTCCTAAACCTCTCACTGTGAGTGTCTTTCAAGGCTCTCCATTCTGGATCCCCCTCTCTTCTCTGCACTCAGCGCTTTGGAGAGTAACCGCTCCCACGGTTTCACCTGCCAACTCTATGCAGCTGAGCTTTTCAGCTCCCACTTCTCTCCTTCTCTGAAATCCTGCATCTCCCCCTCTCCAGTCCATACTTTGTTCTCCTCCCTCAATCTTTTCCCAAAACATTTTCCCACTCCTCCAATCGATCAGTTGTATTTACTGTGTGCTCACTATATGCAGAGCACTGTACTAAACTCGTGGTAGAAAAGCAGCATGGCTTAGTGGCAAGAGCACAGGTGTGGGAGTCAGAAGCTGTGGATTCTAATCCCTGCTCTACGATTTATTAGCTGTGTGACTTTAAGCAAGTCACTTAACTTCCCTGTGCCTCAGTTCCCTCATCTGTAAAATGGGGATGAAGACTGTAAGCCCCACGTGGGCCAACCTGATTACCTTGTTATCTAACTCAGTGCTTAGAACAGTGCTTGGCACATAGTAAGCGCTTAATAAAATACATTTATTATTATTATTAGAGTACAATACAACAGAATAAGTGGACATGGCCCCTGCTCACAACAAGCTGCATATAGTCTAGGGCACCTCTAAACCTTGAAAACCATTCGGCTCCACATCGAACTGAAATGCCTTTAGGGCAACTAAGCAGTGCTCTTCTTTCAATTTATCCACTCCTTTTCCCACTACACCCCAACTTTCAAGCTACTCTCCTCTCAAGCAATGTACTCCCTGGGCTTCTTTCTCATCTCTTCCACAGCTAACCTCTTGCCTGGAACTCTCAAACCTTCAAATTTGACAACCCATAGCTCTCCCCATTTTCAAAGCCCTCCTGAAATTACTTCTCCTCCAGTAGGCCTTCCCTGATTAATTTCTACTCTGCCCGGATTATAGAATCTGCAAATTTCACTTCGGCACTTCTGCACAACCTGATCAGTTGTGGACAGGGAATGTGTCTGCCAATTCTGTTCTGTTGCTCTGTTCTGAGCGCTTAGTACAGTGATATGTACTTAGTAAGTACTCAATAAATATAATTGATGATGATGATTATGAGCTGATAACCTCAACTAGCATTTTTGTACATACCTTGTCTACCCAATTAAGCACAAATCCATGTACAGATCCCTTTTTCTTCCTCCTTTTTCTCTGAAAATTATTTTAGGGTTTGTTTCCCCTTCTAGGGTATAAGCTTCTTGAAGGCAGGGACCTTATCTACTAACTCTATTGTACTCTCCCAAGCACTTACTCTAGACTCTAAGTTCATCTCTAGTCAGTAAGCTCGTTGTGGGCAAGGAACGTGTCTGTCAAATTGTACTCTCCCAAGTACTTAGTACAGTGCTTTGCACAAGGTAAACAGTCAGTAAATATGATTGACTGACTGAATGACTTAATATAGTCCTTTGCTTCCATTCTAGCAGGGGAGAACTGAAACCTGAGACTTCTCCTCCCCCTTCCGCATGCCTTTCTGGATGACACAATGGGGAGGGATCAAACCTGTCAGGATGCATATATGTTACAAACTATGATTCTGGGTTTCAGAGAAAAAAAGGAATGGGTAATTTGGAGAAAGAGAAATGTAAGGGAAATAAGGATGCAAAAAGAAAGAGGAAAGTCAGTTAATCTATCAGTGGTATATAATGAGCACTTCTGTGCAGAGCACTTGACTTTGGGAAGTACCGTATAATACAGTTGGTAGATGCTATTCCTTCCACAAGAACCTTTCATTCATTCATTCAATAGTATTTATTGAGCGCTTACTATGTGCAGAGCACTGTACTAAGCGCTTGGAATGTACAAATCGGCAAGAGATAGAGACAGTCCCTGCCCATTGACGGGCTTACAGTCTAATCGGGGGAGAGTCAATAAAGTAAGTATTGACTGAAATAAACTATTTCAGTCAATAAAGTATTGCACTTTCCCAAGTGCTTAGTACAGTGCTCTGCACACAGTACATGCTCAAAAAATATGATTGAATGAACAAAGAGCAAAGACGGAGAGAGGCGAAGTTCATCTATTTTTGCCAGCAGCATACCAAAATCACAGTTATTTAAGGGTAAGATAATATAGTAGATAGGATAGCATTCTCTATTTAGGAGACTTATAAGGTTCTTGAGGATGGGGATCATATCTGTCTACTCTACTGTACTGTACTTTCCCAAATGCATTGTATAGTACTCTGCACACAGTAAGCACTCAATAAATGCCATTAATAATAATAATGATAATAATAATGATGATAGTATTTTTTAAGTGCTTACTATGTGCCAAGCACTGTTCTAAGCACTGGGGTAGATACGAGGTAATCAGGTTGCCCCCCATGGGGCTTACAATCTTAACCCCCATTTTACAGATGAGGTAACTGAGGCACAGAGAAGTTGAGTGGCCCAAAGTCATACAGCTGATAAGCAGCAGAGTTGGGATTATAATAATGTTGGTATTTGTTAAGCGCTTACTATGTGCCGAGCACTGTTCTAAGCGCTGGGGTAGACATAGGGGAATCAGGTTGTCCCACATGGGGCTCACAGTCTTAATCCCCATTTTACAGATGAGGGAACTGAGGCACAGAGAAGTTAAGTGACTTGCCCACAGTCACACAGCCGACAAGTGGCAGAGCTGGGATTCGAACTCATGAGCCCTGACTCCAAAGCCCGTGCTCTTTCCACTGAGCCACGCTGCTTCTTCTAGTACCCATGACTTCTGACTCCCAATCCTGTTTTCTTTCCACTAAGCCACTCTATGATTATTTGATCCTGAAGCATATTCAACAGCAGCATCCAACCCTCAACGGTGAATATGCCTGTTTGACTTCCTCATGCTGTTGAGAAATTAAGGGGTACAATGAGTTTGTGGAGTCTCAAATGGGCTCCTCTTAGACCTGAAGACCTAGTAGCTATTTGCATTGCTTAAGCATATAGTCCCGGTATCCAGTTATAAATGTTTGATGAATTTTTCCTGCACCTTTAGCTTTCAAGTTCTATAGCGCTGCTGGTGTTGGGCAGAAGTTAAACCAATCATTCAATGGCATTTATTGAGCCCTTACGGAGGCGTAGAACTGAGCCAAGCACTAGGGAAAGTATAATGCAACAGAGTCTGTCAACACAATCTCTGTTGGCAAAGAGCTTACCTTCCGTAGCGGGAGACAAACGTTAAAATAGATTAATAATAATAATGTTGGTATTTGTTAAGCGCTTACTCTGTGCCGAGCACTGTTCTAAGCGCTGGGGTAGACATAGGGGAATCAGGTTGTCCCACGTGGGGCTCACAGTCTTAATCCCCATTTTACAGATGAGGGAACTGAGGCACAGAGAAGTTAAGTGACTTGCCCACAGACACACAGCCGACAAGTGGCAGAGCTGGGATTCGAACTCATGAGCCCTGACTCCAAATAAGGGAAATGGTAGAGTCTAAGAATATTTTCAAAAATACTGTGAGACCGGGGCAAGTGTCAAGATGCCCAGCCACGTCTGTAGTCGACGCAGAGGGGAGAGAGGACTAGAGAAATAATGTGGAGGGATGTCAAGCTTAATTCTGCCTGGGAACCTGATCAGGGCCAAACCAGGCCAGTAACGTTTATCTCTAGGAGCGTTAACCACTAATTGAAAAGGAAGTGGGTATCTGGACAATCTATCCAGTGTGACAGCTGCAATTTGTGTATCGTTACAGCAGGCTGGAAAATAAGTATGTTCTCCATCCTGATAGAGCCACCGAAGAGGCCTTGGCTTGAAACAGCCACTGTGGGATCCAGTGATTATTACGGGAGGAATTTCTAAAATAAACAGTCATGAACTAACTCCGCTGGCATGTCTAAAAGTTGTGCAGGCATGGAAGCTTCATGTTATGTGGTAGGAAATTATTTTTAAAATGGAAAGGCCTTAGGCTCTTATTCATTCAATCGTATTTATTGAGCACTTACTATGTAAAGAGCACTGTACTAAGCGCTCATCTAAACTATGCTAATTGTTCTTAGACGATGCCTCTGAAAACAGTATACGAAAATGTTCCAATTACTTTGCCTCGGGCTATTTTTGCACATCTGCCATCTTTGCCGGCTTATTTCTGGTTTTAGGAATGGCTGCGCAGCAAAGTGAAGCTGCTTTATAGTGTCAAAGACTTACTGGCTTAACCTTGTCTCTGTTCTGGATACTCTTCCAAAACTTAGAGTGTTAATGCCTGAGTGATCTAGTAAGAAGAGGTTTTATGAAATTACCTCACGTGGTTTTGTGCTTTCTCCCAAATGATTCTGTGACAGAATATTATTAATTCACTCCATCAATCAATCAATGGTATTTAAGTGCTTACTGTGTGCAAAGCATTGTACTAGATACAATAAGCAATATTTTTTGTTTAAACTTTTTGTTAAATCATTAAAAATAAACAAACAACAATAGTGGGACAGTACACTAGAATTAGGAGACATGATCCCTGCCCTCGAAGATGTTGCAGTATAGCAGAAGGAGACAGATGCTAAAAAAAACTGGGATTCAATCCGGTTAGTGATGGGGAGTAAGTGACGGGGATGGGGGATGATCTGTGTAAAAGGCATTTGGTTGAATTACGAATGTGTCTGGCCTATCAGTTCTATCAACCTCGAGTCAAAGGAGTTGAACTATGACCCCAGATGGCACCGCCTCCCCGTGTCTGACATCTACCAGTCATATGATGCAATCTGATGCCTTTCTGGAACCTGCCCCCCTCAATCCACATTTGTAGTTTAGTAGATAGAGCACGGGCCTAGGAGTCAGAAGTTCATGGGTTCTAATCCCAGCTTCACCCCTTGCCTGCTGTGTGACCTTGGGCAAGTCACTTCACTTCTCTGGGCCTCAGTTACCTCATCTGTAAAATGGGGATTGAGACTGTGAGCCCCAAAGGGGACAGGGACTGTGTCCAACCCTATTTGCTTTTACCCACCCCAGTGCTTAGTACAGACCCAGGACTTAACAAATAGAATAATTATTATTATTATGCATCCCCCACCATGGAGGAAACCGTGTACCAGTGACTCCATCCCCCGAGCATGTATTGTGGGGCCTTCCCCCCCGACTCTGACCCCTCCTGCAGAGGTCAGATTCATAGGAAGAGCTGGTTGGTCTCTTCCCTCTGCTTCCTTCCCCCAAAAAAGGGGTCAGCTCCAGAGTAAGGGCCTTTATGGCTTCTGCCTTCTGCTATCACCACAGGAATCAGCTCCGGGGAAAGGGCCTGACCAGCCTCTGGATCAAGCCTGGGGTCCAGCTCCAGAGGAGGGGTCTCAGAGGCCTCTGCCCTCTGCCCTTGCTGCAGAGGTTAGCTCTGGAGGAAGGATCTGACCAGCCTCTGCCCTCTGCCCCCACTGTGGGGATCAGCTCCAGAGGAAGGGCCTGGGCAGCCTCTGTTCCCTCCCTTCACCACAGGTGACCACTCTGGTGGCAGAGCCTGGGCGGCCTTTGCCCTCTGCTCCTGCCACGTGGGTCGGCTCCAGGGGAAGGGACCCGGGGGAGATGTCTTGTAGTCGGCATTTGTGAGCTCGGCTACCATCTCTCCTGGAGAAGGACCCAGGCCCACAGCGGGGTGGGGGGCAGAAGGTTACAAGGGCCACCCACCCCGAACCCCCTCCAGGAGGATAGGTGCCAGGCTCACAAACACTCTTGAGGGAGGGGGAGAACCAGAAGAGAAACGGGGCCACAGAAAGTGCCATCTGCCTCTTCCCCAGCACCATCTCTTGAAGCAGGGTGGCTTAGTGGAAAGAGCACGGGCTTGGGAGTCAGAGGTCATAAGTTCTAATCCTGCCTCTGCCACTTGTCAGCTCGGTGATTATGGGCCAGTCATTTAACTTCTCTGTGTCTCAGTTACCTCATCTGTAAAATGGGGATTCAGACTGTGAGCCCCATGTGGGACAACCTGATCACCTTGTATCTCCCCCAGTGCTTAGAACAGTGCTTGGCACATAGGAAAGCCTTAACAAATACCATCATCATTATTATTACAAAATTGGGGAATGTTGAAATTTAAACCGTAATAATAATTGTATTTGTTAAGCCTTTACTTTGTGCCAAGCACTGTACTAAGCGCTGGGGTGAATACAAACAAATCTGTTTGGGCACAGTCCCTGTCCCACATGGGGCTCACAGTCTTGATCCTCCTTTTACAGATGAGGTAACAGGCACAGAGAAGGGAAGTGACTTGCCCAAAGTCACACAGCAGACAGTGGCACCTGGGATTAGAACTCAGGTTCTTCCGACTTCCAGGCCAATGGTCTATCCACTAGGCCAGGCTGCTTCCAATGAAAACAATCGAAATGATCGGGAGATCATGATCGGGAGATGATGTAAACCACTCGTTTATCAGATCATCTTGAAGGATTTTGTCTGGGTAATGTGTTTTAGCACAAAATGTGCCATTTCATCATGGAACTAGTCAATCCCTACAGGAAGTCTGAAATTTTCAAAGTTCCTTCCATCTACCATCATCTCAACAGCACTGACTCAAGTCTTTTGGGTAAGGCCAGTTGGTGTCCATTTGCTATCAGTAGGATCCTGTTTGGAGACCTTCATATAATTTTGGAAGGTCGTCTTAGATTTGGCTTGGTTTATCTTCTTGAGAAAGTTTCATCTTGCCAAGGCTATCCTCGATGGGGAAATTCACAAACCGGGAAAGGAAAAGACTTCTTTCTTTCATGAATTAGTTTTCTGGGTTGAAGTGGTCTTTTCAGAAAAGAAGGCAAGGATTCCCATAGAGATCTCCATCAAAAAGATAAAAATAATCTGTTTTTTGTTTACTATCTTGTAAGCGGCTGGAGCCATTCAAAATTTTGAAGGGCTTGAAAGCAAAAGCAAAACAACTTGGCTAGATTTAAATTGGTGATCTAAATGATAAGTTAAAACTTGGCTGAAGATAAGATTCAGAATTCTGATTGTGTGCTGTTCCTGTCAAGATAACTTGTTTGTTGTCTAGAAGGTCACATGTGATTTCAAAGCTTGTTATTCAGGAGGGAAATCTTTGCAAGTAATGCACAGAAGGAACTAGTCAATTTAAGGCTGCTGAAGAAAAGTCAAAATAAAGAAGCATATTTTAGCATCATTCACAGTTTACATGTAACAGTCTTATACTTGGCTATCTTTTCTCACAACAGTTAGAACAAAAATGGTCTGAGCTTAAAAGAATTACGAGCCTGTCGAATGAGTGGTTCATTAAATCAACTTTACTAGGAAAAATAATCCCATACATACTCAAACTCCTGCTTGCCCTGAATATCTTTTAGCCTGGAGATATTTAGTGTTTAGAAATAATAGTTCCTGAGTAAAATCTGTAGCTTAATTACTCTTAATATTTAGAATTCCTGCTTCTATGGTAACAGGTAAATTTGTATTCTGTGGTAACAGGTAAACAGGTAAATGTGGTAAATTTTCTAACTCATTCTGGTGTTTTCACTCTGTGATTGCTTATTAAAGTAGGTGGGTTTTTTTTAGTTTATTTTCTTAATGGCATTTGTTAAGTACTTACTATGTGCCAGTCACTCTACTAAGCGCTGGGGTAGATACAAGCTAATCAGGTTGGACACAGTCCATGTCCCATATAATTTGCAGATGAAGTTACTAAGGCACAGTGGAGTGAAGTGACTTGCCCAAGGTCACACAGCAGACAAGTGGCAACGCTAGGATTAAGCGCTTAGTACAGTGCTCTGCACGTAGTAAGCGCTCAATAAATACTATTAAATCAATGAATGATTAGAACCCAGGTCCTTCTGACTTCCAAGCCGGTGTTCTATCCACTAGGCAATGCTGCTTCTCTTATTTTGTTTTGTTTTATTTTTGTGACTAAGACCTCAGTTGAATGATTCAGAATGGTAAATTTCCCCAGACTGCACTCAATTCTCTAAGGATTTCTAAGTAATAGCCAAGGCCTGGTTTATCGTGTTGACAGAGTTGTTTATGTGTTCTGAAAGGATACCGAGTGTGATATAATGTAATTAAGACGTTTATAATTCAATCAAGTAAATATTATCTGAAGTGAGAGATCTTCCTACATGTTAGACTGTGAACCCCATATGGGACCTGATTATCTTGAATCTACCCCAGCACTTAATACAGTGCTTGACAAATTATAAGCACTTAACAAATATCATATTATTACCATTACTATTATTATTACTACTATCATTTATAGTAATAGTAATAACTCTTGGGTGCATCTGCTTGGAGGACGAGATGACTCATTTCAACAACCCAGGGCAAGTCCTTTCCCTCACAACTGGCTTTACCTTATTGCATTCCATTTAAACCTTTAAACCTCACAATTCGATAGGCCTTCAATACCTGAGAATCATCTCTTTGCCCAAGAATTCACAACCCATGAACAAAACATCTCAGAAAAGGACATTCTAACATAAAACATTTTTATGACAATAATAATAATAATGATTGTGATATTTGTTATGTGTTTACTATGTGCCAG
This sequence comes from Ornithorhynchus anatinus, assembly GCF_004115215.2. NCBI lineage: Eukaryota > Metazoa > Chordata > Mammalia > Monotremata > Ornithorhynchidae > Ornithorhynchus > Ornithorhynchus anatinus. Next base: position 54,499,037 of record NC_041731.1, on the reverse strand, counting down.
GCACTGTACTAAGTGCTGGAGTAGAAACAAGATAATCAGGTCCCATATGGGACTTGCGGTTTAAGTAGGAGGGAGAATAGGTATTGAATCCCCATTTTGCAGATGAGGGAATCAAGACACAAAGAAGTTAGGTGACTTGCTCAAGGTCATATAATAATAATAATGTTGGTATTTTCGAAGCGCTATGTGCAGAGCACTGTTCTAAGCGCTGGGGGAGATACAGGGTAATTAGGTTGTCCCATGTGAGGCTCACAGTTAATCCCCATTTTACAGATGAGGTCACTGAGCTACAGAGATGTTAAGTGACTTGCCCACAGTCACACAGCTGACAAGTGGCAGAGCCAGGATTTGAACCCATGACCTCCGACTCCCAAGCCCAGGCTCTTTCCACCGAGCCACGCTGATGCAGCAGACGCGTGGTGGAGCCGGAATTAGAACCCGGGTCCTATTACTCCCAAACCCCTGTTCTCTCCACTAGACTATGCAGTTTTCCAGTTTTAGAATTCCATGTCTAGAACCAGTAGGTAAGAGGTGTGATGATAGATGTATTCGTCTTGTCTTATGCTGTTGAGCTGTCTCCGACCCATAGCGATGCCATGGACACATCTCTCCCAGAATGCCCCCACCTCCATCTGCAATCTTTCTGGTAGTGTATCCACTGAATTTTCTTGGTAAAAATACGGAAGTGGTTTACCTTCACCTCCTTCCTCGCATCAATTTGAGTCTCCACCCTCGACTCTCCCATGCCGCTGCTGCCCAGCACAGGTGAGTTTTTACTTGTAGCAGATCACCTTCCAATCTCTAGTCACTACCCAAGCTAGGAATGGAATGGGTAGGCCTCTGCTTGACTCTCCCTTCTGTAGTCGAAATTGTTAGGGTTCTGGAAACTCTCCAGGTGAGACCTTGAGAGGGGGGATAGATGTATTACAAAGAGACAATCCTGTCTGCTCTTGCACTGTTGTAAAAGCTGGGGCTGCTGATTTTCTGTCATACAGTCTCACTCAGATGAGCACCAGCTTGGCAACAAGTGGAGTGGCAGGATCAGCCATGTGCCTACGTTCATCGGCTTCACTGACCCCCAGAGTCCTGGTTCTAGGGAAGTTGACCTTTCATTCCACAGCAGGTGAAATGGTCCATGTTAATCTTTTTTGGAGGGGGCAGGGCTGGTAGAGGGCACAGCTGAGTTGACCCACCATGGATTGTGTCACTGAGGCTGCCGCTCACTCATCCCGGGTGACGTTGGCGGCAGTGGAGGAGGGCAGCAATGGTGGTGATGGAGATCTGGGCGAGTCTTAGGCCCGCCACCTTCTCCTTTGTCCCTCCCTCTCATCCCTCAGGCCCCTAGTGAAGCAGAGTAGTCTAGTGGAAAGACCATTAGCCTGGGAGTCAGTTGACTTGCGTTCTAACCCTGTAATCCTGGCTCTGCTACTTATCTATGTGACCTTGGGCAAGTCACATAACTTCTTTCTATCTGAGTTCCCTCATCTATAAAATGCGGATCACATATCTGTTTTCCCTCCTACTTGGACTGTGAGCCCCATGTGGGACCTGATCATCTTGTATTTACTTGAGCACTTAGTACAGATCTTGGCACACAGTCATTGAAATATTATTGTTGTTATTATTGTTAAAGACATCACCATCATCCTTTCTGTCTCACAAGCCTGTTACCTTGGTGTTATCCTTGACTCTTCTCTCTTTCAATCCTACTTAATCCTGTAGGTTCCACCTTCACGACATCACTGAAAGTTGCTCCTTCCTCTCCAAACTGCTACCTCGTTAATCCAAGCACTTATCCCATCCCGCCTCTATCACTGTATCAGTCTCCCTGCTGACTTCCCTGCCTCATCTTTTCACTGCCTCGCATCATCTACTTTAGTTGAACCAAAAAATTCTATGCAAAGTTGATGACTACTTGAATGTTCTCTGTCTCTCACCACTCCAGTCCAAACTTCACTCTGCTGCGTGGGTCTTTTTCCTACAGGGACACTGAGAACATGTTTCCCCACTTCTCAGGACCCTCCAGGGGTTGCCCATCTACCTTTGCATCAGATAAAAACTCCTCACCATTGGCTTTAAAGCACTTAATCACTTTGCCCCCTTCTACCTCACCTCACTATTCTCCTACTACAACCCAGCGGGCACATTCTGCTCCTCTATGCTAACCTTCTCAGTGTACCTCATTCTTGTCTATCTCACGACTGACCTCTCTCTCGCCCACGTCCTGCCTCTGGCCTGGAACACCCTCCCTACTTATTTCCTGAGGGATAATTACTCTCCCCAACTTCAAAGCCTTACTGAAGGCACATCTCCTCCAAGAGACTTTCTCTGACTAAGCCCTCCTTTCCTCTTCTCCCACCGCCTTTTATGTTGCCCTGACTTGCTCCCTTTATTCATCCCCCCTCTCAACCCCACAGCATTTATGTACACATCTGTAATTTATTTATATTAATGTCTGTCTCCCACTCTAGACTGTAAGCTTATTATGGGCAGGGAATGTGTCTGGTTTTTGTTATATTGTTCTTTCCCAAGCACTTAGTACAGTGCTCTACCCAGAATAAGCACTCAAAAAATACAATTGACTGACCTCATCCTTGGCCCCAAAGAAGGTAAGTACATACGTGCAATTTATTTTAATGTCTGTCTCCCCTTCTAGACAGTAAGTCCCTTGTAGGCAGGGAATGTGTCTCTGTTATAGTGTACTCCTCCCAGCACTTAGTACAATGCTCTGCACACAGTAAGTGCTCAATAAATACCACTGATTAATAGACTGATTGATGAATGAAAACCCCATCCATACAGGGTGAGAATTCCAAGGGGCTGAATATATAAAAGGATCATGTAAATTGGTATAACCCTGAGCACTAAGAGCATCTTGGGTTAGTGGATGTAGGATGGGTCCAGGAGTCAGAAAGACCTGGATTCTAATCTCTCCTTCTTCAAGAGTCTGCTATGTGACCTTGGGTGAGTCAACTTCTCTGTGCCTCAGGTATTTCATCTGTAAAATGGGGATAAGAATGTAAGTCTCATGTGGGACAGAGACTATGTCTGACCTGATTAACTTGTATCCATCCCAGCACTTAGAACAGTGCTTGGCACAGAGTGAGCACTTCAGAAGTAAAATAATAATTATTATTTTTAGGCGATGTCCCCCAGGTGGACTAGTGCTTGGTTTGGTGACATTGTTCCTCCACGATCTCCCAGAAAAAAGAACTGGTTCTGACAGCCTAATACCTCTTCAGATGGCTCTCTCTAGGGAACAGGCCTGTTTCAAACCCATGGTTGTCAATGGCTGTTGACTTAAGTCTGTGTTTTTTCCTGGCTTACTTTCTGTGCAGGATCAGATTTCAGACTCCAGTCCTGGCCAAAATCAGAGGAGTCACAATTTGCTTTCTGTACACTACAGACACAGTCAAATCAAGCTTGTGCTTCCCTAGACCGGAGGTATGTCCTCTAGACTCTAAGCTAATTATGGGCAGGGAACGCATCTACCAAATCTATTGTACGCTCTCAAGTGCTTAGTACAGTGTTCTGCACACAGGAAGCACTCATTAAGTATGAATGAATGTACTCAAGCTGGTTCAAAGACTCTTTGGTTCAGGGAATAAATCACAGTCAGTGGTATTTATGGGGCACTTACTATATGTAGAGCACTGTACTAAGCAACTGGGAGAGTACTACAGAGTTGGTAGTACTCAACAAAGTCGATGTGTTTTTTCCCCGTAAGTACAGGAATAATTGTGATATTTGTTAAGCGCTTGATATGTACCAAGCACTATATTAAGTGCCGGGGTAGACATCAGAGAATCAGGTCGGTTGCACAGTCTCTGTCCCACATAGGCCCCAGTCTAAGTAGGAGTGAGAACAGATGTGGAATACTCATTTTACAGATGAAGAAACTGAGGCAAGGGGAAGTTAAATGACTGACCCGAGGTCACATGGCCAACAAGTGGCAGAGCTGGGATTCGAACCCAGGTTTCTCACTTCCAGGCCTGTGCTGGTTCCACTGCCCTGCTCTGCCAGCTTTTCCACCAGCTACTGCCATCTCAACTTCTCCCACTGCCTTCCCTGACTTGAGGGCCATGAAAGCCAAGGTTCCTTCCCAGATGATTTCCTCTGCTGCAGAATGAGGATGATTTCTCAGTGACCACCTGGCCATTTGTGTTACATAAAAGATGCTCAGCTTCAGGAACTCAAACTCCCGTTCAACCTCTAACTTTCCTGAATAGGTGCTATTTACTATGGGAATTAGTGATTTGTCAGCTCACTTTTTACCTTTTTTTGATTTTGGATAACTGAAGAACTTCTTATATCCAGAAGTGTCCATTGCATATGTTAGTGCCAGTCAAAACTTGGATTGTATTTGAAAAGAGAAGCGGCATGGCCTAGTGACTAGAGCACAGGACTGGGACCTTGGTTCTAATTCCATCTCCTCCACTTGTCTACTCTGTGACCTCGGGCAAGTCATTTATCTGAGCCACAGTTACCTCATCTGTAAAATGGGGATTAAGACTAAGTTCCATGTGGGACATGGACTGAATCCAGCCTGATAAGCTTGTGTCTACCCCAGTGCTTAGTACGGTGCTTGACACATTGTAAGTGCTTAACAAATACCATAAAAAATGTAAAAAGTTTTACTCATCCAAGTTTGTTGCGTTATAGCCTAGGGAATCAGAGGCCAGAGATATCGGCTTTTCTATTTGAGAGGTTTCTCTGCAAGAGATGAGGCATTACTCTTTCAGCTCATTTCCTGCCCGCTTTAGGAATTTGAATGGATCATTTTTCAATGCATGAGATATGACTTCTAAAGCATCGAGATTCTTCCTGGAATATGATATTTTATAACCACCCAGACGATTGACTGTTGGATAGAGAATGGCCAGAATTCACTTCCACTAAGTATCAGATATAGTGTACCAGTCATGCTAAAATTAAAGTGCTAAATCCTTCAGTAATTCACTACTGACGTAGCCTGACGTTTCTCTCCCTCCTCGACCAAGCTACAGGAGGCACAACCAGGCTCAAAAAGGGAGCCTTGGGAGAGCAGTTTTCTGTCACTGACTCATGTGCTCATCATCTTTCACCAAAGGATCATGTCAAGTTTTCTCTTCCCTTTCTTATCGAAGGGGAAATCAACATCCAGAAGGAATAAGAAAGAAATAGCATGGCTCAGTGGAAAGAACACTGAACTCAAGTCAGGAGATCTAAATTCTAATCTTTCCCTTTCCTCTCCACCCAAACGGCTACCTTACTATTACGGGCTCTCGTTATATCCCGGCTAGACTACTGTGTCAGCCTTCTCTCTGACCTCCCTTCCTCCTCTCTCGCCCCGCTCCGGTCTATTCTTCACTCCGCTGCCCGGCTCATCTTCCTGCAGAAACAATCTGGGCATGTCACTCCCCTTCTTAAACAACTCCAGTGGTTGCCTATCGACCTCCGCTGCAAACAAAAACTCCTCACTCTAGGCTTCAAGGCTCTCCATCACCTTGCCCCTTCCTACCTCTCCTCCCTTCTCTCTTTCTACCGCCCACCCCACACGCTCCGCTCCTCTGCCGCCCACCTCCTCACTGTCCCTCGGTCTCGCCTATGCCGCCGTCGACCCCTGGGTCACGTCCTCCCGCGGTCCTGGAACGCCCTCCCTCCTCACCTCCGCCAAACTGATTCTCTTTCCCTCTTCAAAACCCTACTTAAAAATCACCTCCTCCAAGAGGCGTTCCCAGACTGAGCTCCTCGTCCCCCTCTACTCCCTCTGCCATCCCCCCTTTACCTCTCCGCAGCTAAACCCTCATTTTCCCCTTTTCCCTCTGCTCCTCCACCTCTCCCTTCCCATCCCCACAGCACTGTACTCGTCCGCTCAACTGTATATATTTTCGTTACCCTATTTATTTTGTTAATGAATTGTACATCGCCTTGATTCTATTTAGTTGCCATCGGTTTTTACGAGATGTTCTTCCCCTTGACGCTGTTTAGTGCCATTGTTCTTGTCTGTCCGTCTCCCCCGATTAGACTGTAAGCCCGTCAAACGGCAGGGACCGTCTCTATCTGTTGCCGACTTGTTCATCCCAAGCGCTTAGTACAGTGCTCTGCACATAGTAAGCGCTCAATAAATACTATTGAATGAATGAATGAATAATCCCAGCTCGGCCACTTGCCCGCCATATAACCTTGGGCAAGTGCCTGTGCCTCAGTTCCCTCATCTGTAAAATGGGAATTCAATATCTGTTCTCAGACTGTAACCCCATGTGGGACACAGACTTGATCTGATCTATTTGTACTGCATGGCCTAGTGGATAGAGCAAAGGCTTGGGAATCAGAAGGTCATGAGTTCTAATCCCGTTCCACCACTAGTCTGCTGTTGTGACCTTGGGCAAGTCACTTCACTTCTCTGTGCCTCAGTTCCCTCATCTTTAAAATGGGGATTAAGACTACGAGCCCCATGTGGGACAGGGACTGTGTTCAACTCAATTTGCTAGTATCCACCCCAGCACTTAGGACAGTGCCTGGCACATAGTAAGCACTTAAGAAACACCATAATCATTATCATTTCTTGGTTCAGAGTAAGCACTTAACAAATAGTGCAATGACTTTGAGTATATGACCTCAAGACAAGGTCAAACAGTAAGTGACATAACCAGGGATCAGGGAATGACATATCTTACACTGCATACACCCAAACAAGAAATGACAATGTAATTTACTCCGTTTACAGGTGAGCCTATAGCCCTGCAAGACATTGGTCTTCCAAGAATCAGACCATCAAAAATGTTTCCCATCCTTCAAAAGGAGGAAGTGTGGAGTTTATGGGTAAGCTTTCCATGGTGGGTCAGGAATATGGCAGAGATCAAAAGGAGGCAGCCAGGAGCTGGTTGGAAGTCCTTGATTGAGAGCAAAGGGTTTGCATATTGCAGTCTGAAGGCAACTTAGAAAAACACCTTCATCACTCATTAAGTAATAATGCCATAAAAAGGCAAACTCAGCATAGTCCTGGAGGGAAGAACACCATGAATTCTGGTTTACAGTCTTTCATAATGAAAATCACAAAATCTTTTTTCCAGAAGCCCGTAGTCTGCAGATGACTCTGATTCATCCTGCCTTTCATTCATTCATTCAATAGTATTTATTGAGCGCTTACTATGTGCAGAGGACTGTACTAAGCGCTTGGAATGTACAAGTCGGCAACAGATAAAGACAGTCCCTGCCCTTTGATGGGCTTACAGTCTAATTGGGGGAGATAGACAAGAACAATGGCAATAAATAGAGTCAAGGGGAAGAACATCTCATAAAAACAATGGCAAATAAATAGAATCAGGGTAATGTACATCTCATTAAATAAAATAAAATAAATAGGGGGATGAAGATATATACAGTCCAGCGGATGAGTACAGTGCTGAGGGGGTGGGACAGGAGGGGGCAGGAGGAGAGGGAAAGGGGGGAGAAGAGGGTTTATCTGCAGAGAGGTGGAGGGGGTAGAAGGAGCAGAGGGAAAAAGGGGGGAGCTCAGTCTGGGAAGGCCTCTTGGAGGAGGTGAGCTTTAAGTAGGGATTTGAAGAGGGGAAGAGAATAAGATTGACGGAGGTGAGGAGGGAGGACATTCCAGGACCGCGGGAGGACGTGGCCCAGGGGTCGACGGTGGGATAGGCGAGACCGAGGGACAGTGAGGAGGTGGGCGGCAGAGGAGCGGAGTGTGCGGGGTGGGCAGTAGAAAGAGAGAAAGGAGGAGAGGTATGAAGGGCCAAGGTGATGGAGAGCCTTGAAGCCTAGAGTTCACCCACTATGGGTAAGGGTAGGTGTTAGCCAATATAAATGTTATTGATTTTCAGATTACAAAAGTTAATTGTTAACAGATAGTACACAGCGGGTGTTGCTTTGCTGAAGTGCCTTTAAACCAACAAGACCCTAGAGCTATATAAATCAGTTTGCAGATCAAAAGAACAAATGGGAACAATCAGGACTTTATCATTTCTTCAGGCTAGCCACAAGTAAAAACAGTCTTAGAACATCAGATAGTTAATGCATCATTGAGGAGACAAAATACCTAGTGTAATGCCAAAACACAGTGGAATTTGACCAGAGTTATTTTACATAATATCAAGATGGTGAAACCTAGTTTGTGAATACCGAGGATCAGAACGTTGATGTGAAGTGTATAAGATATCAATTTGGCCATTGGCTATTTTATTTAATGTTATCTCTAAAAATACCTTTTTCTTCAACAGAGTCATGGCAACAGAGTCATGGTCCCCTTGCACCTGGAAGTACAATAATGTAAGTGGAACTTTTCTAGGAATTTGTCTTATCTTGTCTTATGCTGTCAACGACCAATAGCGACTCTGTGCACACATCTCTCCCAAAACAGCCCACCTCTATTTGCAGTCGTTCTGGAAGTGTATCTATAGAGTTGTCTTGGTAAAAATATGTAAGCGGTTAATCATTCCCTTTTATCACGCAGTAAACTTGAGTTTCCACCCTCGACTCTCTCCCATGCCTCTGCTTCCCAACACAGGTGAGTTTTGACTCATAGCAGAATGCCTGCCACTTGCTAGCCATCTGCCCAAACTAGGAATGGAATGGGTATAATAATGATGATATAATAAGGATGATATTTGTTAATCGCTTACTATGTGCAAAGCACTGTTCTAAGTGCTGGGGGAGATACAAGGTCTTCAGGTTGTCCCACGTGGGGCTCACAGTCTTAATTCCCATTTTACAGATGAGGTAACTGAGGTCCAGAGAAGTGAAGTGACTTGCCCAAAGTCACACAGCTGACAAGTGGCGGAGTGCCTCTGCTTTACTTTCCCTCCCATAGCCTGGACTGGTAGAGTAATGGAAACTCTTTAGGTACGATCCTGAGAGAGGTAGGAATTTATAAGTAGTGATAATATAATTTATTTAGTACATGCTGTTTATAAAGCACTCTACTAAGCACTGGGAAAAAACTCACAGGTGAGAAATAGACATTGTCACTGGTCCCAAGAGACTCAGTCTTAGAGTAGGTGGAGTGGGAAGAATAGTGGATTGGTGACAGACACTACATCACGATGTTAGAGACTGGTTGTGAAAGTGCTCTGGCTTTTATTGCAAGTGGAACTGAAACCAGTAGGACTAAAGAGGAAGTAAGAAATTTAAACTTGCAGCACCTGCTGCAGTGGAACTAGATTGCCCAGAATCTTGCAAACTTATGTAAAAAACAGCTGGAGTCTCAATATAGTTAGACTTGGAGAGACTGTGATCTGATCCCTACTCTGCCACCTACCTCGGACTGGTATTCCTGCCCTCTTTTTTCAGCTCCACTACTTCCATAAACTCCAATTCATCATCTCCCTTCCAGTGCTCTCCCTTGCCTCCTCATCCGAGGTCTGTCCATTTTCCCTGCCTCCACCCTGAGGCTCAGACTCATACTCCCACCTCTGCCTCCCCATTTAGGCCTGGTCCTCTGGACCTGTCCGAAGTTTCACTTTGGGATATAAATAATCATTGATCTAAAGTATTTGGTTATGCCTGTTGTCACCTATTATTTTTTGAAGAACCAAAACACCTCGTCCTAACAGAGAATGATGGCTTCAAGGCCTAGAGTTAACATTCAGGAACATCTTGTCCGATCCAGGATCCTCTGGACATTTGAAAACAGAATGTTATAAAGGCTTCCTAACTTGGACTCACCGTTCCAGAAGGCCCCATTCACCTTCTCTTCCTGAGGGGGCGGAAGGTTTGCACATGCCTCAGGCTGATGAAGAGAGATCTGACTCAGGCCATAGTTTACCTGAGGGTATCAGATCTTGTTGAATGCTTAACATATTATTTCCATTTTTCTCAAGGAAAGAATTGAAGTTTGGTTTCCTTTCCTTTCCCCAAGAGAGTTTCCAACCACAATTGCCTTTCTGTGATCCCAAACTCTAACTCATAGATTGAGAATTACATTTGGAGCGGCGATCTGTTTTTCAGCTGGTTTTCCCCGTCAGGACCACATCCAGAACCGGAAATCTTTACATCTGTCACTTTTGGTATAGGCCCTCTACCTCGGCTCCTGCCTCTGAGTCCCGAGGTTCAGAAGCGGCCCCCCTCTTCAGAGAGCCCAGTGAGGGGAAATCAGTGGCTCTGGAACCATTGATGAGGGTGAGGGAGGTCTCAAGCATCTCCCTGGGAACACCTTCAAGGTTTGGGTGGACTCAGCCAGACTTCTCCAAGATGTTGCCTGTGTCATCATTATGTTTCCCAAGTGAATGCCTAATGAATGCAGTGGGACAGGCATGCCATCACTACCCCCGGTCATATTCCCGATTCAGAGGTGAGGCCCAACTTTTCCCTTTGTCTGCTCACATACTGTGTGTTTTCTTACATGCAGACTTCATTTTTCATAAAGGTTCCAGTTGGAAGAAAGTGGGCCTAATGCCACAGCTGACAATTACAGCTCCTGGCCTGGCATCCAGCATCAACTTCAGCTCAGTATTGATCGAAGAGAAAGAGTTAAGTGGATGTTGAAACACCTCTTGGAAGACTCCAAAAGAAAACACTCGTTCAGGCAGACATTTTCTAGACGTACAGGTGACAAGCAAAGAGGACCAGGAAGCTGGTGGGCCAAGGGAGAAGGAGGAATTCTGGGAGTGAAGAGATGAGGAAGACTGACTCTGGAGGGATTCTCCATCACTCTTCCAGGTAATCAGCACAGATTTTATGGAGGAGAGGGACTTTAGCCATTGTTAGAAGGATAAGAAAGGTGGCTTGATGCTCTGGGAGATATGCTCAGGTAGAAAGACATGAACAAATTTGTCAAAGTTAAAAGAAAGGGATGAATTTGGGGGTTGAAGGAGTAGAGAAGGGGAGGGAGTTTGGACATATTAAGAAAGGGGATTTGAACTTAATAATAATAGTATTGGTTAAGCACTTACTACTTGTCAAGCACTGTTCTAAGCACTGGGAGAGATACAAACTAATCAGGCCGGACACAGTCCCTGTCCCACATGGGGCTTATAGTCTGAATCCCCATTTATGGATGAGGTAACTGAGGCATGGAGAATTGAAGTAATTTGCCAACACACAAGCAGACAACTGGGGAGCTTGGATTAGAAACCAGGTCTTTCTGACTCCCTGTGCTGTATCCTCTGTGCCATAATAATAATTAATAATAATATTTGTTAAGTGCTTTCTATCTGCCATGCTCTATATTAGGTACTAGAAGTTAACTAGATCAGACACAGAGGAATACTCAGGCATTCCATACCCGCTCCAAAGGAACAAGGGACTGTGCAAACTAATATTGTCAATAAATAGAGAGGTTATCTCCTTGGAGAAAATCCTTCACTAGGTCACACTCAGTGTGAAAGCAGTTTGTTCCCTGGTCTCACCACTGAGAAAAAGATCTTTATTAAAGGGAAGTATTAAAACCTCCTTGATGTCAGCCAGGTAACAGCACATCACCATCCAAGTGGCTGAAACAATAATTACTATAGTCCAATATTTTTGAAGAATTTAAAAAGACATTGTTACTTCCCTTAAGAAATGTATCTTCTACAAGAAATCATTTGGAAGGATATAGACAATGGAAAGCATAATTCTGCCGCTTACATTAAAAACTCAAACTCTGGCACATTGACATCTGGGATATTGCATGCAGTGCTGATGGGAATGTGTCTGTTATATTGTTACATTGTACTCTCCCAAGCACTTAGTATAGTTCTCTGCTCAGTGGAAAAAGCCCGGGCTTGGGAGTCAGAGGTCAGGGGTTTGAATCCCGACTCTGCCACTTGTCAGCTGTGTGACTGTGGGCAAGTCACTTCACTTCTCTGTGCCTCAGTTACCTCATCTGTAAAATGGGGATTAACTGTGAGCCTCATGTGGGACAACCTGGTCACCCTGTATCTACCCCAGTGCTTACAACAGTGCTCTGCACATAGTAAGCACTTAACAAATACCAACCTTATTATTATAGTAAGTGCTCAATAAATATGATTGTTTGCTGCATCATAGGAAGGACATGATGGAACTGGAAAAGTATACATAAAGATCAACCAAAATATTCAAAAATATGAAGCCACTTGGGTGTGTGAACAAGCTGAAAGTATTAGGACTCTGAAGCCTGGAAAGATGGAGGCTGAGAGGGGACAGGATTGAAGTTGAAAAAATCATGATAACGTGGATGCGGTGAACAGGAAATTGTTGTTTACCAAAGGTCATGCCACTGAACTAGTGAGACATCGACTGAAACTTGATGATGGTAGGTTCAAAAATGAAGTTAAGAACTTAGATGGAACCTTCTGAACCATGACGATGGAGAGCAAGACCAACCACTGTTGTTATCATTATTATGGTATTTGTTAAGTACTTATCGTTATTATGGTATTTGTTAAGCACTTATCTGATCAATGTTATAGTGTTTGCTAAGTGCTTATTATGTATCAAGCCAGGTTCTAAACATTGGTGGAGATACAATCATTAATCATTTTGGAAATGGTCTCTGTCCCACTTGGGGTTTACAGTTTAAGTAGGAGGGAGGAAACTGAGGCACAGAGAAGTTAAGTAACTTGTGCAAGATCACAGAGCAGGCAACTGGCAGAGCCAGGATAAGAGCCCAGATCCTTTGACTCCCAGGCCCCCACTCATTTTTCATTCATTCATTCAATAGTATTTATTGAGTGCTTACTATGTGCAGAGCACTGTACTAAGCGCTTGGAATGTACAAATCAGCAACAGATAGAGACAGTCCCTGCCCATTAACGGGCTTACAGTCTAATCGGGGGAGACAGACAGACAAAAACAATAGCAATAAATAGAATCAAGGGGATGTACGTCTCATTAACAAAATAAATAGGGTAAAAAAATATATACAAATGAGTGGACGAGCACAGTGCTGAGGGGAGAGGAAGGGAGAGGGGGAGGAGCAGAGGGAAAGGGGGGATTAAGGGGGCTTAGCTGAGGGGAGGTGAAGGGAGGGTGTAGAGAGGCAGCAGAGGGAGCCAAGGGAAAGGGGGAAGCTCAGTCTGGGAAGGCCTCTTGGAGGAGGTGAGCTCTAAGTAGGGTTTTGAAGAGGGGAAGAGAATTAGTTTGGCAGAGGTGAGGAGAGAGGGCATTCCAGGACAGCGGGAGGATGTTGCCCTGGGATCGACAGCGAGATAGGCGAGAACGGGCGACGGCGAGGAGGTGGGCGGCGGAGGAGCGGAGCGGGCAGTGGAAAGAGAGAAGGGAGGAGAGGTAGGAGGGGACAAGGTGATGGAGAGCCTTGAAGCCCAGAGGGAGAAATTTTTGTTTTGTGCAGAGGTTGATAGGTGACCACTGGAGGTTTTTAAGAAGGGGAGTGACATGCCCAGAGCGTTTCTGCAGGAAGATGAGCCGGGCAGCGGAGTGAAGAATAGAATGGAGCGCTGAGAGACAGGAGGAAGGGAGATCAGAGAGAAGGCTGACACGATAATCCAGCCAGGATATTATGAGAGCCCGTACCGGTAAGATAGCCATTTGGGTGGAGAGGAAAGGGCAGATCTTGGTGATATTATAAAGGTGAGACCGACAGGTCTTGGTGACGGATCGGATGTGTGGGGTGAACGAGAGAGCCGAGTCAAAGATGACACCGAGGTTGCGGGCTTGAGAGACGGGAAGGCTGGTCGTACCATCCACAGTGATAGGGAAGTCAGGAAGAGGACAGGGCTTGGGAGGGAAGATGAGGAGCTCTTTTCACTAGGCCACGCTGCTCTTCATCCAATCTGCTAGACCACAGCTCTCCTTATCTTCAGAATTCTCCTGAAATTCCACCTACTTCAAGAGACATTCCCCAGTTAGTTTCTTTCTCTTGAAGTCATACCACCTTAAGCACTTAGGTACTCATAGGTACCCATAAAACTTAGATGCACAGTGATTTACATACTCTACTATCTATTCATCCCCTTATCCACTTTACATTCTTTATTTCCTCCTAAATCTAAATAACTTTGGGAGTCTTCCATGTTAGATTGTAAATTAAAGGAATGTATTGGGTCTTTACCTCTGCTGAACTCTCCTAAGTGCTTAGTTCGTTGCTCTGTGCGCAGAAGGTTCTCAGTGAATACCACTGACTGACTGATGGTCATGTCATTGTCTCAACAAGCATCCTGTGCCTCGGTTGGAGACAGAACCCTGAACTGCAAGGACTGGAGTCTGACCCAGCAATGACATTATGCTTCTTATGCTATTAAAAATATCAAAATTAGAAAGGGTGGAGCAAAGGGTGCAAGCTGGGGTGCAGTGGATGATTTCCTCTAGACTGTAAGCTCATTGTGGGCAGGGAGTGTATCTGCTTATTGTTGTATTGTACTCTCCCAAGTGCTAGTACAGTGCTCTGCACACAGTAAGTGCTTAATAAATACCATTGGACGAATGGACGAAGAGCGCTGATATAGAATTTGGGAAGAGCTGGTGGGAAGGCTTGGAGCTACTGGTTAGGAGTTTCTGTCTGTTGCAAGGGGAAAACGGTAACTATTGGAAGTTTTGTAATTAGTGGTTAACACTGTGAGGCCTGAAAGATAAACAGGGGCAAGAAGTGAAGAAGAGAAAGATAATTAGGGAAAAAGAAGAGCTGAGAGAAGAACAGGTCATAAGACAGAGGAGGTGGGACATGAGGAGACAAGAAGAAGACAATTTAAAAAATTAGAGATATTTCTAGTCAAATTATATTCATTCCAAGACATACGTTTTATGGTGTTTAGGGAGTATATTCAAACCCTGAAATAATCACCACCCAAGTTGAATCCTTCAGTTTTTCCTCACTTGTATTAAGCTGAAATATTTTCACATATTTTTCCAAAGACTCTTGTCCTCATTAAACCAGTTTGACAATTTAGCTCTAAAGTGTAGATCGATCTAATTAGTCCACACTGCAGCAGAGCTGAAAGTGTGGGAAAGTACACTCTAAAAGGCTGAATTACTCTCTATCTATAATAAATTATCTTTCTTATGCAACGTATTTTTAGTCTAAAGGGGAAAAAGAAAGAATAGGTCAGCTGGGATAGTCAAAGTATATGGACCATTCAAAAGGAAAGTAATGACAGGAATAAAGAATATAATATTTTGTACATTGAATTACGGAAAATATATTAATGGTAATTATTGAGCACTTACTGTGTGCAGAGCACTGTACTAAGCGCTTGGGAAAGTACAATAGAATAGAGTTGGTAGACATTGCCCACAAGGAGCGTACGGTATAGAGTGGGAGACATAAATTAAAATAAGTTACGGTTAAGTACAAAAATGCTGTGGTGCTGAGTAAGACACAAGGAAAAGGAAGTAAGCAAAATGAGGGCTTAGTTAGGGAAGGCCTCTTGGAAGAGATGTGATTTTAATAAGACTTTGGAGTAGGGAGATTGGTAGTTTGCCGGATATGAAGGGAGAGGGAGTTCCAGGCCTGAGAGGACATCCCCGATTAGACTGTAAGCCCAGGGATTGTCTCTATCTGTTGCCAAATTGTACATTCCAAGCGCTTAGTACTGTGCTCTGCACATAGTAAGTGCTCAATCAATACTATTGAATGAATGAATGAATAAGCTAGGTGACTGTGGTGAAATAGATAAGAGCAAAGTACTGTGAGTAGGTTTGCATGGCAGGAGGTAAGTGTGTGGTGTGGAATTTAGTAGGACATCAGCTAGGTAAAATAGGAGGGAGAAGCCACTTGAGTGCTTTAAGATTTATGGGAAGTAGTTTTGGTTTGATAATAATTAATAACAATGTATTAAGTGCTTGCCACGTGCCAGACACTGTACTAAGTGTTGGGGAGAAGACAAGCAAATCAGGTTGGAAACAGTTCCTGTCCCACATGGGGCTCGATCTGAATCCTCATTTTACAGATGAGGTAACTAAGGAACATAGAAGTGAAGTGATTTACCCAAGGCATAGAGCAGACAAATGGCACAGTCAGAATTAGAACCCAGATCCTTCTGACTCCCAGGCCTGTGGTCTATCCACTAGGCCACAGTTGATGTGGAGGTGATTGGGCAACTATTGGAGGCTTTTGAGGAGTGGGGAGAAAAGGATTGAATGTTATTTCAAGTGTACGATCCAGGCAGCAGAATGAAGTATGGACTGGAGTAAGGAGAGACAGGAGGCAGGGAGGTCAGCAAGGAGCCTGATGGAGTAATCGAGGTAGAATAGGATCAGTGCTTGAATCAAAAATTGTAGCAATTTTGATGAATGGGATTGAGCTGATTTTAGCAATGTTGTGAAGGTCGACTAGAAAGGATTTGTTGATAGATTGCATGCATGAGTTGAATGTAGTGGATAGAGCATGGACCTGGGAGTCAGAAGGACGTGGGTTAATAATGTTGGTATTTGTTAAGCGCTTACTATGTGCCGAGCACTGTTCTAAGCGCTGGGGTAGACATAGGGGAATCAGGTTGTCCCACGTGGGGCTCACAGTCTTCATCCCCATTTTACAGATGAGGGAACTGAGGCACAGAGAAGTTAAGTGACTCGCCCACAGTCACACAGCCGACAAGTGGCAGAGCTGGGATTCGAACTCATGAGCCCTGACTCCAAAGCCCGTGCTCTTTCCACTGAGCCACGCTGCTTCTCCTAATCCCAGCTGGGATCCAGTGGGTTCTAATCCCGGCTCCTCCAAATGTCTGCTGTGTGACGTTGGGCAAGTCATTTAGCTTCCTTGTTGCTTCAGTTACCTCACCTATAATATGGGGATTAAAATTGTGAGTCCCATGAGGGACATGGACAATGTCCAACCCAATTTGCTTGTATTCTCCCCCTCCCCGCATGCCCTGTGCTTAGTACAGTAACTGGCACATAAGTGCTTAAACACCATTATTATTATTATTAGCTTGTATCTACCCCAGTGCTTAGTACAGTGTCTGGCACATAGTAAGCACTTAACAAATCCCATAAAAATGAGAATATTGAGTCGAGGATAATGCCAGTATTATGAACTTGTGAGATGGAGTCATGGTGGTGCTGTTTACAGTGTTGGGAAAGTCAGGGAGAGGACAAGATTTGGGTGGGAAGATGAGTTTGGTTTTGGACATATTAGAGAAGTAGTGTGGCCTAGTGGATAGAGGACAGTCCTGTGAGTCAGAAGGACCTGGGTCCTCTTGACTGTAAGCTCACTGTGGACCGGGAATGAGTTTCCTTACAGTTGTACTCTCGCTAACACTTAGAACATTGCTCTGCACACAGTAAGTGCTCAATAGATGTGATTGAATGAATGAGTGAAGGATACACTTGTCTACTGTGTGTCCTTGAGCAAGTCACTTCACTCCTCTGTGCCTCAGTTCCCTCATCTGTAAAATGGGGATTAAGACTGTGAGTCCTATGTGGGACATGGGCCGTGTTCAACCTGATTAGCATGTATTTACCATAGCACTTAGAACAGTGCCTGTTACATAGTAAGTACTTAACAAATACCACAGTCACTTTTATTATTGGGAGTTGGCAGGACATCCAATTAGAGATGTCCTGAAGGCAAATGGAAACACAAGATTTAGTCTGTCACCAAATCCTGTCGTTTCTACCTTCTCAACATCTCTAGAATCTGCTCCTTCCTCTCCACCTGAACTGCTACGATGCTGATCCAAGGACTTATCATAACCAACCTTAACTACTGCTTCAGCCTATTCCAGTCCTCCCTGCCTCTTGTCTTTCTCCTTTCTAGCCCATACTTCACTGTGCAGCCGGACTATTTTTCTCAAAAAAAAATTCAGTCCAAGTCTCTCCTTTTCTCAAAAGCCTCCAATTCTTCCACAGCTACTTCCGCAAACAGAAACTCCTTACTTCATTCAATTGCATTCCATTTATCGTCCTATCTCCCCCTACCCTTCCTTTCCAAACTCCTAGAATAAGTCATCTACACTCGCTGCTTTGAATTCCTCAACTCCCACTCTCTCTTGGACCCCCTCCAATCTGGCTTCCATCCCCTCCATTCCACCGAAACTGCCCTCAAAGGTCACCCTTGACCTTCTTGCCAAATCCAGTGGCCCCTACTCTATCTTAATCCTCCTCGACCTCTCAGCAGCCTTTGACACTGTCGACCATCCCCTTCTCCTCCACACCTTATTTCACCTTGGCTTCACGGACTCCGTCCTCTCCCATTTCTCCTCTTATCTCTCTGGCCCGTCATTCTCGGTCTCCTTCATGGGCTCCTCCTCCCCTTCCCATCCACTAATTGTACGGGTTCCTCAAGGGTCAGTTCTTGGCCCCCTTCTGTTCTCCATCTATACTCACTCCCTTGGTGAACTCATTTGCTCTCACGGCTTCAACTTTCATCTCTACACAGATGACACCAAATCTACATCTCCTCCCCTGTTCTCTCCTCCTCCCTTCAGGCTCGTATCTCCTCCTGCCTCCAGGACATCTCCACCTGGATGTCGGCCCGCCACCTAAAACTCAACATGTCCAAGACTGAGCTCTTTATCTTCCCTCCCAAACCCTGTCCTCTCCCTGACTTCCCTGTCACTGTGGATGGCACGATCATCCTTACAGTCTCACAGGCCCGCAACCAGCTCTCTCATTCACCCCTCACATCCAATCCATCACCAATGCCTGCCGGTATCACCTTTACAATATCGCCAAGATCCGCCCTTTCCTTTCCATCCAAAAGGCAATCGTGCTGGTACAGGCTCTCATAATATCCTGACTGGATGATTGTGTCAGCCTCCTCTCTGATCTCTCTTCCTCCTGCCTCTCCCCACTCCAGTCTATTCTTCATTCCGCTGCCTGGATCATCTTCCTGCAGAAATGCTCTGGGCATGTCACTCCCCTCCTCAAAAACCCCCATTGGTTGCCTATCAACCTTCGCAAGAAAGAAAAACTCCTCACTCTTGGCTTCAAAGCTCTCCATCACCTTGCCCCCTCCTACCTCACCATCCTTCTCTCTTTCTACTGCCCACCTCATATACTCCGCTCCGCTGCCGCTCACCTCCTCACTGTCCCCCGTGCATGCCTATCCCGCCGTTGGCCCCTGGCCCACATCCTCCCGCTGTCCTGGAATGCCCTCCCTCCTCACCTCTGCCAAACTAACTCTCTTCCCCTCTTCAAAGCCCTACTGAGAGCTCACCTCCTCCAGGAGGCCTTCCCAGACTGAGCACCACCTTTCTCTCTGCTTCCCCTCCTCCCTCCTCCTCTCAGCACTGTGCTCATTTGTATATATTTTTATTACCTTATTTATTTTGTTAATGAGGTATACATCCCTTGATTCTATTTATCTTAATGATGTCTTTGTTTTGTTCTGTTTTGCTTTGCTGACTGTCTCCCCCGTTTAGACTGTAAGCCCATCATTGGGTGGGGATTGTCTCTATCTGTTGCCGAATTGGCCATTCCAAGTGCTTAGTAAGCATTCAACAAATACTATTGAATGAATGAATAAATTAAGCACTTACTGTGTGCAGATCCCTGTACAAGTGCACATAGTAAGCACTCAACAAATACTATTGAATGAATGAATAAATTAAGCACTTACTGTGTGCAGATCCCTGTACTAAGCACTTGGGAGTGTACAATGCAACAGACAGGCATATTCTCTGCCCACAACAAGCTCTCAGTCTAGAGATGGGGGGAGGCAGACATCAAAACAAATAAATAGATTACAAATATGAACATGAGTGCAATGGGGCTGGGAGGGGGGAAGAACCAAGGGAGCAAGTCAGGGTGATGCAGAAGGGAGTGGGAGAAGAGGAAAGGAGGGAATTAGTTTGGGAAGGCCTCCTGGAGGTGATGTGCTTTCAATAAGGCTCTGAAGTGGGAGAGAGTAATTGTCAGATTTGAGTAAGGAAGCCGTTCAGGACAAAGGCAATATGTGTGCTAGGGGTTGGTGGTGAGATCAAGGCACAGTGAGAAGGTTAATGCTAGAGGAGTGAAGAGTGTGGGTGTTTTCGTTTGATGTGGAGGTGGTTAGGCAACCCCTAGAGTTTTTTGAGGAGCGGGGTGATATCTCCTGAATGTTTTTGTAGAAAAATGATCCGGGCAGCAGAGTGGAGTATGGCCTGGAGTGGGAAGAGACAGGAGGCTGGGAGGTCAGCAAAGAGGCTAATGCAGTAATCCAGGCAGGATAGGATGAGCGACTGGATTAATGTGGTAGCAGTTTGGATGGAGAGGAAAGGGTAGGTTTTAGCGATGTTGTGAAGGTGGGACCGACGGGATTTAGTGAGGGTTTGAATATGTGAGTTGAATGAGAAAGAAGAGTTAAGGATAACGCCAAGGTTATGGACTTCTGAGACAGGAAAGATGGTAGTTCCATCTACCAAAATGGGAAAATCAAGGGGAGGACAGGATTTGGGTGGGAATATACAGGTGTTCTGTCTTGGACATGTTAAGCTTGAGGAGATGGGAGAACATCCAGGTAGAGATGTCTTCGAAGGAGGAGAAAATGCAAGACTGCGGAGTGGGGGAGAGAGAGAGAGAGATCTCAGGACTGGACTCGTAGATTTAGGTATCATCTGCATAAAGGGGGTATTTGAAGTCATGGGAGTAAATGAGTTCTCCAAGGCAGTAGTTGTAGATGGAGAATAGAAGGAGCCCCAGGACTGACCCTCGAGGGTTCCCTACAGTTAGAGGGTGGGAGGCAGAGGAGGAGCCCATGAAGGAGACTGAGAACCAACGGCCAGAGAGATAAAAGGAGAAATAGGAGAGGACAGAGGCGACGAAGGCACGGTGGGATGTTTCCAGGAGAAGGGGGTGGTCGACAGTGTCGAAGGCAGCTGAGGGGTCAAGGAGGATTAGTATGGAGTAGAGGCCATTGGATTTAATAATGTTGGTATTTGTTAAGCGCTTACTATGGGCCGAGCACTGTTCTAAGCGCTGAGGTAGACACAGGGGAATCAGGTTGTCCCACGTGGGGCTCACAGTCTTAATCCCCATTTTACAGATGAGGGAACTGAGGCACAGAGAAGTTAAGTGACTTGCCCACAGTCACACAGCCGACAGTGGCAGAGCTGGGATTCGAACTCATGAGCCCTGACTCCAAAGCCCGTGCTCTTTCCACTGAGCCACGCTGCTTCTCTAATAATAATGTTGGTATTTGTTAAGCGCTTACTATGGGCCGAGCACTGCTCTAAGCGCTGGGGTAGACACAGGGGAATCAGGTTGTCCCACGTGGGGCTCACAGTCTTAATCCTCATTTTACAGATGAGGGAACTGAGGCACAGAGAAGTTAAGTCACTTGCCCACAGTCACACAGCTGACAAGTGGCAGAGCTGGGATTCGAACTCATAGTGACAAGGAGTTGATTGGTGACCTTTGAGAGGGAGGTTCCTTTGGAGTGAAGGGATGAAAGCCAGATTGGAAGGGATCAAGGAAAGAATTGGAGGAGAGGAAATTGAAACAGCAGGTATAGACCACTCGCTCAAGGAGTTTGGAGAGGAATGATAGGAGGAGATGGGGAGATAACTAGAGGGAGCTGTGGGGTCAAGGAGGGTTTTTTTAGAATAAGGGAGACATGGGCATGTTTGAAAGTGGTGGGGAAGAAGCCATTGGAAAGTAAGCAGTGGAAGATGGTGTTTAGGGAGGCAGGAAGGGAGGGATGCCAGAGTTTTGATAAGGTGAGAAGGAATGGGGTTGGATTTGCAAAGTGTAGGGAGTGGCTTTTGAGAGGAGGCAGGAGAGCTCTAGCACTCAGTTTATCCCTCCTGCTGTATCTAGCCGATTACCTACTACAACCCAGCATTAAATAGAAACTCCTGACCATCAGTTTTATTATGATTTTTTTAAGTGCTCATTGTGTGTCAAACACTGTCCTAAGTGCTGGAGTTGATACGAATTAAATGATTTAAGGAATTCAGTTAGCTCATTCCTTCTCCTCCCATACTGCTAATGATCTACAGGAACGCAGCCCACACATTTTGCACCTCTTACACCAGCCTCCTCACTGTATCTTGATCTCATATTTTACAGCTGACCACTTGCCCACGTCCTCCTCCTGAGGTGAAATTCCCTCCCCATTTATAGCCAGTGGACCACAGTTGCTCTCATTTTGAAAGCCCTACCCAAATCACCTGCCCTCTAAGAGGCCTTCCCTGAATAACTCCTTTCTTCCCCTATTTGTCCTCCTTTCTGTATCATCTCTGAACTTCGGTCTGTAACCCTTAAGCATTTTGATTTTCACTCCACCCACCCGGTCCTTAGGTACAAATCCATCTGTAATTTATTGTAATTTCTGTCTCCCCCTCTAGACTGGGATAGGGATCAAGTCTACCTACTCTTATATTGCATTCTCCAGAATGTTTTGTACAGTGCTCTGCAAACAGGAAGAGCTCCATAAATACCATTGACTGATTGATTGATAATTCCAAAACAAGTGAATTCAGCAGCATTCTTGTCCCAGAAGGGACTCTCAATCTAGGATGGGAGTCCAGGGGAATGGCAGACACTTAGAAAAGATTCCTTTTTTATGGTATTTGTTAACCGCTTACTCTGTGCCAGGCACTGTACTAAGCATAATCCATGCCCTACATGAGGCTCCTTTTGCAGGTGAGGTAACTGAAGCAAAAAGAAGTTAAGTGACTTGTCCAAGGTTAGAAAGCAGACAAGTAGTGGAGCCAAGATGAGAACCCACATCCTCTGACTACCAGGCCTGTGCTCTTTCCTGTAGGTCATACCGCTTCTCTAAATCTCTTAGAAATACATGAGGGGCAAGTAGAGAAAATGAGAAACAATTACAGTACAGTTCCTTATATATAGGGAGGGGGTCTTTTTCTCCTGTGCACTTTCCCAGAGGCGCTTTCCTCAGCAGATGCTCAATAAGACCATTACTCCTACTCCTAGTCTTTGGAACCAAACCGCAGTAATAATAATAATGATAATTATGGCACCTGTTAATTGCTTACTGTGTGCCAAATACGATTCTAACCGCTGACGTAGATAAAAGCGAACTGGATTGGACATAGCCCCTCGTCCATATCCGGCTCACAGTCTCAATCCCCATTTTACAGATGAGGGAACCGAAGTACAGAGGAGGTGAAGTGACTTACCCAAGGTCACACAGCAGACACGTGGAGGAGCCTGGATTAGAACTCAGGTCCTTCTGACTCCCAGGCCCGTGCTCTATCCATATTGCTTCTCTAAAGTTCTGTTATCAGACATGTCCAAAGGTTGGCTCTGAGTTCACCAGCCCCATTGGTTTCTTACTTCTGCTTCTGGTAAGCAGAAGGTGCTGGGTTCTTGCAGTGATTGATGAGTAGAGTGAGAGAAGTTGTTAGGGAGCTCAGCAGCCCACTGCCAGGGCTGGGATAACACAGTTCCAGGTTCCCACAATTCCTGACATCTGGTACTCAGAGTGGGAGGATGCAGATTTTAGTATTTTCATCTCCATCTTAAAAATGATGGTAAGTAACCATTGATTCCTATTCAACAATAGTAGTTTGGGATTTTATTATTAACAATAATAATAATAATTATGGCATTTCTTAAGCAAGCACTTACTATGTGCCAGACATTGTACTGGGGTGGGGTGGATACAAGCAAACTGGTTTGGACATAGTCCCAGTCCCGCATAGGGCTCACAGTCTTAATCCCCATTTAACAGATGAGGTAACAGGCAGAGACCACACAGCAGACAAGTGGCAGAGCCAGGATTAGAAACCATATCCTTCGGACTCCCTTACCTGTTTTCTATCCACTACGCCATGCTGCTTCTCTAACCAACCCGAGTCCCAGATTAGTATCAGAATCAACATTCCCATTATTCAGCAGGGATTATCTCTATCTGTTGCCAAATTGTACATTCCAAGCGCTCAGTACAGTGCTCTGCACATAGTAAGTGCTCAGCAAATACTGTTGAATGAATTCACTCAATACAGAGCACTGTGCTAAGCACTTGGGACGAATACAAAAATTGAAGATCTGTTCCCTAATCTCTAGGAGTTTACAGTGTAACCAGGAAAACAGATATAAACGGATAAACAATAATTAAAAGACCGTGAAAGAAGATATGTTGTATGGCAAATTCCTCAAGGGCAGAGGTTATGAAAACAATTCTACTTCAGCACCAAATCGTCTACAGATGCAACTCAAACAGGAATTGGTCTTTTTCAATATCTTAGTCCAGTTGAAGCTTCCCTTTAGCACGCGACTATTTTGCAGCTCATCATGGTCATTAATAGTATTCTTTTAAAACCTAATCCAATCTATGAAAATAGATCATTTCAGAGTTCTGTGCCTGCTTTCCTAGTAGGTGACAGTTTCCAAACCAATCCCAATCGGAGATGTTCTTTGCAATACTTGAGGTAACCACTGGATGGCAAGATGACAACATTTTAAAAATTAATATTTCATAGGACACACTTGGGAATATCTACTTTGGAAGTTGCTTGAACCGTTTTATAACGGAAACATTTATTTTGCAAAATAAAACCCAAGAAAAGGGTAGGTCTTTCAGAAAGCATTCACATCTTTAAAAAAGACGTGAGCGCAGAGATCTTTAATAGGCCTCAATAAATACCGTTTATCGATTGATATCAATCTTGAAACGATGCTATCTTTCAGCAGTGACTTTTGAACCAAACCGGCCTATTGTACTGAAATGCCATTCCAAAAATACAGTCTTGTGAATTATTTGCTCATTATTCAGTGAAACACAAATCTAACAACACCAGTAAGAGAATCAATGAATAAATGGTATTTTTTGAGCACTTACTATGTGCAGAACACTATACTAAGCACTTGGGAGAGTACAACAGGTAGACATGTTCCCTGCCCACGTGAGCTTACAGTCTAGAGGAAAGAAGCTCCCATCGTAGCTATAAATCTGTTAGTTCCCTAAAGATTAGAGACCACCTTCTTCCTTTGGTCAGATTTTTTGTACACCTGTAAAACACCATAAATTGCCTTAGGAGGTGGAGCTGAATTTGTCCCAGGGCTGATGAATAAACTTTTATTCATTTATTCATTCAATCCTATTTAGTGAGTGCTTACTCTGTGCAGAGCACTGTACTAATCGCTTAGCTCTGTACTGAGCGTTTAATGCTGGTATTTGTTAAGCGCTTACTATATACCAAGGACTGTTCTAAGCATTGGGGTAAATACAAGGTAATTAAGTTGCCCCATAGGGGGCTTACAGTCTTAATCCCCATTTTACAGATGAGGTAGCTGAGGCACAGAGAAGTGACTTGCCCAAAGAGATAAAGCTGACAAGTGGCAGAGTCGGGATTAGAACCCACCACCTCAGACTCCCAAGCCCGTGCTCTTCCTGCTAAGCTATGCTGCTTCCATCTAATATAACCAGTAAGTTTCAGCACAGAGGACCTACAGAAAAAGAATATTTGGGGAAGGAAAAAAAGAAACAATCATATATAATCTTGGGCAGAAAGCACCCTGTCCACCTTCTTTGGGCAAGTCACTTAACTTCTCTGTGCCTCAGTTACCTCACCTGTAAAATGAGGATTAAGACTGTGAGCCTCACGTGGGACAACCTGATTTCCTTGTATCTATCTACCCCAGTGCTTGGCACACAATAAGCACTTAACAAATGCCATCATTATTATTATGTTTCAGCACATGTACTGTTAACTGCAGATGCCCTCTGGACCAGGAATGTCTCACTAGGTAAGCAGTATTGAAGGGGCCACGTCAGCAGCACGGCTCATGACAGGAAGGAACTGGATTCTAATCCCAACTTTGCCATTTGTCTGCTGTGTAACCTTGGGCATGTCACTTCACTTCTCTGTACCTCAGTTACCAAATCTGTAAAACGGTAATTAAGATTGTGAGACCCACATAGAACAGGGACTGTGTCCAGCCCAAATTGCTTGTATCCACCCCAGCACTTAGTACAGTGCCTGGCATATAGTTTTTTTAAGCGCTTACCCTGTGCAGAGCACTGTTCTAAGGGCTGGGGTAGATACAGGGTCATCAGGGTGTCCCACGTGAGGCTCACAGTTAATCCCCATTTTACAGATGAGGTAACTGAGGCACAGAGAAGTGAAGTGACTTGCCCACAGTCACACAACTGACAAAGTGCTTAACAAAACCACTAATATTATTATTATTATTATTAATAAAGCACGCCATTGGCCTCACATGCTAGGCTGCACCCCCATCCCAGTACAGTCTGGAAAATGCATCCCTGTGCAGAAAAGGCTTGGGACTTTTATATCCTAAGAAATAAACACAAAGCTCCTAAATGGTCCCCACACTTCCTCACCTTAATTTCCAGATCATCAAAAAACCTTGCATGCTGAGAAAGTTCCTCCTTTCTTTGGATGGTGATCATCAATCATCATTAATCGTATTAATTGAGCACTAAATGTGTGAAGAACACCAGATTAAGTGCTTTCTTATGGTATTCGCTAAGCACTTACTTGGCCACATACAGCACTAAGCACTGGGATAGATACAAGCTAGTCGATTTGGACACAGTCCGTGTCTCACATGGGGCTCACTATCTTAATCCCTACTTCACGGATGAGGTAACTGAGGCTCAGTGAAGTGACTCACCCAAGGTCACATAGCAGACAAGTGGTGGAGCCAGGATTAGTACCCAGGTCCTTCTGATACTTGTTTCCATGCTCTTGAAAAATATACTCTCCCAAGTGCTTAGTACAGTGCTCAGCACAGACAGTCAGTGCTCAGTAACTATGATTAGTTAAAATTCTGTTTTATGTTTCAGTGTTTGTCATGTATCACACAATTTTTGTAGTGTGTGGCTAACGGACCCTAGAGGCTTACCCAGGTACCTAAAAGCTATCTGTGTTTTAAATGAGACATTCTCCCTGCTAGCTTAAACAGGTCAGCTCCACTCGCTATCTGTGTTCTAAATGAGATATTCTCCCAGCTAGCTTAAATAAGTCAGCTCTACTCTCTTTCGGTTCACGACGGGGCTGCGATTTGCATCAGAAGCATTTGGTTGGCTTCTGAATTTGACTGGGCTTAGCGAGAGTCCTACCAATCCCAAGATGAAGACGTTGAACTACGGTCCAACATGGTACTGCCTCTCCCTGCCAGTGATGTGACACAACCTGGTGCCCATCTCCTCGCAGGTCCGACATCAACATCAGAGTAGGTGGCACTTTGTGATCTGATCCTCGACAGGGCCAGCTCTGGGCAGATGCAGAGGCGACTGAGGCCAGGCAGGACAGTGGTCCTTTTAGAAAAGGGAAAAGAAAAATCAAATGCAGAGTCACTTTTCATCATCTTTTTAAATAAAAAGAAAGAAACGGGAACCAGGAGGTGAACCTTGCTTGGTTACTTTCCCTGCTCCAGCCATCGTTCTGGAGCCTGGAACGACAAAGGTGGGGAGATGGACCTCTAGTGAAACGAATTCTCAGGGCCCAGGCTCTGGTGAGGAGCCACAGCAGGGTCTCCTGCTTTCCCAACTCTGGTCCCTTCTCTGGAGCCTGGGCTAATGGGCTGAGACAGCAGAGGGAAACATGCACGTGTGATGATGATGATGATGTTGGTATTTGTTAAGCGCTTACTATGTGCAGAGCACTGTTCTAAGTGCTGGGGTAGATACAGGGTAAGCAGGTTGTCCCACGTGAGGCTCACAGTCTTAATCCCCATTTTACAGATGACATAACTGAGGCACAGAAAAGTTAAGTGACTTGCCCACAGTCACACAGCTGACAAGCGGCAGAGCCGGGATTCGAACCCATAATCTCTGACTCCCAAGTCCAGGCTCTTTCCACTGAGCCACCCTGCTTCTCCTGTCCCTGGTAAATAGTCTGTGACACCTTCAGTTGGCCCGGGTTCCTTCTAAGCTTCACAGAAAGACCACAGCAGGGTGTAGTGGATAGAGCACAGGTCTGGGAGTCAGAAGGTCCATCGGTTCAAATCCCGGCTCCACCACTTTTCTGCTGTGTGACCCTGGACAAGTCATTTCACCTCTCTGGGCCTCAATTACCTCATCTCTAAAAGATGGGGATTAGGAGTGTGAGCCCAATGTGCGCAGGGACCGTGTCCAGCCTGGTTAACTTGTATCTACCCCAGCACTTAAAACAGTGTTTGGCACGCAGTAAGAGCTTAACAAGTCCCAAAATTATTATTATTATTATTCCTCGGTGTCAACTTCTGCTCAGAAGATCCCACGACCTAGTAATTTCAGCTATTGAAGAGATCTATCAGTAATGGATTAAAGCAGCTTGGCCTAGTGGAGAGAGCATGCTTCTGGAAGTCAGAAGGTATTGGGTTCTAATCCCTTCTTTGCCACTTGTGTGCTGTGTGATTTTAGGCAAGTCACGTCACTTCTCTGGGCCTCAGTTACTTCATCTGTAAAATGGGAATTGAGACTGTGAGCCCCACATGGGACAGGGACTGAATCCAACCCGATCTGTTTGTATCTACCCTCGGGTTAGTACAGTGCCTTGCACACAGTAAGCACTTAACAAAAACCATTATTATTAGTCATTGTAAAGCACTCATTTGTCATATCATCCTGAAGGACTTTTCCTTATTAACAATTCATAGATCAAAATCCACCAACTCGTTGTGGCTTTATTCTTGGCTCGGTGGAAACAGCCCGGGCTTGGGAGTCAGAGGTCATGGGTTCGAATCCCAGCTCTGCCGCTTGTCAGCTGTGTGACTTTGGGCAAGTCACTTCACTTCCCTGTGCCTCAGTTCCCTCATCTGTAAAATGGGGTTGAAGGCTGTGAGCCCCACGTGGGACAATCTGATCACCTTGTATCCCCCCTAGCGCTTAGAACAGTGCTTGGCACATAGTAAGCGCTTAACAAATACCACCAATTGTTTAGTCTTTGGGTACAATTTTGGGAATCATCTGAATTGAGATGGTAGTTGAAGCGTCGGGAAAGAAATTACGATTTATTCCTGGCCTGGGAGATCGTTCACTGTCAACCTACCTACTAGTGGCCAGAAGGGGGAGTTGAAGACCATTTGCAAATTCCGCACTCCAATTATGGGTCTGAATTAGATTGAACAAATATTTGGGAAAAGAAGAAGACAATCCAAAAGAAGTCTAGGGAGTGGGGAATATCCCTGGAAAGAGTACCGTCATTATAAATCAGGAGAATGCCCAGGGATGCCCGTAATCCAGTCAAACATAATTTACACACCTGTACCGTGTACCATCAGTGGTCCTGACATTTGACGACTTCTCTACAGGCGACACCAATGTTGATTGAAGTCTTAGAGCTGGGGACAGGGAAGAGATTAAACAAAAAGGAGGCCGGAAGCTCAGAGATTTTTGCCAGGAGGATGCCAAAGTAAAGGAGTCCAGATCAGAAGAACTGGGAAGAAACTGGGTGTGGAGCACAGAGCGGTGGAGAGAAGGGAAACTTGTAGTAAAACCTGGAGAGACTGAATATCTTTTATCGACTGTAGAACCCTCAAAAAGGATAAGACTCAGATGGACTCATCTGTTAAGTGCTTTGGCCTTTATCACCCAGAACTCACACTGAAAGCTGTGACTCTAGTTTTGCTTTGACTGGAGAATGTTTTTTCAAAGTTTTCCTAAATGTAAACTGGACACCCAGGAGACCATTAACTACACCTCTCTTTTATTTTCTGTTTCCTCTTCTATCATCTCCTATCTGTGGGTATCCCACAAGTCTCTGTTCTGGGTCTCCTACTTTCTCGCTTTACATTCACTCTCTGAGAGCTCACCTACTCATTTGGCTCTAGTATCCACTTTGCAGATAACTTCCAAATCTACCTCTTAAATCCAACTTCTTACCGAATCTACAATCCCACATTTCCTTAATCAGTGATATTTAGTGAGCACTTTGTGCAGAACATTGTACTAAACCCTTACAAGTGCCATCAGTTAGTAGGCACAATTCCTGTCTTCAAGGAAATTATAATCTAGTCAGGGAGATGGGTAGTAAAATACATTACAGATAAGGGATGTGACTGAGTCTAAGGATATGCACATAGGTGTCATGGGGGGCTAAGGGCTTAGGGGGTGGGATTAAATACACAGGAGAGAGTAGATAGGGAAAATAGAGTGGATGGGATGAAATCTTAGTTTGCGAACCCTTTCTGGAGGAGATACTATTTCAGTAGAAGATGGAAAGAGTACTGATCTCTGGCATATGGAGGTGGAGGGAGTTCCAAATAGGAGGAAAGGCATAAACAGGAGGTAGATGGCAGTCAAAGTGAGAACAAAGGATGGTAAGTAGGTTGAGCTTAGAGAAGTGAAGTGTATGGTCTGTGTTGCAAAAAGAGAGGAGTTAGAATGAGTAAGTGTGGGGAGAAAGCTGACTGAGTGCCTTGAATCCAATAGTGAGGTGTTTCTGTTTTGTGGGAAGATGAATGGGCAACCACTGGATCATTTGGGGAGTGGGGGAAAGTGAGCAAAATAACTTTTTTAGAAAAATGATCCAGGAAGCAGAGTGAAATATGTACTGGAGAGGAGAGAGGTCGGAGACAGGGAGGTCAGCAAGGAAGCTGATATACTTAGGAGTTGAGATAAGCTAGGACAAATGCTTGAATTAATACGCTAGCAGTTTGGTTGGACGGGAAGGAGCAAATTTTAGAGATGTTATGGAGGCAGTCGACAATATTTAGTGATTGACTGAATACGCAAGCTGAAGGAGAGAGATGAGTCAAGGGATAACTGCCAAAGTTGAGCGCTCATGAGACAGGAATGATGACAGTGTTGTCTACAATGATGGGAAAGTCTGGGGGAAGACAGGGTTTGGGAAGAAATATGAAAAGCTCAATTTTGGGCATGTTGATTTTGAGGTGACAGTGGGACATCAAGGCAGAGATGTCCTGGAGGAAGGAAGAAATATTAGATTGCAGAGAAGGAGAGAGGTCAGGGCTGGAGAGATAGCATTGAGAATCACCTGCACAGAGATGCTAGTTGAAGCCATGGGAGTGAATGAGTTCTCCAAGGGAGTGGGTAGAGATGGAGAATAGAGGAAGACACAGCTGAGCATTGAGGGACTCCCACAGTTAGAGGGTGGGAAGCAGTGGTGAAGCCAATGAAAGAGAATGAAAAGGAGCAATCAGAGAGGTAGGGGAGAAATCAAGACAGGACATTGTCGATGAAACCAAGGATCAGTAGTGTTTCTGGGAGAAGGGGGTCACCACAGTGTCAAAGGTGACTGAGGGATCCAGAAGTTTAGATGAAGGAGGGAGATGAGGTGATGGCTGGAAGGTGTGGTGGGGTTGAGGGAAGGTGTTTTTAAGGTAAGAGATATATGGGCATATTTGAAAGCCGAGGGGAAGGAGCCATTGGAGAGTTAGCAATTACAGACAGCAGTGAGGGGAAGGAAGAAAAGCAGGAGCAAATGTATTAATAAAGTGCAAAGGGATGAGGTTGGAGGCACAGGATGACCGTGGTCTGTCAGATTTAGGGAGGGAAGGACGTAGGAAGCAGCATGATATGAGTGAGGGGACAGAGGCAGAGAGCAAGGTTGCAGTTGGAAACTGAACTTGGGGAGGAGTGAAGGGAAAGCTCTCCAACTTTAGACTTCTCTTGACTCTTTCCAAGTCCATCTTCTAACTGTAACTCACCGCCAACTCTTCTGCTTCTACCTGGTCCTGCAGTTTCTCCGACCTGGAACTCTGCTTCTCTGCCTTGTCATGCTGTCATAATAAAAGTACGTAGCACCTGATGCTATTTTTGCTTTGCCTACAGAGGAAACTCTTTGTCCTTATGAAGCTTCTTTTCATAAAGATCCGCTCCTTTCTTGATAGCAGAGCAACATGCTGGCCTGTCTCTCCTGTAGCTATAGACTTGTGGTTTTCAGCCGAGATGCAGCAGTGCCCGAGTCTTTGTTTTACTGTTTCCACAGAACGTTTTCTCTGTTTATCTTGCTTTCAGTTTCCTAGTTTCAGTTCATCATTCAAAGCTATTTGGGATTTCTGCAGTCACCCAGTCTGACATATTGGTCCCAATTCAGCTGGGTTAATGTGAGCCTATCTTTGATGTTAGGAGACTGACTTCGTTTTAAGATGTTATTTGTGATCTTGAATTGCCATTTTTGAGTATGGCCCATAAATGACCCTGATGAAACTGCTCAATAAACTGTGTCACGTTTGTGTGGAATCCAGGACTCATAACTATAGAGAAGTTCGGGCAGTACTATGAATCTACACCTTTAAGCTCCGTAATTCCCAACTGTATATTCCTTCCCAGTGCTTTGTACAATGCTTAACACACAGTAAGCACTTACTAGATATTATTACTTCTAGCGTTAATTTGGTCTGGAGAATAAAGCCATGCTGCCACCATATCTATTTTTGATAATAAACACAATAATAATAATGATAATAATAATGGCATTTGTTAAGCACTTACTATATGCCAGGCACTGTTCTGTACTCTGGGGTAGATACAAGATAATCGGGTTGGACACAGTCCCTGACCCACTCAGGACTCACAGTCTTAATCCCCATTTTTCAGATGAGGTAACTGAGGCACGGAGAAATGAAGTGACTTGCCCAAGGTCACACAGCAGACAAGTAGCGGAACTGGGATTAGAACCCATGACCTGCCGACTCCCTGACCCATGGTCTATCTACTAGGCCATACTGCCCCTCAGCACCAAACCAAGTTTTAAGTAAGCCATTTCAGTGGCACCACTGAAATATAGCTAAATTCTCTTTTTACAACAAATTATGATTAAAATATAAATAAGGTGCTGTTTACAGTTCATTCTATACCATTATATGAATATCAATCAAATTTATTAAGTGCTCAAACTTGTCCAAAATAGAGTGCTCATCTTCTCACTCAAACCCAGTCCTCCCCCTGCCTTTGCCATCACTGTAATAATAATAATAATAATGCTGATATTTGTTAAGCACTTACTATGTGCAGAGCACTGTTCTAAGCACTGAGGTAGATACAGGGTAATCAAGTTGTCCCATGTGAGGCTCACAGTTAATCCCCATTTTACAGATGAGGGAATTTAGGCCCAGAGAAGTTAAGTGACTTGCCCACAGTCACACCGCTGACAAGTGGCGGAGCTGGGATTCGAACCCATGACCTCCGACTCCCAAGCTCGGGCTCTTTCCATTGAGCCATGCTGCTTAGACAACACCACTACCTTCCCTGACTTACAAACCCATAACCCTGGCAATTATCTTCAACTTATCCCTCTCATTCAGTTCACTTATTCATTCCGTCACAAGATCCTGCCTCTTCTGCCTTCACAACATCACAAAAGTCCACCCTTTCCACTCCATCCAAACTGCTACTAGGCTGATCCAAGTACTTATTATATCCCATCTTGATTGCTGCAGCAGCCTCCTCACCGACCTCCCCACCTCCTGTCTCTCCCCACTACAGTCCATACTTCACTCTGCCACCCAGATCATTTAAAAAAAACTGTTCAGACCTCGTCTCTCCATTCCTGAAGACACCCCAGTGGTTGATTGTCCACCTCCAAATCAAACAAACTGCTTACCTTCAACTCTAAAGCACTCAATCAGCTTGCCCCTCCTACCTTACCTTAGATTTCCTACTGCAGGTCAACACACACCCTCTGCTCTTCAGAGTGAACTTGCTGACTGTGCTACAATCTCACCACAGACCTCTTTCCCACATCCTCCCTCTGTCCTGGAACCCCCTCCTCCTACGTATTCGACAGACCACCACCGTCGCCACCTTCAAACCGTTATTAAAATCACATCTCCTCCAAGAGACCTTCCCCAGTTCTCTCTTTCCCTCTACTCCCTCTCCAAGCACTGTATTAAGCACTGGGATCTTCACACATGGGACTTCTCAGTCTAAATAAGAGGGAGAACAAGGATTGAATCCCTATTATACAGATGAGGAAACTGAGGCACAGAGAAGCTGAACGACTTGCCCAAGATCACATAGCAGGCAAGTGGCAGAGCGGGGAGAAGAAACCAGGTCCTCCAACTGCCAGGCCCATACTCTTTCCACTAGGCCACGGTACTTCTCAAGCTTACTCTCCCAAATGTTTAGCATACAGTAAGTACTCTGACTCTAGGCTGTGAGTTCACTGTGGGCAGAGATTGTGTCTGTTGTTGTTTTGTACTTTTCTAAGTATTTAGTGCAGTGCTCGGCACACAGTAGGTGCTCAATATAGACAGTAGAGTGAGTGAATGAAGGACTGATTTGGTATTTATCTGTGAGCTGTGCTATATTATACTCCAAAGCAGGTTTTTAGAATCACTGACCTCTATTCTCTCCCTGTGCGAGGGCAGGGCGGCACCATTTGAGAATGGAGCAGTCGACAGAGATTCTATCACTGAAGGAACCCTGGATCAGCAGCGTGAAGCAGCGTGGCTCAGTGGAAAGAGCCTGGGCTTTGGAGTCAGAGGTCATGAGTTCGAATCCCAGCTCTGCCACTGGTCAGCTGTGTGACTGTGGGCAAGTCACTTAACTTCTCTGTGCCTCAGTCACCTCATGTGTAAAATGGGGATGAAGACTGTGAGCCCCACGTGGGACAACCTGATTCCCCTGTGTCTCCTCCAGCGCTTAGAACAGTGCTCGGCACATAGTAAGCGCTTAACAAATATCAACATTATTGTTATCAGCATGTCCGTTCACGCTCCAGTTATGTGCTTTCTGGGGATGCTTTAGACTGTTAGTTCATCCTCTAGACTGTAAGCTCACTGTGGGCTGGGAATGTGTCTGTTTATTCTTGTATTGCAATAATAATAGTAATAATGGTATTTAAGTGCTTACTATGTGCCAAGCACTGTTCAAAGCACAGGGGTAGATACAAGGTAATCAGAATATCCCACGTGGGGCTGACAATCTTAATCCCCATTTTACAAATGAGGAAACTGAGGCACAGAGAAGTGAAGTGGATTGCCCAAGGTCACACAGCAGACAAGTGGTGGAGTTGGGATTAGAACCCACGTCCTCTGACTCCCAAGCCCTTGCTCTTTGCATTAAGCCGTGCTGCTTCTCTAGGCTGCTTCTCTGTACTCTCCCATGTGCTTAGTACAGTGCTCTGCACACAGTTAGCGCTCAATAAATATGATTGAATGAATGAATGCTTACCTGGAGAAAATCAATCAGTGGTATTTATGTGCAGAGCACATAGTAAGTGCTCAGGAGATACGATTGATTGATTGAATCCTAATTTTGCAGATGTGGTTACTGAAGGCACAGAGAAGTTAAATGATTTGTTCAAGGTCACACAGCAGGCAAGTGGCAGAGCAGGGATTAGACCTGGTCCTCTGGCTCCAGGCCTGTGCTTCAGCCACTAATAATAATAATGATAACATTTGTTAAGAACTTACTATGTGCAAAGCACTGTTACAAGCGCTGGGCACTGTTCTAAGCGCTAGCCATTCTGCTTTCCCTTCCCTCAAGGAATAATGATAATAACCATGATTAAGCCACTCATTAATAAACAGCAGATTGACTTAATGGCTGGAGCCCAAAAACAACCCCTGCCTCCTGAAGCAGAAGGGATGGCAGGAATGTGACAGAATTTTTAAGTTGTATAATTGTTTAGAGTCCCAACCTTATCTCTCGTCCTTTATGCACCTCTCCAATATTCATCTATTTATTCATATTACTGTCTGTCTACCCATCTAGACTGTGAACTCATCGTGGGCAGGAATGTGTCTGTTGTTATGCTGTACTTTCCCAAGCACTTAGTACATCTAAGTGCTCAATAAATATGATTGAATGAATAAATGAAGGGGGTTCTGTCCACTCAGCCATTTCCAAAAAGAGTAGCTAAGCCTGAGGATGAGACCAGTAAAAATCATTTCATTTTACCTAAGAGGAGTCCCTCAGAATCTGGTCTCCATTCCCCAGGAACCACAGCAGATTGGAAAACTTCCCTCGCTCAAAATATTCTGATGATCTTTCAGTCTAAATTGAATGTTTTAGTCAGAATGAGAGTCCGTATCATCTGGGGCCTTGAACCGGATCTATGAAACACACTTTTTCATACTAAAGGAAGACTCTGAGAGGTGAAGGTGGGAGTAAACATTTAACAGACTGTACTCCTGGGCTCTGATTTCCCTTTTCATAGAGAAAACTTAAAAGCAAACTAGGAAAGGATTGGCTGAATGAAAACAAAGAGTTGAGATTGAAACAGTTCACAAAGGAAAGATATTAAAGAGCAGAGGAAAATTCCAAGAAAAGGAATATGAAGATTTCAGTTTGCAAAATACCAAACCAAGGATTAGGTAGGAACATAAAGAAAAGAGGAACTAAACATTAATACTCTTCACTTAGAGAAATAGAAAATACCTCATAGCTCAAAGCAGAACTGAATAATAGAAGGATAAAGAATTGGAAAGAAAAGATGTGGATCTATGTGAAGCAGCATAGCACAGTGGATGGAGCACTGGCCTGGGAGTCAGAAGGACATGGGTTCTAATTCCAGCTCTGACACTTGTCTGCTGTGTGACCTGGGGCAAGTCAGTTCACTTCTCCGTTCCTCAGTTACCTCAACTGTAAAAATGGGTATTCAGACTATGAGCCTCACATAGGACAGGGACTGTGTCCAACTTGATTTGCCTGTATCCACCCCAGCACTTACTACAGTGCGTAGCATGTAGTAAGTGTTTAATAAATACCATCATTATTATCAGAACGAAGACAAAGAAGGGATTTTCAAATATTAAATTTCTAGTTCTAATCTACATCAAACAGAAACTCCTAAGTGTAAGGTTTTAAGGCCCTTAATCAGCTCTCCCCCAATACCTTACTGCACTAATCTCCTACTGCGACCCAGCCCACACAATTTGCTCCTCTAATGCCAACCTGCTCACTGTACCTCGATCTCATCTGAATCACCTCCTATGGCTAGATCACATTCATTCATTCATTCAATCATATTTATTGAGCAATCACTGTGTATTAAGCGCTGGGAGACTACAATATAACAATAAACACATTCCCTGCCCACATCGAGCTTACATCCTCCCTCTGTCCTGGAATTCCTTCTCCCACCATATCTGAAAGATCAACACACCCATTTTCAAAGCCCTACTTAAATCATCATCATCATCATAATATTGATAATGGTATTTGTCAAGTGCTTACTCTGTGTCAGGCACCATATTAAGCACTGGGATGGATACAACTGAGGTAACTGAGGCACAGAGAAGTTAAACGACTTGTTCAAGGCCAAACTGCAGGCAAGTGGTGGAACTGGGACTAGAACCCATGACCTTCTGACTCTTAGGCCCGTGCTCTACCCACTATACCATGCTGCTTCCCCAATCTCATCCTTATCCTCAAATCTCATATCTCATCCAAGAGGCCTTTCGTGACTAAGTCTCCTCGCTTCCCTACCCTATTTGCCCTCCCCTCTTCATCACCTCTGCCCTTGAAACTGCATCCCTTAAACAATTTGCACTCCATTTATTCTAGGTGCTCACCTACTTTGGGGACATATAAGTATTCCCTACCAGGTATGGGCAAACATCAGGTTGTACACAGATGTTTTTAATATTCTTCAGCCACAGCCTGCTAGAGGGTGCCACTGCTCCAATTCTGTCAGCAATGCCACCTGCCCCACCTCTCACTCTCTTTTGCTCGAGACTGAACCCTTCCTTCAGTTTTTCTACTACCATACCCACTCCCCCTTTACTATATATGACACTCCCTAAATCTCCTGATGCTGTATTTGAAAGGCCGCTTCTCCCTCCTCTCTCCCTTCCTCTCTTCAACCATGCTTCCAGAAAAATAATGCTGCTGTGCAGGAGATGTAAATAGTGGAAATAACTGATTCCTGGACCAATAAAATATTCTCTACTTCATGTCCCCATCTACCCTCCTTCCTCTGACTTTCCTATCACTGTAGAAGGTACCACCACCCTTCTGGTCTCACAAGCCCATAACCTTGGTTTTGTCCTTGACCCCTCTCTCTCATTTAACTCACTTATTCACTCCATCACTAAATCCTATCATCCTATCCATTTGACCTTCATGACATCGCTAAAATCTGCTCTTTCCTCTCCATCCAAATAGCTACCATGTTAATCCAAGTAGTTATCTTATCCTGCCTTGATTACTGTAACAGCCTCCTTGCTGACTTCTCAGCCTCTTCTCTCCCCATTCCACTCCATACTTCAAACTGCTTCCTGGATCATTTTACTCCATTCAGTCCATGCCTCCCCACTCCTCAAGAACTTCCAGTGATTGCCCATCTACCTCCAAATCAAAGAGAAATTCCTTACCATCAGCTTTAAAGCACTAAATCACTTTCGCCCCTCCCACCTCACCTCTCTATTCTCCTACTACAACCCATCCTGCACACTTTACTCCTCTAATACCAACCTACTCACTGTACCTCGATGTCATCTATCACCTTCATCTCATCTATCTCGCTGCTGACCTCTTGCCCACTTCTTGCCTCTTGCCTGGAATGCCCGCCCTCTTCATATCCAGCAGTCAATTACTTTCCCCGACTTCAAAGTCTTATTGAAGGAACATTTCTTCCAAGAGGCCTTCCTTGGCTAAGCCCTCTTTTCTTTTTCTCCCACTCCCTTCTGTGTCACCCTGACATGCTCCCTTTATTCACCCCCCCACCCCACTAAGTAAATAAATATTATTTATATTTATATTTTATATCTGTCTCCCCACTAGACTGTAAGCTCATTGTGGGCAGGGAATGTATCTGTTTATTGTTGTATTACATTCTCCTAAGCACTTAGTACAGTGTTCTGTACATACTAAACACTCAATAAATACTATTGACTGACTTCATCTATATAAACTCCCTTGGAGAACTCATTCGCTCCCAAAGAGCACAGGCCTGGGAGTCAGAAGGTCATGGGTTCTAATCCCAGCTCCATCACTTGTCTCCTGTGTGACCTTGGGAGAGTCATTTCACTTTTCTGTGCCTCAGTAACCTTATCTGTAAAATGGGGATTGAGACTATGAGCCCAGGTGGGACAGGGGCTGTGTCCAACTTGATTTGCTTATGTCCACTCCAGTGCTTAGTACAGTGCCTGGGACATAGTAAGGGCTTAAAAAATACCATCATTATTATTATGATTCCCAGCTCTGCCCTTCCAGCCCTATCCGCTCTCCTGCTCAGCAGTTCTGCTTGTTCAACTGTCTTCAGGCTTTCTCTACCTCTGTCTCACTGACACCCCAAACTAAACATTTCGAAAACAGAACTCATCTTCCCAGCCAAACCCTGTCCTCCCCATGACTTTCCCTTCATAGTAGACAACACCACTATCTCCTTGTCTCACAAGTCCATAACCTTGGCATAATCCTTGACCCATCCTGTCATTCAACCCACATTTCAATCTGTCACCAAATCCTTTCGATTCTACCATCACAACATCACTAAAATCCACCCTTTCCTGTCCATCCAAACTGATATTACACTAATTCAAGCCCTTGTCATATCCCACGTGGACTGCTACATCAGCTTCCTCATGGGTCTCCTTGCTTGCTCTCTCTTCCCAATCCAGTCCATACTTTACTCTGCTGCCTGGATCATATTCATGTAAAATCATTCAATCCATATCTTTCCATTTCTCAGAAATCTTCAATGGCTTCCCATCCACTTCTGGGTCAAACAGAAACTGCTTACCAATACCTTTAAAGCACTCAATCAGCTCTCCGCATGCTGTTTTCCCTGGTTGATTTCCTGCTGCAACCCAGCCCACACAGTTTGCTTCTCTATGGTCAACATCATCACTATACCTCAATCTTGTCTCACTTGTCATCAACCTTAACCCATGTCTTACCTTGTCCCAAGGCTCCCTTCTAGTGCATATCTGACAGACCCATTCTCTCTTCAAAACCTTACTAAAATCACATTTCCTACAAGAGATTTCCCCAGGTAAGCCCTCATTTTGCCTACAACCTCTTTCTTCTGTATTGCCTACGCTCTTGGATCTATACCCTTTCAGTGCTTAATATTCACCTCACCTTAATTTCCGCAACACTTACGTATGCATCCATAATTCATTTTTCATGTCTCTCTACCCCTCTAGACTGCAAACTCCTGGTGGGCATGGAATGTACCTAATTACTCTGTTTTACTGGACTCTCCCAAGTGCTTAGTACACTGCTTTGCCCACAGTAAGTACTCAGTAAAAGCCATTGATTGACTGACAACCAAAATGTCTTTCTCTTATCATTCACACAAGCAGATATTGAAGAACGTGCCTCTTACTCTCATGGTTTGCCAGAAAGTGCTGGACTGACCATCACTCGACATGCTCCAAACTTTCCCTAATAATAGAACCAATAAATTTCAAACGGGCTGCCAAACTACCAACATGTTGAACATCAGACTGCTTTAGAATGATGCAGGAAAGTCTATGACAACAATTTATAAGATCCAAAATACTCATCTACCTCTCCCCAAATGACCAATGCAAGAATCCCTGGCAGGCAGATTATGCGTGCTCCCCTCAAAAAGGGCCACCGGGACTGATTTGATGCCAATGGCTCAGTCATCTTGAGAAATTGCTGCAACTGTCTTCTATCAAAAATTACTTGCGGAGCTCATAATCCTCACAAAAGAGACATTTATCCAAATGAAAGAATGAAAAGGCCAAGGAACAAGTAGTGCTTGCCACAGTTGATCAAAGTTAAGGATCAAAAGACTGAAATCTTCTATACATCTTTGAAGAGGATTTTATTGGGCCTTATGCACCACAAAATAACACTGATTATAAATAACTCGACTCTTTCAAACAAATTAGAGAAGACACTGACATTTCTGTGATCATACCTCATATTCTACTATGAATTGTTAACCCGTTTGCTTGGGGACCCATCTCTATCACCAACATTTAATGCAGTCACCCCTACTTTTAAGGGGCATGAAAAATGACAAATCCTCCAATCTGATAACATACTTCATTATTTTTTTTCCTGTGGTATTTGTGAAGCACTTACCATGTGTCAAACACTGTTCTAAACCCTGAGGTAGGTACAAATTAGTCTGGTTGGACACAGTTCCTATCCCGCATGGAGCTCACAGTCTAAGTACGAGAGAACAGGTGAACTGAGGCTCAGAGAAGTGAAGTGACTTACCCAAGGTCAAACAGCAAGACTTTGGCAGAAGGAGGATTAGAACCCAGTTCTTCTGACTCCCAGGCCCATGGTCTTTCCACTCGGCAGCAGTGCTTCTCCAGATTACAGCTACAGGGAGGTGATAAACTGCTTAATCATCTTCTCAGACTTTCCAAGATATCACCATCATCATGAGATAAAGTGAGACTATCAGCTATAAACTACCCTGGGACCACTCTGCTCTGCATTGCTTACAAGAACCTAGCTAGATTACCTCTGAAACAGCTAAAATAATAAAAATAAATAAATAATCATATTAATTGTGGTATTTGTTAAATGCTTATTATGTGCCAAGCACTCTGTACTAAGCACTGGGTTAGATTCAAGATGATCAGGTCAGGCACAGTCTAAGGACAAGGGAAAACAGGTATTGAATCCCCATTTTACAAATGAGGAAACTAAGGCACAGAGAAGTTATGTGACTTGTCCCAGGCCACAAAGCAGACAAGTGGCAGAGCTGGGATCAGAACCCAGGTCCTTTGGGTCCCAGACCTGAGTTCTTTCCACTAGGCATTGTTGCTAATCAGTCAACTAGTGGTATTTATTTGGAGAAGGAGCGTGGCTCGGTGAAAAGAGCACGGGCTTGGGAGTCCAAGGTCATGGGTTTGAATCCCGCCTCTGCCACTTGTCAGCAAGTCACTGTGGGCAAGTCACTTCACTTCTCTGTGCCTCAGTTCCCTCATCTGTAAAATGGGGACTAAGACTGTGAGCCCCACATGGGAAAAACTGATTATCCTGTATCTATCCCAGCGCTTAGAACTGTGCTCTGTACATAGTAAGTGCTTAAATACCAACATCATTATTATTATTACTATTTTTAAAGGATAGAACACAGGCCTGGGAGTCAGAAGGACCTGGGTTCTAATCCCATCTCCACTGCTTGCCTGCTGTGTGACCTTAGGTTAGTCATTTAACTTCTCTGAGCCTCAGTTC
Organism: Ornithorhynchus anatinus; assembly: GCF_004115215.2. Classification (NCBI taxonomy): domain Eukaryota; kingdom Metazoa; phylum Chordata; class Mammalia; order Monotremata; family Ornithorhynchidae; genus Ornithorhynchus; species Ornithorhynchus anatinus. The sequence continues at coordinate 54,457,261 of NC_041731.1, read as the reverse complement.
CCTCATCTATAAAATGGGGATTAAGACCAAACCCCATGTGGGACAGAGACTGTAGCCAACCTGATTATCTTGTATCTACCCCAGTGCTTAGAACAGTGTTTGACACATAGTAGGTGCTTAACAAGTACCATAATTACTATGTATCGAGCGCTTATTGTGTGCTAATATAAAAGTTGGTAGACACGTTCCTTGCCCATAATGAGTTTACACTCTAGATTGTTAATGCTAATGAAGAAACAATGTTAACCAAATTTTCCCACAAATTCGAGGTGGCTTCAGACCATAGCAAAGTCCAGTAGCCAGGGTGTCAGTAGGTACCGAAGGGCGAGAAAGTGTTTCCACTCTCTTTTTAATTCTCTACTTGAAATTGGTTTCTATTATGTCTTTTTCTATGCACCACCATATCCCAGTGCAGCTTTTTGAACCTCACTTCAACAATACCTCAGCAAAACGCACACCTCAGCAGAGCTGCTATTCCAATTGGAAAATTACCACCACCTTCTCTGAACCTGATCTGTCCCCAAACTATTCTTCTTATTATTGTATTCATTAAGCACTTCCTCTGTGCCGAGCACTGTTAAAAATAACAACTGTGGGTTTTGCTAAGTGCTTATTAAATGTTCCAGGTGCTGTACTAAGCGCTGGGGTGGATACAGGCAAATTGGGTTGGACACAGTCCCTGTCCCATGGGGGCTCACAGGCTCAATCCCTATTTTACAGAAGAGTAACTGAGGCACAGAGAAGTAAAGTGACTTGCCCAACGTCACACAGCAGGCAGATGGCTGATCTATGACTAGAACCTATGACCTTCTGACTCCCAGGTTGCGCTCTCTCCACTGAGACAGTAAGCACCGATCTCTGAACAGATGGCGTGAAACATCTCTGTGTAGTAAGCGCTCAATAAATACTATTGAATGAATGAACACAGGCCTGGGAGTCAGAAGGACCTGGGTTCTAATCCCAGCTCCACTGCTTGCCTGCTGTGTGACCTTAGTTTAGTTTCATATCCTATATCATATAGGATGCAGTGTGGGAATGCTTTACCTCTTTACCTGAGACTCTTCAGACCTATGGCAGCCCTCTCTCCCCTTGCACGGTGTGGGAAGGGCTTTTCCGTAGAGGAGAGCTGAATAAGTAGGATTTCTTCTCTCTTCCCATAAATAGCTCAAACGAGTCTCTTTACTGTCTTCAAACATATGCTTGAAATTAATTATTCATTGCTTCAGGAATTCAGAGCAACTCTTTCGGAATTGGATAAACATTATACGACTCCTTTTACACTGACACGTCATTCCTTGGAACCCATGGACCAGATTATTGCTGGAGTAAATGGATGTATGCATATCTTCAGGAGTGTTATCTTTGAAAATAAAAGCATCCACAAATACGCACACACACTCAACCTTATCAAAAATTTCATTTTTACGCATGAGTGGCCCCTTGCGATTTCTCAAAAGCTGTCAAATATTCAATTCCCTTTAATATTTGCAAGATCACCTAGTATATTTAATGTTGATATGTTCATGGTAAACTTTCCCCTGTAGATCTGAATTAACATAAAGATGGCTGACTGTGAATGAAAATTTTCAAATTCAGGAAATTTTTGTTTTTGTTTTTTTCCTCAACTTCATACTACTGTATTTGAATATCAATTTTTTCAGTTCTAAAATCCCAAGAGTGATTAACATTTGCATTTGCATAGTTTTATATAAGCAATCTAACAGAGAAGCAGTGTGGCATAGTGGATGGATCATGGGTCTGGGAATCAGAAGGAGCTGGGTTCTAATCCCAGGCTCTGCCACTTGACTGCTGGGTGACCTTGGGCAAGTCACTTTACTTTTCTATGCCTCAGTTACCTCATTTGTAAAATTGGGATTAAGATTGTGAGCCCCATGTGGGACAGGGACTGTGTCCAACCTAATTAGTTTGTATTTACCCTAGCACTTAGTACATTACCTAAAATATAGTAAGCACTTAAATACCATTGGAAGTAGCACACAGAAAAAAAAATGTCAGTGATGTGAATCAAAACCATGAAACTTGGAAAGCAGTTGTTCAAAATGATTATTTACGGAAATTTTTGTCCTTCTTTTGTGACTGTGTGTTTGGATTAGCTATCTGTGGAGAAGGTTTTCAGTGCAGAGAATATTTTTATTGCACATTAAAACCAGTGGGATTAGATCATCATTTTTCTTTAGTGTCTTCCAAACATGCTATACTATGACTAGTGACATGAACGCCTACGTAAAGAAAGGCTCAGGTCTCGTTTAAAAGAAACAGAAAATATTAGCATATGTTACCAAGGAATGAGACTCCAGAATAGATACCTGTGGTACTTTCTTCTACAATGAAATGCATATGACTTCAGAAGCTTCAGGCTTCAAAACTAATTTGATTGGTGAGCTGATGCTTTGTGCAGCTAATTATTCAAGATCTAACCTGATCATATTCCATCTAGCAAAATGGATGTTAAAGTTGAGTTTTGCAGTTGCAGAGACCCAATTATTTTCTATGAAGAAAGCCTGTGGGACATCCTTATCCCTATTAACTGCTCTGATTATTGTCTGGAACTGTGATTGTACTACATTATAACCCAAAGGTAGATAATTTAGGAATTAGCTCAATTCTTTAAAACAGTCTGATTTGATAAGCAGGAGCAATCATAAGATTTTTTTTTTGTATTTATATAACACCTTTTAACCAGAAACTGCAAAGCATTTTCCAAGAACTCACCTCGTCTATAATTTATCCTTATGTTGGAGTTAATAAATCTTTCTCTGATCGGTTTCTTCTATTCTAAAAAAATTACTCTTCACCCCAGTCACTCCTATTTCTGCCATAAATTCAACTCTTATTTCACCTCATTTTATCACATACCCAATTGAGGTTTTAGAACTTAACAAAATGTTTTAGAAATTAACAAAATGTTTGGACTGGAGACTGTACTCTGCACTCTAAGCTCATTATGGGCAGGGAATGTGTCTGTTATAGAGTTATATTGTACTCTCCCCAGTGCTTAGTATAGTGCTCTTCACACAATAAGCACTCAATAAATACCACTGACTGACAGTTTTCAAACAAGTCAATATGAAAAATGCCCCATCAGCTGATGGGACAGCATAGGTTAGTAGATAGAGCACAGGACAGAGTTAGAAGGACCTAGGTTCTAATCCTGGCTCTGGCACATGTCTGCTGTGTGTCCTTAGGCCAGGTACTTAACTGGTCTGGGTTTCAGTTACCTCATCTGAAAAATTGGGATTGGGATTGTGAGCCCCAAATGGGGCAGGGATGGGGTCTAACTCAATTTGCTTGTATCCAGCCCAGCATTTAGTACAGTGTCTGGCACTGAGTAAGCACTGAACAAGTACCACTATTATTATCATTATTATTATTAGCTGATGGGATGATGACATCACTCCATCTGCACCCCCTGTCGCTCTCACGTGAATACTGCTACTCTTTTTATTGATTCATTAATTGGTCATTTTGGTTTTTATCAATCAATCAATGGTATTTATTGATCACTTACTGTGTTCAGAGCACTGTACTAAGCACTTGGGAGAGCACAATAGAGTTGGTAGGAGTGTTCCTGCCCACAAGTCATATCTATCATATTTTAATGAGATGTTCATCCCCTTGATTCCGTTCATTGCTATTGTTTTTGTCTGTCTCCCCCGATTAGACTCTAAGCCCATCAATGGGCAGGGACTGTTTCTATCTGCTGCCGATTTGTACATTCCAAGTGCTTAGTACAGTGCCCTGCACATAGTAAGCACTCAGTAAATACTACTGAATGAATGAATGAATGAATCTGTTCTTTCTACTGTGTTCATTCGATTTATGGCTGCCTGTTACCCTCATTAGAATGTAAACTTCTCAGTGTCAGAAACTAGGTGCTCTATTTTTATTGAATGTTTCTCAGTGGCCAGTATAGTGCTATGGACATAGTAGACACCACTAAAAAAGGGAATTTTTACTGTTCTACCCTCAACTGTGGGGTATTTTGGACCTGCTGGTGTTCATTCTTATTTATACATAAAGACTTCCCTGGGATCATTTGACAAATCTGGAAAGTAAAGATCATTTGTTGGTTTTCGATCCTGCACAGCTGGAGCTCCTCCGTTTCTCCACTAAACTTTTTCTAGGCATATGATTTTCCTATTGCCATTCTGTTTGCATTTATGCAAATAGATGGTATTTATAAATAAGCACAAAAATCATTTCTAAAACAACATCTGCAATCCCACTTGCTATTAGACACCTGCATTCAATGGGTGGCCACAGAGAACTTCAGTCACAATTTGACAATTATTTGAGGGTTTGTTAACACCATTCAATCATAATTACTGAGTGCTTACTTTGTGCAAAGCACTGTACTGAGTGGGAGAGTACGATATAACAACAGACACATTTCTGTCCACATCAAGTTCATATTCAATTGGATAGGCTTAGGTTTTCTGTTTATCCTTCTTTGCTTCATCTTAAAACACCTTTAGTATCTCCATAGCTACAAAAATCCAAATGGGCAAGTGAGTTAAACCAAATTAAAAGCTTGTCAGGAACCATCTCCAAGAAAAGCTTTAAAACTTTCAATGCATTTCCGAAGAGAAAGAAATAGTGAACTAATGAAATTGAAGAGAAGCTACAAAAACTGTTCATTTTCTTAATCGATTGTTTTCCAAAATAGGCTCTTCACAAGGTGTTATCTCTTTATCAGTGGAAGCCAATTATGTGATGTTTGGGATTTTTCCCAGCAGCAGCTAGTGTATAGAGAAATGAATGATACATTTTGCATGCCTTCAGAAACACACTGGCTTTAGAACATTTAAGGGTTCAGCTCTAGTAGTTTCCTATTGATTCAAGGACCTGTTCATTACATGGTATCAAACGCTAAAGTAATTTGCTCCAAATAAAGGGTATCGTCTCTTTGAATCTCTAGCAGGTATTAGGGGTATTCTTTAGGGGAACATTTTATGTAAGTGTGGCCTAGTAGAAATAGCAGAGACCTGGGAGTAAGAGTTCTAATCCCAGCACATCCATTGCCTGTTGAGTGGCTTTGAGCAAGTCACTTTCTGTGCCTCAGATACCTCATCTGTAAAATGGGGATTAAGACTACGAGTGCTATGTGAGACAGGGACTGTATCTGATCCGATTATTTTATATCTTCCCCAATGTTTCCCCTCTCAGGATAGCACCTGGAGAGTTTCCAGAACTCTACCAGTCTCGGCTAAAGGAGGGTCAAGCAGAGGCACATCCATTCCATTCCTAGCTTTGTCAGTGGCTAGCACAAGGAAGGCAATCTATTACAAATGAAAACTCACCTGTGCTGGGCAGCAGTGGCATGGGAAAGTCGAGGGTGGAGACTTAAGTTTGCTGTGAGGAAGAAGGCAAAGGTAAACCTCTTCCGTATTTTTATCAAGAAAACTCTAAGGATACCTTACCAGAATGATTGCAGATGGAGCGTGGGGATACTCTACCAGAATGATTGGGAGAGATGTGTCCACGGAGTTGCTATGGACAGAGACAACTCAACCATATAAGACAAGATCCCATAGTTCAGTGCCTGGCTTACAGTAAGTACTTAAATACCACAATTATTATTGTTATTATGAAATCGATTTTGGAGCAAATTAAACCAAAGTGGTCTTGGGAAGGCCAAATGACTCGACTTAGATTAGTATATTTTGGACATATAATTAGGAGGGCTAATTCTCTGGAGAAGGCACTAATGCTAGGAAAAGTCCAGGGAAAACGTGGAAGAGGCAGACCAGCAGCCAGATGGATAGAGACCGTACAATGATAATGGAAGAACAATTAGAAAGATTGCAGATTATAGCAGAGGACAGGAAGTTCTGGGGAAAGTCCGTGGAGTCGCTATGAATTGGAAATGACTCAATGGCGCTTAATAATAAATCCTATTTGAGTCCTACACAAGCCCTAGCATGGATTTGGGCTGTCCTTCCCACCCTCCATCTCCTCCTCCATTTATTTTTTTTTGAGTGCCTTCTCTGTTCAGAGTACTGTAATAAGCATTTGGTAGAGTACAATAAAGTAAGTAGAAACAAATCTTGTTCTTAGAGATTTTGCAGTCTAGTTGGAGAGACAGAGTAGTTGAATCAATTACCAGGTGGGGAACATTTGAGTATGAGGATGTGTACAAAATTGCTGTGGAGATGGGGATAGGATGAGTACTTAACTGCACAGCTGATGCAATAGGAAAGGCTTCCTGGAAGATTTGGGATTTTAGTAGGTCTTTAAAGATGATGAGGGTAGTGGTCTGTAGACTGTGAAGGGAAGTGACTTCTAGGCAGGAGGGAGAGTGTGAGCAAGAAGTCCATGGTAGGAGAAATGAGAGCAAAATTTCATGAGTAGATTGGCAGCTGAAGCAAAATGTGTGGGCTTGGTTGTAGTCAGAGAAAAGTGAGGGTAATTGGGGGCAGAGACCTGATCTCCTTCTTGCCAAATCCAATGGCTCCTACTCCATTCTAATCCTCCTTGACCTCTCTGCTGCCTTTGACACTGTCGACCATCCCCTCCTCCTCCATACCTTATCTCACCTTGGCTTCACGGACTCTGTCCTCTCCTGGTTCTCCTCTTACCTCTCTGGCCGGTCATTCTCGGTCTCCTTCGCTGGCGCCTCCTCCCCCTCCCATCCTTTAACTGTTGGAGTTCCTCAAGGGTCAGTTCTTGGCCCTCTTCTGTTCTCCATTTACACTCACTCCCTCGGTGAACTCATTCGCTCTCACGGCTTTGACTACCATCTCTACGCGGATGACACGCAGATCTATATCTCCGCCCCTGTCCTCTCCCCCTCCCTTCAGGCTCGCATCTCCTCCCGCCTCCGGGACGTCTCCACCTGGATGTCGGCCCGCCACCTAAAACTCAACATGAGCGAGACTGAGCTCCTCATCTTCCCTCCCAAACCCGGTCCTCTCCCAGACTTCCCTATCACCGTGGATGGCACGACCATCCTTCCCGTCTCTCAGGCCCGCAATCTCGGTGTCATCCTTGACTCGTCCCTCTCGTTCACCCCACACATCCTATCCGTTACCAAGACCTGCCGGTTTCACCTCTACGATATCGCCAAGATCCGCCCTTTCCTCTCCACCCAAACGGCTACCTTACTGTTACGGGCTCTCGTTCTATCCCGGCTAGACTACTGTGTCGGCCTTCTCTCTGACCTCCCTTCCTCCTCTCTCGCCCCGCTCCGGTCTATTCTTCACTCCGCTGCCCGGCTCATCTTCCTGCAGAAACGATCTGGGCATGTCACTCCCCTTCTTAAACAACTCCAGTGGTTGCCTATCGACCTCCGCTCCTAACAAAAACTTCTCACTCTAGGCTTCAAGGCTCTCCATCACCTTGCCCCTTCCTACCTCTCCTCCCTTCTCTCTTTCTACCGCCAACCCCGCACGCTCCGCTCCTCTGCCGCCCACCTCCTCGCCGTCCCTCGGCCTCGCCTATCCCGCCGTCGACCCCTGGGTCACGTGCTCCCGCGGTCCCGGAACGCCCTCCCTCCTCACCTCCGCCAAACTGATTCTCTTTCCCTCTTCAAAACCCTACTTAAAAATCACCTCCTCCAAGAGGCGTTCCCAGACTGAGCTCCTCTTCCCCCTCTACTCCCTCTGCCATCCCCCCTTTACCTCTCCGCAGCTAAACCCTCATTTTCCCCTTTTCCCTCTGCTCCTCCACCTCTCCCTTCCCATCCCCACAGCACTGTACTCGTCCGCTCAACTGTATATATTTTCGTTACCCTATTTATTTTGTTAATGAATTGTACATCGCCTCGATTCTATTTAGTTGCCATCGGTTTTTACGAGATGTTCTTCCCCTTGACGCTGTTTATTGCCATTGTTCTTGTCTGTCCGTCTCCCCCGATTAGACCGTAAGCCCGTCAAACGGCAGGGACTGTCTCTATCTGTTGCCGACTTGTTCATCCCAAGCGCTTAGTACAGTGCTCTGCACATAGTAAGCGCTCAATAAATACTATTGAATGAATGAATGAATGAATGATTGAGTCAGTCTGGTCACTTAGGGACAGCTATCATTACTTTAGCCAATGCAACCAATCTATCATATTTATTGAGTGATTACTCTGGCGAGTGCTGTACTAAGTGTTTGGGAGAGTACAATATAACAGAGTTGATAGACATTCTCTGCCTATAACGAGATTATAACCTAGAGCACTATAATGCAAGGGTCTACTACCTATAATGACCAAAGCCATTCTCATTGCCCTCTTTGATAGGTCACCTTGAGCTATGCAAATATAAAAAAAACTTTTTCTTTCTCTCGCTCTAGGGAACTAACTAGAAAGTTAAGAGCAAAATTTAAACTCTAACTCATCTGTAAAATGGGGATTAAGACTCTGAGCACCATGCGGAATAGCTCTTAGAACGGTGTTTGATACATACCAAGCGTTTAACAAATACCATTAAAAAAAAATCCCACTAAACTCACTTTAACTCTGTCTGGTGCCTACATTTTTCAGACAAATAAAACATCTTAAAATGTCAATAAAATTAAAAGAACCAAAGCGTAGCTTCAAGGCATCTTCTAGGTGCTTCTGAATTTTCTAGAGAATACCAACTGCTGTGTTCTGCAATTTGAAGCTCAGATACTCAAGCACATAGTGAGTTGTCTCTGTTTCCTGAAGTTTATATGAGAGTCCTTCAGCTGAAAAAGTGGATTTCTTTAGTAGAACATAATGTAGTAGACCCAAACTCACTTGTTCTGTATTTTTCCCTTTACATTTTAGAGATTAAACACCACCAGAGATTATTCACCTTTTTTTCCAGATAATCTGATGGAAATTATTTATGATCATAAACAATGCCATCAGCAGGTCAGATCAATGGAAACTCTAGCCCAGGAATCTGTCTCCAATTTGCAAAAACAGCAAATTATGTAAATTGGGAATGGGCTGATTATCTCTTTTAGGAGAAAGCAGTTTGAAAATAGTTGAAAGTCAAAAGAGTAGCATTGAACTAACTCCTCAATCTAAAAGGGTATTTTTGAGAATCCATTTTGAAAAGAAACAAACTCAATGTATTATATATGTTCTTTTTTAAAGCTTCTGTAAAATAAAACCCACAAACCTATTCAATACCAATAATTTCATTGAGATATTATGAGCATCTGATGAGAAATTGGTCAATAATTATTCCAAGAAATGAGCTTATCAGCTCAATAATTTTGAAAGAAATTCTTGTGCTCCAATAATACACTGGAGAAATGAGTATTTCCTCAGTCACTGCATAGCTTTCCATCTGCAAAAAAGGATCCGGATGAAAATTGTAAGACTTGCTTTAATGCTTGTCAATACTGAATGGTGGTAATTGGGCTATCACTCGGTTACAAACTTTTATTCAATGAAATCCTTCCTGTGCATGTAACTTGAATAAATAGTAGCAGCCTCCAAAGGAAAAAATTGCCTGTTGCAATGCTCCAGTTTGGGGAATTTCTTCGGAAGGAGTGCATCAGCTCCACAAAAGCCAGGCGATCACTCACGAAATTAGAGAGAATGAATCAATGAATATATGGATGAATGAATGAATGAGTGGGTTCTGAGGCCAAGGTCCAACTCAGTACACTTTTTTTTTAATAAACTAGGGCTTCATAAACCCATCACGCATAATATGCAGGCCAGACTGTAAGCTCGTCTCTAGACTAAGCTTGTTGTGGGCAGGGAATGTGTCTGTTCATGGTTAAATCGTACCCACCCAACTGCTTAGTACAGTACTTTGCACACAGTAAACATTCAATAAATATGACTGAATGAATTGGTATTAGGAACCAGACATATTTTTTGAAGATGATTATCCTGTGGAAACCTCCTTTTAAGTCTTCATGAACCCCTTTCTAAACTAACACCAGGCAAAATCAGTCTCTCCTCTGAGTCAGTTCTAGGAACCATAATTTTAAGCATCAGTCTGGTACTTGGAGAACATTTCTGGCTTTTCCACACTCCATCCTTCTCTCCTATCCCTCTGCTAGGCAGAGTGACCTCGAGCCAAGCCCCAGGACAGGCAAGTTGTCAGGGTTGGAGGTGGGGAGGAGGATTGAAGAGCAGTGGGCTTCCCAGTGCTCCTGGGCAACTACTGTCAATCAGGAAGCAAATGCCCATTTTATCTTGGGGCATCAGCTTCATCTGTTGTTTAGGGTGCTGTAGCCTGCTGAACTGTGACGCTAAGCACTGATCTCATGCTCCCAGAATGATAGCCAGCTAGCATGTAGGATGATGCTAATGTCATTTAATGTCAGGTGAAATCCTCAAAATAATGCCGACCCAACCTTCGTTTTTTGTGGGGTGGGGTTATGGTATTTGTTAAGTGCTTAGTATGTGTCAGGTACTGTATTAGGTGCTGGGGTAGATACAAGTTAATCAGTTTGGACACAGTTCGTATCCCACATAGGATGCACAGTCTTAATCCCCATATTATAGCTGAGGTAACTGGGGCATAGAGAAGTTAAGTGACTTGCCCGTGATCACACAGAAGGCAAGTGGCAGAGCCCAGGATTAGAACCCAGGTCCTTCTGACTCCCAGGCCCATGCTCTATCCACTAGGCCACACTGCAACCCACAGTGTCCTATGCCAAGAGTCCAACAAGGATAGATTGTTCCACTTGTACAACTAGGCTACATTTTCCTGTGGGTTTTCTAGCCATAAATGACCTGTGAGCTACATGCTGATTAATGTTAGCTTAAACTCTCAGAGTTTGTGGGAAGCATAAGCTTTTGTCCTTCCCTCCCACTCTTCTAGCCAAAAAAGTCTGTAGTCCAGGCATTCCGCCATCAGATTTTTTCATTTCCATTCAGCTTTTCCTCCGTTTGCAAACCTTTCTGGCCTCCTTGAGTACACCTTCTTTATTCCTAAAGTATCATTTGTTACTAATTGTTACTTAATTAAACCAATAATTAGTACTATACCTAGTAATATAGTACTATTCATTTAGAATAAAATATTAGTATTTATTAAAAGTTTCCTATATGAAGATCACTATGCGAGAGCATAGGTAGATGAAGGACATTTTCTCTCCATTTTACAGATGAGCAAACTGAGGCACAGAAAGTTTCAAGTGAGTTACCCAAGTTCACACAGAAGACCAGAGGCAGAACAAGGGTAAAAGAAGGGGTCTTTTAGGTCCATGTTCTTTCAGTTATTCAATCATTAATTGTATTCATTCATTTTTTGACTACTTACTGTTTGCACCTCCCTGAGCACTTTGGAGATTACGATGCAATAGAATTGGTAGGCGCAACCCCAGCTTTCAAGGAACTTAGAGTAGAGTGGGGGAGACGGACAATTTAATAAAATTAAATAAATTAAAATAAAAATTTAAGAAAATGGTAGCAGGAAACAGAAGTTCTTTTTTTTCCTACTAAGAAGCTAGTTACTGCCACAGGCATTTGCTGATTAATCAAATCATTTGCTATAGAGTTTATGAAGCAGCATTATCCAGTGGAAAATAAATTACAGAGATGGGAAGAAGCAAAGTATGACAATACTTCACATTTGTAAATATGGTGAAAATCCCTTCACTTTTCCACTTTCCCAAACCTCAAATCTCCCTTTACTTAGCACCATCAAGGCTCCAGGCCTGAGTCAGAAGGACCTGGGTTCTAATCTCAGGCTCTACCATTTGTCTGCTGGATATCCTTGGACAAATCACTTCACTTCTCTGGACCTCAGTTCCCTCCTCTGTAAAGTGGGGATGAAGACTATGAGCCCCATGTGGGAAAGAGACTATGTCCAACCTGATTACCCTGTATCTGCTCCAGCACTTAAAACAGTGCTTGACACATTGTAAGCGCTTAACAAATACCATCATTATTACTGGCCTTTTCCAGTAATTTGGTTCTCCCTTTCTGCAATCATTCAGTGTTTTTATTGAACTCTGTGTGAGACTATGCTATTTCTATTTCATCTGTTAGAATAATGTGAAATAGTTTTAATTCTAGAATATAAACTAATTATGGCCAGGGAACTTGTCTGCTAATTTCTCCTGGATTGTACTCTCCTAAGCACTTAGAGCAGGGCTCTGCACATAGTAAGCACTTAAGAAATACCACTGATTGATTGATTTTGGTTATCCTTTCCCATGATAACTCCCAAATATCCTTTTCCTCTTATTTCCTTTTCAATATATGTTGACAGAACTAAACAATTTCTATGTGACTATCCCAAATCCCAACTACCAGTCATGTTTAAAATAATTAGTGCTGTTTGATGATAGAGTTTAAAGTTGAAATTGGGATTCAGGTTTAAAATGACAAAAATCAGTCTGGCATTGCTCGAAAATGTCTTCTCTAGGCAAGACTAAATAAATCTTAGTTTGGAAAAATTTATATAAGGTCTCTGAAATACTGTAGTCAATGAATGCCTAGTATTTCATCTGAATTTTTATTTATTTATTCTGGATGTTCTTATTCAGCATCAGTCTCAACAATATGATTTAAGAATGTACTATGTGAAGAGAAATGGTCTAGGAGTTTGGGGAAACACTTGCAAAAAGTAAAAGAAGCAATGCTTTCCCAAAAGAAACTTGCCATCATTTGATTGATATACCATAGTTAAAATTTAGGGAAGAGGTAGAAATAACCAACACACATGGTTAAATACATAAAAAAGTAGTAAACAGATAAATAGAGCTAAGGTAGCTGATGGGAAAACATGACCAGGGAATGGGTGATTTTCTCAATGTACTTTCACAGTTAAACTAGTCATTTCAAAAATTTGTTGCAAAATATAGTTGTCTTATGGAATATGTTTATAAAAATCTACCCATAGCCAGAAAATGGTAGCAGGAAACAGAAGTTCTTTTTTTTTTTTTTAACTAAGCAGCTAGCTACTGCCTCAAGCATTTGCTGATTAATCAAACCAGTTGCTACAGAGTTTATGAAGCAGCATGGCCTAGTGGAAAGAGCATGGGCCTAGGAGTCAGGCAACCTGGGTTATAATTACGGCTTTGTCTTTTATCGGCTGGGTGACCTCAGGCAAGTCACTTAACTTCTCTGTGCCTCAATTCCCTCATCTGCAAAATGGGGATTGAATATCTGTGCACCTTCCTACAGAGAAGATGAATCCCATGTGGGACCCAATTATCTTGTATCCACCTCAGCACTTTCCCCTCTCAGGGTCGCACTTGGAGAGTTTCCAATACTCTACCAATCTTGGATACGGGAGGGAGGGTCAAGAAGAGGCTCAGTGGAAAGAGTATGGGCTGGGGAGTCAGAGATAATGGGTTCAAATCCTGGCTCTGCCACTTGTCAGCTGTGTGACTGTGGGCAAGTCACTTAACTTCTCTGTGCCTCAGTTGTCTCATCTGTAAAATGGGGATTAAGACTGTGAGCCCCACGTGGGACAACCTGATCACCTTGTATCCTCCACAGTGCTTAGAACAGTGCTTTGCACATAGTAAGCGCTTAACAAATGCCAACATTATTATTATTACAGTGCCTGTCACATAGTAAATGCTTAACAAATGCCATAATAATTACTAAACCTTCATTTCCAATATTTGCCCCCCTTCTCAGTCAAACAGATTTATTGAGTGCTTACCGCGCCACATGGATAAGAGACCGTGTCCAACCCAATTTACTGTATCCAACCCAGTGCTAAGTATAATGCCTGGCACAGAGTAAGCACTTAAACACCACAATTAATTCAGAGCACTGTACTAACCACTTGGGAGAGCACAATACAACAGTATAACAGACACATTCCCTGCCCAAAATGAGCTTACAGTCTAGAGGAGACAGACATTAATATGAATAAGTAAATAATTATATATAATTTATATATATGCTCCTAAGTACTGTGGTATTGAGGGTGGGACAAGTACCAAACACTCAAAGATCAGATATCCAAGGATATAGAAAACACAGAAGGGACGGGGAGCCCTGGAAAAGAGGGCTGTATCAGGGAAGGCCTCCTGGAGGAAATATAGCCTTTTCTTTAATTTAGGACCACTATGATCATTTCTGATAGCTTTCCTTATTACTTTTTTTGTCCTTCTGTTTCTTTCTCTTCTTCATAGGTTTCCCCCTCTAGACTGAGAGCTCATGGTAGGCAGGGAATGTATTTGTTACTGTGTGGTACATTCCCAAGCATTTAGTACAGTGCTTTGTACACAATAAGCACTCAAATACAATTGAATAAATAGGTTTAATTTCCAAGTTTTTTGGAGGTCTAGTTCTGATTTTCCTCTCAAATAATAACTGTGGTGATTCTCCCATTGCCAAGGATTTAAAAATTGGATAATACCACATAAGAGTTTGCACTTGAATTTTGAGTTTTGCAAATAGTTTCTTAATTATTTTGACCTTATTTTATCTCAATCCATTTGACTGAGAGGATCTCAGACTGGGACAGACAGGCAGCCTATTATCAGTCATGACCTTCAACTGTACAAATGGTATTTTGCAAAATTAACAATCAAAACTGTGACATTTTAAATTGTAATGATATTCAGTATTGCAATATCTGGGCATTTGGATAGGCTTTCACAGCTAAAAAATGCATTTTCTATCATACACAAACCTGTCAATTTCACCTTTTAACCAAGATCTCTGTGTCTCTGTTGCTGAATTGTACATTCCAAGCACTTAGTACAGTGCTCTGCACATAGTAAGTACTTAATAAATATAATTGAATGAATTTCTTGATCCAAAACAGTACGTTTATTATTCATCTATATCTGTATTCTTTAAATGCTTTGTAAAGTATCACAGATTTCTTTAGAATACAGTTCTTTGTGGCAGCATATTTATCCCTTTCTTTTCTCTCAAATGTTTTCTAACCCAAGTGTCCCTTTTGCATTTTCATCAAGCTAATTTCAATATATTTAGCATCATTTTATGATACTGTTGGGAATACCTCCCCCATCTATGCATTCAGCCCTAAATCCCTTAGAAGGAGGGAGTTCCAGGCTAGTAAGACAACGAGAGAGAAGGGACAGAGACTAGAGAATAAAGGGGGAGGTACAGCTAGAAGTTTGGCTTGGGAGTGATGAAAAGTGCAAACTGAAGAATAGCAGATGAAGAGAGTCGAATGTCGAGATGGAATGAGTCTGTGGAACTTTGAAACCGACTGTGTGGTATTTGCTTAATGTGGAGACAAATGGGGAGCCACTGGAGGGTTATGAGGAAAAGGAGATATGAAATTAACAATGCTTCAAGAAGATGATCCATACATAGAATCTAGTATAAATTGGAGAGGGGAACAATTCACCTAACTCTATTGATACTCTTCCTAGCATCATTCCTCATTACTATTTGTTAAAAAATTTAGAATGCCTTTTATCTTGTTCCAGATTTAGAATGTTCTTTCCAGCTAAACAGGC
Source organism: Ornithorhynchus anatinus (assembly GCF_004115215.2). NCBI lineage: Eukaryota > Metazoa > Chordata > Mammalia > Monotremata > Ornithorhynchidae > Ornithorhynchus > Ornithorhynchus anatinus. The sequence goes on along the minus strand of NC_041731.1, from coordinate 54,441,919 downwards.
CCAGTATCTTCTGAATCCTATCTGGTCTTTTGGAAGTCAGGTTTGTAATTGCCTGCATCCTGCCTAGAACTATTTCTACAACATCTGCTGACAATTTCCCGTGGAGAGTAAAAAAAGTCCTTCAGTCTAAATTTTTACTTACTTTTATTAATCTGCCCCCGAGTATGACCTGCCTTAAGTTATAGAACCAGGCTCGCAGTGGACACTGGAAAAGGCATTTAACCCTAGTGCTTATTCTGATGGAAGATAATGCAGAATGCAGAGTGTCTAGTTTATTGCCTAAAAGGGGCGCTAACTGATTTAGGAGGAGTCCACTCATTAAATAACACATATTACACCTACTACATTTTTTTTCTGCTTGATTTCAGAAAATATACCCCCCTTACTCTAGACTACTTTAGGACAGGAGTCACGCCTACCAACTCTACCTTATAGTACTCTTCCCAAGTACTCAGTACAGTGGTCGGCACACAGCAAGTGCTCATTGTTATATTTACTCTCCCAAATGCTTAGTATAGTGCTCAATAAACAGTAAGTGTTCAATCAATATTACTGATCGATTGGTTGATGGTGTCTCCAAGTCTCCATTCAAGTTCTTTTTTACATTTTACATTAACTGCTGTTAAAAGGATAGGAGAGAGTCAGGTGGGGTTCCCGACCTGTAGTTTCTCACTCATTTGGGCTTCTGATGAGTTGGTTGTAAATTTTTAGAACATCAAGGATTCAAATTACTTGCTATTTTATTATTTTATAATGGGACATGTAGCACTTTGACCCCTATTCAGATGGAAGGAAGTAGAAGAAAATACAAAATGGGACTGGACAATTAGAGTTCTGGAAATTTTCCCAGACTCCCATTTAGCCGCTCAGGGGTGACCTTCTCCTCTCCTCCCCCATCTTTCTTGCCATTGCCCTCTTCTCAGACTAAGCAAAAAAGTAATGATGGCAACATTTGTTAAGCGCTTACTTTGTGCCAGGCACTGTTCTAAGCCCTGGGGTGGATACAAACAAATGAAGTTGGACACAGTCCCTGTCCCATTTTGGGCTCACAATCTCAATCCCCATTTTACAGATGAGGTAACTGAGGCCCAGAGAGGTGAAGTGACTTGCCCAAGGTCACACAGCAGACAAATGGTGGAGCTGGAATTAGAACCCATGCCCTTCTAATTGGATAGGGCCCTTGCTCTATCCAATGTGACATGCTGCTTTTCAACCCACTCTTTCCCCTTGCAGCTCCTAGGGCGGTATGGAGGGGCTTTCATGGAGCACTCGTTGAGAGAGCAAAGGGAAGGGTCCCTCTAAAACAAGTGGCAATGAGGGCAGTCTCTTGCAGAAGTAATGTAAGCAGAGAGCATCAGAGAGCATGCAAAGGGAGTCCAAGGTGCAACTGATAATCCATAAGGCAGGAGGGTACTGTTGAAGGCACACAATGCTCAGAATACTGGGGAAAGACAGTAATGACAAATAAAAACAACAATGATAAAACAATTATGGTACGTAAGTGCTTAGTATGTGCCAAGCCCTGTTCTAAGCTCTGGGGTAGATACCAGTTAATCAGGTTGGACACAGTCCCTGTCCCACATGGGGCTCACAGTCTTAATCTACATTTTACTAATGAGGTAACTGAGGCCCAGAGAAGTGAAGTGACCTGCCCTAGGTCGCCCATCAGATATGTGGCAGAGGCTGGATTCGAACCCAGGTCCTTCTTATCCCCATATTTATGCTCTATCTACTAAGCCAAGCTCCTTCTCTGAGTCCTTAGCTACTGAGAACTGGACCACTTATCTTCCCATTAGTTTTAGAGAAGCAGCGTGGCTCAGGGGAAAGAGCTCAGGCTTGGAAGTCAGAGGTCATAGGTTCGAATCCCAGCTATGCCACTTGTCAGCTGTAGGACCGTGGGCAAGTCACTTCACTTCTCTGTGCCTCAGTTCCCTCATCTGTAAAATGGGGATTAAGACCGTGAGCCTCACGTGGGACCACCTGATGATCTTATATCTACCCCAGCGCTTAGAACAGTGCTCTGCACATAGTAAGCGCTTAAGAAATACCAACATTATTATTATTTATGGAAAACATTTGATGAGGGGGAGGGAGCTATGGGAAGACTCGTTTTTAGAGGACACCTACAACTTTTTCCTCAATTTTGAGAGAAGTCAAACATTAATCCACAGCAATTCGTTTGGCAATGTTGAAAACACTGTGATTTCCTGAGGCAATCAGGGAGACAGGGAAACATGCACGTTCTCCCAGCTTCCTCCATTTCTAGGAGGCCCAGGGGTAAAGAGAAGTAAATCACCATTAAAATAGAGGAATGAAGCTTTCCGTTTCAGATTGTGTGTTTGAACTGGGGAAGATACAAAGTAGGTCATCTCATCTTAGATCTATATCAAGAGCAGCTGGGAGGTTTTCATGTAAGAGATGCCTGCTTCACAGTAAGAAACTGAATAAACTCCAGAGAGGATAACTGGCATGCGAGGCTTTTGGGGAACAGGTGTGCCGCAAGACCAGGAGTGGGAACTAAGTAGAGAGGTCTTCCCAATCTAATCCAGAAGCTACCCTTCTTTATGATTCATTAAAACTAACTTTGAGGTGATATCACTGCACCCACTTTGGAAACTGAAGGAGCCTCACAGTGAAAACCTATTTGTATTGTAAAAAATAACAGCAGCTTCTGGATCATTTAGAACTACAAGCAAGCCACAGGGCAAAAATCAGGATCTTAAAAAAAAAAGTAAACAAATCCTTCAGGGGGCCCAGATGAGGGAAAGGATAGGACAGCTAATTAAAGTCCTTCATTTGTCCAGAAAATCTGAAAAAAACATTCAACCTCAACCATGGTGGAAAACCATGCTGTTCATATTGCCTGAATTACGGCTTCTTAGGTACTGAAAAATAAATCTAATTATCATATAGCTATTTTATGACAGGGACAAGCGTAAATGATTGGAAGATGTCTCAGTTCTTGTCTTCTTCCTCTCATCTTCCTTCTCCTCTCTGCCTTCTTCCTCTTCCTCTCTTTCCTGGCTCAGACCTTTCTGTCCACCGCCAACACTTCAGAAATCAATGTGACACTCCCTGGAGTCTGAACAGTCAATAGACAAATTGGAAATCGCAAGTGGGAAGCTCAGAATGTCCTTAACAGTGGCAGCATTGTCGATCACTATTTTATATGCTGTCATAGGGGAGTTATCTCACACAAGTGATCTCTCCTCTTCAGGATGAACAGTGTTTACACAGAAACCGCATCAATGAACTGAAAACCTAAATGATATAAATTGGAAGATGTTTGTTGTTTTACTGATTTAGCTATTTACATGCAAGGTGGTCAATCTAGTTTGTACTGGACAGCATAAGAGGTAGCTGATCTGTCCTCTCTCCAGTACAGATCAAACGATGGTATTTTTTGAGTGCTTACTGTGTGCAGGGCACTATTCTAAAGGCTTAAGAGAGTACAACTTGTTCCTGCCCATAAGCAGCTTACAGTCTAAGATGGAGAGACAGACATTCAGATAAATAATGGATCTGTACCTAAATGCTGTGGGACTGAAGGTGGTGTGAATATCAAATGCTTAAAGGCATACACAATGCAGAAGAGAGAAGCAGAAATCAGGTCTTGGTCAGGGAAAACCTCTTGGAGATTTGATTTTAATAAGACTTTGAAGGTAGGCAGAGTATGAGCTCACTGTGGACAGGGAATGTCACTGCTTATTGTTACACTCTACTTTCCTAAGCACTTAGTACATTACAGTAAGTGCTTAATAAATAGGATTGAATGAATGAATCTGTAGGAGATGAAGGAGAGAGTTCTAGGCCAGAGGGGGGATATGTGATGAGACAGGTGAGATCTAGGAACAGTAAATAGGTTGGTGCTAGAGGAGCTAAGTGTGTGTGGGTTGGGTTGTAGTAGGAAATCCACAAGGTAAGGGAGGAGGGAGGGAGCTGATTGGGTGATCTAAAGTTGATGGCAAGGAGTTTCTGTTTGATGCATGAGGGGGTGTGAAGCCATTGGATGTTCTGGAGAAATGTGGAGACAGACTGAAATTTTTTGTAGAAAAAAAAAGTAGACAGAAAAATAAGGTAAGGGATGGAAGCGGGGGAGACAGAAGGCAGAGATGTCAGCTAGGTGGCTGATGCAGTAAGGGCTTCCATTAGCACTGTAGCAGCCTGGATGGAGAGGAAAGGATGGATTTTAGTGATGTTGTGGAGGTAGAACTGACAGGATTTGATGTTGGATTGATTGTGTAGGTTGTATGGAAGAGAAAAGGTAGGGAAAATGCCAGGTCTGCAGGCTTGTGAGGCAGGGAGAATGGTGGAACTGCCTACAGTGATGAGAAAAACTGGGAGAGCACGGGGTTTGGTGGGAAGATGAGGAAATATTTTTTGAACTTGCTAAAGTTGAGGTGTTGGGGGCATCCAGCTAGAACTGTCCTGAAGGCAGGAACAAATGTAAGATTGCGGAAGAGGAGAGAGATCAGGGGTATAGAAGTAGAAGGAGCTGGTAGGCGGATGCGAAAATTCTCCAAGCACGTTAAGTGAATGCCACAGAGCTTCTCGCAGAAGCAGATAGCCAAGTATGCAATTTCAGGAAGGGCTAGGTGACTCTTTTGAAAAGCCTGAACTGAATGCCAGTAGGCTGGAGGATAAGGGAGGAAGCTCCTATCTCAGTCTCGTCTCAGAAGAAAGGGGAGATAAGACTGTAAGCTCACTGTAGACAGGGATTGTGTCCATTCATTGTTATATTGTACTCTCCCAAGCACTTAGTACAGTGCTCTGCACACAGTAAGCACTCAATACAAATGAATGAATTAGAGACCATCATATCCCATGGATCAGATAACAACCTCCTCTGCCTGTGGTAGCATGCAACATGAAATAACTTACAATTAACTTGAAGGCAGTGGAGAATCTTATGTTCAAAATACAGAAAACAGAAATGTACTTCTTAGGGCAATTTCCCATACCTATAGTACCACACATGCCCTATGAAACTGTGTGCTTTGCTTTTATCAAAGCATTCAGAGCTGTTCTAAGGATCAATTAATCATATTTGAGTGCTTCCTGTATGCAGAGCACTGTACTAAGCACTTGGGAGAGTACGATGTAACAGAGTTGGTAAATATGTTCTCTTTCCATGATGTGTCTACAATCTAGATGTTAATATGCATAAATAACAGATACGTACATAAGTGCTGTGGGATTGAGGGAGTGGTGAATAAAGAGTGCAAATCCAAATGCAAGAGTGACAAAGAAGGAAGTAGGAAAGGAGTAAATGCAGACTTAGTCGGGGAAGGCCCCTTGGAGGAAATATGCCTTCATTAATGCTTTAAAGATGGAGAGAGAATTGTCTGCCAGATGTGAAGAGGGATGGAATTCTTGGAAAGAGGTAGGATGTGAGAGAGAAGTCAGTAGCTAGTTAGATGAGAACCAGGTACAGTGAGTAAGATAGAATTAGAAAATGAAGTGTGCAAGCTGCGTTTTAATAGGAAAGAAGCAGGGAAAAGTAGGAGAGGGCAAAGTGATTGAGTGCTTAAAGCCTATGGTAAGGAGTTTCTGTTTGATGTGGAAGTGGATGGGTTTTTGAGAAGTGGGGAAACAGGGACCGAATGTTTTTGTTGAAAAATGATCCGGGCAACGGACTGAAATATGGACTTGAGTGGGGAGAGACAGGAGGCAGGGAGGTCAGTGAGGAGGCTGATGCAGTAATCAAGTCAGGATAGGAAAAGTGTGTGGATTAATGTGGTAGCAGTTTGGATAGAGAGGAAAGGGTGAATTTTAGTGATGTTATGAACATTGAACCAATAGGATTTAGTGACAGATTGAATATGTGGGTTGAATGAAAGAGAGGAGTCAAGGATAAAGCCAAGGTTATAGGCTTGTAATAATGTAATAATGTTGGTATTTGTTAAGCGCTTACTATGTGCCGAGCACTGTTCTAATCGCTGGGGTAGACATAGGGGAAATCAGGTTGTCCCACGTGGGGCTCACAGTCTTCATCCCCATTTTACAGATGAGGGAACTGAGGCCCAGAGAAGTGAAGTGACTTGCCCACAGTCACACAGCTGACAAGTAGCAGAGCTGGGATTCGAACTCATGAGCCCTGACTCCAAAGCCCGTGCTCTTTCCACTGAGCCACGCTGCTGCTTGTGAGAAAGGGAGGATGGAGGTGCTGTCTACAGTGATGAGAAAGTCAGGGGGAAGGTAGAGTTTGGGTGGGAAGATGAGGAGTTCTGTTATGGACATCCAAGTAGAGCTGTCTTGAAAGCAGGAAGAAAGGTGAGACTGCAGAGAGAAATCAGAGCCGGAGATGTAGATTCGGGAATCATCCACATAGAGGTGATAGTTGAAGCCATAGGAGCAAATGAGTTCTCCAAGAGAGTGTGTGAAAATGGAGAATAGAAAGAGACCCAAAACTGAGCCTTGAGGCACTCCCACATTTAGGGCATAGGAAGCATAGGAGAAGCCCCAGAAAGAGACTGAGGATGAGCCACTGGAGAGATGGGAGAAGAACCAGGAGAGGATAGTGTTAGTGAAGCCAAGGCTGGATAATGTGTCCAAGAGAACAGTGTGGTCGATAGTGTCAAAGGAAGCTGAGAGGTCGAGAAGGATAGAAAGGTGAAGAGGCCATTGGATTTGGCAAAAAGGAAATCATTGGTGACCTTAAGAAGGCAATCTCTGTGGAATGAAGTGTTGCAAGCCAGATTGAAGGGTGTCAGGGACAGAAGTGAAGAGAAAGTGGAGTCAGTGGGTATACAAAATCACTTGAGTTTGGAGAGGAATGGTAGGAGGGAGATGGGGCGGTAGCACGAGGGAGCCATAAGGTCAAGGGAAGGTTTGTTTTAGGATAGGGGAGGCATATCCATATTTGTAAGCAGTGAGAACAATGTCACTGGAGACTGAACAGTTGAATGTGGTAGTCAGGAACAGAAGAAGAGGGGGGAAAGTGCTATAATAAGGTGTAAAGTGATGAGGTCAGAGGTGCAGGTGGAGGGGTTGAATTTTGAGTGTAATATATTGTAACAGAACGATATCAATGAATGGCATTCAGCCAATAGAATGAATCCAGTCATTAAGTTTGCTTTTGAAATAGTTAATGATTGCACCATTAGCTTCTTGATAAATATGAAAAAAACTAACCTAAAAGCCTAATTTTTTGTTGTTTTCTTTTGTTCTTCCATGTCTTCACAACTTTTCTTCATACAGTTATATTTTCTGCATTAAAGAGGAACTGGGGCATTCATTTAAATTCAATCTATCTATTCCCTCTTTGTTCCCTAGTGAGAGCAGAGAAGTGAGGCACTCCAATCAGACAAGTTGAAAGGATTAGTGCTTTGGAACAAATTCTCATTGTCTGATCAGACCCCGAGGATAGGATGCTGCTTCTATCAACTTAATCTTTTCAGAGTGGTCAGTTAGAACGCACAAGTGGTTTCCAAAGATTTTTCTTAGGACAGAATGTCTTTTTTATAAATGAGACCCTATTTCCTGCTGAAAAAAAATGACTTTAGGGCTTTAAGAGATAACAATCAAGCAGATGTTACCCTGCTCCACCAGGCTTTCTGTTGGAACCATGGTTTAGAGTAATTATGGTGGTTTTTGGTCTGAGGATTTAAACTTCCCGCTCACTTCTTGCACTTGAAGGGAAAGCAGGAGTAGAGATACCTAAAGTTAGGGTGGGAGGAAAGGGGGAGAGTTGGGGAGATGAGAGCCTGAGGGAGAGGCTCTGCCAAAAGACTGGTAGTGTCCACATGGGCCTAGAAATGATTGTAAATTCATCTGGATTTTGGTGGAAGGGGAGGGGAAGAGACTACATAGATAAGGGATCAGGTTCCTCCTCTGTCTCCCACCTTCTAACAGTGGGAGTCTCTCAAAGCCCATTTCTGGATCTTCTTAATTCTTCATTGACATCCACTCCCCTGGAGAACTCATCTACTCCCATGGCTTCAACTACCATCTATCTCTTCAGTGATGATTTCCAAATCTGCTTCTCCAGCCCTATCCTCTCTCCTAGCATAGTTTCTAATTTCCTCTTGTCTTCAGGACTTTCTCCTTAGATGTCTCACTGATGCCTCAAATTTAGCATGCCCAAAAGATCATTTCTCATCTTCCCCCACAAACCCTATCCTCCCCCGGTCTTTCCCAAGACTTTAGGAAAGACCATCTTTCTTGTATCACAAGTCCATAACCTTGGAATTATCCTCAACTCATCTCTTTCATTCAACCCCTATATACTGTCATTCACCAAAACTTGTCTTCTACATTCACAACTCTAGATTCTGCCCCTTCATCTCTATCCAAACTGCTACCATGCTGATCCAGCTCTTATAGTCTGACTTGAAGTCAGCCTCCTTACTGACTTTCCTGTCACCTGTCTCCCCCTTCTCCAAGTCTATACTGCACTCTGCTTCTCGGATCATTTTATGAATCACTCAATCTAGCCCTCCAGTTGTCTCAAAAATCTCTAATCATTGTCCATCCACTTCCATATTCACCAGCAACTCTTTACCATTGCCTATAAAGCTTTCAATCAGCTCTCCCCATCCTACCTTACCTCACCAATCTCTTATTATAACCCAACCTTTCACCTCTCTAATGCTAGTCTTCTCACTGTACCTCAGTCTCATCTTTCTCACCACCAATCCCTTGCCCATGTCCTCCCTCTGGCCTAGAACTTCCTCCCCATTCATATCTGACAGATCATCACTCTCCCCATCCTGAAGGCCCCATAAAAGTCACATCTCCTCCAAGAAGCCTTCCTCAACTACGCCTTCTTTTCCTTCCTCAACTACACCTTCTTTTCTCCTGTTCACCCTCCCTTCTGCAATGCCTTTGTACTTGGGTCTGTAACCCCCTTTGATTTTCACCCCATCCCACAGCACTTATGTGATATCCCCCCATAACATTTTTTAACATCTGTCTGCTCCTCTAGGATTTAAACTGCTTGTTGGGGGGAATTGTGTCTACCTACTCCATTATTATGTTCTTTCTCAATTGCTTTGCACATAACACTCCATAAATATGACTAATGGAAAAGTGATCAATCAATAGTATTTACTGAGTGCTTACTCTGTTTAGAGCACTGTCTTAACTTTTTGGGAGACTTCCAGTGGTCAATAAATACCATCAGTTAATTGACTGACACTAAGGAGACTAGCTCTGTGGAATCAATAAAGTGCAGCAAACTCTTTAGAAGAAGTTCAGTACAATATAACTGACTCAGAAATTAAAGTTTGCTTTGAATCCCTAGAGGATCCTGGCCTAGAGGCCCATAAAGTTAAATAACTGATTCTTTCCAAAGCTGATCCTGCTGCAGACTGAAAACTTCAAAGATATTTTGTGCAATCCTTCCTGCAATTAGGACTTCCTCTTCACTTCAAGCATGGCCTTCCGAGTACCATATTAACAAATTCCTGTTTTCCCCAGTCCTTGGGTCTCCTTGCCTGAGGTAATGGAGGACCATGGATTTATGTTGTTATTCTCAGTTGCAGAGAATGGCTTTTGAAGATGACAAACTCAGGTAAATGGGATTTTTGTCCCCCTATAGATTGAAATTCCTTGTTGGCAGAGATCACATCTACCTGTTATTTTATACTGTACTTTCCCAAGAGCACTCTGAAATCAGTTAGTCATATTTATTAAACACTTTCTGTATGAAGACCACTGTACTAACCACTTGGGAGAGTACAATGAAACAATGACCGGTCACATTTCTTGCCCACAATGACCTTACAGTCTAGAGGGGGTAGCAGACATTAATATAAATAAATAAATTACGGATTTGTACATAACTGCTGCGTGGCTGGGAGGGGTATGAATAAAAAGAGCAAGTCAAGGCAACACAAAAGGGAGTGGGAGAAGAGGAAAGGAGGGCTTGGTCAGGGAAGGCCTCTTGGAGGAGATGAGCCTTCAGTAAGGCTTTGAAATCTTGGAGAGTAATTGTCTGTCAGACATGAGGGGAGAGGGCATTCCAGGCCAGAGGCAGAAGGTGGGCAAGAGGTTGGTGGCAAGATAGACCAAATAGAGTTACAATGAGAAAGTTAGCATTAGAGGAGTAAAGTGAGTACCCTGGCACTCCGCACAGATGACACTTCCCTTTCATATGTCTAGTTTGTACAGTTAATATCCATCACTGGTCTGTACACTCTAAGCTCGCTGTGGGCAGAGATGGTGTCTATCGTTGGATTGTACTCTCCGAAGAGCTTAATATAGTGCTCTGCACATATTAAGCACTCAAATACAATTGAATGAATCAATGAACAACTGCTTATAAATCAAGAGAGGGAATAGCAAAGCCTGCTACTGAAGGCGGCACAGAGTGAGATAATCTACAAATCATTCTTACTCTCCCCAACCATCTCACAACATATGTAGTGATAATATTATTGGCTTTAAAGCACTCATTCACCTTGCCCCCTCCCTGCATTACCGCTCTGATTTCACAGTACAACCCAGCCCATATACCTTGCTCCTCTAATGCCAACCAACTCACTACCTTGATCTCATCTATCTCGCCACCAAACCCTCGCCCACATCTGTTTCTGGCCTGGAATGCTCTCCCACTTCATATCTCATGGAAGATTACTCTCCCCCACTCCAAAGCTTAATTAAAATCCCATCTCATCCAAAAAGTCTTTCCTGATTAAGTCCTCATTTCCCCTTTCCCCACTCCCTTCTGCATCACCCTTGCATTTGGATTTGCACCTTTCATTTACCCCATCCTTAAGCCCACAGCATTTACATACGTTCCTTATTTTTTTTTTTTGAATGTCTAGACTGTAAACTAACTGTGGGCTGTGAATATGTCTAACAACTCTGTTATATTGCACTCCCCCAAGTACTTAGTACAGTGCTCTGCACACAAAAAGCACGATTGATAAGCAGTGTGGTCTAGTGGATAGAGCAAGGGCCTGGGAGTCAGGACCTGGGTTCTAATTCCAGCTCCGCCACTCATCTGCTTTGTGAGGAAATGTATCTATTGTTATATCGTACTCTCCCAAATGCTTAGTACAGTGCTCTGCACACAATAAGTGCTCAATAAATATGATTGACTAACTGATTTTGGTGTCCCAAGGTGACCCTGAGGTACTGACCATCTGAAGGTCAAATGTTATCTCGTGACCTCCTGAGCCAGCAGGTGGAACTCAGATGTGAGGGTGGGCTAATGCCCCCACAACCAAAACTGCTGGATCGACAGCCCAAGCCAGGAGTACAGAAGGTGTCCCTTGCCCCTGTGACAATCAAATTAGGTATAGAGGAGGGGGGAGGACAGAGATTGGGTAAACTGAGGCCAGAAGGGGGAATGGCCTAGAAGCACAGGTGATAAATACCTGCAGCCTCTAACCTTCTGTGCAGAGGATCAAGACTTGTAGCAGCCTGTTGCAGGTCGCCTCTGTCCAGATGGAGAGGCCTCTCTGCCTGCACCGAGTGAGGAGCCATGGGATGGGGAAGTGTCCCGTCCTGCTCAATGCTCGTGGGGCTGGAAGCCAGGTGCTTCGCCATGGGTGCGTAATGCATAAATGGATTCCTCCCAAGTGGGAAGAACTCATGGGTGGGAGTTAGCCGCCTCACCACGTGCGAACAGACCATAAGTGAATTCTGCCTCGGTGGGGCCTGGGTGTTCTGCCATGCGCTAGTAACACGCAAGTATATTCCTCCCCTTAGGGAAGTTCTAATATCACCAAGTAATCATATTCCTCCCAAAAGGGAAGCTCAATTTGCGGTGTCTAAATAATCAAATAATTCAATTCGCCTCACGGAATAAATTTTGTATAAAACTCAAACTTTCCATCCCCGGTCTGTCTCCCTCACCACACCAATTCCCAAACGAACCCATCCCTGGGTGATGGGTGACATTTGGGCGTCACTTAATTTCTCTGTGCCTCAGTTACTGCATCTGAAAAATGGGGATTATGATTGTGAGCCCCATGTGGGACAGGGACTGTGTTCAACCTAAGCTCTGCCACTTGTCAGCTGTGTGACTTTGGGCAAGTCACTTAACTGCTCTGTGCCTCAGTTACCTCATCCATAAAATGGGGATGAAGACTGTGAGCCTTACGTGGAACAATCTGATTACCTTGTATTCCTCCCAGTGCTTAGAACAGTGCTTGGCACATAGTAAGTGCTTAACAAATACCAACATTATTATTAAGATTGTATCTATCCCAGCTCATAGTACAGTGCCTGGCACATGGTGTGCATTTAATAAATATCATTAAAAAAAATCAATTGAGCACCTGAATGCAATGTTCACTGTGCATATTCCCTCACACAAAGAGTTTACACTCTAAGAGGAGGGTTAGGCTACTGGTTTGTGAGACCTTCTTACTCAGGTGACTTGAATGGGGAGCAAAATTTACCACCCTCCTCCACCCATCCATTCCAGAGGAAATCAGAGTGGGAACTCTACAAAAGACTCAGAACATTTGCTTCAGCTAACCTTCCCAAGAGAATTAGATGGTTAACTGGTCTCTTACCACGTGTTAGATCTCATTCCAACAGCATCAATAGAGACAGTCCTGTTCTCAGCTAAGTCAGAGATGCTAGAGCCTCAGCCCTTAGCTCCACTAATAATAATGATAATGATATTTATCATCAATCAATCAAATTTATTGAGCTCTTACGATACGCAGAGTACTGTCCTAAGTGCTTACTATGTACCAAGCACTGTACTAAGCGCTGAAGTAGATATAAGATAATCAGGTCCCACATGGGGCTCAAAATCTAAGTAGGAGAGAACAGATTTTGAATACCCATTTTGTAGATGAGAGAACTGATGCACGATGCAGTTATGTGATTTGCCCAAGGTCACAAAGAAGAGAAGTGGTAGAGGCAAGATTAGAATCCAGTTCCTCTGATTCTCAAGCCTATGCTCTTTCCACTTAGGCCGTGGTGCTCCAAGTGAACTCTGGGAACTTGGCTGCACCTAGAACTATTGTGAAGTGTGTGACTCCCTTTCTCTGCTGGGAAATATAGTTTCTCCTTTCCTTTAACTCCTTTGTTAATCCAGGACCTCTGATTAGATGCTTTGAAGTCACAGTCCTCTCAGCTAAAATTGACCGCAATACAGTGCAGCACAGTCCCAAGGGGGAATCCAAGTAATGATCGCAGCTGGCTCAGCTCAAACCATCACCAATCCTAGAAAATCAACTCAAGAGAAGGGGCCCAACTTTTCACTTTTAGTTTTGGGATGAACTTGGACATGGACCTTCAAGATTACAGGCAGGAAAACAGGAGGGCCCTAGAAAAAGGAGAACAAAGGGGAACGAGGAAGAGGAGAATGTGAGAAGGGTAGACAAAAAAAAGAGAAGAGGAGACGGGGGGTGGGGAAGGGAAAGGTACTTATTAATGCTTTCCTCAAGGAGCATGGCCTAATAGAGCACAGGTCTGAGAGTCAGAAGGTCCTTGGTTCCAGTTACGGCTCCACCACTTGTCTGCCGCGTGACCTTGGGCAAGTCATTTAATTTCTCTGTGCCTCAGTCACCTCATGTGGAAATTGAGGATTAAAGAACGTAAGCCCCTTGTGGAACAGGGATTGGGTCTAAACCGATTAGCTTGTTGTTACCCCAGCACTTAGAGCAGTGCCTGGCAAATAGCGCTTAGCAAATGTCACAGTTTTTATTATTTCTATTTTTCAGGTCATCTCTAGGTGCTGGGACCAGGCAGGTTGGTCAGTCAATCAATGGTATTTAGTGAATGCTTACTTTAAGCAGAGCACTGGACTATGCACCTGGGTGAGCACAAAAGAGTAGTTGTAGATAATCCCTGCCCACAAGGAGCTTACAGACTAGAGGGAGAGATAGATACTAAAATTAATTACAGGGAAATATGCACCTAAGTACTGTGATGTTGGAGAAGGGATGTCTCCCCCTTCTAGACTCTAAACCCGTTATTGGGTAGGGATTGTCTCTGTTGCCCAATTGTACTTCCCAAATGCTTAGTGCAGTGTTCTGCACACAGTAAGTGCTCACTAAATACAATTGAATGAATGAATATCAAAATGCTTAAGGGTCCCTCAGTACCAGATCTACCAGATTGCCAGGCAGCTCCGAGCAACCCCTGGAGATGGGAGGGCATCACTCCGTGGTCACCACCTTTGGTGACCTATTGGAAGGACTCATCTGTCTACCTTGCCCACTCTCTCCAGGCATCTTAGAAGTCCAGAGTTAGCCACTGGGACATGGATTCCTCACAGGGCTACATCAGTCCTGTATCACTGCACTGCCTATAAGCCAGATCATGGAATATATGTTAAATGCTTACTATGTGCCAAGCACTGTACTAAGCACTGGAGTAAAATCCCCATTTTGTAGATGAAGGAATAGTCTCAGAGTAGTAAATAATAATAATAATGGTATTTGTTAAGCACTTACTATGTGGCAAGCACTGTACTAAGCACTGGAGTAGAATCTCCCATTTTGTAGATGAAGGAATAGTCCCAGAGTAGTTAATAATAATGATAATAATGGTATTTGTTGGGCACTACTATGGGCCAAGCACTATTCTAAAAGCTGGGATAGATACAAGGTAATCAGATTGTCCCACGTGGGACTCACAGTCTTAATCCCTATTTTACAGATGAGGTAACTGAGACACAGAGAAGTGAAGGGACTTGCCCAAGGTCACACAGCAGACAACTGGCGGAGCTGGGATTAGAACCAAAGTCCTCTGACTTCCAAGCCCGAGCTCTTTCCATTAAGCCACGCTGCTTCTAGTGATTTGCCTAAGGTCCCGCAGCAGACAAGTGGTGGAGGCAGGATCAGACTCCTACAGAAGTTTCCTTCATTCTTTCATTTATTCAATCATATTTATTAAGCCTTTCCACTGGGGCTGTGGGTCCTTGCCTGGAGAGAGGTAAGGAGGGGTTGTTATCCTGAGTTGCTGTGGCACTAGGACCCCATGGAGCCATGTTGGCACTTCCCCTCCCCTCTCCCCCCCCTACTGGATGCCCCAGGCTACCTGGGGGTACCTGGATGGGGCAATATGGGCAGAGCCCAAAGTTGTAGGGTCACCAACTCCTGGTTGCGGCACCTTGTGGGGACCTCAAAAGCAACCGCAAACATTTCCTCCTCCTGGCAGGAGGGGACAGAAAGGGTGGTATCACCATTTTTGCTTCACCTGTGTTCCCTCTGACTCCTAGGGTGGAAAGAGAGGGCTAGATACTGGGACAAAGTAAATGACTTTGCTGAGGGAATTGGTAGAGAAGCAGCGTGGCTCAGTGGAAAGAGCATGGGCTTTGGAATCAGGGTTCATGAGTTCGAATCCCAGCTCTGCCACTTGTCGGCTGTGTGACTGTGGGCAAGTCACTTAACTTCTCTGTGCCTCAGTTCCCTCATCTGTAAAATGGGGATTAAGACTGTGAGCCCCACGTGGGACAACCTGATTCCCCTATGTCTACCCCAGCGCTTAGAACAGTGCTCGGCACATAGTAAGCGCTTAACAAATACCAACATTATTATTATTATTACCTTAGTTCAAAGATAATAAGTATGGTACTTATTAAGCACTTACTATGTGCCATGAACTGTTCTAAGCGCTGGGGTAGACACAAGTTAATCAGGTTGGACACAGTCCTTGTCCCATATGGGGCTCACACTCTAAATCCCCATTTTCCAGATGAGGTAACTGAGGCACAAATAAGTGAAGTGGCTTGTTCAAGGTCTCACAGCAGACAAGAGGTGGAGTCAGGATTAGAACCCAGGTCCTTCTGACTCCCAGGCCTGTGCTCTATCAGCTAAGCCATGGGACGTCTTGCTGACCCTACCACTGTGGATGCACACTGTGTTTGGAACGGTGGGCCCTGAACTCACCTTTGTAGTTACAGACACGACACACCCAGAAGTGAATTTCATGCACAGGAAAAGTATATATCAATCATTCCAATTTAGTGCATACTTTCATTCAATCATTTATTTAATGCTTACTCTATGTAAAGCACTATACTAAACACTTGGAAGAGTACAAAATAACAAACTGACACATTCCTCCCCCTAACAAACTCACAGTCTAGACAGTGAGACAGACATTAATATAACTAAATATATAAATCAATTATTACAGATATATACACATGTGCTTTGGTAATTGGAGGGAGGATGAATGAAAGACCAAGCAAGAGTGGCACAGTAAGAAGAGGGAGAAGAAGAGAGGAGGGCTTAGTCAGGGAAAGTGTCTTGAAGGAGATGTGCCTTCAATAAGGCTTTGAAGTGGGGAACAGAAATTATCTGTTTGATCTGATGAGGGAGGGCGTTCCGGGCCAGAGGAAGGATGTGGGCGAGAGGTCGGCAGCGAGATAGATGAGATCAAGGCACAGCGAGAAGGTCAGCATTAGAGGAGCGAAGTGTGCTGACAGGGTTGTAGTAGGAGAGAAGTGGGGTGAGGTAGGAGGCAAGATGATTAAGTGCTTTAAAGCCAATGGTGAAGAGTTTTTGTTTGATGCAGAGGTGGATGGGTAGCAACTGGAGTTTTTTTGAGTGGAGAAACACGGTCTGAATGTTTCTGAAGCACTTACTATCTGCAGGAAACTGGTACTAAGAATTGGGGAGAGTACAATTTAAGAGTGTGTCTGTTCATTCAATTGTATTTAATGAGCATTTCTTGCCTGCAGAGCATTGTATAAGCACTTTTATACTGTACTCTCCCTAGCAAACACTCTGCACACAGTAAGCACTCAGTAAATACAACTGACTGACGTGTTCCCTGTCCACAAGGATCTTTCAGTCTAGAAGGGGCGACAGACATTAAAATTAATTATGGATACGCATGTAAATGCTGTGGGTCTGAGGGTGGAGTATATAAAGGGTACAAATCCAAGTGCAAGAGTGATACAGAAGGGAGAGGGTGTAGGGGAAATGAGGGAAGGGAGGACAGGGAAGGCCTCTTGGAGGAGATGAGATTTTAATAAGGCTTTGAAGGTGGGGGGAGTGATGATCTGTCAGATATGAAGGCAAAGATAGTTCCAGGCCAGAGGCAAGATGTGGGTGAGGGGTTGTCGGCAAGATAGAGAAGCAGCGTGGCTCAGTGGAAAGAGCCCGGGCTTGGGAGTCAGAGGTCATGGGTTCTAATCCCGGCTCGGCCGCTTGCCAGCTGTGTGACTTTGGGCAAGTCACTCCTCTGAGCTTCAGTTACTTCATCTGTAAAATGGAGATTAAAACTGTGAGCCCCACATGTGACAACCTGATTACCTTGTATCCCCCCAGTGCTTAGAACAGTGCTTTACACATAGTAAGCACTTAACAAATACCACCATTATAGATGAGATCAAGGTATAGTGAGTAGGTTGCCATTAAAGGAGAAAAGTGAGCATGCTGGGTTGTGGTAGGAAACCTCATGCGTACACGCATGCACGCACGCGCGCACACACACACACCACACACACACCCTTTTGAAACTTCTACTCAAAGAGCCATTTCTTTCTTGACTGCAGGGTGTCAAACTGGTTTTTCCACCATAGTTGTCTCTCCCAGACTTCAGCTGGCGTGTTACATTTTCCATGACTCCTGCACAAGTAGGTGGTCCGAGAATTTGGTTGTCTGGACAGTGAAGGTAAAGTGTCATTCTGCACCCCCTACACATCTGAGTTAATGGGGATGAAGACTAATGGTATTTATTAAGTGCTTACTCTGTGCCAGACACTGTATTAAGTGCTGGGGTAGATACAGCAAATCGGGTTAGACACCGTCCCTATCCCACGTGAGGCTCACGGTATCAACTCCCATTTTACAGATGAGGGAACTGTGGCCCAGAAAAGTGAAGTGACTCGCCCCAGGTCACACATCAGACAAGTGGTGGAGATGGGATTAGAACCCATGACCTTCAGACTTCCAGGCCTGTGCTCTATCTACTATACCATGCTGCTTCTCTAAAGTGGAGACCCTAAAAATTGTATTAAGGATCAGGATAGAATAATATTAATAACGTTCTAGATCAAAGTTAATTACCTAGCTTTGAAGTTCTGTTCACCACACCCCAATTTTATAGAGTGAAAGGATGTGGGTACCCTAAACTCTATGCATAAGGACTTGAAATAAGACAACCAAAGGCAATGGGAAATTAGGGAGTGATTTGAAAACACAGCAAAGCACAGTCTTGGACAAGGTAGTATCCTAGCTGAAAGCTGGGAGAGACAGCTGTGGAGACAAACTAGCTTGGCACAATGCAGTCAATGACTCTAAATGACTCTAAAAGCATAGAAGTTTCAAGAGGAGATGGAGACAATGAGATAAAAATGCAAAGTACCAGGCATTGCCAACAATCAACATATCAGCACAAGATGGAATAGTCTTCACATGTTCATAGTTTGGCTGAAGGAGCGTGGTTTATTGGAAAAAAAGTCTAGGCCTGGGAGTTAGAGAACTACATTCTATTCCCAGTTCCGCCACTTACCTGCTGTGTAACCTTGGGCAATCAATCAGTGTTATTTATTAAGTCCTTACTGTGTAGAGCACAGTACTAAGCCCTTGGAAAAATACTATACAACAATATAACAGTGTTAGCATGCCTTGCCCACAATAATAATTCATAATAATAATTGTGGCATTTGTTAAACACTTGCTACATGCCAGGCACTGTACTAAGAGCTGGGGTGGAAACAAGAAAATCAGATTTGGATGCAGTCCCTATCCCACATGGGGCTCACAGTCTCAATCCCTAATTTACAGATGAGGTAACTGAGACATAGGGAAATGGAGTGGTTTGCTCAAGGTCATATGGCAGAAGAGTGGTGGAACTGGGATTGGAATCCATGACCTTCTGACTCTCAGGCCTGTGCTCTATCCACTTCACCATGCAGGAACTTACAATTTATAGAGGGAAGTCTAGTCTGGGCAAGTCACAAGTTTTTCTTTGCCTCAGTTTCTTCATAGATAAAATGGGGATTCAAGATCTGCTTTCCCTCTTCCTTAGGCTGGGAACCCCAAGTGGGAGGGCAACTTTGATCTAATTATCTTAGATCTACCCCACTGCTTAGTACAGTGCTTGACACATAATAAAGCACTTAACAAATAGCACAATTTATCATTTTGACAGCCACTCTCACATCACCTTTTTCATCCACATTAGAACCCACAGGTCAGACTCACAAGTAATGGCATTCTCTTCAAATATGAAGACAAATGTCTCAATTCAACCTTTCAGGAGAACATAAGAATTTCAGCAAATCACTACCACCTAAACCCAAACAAAACACCAGTGAGTGTGCAAGAGGGGATAAATTATATGTGAGAATAAAGAGGGTGAGGGAAGTTATTTGTGTATAAAATGTGAGTCTGAAAAAGGCAGAACAAAAGTCGGAAGTGACATATAAGTCCAGGTTACTGAAAACAAGCCATGGTTTTATTCCATAAAAATAACACCGCAGGGAATATGCACTGGGGTTGTGGACAAAGGAGGATGGAATAATTTGCCTTTGTTTCTTCCATAACTTATTCTTATATTACAGCAATTTTCATCTGATCTAACTTTAGAATTATGGCATGGAAGGATACAAAGTTGGCCCTGAAGGTGATTCTGATCTCATTTTCTTGTCCAGCAATTTATGACAGAACACCAAAGTGGCAAATGGAAAGTTAAATTAAAAAATTAGGTAAGTTAGATTTCAAAAAAAAAATGTCCAGCACCACATTAGATAAGTTAGATAAAAGATGAAAACAGCTTGGAAAGGAGTTTATTTGATTCATTCTCCTTTTCCATAGAAAGAAAATAGAATAGCTAAGTCAGAAAAAATAAAAACTATAATTCCAGGATCATCTGTTTGGGCTCAAGCACTGTGGTCTCCTCTGCAGTAGGGAAGTGTTCCTAAGCAGAAGCATAATTCTTACATTTATAAAACCTTTGGAAACTTTCCTTTCAATTTTCCTTCCACTCTGTCATTCCTGTCGTTACGTGGACACAACAGTTGGCTATTATGATGATTTTAAGTACTGAATCTTCTGGATATTTCTTTTTTCTGGTACAAAGCAATATGACATTTTTCAAAATAAATGAAAGCAATTCTGAGACTGGAAAAAAAATCAAATTAGCTTGTGTCCATCAAGGAAAATAGAAAAGCTTCGTGGACATTATATGTAGATGTTACTGACAGTGATTTAATTACAAGTGAATATCTGGGTCCCTTCTCTTCTAACACTATCCATAGCAAGGAGATGCTTAGGATAAAATGATATTTTGCTTCATATTTTGGTTGAAAACCAGTGACAATCAATGGAATTTATTGAGTGCTATGTGCAGAACAGTGTACTAAGTGCCTGGAGGAGAAACAATAGTCACTCAATCATATTTATTGAGTGCTTATTGTGTGCAGAGTAATGTGTACACAGCCCTGGGAGTCAGAGGTTCTAATCCCAGCTTCACCACTTGCCTGCTGTGTGAGCTTGGGCAAGTGTCTTAATTTATCTATGCTTCAGTTACTCCATCTGTAAAATGGGGATTGACACCGTGAGCCCCACATGAGACAGGGACCGTGTCCAGCCCGATTTGCTGTAACCAACCGAGTGCTTAGTATAGTGCCTGTCACAGAGTAAGCACTTATCATGACAATTAATTAATTCAGAGCACTGTACTAAGCACTTGGGAGAGTATGATTTAACAATATAACAGATACATTCCCTGCCCATAGTGAACTTACAGTTTAGAGGGGGAGACATACATTAATATAAGTAAATTGCAGATATGTACATAAGTGCTGTGAGGTTGGAAGGGGGAAGTGACTAAAGGGAGCAAGTCAGGGCAGCGCAGAAGGGAATGGGAGAAGAGGAAAGGAGACCTTAGTCAGGGAAGACCCCATTGGACAAGATGTACCTTCAATACAACAGACAATGTGAAGAGAATTTTCCAAAGGGCCCTATTGCCTTGTAGAGAGAACATTGGTCTGTCAAGTTGTCATCAACATCATCGATGGTATTTTTTGACTGTTAGCTGTGCGCACAGGACTGTACTAAATGCTTGAGTCCAGTGGGGACAGTAAAATGGTCAGCACTTACATTTATGAATTGCTGCCTATTACTCCTCAAAGCCATGGATACAGTTGGCCGCTGCCCCTGCCAGGTTTACTGAGATTGACCCTCAGATTAAGGAGATCTGGTGGCAAAGCAAGCAATCCATCAACTCTTTGCTGGTCTTCAAGATTCCAGCAAAGGAGAAGATTTCTTTGAAAACTAGGCCAGCACTCAAAGACATATTTAAGAAGCATGTGTAAGGTCTGCTCCCCCCTTTCCCTCTGCTCCTCCTCCCTCCCCCCCTTCCCCTTCCCTTAGCACTGTGCTTATTTGTATATATTATTACCCTATTTATTTTGTTAATGAGGTGTATATCTCCATGATTCTATTTATCGTGATGATGACATCTTGTTTTGTTCTGTTTTGCTTTGCGGTCTGTCTCCCCCGTTTAGACTATGAGCCCCTTGTTGGGCAGGGATTGTCTCTGTTGCCAAATTGTACATTCCAAGTGCTTAGTATTCATTCATTCATTCATTCATTCAATAGTATTTATTGAGTGCTTACTATGTGCAGAGCGCTGTACTAAGAGCTTGGAATGCACAATTCGGCAACAGATAGAGATAATCCCTGCCCACTGACTGGCTTACAGTCTAATCGAGGGAGACAGACAAAAACAATAGCAATAAATCAGAATCAAGGGGATGTACATCTCATTAACAAAATAAATAGGGTAATAAAGTACAGTGCTCTGCACATAGTAAACACTCAATAAATACTATTGAATGAATGAATCTAGGCTGAGGGGCTCAAGGACAATGCATACTGCCACCTAACATAGAATTTCTATATATACATATGGAAAAATCTAGGTGGAACATCTAGATGGATGACCCCATTTCCACTAAACAGTATAGGTGGATCATTTCTGAGAGAGAGATAATTGTACGGAAATAGTTGTAATGTTTCACGGATTTTCTTAATGCTACCTATTCTGCTCCGAAGGCTGAAATTCTTAGCATAGAAAACAAAGCAAGTGTTAGAGGCCAATCACAATTTTGGCATGTTGAAACAATCACTACCACAGAGTTAAAAAGAATGATAAGCAGCTTGGCCTAGGGCAAAGAGCATGAGTCTGGGAGTCAGAGGACCTGGATTGGAAATCTGGTTCTGGCAACTGTTTGTTGTGTGACCTTGAGCAAGTCACTTAACTTCACTGTACCTCAGTTTCCTCACTTGTAAAATGGGGATTAAATCCTACTCCCTAGACTGATCAACTTGTATCGACCTCATGCTTAGAACAGTGTATGACATATAATAAGTGCTAAACAAATACTGTGAAAAAGTTAAAGATCCTAGATATAATTTCTGCCCAGACTAGACATCCCTTTCCTCTTCTCCCACTCCCTTCTGCATTTCCCTGACTTGTTCCCTTTGTTCTTCCCCGTTCCCAGCCCCACAGAACTTATGTACATATCTGCAATTTATTTATTTGTAGTGATGTCTATCTCCCCTCTCTAAACTCTAAGTTCACTGTGGTCAAGGAATGTGTCCATTTATTGTTGTATTTTACTTTCCCAAGAGCTTAGTACAGTGCTCTGCACACAGTAAGTGCTCAGTAAATACAATTGAATGAATACCCAAATTTACAGAAAAGAGTTGGCCTGGGTAGCTGGGTACAGGGTATAAATAAATGGAAAGAAAATACTACACAATTTCACAAGGAGATATAAAAAGTTAGCCATGAAACTACTGTGGTCACAGAAATAGCTTTGTCTTGCTGCAAGACCTTGGCTTGGATCACTGTAGAACAGTACTCCACAACACTACCAACTGTGCATTCAGATTTGCACTGTGGCTTAAGCATGGAATACGCGGCAAGATCTTGGCAACATTTCAGATACAGGAAGAGTGTAGATATTCGCATCACAAGTGCTTCACTGACTCTACTGAATTCCCAGTGCACATGAGCTCTGAAAACTATCAAGTACATTTAGTTGCCCTAAAAATTTCACCAAAATCCTAAGGCTATTCTCCATGATTACATGGCTGCTAATGCCAGAAGTGGATGCCTGGACCAGACTCTTTCCATTAATGGCATGAGATAGACTAAGTAATAAGAATTGACCTGTTCAACCTAATTCTATACCACCATGCTTCATTCCTCTTGCTTTTTGCTATAGTAAATGATGCCGCTGATCATTCACAGGCATTTAGAAGGCTTTTTTTAAAAAAACATACACACACACACACCCAGATACTAGGGGTTTTATGGAATGAGGGCTTTGTACTTCCACCCATGGCAGAACCATCTTCAAAGCTTTATTAAGGTCACATCTCCAAGAGGCCATCCCCAATTAAGCCCCCTTTCCCAGACTCCCTCTCCCTTCTGCATCATCAGTGTACTTGTATCTATACCCTTTAGGCACTTGGAGTTCATCTTGCCCTCAGCCCCACAGCACTTTTTGTACAGATCCATAATTTGGTATTTATATTAATGTCTAATAACAGTAATAATAATAATAAATAATTTTGGTACTTATTAAGCACTTACTATGCATCAGGCCCTGTACTAAGCACTGGGGTGGATACAAGAGAATCAGATTTTTTGTGTTGGTTTGAGTTTTTTTAATGATATTTGTTAAGCGCTTACTGTGTGTCAAGCACTGTTCTAAGTACTGGGGTAGAAACAAAGTCATCAGGTTTTACACAGTCCCTTTCTCATATGGCACTCACAGTCTCAAGTGAGGCACAGAGAAGTGAAGTGACTTGCCCAAGGTCACCCAGCGGACAAGTGGCAGAACTAGTCTTAGAATCTAAGTCCTTCTGACTCCCAGGCCTGTGCTCTATCCGCTATCTCTCTCCCCAACTAGGCTACAAGATCCCTGTGGGCTGGGAACATGTCTACTAACTCTGTTGTATTATGCTCTCCCGAGTGCTCAGTACAGTGGTCTAAACATAGTAATCTCTCAATAATTACCATTGTTTGAAGATTTCATAAGGGACTTAGGGGTTGGTTGGAAAACGCTTCCTTTCTACTGGCAATATCTTCTAACTCAGACTTTGAGGAAACAGTAGCATTCTTGAGCTCCAATGAGATGACTGGATTTTGAAACTATGCATGCAAGAGGACCTTAAAGTGATCTGAACTATTTTTCAAATATATGCATTACTATGTCGCTATGGGTGGGAAACAACTCGATGGCTTAAGACAAGACAATGGACTGATGATTCACGTGAAGAAGCGTGTTATTTATTATTTGGTCACTTCAACCAGGAAAATATTTTAATGGAGTTAAAGATTTTTATCATTAATTCAAGAGTTGAAAACTGTCCCAGAATTTTTACTGAAAATGATATAACTTTAGAGCTAAAAATACCCAACAAAAATGATCATTGGAAGATTTACAGGAAAAGTTCAGAATCAGCATAGCATCAAACTCAAACCAAAATGAAGGTCTTTAGAGCAGTGACAGTATTCAGCACCTTTTATGGTAGAATTCAGATTTATCAAAGCTTAAATGACTTCTTGGGAAATTTCATTAGTTCCACTTCTAAGGCATACCTAATATCAAGGGACTCTGCAGAACTAGGAGACCCTGGAATGGTCAAGTCACAAGCAGTGAGGCACTACTTACTGAAACACAGGATATATAGAGTGAGTGAAATCTAAAACAGAGCAATCCAGTGTTCATTTACACATTATCAATATGCTCACATGTAATGCTTCATTCCTTCCAAGTTCTAAGTTACTCCCCAGCAGAATAAAGTGCTCAGGAAGAACTCAGTCTTACAGGTTCTGGGGAATCATGTATTTCATCTCTTACATTCAAGTTCATATTGATCATTTTCAGTGGGTAAGCCTTTTCCCCCACAAATCGGTGTTTGTGCACAAGGCAAGGAGAGACAAGGGAGACGCAGTTGGTTTATGTGCATAAACGTGCACGAACACACATGGAAATCTGCATCTGATACAATCTGTGGAGAGAAGCCTCATTCACACCTGGTGGCTGTGACTCTCTTGGGATTGAGGGCCACTAGTTATTAGTTATAGTGCAGATTCAGTGCATCAGCCTCCTTGCTGACCTCAACCTCCTGTCTCTCTCACTCCATACTTCACTCTTCTGTCCATATCATCTATCTACAGAAACGTTCTGGTTACATCACCCCACTCCTCGAAAAACTCCAGTGGTTGCCCATCCACCTCTGTATCAAACAAAAACTCCCCTCCATTGGCTTTAAAGCACTCCATCATCTTGCCTCCTCCTACCTCACCTCACTTCTCTCCTTCTACAACCCAGACCACACACTTCACTCCTCAGTGTTAACCTTCTCATTTTGTCTCAATTTTGCCTGTCTCCCCACCAGCCCCTGGTCCACATCCTGCCTCTGGCCTGGAACTCCCTCCCTCCTCTAATTCAACAGAAAACCACTTTCCCCTGCTTCAAAGCCTTATTGGTGGGGCATCTCCTTCCCAGACTAAGCCCGACTCATCTTCATCTCCCACTCCCTTCTGCATTACCCTGAGTTGCCCCCTTGGCTCTTCCCCCGTCCTAGACCCAAAGCACTTATGTTCATATCTATAATTTTGTTTACTTGCATTGATGTCTGTCTCCCCCACTCTAAACTTTGAGCTCACTGAAGACAGGGAATGTCACTGTTTATTGTTGTATTGTACTTCCCCAAGCACTTAGTACAGTGTTCTGCACACAATAAGTGCTCAATAAATATGAATGAATGAATGAAGACTCTTCACACACTAAGCACTCAATACTATTGATGATGACAATGATGAATGAGGGTTTGTGAATGATGGGAAATAAGGGCAATAAAAGAGCTTTTTGAACTGTGGTATCAATACTTCTGGACTCTGGAGACATTCCACCTCTAGAAATGAAAATGTGATCCCAGCCATCTGACGTCTACCAGGCATCCCTTTCTGCCTGCTTTCCAGAATTTTATTCGCAGAAGCCTCAGAACAAATCTTCTTCACAAAATGAAATCAGAAAGTAACTGCAAATTAATTTAGTGATGGCAAAGGAACAGTGGCTTGAGCTGGTTAGAGAAAAATCTTTCACTTTCTGCTCATCATGTTCTTAAACTCATCCCTACAATATATAGAAAAGACACTGCTCTTCAGGGGGCCCTGCAATTCTGCCACTGAGCTACAGTTGAACAAGAAAATCTAATTACTTCAAATGACACAGTGCTCAGTGCAACAAGGCAAGACTGAGAAGCTACCATTAAGACTGCATTTTCTGTTTAAATACTAATGAGGGTATTTCTAAAGTGCATTCTACAGGCCAAGCATGGTGCTCAGCGCTGGAAAAGATTAAAGATAATCAAATCAGACATGGAACCTGATCCACATGGAGCCCACAGTCTAAAGTGAGGGTAGACAGGTATTTAATATCCATTTTGCAGATGAGGAAACTGAGGCACAGAAAAGTTAAGCAACTTGCCTGAAGTCACACAGCAGGAAAGCAGCAAAATCGAGATTAGAACGCCTGTCTTCTGACTCCCAATCCTGTGCTCTTTCCACTTGGCCATGGGTACTTTGGAACTTATATACTAGAATGGGAAGGAGACTCGCACCCTAAATGAATAGACTTCTAAAGCTGCTGATGGAAAATGGTAGTTATTAGCAATCCTCTGATCTAATTAACAAGAGGGCTCACATTAATTCTTTAAAGCAGAATAAACCATTCAGGGGAATGGAATCCCATTTTCACAATTTATCAAAAAATCAAGATAGGAATCAATGCTCTGTTATTAAAATCTATTTAACACAATGAACTGCCTCTTTCTTTAACAGATTGTTGCCTGGAAGCCCAGGGAACAGACCTGTTTCTGACTCCTACTACGAATCATATCAGTGACTAATATCCCTTTCTCCAGCTATTCCTATGCCAGTCGCAGGAGTACAGCAGGGAAACAGAGAACACGTCACACCAACCAAAAGTGTTTCTAAACTTAGTCTTTTCCTTCCTCACATTAGGCTAATATGAAGCTTTCATCATCTTTTCAAGAAGATACTTTTCAAATACCCAGCCAAATCACAGAACGGACTTCAAAGCCATTTGTCATCTAGAATAGAAGGCCTCAAACTAACAAAAGAGCTTGAAAATCAAGTGGGTGAAAAAGTCAATCTCTTGGAAGGTTTTGAGGCTCCTGGGGGAATACAGGGCATATGGAGTATACTTTGGAGAATAGACATGACCCTTGCCCTCAAGGAGTTTGTAACCTAATGGAAAAGACTTGTCCATATATAAATTGTTCGTCAAACTCTCCTAAATCAGCCAGTAGTATTTACTTGGCACCTAGTTGGAGCGTGATGGGCAGGGATGAAAGAATACAAGTAGCACTACTATAGTCATGTTTTCTGGCAGGTTCTTGAACTATGCTGAGAAACAGCACAGGACTGGAAGTCAGGAGACTTCAGTTCTGATTCCAGTTCTTCCACTTAACTGCTGTGTGAATTTAGGCAAGTCGCTTGACTTTTTTTTATATAACCTGTTAAAAAGAAATAATAACAGTGGCATCTGTTAAATGTTTTGTATCAAACACTCCACCAAGTATTCAGTAGTTACTAGATAATCAGGTCCTACATGGGGCTCACAGTAGGAGGAACAAAGGACAGGTACTGAATCCCCATTTTAAAGCTGAGGAATCTGAGCCACAGTTCTCTGATTTAAATCACAGTTAAGTGATTTGCTCCAAGTCACATAGCAGGAAATTGGCAGAGCCAAGATTAGAAGCCAGACTCTCTCACTTCCACTAGGCCACACTGCTTTCCCAGTCTCCCTTCCTCTTAGACTGTGAGCCCCACGTGGGACCAGCACTGTGTCTGATTTGATAGTATGGACTCTACCACAGTGCTTGCCACATAGTAAGTGCTTATCAAATATCACATTTATTATGGCATCTCAGGACTGAGGTTTATCCCTTATTCCTGCTAAGAGATTTCACCCATTTGCTCATCTATCTACCCATCCACTGAGCACTTACTGTGAACAGATTATTATACTAAGTGCTGGAGGATACAATAGAATTAGACGAGATGAACTGTGCTTTCAAGGAGCTTACATTTTAATAGGTGAAACAGATATAAAATAATTTACTGATAGACGACAAAGGAAAAATTGATATTTAAATAAATACAGTGCCCTGCAGACGGTAAGCACTCAACAAATTCCACTGATTAAGTGTTTAAATAGTAAGGTGTGTATGAGAAGTAGCATGGTGTAGTGGAAAAAACAAGGACCTGGGAGTTAAAAGGTTATGGGTTCTAATCCTGGCTCTGTCACTGTCTGCTGCGTGACCGTGGGCAAGTCACTTAACTTCTTTCTGTCTCAGTTACCTCATCTGTAAAATGGGGATTGAGACTGTGAGCCCCAAGTAGGAGATGAAGAAGGAGAGATTCCAGGCAGAAAGAAGGTTTGTGAAAGAGAAATGAGGAGGTACTGGGGGTAAGTTGCCTTTAAAGAAGAAGGCAAGTAGGTTGGGATGTACTGGAAGAAGTGAATGAATAAGAAGGAGGGAAAGACAATTCAGTATCTTGATTGCTTTGTGTCTTCCAGGCTTCTGATTCAAGCACCTTAGCTAGATTTGTTGCTGTTCCCTTATAACAGTAAGGAAATTTGTGATGCATATGTTCTTTTCCAGTTTAAGCAAAAAAGGTCATACAGGAACATTAATGTTTTATTACAAGGACCTTTAAAGGTTAATATTGTATGCACGTGAATTAAAGCTATTAGTCTTTTTTATTTTTTTTCCTTATGATTGTAATTGGAATGTTCCTTGTCCTTTATGGGATATAGAATCTGGTTAGGCAGGAGAGGGGAAGTCTATACTTCTCTGTGGTCAGATTCTCTCTCCTGCCAAACACCATCAAGGTTTGAGAGTGCCATATTCTAAGAAAGGGGGTATATGTCCTTCTAATTTATATTTCTGAACTCATGTTGAGCTGCAAGCTTTTTGAGATATAGTGGTATTGCTGTTTCTTTGGTGACCCTCTGAAAAACATTTTATTTGGAATGAATAGATGACTACCCAAATCAGATTATGTAGGGTGGTACAAGTATGAATTTTAAAACTAGCCTCAGCTCTGAAAATGTCTGAATTCAGACTTCTGGTTTTCTTCAAGGCAGTAACATGGTGAACAGCTTTTCCCAACCTGTCTTTGAGTCTTAGAGTACTGGAAATTTGTTGGATTAACCCATTTCTTTTAAATTAAAAAAAAAGACCTTAGCACAGTTGGATTATAAATGAAATGCCAATTTACTTAGACAATTTAACTGGCCACATTTTCAAAATGAGCTTACTACATCACTACTAGCTTGAGTGACAAACTGATCCCTCAGAATGCTCCACTCAAATCAATTTGGACAGACAAAATGGAGTACATTTACACTTGTAAAAGACGGGACTGGGGGCTACTTCATTTCATGCAGTCTAAATACTACTTCGCTCATATACACTGTCAAATTTTACTGAGAGAATGTTTCAGGGAAAGATTTAAAAATCTGAATTTCTTCAAATTTCATTTTCCCACCATAAAGGGCATAAATACAAAGTAAGGAAAATTGCAACCTGAGTGAAAAAGAGATTGTTTTCTTTAATGAGGATAGTATATTTCTGAAGGTCGTGGAATCATGTTACTTTAAGACGTCCACATATTCAAAAATTTGCTTTCTTGCAAAGGATATTTGACAAATCCATTATTAAAAAAATATACCAATAAGGATGTCAAATTTAGGATCCAGGGGCAGCACTTGAAATAAGAAAGTCAATTAGTGTTAAGTGTGGTTAATGAAATGAATTATGGTTTAGCTGGATACATTTTGCATCTCTGACATTTACTGGCTACATAAATGTGAGTAAAACTGTCAATCTCTAGACTGCAAACTCATAGTGGGCAGGGAACGTCTCTACCAACTCTGTTGTAATGTACTCTCCCAAGAGCTTAGTATAGTGCCTTGCACACAGTAAGTGCTCAATAATAATGATTGATTAATCTTCATCTAGAAAGGGAAGACTCAACATCTGTAATCTACATGGATGCACTGTGAAGATCAATGAATTGTTCATGAAGTACTTTTGTTTCTCTAATTCCACAGAAGTACTATTCTGCAAGAATGAAAAGTGCCATATGTAAAAATAACACTTCACGTAAAGAACGGTTTAAAAATCTAATTACCACTCAAATTCCACTTCTGTTAAGTAGCAATATAATTCTGTCCCCATTATACCTGGCTCAGGTGGAATTGAAGGTAGGGAGAAATTTTCACTCCCTTGTTAATGGCTTGACATTTAGATTACCAGGTAGCAGGCATTTCAAGAATAGAGACACATTTTTGACTCATGAACAGAAATATTTGGTCATATGTTGCAGAATTGTCCTGTCATTCCAGTTCATTCAATCATACTTATTGAGCACTTACTGTGTGCAGAGCACTGTACTAAATGCTTGGAATTCATCACAGTTCGGCAACAGATAGAGACAATCCCTACCCAACAACAGGCTCACAGTCTAGAAGGGGGAGACAGACAGCAAAACAAAACAAGTGGATAGGCATCAATTTCTCAATGGGCAGAAGGAAAGTGAATCCAGATCACTCATTTTACCAAGTTAGACATCCCTGATAGGTGGAGACAGTTTAGCAA
Source organism: Ornithorhynchus anatinus (assembly GCF_004115215.2). Classification (NCBI taxonomy): domain Eukaryota; kingdom Metazoa; phylum Chordata; class Mammalia; order Monotremata; family Ornithorhynchidae; genus Ornithorhynchus; species Ornithorhynchus anatinus. The sequence continues at coordinate 54,411,329 of NC_041731.1, read as the reverse complement.
ACATAGAAAGAATAAAAATTTTCTCACTCCCCAAAATAAACAAATAAATTCTCTTAACATAGATCTAAAAACAATTTCAGGGCCCAAATTGCATCTTTATTTTCATAAAAAACTCTCCAAACATCTGGCTGCAAGATGTGAGATTTTTGCCCTTTGAGACGATTTCTTATTTTAAGCTTTATTGCTTAGTGTTGCCATGGTTACTGACCATGAACAGAAATTGCTGTGTAATATATTTTATTTTCAGGCTTAATTGCATCAAGAAACCAACAGTCAGTTTCTAGTAATTAAAGGAGACAGGCTCAAAAATGGACTTGATAGAGGCATCTAATGGCAAGTGGTGAAACCCTCCCTCAGGCTTTCAAGCTGCTTGCTGTTAACTCAGAAATGGCATTAGTGTAGACAGTATAATTATGGATGTTACTGAAAATGTGGTAAATCACCCTGGCATGGAAGAATCCCCTTGCCACAGGACTGCGTGTTAAACCAAGTCAAAAGGAGTAGAGGTGAGAAATAACCCTACTCCCTGTTGTTGCATTTGAAAAGGGAATAACTGATTTGTTTCTGAGAGCTCCTAAATTGTGAATTTGGACTCTGAGAAGCAGCGTGGCTCAGTGGAAAGAGCTCGGGCTTGGGAGTCAGAGGTCATGGGTTCTAATCTCGACTCCGCCACCTGTCAGCTGCATGACTTTGGGCAAGTCACTTCACTTCTCTGGGCCTCAGTTACCTCATCTATAAAATGGGGATTGAGACTGTGAGCCCCACGTGGGACAGGGACTGTGTCCAACCCCAATCTGCTTGTATCCACCCCAGCGCTTAGTACAGTGCCTGGCATATAGTTAAATGCTTAACAAATACCATAATTATTATTTATAATTATCAATTTGGTTTCATGCAAAAGGAATGGGGGGGACAACCATTTTTTAATATACCCCATCTTGCTGGAAAATTATCATGTATTAATTAAAAAGAGATTATCTTACTTTTCCCACAGATCAGCACATTTTTTATCTTTAAAGGCAAGATTATTTTTTTAGTAATTTAACCTATGAAAACAGAACAGGGCACCATTCCCCTGGGACTGCCATGATCAACATGCCATGATGCCTCCGAGTGGACTTGAAACCCTGAAATAGCTTCACATGGTTCTTCCGTAATGGTCGTTTGGGCTATGGGGGTACTCTCCCCAGTGTTTAGTACAGTGCTCTGCACACAGTAAGTGCTCAATAAATATGACTGACTGAGTGACTGGCAGTAGAGGGCTTCTCTTCCTACATGGTCCTGCTGCTGAGCTCCTTCTTGCTGGACTCCCTGACCGAGCGAGAAGCCCAAGGATCCCAGAAAGAGCAGGAGCAGCAGAAACCAACCCTTGCCATTGAGGCCACGGCTGCCAACACTCACCCCTTACAGTCTGTGACAGATGCAGAGAGACCCGAACTCTGAGGGCAGAAGGAACAGAGATGTCTGCTTCTTGTCCAAATGCTTTGGCTACTGTTTTTCTTTACCAGGGGAAATGGATTTGACTTGACCTTGGTGGGGGGTGAAGGTTGAGATGCTCAATAAATACGATTGTCAGTGATGTATATATATCAAGAGTGAGAGAGAGGGGTTGTTGCTGAATGTGTTGGGGATACATTCCATGGGGAGTCTCTCAGTAAGGGGATATTGTGACTCATTAGAGGAGTCAGGTAGTGTGTGTAATGAATGCTTACTCTGTGTTACCCACTGGACTAAGTACCTGTCCTGTTTTCATAGGTTAAATTATTTTAAAAAATAATCTTGCCTTTAAAGATAAATTAAAAGATATGTTGGTCTTTGGGAAAAGTAAACTAATCCCTTTTTAATACATGATCATTTTCCAGCATGATGGGGTATATTAAAAAAAAATGGTTGTCCCTCCATTCCATTTGCCTGAAACCCAATTGATTTATATCAGAGTACAAAGTCACAATTTAGGAGCTCTCAGAAACAAATCAGTTATTTCCTTTTCAAATGCAACAGCAGGGAGCAGGCCTATTTCTTGCCTCTGCTCCTTTCTGGGCTACAAAAGTTAGAGGTTCTTAGAAGCTACGAAAGTTAGGAGACATACTCCATGCCTTCAGGGAACTTATAATCTAATGGGTATATGATTCTGGGTGTTTATGTGTCTCAGAGTGTGTCAGAGAGTTATCCAAGCTTGATCGCCCTAACTCTGGTCAAAGCAAGGTTAACTCCTCTAGTAGTTTCTTAAAGGCTGCTGAGCTCAGTCAGTCAGCCAGTCAATAGTATTTATTGAGTGCTTATTGTGGGCAGAGCCCTGTACTAAGCACTTGGGAGAGTACAATATAAGACACATTCCCTGCCCACAATGAGCTTGCTGTCTAATGAGGAAGAGACGTTAATACAAATAAATAAAATTACAGATACATAAGTGCTGTGGAGCTGGAAGGGGGATGAATAAAGAGAGCACATCAGGGTGACACAGAAGGGAGTGGGAGAAGGAGAAAGGAGGGCTTGGTCAGGGAAAGCCTCTTGGAGGAGATGTGCCTTCAATAAAGCTTTAAAGGGTGGGAGAATAATTGTCTGTCGGATATGAAGAGACAGGGCTTTCCAGGCCAGAGGCAGGACAAGGGTGAGAGGCTGGCAGCGAGGTAGATGCGATCAAAGTACAGTGAGAAGGTTAGCATTAGCGGACCAAAGTGTATGGGCTGGGTTGTAGTAGGAGAATAGTGAGGTGAGGTAGGAGGGGGCAAGGTGATTAGTGCTTTAAAGCTGATGGTAAGGAAATTCTGTTTGATGTGGAGGTAGATGGGCAACCATTGGAGGTTCTTGAGGAGTGGGGAAACATGGACTGAACTTTATTGTAGAAAAATGATCATGGCAGCAATGAACTATGGACTGGAGTGGAGAGCGACAGAAGACAAGGATGCTAATACAGTAATCAAGGCAGAATAGCATCAGTGCTTGGACTAATGTAGTGGCAGTTTGGATGGAGAGGAAAGGGCAGATTTTAGCAAAGTTGTGAAGGTTGAACTGACTCCTGCAACCTGTTTCTCCCCACTCCAGCCCTTGCTTTATCCTGCTGCCCGGATCATCTTGCTGAAAAACTATTCAATCCATATCTTCTCACTCTTCAGAAATTCCCCAGTGGTTGCCTACTCATTTCCACATTGAACAGAAACCCCTTACTGTCGGCTTTAAGGCTCTTAGTTCCTTCTGTCCTCCCTTACAGATCTACTACAACCCAAATTGCACAATCCACTCCTCAAACACCAACCTACTCTATTTTTATCTCATCTGACCCATCATGGACACCTTGCTCTCCCTCTGGCCTAGAGCTCCTTCCATCGTCATCTCTCCAACTTGCAAACCCTCTTTAACCACATCTCCTCTTAGAGGACTTCCCAGATTTAATTTCCTTTATCTGCTCTTTTCTACGTATCCCCTGCTGGGTACCTGTAGGCACTTTGATGCTCAACTCAGCCCCACAGTACTCATGTAAATATTCTTCAAACTTTATTCTTGCCACTATCCATATTGTATATTATTGTCTGTCTCTCCCTGAAGACTGTAAGCTCCTTATAGGCAAGGTTCACATCTACCAACTCTGTTGCATTGTACTTTCCCAAGCACTCAGTTCAGTACTCTGTACAGAGTAAGTGCTCGGTAAATTGATTGATAGATACAGGATCTTCATCCAGCATCAATAATAATAATAATGTTAGTATTTAAGTGCTTACTATGTGCAGAGCACTGTTCTAAGCACTGGGGTAGATACAGGGTAATCAGGTTGTCCCACGTGAGGCTCACAGTCTTAATCCCCATTTTACAGATCAGGTAACTGAAGCACAGAGAAGTTAAGTGACTTGCCCACATTCACACAGCTGACAAGTGGCAGATCTGGGATTCGAACCCATGACCTCTGACTCCCAAGCCCGGGCTCTTTCCACTGAGCCACGCTGCTTCTCTGGACTGCTACTCTATCCTAAAGGCGGGGGAGGGAGAGATGAGAGGGAGTGTTAAGACGTCTAAAACAGATTCCATTTGGCAAATGAGGTATCAGGTCTGTGTCAGCCTCCACATTCTAATGGAGAAAAGTGGAAGGTGTTGGATTTTAAGTAGGATAGTGAAGCCTGATGGGGGTAAAATTGGTGAGGGGGTGTACACTGAAAGCTCTCTGTGAGCAGCGATCATATCTACAAATTCAGTTGAATTGTATTCCCCAAGGTGCTTAGTACACTGCTCTGAACACAGTAAGAACTCAATAGATACTATACATTAACTGGCATGAAGAGGTGTGTGCGTATGTGGAAAAAGTGTGTGTGCGTGTGTGTCAATCTGCTGAAATTGAGCTGCTCCTAGGTAATACAAACTCATCATCATGCATGCCTCTGGGATAATTAATTTATTTCACACTGTTCTAATTCCTTCAGGAGGAGAGAACAACTTGGGGAAGAAAATTTAGCAGGACATATTAAATCTATCTCCCCAAAACACTATTAAAAAATCTAGAACACTTTATAAAACCAAAGATGGAGTTTGGGAAATGTATTGTCAAAAACTTAACGAGGCAGCGTGGCTCAGTGGAAAGAGCCTGGGCTTTGGAGTCAGAGGTCATGAGTTCGAATCCCAGCTCTGCCACTTGTCAGCTGTGTGACTGTGGGCAAGTCACTTAACTTCTCTGTGCCTCAGTTCCCTCATCTGTAAAATGGGGATGAAGACTGTGAGCCCCAAGTGGGACAACCTGATTCCCCTGTGCCTACCCCAGCGCTTAGAACAGTGCTCTGCACATAGTAAGCGCTTAACAAATACCAACATTATTATTAACAGATAGTAGAAAATTCACCTTGAGGAAAGTGTATTGTTTAGGTGTAATTCTAATTCTTCCATTAAATGTTAGGATGAAAAATTTATGAGGTACCCAGTAGCCTATCAATCATATTTGAGCGCTTACTGTGTGCAGAGCACTGTACTAAGAACTTGGGAGAGTACTACATAACATAGTTGGTAGACAGATTCCCTAGACACAATGAGCTTGCACTTCAGAGGGGGAGACATATTTATATAAATAAATTACAGATAGGTACATAAATGCTGTGAGTCTGAGGGAGGGGTGAATAAAGCATGCAAATCCAAATGCAAGGGCAATTCAGAGGAAGTGGGAGAAGAAGAAATGAGGGCTTAGTCAGGGAAGACCTCAAAGAGAATGTGCTTTTAATAATAATAATGATGGTATTTGTTAAGCACTTACTATGTGCCAAGCACTGTTCTAAGCACGGCTTTAAAAGTGGGGAAAGCGGTTATCTGTCAGGAAGGAAGAGGGCAGGTGTTCTAGGCCAGAGGCAGGATGTGGGAGATGGGTCAGCAGCCAGATGGACAAGATTAAGGAACAGTGAATTGGTTGGTATTAGAGGAGCCAAGTGTGCAGGCTGGGTTGCAGTAGGAAATCAGAGAGGTAAAGTAAGTGGGGGAAAGGTGAATGAATGCTTTAAAGCCTATGGAACTGAGCTTCTGTTTGATGCGGAGGTGGATGGGCAACCACTAGAGGTGCTTGAGGAGTGGGGAAACATAGACTGAACAGTTCTGTAGAAAAATGATCCAGGCGACAGATAAAGTCTGGACTAAAATAGGGAGAGACAGGTGGCAGGGAGTTCAGCAAGGAGACTGATGCAGTAGTCAAGGAGGGATAAATGCTTAGTTCAACGTGGTAGGAGTTTGGATGGAGAGGAAAGGACAGATTTTAGATAAGTTGTGAAGGTTGACAGGATTTGGTGACAGGCCAAATATGTGGGTTGAATGAGACAGATGAATGGAGAATAATACCAAGTTTATGGGCTTTTGAGACAGGTGGGTGGTGTTGCTGGGTAAACTTTTCAGGGTCAAAGTCCCTGATCTTATTTTTTCTCTGTAATCCTTTGGAGTGCCTAGTACAAGTCATTTATTAAAAATTGCTGATAATGATAAAAGCACGGTAATAGACACAGAAGGAAGGCAAATACCTAGGTTAAGAAAACAGAGATAGAGGGAGATTTTTAAAGATTCACACTGATGCCATCATCACCAGACAGCTGATCAGAGGCTCATCTTCTGCTCTCCAGAACTCTAATTTTTGAGAAATGTAATTTATGAATTCTCTTTTTTGAAGACAGAGAGCCCATTTTACAAATGTTAAAACTATAATTGTGGAATTGAGACTAAGAGAGGCCTGGATATTACATCCCCCAATACTTACATACATATCAGTAATTTATTTTAATGTCATTGTCCCCCTCTAGACTATGGACAGGACACACTCCATTGCATGTACTGTCCCAAGTGCTCATTCCAGTGCTCTGCCTACATTTAAATGCTCAATAAATACCATTAATTGATCAATAGATTGATTCCACTTCTTGTTAGCTCCTCAAAATATTACTATGAGAATTGAGGAGCAACATGGTCTAGTGGAGAGTGCATGAGCCTGGGAGTCAGAAGGAACTGGGTTTTAATTCCGGCTCTGTCAATTGCTTGCTGTGTGACCTGGGGCAAGTCACTTAACTTCTCTGTGCCTCAGTTTCCTCAACTGTAAAATGGGGATACCTGCTTTCCCTCCTAGTCTGTGAACCCGACATGGGACAGGGACTGTATCCAACCTAATTAACTTGCACCTTCCCCAGTACTTAGAACAGTGTTTGACACTTAACAAAACCCATAAAAAGAAAATCTACTTTTTGCAGCCAGAGTCAAGAACTCTGGTATAAAACTTAATAGTGTCATGTTCAGTCCAATTTCATCATAGAGTTTAGACGTTGTTCATTAAAGAAAAGAAGAAAAACAAACTGGAAACTATGGATAGTCATTCGGAGGGCTTTAGTCAAATCCTTCAGAAAGCCCCAGGAAGATCTGCAAGGATCATCTCAGTGAACTCTGACTATATTTACATTCAGAGGATTGTTTGCTGATCAGATTTAGCAGTAAACCGGTATCTGAGGGAGAGGATTATTTTCCCTCACTTTAGCGGAGCAACTTCCTTGACTGCCCAAGGTAGCTCTGCAAGACTGAGCCAGGGTGCCGGACCACTTAAGTTGTTCCTGCCAACAACCTGAAGGGTCATCAAATCAAGGCCCTGCCCTTCCACTTAAGCACCTTTTTGCTCTCCCTCCCTACCCCATGGTGTTGGGCTTTCGGTGGCTTCAGGAAAAGTGACATTTTACTGAGAAGCAACATGGCCAAGTAGAACTAGGATCAGCCTGGGAGTCAAGATGAAGATGATTATGGTATTTATTAAGCGCTTACTATGCTGTCAATAAATATTTATTGAGTGTTTACTTGTGCAGAACTCTATTAAGACCTTGGGAGAGTACAATATAATAAAGTTGGTAGACACGTTCCCTGTCCATAATGAGCTTGCAGTCTAGAGGACATGTCAAGCATTGTTCTAAGCACTGGGTACATTATACACAAGTTAATTAAGTCAGACATAGTCTCTATTCCATGTAACAATAATAATAATAATTATGGTACTTATAAAGTGCTTACTAAGTGCTAAGCATCATTCTAAATGCTGGGACAGATACAAATTAATCAGATTGGACACCGTCCCTATCCCACATGGAGCTCACACTCTAAATCCCCATTTTACAGATAAGGCAACTGAGGTCCAGAGAAGTTAAGTGACTTAACCAAGGTCACACAGAGCAGACATGTGGAGGAGCTGGGATTAGAACCCAGGTCCTTCTGACTCCCAGACCTGTGCTCTATACACTAGGCCACTTTGGACTCAGAGTCTAAATGGGAGGGAGAACAGGTATTGATTTCCCATTTTACAGCTGAATAAAATGAGGCCCAAAGAAATTAAGCAGCAGAGCTGGTATTAGAACCTGGATGCTTTCATTTAGCTACCCGACTACAGGGGGAAAAAATAATCCACTACTCAACCCCTCCCCCCTCCCCTCCAACGACCACATTTGGCAAAATATCACATTAGTCTGCACGTGCTGCATTCTGTAAGAGATAATTACTTTATGCTACGTATGTGCCCGGAATTCTGAGCTATGACACGTAATACTAATAACTGTGGTATTTGTTATGTGCTTTGTGTGTGCCAGGCACTGTACTAAACGCTGGGGTGGATACAAGCAAATCGGGTTAGACACAGTCCCTGACCCACCTGGAGCTCACACTCTTAATCTCCATTTTACAGGTAACTGAGGCACAGAAAAGTGAAGTGACTTGCCGCTTGACAAGGTCACACAGCAGACAAGTGGTTGAGCCGGCATTAGAACTCATGACCTTCTGACTTCCAGGCCCGTGCTCTATCCGCTACACCACGCTATTTCTCTGTGGAAATCTGGAAATCTGTTGAAGGCTTTGAACCTAGACGGTGTTCTTGGGGATTGGAGAGGTTCTAATCCCCCTCCTTTAGTCCAGTCCATTCCACTCCCAGATCCTTGTTCACACAGGCCCCACTTCCAATCAGTTGGATACTTTCAAATGTTTAACCACTTCTGCTTCTCTGCCACTTCACTGCCCCCACTCTATGTTGAGCCCTGAAGAAATCACCTCACTCACTATCATCTGATATGGTGGAGTTGATAGAGCACGGGTCCGGGAGTCAGGATGTCATGGCTTTTAATCCCTACTCCGCCACTTGTTTGCTGTAAGATCTTGGGCAAGTCACTTCACTTCTCTGTGCCTCAGTTACCTCATCTGTAAAATGGGGATTGAGACTGGGAGCTCCATGTGAGACTGGAACTGTGTCCAACCCAACATGTCCAAATCTGAACTCCTTATCTTCCCTCTCAAGCCCTGTCCTCTTCCTGACTTCCCTGGCACTGCGAATGGTACAGCCATCCTTCCCGTCTCTCAAGCCCGCAACCTTGGTGTCATCCTTGACTCAGCTCTCTCATTCACCCGACACATCCAATCCATCACCAATACCTGCCAGTCTCACCTTTACAATATCGCCAAGATCTACCCTTTTCTCTCCATCTAAATGGCGATCATGCTGGTACAAGCTCTCATAATATCCCGGCTGGAATTTTGTGTCAGCCTCCTCTCTGGTCTCCCTTCCTCCTGTCTCTCCCCACTCCAGTCTATTCTTCATTCCGCTGCCTGGCTCATCTTCCTGCAGAAACGCTCTGGGCATGTTACTCCCCTCCTTAAAAATCTCCAGTGGTTGCCTTTCAACTGCCACACGAAACAAAAACTTCCCACTCTAGGCTTCAAGGCTCTCCATCACCTTGCCGCCTCCTACCTCTCCTCCCTTCTCTCTTTCTACTGCCCACCCCGCACGCTCCGCTTCTCTGCCGCCCACCTCCTCACCATCCCCCGTTCTCACCTATCCCGCCGTCGACCCCGGCCCACGTCCTCCCGCTGTCCTGGAACGCCATACCTCCTCACCTCCACCAAACTAACTTTCTTCCCCTCTTCAAAGCCCTACTTGGAGGAGGTGAGCTCTAAGAGGCCTTCCCAGATTGAGCTTCCCCTTTTCCCTCTGCTCCCTCTGCTGCCTCTCTGCCCCCCCTCACCTCCCCTCAGCTAAGCCCCCTTTCCCCTCTTTCCCTCTGCTCCTTCCCCTCTCCCTTCCTCTCCCCTCAGCACTGTGCTCATTTGCTCATTTGTATATATTTTTATTACCCTATTTATTTTGTTAATGAGATGTACATCCCCTTGATTGTATTTATTGTTATTGTTTTTGTCTATGTCTCCCCCGATTAGACTGCAAGCCTGTCAATGGGCAGGGATTGTCTTTATCTGTTGCTGAATTGTACATTCCAAGCGCTTAGTACAGTGCTCCACACATAGTAAGCACTGAATAAATACTATTGAATGAATGAATGAACCCGATTTGGTTGTATCCATCCCAGTGCTTAATATAGTACCTGGAACATAGTAAGTGCTTAACAATACCACGATTATCACAATTATTAGCTCTACTCTAGACCTTCTCTGGACTGGATTCTATAAATCAGCCATATTTACTGAGGCTTTATTGTACGGAGAGCACTGTACTAAGCACTTGGAAGAGTAGAATAATAATAATAATAATAATGTTGGTATTTGTTAAGCGCTTACTATGTGCCGAGCACTGTTCTAAGCGCTGGGGTAGACATAGGGGAATCAGGTTGTCCCACGTGGGGCTCACAGTCTTAATCCCCATTTTACAGATGAGGGAACTGAGGCACAGAGAAGTTAAGTGACTCGCCCACAGTCACACAGCCGACAAGTGGCAGAGCTGGGATTCGAACTCATGAGCCCTGACTCCAAAGCCCGTGCTCTTTCCACTGAGCCACGCTAATGAAGAGTAAGAGAAGCAACATGGATTGGTGGCAAGAGCATGGGCTTGGGAGTCAGAGGATGTGGGTTCTAAGCCTGACTCTGCCACTTGTCTGCTGTGTGAGCTTGGGCAAGCCACTTTACTTCTCAGTAACTCAGTTGCCTCATCTGTAAAATGGGGATTAAGACTGTGAGCCCCTAGTGGGACACCCTGATTACCTTGATTCTGCCCCAGGGCTTAGAACAGGGCTAGGCACATAGTAAGCACTTAACAAATACAATAATTATTATAATTATTATTACAACATAACAGAGTTGGTAGATACATTTCCTGACCACAACGAGTTTTCAATCAGAGGGAGAGGCAGATATTCAAATAAAATTATGGATATCTCTGCTCTTAGAAAACACTTTCCACTCCCCATTTGGGACCTGCAAAATTCTGGTTATCTTAGCAACGGTCTTGTTGCTAAGGCTCTGGGTAGAGCTTATGCAAAAATCACCCTGAGGAGGATAGACAGCTTGAAGTCAGAGGAATAGAAATCAATGGGGAGAGGGAGGTCATTGAACGCTGAGAGCCGAAGCTGTTCGTTAATCAGATTAGCAGAGCTCTTACCCAAAAGTCACTGGGGAGCTGCAGACCCAAGGAGAGAACTCCATCATTGCCAACGACTCTAAAAGGAGACTGTCGACCAAAGTCACCTTATAAGAGGTCTGTCAAAGTGCTTACCAGTACACCAGTGTGCGCATAGACATGAAGGCATGGCCTCTTCCTCAAGTAACCACCCTTGCATGGAAGCAGTGTGGCATAACGGATAGCACATGGATCTGGGAGTCGAAAGGACCTGGGTTCTAATCCCGGCTGTTCCACTTATCAGCTGTGTGACCTTGGGCAAGTCATTTCACTTCTCTGTGCCTCAGTTACCTCATCTGTATAATGGGAATAAGACTGTGAGCCCCATGTGGGACTGGGACTGTGTCCAACCTTATTTGCTCTCACCTTAGAACAGTGCTTGGCACACAGTAAGTGCTTAACAAATACCATTAAAAGTAATCAATCATATTTTAACCAATCATATTTACTGAGTTTTTACTGTGTGCAGAGCACTGTACTACTGGGGAGAATATCATTTAACAGAGTTGATAGACTTCTGCCTACGACGAGCTGGTAAGTGGTAGGCAAAAGCAGTGGCCAGGCCCATAAAAAATGACCATCGCTATGATTAAAGTTCAAACAAAGAGATAAGAAATCCTGGAGCATGTATGAATTGGGGACGCAGGAGAGGAATAGTACAGGTTTGGGGCATAGGAGGACAATTATTAGAAACGGGTGGGGGAAGATGAAAATTAATCATTTGTAAAATGGGAATTAACTGTGAGCCTCACGTGGGACAACCTGATTACCCTGTATCTCTCCCAGTGCTTAGAACAGTGCCTTGCACATAGTAAGCGCTTAACAAATACCAACATTATTATTATTATTATTAAACTTAACTTCAGGGTTCAGTCGTTGTGTCAGAGCAGAATTTAACTGATAGCACACCAGCCCATGGGAAAACACAGTCCAAGATACAGCCACAATGTGGCCACATTTCCCCAGCTATTTCGTATTTCGTTTTTCATAAACACCAGTACTATAATCTCTGTGATCGAAAGCAATACTCTCTCATACCACAGGGAGGTGCATGGATAATGCTCAGCTAGAGTTTTTTTTTTTAGATAGAAATGAATGGATTCTTATTTTCCAGAATTATACTACTGAGTAAAAACAACAACAACAACAAAAAACTCTTTTAAATCTGGAAACTCTAAAAGGAGATCATGCCCCCTTGCACAAAAATATCCCTCAAATCCATGCTGATTGAAGAACTCTTAAAAAAACACACAAGAAAGACAAAATGATTGATGGTGGTAAATGGATGAAACAGATTTTATATGAGTCTGGCAATTTAGATGAATTTTACATTACCCAAAGAACTAAAAATAATCTAGAAAGAGTAATTCCTCTATCATTATTATCATTTCAACCATCATCACCTGTTTACCTCCTCTGAACAAAGAAGTTCCTGCTACATACATTTAAGAGGATTTTCTCCATGTAGGTCACTGCTAAACACCAAGTAGTGGTTGGCTGGAAGAACTGGGCCTTTCTGGCAGAAAGAAGAACCAGATCAGCAGACCAGGAGTGGGAGAAGGAGGAACTGGAAGAGGGAAAATGTTGAGGAAGAAGATGGGCAATGAGGGGATATTTACGACTAATGGTCCGAAGCCATCAAGGTAACTGCAGGGAGAGAAGCGAGCACAGCTTGCAGAGGGACAGTAAGAGGAACAACATGGCACAGACACACAGAGAAGTTTAGTGACAAGCCTAGTCCTCAGCTGCAAGACAAAGAGTTTTCTCCACTCTAAGTTCTTTCCTTTTGATCTCACTGCCTCTAAAGAAACCTTCAGTTTGAGTCTATTTTTACAGACTGAAAAATCTACTAGGCCTGACTCTAGTTGGGACTAAAAAGCAAGGACAAGAGAAAATATTTTCCCTCCAAACACAAGAAAAGTGGAATTGGCTCAGTTCCTGTCACTTATATCTTGAACTTTTGTTCTTAGGACTTGGACCTTTAGAGAAACTTGATCAGAAAATTTATCAGAGAAACATGTTTCCCTTGAAGCTTTGCTATGGTCAGAGATTGAGGAGTTTCTGAGATAAATTGTAGGGGGGGGGGGGAGGGCAATGGGGCAGAGCCTTGCCTAATGACCAGGTTTCTCCTTTACCCCATTCTAGGGCCACAGTTTCCTGCCAGCGAATCAGTCCTGACCGTGAAGTTGTACAAGTGGGTACTTCTGGACTCGGTGATTGTATATCTGACTACTCAGCTTATTTGCACTAGGACCCTCTATTGTGCATTCAGCTCTGATGAGACCCTGTTTGTATGTTTGATTAAGGGATTTTTGTGATCAAGAGATCATGTCTAACAGGTCCTTCAGTATCTTCATGCTATCTTATGCAGAGCTATTCATATCAATTTTCTAAAGGTCTGAGCGGCATTCATCATTTCTCTTTTCAAAAGTTGCAAATGGCTGACCATAAAAGACTCGACCATTGGTCTTCATGCTCTCCAACAGCAGGTTCCCTCTAACCTAACCTCTCTCTTCTTCCAGTAAGCCTCAACACTCACTCTTACCTCCTCACAAGCAAAACTTCCTAACTGTCCTCTCATTTATCCCCACTCATAATCCATAACACACATTTTCCCATCTGCAACACCCTCCCTACTTTGCTTTTCACATCCACATCTCTCCCCTCCTTAAAAGTCCTGTGACAAAGCCACCTCTTCTAAAAAACCTTATCTGATGAACCCCCCGACAGGCCCACTCCTTCCTTGTCATGTCATCCCATCAGCCCCCTCGACACTCATGTATTTATCTTTTTATTGATTCATTCTCTTTTGTACAGTGTTTACATCTATACTTATCCTTTCAAATATGTCATAGTCTTCAGTATGTATCTACCACCTCTCTTATTAGACTGTAATATCCTCAAGGGCAGGCGTCTCATCTTATACATTTTCTGAATGTTCCCCGAGTGCTTAATCCAGTTCTCTGACCTCAGTAGGTTCTTAGTAAACACTGTTGATGATGATGATGGTGAAAGTGGAGATGGTGTGAAGGCCCTACTGGACAAAAATTCACAGCTGAAATGTGACATGGGTCTTGGGGACTAATGGGAAAGAATGCTAGGGGAGAAAGGAGGAAGAGTTATAATGGGATCACCTACAAAGACAATTCTTCCAGGGCATTTTAGGCCCTGAGGGGACTTTTTTTTTTCTGTTTTAAACTCCATGGGGACCTCCCTATTGGGGAATTTTCAGAGAGTTCTAAACCTGTCCATGAAGCTATGAAGGAACCGCTGCATTTGTCAGGGTAGAAACAGTTCTAGATTCACTCCCTCAGGAATCTGTGTGTAGTTAATCCGCTTTCTTTGTCCTTGATTCTCTATGAGCTAATCACTTTCTCTAATGGTGTCCATTTTTGCCTTAATCACCACCTACATCCTAGGAAACCTTGCTGGTTTCTCAACTGAGTGTAGGATTTTTCAAAGAGTTAACTTGAGGTTTTAGTAACTGGAGGTGTACCCATTTTCTTTTGCTCACTTTGGAGGAAAATAGTTGAATAAAAGGATGAAATTCATTTTATACCCGCTGATATTAGTAATATAAATTTAATCCAGTGCAAGTCAACTGCAAATCAACTATCTAATTTAGTAATAGAGAGGATTATCTGGGTGGAACATTAATAATTATGGAACTAGGGAGCAGTAATACCCAGTAGAATAAAGCCCAGTAACTCAAAAATGCCAAATTATTATCCATAAATCAAAGAATTTAGTTATGTGAGAACATAAATTATATTTAATATATCAGACCACCCATAAGAAAATCATGAAAAGCAAAGAAAAAATTAAGAAAAAAAATATGAAAAACCTTTGGATTTCTCTGAAGGGAAAAATAGGTAGTTTTCAAGCCATTTATATCTAAACCATATTTTTTTCCCAATTTACTACATTATAGTCAGTTACATGCCTAGAAAAATTTGTCCAGGTTCAAAACCAAGACACAAAGCATTTTAATTATGAAAGAAAAATTAAGGCCATTCCCTAAAATAAGCCTCTATTATGGGACACAAAAAAGCATTATGAAAATAGAGCAGAACCAAAGAAGATAATGAATGGATTAATATAGAAAAGCGTGTATAACGATCCTACACCTACTCAGCCCTGACCACCTGGGCAACCCGAGGCACACTGTCTTCACACCCTTCAAAATGTTGGGAAGCTTCCAGCAGCTACATGCTGCATCATCCTGAGGGAAGACCTGTATCATGCCGATTATCTCACTATGTCCTGTCCTCCTCCAAAACCTCTCCTATCCATTCTTGTTACACTAACTCACCACCCCAACAATTCCCCACAAATACCTTCCGGCACCTCACCACTATATGCTGCATCCCGTGCTCTCTTCTTCCCCCACTTTATAATTCTGTTCTGCTGTATCTAGGGAACCCCTACTGCTCCTTTATCCTCTTTTTCTTCAAAAAATGGTATTTGTTAAGTGGTTATTATGGCACCACACTAACTGCTGGGATGGATACACGATAATCAGGTTGGACACAGTCTATGTCCCACATAGGGCTCATAGTCTTAATCCCCATTTTACAGATGAGGGAACCGAGGCCCAGAGAAGTGATTTGCCCAAGGTTACACAGCAGAAAAGTGGTGGATTCAGAATTAGAACAAAGGTCCTTCTGACTCCCAGGCCTGTCAGGCCTCTCAGCCACGCTGTTGCTCTAGTCCCTTCTCTACCTGTTTCTGTTTTGCTCACTCTTCCCACATGTCATCACCAACACTTGGCTCTTGCCCGATGACATTGTCTCCCCTGCTGCCCTTTCCCAAGATGATATCATCTTCCAAGCTTCCCAACTCATATGGAGAAGGGAAGGAGTTGCTTCTCTTCCTTTTTTCATCTCTCCATGTGCCTATGGCCAGTCTGCTCTCCCTGTTTTCTATTTTTAGAATGAAAGCACCCAGAGGACAGGGACCGTGTCTAATTCCCAGTAGTGTATTCTTTCCCAGACCTTAATAAAGTGCCCTGCAGACAGTAAGCACTTAAGAAAAATACTCTTACTACGACTTAGCTTACAATTCAGCTTTTACTTTCTTTCTGTGAATTTCACGTCATTCATTCAATAGTATTTGAGTGCTTACTATGTGCAGAGCACTGTACTAAGCACTTGGAATCATCCACCTTTGTAGTTAGTAGCTGCTTTCGATAACTGTCCTTCTCAAAAGCCTAATAGACTTTGGTTTTACTGGCATAATATCAACTTGGATGGCTCTTCTAACTTTCTGATTGTTCCTTCATAGTTTTGTTCACTGGCTCCACTTCATAAGAATTATGGTATTTATTAAGCACTTCCTATGCACTTAAACTCCTGGAGTAAATATGTATTTATCAGATCAGAGTCCCGCATGGAGTTCATCTTTTCTGTGTTTTACAAATGAAGAAACAGTTTCTCATCCTCTTATGGTGGGCTATTCACAAGACTCTGTTCTGGGTCTCTTTTTATGCCTTTGCTCTAAATTCACACCCTTTGGGAGTTCATTTACTCAACATGACATCAATTACCATTTCTATGCCAATTACTCCCAAGTCTACTTTGACAGCCCTGACCTCCATCCATCCTACAATCTCATTTCTCTTGCCACCAAGACAACACCAACTTGATATCACACCATCACCTTCAACTCAGTATGTCATTTTCCCCACCAAAACACACTTCTCCTGTAACTTTCCCATCTCTACTGATAACACCATCTTCCCAATTCCAGAAGTCTGCCACTTCGATTTTATGCTGGAATTTTCACTGTTTTGATTCTCACATTCGTTCTACTGCTGAATCTTGCCAACTCTTCCTACATATCTTCCAGACCCATTCCTTCTCCACCCAAGCAGCTACCTCTCTGATTTCAAGAGTGTAATGGAAATACATGCTATAGCATTCATTTATTCAATTGTATTTATTGAGCGCTTACTGTAGGCAGAACTCTGTACTAAGTGCTTGGAAAGTACAATTCAGTAACAGATAGAGGCAATCTCTAGCTAACAATGGGTTCACAGTCTAGAAAGGGGAGACAGACAACAAAACAAAACAAGTAGACAGGCAACAATTCCATCAAAATAGATATATACATATCCTTAAAAAAATAGAGCAATAAATATGTACAAATATACACAAGTGCTGTGGGGAAGGAAAGGGAGTAGAGCAGAGGGAGGGAGTAGGGGCAATGGGAAGAGGAGGAAGAGCAGAGTGAAAGGGAGGGCTCAGTCTGGGAAGGCCTTGCGGAGGAGCAGAACCCTCAGTAGGGCTTTGAAGAGGGAAAGAGACTTAGTTTGGCAGATGTGAGGAGGAAGGGCATTTCCAGGTCAGAGGGAGGACACAGGCCAGGGGTCAACGGCGGAATAGGCGAGAACGAGGCACAGGAGGAGGTCAGCGGCAGAGGAGTGGAGTGTGCGGTGTGGGCTGTAGAAGGAGAGATGGGAGGTGAGGTAGGAGGGGGTAAGGTGATGGAGAGCTTTGAAGCCAAGAATGAGGAGTTTTTGCTTCATGTGACAGTTGATAGGCAACCACTGGAGATTTTTGAGGAGGGGGGTTGACAGGCCCAGAGCGCTTCTATAGAAAGATAATCCAGGAGGTGGATTGAAGTATAGACTGAAGCGGGGACAGGAAGCACTGTGTAGCAGAACAGGAACAGGACGGTCAACCCTAATACACTAAAATAGTTAAATCATTAAACAGTATCCTTGTGACCTGAAAAACTAATGCATCCTCCAAAAAAAAATAGTATTTGAGTGTTCACCAGGTGCAATGCTATGTACTAAGTACTTGGGAAGTGACACATTTTCTGATCCCTCTAGACAGCATCACCATCCTCCTTGTCTCACAAGCTTTGGCATTATCCTTAACTCATCTCCCTCATTCAACCCATACATTCACTCTATCATGAAATCCTGTCAGTTCTACCTGCTCAATATCTCTAGAATCCACCTTATCCTCTCTATTCAAACTGCTACCTCCCTGATCCAAGCACCTATTTCCTGCCTTGCTTACTGCACCAACAACCTCTTCTCTGACTTTCCTGCATTCTGTCCCTCTCCTTTCCATCCACACTTTGCTCAGCTGCCTGGATCATTTTTCTGAAAAGCTGTTCAGTCCACATCCTCCCATTCCTTAAAAATCTCCAATTCCTGCCCATTCACTTTCACACCAAACAAAAATTCCTTATCATCCCCTTAAGGCAGTCTCCCTTCTACCTAACCTTGATGATCTACTACAGCCCAATGCACACACCTTTCTCCTTTAACACAACTTAATCTACCTAATTTAAACTACCCCACCACTGACACCTTGCTCACATTCTCCTTCAGGCCTGGAACTCCCTTCCCCTTCATATCTGACAGTCAACCATTCTCCACACCATGAAAATTCTCCTAAAAGTCACACCTCCTTCAAGAGGCCTTCCCTCATGAAGGCCCTTTATTTCCCCTATCTACCCTGACCACTGCATCACCTATGAACTTGACTGTGTACCCCTTGAGAAGATTTGTGGTGGCTGTTGAGCACTTACTATGTAGCAGGCACTATAGTAAGCACCGGGGGAGATACAAGCAAATCAAGTTGGACACAGTCCCTGTCCCATGTAAGGCTCACAGTTTCAATCCCCATTTTACAGATGAGGTAACTGAAGCACAGAGAAGTGAAGTGAATTTCTCAAGGTCACGCAGCAGACAAGCAGGGGAGCCGGGATTAGAACCCACAATGCTGACTCTCAGGCCTGTGCTCTATCCACTAAGCCAGGCTGCTTCTTGAACACTCAACCCAGCCCAACAGTAATTATGTAAATATTCTTATATCTATTTCTCCCATCTGCAATATTTTAATGTCCCTCTCCCCCTATAGACTATAAGCTCTTTGTGGGCAGGGCTCATATCTACCAACTCTGTGTTCTCTGCACTAAGTTCTCAGTATATACTACTGAGTGATTTATAAATTTCTGCCTACAGGGAATTTACACTCTAATGAAGGGGGGAGACAAAGAAAAAATATTTACAAATAGAGTAATCAAAATAATTAAGTCTTTAATTGAATAGCATATGTGTGAACACGATGAGGATGAGAAAATTTTGTAAGTATTGGAGATTTCTCATTGTTTGTATGATTTGGGGGTTCTGGGAATTGCCAGCAGGTTGGTGATCTGAGATTGGAGAGTCGTGAAGAAGAGGAGTTTTAGTAGGGGAGAAGAGTAGCTCAATTTTAGATATTTTGAATTTTAGGGGCTGGAGAGACATTCAAGGTGGAGATATGAAACTGTAGATTAGAGAGCTCAGGGTGACAGAAGAAGATTTGGGTGTTGTCCTCCCAGAGGCTGTAGCTGGTGATGCCATATGAGCAGCTTAGTTTCCCAAATAAGTAAGGGTAGAGCAAGAAGAGTAGGGAGCCCAGAACAGAGCCTTGCGGCATATCCATAGAAAAAACCTCCCGTCTCTCCCCACTTCAGTGTATACTTCGCACTGCTGCCCGGATTATCTTTCTACAGAAACGTTCTGGGCACGTCACCCCGCCCCCCTCAAAAATCTCCAGTGGTTGTCTATCAACTTTCATTTCAAGTAAAAACTCCTCACTACTGGCTTCAAAACTCTCCAGTTCCTTGACCTCTCCTACCTCACCTCCCTTCTCTCCTTCTACGTCCCAGCCCGCAGACTCCACTCCTCTGGTGCTAACCTTCTCACTGTGCCTCTTTCTTGCCTGTCCTATCCACCCTGGGCCTATGTCCAACCTCTGGCCTGGAATGTCTTCCCTCTTCACATCTGCCAAAGTAGCACACTTTCCCCCTTCAAAGCCCTTCTGAGAGCTCACCTCCTCCAGGAGCCTTCTCAGACTTCCTCTGCTAATCTTCCTTTCCCCATCGCCCCGACTCCCTCCCTCTGCTCTACCCCCTTCCTGCCCCACAGTACTTGTGATATGTACATATTTGTTATATTTATTTTATTAATGATGTGTATATCTCTATAATTCTATTTATATTGATGCTATTGATGCCTGATTACTTGTTTTTGATGTCTATCTCCCCCCTTCTAGACTGTGAGCTTGTTGTGGGCAGGGATTTTCTCTACTGCTGAATTGTACTTTCCAAGCTCTTAGTTCAGTGCTCTGCATGCAGTAAATGCTCAATAAATACAATTGAATGAATGAATACGATTGATTGAATGAATGAATAAATGAAAAGAGGAGTCAGTGAGATAACTAAGATGGTTAAAAGAGAAACAGGCTAATATGGTGTCTGCAAAACTGAGGCCTGATAGGGTTTTGAGGGCTTCCCTGATTAAATCCTTATTCCCCTGATCTGCCTACACTCCAGTGTCACCTATGAACTTGGCTATGTATCTTTTAAATACTCTGATACTCACCCCAGGCCCACGACCCTTATGTGCGTATCCTGGGTACTCTACTATTTGGCGGGGAACATGTCTACCAGCTCTGTTATACTGTACTCTCCCAAGCGCTTAGTACAGCAAGTACACAAAAAATATGATTGATTGATTTACCCTATCTGTAATTTATGTTAGTGCCTGTCTCCCCCATGTAGTCTGTAAGCTCCTCAAGGGCAGGGATCAGATCTTTTCTTGTCTTATGCCATCAAGTCATCTCCCACCCATAGAGATGCCATGGACACATCTCTTCCAGAACGCTCCAGTTCCATCTGCAATCATTCTGATAGTGTATTCACAGTTTTCATGGTAAAAATACGGATGTGGTTTACCACTGCCTCTACCAAATTTTTTATACTGCATTTTCCCAAGAGCTTAGTTCAGTGCTCTGCACAAAGTAAGCATTCAATAAATACCATCCATTGATTATCTACTCTAAGCACGCAAGAGGCTGAAGAAAGAATGCAGGCTTTCAAGTTGGCTACAAAGCAGTCGCTGATGAGTTTAAAGATAATATTCTCAATGGGTTCAAAAGTCTCACTGTAGTGAGTTGGTCAAGAAGAATGGTGGAGAGGAAATGAGGGCAGTGGGTGCATATAGCCTAATGGGTTCTCAGGGAAATATTGTGTACATCAAAGCAAATAGCTTCCTCTCAAACAAACATATCCTTCTCCACTATTCTCAGTGCTACTGTTCTTTGATGAGGTAGATGTAGGATGTTAAGACTCATCTAAGCTCCCATTTTGAATTCTATATTTTCAATTTTAAAATGCATTTTGATATTGTTAGGCTCAATCCCCTTGCACTCTTTTGAAGACAACTCATGAGATCTGTAATGTAAATTATGCTACAATAATAAAAACTTAAATTTCAATCAAATTCTATTTAAAATGGCTTTGTTCCATGCAGTGAATCTCACTGGCAAGAAAAATATAATGAACTTTAATGGAAACAAAGTTGGATATGTTTAGCTTTGAGAGATATGTTAAAGAGATATCTTCCATACTCTAGATGGTTTCGTGGAAATGCAGACATGCCAGAACATGGTAGAATGTGATTCTCTTCTCAGAATGTTTGTAATTTTAGAATCCAGTTAAGTTTACACTTAGGGTTTTGGGGGGCCTGCCAGAGATACTAGCCTTTGGGTTTACAGGCAGGGAATGTGCCTATTATATTGTTGTATAGTACTTCTCAGGCACTTAGTACAGTGCTCTGCACTCTCCCAAGCACAGTAGAGTGCTCTACATACAATATGTGACTGATACGTTATGTGATTATTTTAAAAATGGTATTTCTTAAGCTCTTACTATGTGCCAGGCACTGTTCTAAGCACTGGAGTAGATACATGATAATCAGGTTGGACACAGTCGCTGTCCTATATCGGGCTACAGTCTTAATCCCCATTTTACAGAGGAGGTAAAAGACACAGAAAAGTGAAGTGACTAGCCCAAGGTCATACAACAGACAAGTGGTGGAGTCAGCATTACAATCCGGGGCTGCTGACTCCCAGGCCCACTAGGCCATGTTGCATCTTTCCAACATTTCAGTTTACTAGTGTATAATCTAAATCAAACACTTAAAAAAAATGGGCAGTGAAGTTTAGTTGTACTAAAATTACATTCTGTGGAGAAAAAAAAAACTGCCCAGGGAAAGTGCCACCCAAAAGGCTGCAGTGTTCTCTCAAACATCTATTTTTTTCTCCTTAGAATAGGTATAGATGAAATATTGAGTACCCAGTCAGTGGACCGTACTGGATGTTTGGCAAATAAACAGTTAAAAATGACATATTCCCTTCCCGGAAGGAGTTTACACTCTAACAGAGGGAGATAAATGTAAAAATATTTAGAGTAGTCAAAATAAACAGTTGAAGCTACAATTAATTGGCCAGGTACATGAGGTTGCTAAAGCACTGAGGACCAAGTACCTCCTTTTTTATTTTCTATCAGTTTAAAAGACTGGCTCTTGGCCACTTATGAACCATGTCCTGTGGATTCCACAGACAGGATCTTAAAGATGGGCACATCTGCCAATCAGGGATTCCAGGCCCCATCTTCCCAATTGGTTCCCACAGACAGGATGTTAGCAGTGGGCACACCGGCCAAGTGCCAAGTCCTCTGCTTCCTGCAGAATAGATCTCTGTGTCGGGAATGGTGGGAAGAGGGATGAAAATGGCAATTTATTCTGACCTGAGCATCGACAGCTAAAACGGGGCCTGAAGACAGGTAGGGGTTGGCTCCCATCGTGCCTGTCACCAGAGCCCCTGGCCAGGCACCATGGGGCAGCTCACCCAACTGGGTGAGCACATCTAGTGGTCCCATCCCTCAAATAGCACTCCACATTCCACTCTGAGGACTGGGAGAGGGCCAGGAGCAGCCAGGCAGCTCACTGTGGGGAGGAATGTTTCTGTTATATTGTCATACTGTACTCTCCTGAGCGCTTAGTAAGTGTTCTGCATAGAATAAGCAGTTAATAAAAACGATTGACTGGTGAGGCAGTGACTATGGAGCGTGGACTCCTTTTCCTGGGGGGTGTTTTTATCTGCAATCCGTAATCCACATTTTCCTTACATGAGCACAGGTGCTATATTTTTTTTGGCGGCGGGGGTCGGAATTCAGAGCTGCAGATCAATGTATTTCTCAGTACGATGTTGCTACACCAGGTTCAGTGCACAGACTGTAAAGCACTCTAAGTTCCAGCTATTAAAACACAAAACAGGCTCTTATTTTCAAATGCCATTTTCATAAGATTCCACCTACCATTTTTAATTCAAATGTCAAAAAGAACTGAACAACCTCCTTTGAGTATCATTAATTCAAGTTACCTTATCAGGGAGAAACCAATTATTGTTATAAGTATTCATATTAGTAGTCTTTGGTCAGACAACTGTTTGATTCCCGCCAGAAACAATCTCAATTTTACCAACTTTGGCCAAGGCGTTCTCAGCATTCGTGGAGCCAGCCCCTCATGATTGACATTATCACAGCCTTGCTCCAGCTTATTGCACTGTTTGTAAGCAGAAAATTCTGAGGCTGTCATGTCAACTGCCTACTGAATTTCCAGAAGCTTTCACTGGCATTCTTCTTTGGCAAGAAATAAATTGTTCCTTTGTTGTTGCACAGTCTGATTGACACGCCTAATGTGAATAGGTTCCATTTCAGCAAAGCAGAGATGCTCCTTCTCTCTTGACTTATTCGGAACTCCTGCAGAATGGCCTCCTGGTCACTGTCAATCACTGGGCACAGTGGCACAGGATGTACATATGTGTGTCACTCACAGAGACTCACATGACTTCAGTAATAATAATGTTGGTATTTGTTAAGCGCTTACTAGGTGCCAAGCACCGTTCTAAGCGCTGGGGGAGATACAGGGTAATCAGGTTGTCCCACGTGAGGCTCACACACTTTTAATCCCTATTTTACAGATGAGGGAACTGAGGCACAGAGAAGTTAAGTGACTTGTCCACAGTCACACAGCTGACAAGTGGCAGAGCTGGGAGTCGAACTCATGACCTCTGACTCCAAAGCCCAGGCTCTTTCCACTGAGCCACGCTGCTTCTCCAATGAGGCACTATTTACAGCACCAAAGAGAAGGAATAAGTTGGTTTCAGAAACTTACCCTTCATGTCTCTCTGAGTCTGTCTCTCTCTGTCTCTCTCCAATGAACAGTAGGGTCTCGACATATTATGGTAAACTCTCAAACTAGGAGTCAGAACCCCATAAGGATCCCAGAGAACAGTCTCAAAGGTCAATCCAGCCTTTTCTCTCTTCTGAAATTCCCCTTGACTCCCTGTCCCTCCAGTCCCTCCCTCCTCCTGCCCCTTCTTCAATTTGCCCATTTTTCCCATCAGTATCTCAAGAGGACATCTACTGCCTTCTCTCAAAGTCCAACCCCTTCATCTGCGCATCCAGCCACATTGCCTCACATCTTATCAAAATACTTGCTGTCTCCCTTCTTCCTTCCCTAACCACCATCTTCAACTCTTCACTCTTCAGTGGCTTCTTCCCTACTGCTTTTAAATGAGCATGTCTCCCTTACTCTAAAAAAAAAAAATCCCTTGACCCCACAGCTCCCTCCAATATCACCCCATCTCCCTCCTACCATTCCTCTACAAACTCCTTGAGCAAGTCGAGGACCTCTGTCTCAAGTTCCACTCCTCCAATTCTCTCCTTGACCCCCTCCAATCTAGCTTCTGTCCCCTTCACTCCACAGAAACCACCCTCTCAAATGTCACCAATTATCTCCTTGCTAAATTCAACAGTCTCTACTCCATCCTAATCTTCCTTGACCTCTCAGCTGCCTTAGACTCTGTTGACCACCCCCTTTCTCCTGGAAACTTAATCCGACTTCGGCATCACTGACACTGTTCTCTCTTGGCTCTCCTACCTCTAGCCACTTTTCAGTCTCCTATGCTGGCTCCTCCTGAGCGTCACCTCGCTCCTACTACAACTCAGGCTGCCCAGTTCACTTCTCTAATGCTAACCTACTCACTGTATCTTGATCTCGTCTATCTCCCTGCCAACCTCTTGTCCATGTCCTGCCTCTGGCCAGGAATACTCTCCCTCTTCATACCTGACATTCTCCTCCCTTACCCCCATTTAAAGCTTTATTGAAGACATCTCCTCCAAGAGGCCTTCCCTAAGCCCTCATTTCCTTTTCTTCCATTCCCTTCTGCATTACCTTGACTTGCACCCTTTATTCACCCCCACTCCCAGCCCCATAGCACTTATGTATATATCCACAATTTATTTATAATCAATCTTTGTCTCCCCCTCTAGACTCTAAGCTCACTGTCATCAGTGAAAATGTCTGTTATATTATTATACTCTCCCAAGCACTTAGTACAGTGCTCTGCACACAATAAGTGCTCAATAATTATGACATTTTTAAAAACTATTTTTTCAATCAATGGAATTAGGTCCTTTTTGTATGCAGAGCACTAAGCACTTGAAGGAGTACAATGGATTAAACACCTATGCTCCCTGCCCTTGAGGACCTTACAATCTAAAGAAGTAAATTTTTGCTTCTTCCAATTCAGAGACCCATGTTTGCAGAGATGAAATACAAATGAGTCATTTTCATCTACCATATCAAGAATACTCATGCTAAAAAATTTCCTGAACTGAGATGCTACTAGGTAAGCAAGCTCTGTAGCTATCATTGTCATCATCAGTGGTATTCACTGAGTGTTTAATGTGTGCGAAGCCTTGCACTAAGCACTTGCAAGAGTAAAGTGCAAAGAGTTGGTAGACACAGTCCACGACCACAAGCTTACTCCCTAGAAGGGGAGATAGACATAAATATAAGTGAATAATTTATGATATACACTGATGTGTTGTTAATTTTAGGGTAGGGCAAATATCAAATTCCCTAAAGTCATAGTGCACTCTGTGGGGAGGAAAGAGAGAGACTCCCCTCCCACATTTCTCTTTTTTCTGAGAGACAGTCCAGGTTTAGTTTCTAAAACAGAATTATCTTTAGCTTAATCCACTCCACTTTGAGAGAAAGCAATTAAAAGAACAATTATACAGGGCTTTAGTTATAAAAGTTCTAGAGCTGGCATTAATGCTAAGTACTTAGAGGATACTAGAGAAGCAGCGTGGCCTAATGAAAAGAGCTTGGGTTTAGGAGTTAGAGGTCATGAGTTCAAATCCCAGCTCTGCCACTTGTCAGCTGGATGACTGTGGGCAAGTCACTTAACTTCTCTGTGCCTCAGTTACCTCATCTGTAAAATGGGGATTAAGACTGTGAGCCCCACATGGGACAACCTGATTCCCCTCTGTCTCCCCCAGCGCTTAGAACGGTGCTCTGCACATAGTAAGTGCTTAACAAATACCAACATTATTATTACTCGCTTTCACATCCTGGCTGTTACCACCTTTCTTTATAGTTTCATAACGTGACATTGTTGTATTCCACCTTTCCCCACTCTCACACCCAAGCTGTGTGCTGAGTGGTAACACTGATAATGACAAAGACCTCTTTTTTTCTAGCCAACCCATATATCATTAATATGTCCCTGTCCCTTTTTCTCCCTTTCTTCTCTCCCTTCCACCTCACCAAACTCCTGAATCGTAGCAACATAGTCAAGACTGCTATAATACTAAACCTCTAATGGTGTGGTTTAGCGTGAGTTGAGACCAGATAGACAAGGTAGACTTGGCTAAAACACTGTAAGCGTGAGACACTGCACCTTGAAAAGGAGACTACTTCCAGTTCAGTCTAGATTCAGTTCAGTCTAGTATGTATTCATTCATTCAGTTGTATTTATTGAGCGCTTACTGGGTGCAGAGTGCCGTGCTAAGTGCTTGGAAGAGTACAATAAAACAAAAAACAGGTAAACTCCCTGCCCACAACGAGCTTAGAGTCTAGAGGACTCTCCCCCCTTCTCTGTCTCTACTGCCCACTCTGTACACTCCTCTCCTCTGTCGCTCACCTCCTCACTGTCCCCTGTTCACTCCTATCCCGCCAACAACCTCTGGCCCAAGTCCTCCTGCTGTCCTGGAACGCCCTCCCTCCTCACCTCTGCCAAACTAACTCTCTTCCCTTCTTCAAAGGTCTACTGAGAGCTCACCTCCTCCAGGAGGCCTTCCCAGACTGAGCCCCCTTCCCTCTGCTCCCCCTCCCTCCCTGGCTCTTTCCCCTTCCCCTCCCCTCAGCACTGTGCTTATTTGTATATATTATTTATTACCCTATTCATTTTGTTAATGAGGTGTATATCTCCTTGATTCTATTTATCTTGATTATGTCTTGTTTTTGTTTTGTTCTCTTTTGCTTTGCTGTCTGTCTCTCCCGTTTAGACTGAGATTGTCTCTATCTGTTGCCGAATTGTCCATTCCAAGCGCTTAGTATAGTGCTCTGTGCATAGTAAGCACTCAATAAATACTACTGAATGAATGAAGATAGGTTACTGAGTTAGGAGCGTAAATGAAGTCTGTGACTAGGATCTGTTTAAACTATTTTTTAAATTTTTTAATTGGTATATGGTTCCTTGAAGTCCTTGGAAGAGACAGATAAAAATCCATCATAAAACCCTGCCAAACACCTGAAGTTTGGAAAATATGCTGGTGGCATAATCAAATTGAAATCATCTTCCTTCTGCTACTTTGCCACATGCTCAGGCCAAATTCTGGGAGTTACAGATGCTGCTAGTTAAATGCCATTATGACTCTTTCTATGTATATAATTTATGTCATGCGTAATAATGTACATAATCCATGTAAAGAATTATTACAAGTATAAAATTGCAATCCATAATTAAATGCCAGAAATTGAATTTGATTTTTCTTCCCCTCTAAACTATACACTCTTGTAGGCAAGGAATGTGTCTACCAACTCTGTTGTATTTAACTCTCCCAGGTGCTTAGTACAGAGCTCTGCATGCAGTAAGTACTCAATGCATACGATTGTTTGCTTGGTTTTTTTAAAAAAAAATAAAAACTTGGGTGGTGCTACTAATTGAGAGCAAGCACAGTATGCAGTAAGTGCTCAGTACATACTGTCGTTGGTTTGTTTTTAATCTTGGGTGGTATTACTAATTAAGAGCAAACACAGCATGCAGTAAGTGCTGGATACATACCATTGTTTGTTTGTTTTTAACTTTGGGTGGTCCTACTAACTGAGAGCAAACATAGTTCCAGATAAGGGAGTCAGCATAAAGCAGAAGAAGTATGAATGACTGGATTGTTAATCCAGAGATCGTGATGTCTCTGGAGGTTGGGGTCTCCAGGGTCCAGGGTGCCCCTCCATCCCTGCCAAACCAGCATGGCCTAGTGGCAAGAGCATGGGCTGGGGTGTCAGAGGACTTGGGTTCTAATTCTGGCTCCTCCACTTGTCTGCTGCATGGCCTTGGACAAGTCACTTAATTTCTCTGTGCCTCAGTTACCTCATCTGTAAAATGGGGGTTAAGAGTGCAAGCCCCATGTGGGACAGGGACTGTATCCAACCTGATAAACTTGTATCAACCCCAGCATTTAGAATAGCACTTAGCTCAGAGGAAGTGCTTAACAAGTACTGAAATAATGATTATTTTCTGTGCTTCAGCTACCTCATTTATAAAATGAGAATTAAGACTGTGATCTCCTGTGGGTCAGAGACTGTGTCCAACCTGATTAGCTTGTATCTACCTCGGCACTTAGAACAGTGCTTGGTAATAATGATAATAATAATAATAATGTTGGTATTTGTTAAGCGCTTACTATGTGCAGAGCACTGTTTTAAGTGCTGGGGTAGATTCAGGGTAATCAGGTTGTCCCACGTGAGGCTCACAGTTAATCCCCATTTTACAGATGAGGTAATTGAGGCACAGAGAAGTTCAGTGACTTGCCCATAGTCCCACAGCTGACAAGTGGCAGAGCCTGGATTCGAACCCATGACCTCTGACTCCCAAGCCCGGGCTCTTTCCACTGAGCCATGCTGCTAAGTGCTTAACAAATACCATAATAATAATAATTATTATTAGACCCTGCACTCTGCAAAAGCAAAAGACAGGAAGAAAGCCCAGCCCCAATATTTCCAGGGTGTGGCTGTTTCTCACCCAGGTCTGGTACTGGAATAGTAATGGGTTTAAGGGTGGTTCCATATAAACAACAATGAACTGTTATAGCAGTTTTTCTGTCAACCTTCCAATGGGTAAATTTTGTTATTTTTTCTTTTGTTCTGATGCAATCTAATTGTTCACATTTCCTTTCTTAAATGTCCCCTTCTCTTGGTAGAGTGTAAAATCCCTGAAGGCCAGGAATCCTGTCTGATTCAATTTCCACCAATTTTCCCTGCACTTGGTCCAAAGTTTCATTCATTAGAAGTGCTTAATCAATGCTGTTGATCATCAGGTACTGTAAACTGGGTTTTGGATTAGGGAAAACTGAGGTGATTTGACAGGGAGAAGCAGCTTGGACTAGAGGAAAGAGCACAGGATGGGGTCAGGAGTTCTAATCCTAGTTTATAATTAGGGTTCTAATCTCGGTTCTTTTTTTTGCCTACTGTGAAAATTTGGGAAAGTCACAACTTTTCTGGGCCTCAGTTTCCTAAGCTGTCAAATGGGGATTCAGTGCCTGTTCGCTCTTCCTCTTATACTGAGGACTGAGGATAGGGAAAAGAGGAAATGAGGGCTTAATCAGAGAAGGCTACTTGGAGGAGATGTATTTATAATAAGGCTTTGAAGGTGGCAGAGAGTGATAGTTTATCAGATGTAAAGAGGGAGGGCATTCCAGGCCAGAGGCAGGGCATGGGCGAGAGGTCGGTAGCGAGATAGATGAGGTCAAGGTTCAGTGAGGAGGTTGGGTTTAGAAGAGTGAAGTGTGTGGGCTGGGTTGTAGTAAGAAATCAGAGAGGTAGGGTAGGTGGGGGCAAGGTATTTGAGGGCTTTAAAGCCAATGGTAAGGAGTTTCTGCTTGATGGGGAGGAGGATGGGCAACCACTGGAGGTTCTTGAGGAGTGGGGAAACATGGACTGAATGAGTCTGTAGAAGAATGATCTGGGCAATAAAGTATGGACAAATTTGGGGAGAGATAGGAGACAGGGTGGTCAGCAAGGAGGCTGGTCCAATAGTCAAGGCAAGATAGGATAAGTGCTTGGATCTAGTTGGTAGCAGTTTGGGTGAAGAGGTTTGAAAAGCTTACTGCACCTGCTTTTTTCTTGACAATACCACTATCGTCTGATTTGTTTAGCCGCAGGCAGATAGAATTTATCCGGAATGGAATTGCCTATCCAGCATTCTACGGGGCTCTGCTAATGCTAATGGACATCAATGGACCAGCCCTTAGCATGAGTTAGATAATGGCACGTTCTTTTAAAACATTAAAAACCGAAGGCCCCACTTTCCCTCTTAGTCACAACGATTGAGAGGTAATAGAGAACTCAGTCTGAATTCAGTATATGGAAGGCCAATTTTGCTCTGATGAGCTCATCATCCACATAATGATCATCATCATTGATCCGTATTAATTGGCCCTAGGTGCCTCATAGTGATCTAGGCTATAAATACAATGCTGGGCATCTCATTTGCAAGTAATCTGAGTCAGATCTATGGGAAATGGAAAACCTAATGAAAAGTTTGGTTCGCTGAAACTCCATGTCAATGCTTATTTAGGAGTCAAGTGCCAAGGCATTAGGGGGAGAATTGCCTGGAGGAAGCATTAGCATTGAAGTAGGCCTTTCACGGGTTTCAGAACACTCTTTGAATGTGAAGTCAGAATAAAACCACTAATATGGCAAAGGCTAAGATTTATGCAGAAACTTGATTGAGTTCACAGCCTAACAGTCCACGCTATTATTATTTAATTAGAGGTATTACCCAATCTAGTAGCTTGACTATAGGAAGCCAACACTTTCATTATCAATCAACACTGAACACTTACTGTATTCAAGGCACTGTATTAAGAGTTTATTCCACTGACCCTTTGTTGAAACTGCAATTGTGGGTGATAAAATAATAATGCAAATATTTCATATTAAAAACCATTTGGCCCAGTGTCAAACTTTCTATTTTCCTAGCCTACTCATGACACCTAACCTACCCACCTAACCTAAATTTTTTCAGATGAAAGTGCTAAGAGTTGGTTCTTCATCTATACCCATTCCTTCGGAGAACTCATTCACTCCCACCTCTATGTGGATGATTCACAAATCTATGTCTCCAGCCTGATATATCTATATCTCTCCCTCTCTTCCTCCTTGCCTTCAAGACAACTCTACTTGGATTTCCTGCCGACACCTCATACTTGTCCAAAACATGTCCAAAATAGAATACCTTATCTTCCCATTCAAACCCTGTCCTCCCCCAACATTCCCATCACTGTAGAATAGTACCATCATCCTTTCCATCTCACAAGACCATAGCCTTGGCATTATCCTTGATTCCTCTTAGTCACTGAACCCACATATTCAGTCTGTCACTAAATACTGTCAGGTCACTTTCACAACATCATTAAAATCCATCCTTTCCTTTCCATCTAAACAGCAACCACCTCAATCCAAGCACTCATCCTATCCCCCCTTGATTAGTTTATAGTTTCCTTGCTCACTTCCCTGCCTCCTTTCTCTTCCCACTTCAGTCCATACTTCATTCTGCTGCCTGAATTATTTTTTCTACAAAAACATTGTCTATATTTCCCCTCCTCAAGAAACTCCAGTGGTTGCCTTCCACCTCCTCACACAGAAGCTCCTTACCTTTGGCTTTAAAGCACCCAATCACCTTGCCCCATTTTACCTCATCTCACTACTCCCCTAATACCACCCAGTCTACACACTTTGCTCCTGTAATGCCAACCTACTTGCTGTACCTCAATCTAGTCTATCTCATGACTGAAAGTTTGCTCATGTCCTGCCTCTGGTCTGGAACGCCCTCCCTCCTCAAATCCAATAGACAATTACTCTCCCCACCTTCAAAGTCTTATTGAAGACACATCTCCTCCAAGAGACCTCCACTGACTAAGCCTTCATTTATTCTTTTCCCACTCCCTTCTGTTTCACCGACTTACTTCCTTTATTCACTTCTGCCCAAACTCAGTCCTAAAGCACCTATGTACATATTTACAATTTATTTATATTAATGTCTGTCTCTTCCTCTAGACTGTAAGCTCACTGGGAGCAGGGAATGTGTCAGTTATACTGTTGTGTTGTACTCTTCCAAGTGCTTAGTACAGTGCTCTACACACAGAAAGCACTTCATTCATTCAGTCATATTTATTGAGTGCCTACTGTGTGCAGAGCACAGTACTTAATAAATACAACTGATTGATGAAGTAGCCAGTGACCTGTTTTCTTCTGTGGCGTAGTATGTGGAAGCTTGGTATTTACTGGACTTATCAGAGCTCTGGATTTCATTAATATTTGGATTTCTTTTTAAAATCATTTCATTAATAACAAGGATTTGAGTCTAGGGGTGCCTGGAATTGTACCAGAAGTCTTTAAGCCATAGCACCTGGTGATGGGCAACTCAGGAAAATGAAATTCCTGAAACTTTTCCTGCATGTAACCAGTCTGGACTACCACAACCACCTCTTCTGCCTCTGTCCTGAAACCTGTTTGTTGCACCCATCTTGAAGACCCCTTAGCAACACCAGATTACCTAGCAGTTCCCAGGACCATGGTCCAGACTGCTTTTCCCCACTTGAGCTCAGCTTTCCAAGTCCAGTTCTTAGCACCTACCCCAAGGCTGGGGCATTTTCAAATCCTTTCACCAGAACCTTGAAGCTCAGACCAAATCCTCTCCCCCATTAAAAGCCTGCAAGGTTGGAGCTGGGCATATGCCTTCCCTCAGTCAATCAGTGGTATTTATTGAGCACTCCTATGTGCAGAGCACGGTGGTAAGCACTTGGGAGAATGCAAAACAACAGAATTAGCTGACATCCCTGCCTATAATGAGTTTACAGTCAACTGGGAGAGACAGGCATTAATATGACTAAATATGTAATTGACATAAAGAAACATATACAAGTGCTGTGGGTTTGTGGATGGAACAAATATCAAGTGTCCAAAGGTCATGGATCCAAGTGTAAAGACAACGCAGAAGGGAGAGTGAGCCAGGGAAAAGAGGGCTTAGTCGGGAAAGGCCTCTTGGAGATGTGACCTTAATAGTTCTTTGAAGGTGGAGAGAGTGGTGGTCTGGCATACGTGGAGGGGGAGGGAGTTCCAGGCTAGGGGAAAGATGTGGGAAAGGGGTCAATGGTGAGGTAGGTGAGATTGGGGCACAGTGAGTATACTGGTGTTAGAGGAGTGGAGAGCGCAGGCTGGACTGTATGTAGTAGGCGTAGGTGAGGTAATTGTACTTTAAAACCAATGTTAAAGTGTTTCTGTTGGATGTGGAGATGGATGGGAAGCCATGTTCTTGAGGAGTGGGGAGACATGGACTGAGCATTTTTGTTGAAAAATGATCCAGGCAGCAGAGTGAAGTGTGGACTGGAGAAAAGAGAGAGAGGAGGTCAGTGAGGATGCAGATGCAGTAATCAAGATGGGATAGGATAAGAGCTTGGATCACATGCTAGCAGTTTGGATGGAGAGGAAGGGGCAGATTTTAACAATGTTGTGAAGGTGGAACTGACAGGATTTGGTGACAGATTGAATATGTGGGTGGAATGAGAAAGATGAATTGAGGACAGTGCTAAGATAACAACCTTGTTAGGGAGAATTGTGGAGTTGTCTACAGTGATGGGGAAGGCAAGAGAAGGATTAGAAGATAAGGGGTTCAGTTTTGGACATGTGTAGTTTGAAGTGTCACTGGGGCAACCAGTTAGAAATGTCCTAAAGGCTAGAGGAAACGTGAAATTGTAGTGAAAGGGAGATGTATTTTTGGAAATCATCTGCATAGAGGTGGTAGTTGAAGCTGTAGCAGGGAATGAGTTTGCTAAGGGAGTGGGTATATTTGGAGAATAGAAGGGGACCTAGAAGTGAGCCTCTCACTTCACTGTCAGAGCATGGGAAACAAAGGAGAAGCCAGCGAAAGAAAGAGTGGGTGGTCAGATAGGAGGAGAATTAAGAGAGGGCAGTGTCAATGAATCCAAGTTTGGATAAAATTTTAAGAAAGGGGTGGTCTACAGTGTCAAAGGTAGCTGAGAAGTCTAGGAGGATTAGGATAGAGTAGAGGTCACCGGGCATATAGTAATCACTTAAAACTGCCAAAAAACAATTTTAAAAAAACCCCACAACTTCCCTGTGCCTAAGTTTTTTCATCTGTAAAATGGTAATTATATTCTATTCTCTCGTATTTACACTGGGCTCTATGTGGGAGAAAGACAGTGTCTAACCTGTTTATCTTGTATCTACACAGCACTTTATAACATGCACTTAACACCAGAATTATTACTATAGGGATAGATTCATTCAATTCATTCAATCGTATTTATTGAGTACTTACTGTGTGCAATGTACTGTACTAAGCGCTTGGCACTGTATTAAGCGCACAGCTCAGACACTCCATTACAATTTATCTTATCCCCATTTACTGATGAGGAAACTGATGTCCAGAGAGGTTAAGGTGATTTCCCCAAGGTCACCCAGCAGATCCTTATCAGAGCTCTGATTAGAACCCAGGTCGATTAGACTGTAAGCCCGTCAAACAACAGGGACTGTCTCTGTTGCCGACTTGTTCATCCCAAGCGCTTAGTACAGTGCTCTGCACATAGTAAGCGCTCAATAAATACTATTGAATAAATACTATTGAAAGGTCTCCCAATTTATAGTGCCATGCTTTTCCTATTAGACTGCACTGTGGTCCCCGATTAATTCCCCCATTACCACTGTCTTTGGAGCTCTAGGCCCTTTGTACTGTTTCCAAGAGGCACTTTGGAAATGATGCACCCAGGATTTACCTCAGCCATTCTGCCCTGATGGTATTTAGTTCTCTTAACAATTATGTTGATCATAGAAATTGCTCAGATTCCCCCCAACCTCAGATTGAGTCATATGATTCCAAATGTTCCAGCAGATGTTCCAAACCACTCAGATCCCATCCATGGGAAGCAAAGGAGATGGCTTATGAACATGTGGTAAAGCAACCCCTTCAATTGAGTGAAGGATGATCAGTTAGGGGTGCCCAGGAACATCCATAACCCGAACATACCTTGGGCAATTCATTCATGCAATCATACTTATTGAATGCTTACCATATGCAAAGCACTGTACTAATCTCTTGGGAGAGTACAATACAATAGACACATTCCTGTGCACAATGAGTTCACAGTCCAGAAACCTTATCCCATATCCACACCTATATCCCACTACAACTACCAGACCCCTTTATTGTACTGTACTCTCCCAAGTGTTTAGTACAGTGTTTTGCATGAAGTAAATGCTCAATGACTGGATCCCTTCAAAAATAAGGTCTGGGCAGCAATGGTCTTAGCCTTCCTCTTCATACTGCAGAGCAGGAACATTCCTCTTGTCACTAAAATATGACAGAGGGCATACTCTTGATTGAAACTCTGCTCCCAATTTACATGAAGTAGAGGTTAATGTTCTTTAATTGGATTTTCATTGTATTGAATTGGGATTCATTACCCTTGGTTTGCCTTATTTCAACCAAAGAAATGTATTCCATGTACCTCACATACATTTCGCTTTGGCCTATCTCTGAGCTGGCACCCATAGCATTCTTCATCTTTAGGAAGCCCTCCCTTTTCCTTTCTGGCAAATTGTATCCTATCTCTCCCTCAGAATTCTGCTGAAGACTCACCTTCTCCTGGTGAAGACTCACCAGGGCACAGATACCCCTTCCAAAGTACTCCAGCATCCTACATAACATGGGCCGACCATAAGCTCCTCCCCTTAGATTGTAAACACCTTGTCAACAGTGAATTAGTCTACCAACTCGGTCGTATTGTACTCCCCCAAGTGCTTAGGACAGTTCTCCACACAAAATAAATGCTCAGAAAATACCAGTGATTAATGAAAAATATCCCAAACCAGATCTTTATATTTAAAGTGATTATATGTCCTACTGACACCTCCTCACACATCCCACCCAGAGCTGCTGTGTATAGGTGAGCACAGCATCAGATCTAGAAGACTGCCTTCAATCTAGGATTTAGTTGTGGTGTTGCCCGATAGACATTTTCAAAGGCAACTTTCAACCTAAAGTCCTCCATCCCCTATCACGCTGCTTGACACATATACAGAGCTAATCAACTTCATAATCATGAATTACACGATTATATTCTCTCCAAGCAGTAAAAAGGAAGGAAATCAATATCCTAACTACTTACTTGGCAGGAATCATTATTTGTTTCAGATTAGTGTGCAAGAGGCTGCTTTAAGTTTGCAGAACGAAGGGAATTTGAACCAGGCCATGTCCAGAAGGCTTCAAAAGCCAAAATTGCAATAAAAATTGGATACACGTGATCCTTTCACCCACTACTGAAATGCATATTTGCAGCCATGAGCAATGTCCAACTGAAATTAAAAAAAAAGTGCTCCTGGAACATATTGTAGGAGCCTGACAATGCTAAAATTATGATTCTGTAGGACTTCGTTACAAACTCATCTGTTCAGCAGTTTATAACTTTTGCAAATGTACTTTGGGCAATCAAATATGCATGTTGTTCTTATCCTGAAAGCAAGGGTTTTGGAAACTTCTTTGAATATTTGATAGGTCTTGAGCAACCCAAATGAGAAAAGAAATCTGGTTTTCAGCTGTTGAGGTTTTTCAGATGCTTTTTGGTTCTTATGCTGCTTTAGTGGCTTTGTAATAAGCGTTCAGACTTGGAATGTTGGTAATACTAAATAAGAAATACACTCTTTGCCTGGCTGGAAATGATTATGCTCTGTGGCTAGTTTATATTTTAAAAATAACATCTGGAATGATCACTTTTTTCCTTTAGTCTGAAAACGATATCAAAATGATTATTTGGGCTTGGAGGTAATGTGAAGGTTTATTCATTCATTCAGTTATATTTATTGAGCACTTAATGTGTGCAGAGCACTGAATTAAGCATTTAGGAGAGTACAGTGCAACAATGAGCAGACATTCCCTGCCCCCATCTAGATTCATCTCCCCATGTTTTACAGTACAGTAAGTCACAGAGTTGGTGGGAGACTATTTGCAGAGGGCAAAGCCAATGGAATTCTCCCTGAATTTCATGCAGCAGGTTTATCTGACAGAGGCGAAGATATTGAAGGCTTCTTCTTTCCCCATCTTTAACCTGCTTTAAATCCCCTTCTGTAATATGGAGATTCGATATTTGTTCTCTATTCAGACTATGAGTCTCCATGTGGGAGAGGGACTTCGTCCAAATTGATTCATTTGTATCTAACCTGGCACTTAGGGCTTGACATATAGTAAGCGCTAAACAAATACTATCATTATTTAAATGCTCAGCTTTCCAGAGCACGAGTTGTCAGAGCAGTAACCTTACAATAATACATACTGGAAGTAGGCTTCTGGTAATAGGGTTGTGACTGCCAGGCTGAAATGATGCTACTTTGCCTCCCAGAATGGGTTTAGAATGAACTAATCTGTAAACTCTAGACTGTAAACTCACTGAGGGCAGGGAATGTGTCTGTTATGTTGTAATACTGTATTCTCCCAAGCACTTAGTACAGTGCTCTGCACAGTCAGTTCTCAAGTACGATTGACTGATTAATATAAAATTATCCATCGTTAAACACTTAATTATGGAGACTGTCCTAAACACTGGGGTAGATACTAGCAATCTGACCAGATATAGTCCCTGTACTTTGATATTCACCCTACAGCACTTATGTACATATTTTAAATAATATATTCTGTTATAAATTGCTTATCTATTCATATTAATCTCTCTCTCCCCCTCTAGAGTATAAGCTTCTTCTGAGCAGGGCTTGTTGTACTCTCCCAAGTGCTTAGTACAGTGCTCTGCACATAGCAAGTGGTCAGTATAAATACGATTGATTGATTGATTGATTGAATACCTGATTGAATTGAGAAGTAGCATGGCAAAGGCGAAGCAGAATGGCATAGTGGATAGAGTGCAGGCCTGGGAGTCAGAAGATCATGAGTTCTAATTCCAGCTCTGCCAAGTGGCTGCTGTGTGACCTTGGGCCAGTCACTTCACTTCTATGTACCTCAGTTACCTCATCTGAAAAATGGAGATCAAGATTATGAGTACCCCATGGGACAAGGGATTGTGTACAACCCGATTTGCTCGTATCCATCCCGGCACTTAGTACAGTGCCTGGCACATAGTAAGCACTTGAATACCATAATTATTATTACTATCATTACCACCTCAAAGGACTTACAATTTGAGGAAGGGCAGATAGTTATTTACATGCTTAAGGAACTGAGGCAACAGAGAGGCTAAATGACTTGCTCACAATCACTCAGCATATCAGGGGCAGGCAGGGATTTGACCCTGGGTCTGCTAACTTCTAGTCCCACGCTCTTTTGAGCAACCCACACTGGCTCTCGAAATGAGATACAGCATGACAGTGAAAAGAGCACAAGCCTTGGAGTCAGAGGACCTATGTCTTAATCCCAGTTCTGCCAGCTGCTCGATGTGTAACCTTGGGCAATTTAACTTCTCTGTGCCTCAGTTTCCTCATCTTTAAAATGGGTATTCAATACCTGTTCTCCTTTCTACTTAGATTATGAATCTCATGTGGGACAAGGACTGTGTCCAACTTGATAAACTTGAAGCTATCGCCATACCTAGAACGGTGCTTGACACGCAGTAAGCATTTAAATGCCATAAAAATATTTAATGCCTCTATATTCTGAACCCCTGGGAGCTAAACTTATTAAATGAACTTTTCTATGAGTGACTTTGTTACTGAAAACACAGATTGGCAGTATTGTATATCTGTAGGCCTGGAAAGTTTTATTTTTGGTATTTTCTCATGGCATCAACAAGGGTACATCTCAAAAGACAAATAAGCCAACGATTCTGTCCAAGAGGGTTACTAGAGCAGAAAGCCCATCACTCCATTGGCTCACCTCTTCTCTTTGGTCAACATCCTTCTTCCAGGCACTTTGGTATTTTCTTCCTTATTAACAGGTTGGGACAGTAAGGGGACAAAGATGAAATTCAGATGTAGTATTTGTTAAGATGTAATGGAAGGGATGATGGAATGTCAGGCAGTCATTCATATTTACTTAGTGCTTACTGTGTGCAGAGCACTGTACTGAAAGTTTGGAAGAGTACAATATAAGACATACTCCCTACCCACAACGATCTTACATTCTAGAGGTTTGAGGAGGTCGGGATGTCTTGGTGTGGGGGGGTAATCTGGGGATTATTTTTGTCAATCCTCAGTTAATTAGTGCATCTGTGGTACATAACACTTTTATGGGACCTTGTAGCCACTTGGAGATGTCATTCACTCAGTCAGAGAACATCATTGAGCTCTTACTGTGTGTGGAGCACTGTATTAAGCACTTTGGAGAGTACACTAGAGAGCATTCATCGTCATAGAGAGAGCATTCATCTTCACAGCTTTGGTAGGAAGCACTGTCTGATTTAACAGCTGAGGAAACTGAGGCGAGGCCCAGAAAGTGGAAGGAATTTTCATAAGGGCTTCTGAAAACACTGTCATTGAAAATGCAGAATGAACCTAGTTGTCCTGCATCCTGCTGCCCTGTTCAGGGCTCTAAATTCCAGATCAAATAATGTGCTAATTTAATTGTTCAGCTGGTACAGGGAATGCTAACGCCATACCAAGTCCAGTAGTACTTTGCACACAGTAAGTGCTCAGTAAATGCTATTTATTTGATGAATCAGTACTCTCTTTTTAGAAAGTTAACCTTGTTGAGCTGGAAGTTGGGAAAGTATGATTTTTCCATTTATTAAGGTATTGTGAAGTACTTATTATGTGTTACGCAGTGTACTAAGCACTGGTGTAGATACTAGCTAACCAGGTTCCTTACAGTCCATGTCCCACATGGACTCAGTTTTAATCCCCGTTCTCCAGATGATGAGGTAAGAGGCACAGAGAAATGAAGTGATTTGCCCAAGGTCATACAGCAGACACATAGCAGTGCTGGGGTTAGAACACAGGTCTTCTGACTCCCAGGCTTGTGCTCTTTCCAGGCTGCTTCCAATAATTAGTTAAATTAGATTCTGGCTACATCCTCCATGGTAATAGAAGATTCAGGGTAAGAGGGTGCATGTTAAATAACTGAATTGATGAGTGGTATTTATTGACATGATCTTCTGTTAATCATTGCAATTTCATCATTACTCATTATCCATGGGGATCTACTCATCAACATTCCTGGCCTAGGTCTTGTGGGTGACCATGTTTATAATGGTAAAGCATTGTAGAAATATGGGAAATTATCTAGTTAAATAATAATAATAATAATGTTGGTATTTGTTAAGCGCTTTGTGCCGAGCACTGTTCTAAGCGCTGGGGTAGACATAGGGGAATCAGGTTATCCCACGTGGGGCTCACAGTCTTAATCCCCATTTTCCAGATGAGGGAACTGAGGCACAGAGAAGTGAAGTGACTCGCCCACAGTCACACAGCCGACAAGTGGCAGAGCTGGGATTCGAACTCATGAGCCCTGACTCCAAAGCCCGTGCTCTTTCCACTGCGCCACGCTGCTTCTCAATGAGGTAGTGGAGATGGACAATATAAATTAGAAGCAGCTTGACGTGGTGAAAAGAACTCAGACCCAGAGGTCGGAGGATTTGTGTTCTGATTCGCATTCAGAACTTTGCCTCGGTGCCCTAATTTCTCTGCGTCTCACTTTTCTCATCTGTGAAATGAGGATTCAATACCTGTTCTCCCTCCTACTCAGACTGTAAGCCCCATGTAGGACGGGGGCTGGGTTTGACTTGATTATCTTGTCTATAGCCCAGTGCTTAGGATAGTTCACACTGCAAGCATTACCACTATTATCATTTTTACTGTTAAATAGCCTGGCTGAACAACCTGCTTCTTCAATCATCTGGCTAAAGGGAAAGGTATCTAAATGAAAACTGTTATTTTGCTTTTGGAAGTGATTACGAACGTTTGTAATTGTGGAAAATTCCTTCGGTTTCTTTGTATTTTGAAGACTCTACTGATCCTAACGGAACTAACAGAGAATTACCTGGTACCATCTTGGAAAGATAGAAGACTTATTTTCTCTGCTATATGATCCAGCAGCCATTTTTGTTCAAGAATTGTATTTGTCATGGAAAGCGAGAGAAGAGAGATCTTCCAGATAGCCTTATCCAAGCAGTCCAGGGGTTTCAGTCATTTCCTGATAAAGAATGACTAAAGCACAGAAGAGAAAAAAACTCAATGAATAATAATAGTAATGATGGCATTTAAGTGCTTACTATGTGCTAAGCACTGTTCTAAGCACTGGAGTACATACAAGTTAATCAGGTTGTCCCACGAAGAGCTCACAGTCGTAATCCCGATTTTACAGATGAGGTAACTGAGGGACAGAGAAGTTAAGTGACATGCCCAAAGTCACACAGCTGACACATGGTGGAGCCAGAATTAGAACTCATAACCTCTGACTCCCAAGCCCGTGCTCTTTCCACTAAGCCATGTAATGGTCCATCCAACCCGAACTTCGGTGCCAGAGCAACACGATGCTTAGAGGAAACATGGAATGGTCACCTTCTTGCCATCGTAATGTTTAGAAATTTGTCATTTAACATCCCTGACTCTGGTTTTCATTCATTCAAATGTGCTTGAGTGCTTACTGTGGTCAGAGCACTGGACTAAGCACTTGGGAGAGGATTATACAACAATAGAAAGACACATTCCCTTCCCACAATGAATTTACAGTCTAGAGGGGAGCAACAGACATTAATATAAAAATTACAGATATGTATATAAATGCTGTGGGGCTGGGGGCAGGGAATGGACATGAACAAAGGGATCAATGACGTCATCTGTTAGTGTATTGAAAACCTCATGAACCTGCTGATATTTTCAGCTGCACAATTTCCTGCGATAAACTTACCACCCACCATCAATAAATCAGAGGTATGAGTGCCTTACTATGCTCAGAGCACTGTACTAGCTCTTGGGAAAGTACAATGAAGTTGGTAGATTTGGTTCCTGCAAACGTGGAGGTTACAGTCTACAGGGTTGTAAAGAAGTCCTTCGTAATTCTTGTTTTGGATGTTAAAACTTTCTCCCCACTCTCCTCCCACCCTCCAGTGAAGAGTTATGCTGTTTGGGTGTAACCCCTGGAAGAAACCCCCAAAGTCAAACCTATTCTTAAACCCCAAGCACGTGTTTTCACTTCCAGAGTTCTATCCTATATGGAACCTCTAGATTAGTCTTAATTATGGTTTTCTTTCCCTTTTAATGTCAGACTAGGGTAGGAAGTCCAGAACAGCCAGGAAGTGAGTTTATCCTCCATATTTCAAGCTATAAACTAAATGTCTCTGGTGTGAGGTAATGAGATCAGAAATTACACAGGAAAAATTAGCAATGGTATTTTCTAAGCAAAGTCTTTGTATAGACAATATTTTATCAAGGTAATACAAGCACAGTCTGCTATTACTGCGTTTCCACTGCAGTTCTGAAAGGTTAATTACATTGTTGAGCAATATTTTAATTTATTCTAATTTGCCTCATCTGGATTCATTTGCCTAATAGATTTGCATATCTTTGCATTCATTAAAGCCTATTAAGGTAAAAACCTTTTTACCCAATACTCATTTGCGGCCACTTTCGTCATTTTAAAGTTTGAACCTCATTGTGAGCCAAATGTCAGACACTTTAGAAATCTTGGCATTAAAGGTCAGCATTCTGGGAATCAAAGTCTTCATGCTCAAATTATGACTCGGGAAGAGAAAGTGACTGGTTATTTCAAAAGTCTCAGTCAGATCTTTTAAAGCCAGGTACTGGTGCTAGGCTTTGAAATTGGCAACAACATCAAGTGAATTCTAGCATTTTTTTAAAATGGTATTTATTAAGCATTTACTATATGTCAGTAACATACTAAGCATTGGGGTAGGTACAAACTAATCAGACTGAACATGTCCATGACTCACATGGGGTTTACAGTCTTAATCCCTGTTTTACAGGCCTCAGTGGCTTGGAGAAATTAAATGACTTGCCTAAAGTCACATAGCAGACAAGTGGCAGAACTGGAATTAGAGACCAGTAACTACTGACTCCCAGGCCTCCACTCAGCTACAGTGCACCTCTCTTTTCTAAGAGTGAAAATAGGCCCTGCTTTAGAGCCCAAAAAGCAAACTTGCTGATCTGCAATCAGAAAAGCAAATGGTAAAAAAAAAAAACCCAAAACCCAATACTTTTTTGTCCACTTCCAGTTAGAGTGGACTAGTGCCATGATCATGACCTATTTTCATTACTCAAAAGTAATTCACATGAACCCTTTAGGTTCTACCTCTTAAAAGCATCCTAATGATTAGGGTTCATGTACCTAGGTGGATGCTTGCTGGAAGAAAAGACTAACTTAGGCAACTGAGAACCCATGGGGCAAAAAGAAAATACTATTTCATATTTGAATTGTTCCAAAAAGTGGTCAAAGAGGAAGCTGGTCTTTCAGACTTACAGAAACCAGAGTAGAGCCACAAAAGTATAGTGAGTTGGAAAATTTTCCAAAAGTTGGAAAAAAATAAAAACCTTGAGTTTTTAAAAGCCCCTACAAACTAAGCTTTTATTTTTGATTAAAAACATTATATGTTTTCATGCCTCCCCACCCATGAAAATAAACATATCCCCCCATTCTAGATCTATAATCGATATTGGGGGAACCTAATAGAAATCAAGCACTGTGCCTGAGAAATCGAATAAAAATATCCTTCTTTCCATTCCTTTTTTATTTGGTTTTGTGGGTTCCCTTCAGGAAGTGGAGGTTGGGTTCTGAAGACATTTGATAAAGCAGAGCCTTGTGTTTTCTTAATAAGAAGAAATGCATCCATTCAGTTCCCTGAACCGCAAGCTCCCTGTGGGAAGGAAACATGTCTACCAACTAGAGAAGCAGCATGGCTCAGTGGAAAGAGCACGGGCTTTGGAGTCAGAGGTCATGGGTTCGAAACCCGGCTTGGCCACCTGTCAGCTGTGTGAGTTTGGGCAAGTCACTTCACTTCTCTGGACCTCAGTTACCTCAGTTACCTCATCTGGAAAATGGGGATGAAGACTGTGAGCCCCACGTGGGACAACCTGATTCCCGTGTCTACCCCAGCGCTTAGAACAGTGCTCGGCACATAGTAAGCGCTTAACAAATACCAACATCATCATCATTACCAACTCTATTGTATTGTACTCTCCCAAGTGCTTAGTACACTGCTCTGTGTATAGTAAGCACTCAAATACCACTGAGTGATTGATTAGAAAGGAATGGGAATGGAAGACCAAGAAGAAGTTGCAGTGATGTAGGGAGAAGTGATGAAGGAGTCCGACAGAAGTATTTACATATAGTGAAAATAAGAGGAAGAACAATAACTGTAAGATCACCTTGGGCAGGGAACACTTCTGACTCTTTTGTATTGTACTCTCCCAAGTGCTTACTACAGTGCTCAAATAAGGCAAGCACTCAATAAATACCATTGAGTGAATGATTAGAAAAGAATGGAAATGG
Organism: Ornithorhynchus anatinus; assembly: GCF_004115215.2. NCBI lineage: Eukaryota > Metazoa > Chordata > Mammalia > Monotremata > Ornithorhynchidae > Ornithorhynchus > Ornithorhynchus anatinus. The sequence continues at coordinate 54,367,079 of NC_041731.1, read as the reverse complement.
GGGACCAATGGGGGACCAAGATTATCACAAGATGCAATGGAACAGGGAGAAGTAGTAGAAGAGACAAACAAAAATATTTACACTGTGAAAACAAGGGGAAGAACAAGAATAAAGCAAGAAATAAAAGCTGAATCATTTCATGTAAAGATAAATATATGAATAAAAGGACATGTGCACACAAGTGATGACATAGAAATAGAAGAAAACATAAGTGTGGATATTGTGAGTTAACTGGGGAAGAGGTCCTGAATGACCACAGTAAAATTTCAACCACTTCATGATATAATGGTAGCTGGGAAAAAAAGGTTTCATGAAAGTAAGTGACATTACCTCACATCCTTTGCCAACTGTTCAATGTCAGGAAAATGTAGAGTTACTGTAAAATGATATTACATGAATTTGTCTCAGGAGAAGCTGAGAGATTTATACTAGTGGAACTGGCAGAAAATCCATAATTTGTTTTTATTCCCCTTTGAGGATTTTTATTCAATTGTAATGTACAATAATCTCAAATTTTAGCTCATTTTATACATAATGACTTGCTCAAATGCTTTCACATTTAAGCATCCTAAAATATCTTAAAAAGTTTTGTTCACCCTTTCTCCATTTATAGCTAGTGGTGCTGCTATTCACCTAAAGATTAGCAATTGTCTGATAGGTGAGTATTAGAGCTAACTTCACCTGAAATTAATAATATTTACTGAGTACTACGTACAGAGCACTGTATTAAAGTATTTGGGGGAGTACAGTGGAGTTAAAGGATATAGCCCCTGTCCTCAACAAACTGAGGGACTAAAAGGGGAGACAGGCACAAAATAATAGAGAATGAAAAAAATGAGAATGTGGATGAGTAAGTGAAAAACTGAAAGCGATGCAGGGAGAAAATGGTTGCTCGAGTCGGGAATGGAATGTTCCCCTGGACCAAGCCCGTGAGGGTTTCTGATTATGGACTGGAGGTATAGAAAATTGATAATCTTTCCCATCACCAATAGGGCCCCCCATATCTTCATATGAGGTAATCAAACTTTCTCCCACCCCTCACTATCTTTCCCAACGCTGTGTATGACCACCCTTATCTATATGACTTGAACATAAAGGGACATAGTGTGACCTAGTGGAAAAAAGCACTGACCTGGGAGTCAGGGGATCTGGGTTCAAATCCCAACTCCACCACATACCTGCTGTGTGACCTTGGGCAAGTCACCTAACTTCTTTTTGCCTCAGTTCCCTCATCTGCAAAATGGGGATTCAACACCCATTCTCCCTCCTATTTAGACTGTGCACCCCATGTGGAACCTGATTATCTTGTATCTACCCACTGCTTAGTACAGTGCCTGGCACATAGTAAGTGGTCAAAATTTCCACAATCATTATTATCACTAGTCATGGGGCAGAGTAAGATTGAGCTCCTGAATATGTTTTCCAAGTAGACTTGCCAACTCTAAGCTTTGACTTCCTTTGTTTGGCGTGAAGGGAGGATAAGCAAGAAGGGCACGATAGTAAGGAAGGACAGAGACTGATCCAGACACATAACAAGCATATCAAAACTAGCCAACACACACTTAGACTACCTGAAACTTGGCTTCTCACCCAACTGCCAACTAATAATAATAATGTTGGTATTTGTTAAACGCTTACTATGTGCAGAACACTGTTCTAAGCACTGGGGTAGATACAGTTCCAGTGCACCTAAGCTCACTGTGGGCAATGTGTCTACCAGCTGAGTTATATTGGACACTCTCAAGCATAGTACAGTGCTCTGCTCACAGAAGTGATCAACAAATACCATTAATACCAAAGATGATGCAGAAGGGAGAATCAGGAAAAAAGAGCTTAATCATGGAACCACGAGCAGTCTGCAGTGGTTCCATAATCACTGAGATTGACCACCTGAGTGGTCAAAAAGACAATACCTCATTATTTTAACCTAGGCCTGGATTTCCTCAGTTCTCTTGAGAATTTGACATAGGTCACATAGCACAGATTAATTCCTAACCCCTGTAAAATAAAGGCAATTACAAACAGCAGTATCACTACCAGATTGCCAGAACCAGTAGTTTGGGCCATTTGATGGGAAGTCAGATTCCTGAATAGGGACTCCCGAGAGGATTCTGGGAATGGGTGATATTGGGAGACAGGGTCAAACTGTTGTTCTTTACCTCTCTGGAAGAACACAAAATGTGGCTTACTCCCCAGGTCACCAGACAGATACTAGAACATGATTTAGAGAATTGAATCCAGATGACTAAAGAAGGAGCCCATATAGTAATTACAGAGGTATTCAACAGAAATGTTAGCTCAGCGGCTTGATGCCCTCCTGCTACCTTGTCCGGGGTCTTATTTTTTCTAGTAGGACATCTGATATTTCAAGAATTATTTGGGGAAAATTTGTTTCAACTATCTGAATCGTTATCAATGATATTTATTGAGTGCTTTCTTTGTGCAGAACACTATATAAGGCATACAATAAGTCCTTTCAGGCTGTAAACTCCTTGTGGGCACGGACTGTGTCTACCAGATCTTCGGTATTGTACTTTCCTAAGTGCTTGTACAGTGCTCTGCACAGAGTAAACACTCAAATACCATTGACTGATGGATTATTAGGTACTTGAGAGAGAACAACACAGTAGAGTTGGTAGGCATATCCCCTGCTCACAAGAATTTCACAGTCTAGAGGGGGAGACAGAAAATAAAATAAATTACTGATGTGGGGAAAGGGGCAGTATAGGGGTTATACACTTCAGTGGTTTTGGAATGGGCAGAATATCAAGGTCTTTATGGGTACAAATCCAAGTTTGGTCAGTAAATTTAGGATCGGTCTCCCTGGCTAGACTGTAAGCTCACTGTGGTTAGGGAACACGTCTACCAATTCTGTTACACTGTACTCTTCCAAGCACTTAGTACATAGCTCTGCACCCTGTAACTGCTCAGTGAATATTATTCAAGGCTAAAATCATGTATCATGTCTTCTAGCTCTACTGACCTCTCTCAATCCATGGAATTTGCATGGCTTAGTGAAAAGAGCACAGGCTTGGGAGTCAGAGGTCATGGGTTCTAATACTGGCTCTGCCACTTGTCAGCTGCGTGACTTTGGCCAAGTCACAACTTCTCTATGCCTCACCTCATATATAAAATGGAGATTAAGACTGTGAGCCCCACATGGGGCAACCTGTTAACCTTGCAGTGTTTAGAACAGTGCTTGGCATATAGTAAGTGCTTAACAAAAAAAAAAATTATTATTAAACACTTATTGCATGCAAAACAGTTACTTAGTACATTGTAGGAGCTCATTAAATATCAATGATTAATCATCTTAATCCTATGTGGCATTAATTCAGTCTGGTTTGGAGATGGAGCTTCCTCACAAGTGAGTTATCCCTGACAGGACACGTGTTCTTGTTGTAGGTCAAACAAGATTGCTAATAAACCAGTTTGGATTTCCAAGAGGCAGCCTAGGTTTGTGTTTCACCATAGCTTCTTACCTCATGGGACAATTAGTCTCCATAGTTAAGGGTTATTTCTAAGAGAAGCTTTCTCTACTGCTATTTACACTTAATGGGAAGGAGTTTAACAGAGCCCAGGTGAAGAGCAAGAGAAAACATACACTTTACACATTTCAAAACAAAGAAATAAAAATCCAACCCCCAATTTTCCAAATCACCCTATTCACAGTGGTCCAAGGAAATAGTGCCTTATAGGCTCCCTTTTTTTTCAATTAGAATTATAAACTCCTTGAGGGCAGAGATCATGTCTTCTAACTCCACTGTACTTACCCAGGTGTTTAGGACAGTGTTCTGCCTACAGGAGGGGCTCAAGTACTTAATATAGACATCAATTTATATTTTATGTTTCACTTTGTACTGCAAACCCTGTGGAGGACAGGAGTCATCTCATTTCTTATATCCTCTTCACACAGCAGTAGACACTGAGTCAGTACTGCTGATAGTGATGAGGAGGAATACTCCTCTTTAAGAAGTCCAGCTTCCTGTTTGATGTTCCCACATTCTGACTTTTTCTGCTCAGTGCAGACATATTTCCCTGAGCTGTATGTTTGTTGTGACATATAATATATTGGTGTGAGAATACAGTTGTTGTAGGGAGTATGAGAAGATGTAGCAAAAACCCACTTCACTAACTTCAATAAATGGTCATTAGAATCTAAGTTGTCTGTATTTGGTTTTGAAAAATGGGTGCTGTTTCCTTCTGCCTGTAACTTATTTTAGGGCCTGAATCTTCCACTGGATCCTGAAGTCCTTGAAAGCAGGGATTGGGTCTATTAATTCTCTATTACACTTACAGTATGCAGAGCACTAAACTAGGCACTTGTACAGTGCTCTGCACACAGAGAAGCAGCGTGGCTCAGTGGAAAGAGCCCAGGCTTGGGAGTCGGAGGTCATGGGTTCGAATCCTGCTCTGCCACTTGTCAGCTGTGTGACTGTGGGCAAGTCACTTAACTTCTCTGTGCCTCAGTTACCCCATCTGTAAAATGGGGATTAACTGTGAGCCTCACGTGGGAACCTGGTTACCCTGTATCTACCCCAGCGCTTAGAAAAGTGCTCTGCACATAGTAAGTGCTTCACAAATACCATTATTAGTAAGCACTCAATAAATACGATTGAATACAGTGCTCTACACAAATAAATGTAATAGTAAGTAAATACTATTGACTGCTGGCAGCTGCCATAGGGTTAATTAATTTTCTGATAGTCTACTTTGGAAAGACAAGGACCCACAAATGCACAGGAAGGATTTCATTCTTGTTTACTTATATTCTTAATCATAGGAAATTTATCAATTTTGGTCTCATCATCTACCCGTTAGAGACCCACTTCTTATTTTGCATGTTCCCCAGATACCTACTATGCTGCTTTTAACATAGTTTCGCAAATATTATTGATGGTGATTACAATATTATATAGGAGAACTTGCCTGACTATAGGATGATTCTGAGATCTTGTCAGCAGATTCAGTTTCTAATACTAATGAAACAGATGTAGGTAAGATGGTATCTGAGACTGAATGAGGCACTGGAATAATTGCCATGGCAATGGGAAATAACGCATTCAATTAGGGAGAGGAAAAAAAAACACTGAAGCCCCATGAAAGGATGATGCAAATGAGCCTCTTTCAGTTGCTCTCCCAGGTGGAAATAGACCCTTAATTCAGTGGAGGAGAAAAAAGAACATGTTTTTAATTGTTATGTTTTTTCCTAAAGAGTAAACATTGGCCTAGAAAATGGTACAAGTAGAGGTTTGTCATTATGTATTAGCTGAGAGTCTGGCTTTCTGTAAATCCCAACCGAAACTTTCCTCTGCAAAGGATTGAGGAGCCTTTGTATTTTGAATGTTCTCAAACCTTTTTAACCATCTTTCTTAGCACTTCACACATATATCTGATGGGTCACTGTGGAGCATGGTAAACCAGGATTAATACAAAAAAGAAAGCATTAGTTAATAAAGAAAAACTATATTTCAGAGAACTCATACTAATGCAGTTACATGTGGCTTTTTCATGATAGGGAATCATTTTTAAAAAATAGGTCTAACACTTTCCAAACTGGGGGAATAATATCCCAGAAGGATTTTCTGCTTGTGATTTCTATATTACTTTTACATCCCAGATCTTCAATTTCTTTTTCTTTGGTGGGGGCGGGGGGAATGACTTAGATATGATCATAATGAAAGAGCAGAATATCAATAAAATATGCTAATGAACCTTGCAGATGACACAAATTTGGGTGTTATTCAGCTTCCAAACACCAAAGAACTGAAGAAATCACATGGAAGTGTGGCGAACAATTCAGACTTCAAGTAGGAAACCACAAAATTGAAATCAATTTTTAAAAAATCTCTGTGAAAAAGTCATTTGAAACACCTATTCAGTGGGAGAACAAATCTGAAAAGGAGCATTATTAAAGGCAGTTTGGGCAGCTTTGCCAAGCGTTGCAGTAATCCTGGAGTTGTTCAGAAGCAGGGGAGCAAACAGCAGCTGATATTCTTTCCATTGTGATCCAGAGCTGGAACTCTCTGCCCTGCCTGCTCATTTTTGGTTTTTAAAATACTATTTAAGTACTGACTCTGTGCTGAGCACTGTTCTAAACATTGAGGTATACACAAGCTAGTCAGCTTGGACACATTCCATGCCCCATATGGGGATCCCGGTCTTAATCCCCCTTTTACAGATGAAGTAACTAAATTCCCAAAAAGTTAAGTGACTTGCCCAAGGTCACACAGCAGACAAGTGGCAGAGCCAGAATTAAAACCCAGGTCCTTCCAACTCCCAGGTTTGGCCTTTATCCACTAGCAGCTTGGCTCAGTGCAAAGAGCATGGGCTTGGGAGTCAGAGATCGTGGGTTCTAATCCCAGCTCTGCCACTTGTCAGCTGTGTGACCTTGGGCAAGCCACTTAACTTCTCTGTGTCTCAGTCACCTCATCTGTAAGATGGGGATTAAGACTGTGAGCCCCACCTGGGACAACCTGATTACCTTGTATCTCCCCCGGTGCTTAGAATAGTGCTTGGCACATAGTAAGTGCTTAACAAATACCAATATTATTATTATTATTAGGCCACGTTGCTTCTCAGTTCCACCCACTAGCAGGCCTTTAAGTGGGGCATCATTCAATCATATTTCCTGAGTGCTTACTTTACTGCACTGTACTAAGCTCTTGGGAGAGTACAACAGACCAATCCCCTGCCCACAATGAGCTTACAGACTAGAGGGGGAGAAAGACATTAATATAAATTTTAGATAAGTACCTAAGTGCAATGGTGCTGGAAAGATGGATAAATAAATGGAGCAAGTCAAGGCAACACAGAAGGGAGTGGGAGAAGAGGAAAGGAGGGCTTAGTCAGGAAAAACCTCTTGGAGATGTGCCTTCAGTAAAGATTTGAAACGGAGGTGAGAAATTGTCTGCCGGATACGAGGTGGGAGGGTGTTCAGGTCAGAAGCAGAACATGGGCGAGAGGTCAGCGGCAAGATAGATGAGATGGAGCTATGAGGTACAGTGAGAAGGTTAGCATTAAATAAGTGTGCAAGTGGGCTGGAGTAGGAGAGTAGAGAGTTGAAATAGTTGGGGTTAAGGTTGAGTGCTTTAGAGCCAATGGTGAGGAGTGTGTTTGATGAGGAGGTGGTTGGGCAACCACTGGAGTTTGAGAAGTGGGGAAACATGGCCTGAATGTTTTTTGTAGAAAAACGATCCAGACAGCAGAATGAACTATGGACTAGAGTGGGGAGAGACAAGAGGCAGAAAGGTCAGCAAGGAGACTGTTACAGTATAGATGGTTGAATTAACATCATAGTGGTTTGGATGGAGAGGAAAGGGCGGATGTTGAGGGTGGTGTGAAGGTGGAACTGACAAGATTTAGTCATAAATTGAATATGTGGGGCAGGGACTGTGTCCAACCTAATTACCTTGTATCTACCCCAGTGCTTAGAAGTGTCTGAAATCATAAATGCTTAACAAATACCATTTAAAAAAAATTGAGAGGAGATGGTCAGAGGGAGAAGTTGGGATGCAAGTCAACAAGTACAGCAGCAACAGTAACATTTGAGTATCCCATTTCCTAAAATTGTGGGTCCTATGTGGGACAGGGACTGTGCCCAATCCAGTCATCTTGTATCTACCCCAACACTTAAGACAGTGCCTGGCATGTAGTGCTTAAATACCATAATAATTGTCATCAATTATTCACCAGGGAGAGATTAATTTTAAACACACAAAATGGGGAGAAAAAAACAAATAAAAAAGCCCCCAAACTATCCTAGGTTGTTTATTTTCTTTCCTAGAGGTTCCTAGCAGTTCTGGGAGATTGTGATTCAGAAGAAAACAAAGAAAGGTGTTAGGGAAACCTGAGAAAAAAGCAGTGGGATGGGGGGGAGGGATTACTATGGCCTAATGTCACTGCCATTCCCTCTGAAATAGTGTTTAGCATCTAATGTAGAGGAGCAGACATCGCCAAACAGATTTAAATGTTATTCACTGAAATGTGCTTCTAGAAACCCTGCAGCATGAAAATGTGTCCTACTTGTTCATCCTGCTTATCTAAATCCTAGGCACATGGTGAAGTGGATAGAGCATCGGCCTGGGAGTCAGAAGGTCATGAATTCTAATCTCAGTTCCACTACATGTCTGCTGTGTGGCCTTGGGCAAGTCACTTCACTGGGCCTCAGGTACCCCCATCTGTAAAATGGGGATTGAAACAGGCTCAAGAGGGACAGGGACTGTCCAAGCCAATTTGCTTGTAATAATAACAATGGTATTTGTTAAGCACTTACTATGTGCCAGGCACTGTATTAAGTGCTGAGGTGGATACAAATAAATTGGGTTGGACACAGTCCCTGTTCCGCATGGGGCTCATTGTCTTAATCCCCATTTTACAGATGAGGTTACAGAGAAGTTAAGTAACTTGCCCAAGGCCACACAGCAGACAAGTTGTGGAACTGAGATTAGAACCCATGACATTCTGACTCCCAAACCTGTGCTCTATGACTACACCATGATTTCAGATGATAGCGAGTGAGGAGATTTCAAACCTGTGCTCTATGACTACACCATGATTTCAGATGATAGCGAGTGAGGAGATTTCATTATATTAAGTGCTGGGATGGTTACAAGCAAATAGGGTTGGACACAGTCCCTGTCCCACATGGGGCTCACAGTTTCAATCCCCATTTTACAGATGAGGTCACTGAGGCCCAGAGAAGTGACTTGTCCTAACTCACACAGCAGACATATAGCAAAGCCAGGAATAGAACCCTTGACCTTCTGAGTCCCAGGCCTGTGCTCTATCCACTATGTCATGCTGCTTCTCAAGAAACAAGAGTCAGAATTGTGTGTACCTAACTCCCACTCAACTGCTTGCCTGCTGTGTGACCTTGGGCAAGTTACTTAACTTCTGTTGCCTCAGTTACCTAATTTATAAAAAGGGGATTAAGACTGTGAGCCCCATGTGGGACAGGGAATGGGTCCATCCTGATTATCTTATATCTACTCCAGAGCTTAGTACAGTGCCTGGCATATAATAAGCATGTAACAAATACCATAAACGCCCCCTTACATCCAGTCTGAATAAATCCTGTCAGATTTTCCTCAGCAGGAGTTCCCCCAATCTGCCCTTTCTTCTGCCCAGAATGCCACTACACTGCGCCAGGCACTCATTATATTCTGACTGAAATATTCTTTCACCTTCCATATAGAGCTTTTGAAGTAAAAGAAACCCTAAAGAAAAAAAAAAGTCTGTCACTTAGGACATGAAAATAGCCTTAACATATGACAATGACAGAACCCAGACTTTCTATGAGTATTACCTCATTCTGTTTCTGAAGAAAGTTTTGACATGCATTGAAGCATACAGTACTCGGAGAAGCAGCCAGAGTCTTTAGATCTCTTACACAAAAACTCCTATCTGCCAATGACTAAGCTCTGGAAGCATCCAAATGGACATTTACAGTTAAAGTTGACAGAAGTTGTATTCCAAGCTGCAGCTATCCACTCTTCATACAGCCAAGCTTTGCTAATGGAAAGATACAACATGGTCCAATTATGCAAGCATAGAAAAAGTGGTACAGAAACATACCAAGACTTGTATGTCCCTCTAGAATACCCTATTAGCTGCCATATAATCTCCCTGCCTTCAACCTTTTCCTACTACAGTCCATACTTGCATCAGTTTTCTAAAATGTCATTCTGCACACAACTACCCACACCTCAAAAAACTTTTATGATTAATCATTCCTCTCTGCATCCAGTGGAAACTTCAGGCCATTGGCTTCTTGGCACTTCATCATTTCTTTAAAAAAAAAAAAGACAAAAATCAACAGTATTTGTTAAGTGCTGATTATGTGCCCAGCACTGTTCTCCATGCTGGGATATAGACAAAGTAATGAGGTTGGACACAGTTCCCATTCCACATGAGGCTTACAGTCTTAATCCCATTTTCCAAATTAGGTAACTGAGGTCTAAGGAAGTGACATGATTTGCTTAAGGTAACAGCAAGAAAATGGCAGAGCTGGAATTAGGTCCTTCTGACGCTCAGGCCTATATGCTATCCACTAGGCCACATTACTTCTCTTAGATGAGTTCTTTGAAGGCTTGGTCAAATGCTCTCCTTATATATAGAGGCTCAAAAAATATCACTGAATGTTTAGTACAGCACTCTGCACACTGTAAGCACTCAAATACAACTGGTTATGCTTCCCACCTCCACCACTTTTGTAAGTGTCATCTCCATGCCCTTACAACTCAGTTCTCCCACCCATGACTTCAGTAATGCTATTCATCTCTTCCAACAGAACCAATTGACAACCATTCAAATAGTAGAGACACTAAGGCTGGCATATTGTTATGGCTGGAATCCTGTCCTCGGCCCAGAACACATTGGTTTGAAGCAACAATGATTAAATGCCTTTTAGCAAGGATCCAGTTCTCATTAAGAACCTAATATCCAGAACCATATGCAACAGCTTATTCATTTTCCAAACATTTATCCAGAAAATGTTGTTAGGACCCTAGGCTGCGATGATCTGTGTGCTCTATACAGAGTTTAAATCTGATATAGTGGAATGTGACAGCTTCATACACTATCCCTTCAACCTTCTGCCTTGGGGCCTGCAAATATAGTTTGCCCAAAAGGCTTTGAGGAGGTTATCTAACCTTTGATGAAAGAGTTCATAATGAATGGCAAACAGGATGGGAGCCTGCAAATTAAGATGGAAGCCTAAAATAGCCTGCAACTTACTCTCTGGCTGATTACATTCTGAAGCACAAGGTCTCAGAGCAGAGAGAGCATAATCTTGCCCAGAGGTATCAAACAACTAGTTGAATTTCTGGTGGCAGGCTGCCACTATTCCCCCACTCCCCCAGGGCTGGTCATCTGATTGGCTCTCTGGGAAGTGGCAGGTGGGGCCATGTGGAATGGTGTAAAGTCATCATTAGAGTTCCCTGCCCTCAGCAGAATAAAATTAATCCACCGCTCATCAGATAATTGGGTACAGGTCACCCTGGTCACAGTGTGGCTCAGGTTGAGGAGGAACATGGCTTAGTGGAAAGAACAGGGGTTGCTAGTCAGAGGACCTGGGTTCTAATCCCAGATCCTCCACTTAACTGCTGTGTGACCTTGGGCAAGTCACTTCACTGAGCTTCAGTTTCCTTATCTGTAAAATGGGGATTCAATTCAATACCTCATCTCCATCCCTAGACTGTGAGCCTCAACATGGTACAGGGACTGTGTCCAACCTGATTAACTTCTTTAGAAAAATGCTTAGAAGAGTGTTTGACTCATAGCAGAAATACCACTAAAAAAAAAAAAAAAACAATATTATCCCAGAGCCACCTGAGTCCCAAATATCTAAGTCATACCCAGACTATTAATTGGGCTATCGTGCCCATCAACATCAGGCTGCAACTGTGACACCATCAAGGTTTCACAAGCAAAATGTGTATCCCAGCTTTTAGCAAACCCACCATAGCTTAAAAATCATACTAACTGTGGTATTAAAGCACTTACTGTGTGCCAGTCACTATATTAATCACTGGGATGGGCATAAATCCGGTTGGACACAGCCCCTATCCCATAGAGGGCTTACAGTCTCCATTTTACAGTTGAGGTAACTGAGGCACAGAGAAGCTAAGTGACTTACCCAAGGCCACACAGCAGACAAGTGTCAGAGCAAGGGTTAGAACCTAGGTCCTTCTGACTCTCATGAGAGTCCATTAAGCCCACCCTTCAAGGGGCTGATGGTTATGCCATAGATTTAGTTAAGCCTCATGCCTGTAATCAATACAACTACAGTCAAGTCTCATTTGGATTAGAATATCCTCTTTGAGAAGCCTAAGAGCAGGAGGTGTTCTGGGAGAGGAAAAACAAAAACAAAAAAAAATGAAGAAAATGGGTGGTCTGAGTTTGAAGCAAAAGAAACCCTAAAGAAAAAAGTCTATTACTTAGGGCATGAAAATAGCCATCTCGTATGACAAGTTGAAACAGAAGGAGAAGCCAGACTTTCTATGAATATTGCCTCATTCTGTTTCTGAAGCAAATTCTGACATATAATGAAGTGTGCAGTATTCAGAGCATCAGCCGAAGTCTCTGATTCACTCATACAGAAATTCCTATCTGCCGATGACTATGCTCTGGAAGCACCCAAATGGACATTCTTTACAGAATCACTGATTGGCTATGGAAGAGGTACAGTGAACAAAGTTGATGGTGGTTTTATTCCAACCTGCAGCTAGTGAGGCTTCATGCAACCATGCATCGTTATTGGAAGCATAGACCTATTCCTGCTGCACAGTTAGTACACAGTCCAATTATTCAAAGGTAGACAAAGTGGCAGAAAGAAAACAAGATGACTTTATGTCCCTTGAGACACAAATAGGGCATGGCACCAAGATGACATTGAGAGTCAGATGGTCACAGGACAGGGCTGCTAATCGTTTAAGGTGCATTTGATTGGGTTATAGCATGCATGGGCAACTCTGAGCATCCTCTTCCCAGTTGAACTGGTTGATTTACAGCCCACGAATGAGCCACGTCCTCTAATTGGTACCTGCAGACAGGCTCGGATTCATTTGGAACATGTGCCAATCATATGACTAAATGGCACATGTATGGGGGCAACCCAGTTTCCCTGCAATTCACAACTCTGCATCCCAGTGCCTCGGGTGGTAGGGTGGGGAGGAAGTTGTCCCTGGGAGTCTCACAAAACCAGGAGTGTCACAGTGCCGTGTCCTACCTCCTGGTGTGGGGAGTCTATGACCATAACCATCAACTCCCATCCTTCTGGGAGGGTGGAAAGGCAGTGGAGGAGGCTCTCCAGAGGTGTCACGCCACTGCTACTCCTCCTGAGGACAAGAGGAAGAACTGAGTCACTGTAGTAGAGGGAGAAGCAGGGATTGTGGAATACCCCCATCCCACATTTCTCTCACTCCTTCCTTTGTTGCTAGGCAGGTGACTTATCTTAAACTACCTAGACAATAGAGGTGACACCAAGATAAGGCAACCACTTATTGGGTCCTCTTGAAGGGCTTTGCCTGATAAACCAGTCATAGCTCAACATTTGCTAATCCTTGAAGGAACCCAGATATCACAGTTGAATTCTAAAGCAGTTTTATTAATTCCTTAATTAAATCACCTAGACAGGATTGCCAACAAAGAAGTCCTGTGATACAGTCAGTTATTAGTAGTAATGTCTATTATATCACATCTTCCTGGGTAAAAAATGTGAGAGGAACAACAGCATAATAATGAAACAGTTACTGCATGGTGATCTAAAACAGTGATACAGTATCAGGAATGTGAGAAAAATGTTTTAAAGATACAATGAAGCAAGGCTTCTGATGAGATAGGAATAGCCATGACAGAAGACAGACCAGCCAGCATACAGAATCAGAAATGGGATGATTGTCTTGAGATGGTGGATTCAAGAAGATGGCACATAAAAAAGGGAGAATAAAAATGATGCTACCTAGGGCATGGAGCAATCTTTAAATGCCTAAAACATATATAATATTGCCAATCATGATCCCATCTTGATTTTTCTTCAATAAAACTGGCAGATGTAGGAAATACTAACAATAGCTATCTTTTATCAGGTAGTTCTGTCAACTTTTAATACCTATACCTCGTCTTAGTCATATTTGCTAAGACTGGTTTCTTAGAAAAGCATTGATTCATACTAGTTATCAGAACATTTTGCGTAACAGTGTCTACCCAGTGATGTTCACTCTGACATTTTTCTAGCTAAGAGCAGGAGCTTGGAAACATTTCAAAAGTTTAACCATTTTGTTACTGATAAATTGACTTCAATCTACATTGTAGGAACATTTGTTTCACTGAAATAGCATTTTAATTGTGAATGCCATGATTAAAGATCTATATTATACAAAGGGAGAAATTAGATTACAAATCAATAAACCAATTGTACTTGAGTGTTTACTGAATGTAGAGCACTGCACTAAGGACTTGGGAGAGTACAATATAACACACATTCCCTGACTACAACGAGTTAATGGTCTATAGGACAAGACATATAATATACATGAATTAAGGATATGTATGTAAGTGCTGTGGAGTTGAGGGGGAGAGATGAATAAAGGGAGCAAGTCAGGGTGACTCAAAGGAGTGGGAGAAAAGGAAATGAGGGCTTATTCAGGGAAGGCCTCTTGGAGATGTGCTTTCAATAGAGCTTTGAAGGTGGAAAAAGTAATTGTTCTGTCAGATATAAAGAGGGAGGGCGTTCCAGGCCAGAGGCAGGATATGGGCAAGAGGTCGGCAGGGAGATAGATGAGATTGAGGTACAGTGAGTAGGTTGGCAGAGGAACAAAGTATGTGGGCTGGATCGTAGTAGGAGAGTAGCAAGGTGAGTTAGGAAGGACAAGGTGATAGAGTGCTTTAAAGGATGTTAAAGAGTTTTTGTTTGTTGCAGAAATGGATGGGCAATCATTGGAGATTCTTGAGGAGTGGGGAAACAATGTTTTTGTAGAAAAATGATCTGGGCAGCAGAGTGAAGCATGGAGTGGATGTAGGGAGGTCAGCAAGGAGGCTGGTATGTTAATTAAGGCAAGTCAGGACAAGTGCTAGAATTAACACTATAGCAATTTGGATGGAGAGGAAAAGGATGGATTTTAGCAATGTCGTGAAGGTCAAACTTATAGAACTCAATGACAGATCGAAGATTTAGGTTGAAAGAAGCATCAAAGATAATGCCCAGGCTACAGGCCTGAGACAGAAGGATGTTGATGCTGTCTACAGTGATGGAAAGGTCAAGGGGAGGAGAGGGTTTGGGTAGGAAGATAAGAAATTCTGTTTTGGATATGTTGTTTGAGGTGTTTTGAGACAACCAAGTAGAGAGGCCTTGAAAGCAGGAGGAAGTGCAAGGCTGCAGATAGGGAGGGAGATCAGGCCTGGAGATGTAGATTTGGGAATCATCCACAGAGAGGTGGTAGTTGAAGCCATGGAAGCAAACGAGGTCTGCAAGGGAGTGGGTGTAGATGAAGAATAGAAGGGGACCTAAAACTGAGCCTTGAGGGACTCCCACAGTTGGAGGGTGGGAGATAGAGAAAAAGACTGAGAGACTAAGAATATGAAGCCAGAAGGATAGGAAGAGAAACAGGAGAACAGTGTCAGTAAAGTCAAGATTGGATAATGTTTCCAAGTGAAGGGGATGGTTGACAGAATCAGAGGCAGCTGGAAGGTCGAGAAAGATTAGGATGGAGTAAAGGCTGTTGGATTTGGCAAGAAGAAGAGTATTTGTGACTTTTAAGAGGACAGTTTATGTGGCATGAAAGGGATGGAAATCAAATTGGAGGGGGTAAAAGAGAGAAACTTGAGATAGCAGGTGTAGACAACTCACTCAAGGAGTTTTTAGAGGAATGGTAGCAGGGAGATGGGGCGATAAAATATTCAAGTAAAAACAGTGGTCACTAGACCATATTGTTAGAAGGAAGGAAAAATCCCAGTTTTCCAATATTAAGATGTCCATAGCACCTCTCTCAAAATTAGATTCAGTAAACATTAATTGGATGTTGATGATGATGACAAAACACACAAAATAGAGGAAACATAATGGGTCACTGGAAAAATTAGGAAGGATTTTCCTCAGGTGGCCATTTGACATTCATTGAAGTCTAGGGCTCAAAGTTTGCCAAGGAATCTCATCATCCTTCTTGAAAGCATATTAAAGAGTCAGTTGCTCCACTTGGACACTCACATGTCTTCTGACATAGCCAATAATTGGTAGTTATTGAGGACATACTGGGTGATGAGCATTGAACTAAGCACTTATCTGTTTTAGAAAATAAATAAAAACCAAGTTCTAGCAAAGAAGCACTGCTTTATGCTGAGCGGTTATAAAAAACTGAAGACAGAAAATAAATCTCTCTCTCCTTGTACGATTCTATCTATTTGAAGTACTCCAATATTATCAGCCAAGATATTCTGCTTGCCTAACTGATAATAATAATAAAATAATGATGGTATTTAAGTGCTTATTATGTGTCACACACCGTTCTAAGCACTGAGGTAGATCCAAGCATTCAGGTTGAACACAGTCCCTGTCCCACATGGGACTCTCAGTCTCAATCCCCATTTTATAGATGAGGGAACTGAGGCACAGAGAAGTGAAGCGACTTGCCCAAGGTCACACAGCAGGCAAGTGGCAGAGGGGGGTTAGAACCCACAACCTCTAACATGACGTGATCTCGTCAGTCATCTGTTCTCAATAACTACAATTCAGGGGTTCTTAGGACTTATCTACATATAACTCCTACTCTCTAAAATAAAGATCAAATCTATAGTAGATATCTTCATTTCAACATAGACAATACTGGTGAAAAACATTTACATTTGTCCCCAGCTGACTATATACTTATAGTCCTACTTCCAAGAGTGGGATCCTTTTTCAGAAGCTTTTGAACTTGGTACCTATACTGAGACAGGCACCAGTTGGATTACCTAGAAAAAGAAAATGGTCCAAGATGGAGCTACATTGTTCCTGAGTTTAGTGGAACAAAGTGAGTATGTAAAATTGATTCCCCACCACCTACTCCTGGCTGTCAGTCATACTGATTTACATTTGAAGTCTTAATTTTATTTTCAAGGAATTCAGAAGTCAGTTTCTGGCAGCCCTAGAGATGATTTCATTATCAACATTTCATTTTGACCCACTCAACTATCACTTAACTCATTAAGAATCTGTGGTCTCTCCTAGACCAGGGAGTCATTGTCTCAAGTGGGGATTCCAGGCTGTAAAGTAAGGTTCATAGCTGCCAGTGTTTCACCAAAACCCATTCAAGGCCCCAGCCCATACATCTTGGCTTATTCTTTTGGTAGAAATTAGAGTACTATACTAGCCCTTCAAATAGTCCTCTATTCAATAGCCACTGGCAAAAGTACAGCCCTAAAAGAATCCTAAATACAAGCCTGGTCATTTCTATGGAAAACTGAAGTCCAACACAGAAAGGCCTTGGAAAGTTACTAGACCCACAGTGCCTCACTTGCCCTTCTACTGGAGACTTGCAGATTTCAATCTGTCCTGAGAGCAGGTACATAATGGACTCAACAAGTCCAGCCAGGTTCCAGATCATATTCCCCAGATTTGGGTTTCTGGCACCACTTTAGAGTGCGCTTGAATCAGTATCTTTCAGAGAGCCCCAAATCACCTCAGCACATTCTAGAATTGGAAGAGAACTACTTACTTATTCTGAGTTGGGGTGTACCTGAGTTGAAGAAAGACTACAGCAGCATTCCACTGCTACTAACCAATCTAACTCTGGCTCCTCCCTTTTCCCCTCCTAATCACCTGATATTCCAATCTGACTCCCTCATTAGGCTGTAATTTCCTTAAGCACACACATATGTATTTCATTTCTGTGATAGTTCATGAGATCCAGGTTTGCCAAGTCATACAGAATAGGCCTGAGCAGAGCCCAAATCAGGTAAATTTGTTGCACTGACTCTTTTTAGCTCCAGGAAGACAGTCACTGGTATTTTCATTCCCACTTGAGAATTATTTATCATTTTTTTGAGGCAGTCTGCTTACTTTCATAATTGATCTATAAAGGAGCTACATATGAGCCAAATATAGACTTACAGTGAAAGTAATTAGATAAAGAGTGTATTGAGGGAAGGGGAGACAATTTACAAATGACCTTTGTTAGTTACAAGTGTCAAGCACTGAACGAACATGAGGCAAAAGTGGCTAGAGAAGTGGAGGCAGCAAAGAAACAGAGAAGGGGTATTGATGTTATCAGAACTTTCCAGTAATCTGTCTGCTAGGCCAGGGTGCTTCCCAAGTGCTATGAGGCTGGGAAGTATTCCTTGTTCATATCCATACTTTTTTTTAGGCTCTGTCCCCTCCACTAGATTTTAAATTCCTTAGGGGACAGGATCATGTCTTCTAACTCTATTATACTCCCCCCAGCACTTAATACAGCACAGAGTAGATGCTCATCAAAGACTCCTAATTTACTGAGTAAAGCCAATTCACCCCAAACCTAAGAGTTACTCTCTAGTCCCTAGTGATGTTTGCCCTTTGATAGGAAACATGTCTATGAATCTGTTATAGCATACTCTCTCAAGCACTTAGTACAGTGCTCTGCACATGGTAATTGCTCAATAAATGTGATCAGTTGATCTCACCACCACACCACAGATCAAACAGCCTATGTCGAATAACAGTACTAGGGAGCACCGGACAGGACCTTAAAGTGGCAATGATCAGTCAATCAGTGGTATTTATTGAGCACTTACTAAGTGCTTGGAAGAGTACGGTACAACAGAATTAGCAGACATTAGGGATTCCATAATGAGGTTACAGTCTTGAGACCTTCCTAAGACCTCAAACCTTGGGCCCTGGGTCAGTTGGGTTCCAAAATAAAAATGCAAAATAAGAAATCTTGATACTTCCCTTCCAACTAGACTCTCAAACCACCTCATATTGCAGTTCCATTTGAATTACATCTCGTCGGCTTTGGTTGGCAGCTATAACATCTGATATGCATAATTCTCCCACTCTTAATATAGAAGATTGTCAGCACGTGCTCACTGCTTAATCCCACCAACATCTTCTCTCTTGGGCCTCCTCCACTGTCTGCCAAGAGGGAGGGATGTGGGCAGGCAATCTGTAGCCTGCTTGAAGCCATTCCTTATATGGAAGGTTTATTCTTTTATTTTGATCTCTTCCAGGTGTCTGGAACATCTATGCTTACTGGTAATTACTTTAACACACTCTATTGAAAGGAAAAAAAAAGGCATCCCTTTAAAAGCATTTCAAAACACATTCCTAATGTAGTATTTCATTAGCCAGAGATTATGTGCTGCTGATGGAAATGATAATTCAGGTACTCTCTTGATTGTGAACTCCTTGTGTCTTCCAACTCTATTGTATTGTACTCTCCCAAATGCTTAGTACAGTGGTCTGAATATAATACTCACTCAGTAAATACCATGGTTTGATTGAGTTTTGAGGGTGAAAAAACCCATCAGCCGAGATAGGTGCAAGTTTGAATATTTAGAAAATCCAATTATCTGAATTTGAACAGATTGGTTCCAGCAGTGCTATTTAGTGAGAAAATATGCTGCATCAAGCAAGTGGCATTGATTCCAAATGAGTCCATAAGATCATCACTTACAAATTTATAAGAAGCAGGATGGCCTAGTGGAAAGAGCCTGGGAGTCAGAGGATCTGGGTTCTAATATCCGCCTGGCCACATACCTGCTGTGTCAACTTGGGCAAGTCACTTAACTTCTCTGTGCCTCAGTTCCTTCATCTGTAAAATGGGGATTTTACAAATGGGGATTTGAGAAGTAGCATGGCTCAGTGGAAAGAGCCCAGGCTTGGGAGGTCATGGGTTTGAATCCCGGCTCTGCCATTCGTCAGCTGTGTGACTGTGGGCAAGTCACTTAACTTATCTTTGCCTCAGTTACCTCATCTGTAAAATGGGGATTAACTGTGAGCCTCACGTGGGGCCACCTGATTACCCTGTATCTACCCCAGCACTTAGAACAGTGTTCTGCACATAGTAAGCGCTTAACAAATACCAACATTATTATTCATCTGCAAAATGGGAATTCGATTCCCGTTCTCTCTCCTACTTAGACTGTGAGCCCTGTGTGAGAACTGTTTATAGTGCATCTATCCCAGTGCGTCCTCTCCATCCAAACTGCTACCACATTAATATAATCACTTATCTTATCCTGCCTTGATTACTGCATCAGCTTCCTTGCTGTCCTCCCTGCCTTCTGTCTCTCCCCACTCCAGTCCATACTTCACTCTGCTGCCGGGATCATTTTTCTACAGAAACATTCAGGACATGTTTCCCCACTCCTCAAGAAACTCCAGTGGTTGCCCATCTATCTCCCCATCAAACAAAAACTCCGTTCCCTTCAAGCGCTTAGTACAGTGCTTTGCACAGACATGGTAAGTGTTCAATAAATATGATTGAATGAATGAATTGGCTTCGAAGCACTCAATCACCTCTCCCTTCTACCTCACCTAGCTACTCTCCTACTACAACCCAGCCCACACAGTTTGCTCCTCTAATCCTAACCTTCTCACTGTACCTCGACCTTGTCTATCTCACCCCTGACCCCTTGCCCACATCCTGCCTCTAGCCTGAAATGCCATCCCTCCTCAAATCCTACAAACAATTACTCTCCCCCCATTCAAAGACTTATTGAAGGCACATCTCCTCCAAGAGGCTTTCCCTGACTAAGCCCTCCTTTCCTCTTATATTGTGCTCTGGGCACAATAAGCACTCAATAAATACGATTGAAGGAATGAATTAATACATTGTTTGGCAAGGACTTAACAAGCACCACAATTATTGGTATTATTAAATTTTCAAATCACAGTGATGAGCAATATCACTTTAAAAGGTCCTTCTTTCCAGCATTTGCAGGCACTGAATTAAACAATGGAAAAAGGTGACGATTGCCTGTAGGAAAAATGCTGGTAATTTAATTATAATTATAATAATGGCATTTGTTAAGTGCTCACTATGTGCCAAGCACTTTACTAAACACTGGGATGGATACAAGCAATTCAGGTTGAACAAAGTCCCTATTCCATGTGTGATTCACAGTCTCAATCTACATTTTATGGATGAGATAACTGAGGGAAAGAGAAGTGAAGTGACTTGTCCAAGTTCACTCAGCAGACATGTGATGAGCCGGGATTAGAACCCTGGACCTTTGAATCACTTTGTTTTTTAAAGGGAGAAGGTAGTGGTGAATGAGAGATTATGAAGGGAGACTAAAAGTTGTGAAGCCTCTGGGTAGAAGAGGAAAGATGGAGGGGCTCAGGGGAGAGGGCAAGGACCCATGGAGACATGGGTGGGGAGGGCCGATGGCAGCAGGCAAAACAGAAACAAAGTGGTGGAGCCAGTGGAGAAATGTAGAGTCCCAGGCAGGGGAAACAGTGTTTTCATAAAAGTAGGGAACGTAGACAGAGCAGATGGGAAGGACCAAGGAAGAACAAGGAGAGGAGGAAGGATGAAGAGAGAATAGTACTGATGGCTTTCTGGGGAGGGATAAGGGGCTTCACTTGAGTCATTCATTGATTAATTCAATCGTATTTATTGAGCACTTACTTTCATTCAATAGTATTTATTGAGTGCTTACTATGTGCAGAGTACTGTACTAAGCACTTGGAATGTACAAATTGGTTACAGATAGAGACAGTCCCTGCCCTTTGATGATCTTACAGTCTAAATGGGGGAGTCTGTGTGCAAAACAGTGTACTAAGTGCTTGGGAGAGTGCAATATAACAATATACAGACACATTCTCTGCCCACAACAGGTTTAGAGTCTAGAGTGACTAGACATCTTGATTTCAGCAGAACAATCCCAAAATGTGAGCTCTACCCACTGCTCACTTGATTCTCTGGGGCCCATTTATATCTCAAAATACCAAGATATGGCTCTGCTATTAGAAGGGGGAGATCACATGCCCACATCGCCTCGCGAAGTATTTCCTGCCCTAAGTTGGTGAGGGAGGAAAGAGTTGGAGTCCTCAACACAGGGACCTCATTGGCTTCACGTGGGTTCTGCCACCATTTTGTGAGTGAGGGGGAACATAACAGTTACAGCAATATGAGCCAAGATGAACCAAAGGAGCTGGGGATACCTCCAGCACTATTACCACCTGGACCTTGCCAATGGGATTTCCTGCACCAGCCATCCTTGGGTTCTATTGTGCCCCATTGGTAGAGTTGGGCAAAGAGAGGTAGCAGTGATGACTGGTAGGCCCCAGAGAATGGTAGAATGAGCCCTTCATTCATTCATTCATTCATTCAATCATATTTATCGAGCACTTAACTGTGTCCAGAGTAATGTACTAAGCGCTTGGGAGAGTACAATATAACAATAAAGAGATACATTCCCTGCTCATAAAGAGTTTCCAGTCTAGAAGGGGAGAGAGGCATCAGTATAAATAAAGAAGTTACAGATATGTACATAACGGCTGTGGGGCTGTGAATGGGGATGAATAAAGAGAGCAAGTCAAAGTGACCTGGAAGGGAGTGGGAGAAGAGAAAAGGAGGGCTTAGATATGGAAGCCCTGAATTGAGGAGACCATTCGTGATGGTGAGTTTTTTGTGTGACTGTAAGTTTATAATATGAACCCATGTGTGATCAGAGCTCCCTTGTTCTCACTCTTTCCCTATTATCCTTCCACATCTTTCTCTCCTTCTTAACTTGTGACATTATCTTTTGTTCCTTGACCACTGGTAGCACAGTACCTGCCTATCTTCCTATCTTTCTTGCATTTGTTTGGCCCTGGCCAGGTGAGAGGAGCAGCCACTCTCCCGCCTCAGTCTTCGCTGGCCCCTTCCTTAACTTGCTTTGATTAGCAGTATCTGTAATTTTATCTACATATATGTAATTTATTTGTTTATATTAATGTCTGCTTCCCCTTATAGACTGTAAGCTCATAGTGGGCAAGGAATGTGTTTGTTTGTTATATTGTACTCTCCCAAGAACTCAGTACAGTTCTCTGCAAACAGTACAGGTTAACAAATATGACCGACTGACCAAATGACCGTAGCCTTTAGGACTCAGCCTGTACTACCCCCTGCACCTTGTTTGCATCACTCCCTACTCCTTCTTCTCATCTCGGCCACCCCAATCTGCCATCTATTACTTGCCCCATCACCCCTGCAAGCCCCTCCCAAAACACACACACACTCCAGTCCATCCTACCTCAACATCTTTTCCACAAGCTCCGATCTGGTGCATTTTCTCTTGTCTCCTTCCCCTGTCATCTCTTTGTTCTGTTTCCTGACCCCTCCTCTGACCTCATGGCTCTGCTACTGCCTGCCTCCTCACCTGAATCTAGATGAGCACAGGCCTGGGTGTCAGAAAGACTTGCGTTCTAATCCCGGCTTCACCACACATCTGCTGTGTGACCTTGGGCAAGACACTTCCCTTCTCTGGACCTCACTTACCTCATCTGTAAAATGGCGATTAAGACTATGAGCCCTATATGGGACAGGGACTGTGTCCAATGTGATTAACTCATATCTACCCTAGCACTTAGAACAGTGCTTGTCACATAGTAAGCACTTAACAAGTACTTGGACAAGTTTCTTGGATTAGGATGGCAAAAAGCTTGGAGGTTGGACATAAGTAATTACCTTTTCCTCCTATTTCTCAGCCAAGGCATTCTGTTGACAGGCAGCTGTTGAGAAGCTCTTCCTGTTTGACCCTAAGGAATCAGCAAGTAGCAAGTAAGACCTTGGGGCACAAAGCTTCCTGGGGGATACTGACCCAGCCTGAGAAAATTACACTTGATTGCTTTGTGCTCCACATTTACAACTTGCAGGGTTTTTTCCAGTTCAAACTGCTGCTTTTGACTTCCAAAGTGACTTTCTCAGTGGGGGGAAAAAATCAACTAAAGATTGAGCTAATGAAAATGAGGTTTTGAAGCATATGGGAACTACAGAGTCCCATCTTTCTGGGCAACAAGAAACCACTTTGAGTCTGTTGGGTTATTTAGTTGTAAGAACTGAGGCAGGGGAAAGTCACAATTTAAATGTTCTCCTCAGTCCCCTGTCTCTTCCCTTCTATTGCTTTTCCTTCCCATCTATGTCTTCTTTCCTTCAGACACCTGCACTTTACTCTTCCTTATAGCTATGTGATTCTCTTCTATTTCTCTTCTGGGATGATTCCTTCAGCTATGCATAGAGTGCACAACACATCTACATTTCCCAGCTCCCTGATTTTCAATCAATCAGTGGTATTTATTGAGCACTTATTGTGTGCAGAGCTCCTCGGAGAACACAACAGAGGTGCCAGACATTATCTCCGTACACAGTGAGCTTACAGTCTCGAATACAAGACAGCTCCCTGTCCATTTCCTTTCTCCAATTCTCTTTTACTCCTCTTATATCCTTATCTGTCTCTTTTCCCCCTTTTTAACTTCTTAAACTTCTGTCCCTCTTGCTCTCCCCCTCACCCTTTTTTTAAATTCTGTCTTAATAATAATAATAATGTTGGTATTTGTTAAGCGCTTACTATGTGCCGAGCACTGTTCTAAGCGCTGGGGTAGACACAGGGGAATCAGGTTGTCCCACGTGGGGCTCACAGTCTTAATCCCCATTTTACAGATGAGGTAACTGAGGCACAGAGAAGTTAAGTGACTTGCCTACAGTCACACAGCTGACAAGTGGCAGAGCTGGGATTCGAACTCATGACCTCTGAATCCAAAGCCCATGCTCTTTCCACTGAGCCACGTGGTCTTCTTTCCCTCTGCCATTGTATAATGAAAAACAACATAGCCTTGTTACCTAACATTTGTTATTAACTACTGAAACATGGTTTGGCTTAATTGAAAGCATCCATCATTTCTTATATTTATAACAATAGTTGGGGTCCAGGAGATAGCTGTGAAAAGTGACACTATAGTCCATCATCGAGCATCCGGAGAATGTGTCTACCAACTCAGTTGTAGCATTCTTTCTCAAGGGCTTAATACAATGCTCTATTCAATACAGTATTCTATTCAATTACAGTATTCAATAAATACAATTGATTGATTTAGTACTTCAGGAGGACTACGTGCAAACTAATCAAGACAGATTAGGGCCTGGGTAATATTTTCAGGTTTCTAAGAAGGGAGAAGTTCATCATGGGCAGGAAATGCATCTCCCAACTCTGTTATGTTGTACTGTCCCAAGTGTGTAGTACAGTGCTCTGCACAAAGTAAATGTTCAATATATACCACTGCTAATGATGATTCCACAGCCTCCTTCTGTAGCTTATAACTCTTGTGACTTTTTCAATGGTATTTCTTAATTAACCAATCAGTGGCATTAATTGAGCCCTTTCCTGTGTGCTGAGCACTGTAATAAGCATTTGGGAGAATACAGTATAATAGCTTTGGTAGACACATTCCCAGCCCACAATGAGCTAGCACTTACTATGTGCTAGGTACTGTACTAAGTGCTGCGGTAGATACAAGCTAATCAGGTTGGACAGTCCACATCCCATGTGCGGCTCGCAGTCTTAATCCCCATTTCACAGATGTGGTCACTGAGGCACAGAGAAGTGAAGTGACCTGCCCAAGGTCACACAGCAGACAAATGGCAGAGCAGGAATTAAAATCTAGGCTCTTTAACTCCCAGGCCTGTGCTCTTCCCATTAGGCCACACTGCTTCTATTTATTGAGTACTTACTATGTGCTGAGCTGGGGTTAGAACCCAGGTCCCCTGACTCCCAGACCCTTCTCTCTGCCAAAAAGCATCTCCAATTTTAATCTCATTCTCTTTACAAAATAATTACCCATCATTTTAATCAATTTTATAATCTGCTAGCTTTCTATTCTCCAGCTGAACAGACTGCCAGGCTCCTCGGAGATTAAGTGTTAATAACACAAGACATCCTCACCCATCCTTTTCAAGGCATTTGAGCTTGTGAGGCTCAGAACAAAAGAAAAAAATGAATGAATCAGAATACAAAGTTGTCAGCAATGTTCGTGGCTGAACATATAGGTGTAAATAGTAGATTTGCTTCAACCCAGAGGAAAAAAGATGAGTCAACTTGCTAAGAAAAAATAGTACTCTTGAAAAGCAAGGGGTATAGGTGAGTGAGAGAGACTTGATTCTTTCCCCTACAACTTGATGCTTTCCCCTACATCCTGAGGAACTAATCCAAATGAGATTCCTTTGCACAGTTCACAGGGTCTCTGTACTGGGATCTCTGCCATAGGGAACAGAACAAAATGAAAATGGCCTCTCTGTGATCAATTCCTTTATTTTGACAAACCACTGCTTCCTATCCAGGGTGTGATTTATCTTTATAATACCTTCCCGAGGTCATCCCAATCAGTCAATCATATTTTAAATCAATCGTATTTATTATACGCTTACTGTAATCAGAGCCTAGATCCCAGAACTCTGAAAAATGCCACACACACAACGTTACAACCTCTTCCCTAGTATAACCCCTCCCTGGTCTAGATTGTAAACTCTCTGTGGGTAGGGAATTGTGTCTACCTACTCTGTTGTACTCCCCCAAGTGTTTATTACAGTGCTCTGCACACAGTAAGCACTAAATGAATATGATTAATTTAATGATAATACTGCGTTTCATTGTCAGGATTAGGGCTGGGGCTATTAAAACTGAATTGTGAGAAGATAAAATAGGTCCATTTAAATCAGTCAATCATATTTATTGAGCACTCACTGAGTGCATAGCCCTGTACTAAGCACTTGGGAGAGTAAAATATAACAGATTTGGTAGACCCTTTCCCTGCCCACAGAGAGCTTAAATCAATGCAACAGGGAATTATTTACAAACTCTCCAGGCTGGTTTCATTTCTTTGTATATGAAGAAAAGAGGGACATCCATCTTTCAAATTAAATGAGACCTTTCTATCTGGACTACATGAAATAAAAATATTTCTGTTTATGGGTTATTGTTGAGCTATGGGTTGAATGCAATAGGATTTTAGGGTGCATTGGATTTATTCTTGGGATGAACTATTCTAAATTTGTTTCTGATGAACCTACATAATTAAATTAAAATTAAACTAATAGAAATTGTTGAAAGAGAGAAACCAGCTTGACGCGGATGATAGTGGCGTTTGTTAAGTGCTTACTGAACTGTACCAAGCCCTGGGGTTGATATAGGATAATCAGGCTGAACAAAGTTCGTGTCCCACATGGGGCTCACAGTCTAAATCAGAGGACGAACAGGTATTGAATACCCTTTTTACAGTTGAGGAAATAGGCAAGTGACTCTCTCAAGGACACAAAGCAGGCAAGGGGTGGAGTCAGGATTAGAACCTAGGTCCTCTGACTCACAGGCCCATGCCCCTTCGACTGGACCACACTGCTTGCCCACCTTGAGGTAGCCTTCCTTGTCAGCAGACTGAAAGGGAACTTCTTTTGCCTCAGACTTCTCAAGAGGAAAGAGTCCATTTTAATCTTCATGTCATTTCCAGTTTTAGGTTCTGATAGTTTCCTCTGGGAGGTGGATCGTGTCACTCATTCAGCTCTTGCTGCTTGCTATTTCCTTGACTGTGTGACACTCGGCTAGAGTCCATCTATCTAGATGTCACCTTCTCCTAAATTTTTCTTTCTTCTTTCCTTTTGCTTCTCAGAGAACGGTTAGGTGGTCCCAATCCTCTCTCTTAAATGCTTCACCTCATCCAAAATGCCAGAGCAGCATAGCCTAGTGGAAAGAGCCCAGGGGTGTAACTCAGGAGACTTAGATTTAAATCCTGGCCCTGCTAT
This sequence comes from Ornithorhynchus anatinus, assembly GCF_004115215.2. Lineage (NCBI taxonomy): Eukaryota > Metazoa > Chordata > Mammalia > Monotremata > Ornithorhynchidae > Ornithorhynchus > Ornithorhynchus anatinus. Next base: position 54,339,849 of record NC_041731.1, on the reverse strand, counting down.
TTAACTGCTGTGTGGCCTAGAACAAGTTACAGTCCTCTAGACTGTAAACTCATTGTGGGCAGGGAATGTGACTTTATTGTTGTATTGAATTTTCCCAAGCACTTAGTATAGTGCTCTGCACAAAATGAAAAACTCAATAAATATGATTGATCGATCAATCAGTGGTATGTGCCGAGTGCTTACTACGTGTTGATCACTGTAGTAAGTGCTTGGGAAAATACATGAATATAAATAAAAGCATTCTCTATATGTAAACTGACTGCTCTGTCTCCTTTCCTGCCATCTACTGCTTTCTTCCGTACTCTGCCCATTCTTCCAAAGGTGATCTTCCAGCAACCTAGCTTCAGCTATTTATATTGGAGTCTCCTGTGGGCAATTGTCCCAGAGGTCACTGTGCATTTGCAGCAGAATTTGCTTTATGAATGGCTTCAGAATGGTCTTGTATAGAACTACCACCTCTCTTTTGAGATGAGCCCATTATATGCTGCTAAATTCATTCTCTGTCATCTAATTCTCCATGTGCTCACTCCCATCCATAATGCCGACTGTCCCTGAAATTATATTTGCAATGAGGAAGACCCAATGTTTCTGACTCTTTGTTCTTCCCTAGCTACTGCAAACAACAGCCATTTGTATAAGAAAGATTTTCCAACGCCTATACAGAATCTGTGTGACTGATACTATTAATAAATTAATTGTACATTCAAGCCCTCACCACTGCAAGGATTGCTCTTTGCACCAGTGGCAGATTGTTTAATGGGCAAGTCATGTAACTTAAAAGGAAAAAGGAAGTAGGTTCTTTACCAGTAGAAAACTGTGCAATAAATGATGGGTGGAGGTAATATTTTCAGTGGGATGAATGTTATTTTTATTCAGAGATCTGGTTTAGAGCAGGTCCTATACACAGGGGAGCAGATATTCAATGGAACTAAAGTTGCTTTGAGTGATGTTGAGGGGATAATGTGCTTTTGACAGATTGAGGTCATGTCCTAGGGCCACAGACATTGAGGGAATGAACGGCCAGTGAGGATTCAGTATTAGGGGGCAGCAAGGGGAGGGGGTCGGGAGGCAGGAAGGGTTAGAAAAGAAAGACCTGGGCACAGCAAATACTAACTATACAGCTGCAGTACCAGTATTTCGGGAATTGCATTTCTGCTGCAGAGAAAACACGACAGGTGCCTCACTCATCACCTTATTCTGTGCAGATGCAGGATGGCCTGGTGGATAGGCGTGGGCCTGAGAGTCAGAGGACCTGCGTTCTAATAATGTTGGTATTTGTTAAGCGCTTACTATGTGCAGAGCACTGTTCTAAGCGCTGGGGTAGACACAGGGGAATGAGGTTGTCCCACATGGGGCTCACAGTCTTAATCCCCATTTTCCAGATGAGGTAACTGAGGCACAGAGAAGTTAAGTGCCTTGCCCACAGTCACACAGCTGACAAGTGGCAGAGCTGGGATTCAAACCCATGACCTCTGACTCCAAAGCCCGGGCTCTTTCCACTGAGCCATGCTGCTCTACCTCTGGTCTGCTGTGTGAACTTGGGCAAATCACTTCAAGTCTCTGGGCCTCAGTTTTATCATCCAAAAATGGACATAGAGACTGTGTCCAAACTGATTAACTTGCATTTACCCCATCACTTAGAATAGTGTACGACTTATAATAAGCGCCTAAAGAAACACCATAAAAAAAGGCCTCTACTGTGGGGCACGATGAAGTAAGCTGGTTGTGGGCAGGGAATGGGTCTACCAACTCTGTTGTATTGCACTCTCCCAAGCACTTAGCACCGTGCTCTGCATAGAGCAAGTGTCAATAAATACCATCAATTGAATGATTGAATGGCTGCTGTGAAGAAATTTCTGCACTGAGTAATCCATTAAAGTAGCTAAACCATTTGACTTAATCAATAGTATTCATTGAGCATTTACTTGGTGCAGAGTATGTACTAAGCATTTGAGAGAGCAGACACAGTTCCTGCTTTCTAGGACCTAATAACTGGGGAAACCAGGAGGGATTTTTACCATCTGCAGCTAATACTTCACTGTGTTGGGTTCCATACCACTGTGGCTGCCCCTGGAAGCACCTATTTTGTACCTTTTCCGGCTCCTATCAACCAAACAGTGGCATTTATTGAGTGCTGATTTTGTGCAGAGCTCTGTACTAAGCACATGGGAGGGTACAAAGCAGCATAGCCTAGTGGATAGAGCACGGGCTTGGGAGTCAGTACGATCTGGGTTCTAATTCCGGTTCCACCACTTGTCTGCTGTGTGATCTTGGGCAAATCACTTCACTTCTCTGTGACTGAGTTATCTCATCTGCAAAATAGGGGTGAAGACTGTGAGACCCATGTGGGACAGGGTCTGAGTCCAACCCGACTTGTCCGTATCTATCCCTATGCTTAGTACACCCCCTGGCACGTGGTAAGTACTTAACAGATACCACAGTTATTATCATTATTATAATGCAATAGGTAAGTGCCAATCCAGGAATTTTCAGCAGCTAATTGGGGCAGTTATGGTGGTAACATGCCATGAACAGCCAGCCATGCTGTGGAGTCAGGGATGGGGAGGCTGGTGAGACAGAAACTGCTTTTAAAAGGGCAGTTTAAAAGAAAGATGGGAGGAGGAAGGAAGGATAAATGCAGACAGCAGGTTGTAGGAAGATTAAAGAAAAGCAAAATAGAGCTTACCTGGTGTGAGCTGACTATCCATAGAAAGAGTCTTTCTATCACGAACAGTGATAATTTGCAAATATACCAGTTAGGCTACCTGAAAAAAAATTGACTCACAGAGTCCTCTATTCACTTATTCCCATGATCATGCTGCATTTGGGTCATAACTAGACATAAATTGGCTTTAACATGACTAAGGCACTAATCAATCCCTCTAAACTGCAAGCTCATTGTGGGCAGGGAATGTGTCTACCAACTCTGTACTGTACTCTCCCAAGTGCTTAGTACAGTGCAGATAAACTGTATTAAAATATTATTGATTGATCAATCAATCAATGGTATTTATTGAGTGCAATCAGAGTACCATATTTGGGAGAGTACATTTGAGAAAGGATACTTGATCCCTGTCCTCAAGGTGCTTACAGTCTAATAATAATAATAATATTAAGGGCTTTTGTTAAGCACTTACTGTGTGCCAAGCACTGTTCTAAGCACTGACAGACACTCTGTCCTTATCTCCTTAAAAATATACACCGAAAAGAATACATACTATTTACTTGGTTATACATAGCATCCTGGGCTGGAAAGAACTTTAAAATGTGATTTCCTCAAATTTCAGGCTGAACTATCCTCATAGATCCTAGAGAGATCATCACCCTCATCAACATCACTTAGCCAGGTGGTAGATGATACTAGGCAAATGTTTTTAAAAACTTCCCGAGAAGAAAACTAGCAGCTTCAAGACACGGTATATTTCCCAGATTTTTAAAAATCACACCCTCAACTGAAGAATTAGTTTCAACAACTCTGTACGCATATGAGTTTCTACGGTGTTTTCCTTGAAAAGTGCAAGCGTTGGATCGTCGTCGGTGAGTCTAAGGAAAGTTCCCAGAATTTAAACTATGCTTTACATTCTATGGTTCCGCTGAAACCCACTTCATGCCAGTGTGGGACCTAAATGTTTAATACATTATGACTCACATAAATAATTCAGCTCTAAATGGTGTTATTTTGGAGGTTTATATTCCTGGAATATAATTCAACATAACAATGCAACATGGCAATGTACCCTGCTACTTACCTATCTTCATGGGATGAATATTGATGGTACCTGTTAAGCTGATGCATTATTCAAAAAGGTCTATCCTTCTTCCTTTTTTCAGTAAAAGATCCACGTAAATCAAAGTTAAGATAAAAGGGAGTATTTTTGTAACTGGTTCATCCTTAGAATTGTTTTGAGTCCTGAGACACTCCTTTCTATGTTTTTAGAAAGCTACACTCAAGACAAATATGTTTGTGGTGGGCAGGGAATGTGTCCGTTATGTCATTGTTTAGTGGATCGAGCATGGGTCTGGGAGTCAGAAAGTCATGGGTTCTAATCCTAACTCCACCACTTGTCTGCTGTGTGACCTTGGACAAGTCGCTTAACTTCTTCATTCCTCAGTTACCTCATCTGTAAAATGGGGATTAAGACTATGATAATAATGTTGGTATTTGTTAAGCACTTACTTGGTGCAGAGCACTGTTCTAAGCGCTGGGGTAGATACAGGGTAATTAGGTTGTCCCAAGTGAGGCTCACAGTCTTAATCTCCATTTTACAGATGAGGTAATTGAGGCACCGAGAAGTTAAGTGACTTGCCCACGGTCACATAGGTGACAAGTGGCAGAGCTGGGATTCAAACCCATGATCTCTGACTCCCAAACCTGGGCTCTTTCCAGTGAGCCACACTGCTTCTCTAGCATACTCTTCACTATAGTATGCTAGTGTTAAAGAAGCAGAGGGTGCAGGCTGGGTTAATAATAATAATAACAATAATCACCTTGTCCTCTCTTACCTCACCTTGTACTCTCCTACTACAACCCAGCCCACACGCTTTGCTCCTCTAATGCCAACCTTCTCACTACCTCAATCACATCTATCATGTCGCCATATTGGGATGCTGGGGCAGTGGTCAAGTGGCGGGGGGTTGGGTCTTTTCTTCCAGGAACCTGGCACATTGTCAATTGTAGAAAGTTTTTGGTGGTACTCTTGTTTATGCTCTCAAATAATCTCCAACCCACAGTGATATCGTGGACACATCTCGCCCAGAATGCCCCACCTCCATCTACTATTGTACTGGTAGTGTATCCATAGAGTTTTCTTGGTAAAAATACAGAACTGGATTATCTCTGCCTCCTTCCATGCGGTAAATCCTCCTTCCTCGCAGTAAACTTGAGTTTCCTTCCTCTACTCTCTCCCACGCTGCTGCTGTGCAGCCCAGTAAGGTTTTGACTTGTAGCAGATTGCCTTCCACTCACTAGCCACTGGCCAAGCTAGGAATGGAATGGGTTTGCCTCAGCTTGACTCTCCTTCTGGTAGTCGAAACTGGTAGAGTACTGAAAACCCTCCAGGTGTGACCCTGAGAGGGGTTGGCAATAATACATATATGTATATATTCATGTATATTACATATGTTTTTCTCTCTATTATAGGTTTCTCTCTTTATAAATAAAATGTTTTTCTCTCTGTTTTATATATATAGAGAGAGAGAGAGAGATTAATACTGTCTATAAACCTATAGGTTTTATTACTGAGGTCTAATGATATTACAGTGGGTTCATTTCATTTTACGTATTTGGAACTATAGCCTCATGTGTACAAGGTCATGTAAATAGAAATTCAAATTGCCACAACTAGGGCATTTTTTTAAAGGAACTCTAGCACTTTTAAAACGACCATTATTTAGGAAGTTGATACCCTTTGAGTTGCCTGTGTTATACCTTTTCTGGAATAGTTGGAGGGCTCTTTGTTCCAGTCAAATCACACCAAATAATCTAGGTGGATGATGGAAGTGATGAGGTGGAACAACTTTAGTTAGATAAGAAATACGAGAAGCTCTCTTTCAGTAAACTCAAAAGCCAGAGGAGAGTATGATTAAATTACAAGGAAGAGAAGCAGCGTGCTCCCTGAGAAGTCATCGAGTTTATTTCAGCATGAGTCCAGTGGCCAATGACTGTTTCTGTTTACCTCCAAATCTCCTTTTCCTAATTGCCTTGATGTCATTGAAAAGGATGAAAATGCAAGGAATGAACTCAAGGATCAACTTGTTAGTAATTTATGCATTAAATCTAGAGGTCATCACTTGCTCGTGAATAAAGACATCACTTGAACTTGAAAACAAGACTATTAGAGGTACCACATTTCCCACAGTTTAATTACAATCTTTAATTCATGAACTAGCTCTATTAAAGTCATCAAATTTCCTCAATAATTATTTCAACCCAGTAGTATTTTTTAAATACTAGCATGAAAATGATCTGCAAAAAACCTCAAATTTTGGTAATAATACTTAATCTAATATCTTACTACAACATTTTCAGGTAATTAAAAATGACAACCTAATACTCACAATAAAAATAGCACTGAGAATGAGTGCCTTGCCTCTCCAGCAAAATGACTCAACACAAGTGAAGGACATGGCTTGTGAGGGAAGGGAATTCCAACCTCAGTTGAAGTCACGATGTCTTGGAGGGATATGGGGTAGGTCCATGTGACTTGTCGTTTATAAAGCAGCTCACAGACCTCTGGCATTAGCAGTTCTACAGATCACTAGGGTGTTTTGAGCCAAATATATTTTTATTTTCTTCCCCACAGTCTGTTCCCTTCACTCCTGCACTTGTCAGCTGAATGTTGTTGGTAGAAATCCAGAATTCAGCCTGACTTCTCACTTCAAATTCATTTTGACCTGCTTTAATTTAACCCCTCTTTTGCTCAGCAACCCCACATTTCCTCCCCCATAATAATAATTATTACTATTATTATTGTGATATTTGTTAAATGCTTACTGTGTGCCAGGCACTGTACTAAGCGCTGGGGAAGATACAAGCTAATCAGGTTGGACACAGTCACTGTCCTACATCAGGCTCACAGCTTCAATCCCATTATCTACTCCAGCATCCACAACCCATAACCACTATTCCAGATCTTTAACTCTCTCCTAACCTCTCTCCACCCTCTTCTTAATCCTGGAAGGCCTGACCAACTACTTTACTGGCAAAACAAACACCATCGAACATGAACTTCCTCAAAATCCACCCTATTTTCCCAATGGTCTCACACTCCCACAACTTCTTTCTCTTTCTTTAGAAGACATTTCCTGTCTACTCTCAAAATCTACCTTTTCCACCTGTGCCATGAATCCCACCTTTTCTCATCTCTTTCTTTGAACTCCCATTCCTCCCATACATCCAGAGGCAACTTCTGCCTCTCAGTTTCTTCCCTGCTGCTTTAAATCTCTTCTCTGTTAACAAAATACTTCCCTGTAACTTTCTCCTTGCTCCTACCCCTACACTCAATGCCTTTAATGAGATGTATTAGCCATCTACTTCACAGTACATTCTCTATAATCAGGATTTCACCCTTTTACTGACTGCACTGAGGTAGCATTCTCCAAAGCCACCCATGGACTCAGCCCAGAGCTAGTATTCCTTGGCCTCTTCGTCTCCTTAAACACTAGGGACCACTTACTCTTTTCTCCTTGAAAATGTATCAGGTCCTGGTTTTACTGACACAATAATTCACCAGTTTCTCTTCCCTTACTGTTGGCAAGTCACTGAATTTCTCTGTGCCTCCATTTCCTCGCCTCTAAACTGGGGGTAAAATAGCTCTTCTCTCTTCTTAGACTGTGAGCCCCATGTGGAACAGGTGCTGCATCCGATCCTATTGCATTGTATCTACCCCAGTGCTTAGTATAGTGCGTGGCACATGGTAAACACTTAATAAATAACCTAATAGTCATTATTATTATTATTAGGGCAATAGCTGTCCATGGGATGCTCTCCCAGGCAATCAGGAAGTTGGTCCAGGGATAATAATTATGGTATTTGTTAAGCACTGACTATGTGCCAGGTACTGTACTAAGCTCTGGGGTGGACACAAGCAAATTGGGTGGGACACAGTCCTTGTCCCACATGGGACTCACTGTCTCATTCCCCATTTTACAGAAGAGGGAACTGAGGCCCAGAGAAGTGAAGTGACTTGCCCCAGGTGGCACAACAGACACGTGGCAGAGCCAGGATTAGAACACAGATCCCTCTGACTCCCCGGCCGGTGCTCTCTCCACTAGGTCACAAGATCTTATGGAAAACATCCTGCTTGTCTAGCTTTCTAATGCTTCAGTGAGGCAATCTCAACATTTGCTAGCTTCAAGTTAGATACCATTCGTGGCATTAACATTCTAGCAGATTTTAGGGAGCCTTTCCAAGTTCCATTGCATTTTTCCATGCAGATGTAGCCATAATGTGTTCCTCTTCAATAATAATAATAATAATAATATTTGTTAAGCACTTATTATGTGCCAGGCACTGTACTAAGCCCTAGAGTGGATACAAGCAAATCAAGTTGGACACAGTCCCTGTTCATGTGGGGCTCACAGTCTGAATCCCCATTTTACAGTTGAGGGAACTGAGGCACAGAGAAGTGAAGTGATTTGCCCAAGGTCACACAGCAGACATGTGGCAGAGTGGGGATTAGAATCCATGACCTTCTGACTCCTGGCCTGTGCTCTATCCATGCTGCGCCTCTACGTGTTCATCTGTAAGATATCATTCATAATTAGGGGACTATAGAATTCCACTAGATTAGCTGGTGAGGGAAAAGGAGTGGAGGGAGAGAGGTGGTACCTAGATAGGACCTCTCTATGTTGGAGTGGAAAGAAGTTGATTTCAGATACTTGTAGGCATTCTTTAATTGGAAAGAGGTGAATCAAGTCATATCTGTGATTCTGACACTCTATGAAGGACCTAGGGGCTATGGAAAGCACCAGCAGCTTGAGAAGCAAGGTGGCCTAGTGGAAAGAGCACAGAGCTGAGAGCTAGAGGACCTGCGTTCTAATCCTGATCTCCCACTTGTCTGCTGTGTGGCCTCAGGCAAATCACTGAACTTCTCTTTGCCTCACTTATCTGTAAAATGGGGATTAAGACTGTGAGCCCAGTGTGGGACACCAACTGTGTCCATTGTGATTATCTCGTGTCTACGTCTTGTCGTGTCGTGTCGTGTCGTGTCTCGTGTCTACGTGCTTGGAGAAGCAGCGTGGCTCAGTGGAAAGAGCACGGGCTTTGGAGTCAGGGCTCATGAGTTCGAATCCCAGCTCTGCCACTTGTCGGCTGTGTGACTGTGGGCAAATCACTTAACTTCTCTGTGCCTCAGTTCCCTCATCTGTAAAATGGGGATTAAGACTGTGAGCCCCACATGGGACAACCTGATTCCCCTATGTCTACCCCAGTGCTTAGAACAGTGCTTGGCACATAGTAAGCGCTTAACAAATACCAACATTATTACCCCAGTGCTTAGTACATTACCTGGCACGTAGTAAACACTTTACATAAACCATTAAAAAGAAAGAAAGAAAGGAAGAGCTAACCATCAGATGGAAGGAATAAAGTTGCTGTGTGGACAGAGGAAACAGGAAATCCTTGTTTTAAAATCAAACTGGAATCTAGTATAATTCTTCCCATCTAATGTCTAATAGGAACAATTGGTAGGAGATGTCTTAAGAAATGCCAGTCCTGTCTGTAAAGTGTGATTGTCAAAATGAAAGGAAAGGAAGCTATCATTTAAAGTCAGGGAATATCCCTTCAACTGCAAGAAGAGCTTATTCACATGACAGAAGCATTAGCTGATTTCATCCTTCCGTCTTCTTTTGCTCACATTCTGTCTCATCTGAAATTAAGTTCTGATTGTCTCAGTGGGTGGCTAAGGCAATATTTGTAGTAATTATACTACTTTGAAGGAAGCCTATGAAAATAACTCCACGCCGTTATATTTCCCTTCACAGCCCTCCAAACACCATTAACGAGGAATCGAAAGTGCACCGCAATCAGAGCCCCAATATAAATACCAAATCACCCTCCTGCACAGCAAGGAGAAACAACAAGTGAGAGCTTCCTAACTATCCAAATGTTTTGCACATCCTGTGGCATTGAAATCTGGCTCAGTGTGAGGATGCCGAAGGAGGAAGGAGGCACAGCGGTGAATGTCGGCCACTGAGTCAGTCTCCCTTAAATGGTGCCACTAGACATTCACAGAGAACATTCTGTAATCATTCCAACAACTATCTCATGAAAGGGAAGTACTCAAACTTCTGAAAACCCGAGCGTCTGGACAAGTGAAGGACTGATGCCGTTTTGAACAATTGAAGATAAAAGCGAACGTTAGAAATAACGGAACTGAAAATAATCTGCGATGGTGACAGAAAGGCCATTGTGACTGGGGAGCAAATATTTTGCAAATGATTTTAGAAAAGTAAGGCCTCCTGGGATACAGCAAAGAGAGAGCCAAATGTAAAAAAAAAACCAAAAAAAAAACCCAAAAAAACATACCACTGATAGAACCACTAGCTCTTTGAAAAGATTTTTCAAAAATCAAAAATTACCACTCCCCCATGTGAAGAGATTACCTAATGGGTCCAGAAACTCTGTATTAGGCAAGATGGTCAGATTTTCAGGGCTTCTAGCCAACATCCAAAAGACCTTGTTCGTGGATGGAGGTGGTGCTTTGGGCTGTGGAGGTGGAAGGGAATCCATCTGCTTTGGCAGAGTGGACAAAACCTCGCCCAGCCTCCTTTTTCGTCCCCCTCCAACTCCTCAACGGTAGTAACGATCACTGCTGCCTCTTCATCAAACAATTAATGGTATTTATTGACTGCTTACTCTATGCAGAGTGCTGTATTAAGCACTTGAGAGAGTGCAGTATAACAGAACTGGTAGAAACATTCTCTACCCACATGGAGCTTACATTCTAGAAGCAGAGACAGACTTTAATATAAATAAATTACCGATATGTACATAAGTGCTGTGGAGCTGAGAATGGGTAAATAAAGGGTAAATATCTAAGTGCAAGGATAATGCAGAAGGGTGAAAAAGTAGGATAAATGAGAGAGTTTTTGGCAAAGCCCTCTTGGAGAAGGTGTGACTTTAATAAGGGTTTTAAGGTGGAAAGACTGATGGTCAGTCAGATGTGGAGGGGGAGAATGTTCCAGGCCAGAGGCAGAATGTGGGAGAGGGGCTTGGCCGCAAGATAGACAAGATTGAGGTACAGTGACTAGGAGGGAATTAGAGGAGTGAAGTGTGTCAGCTGGGTTGTAAAAGGAAATCAACGAGGTAGGATAGAAGGGGGCAAGGTGATTTAGTATGGTTGGAGAGGAATGGGTAGATTTTAGCAATGTTGTGAAGGGTGAGTCGACAGGATTTAGTGACAGATTCCTTCTCCCTTTCCCTTTCCTCTGCATTCCTTCTCTCTTTCTCTCATTTTCGTCCACTTTTCTTCTGTCTCTCTCTGTCCCATTTTTTCCATTCCTCAATCCCTGTGTCCTGCTATCACTCTTTCTGTCTATCTGGTCCCTTTCCCTTTTTCCTGTCTTTAGGCCTGTCCCCTGGAGGTCCCGCTAAATTAGTCTCTTTAATATTACATATTTATCACTTAGAAACACAAAATTTCAATATTGTTATCAAACAATCATTCAGTGGGAATTGTTGAGAGGACCCTGATGTTCACACTTGGCTTCTGGGAAAATAAGAACCTCACCAAGTCCACTGCTTTTTTTTATGGTATTTGTGAAGCACTTACTCTATGCCAGGCACTGTTCTACGTGCTGAGGTAGATACAAGTTAATCAAGTTGGACACAGTCCCTATCCCATATGGGTCTCACAGTGTTAATTCCCATTTTACAGATGAGATAACTGAGGCACAGGTAAGTGATAAGTAAGGTAATAAGGTGATAAGGTAAGTGATTTGGCCAAGGTTACACATAGTAGACGAGTGGTGGTCAGGATTTGAACCCAGATCCTTCTGACTCCCAGGCCCAAGCTCTATTTACTAAGACAAGCTGCTTCTCAAGTTCACTTTGCATATTTTGCTTCAACATTTGGAGGTTGGGGCAGAATCACAAACATTAGATGGGTTAGTTGTAGTGAAAATGACACAGCGTGGTAGCATAGACTTGGAGCATGCCTTTCTTCCCCGGAGTTCAAAGAGAGTTTTTATCTAAAAGCTTACCTTATCTTTACAGATTTTTAGAAAAAATTAAAGATCTTCCAGAAGCAGGCAGTAAACTGTGGCCTAGTGGAAAGAGAACAGAATTGGGTTCTAACCTTCGCTCCACATGTCCCTGCTGTGTGACCTTGGGCAAGTCACTAAACTTTCTCTGTGCCTCCATTTCCTCATCTGAAGAATGATGATTTCCTAACTATTCTCCTTCCCACTTAGACTGTGAGCCCCATGTGGGACAGTGCCTGTGTCTGACCTGATTATCTTGTATGTACCCCAGCACTCAGTACAGTATTTTGCATGTAGTAAGTGCTTAACAAGTACCACAGTCATTATTATTAGTAGTAGTAAGGAGGATCATTTCTTGATTCGGAGTGTGGCCATATGGTGGTGGTTGTAGACTGCAGACCTCAACACTGTTAATAACATAATAATTCAATTCACTCGTCTTTATTGAGCACTTACTGTATGCAGAGCACTGTACTAAGCCCTTGCAATATAACAATAAACAGACACATTCCCTGCCCGCAGGGTTTACAATAGAGACACCAAACACTGTATTTATAATTCCTCCTGAAAGGACCTACAGAACAGGAATATATTTAACCCTGAGAGGACCCTGATGTAATTTACATTATTTTTAGAAAGTTGTCTTTCGTAAGAATGCATTCTGATTAAATGAAATGTATTTAGTTCACAGTAGGTAGTTTTTCATTCCCATCCATACAGTATCTTAAGCCACAGGAGATGAACATTTGACAGCTTAACACAAAGCACAAATATGATGAACATGAGTCATCTATTTTTTCTTTGCTATTTGTATTTCCTTTCATAGTATTTATTTACTTTTAGATTACAATTCTTTATGACAAATGTCATTTTACTGGACAAATTTCAACCTTCAATTCTCAAAATCTCAACTTACATTTCGATTGTCTATTTGTACATTACATATGGTAATGTATTTAAATTTCTGCCTCTCTAGCAGTATAACATCAATTTCTCTGATGCAGTCATAATTGGGCAGCATTTATACCTGCAGAATTAATGTTTTAAATTCTAAACATCTGATTCAATCATTGAAAGTTCATAATTTTAAGATTCGTGTAATGATCTCCGAACAAGACAATCTAATTATTGAACTCACTCTAATCACAGAGACATTTCACCAAACTGCTTTTTAATGAAATAGTCACAATAATTGTGGCCTTTTGAAAAGGCCACAATAAATATTGAAAAAATCTAGGGTCTGTTCATTTTCAAAGTGTGATAGGAATTATTCATAAATATATACAGTTGTCCTTAGTATTGGAAGAAGACACAGCTGACAGAGAGCTTCATTTATGAGTCCATTTATGGCTGAAAACTCCATCTAGAGATTCAGGCTCCACAGTCAGCTGGTGCAGTGGATAGAGCACGGACTTGGGAAGCAGAAGGTTATGGGTTCTAATCCTGGCTCCACCACATGTCTGCTGTGTGACTTTGGGCAAGCCACTTCACT